>NC_134377.1:14812500-16062500 GCF_035582795.1 Mycteria americana
TTGTAAAAATTACAAAAATTTAAGCATTTGGTTTTCTAAAAAATGTGACTGGGGACACAGAGGTAAGAGAAAATTGACATTAATATGTAAATTGACATTTAGCTTGGGTAGAAGTTAATGAGCTCCATCCTGTCAAAGCCTGAAATTGCCTGTGAGCTTGCCTAGAAGATGCTTCAACAAATAAATATGAACAATTTCCAACCAAAGAAAAGCTTCTGCAAGCTCAATTAAAACTTATCTTCAGGCTCTGAGCATTGCTAAACATGAGATTGAAATTTACTCCAGCTGCTGCCATGATCACTGGTATGGAGGATACAACACATCAACCCTCCGCTCCTTGTATCTGTAAGCAAAATGAGAAGCGATGCTATTCTAGATCTTGCAGGAGCCAACCAAATGGAAGACCTGACCGTCCTTTGACAGGCGTTCATTCAGGCAGTAACACATCTGCTTCCCGTCTGGAAGATGAGCATCAATAGACGACAATGTCACAGACCACAGTGGCTGCTTGAACACCTGTGTCCCCTTCAGAGGAAGAGAGAGAACTGTGTGTTGCATGTGAAGTACCAGCTTTTCCGTTATATTTAGTCTTGGATGACAAATGTTCTATAGCTATATCTGCTAGAAAAACTCTTTCTGACAAATGAATGGACAAGAGATACAATCTTTATAGTGATATCATTAAAGAGACTGATTGCAGCCCCAGTCCTCCTCAATCTCTTTAGCAACACTTTGAAAGAACTACGCAATTCTGAAAGTCCCATTATTCAGCATAGCAGTGTGGTAGAAAAGGTCTTGAATGCCCTAGAGAACTGAATGGTCTTGAATGCCCCAGAGGGAAGGCTGTTGATGCTTGAACTTTTGCACCCAAGGTTTCTTCACTCACTATTATTTGAGCTCTTGCAAAAGGCTGATCTCATAAATACTGAATTCTCTGCAATATTAATAAGAGATGCTATGATCTGACAGGGCTGTCAGTAGGGGATTGCTAACCGAGCCTTTGAAATAGGTCCCTGAAAATGAAATGGCAACACTTCCTGCGTACATTTAATGTGACATGTAGCCATCCTAGGATGCCTTCAAAATACGTGTATTTTAACCCCATGGAAGAACAACCAGGAGCAGAGTCACACCTCACAGAGGCATTCCAGAGACGTTCACGGGTTTCCACCACAGGCTGTCAGAAACAGAGTTGTTATTAACCTAATCATTAGCAAAGAGAAGTATCCCAGATACAACATGTAAATAGCTCCTGTTGAGTGCCTGCAGCGCTGACATCTTTTTAGGAATGCACTTTCTAAAGCCCAGCTTCTCACTAAGCAGAAGCCTTCTGGCAGAAAAAGAATGGGAAAGATTCTTTTAAGAGAGGAGCAACAGTTTGTGACAACCTTCTCGACCTCAAAAACGCTGGAAACTCTGACAAGTCCCCTTCTTTTCTTGCATGGAGAGCAAACATGTCTCATTCTATTCTTTTCTTGGTGTTGTCCCTTTTAAAGCTACAAATGAATAAATAAACAACATCTGGGTTGCAGAGTAGCCATCTGGGAACGTCTTGGAAGTGAAGTGGAGAAGGGCCCCCAGAGAATGCTCAAGAGACAGAGTGGAGAAATTTGAATGGAAAATACCTGCAGGTGCACTCACCAAATAAAGGGGCTCCCGCTTACCCACATGTGTCTAGCGAGGAGCCCGTCATTCACCCTGCACCAGAGCCATGCTGGGCTGCCAGCCAGCCTTCGCTGCTCGACAGAGGAACGCAGGTACAGGATGCACATGTCTCCAGAAATCTGACTGGTAAAAACCACAGCTTCCTGCAGGCACACCAACCCCCTGCTAGCCATCCTCTGCCAGTTATTTTTGAACACAGCTCTGCTTTAGACACACATTAAAGGTTTTTATACCAGAGCTTTGAACAGCAATTCATTATGTGGTTTATTAGACCTGAAGTGCAGTTTCATGGTCAAATCGATTTAATGCTGATCTTGCCTTTTTCTTCCCCATCTGCAAGCTTGCGTGCTCTCCCTCTTGTGCTGGCACCAGCATGGCATATTGGGCCCTGCAGCCAGCTTAATCAGGAAGTTGATTAAGCTGAATATTAATAATTTTTTGCTTTGGGGCCAGATCAGGTTCCTGAACTGGCTGATTGCTTGGCTGCACAAAAACTGGTTCAGGGGAAGGGAGAGGATTAGATTGTGGTGCAGGCTCACTCCGCCTCCTGAGCAGCACCGCAGACGTAGATTACCCAGACCTCTTTGGAAAGCGCGTGTATAAGGGTACTGTTCATAACGAAAGCCTCTTGACTCTCCCTCCCCCCCTGAATCTTTGCTTAAGGCCCAGGTGATGTGTTAGAACTGCACCAAGATTATTTGTGCTGCCTTTGCTTCAGATCTCTCTTTTGCAAGCTTCACAACTGAACTGAACTATTGATTAAGCATGAGGAAGAAGAGGAGAATGAACCTTAGCATGGAAGTGATGAGAACAATTACTTAAATCCATTTTTTTAAAAATCATGGTTTATCTGCTTATTTTATTAGGTCATCAATTCACAAATTCTTTCAACAAAAATTGAGATGGGTTCTGAATCACCATTCATTATAAAACCAACAGGAATCTCTCAGCCATAACTAGCAATTGAATAGAGTTGTAGGAAGGAAAATAATATTTAAAAGTTAAACTTTTTGACAGGAATTTCATTCAGATGATTTGGTGTAAATGTTAATTTCAGGCATCAGTACCATAAGATTAGGTTATTTCTTCTTTTACTTGTTTTCAGCTACTATGAGGAGGTAACAGGCTAAATTCTTCCCCAAATGCTATCATCTGCTTCTCTGTTCCAAATATGTGAATTACAGGATCTGTTCCCCTCCCAGTTGCACCATAATAGTGATTGTGACGGTAATGGGATTATCTAGTGTTAAATTCATTCAAGTTGTTTAATGACTTAAGAACTTCCTCGAGGCTTTTACTTTTCCAGCCAAGGAAATGTTTTTCTTAAAACAAATTACGCTAAAATAATAATAAAAAACCCCCACTCACCAAATGTTCATGGTATTAAGATATAAATAAAGAAGATTTTTCTTTTGGATTCAAACATATCCCTTCAGTGTTGTGAAAAAGTCCATCAGTATGTGTGCATAAGAATTAAATGAACTGGCAGGAGCGGGTAGTAAAACATCGTATCATTCACTGCCCCAGCTGAACGGCGGATTCAGGAAAGGAAAGATTAATTGAGGAGCGTAAAATACAAAAAAGGCTGATTCTACATACGTATGCCCAGATCTGAGTTCCTCACGCCAAGGCCCACATCTGCCCCCCGTACTGCAACAAGAATGACGTTGCCCCGAGCTCGTGGCCAGATCTCCCGGCTGCCACCGTAGCACACTAACAGTAAGAAGGAAAGAAGTCCCTGCTGCTCTGCACTGGCGTATTCATCCACATCAATGCAGAGTCAATACAAAAGTCAGCCTGGAACATTTCTCTTGGCAGCGGTCACCCTTTTGCTTGTGCTGCTCCAGTGTTTTGAGGCTCATTTTAATTTTAACTGGGATCATTCCTCGATCTGTGTTGCCAAACAGTCCCCCAGGCAATGTTCGCACGTAACTCAGGATGACAGAGAGCAATGGGCAGCGGGAGCTGCTTCATATCAGCAAACCCAGCTTCAGTGTGAAACTCCCTGTCACTACAGAAGTGCTTTATACCCGCTTTGCTTTGACAGGGATGGTTAGGGAATTAAAAATTCCTTCAGTCTCAACAAAAAAAAAATCTTAGTAGCAAATTAGGAGGCTTTTCTCCTATTCTGTCCTGCACTTGATGTACTGAATTTTGCAGAGCAGACATAAAACTCACACAGAATTAGTACTTAGTTACACAACCTATCAACAGATGAAGTTTTATTGATCACATTTAGTTCTCATGAGTAAATGCTCATGAAGCTGCTCAGTCAAACCGCAACTGCAGCTTTTCCTTCTTGAAAATATCCCTATAAAGGTCTAAAACTCTTCAATTAAAGGAAATCAGCTAAAAAGCCCTAATTAATGAAACAAACTACAAAGTCTCCACTGGGTTTCGATGGAAGGACTGTATAACATCTAGCGTCCTGGCAAGACGTGTGCTGCAACTATGATTGTTGTGAGCACTTAAATGGCCTGCAACAGGTATCCGGCCTTATATCAGCTGCTGTCCCGAATATTTTAAATTGCATCTTCAGCTGGGCACCTTTCTTGTAGACTTTCCTCTTGTCCACCGAAGCAAGTAAATACATCAGGCAACCACAATGTTTTTACAGCTTTGTTATATTTGTACCACATCCCCACCTCCTGCCCTAATATCTTACGGGTGTAATTCTACTTTTAGTGAACTGAGTCATAGAAATTTCTGCTGACTGAACTTAAATTATCATAAAAACATGCCATTTAACATTTTCCGCTGTGGTTTCTTCTAAAGCCAGATTATGACATTTCACAGATTTTGTTAAACTTAATCTTATTTTTTTAAAACCACTCAATTGTGTATACTTGGGAAAGTAATAAGGTAAATCCTGTGCAGACAATAACCCTCTGAAAGATAAGACCAAATTTCAAGAGAGGCAGCATTTAAGTTTTACAGTGGGATATAGCTGTCCTACACTATTTGTCTGAACAGGTATGTAATATTTCACAGCTTAGGCAGGAACAAAAAAAAGAAAACAATACAGCTAGTCTCACTTGGAGACAATGACATTTTTCCACAAAGCTGATAGCAATAAATAAGCTTCCATGGCTTATTCTTCATGTACCAAAGTTTCAGCATTATAGCCTGGTGAAAAACCAGAACAAGGCTATCCTGAGTCCACAGGAAGAGCAACATATTGCTGCCAGTTTTGTTTCAGTTTTTTCCCTTCTTTACTGAGTTGTGCACTCTGGTTTCATAGCTCATTATATATACATTATATACATAATATATACATGCACCAGATAGACAGAATATAGATTTCACTTCCTTGTCCACCTGACTGCATCGTAGCACCTAGCTACTTAATCAAAATGCTGCCAAACTCCTCACAATTCTCCATCATAAAAGATGAAAATTAAAGCAGCGACATTTATACATTCAAGAATCAGATGCTAAGGTAATAATACCCTGTTACTATGAAGAGTTGGAAAAGGCATAATTTACAGACTTTTTTGCTCCTGGGCATAAAGAACAGATTATGCCATAGCACCTTCGACACTGCTCTTCAGTATAACCTTGACTAATCCAGCGTAGCACACCTTGGTCCTCCCTCCCCTCCTTGCCAGCCCGTGGCCAAATAATTCAATGAGCTTTTATGAGGCTCTTTCTATGAAAGATAGTGGTTTCTCTTCACTTAAATTGTAAACTCGGTTCTTGCTGTCCAAAAATCAGGTTACACAGTTACATGCGGGCTGCACCATGTTAGCAGACAAAACCGCCCTGCGAGCCCTGGGAAGAAACTCCTGTTCTTATGCCTCTTGCATCTTCTGGATCAAAAGATGGTTTAATAATCAAGAGACCAGCCAGCGAGTCACGTTCAATGAGAAGGAGTGCTCAGCTGGAACTGGTGCGTCAGCTCAGTCCTGGGCTACCTGTTCATTTACATGCCCAAGCTTAAAAGCTGGGCCAGAATCCAACCCCTTCCCAGCACATTTGCAGTTAGTTACAGTCTTCCTGCACTGCCATCCATGCAGAACACAGCCTGAAATACTCTCATTATAATTTAATCTAAACCAATTGGCTTTATAATTTATTGTTATTTCTGGTTTGCAGAAAAATAACTCACAGATTAAAATGAAACCACTAACAAGCAAGTATCTATTCCAACATCACTTCATGGACTCTTAAACACTTCCAACTTCAGTTTCATTTTTGGAGAATGCCTGCTTACATTTCAGCAAACCGATCCATTATTAAGTCTAACTATCAACCATGAATTCATTCGTGTCAATCAGATTTTGTGTGATATGCAGACTGGCATTAAGAGACAGCAAATACATTTTTCGAAATTTCAGTTACAGGTTGATGGGAACAAAGTCCATGAAATAGAATGAGATTTTTGGCATGCTATTTTTACTGCTCCTGAGAAAATAAAAGCTTTTTAATTTATTAGAAACTGAAAAGCTACTTTTGTTTAGTTTCGCTGTGCCTCAGACTCTCCTGATCACTGTCAGCAAGTGCTAAAAAGTTAAAAGGGAGGAAATATTGTAAAATGCCACTAGAAGGTAGTGCAGTCTAAGATTGAATACAAGGACTCTTGGGCTCAATTCCAGCCTCTAGAAATTTGCTGGGGATGAAATTCTTTTATGTGCAGACAGCTGTCATGAAGTGTATACACCTTTTACATTCCCACATAAATGGAAAAAAATGTTAAATGATGCCTTGGCCGACTGCGCTGTATATGGAGGGCAAACCTTAGCCTGGGGTATTGATCGCCCGTGCTTCTGCTCCCCCCTGCCCAACTGTAAGCATCGCACCAAGATAACCCAACACTTCTGTGGGATACAGTAACGTGCATTTGGAGATGATCGAAGGGGATCAGTGAGCGTGCAACCAAGAGTAGTGTAATGACACCAAGAAAAAGACAGAAATCTTTAGGCTGAATTCCAGGACAAATTGTCTAAGGTCCGTATGACTATGAAACAGACTCCAGGAGAAAACAGTGGGAAGTCTCCATCAACACTTAATTAACAGGACAAAGCAACAGGAAAAAAAAAATCACTAGGAGTAATGCTTCCTGCAGAAGAGGATAAATAATTTGATTCAATTCCTTCTTCCCTCTCTGCTCTGCTATGAGGACAGAGCTGGTAGCCCTGGCTTTGAGGCATTTCTCACTATGCCTGTTAGGTCGCTACCTGGAAGGAGGGACGCGTCTGGAATGCTCTGTCCAATTAACTATACATTTCCAGGAGCAATCAAAGTAGTAGTGGGCAAAGTGCTGCTGCTTCTGTCAAAGCCTGAGGAGGAAAAACTGCTCGTTGCCAGCCAGGCATCAATGCAGAGCGAGCGGCTGTGGGCAGACGGCACTCCTGGCCTGCAGCACCGCAGCGGCTTCCCGGGCAGAGGACGAGCTCCGGTGAGTCCGAGGTCGCCTGTAAATCCCAGGCGGGAGGAGGGAGGGAGGAAGGAAAGGAGGGAGGGAGGGAGGGAGGGAGGAAGGGAGGAAGGCAAGAAGGAGGAAGCACTTCTTTAATTTATAAAGCCCAGTTGTAAGTTTCTAGGCGTATATGCATATTCATAGCAACTGTTTAAAGACAACATGATAATGCAAATAGTTTTAAATATTACTAATCCACGACATATATGCACCTAATAATATCAGCTAGACAGAGAAAACCAAGAAGTCTCTTCTTCCCTAGCAGATGTCCTTGAAATTTCCTCAAATGCTTAAACTCCATTCTAATAGTTTACCTTATCAACCGTCTCACAGAGCAAAGAAATGCATTTTTCAAAGATTATTGACGTGCTGTAGAATAGAAATCTAAAGGGGATACTGTGAAATTCGTATGGTTAGAAATAAATAGGGTAATCTTCATAATGCTGAAGTCACTAAAACAGATGTGATACTTTTATCTGTGGCCACATATATATACAGTTTATCAGTGCAATTACAGGTAGGGAAGATTATATTTATCTTTGCTTTCCTGTGAATTGGAAAAGAAAGAAATTATTTGTTTTCTAAAAGACTTGAATTGAGTGGAAATTGAAGACCTACCTGTTGTGATAAACAAGCTATTTTTTTCTCTGAACTATCAAGAATGGTAAACAAACAGCCACAAATTATATCATTAAAATATGCAAATAAAATGCATTTAAAAACAAATAAAACCAAACTTTACAAAACAAAACATTATTAGGTTTTAATATTTTTTTAATTCAGACAATAAAAATGACCATCTTTCTAGTGCTTAGTAAAGTATACAGCCATTGCCTTTTCCAAGATTCTGCTAACACAAATGGCTTACAACTGTGCGCCAAGGCAAGAAGGGAAATTGTCCCTACCGACCAGACAGCAGCTGCAGCTGGCCAGTAGCAACTCTGATATTGCAGGCTCCTTTTAGCCTCTACCTCGAGAGCGCTTCTCATTCCAGAAGAGCCATGTGCCAGTGTAACCCACCCACCTCTGTAGCCAAACAGGCTACTTCATGTTTTCTTCTAGAAGTCAGCGTAAAACTTGCTCGTAGCTGTTAGGGAAAACGTTGCATTCCCAGTTCACTGCACATCAAAATATTTGATGCTAAGGTCTACTTCTGTGAGTAGGTGGCTCTTCATCCATCAGAAGAGCCCGCAGACTTGCTGTTTTCCATTGGCCACTGTCTCCTTTGCCGTAACACGTCCACCCTCCTCGTTATGATCATTCTTCTCCGTGTTATTTTAAAAGATTACATTATCTGCATTTCTTCCCCTCTTCCAAGTGGATATATGTGGATAAAACTTACATGGGAGAAACCACTACCGAGGCACTGTGAGATTCATCTTTCTGATAATGATAGCATAATTGAAGAACAGAAAGCTCAGAGGAAGATGAGAAAGAAGAATTATTCTTTATGGATGGACTAGTAATCTTGCTGTGTCTGTATGTAGTGGCATCATACAGGACTGCCATATGTGTAACCAAATAGATCCACCAGGCTCTTTGGTTTATTCCATGAAGCATTAATGGCAATTTTCAGATGAAGGTTGCTCACCAGCTCTTGCAAATGTGCATGTATTCATGCAACGTAATGCCAAAAAAAGTATCATTACTGTGTGCTTAAACCCAGCAAAACCAACACTGAGTTTTTACAACAGACTTCACCAGGTAACAGAAGCTCGCAAACCTGTTAAGAAAACCATGTGAAAGAGAAATTCTCCCAAGGACGTCTGGGAAAAATAGTGACGAATACGAGGTGTCTACGTTGGAAATATGTCAGCAGGGATGTTGATGTCAGAAATCTTGGTAGCTGTGTGGCGTGCACTTTCCCACCATTCCAAGGTAATCAGAGCAGGTGGGCAGACTGATCAGTCACTCCCTTAAATTTTCAGGCATCTGCTCATGTGAATTACAAAAGCACTGCCCATATGTTTTTAGATATCCTTTCAACTTCTTTTAATAATGGAAGTGACATTTCAATTTATGGCATGATTTTATAAAGCGTGTTATTCAAACAGGTTTTAGAAGTGCTTTAAATAGCTTTTATCAAATAATTTCTAGCCTAACAAAAAGACCTAAGAGCCACCAGCATCTCAGTGTAAATACTTTTCACCTTCCCCTGCTTGCAGCAGAAGAGTCACGTAAGGCTCTGTGAGTTTGTTCGGTGTGTCAAGCTGCAAAACCTCAGCACGCAAGTAATGGATTTGGTTACCATTCTTGTTTCTTTCGAAGTCAGTCATTCCAATGGCTTCCCTGTTATTATGTATGTTGTAGGTTTTGTCCAAATGCATTTAGGAGTCAGCTTGCAAAGATAAATGCTTTCTGCGGGGAACTTGCTACATTGAGGAGATATATATTCCTTTATAAACTGTTTATTTAAGAAGCTCTTGAAGCTGGCATTACCCAGGGATTCTGAACTCGGTCCCGGAGACTCCCTTCAGGATTTCCTAACTATGACCTTCTTCAATATACCTGAAGTTCATTACTATGTACACAGGGTTGCCTGAGGTTCAGACTTAAAAGGTGACTTTTTCTTTGATGCCTGAGGTTAGACAGCTTGGGACAAAACTTTAAAAGATCTCCAGATTTCAAGGCATTCCGGGTTCTACTTGCTTATAACAATTAAGGGACCAGATTTTCAAGTAAGTTTACAAGGTCAAATGATCACAAGGTGATAATGGAATTTGGATCGAAGCTTATGAGCTTAACTGCGGGGGGTTTTAGGACAGGCCTACACAGAGGGAGCAGTGTTCATATCACTGAGAATTTGTAAAACGGTACGTTGGGCACTTTTGTGAAAGGTACACGCTGGAAAGGATTTGGGACTTTCACCTGTTATAGGTAGGAATGGTCATGCATCAGACATTCTAGAGAGGCTTTTGAGCTAGGCGATGGGAAACTTGCACAAAAACATGTCAGGTACTGATAATTTAGGAAATTCCTGTGGTAGATAAGTTTCCCGATGTTTCAGATCAGTACGACTCAGGACTGTTGCAAAACTCGAAATCTAGCTAATGGGAAAGAAGGATTTACGCAGAAAGGGATTGTTCCACTTCCCTGGAATGCTTTTTGTAAGGGCGGCAGCACAGCTGTGTGTTCACGGCATCACTTTTAAGTGTCCGAAGTTGACATTATTGAAGAAGTTTGCTTCTACACCAGTACATTAGTCATCTCCTGGATATTCAAGACTTGTTTGCCCCTTGAGCGCACTTGAGGGAAATATGACTGATGGCAATAAAACTACTTGCAGAAATGTGTTACTGCCAGCAGACAATAACAGAGTTGCCTATCTCCCAACAGGCATTTGCCATATATATCAAGATGTTTGTTATGAGCAACTGACTTCTCTAGAGGAGTCTAAATTCTTTCTGTACTCCTGTCGGGAGATGTTCTGCCATACCAAGAAAACTCACTTTGACACACACACTAACAGACCTCATTTTGCAGAATCACAGAACAGTGGAGGTCAGAAGGGACCTCTGGAGATCATCTGCTGCAAACCCCCTGCTCAAAGCAGGGTTGAACAGAGTGGTTTCCTCAGGACATCATCCAGCCTCTGGCAGGGATCACTTGCCCTTTGATCTTAGGTTTAGCTCGTTGTTCTGCTTCTCCATACAGAATCTCTGCCTGGAAATCTTTATGGTGAGACGGCTTCACAATTTCCCAGTGCTGGTCCAGCACCAGGTTATGCATCTGCTGCAGTCCCCTATAGGGAAGAAGTGGGAAGAAAGCCCTGAATATACATGGAGGTGGAGAATGAGAGAGGCTAATAAAGCATTCACAAGTGAGCCATTTCAGTGGCCTGTCCTGACAATATGCACTAGAAGATGCCCAGTGGGATCACCTTAGAAGAACTGATTTTATTGCTCTGATCATCGGAGGGCTAACCATGACTCCGTAAAACCTTTTCCCCTTCTACAGGAATTATGTACTGTTCAGGCAGGGGTATCCACACATCATTGGTTTTATATTCCTCACTCAAGCTGACTACATCAATTCCTGCTGAACAAATTTCTAGCATGTCTCTCACTCTCCCTCTGTCCTGATACTTACAGATTTTATTTGGTTTCTTATTGTCATGCTTAATTCCATGCTGTCAAGTTTGTTTTGTCTTAATTGCCAGGGATTTCTATGTAAATAGCTTCACTGCACCCTTCAGTTTGGGATGTGCGGTTTTAAAAGTGATTTTTGTCTGTGTATAAGTCACACTTTATATCAACCCTGACATAGGATATATCTTTTAAAGGGGTAGAAGACTTCACACTGAAAATGAGTTGCTACACATTCACACAAGGCAAAACTCTAAAATGGTAATCCAAATATTTAAAATTAAAATAGCTGAAGCACAGGTATACTTAAAATGTTCATTTCAGTAAAGAAAATTTATTCAAAGTAGGTTTATATCTATATGATCCACTCTAATTTTATAGCTGACACAGCCTTTAAACACCCGTACAAAAATCTTCTATGAAAAGAAGTGTCCTTCTGGTACACTCTCATATTTCTGGGCCAAATTATCAGCTGATGTTGGCGACAGAAACTTCTTTAACTTCAGTGCTTAAGTATGATTTCAGCGGAGACACTAATTTACACTATTCGAGTCTAGAGCAAGAGACCACCCGTTAGCCCACATCCAGCACCAGAAATGCAGTGCATTACAGACAGCTGCAGGCTCTGAGCAGCATTAATGACACTGTGGTGCCTGGACCAGGTCAGATCAGAGGCCCACTTAGCCTCGGATTCTGTCTCCAGCAGCAAATGCCTAAGGAAGTCTATGAGAACAAAGCGCACGCCTCGCGATACTTGTATCAGCCTTCAGTGATCTGCAGCTCAAGCAGTTCCGAGGTCAGAGGTGGTATCTTTGCTTTTAACAGCCCCAGATGAACTCTTTTTTCCATAATTTTTTCTCATTCATTGATTACACTTTACATTTCCTAGATAACTTCTACCCAGTAGCCAAAGTTAGCTAGAATATTGCATGAACCTCCTAAGCGTCCTCTGGGATGGACACTCTTATTTTACAGGTTAGTAAATGGAGGTACAACCAGGAGGAGAGCTTGAGTTTCAGAACTATGATCACCTGAAAATCCTACTGTTTGTAAGCAGATGCCAAACAAAACAAACAAAATGACAACAAACCCCAAACCATAATCAACACAAGCAAGGTGGGCAGAATTCCGATTTCAGCCTCCTTCACGCCAAGCATGTGCTAAGGCTGACAGAGCGTTAGATACTGCTTAAAGTTACCAGCTAATCACAACCAAACCTGTTCATGAAAACGAATGTATTCAACACGTTTTTCAACTCACAGGTGTCATTTAAAACCAAATTCAACCCTTGTGCGAGGGAGGCTTTGGGGTCCTCAATGGATGTTGCCTACTGTAGGAATAGTTGAAAAATCACCCTGTCATACTAAAAAGCAGTTCTGCAGTGTACCTCTGGTCCTCTTGAATATATTTCCCATTGGCATTTAATCATATTTGAGCACAGACACTTGAAATTAATGTGCCTTATTTACGATTAAAGTACTTTTTCAACTGGCAGTCTTCGTAAACAATATATTAATATTAATTTCTAAACTTACTTCTAGATCAGTTAAGCTGCATCAACAAATTTGACACTAATGGTAGCAGATCTATGAAATACATGTGTTGAATATTTTATAATGTTGATATAATATCTGGAAATTAAAGAAAATTAGTTAAGCTGTGACTGGGTACAGAAGTAGGCCATATCCTGTATATTTTTAACTCATTTTCCACTAATTAGAGCAGAGGGTATGCTTAGTTAGGCATATAATTAAGCAATAATACCCTAGTGATTCAGTAAGCACTACTGGTAGTTTGCTAATTAACGACTTCATGAAATCTAATAGTAGTTCTCTTATCACTTCAATCAATGAGTTATTGATCTTATAACAAGATAGACATATCTGAAGAGGTAACTGTCACCAATTGCACTCATATAACCTCATTTAAAACAGAACCTAATCATTGTTTTTCTGTAAAAGAAAATTAGCATTATTTTATATAGCATTTTCAACTATATACAGCAGTGTATAATTCTGTCACATTATAGTTAAGTTACTGAAAAGTGGCATAAAGACAGACAATCTGCAAAAGCAAAAAGAATACTTGCCTAAATTTATTCTTGTTGGAAAGCTTACATTCAAAGAGTATACAGGTTTAAAAGGCCTATTATATCAACCAGATTCTCACCTTACCAATAAAAATGACTACACACTATGCAGGATTAAGTCGGGTGAGTATGGATGCTTACTCCTGTTTCTGGATCTAGACCATCTCTCAGGTACTGTGCGGAACTGAGTATCTTGGGGGTTGTTGTATATTTACAAAAGCTGTCCAAGAAAATACAAAGAAAATGGGAATACTCAGCAAATCTCTCCCTCAGTGCTAACACAGATCCTAACCCCTCCTATACCTCAAGACAGTCAACAGTAAGCATTACAAGTTTTCCTGATAACAAGACCAAAATTAACAATGACAGTACAATTTCCTTTATAATTATTCCAGTAGCAGAAATAAATACAGGTCAGACATCTCTCAGGATGAGACTGATGCACTTCATTTTGAACAATAATTTAGTTTCGGGTGATGAAGCCTGTAATATTTAAATAGTACCCTTCTTTGCTACATTAGGTGGTGCAAAAAGTCTAATGCATGATTAATTTTTAAAAATTATAATGGTTCCAGAAAATTTCATCATTGAATGATTCATTGGACAATGCCAGATTTAAATATCTGGCAAAGATTTCTTCTTATAAAGGATTACACTCTCTAAACCCTGAACATAGCAGGCCAAAGATGACCATTAATTATTTTCTTCAGTTTCAAAGTGATTTGTCATTAAATATTAATCTCTAGCCCAGAGGAACCAGAGTGCATGGCCTTAGGCACTGAAGCAAAAGAAGTGATCCTTGTGATTTTTTTCAAGACCTGGGCAGCCTCCAAGGGTTAATAGGGAAGTAAGGAAAGTCTCTATTATCCTCTCTTGCCGGCCTTGGTAATGAAAACCCCATTTTGTCCAACACAAAATCACCTCCTCGGTGTCTTTGTCACAAGACTGGGCTGTGGAGTTTCCAGAGGAGCAATGCAGGGCGCACGTGGAGCACATCAACGCTGGACTGTGAAACCCACAGACCCTTTGTTCCCAGGTGTCGTGGTTTAACCCAGCAGGCAGCTGAGCCCCACCCAGCCGCTCGCTCACTCCCCCCACAGCGGGAGGGGGGAGAGAATCGCAAAAAAGGTAAAACTCGGGGGTTGAGATAAAGACAGTTTAATAGGGAAAGCAAAAGCCGCGCACGCAAGCAAAGCAAAGCAGAACAAGGCATTCCTGCACTGCTTCCCATGGGCAGGCAGGGGTTCAGCCATCTCCAGGAAAGCAGGGCTCCATCACGCCTAACGGGGACTTGGGAAGACAAACGCCATCACCCCGAAGGTCCCCCCCTTCCTTCTTCTCCCCCAGCTTTACATGCTGAGCGTGACGCCATATGGTGTGGGACAGCCCCTTGGGCATTGGGGTCAGCTGTCCCGGCCGTGTCCCCTCCCAGCTCCTCGTGCCCCCCCAGCCTCCTCGCTGGTGGGGTGGGGTGAGGAGCAGAAAAGCCCTTGGCTGTGTGTAAGCACTGCTCAGCAATAACGAAACTATCCCTGGGTTATCAACACTGTTTCCAGCACAAATCCAAACCATAGCACCATACTAGCTACTGTGAAGAGAAATAACTTTATCCCAGCCAAAACCAGCACACCAGGGAACCCCTCCACACTTCTGTAAGAGCAATTGTTTCCTCCTGCCTCAGTTTAATTTTAAAACTTTGTTTTTGCATTCTGCCTAGGCAGCTCAGATTGAGCCTTCATCTTTCCATCCACACAGCCTCAATCCATCTCATATATTTCTGCCCAGGGAATTCTAATAACTCTCTTATCAGTCTTTTCAACCAAAGGAATCCCTCCAGATCCCAAATGGATTATCTGAACAAGCCATTTATTCCACCAAGACAAGCCAAATATTTATTTTTTATTATTTTAGCGTTTTTCTTTTTCCCAGGGCACAACCTCTAGCTTCCTGTCAGTGCTTTCCCACCAAATTACCTCTATCATATCCCTGGGCTGCACAACTTGGTTTTGCCAATCACTGTGTGAAAGTTCATCAGAACAGAAACAGCTTCAAAATATTCCTCCTGAGGAAGCAAATACCCTGAATTTTTCCAGGAGTGCTGAAGGAATTGTTCTCACGCCTTTATGAAGAAGAGTAGTAGGCCTTATTTCCAGCGGGACGTTTGTGTCTCTAACCAGTCCTCTTCCTCAAGGCAAACCTGAGAAGACAAAAAACTAATGCCTGCTTCTGGAAGAGCCACGTCCAGGAGCGTAAAGCCAAATTGCTCATTAGGGAGGGGACAGAAGGGAACAACTGTCCTGTCCCGCAACACATTCACATTGTTGCTTCATGTATACATTAAGGTAAACAGGGAGAATGTAGCCAGTTTCTGGGTTTGTGTTTGCAATATGAAACAAAAGCAGCAGAACTTCTCTTGCATGCTTAAGAGAAAGATCAACCGCCCACACAAAGTACCTGAAACTGCTGGGGCTGTGAGTGTGGTGTTGATGCCCAGTTCATAAAGTTCATAGGTGAACTGGACCGTGAAGAGGAATTTCCTCATTTATGTTGGAAAGATCACATTATGTCTGAAACAAAAGACTAGCTTTCTCTTAATATGCGTAAGGGGATAACGGTATAAGTTTCATACATCCAGAGAGAGATGTAATTCATACTGCCATTTCATAACCATATCAAAGACGAGCTACAGCTAGCAACATGCATAAAGATGAAGGAAACACCACAGTAAAGGTGGTGAGCTGAATTACAAAGCACTGTACTCCCTGCGCTGAGTGGAAGGTGGCATGCTAAAAATTAAAAGGGAATTCAGCTGCTATGGTCCATTTATTCCTCCGTCCTTCTGAGAGTGCAAACTAGCTGGCTGCGTGCAGCACCAACCCACTCAGTCATAGGACACAAACAAATAAGAGTCAGCACAGCCCTAACTGAGGAGTGGACCAGCAACTAAAAGATTAAATGCTCCACAGCTTGGTACTGGCTGTGTAAATAACCCACTCCTTCAAATAATTGTTTAAGAGGCAGTTTAAAGACCTTTTGGGTAACTGTTGTATTTGGTTTCAGGATCAACATAGCCTGTTGCTAATGAA
Organism: Mycteria americana; assembly: GCF_035582795.1. NCBI lineage: Eukaryota > Metazoa > Chordata > Aves > Ciconiiformes > Ciconiidae > Mycteria > Mycteria americana. The sequence goes on from NC_134377.1 coordinate 14,828,845, forward strand.
TTGCTTGTATTAGGAGTTAGATCCTGTATTCTTCAGCCTGCTGTAAAAGAAAATAAATTCTATTGCATCTAAAGATTGCAAAGAAAAACGGTTAGGTGGCCATGTGTCGGGCTTTAGACTGTGCAAATCCCAGCAATGATGCTACAAATTTTAGGTTGGTTAAATTATCCGAAGAGAGGAGCATCATGAAATGATGTTTTCTCTTTCTTCTCCCTAAATCCAAATGGTAAAAAATAGCAAATGATTTTGCAGGAAATGGTAAAAAGCTGACACTTTCATCCCAATTAAGGGGAACGTTTAACTCTGGCCAAGGACAGTTAATTCTAAGGCCACATCTAAAAATCAGGAAGAGCTGGAACAAAAGCAACCATAATTATATTAAAAGTGCCTCATTAATGTAGTGTTAAGCATCAGAATATTGTAAGGAGGGGAGGGTGCAAGAATTAATAGTTTTATTGTAAAAATAAATTGCTCTGTCGTCCTTCTTTTTGTATTTCTATCTAAAGCTTCCACTAGTAATTGAGCTAGCTAAATGTATCCTTTGTTAGATGAAAATGTGGCCAGGCTGTTAGCTCCCTTTTTATCTGACAGCTTAATAGAGTAAAACTCGCGTTATAAAAATGAACATTGCAAAGGAAAATTAAGTTGGAAGAATTTACTAGGGATCACACCATGTTACTTTTTAAGGTAAATCCTTTTTAAAGGAGTTCAATCAGTGCTACTGTTTCTTTTGGTTTTAATAGAATCCATATATTTATATATTACATATAAAATCACGATAATGGGATTTCTTGTACAGAGTACATTAAATTTATCACTGACACACAATGAAATTGATAAATTGTGCTGTGACTCTGTTGTAACATGTGACTGATTTTGTAATGACTGGCATAAGAGAAAGGTAATAGGATATATATTCCTCCTCAGTGATCTTTTTTGTGTGTTGTAGACATTGGCCATTTATGATACTTTACTGTACGGCTTTGTAAAGGTGAAAAAAGATAGGTACTATACATGCTAAGGGTTAGTTATTTTTCTACACCAACGCTGATCAGTACCCTACTTTCATGATGTTGTAGATAGGATGAAGACGTGGCCCCAAGCACACAAGAGACTACACAAGTCTCAAGAAATTCACCCACAGAAATTACCAGTATAAACCACATTCTGTAAAGCATGTGCTGGCTGAGAATATTCTCAAGAAATTCACCCACAGAAATTACCAGTATAAACCACATTCTGTAAAGCATGTGCTGGCTGGGAATATTCAGTTCTGAGTCCTCTGCCTGGCCTGTTGTGTCGTTATGCATATTTGTCCAACACAAGCCAGTCTCAAATGCTAAGCACTGAAGTCAAGCACAGAATTTTCCCACCTGTTCTAAAAACCCCCTTTCTTTTGTGGTTGCTGTCCTCTTTTCAGGGTGAGGGGTAGGACTAAGAAAGGGAGAAGTTGCAGTGATTCTCATTACAGCAGTGCCAACAGATGAAGACCTGTGAGTAGTAAACACCTCTGCTCTAATACACGAGACAATGAAATTTGCCTTCCCCATGCAAAGATGTATCATACACACGCACAGAAAATAGGCATCAGCACTGAAGAAGAGCTGCAGGTGCTAAAAGTTCTTTGTAGATCCAAATTATCTTTACCCACCCCACTGAGGTATCAACATCTTGGGTTGCAATGGAAGTTTTCTTTAGAAGACCTATAATGGGGGCAGGGGGCTATAGAGAAGAGGAACTCCCCCCAGTACAAAGTTATATTGATGACCACAGGTTTCTTTCTGAAATTCAGCGAAGAAAGCAAGCCTAACAGCAACATACAGAGATTTAAAGACAAATGAACATGCACTTTGGGATTGATCTAATTTGCATTTTAAATAATGTGCATCCTCTCCGCAAAGATACAAAAGCCCCGTTCTCAATGCTAAACCTGAATGTGGTGCTAAATATTTTTAGCCTAATACTAATGAATTTGATTTAAGTTTTCACTTGAACCATCATTACTTGCACTAGGACTAAGTCGTTGTTTGTCAGGCAGAGCCTGTCATGAACCCAGTGAAAGGCATTGACTGCACTTTTCAGTTGTTTGACTTTTATGTCAGATATAGTCTAACAAGGCTAACAAGCTCCACAAAAGCATTCAGGTCTCTCTTCACCCCTAATGGGCACAACAAGAGAAAGCAGTACACCAGAACAAATTCCAAAAGAGCTCTCATGGAAAAAGTCCTCCTTATGCCGTATAATTAACAGTTTTCTTAGGCTAACATCTAATAAACCCCTTCACATGTGCTTTGCTTTAAGTGAGCATGGAATGTTAATGGAGCCAATGGAATTACTTAGAGCCTAAAATACTGGTGGATGCTCAAGCGGTCTACTAAATCAAGGCTTTCATGAGTTAGAAGTCTGTGCTTTACTACTTCTCTGAGTCAAATTGAAGAGGGAGCTTTTACAGAGGTATATTTTTGCTTCCTCTTTTATGTAATGGTAAGTCCTTATGTCACCTAATTCAGCACTTCTTCCAAGAAGCAGGAGTTATTTATATGCTCTGTATTAAAAGCGTTTTCTTCATTGGCTTTTGAATTTGTCATCTTCAATTTGGCTTAAAGTCTCCTGACCCTGTATTTGGACAAAGGTGTATAATATGGTGCAAATACGGTGTTTACCAATGTCCCCGAATATTTCTCTGCTTTCTAGAACACTTGCAGTCTTTTCAATCATTCCTCAATTTATGTCTCTGCATGCCTGCAAGCATTAATTGAAATTATATGAAATGAAATAACTGTGTGGAATGGAATTGAGCCAGAACACAGGAAAAAGCACCCTTTCTGTGTAAAGTGCATGGGATTTTCAGTGTATATGCTGACATAAAACAAGATTCTGTCTATCATCAGAAAAACAGCAGCCCCAGAAATAAATGTCCTGTAACATATTATTGAAGCGGTGGCTGAGTTCCAACCTCAAGAGGAAATATTTTCAGAACGATTTGGAGGAGGGGAGGAGGAATCAGTCCCACTTGACACACAGAATCTGCCTCTTCTCCCAAATGGGGACCAAGAAACGTTTTCAGTCCATCCACAATCACCTTGCTAAATCACGTGGTTTCTAAGCAGAGCAGATGTGACAAGGCTCCTCTTTAAGCCAGCCCACTTAATGACTGATGTGAGCTATATCCTGCACGTTCAGTGTCATGTTACCTGCAAATGTGCATTTCTAACAGACTCCTTTCCTATCCTGCCACAAGAAAAGTCGCTGGCCGTGTCCTCCATCTGAGAAGGAGCTGCCACAGTGGAAATGTGATACCTGGTACCTCTTCATACACACAGTGGCTGATTCTGCACCCAAACAGCAGCAGCTGCACTATGGCAAGCAGTTCTAGACAAGCAAAAGGCACTTGAATTATTGTTCGTATAAATGAATGTCATCAAAAAATTACTCATCCCAGTCACGCACTACAGAAACTGGAAGACATGGCTGTGATTTAGACATCAAATCTGACCAACTTCCTAAATGCTTAGACTGAATTGCAGCATGCAACTTGCCACACCATAGTCTCTGCACATCTCACAGGTTTGGAAAGTGTTTATCCTTCCACAGAAGAATGTGAAAAGAGGTTTTTTTCCACATCAGTGTTAGAAATATGGGACTGATCCCCATGAAATCCAGTTGCTATTCTGAAGTTATGAGAAATCTCTTGGAGACTTGAGACTCTTTCTCCCAAGTTGTATTCTTGTGCTCTAAGCTTTGGGCTATTCTCTCCGTGCCTCACGTTGGCAGGTAAATCCTTTCAGCAATTCAAGATCACAATGACCCCTTCACTTTCAATTTGCTACGTAACTTTACACATTTCAAACTTTCTTGTTCAGCTCAGCTTGTTTCTCTGTTTCATCTTCAATGCTTGTGAAAGACGAAGATAAAATCAAAGTGAGGTGGAGGAACAGAACCCCGGTGTCAGTGTTCAGGAGTTCAGCACTGCCAGGTACCAAACACTCAGGAGCTGCTCAACATCTTGCAGAGACAGCTTTGCGTTCTTTGACTTCGCCCATACGTTGTTATTTTTAGACTTGTTACTGCCTGTCTGCTGCAGTGTCATGACGATGCAGTCTCTGAAGGCTCTCTCTCTTCAATTCCTACCCTAACACAATGGCACTATGAAGAAAAGAAGCATTTTTAATAATCTTTTGATTCTGAGCTGTCTGTTCCATTGGTAATAATGTTTCCTATTTCTCTGTGACTAGAGCAAAATAAAATTATATATATACAAACATATATATCAACAATCATGCAGAAAACTGCACATGCAATCATTCATGTTTCTTATTCATTATTGACAAGAATTTTAGCTGGCTAATTTTCAGTTTTATCAAAACACTAAATTACAACTGCAATGACTTCATTGATTTTCGAGGCAATTTCCCCCCCCCCCCCCCGAGAGATGGTTTGCTTTCAACAAACCATGAAAATTCATGTATTTCAGAACCAAATCTAACGATTGATAATCTTCCTATTGTTACCTTGCAATTGGAGCTCTGTAGTTTACTCCTTGCCATTTGAATACTGATTAACATAATAATTAGATTTTTACATAAAGCCTTGATCATCCCAAAGGAACTGCAGATACTCAGCTGAATATAAGCTATTCAATTCTCCTTTAAACAAAAGGCAGAGTTTGCAAGTAGCTATATTAGACCAGCTGATTTGGTTGGACAAATTAGACAAGTGTCTAGTTATACAAGTTCTTCTTAACATCCCTTCTCCAGACAAGTTCCTGGGTACATAAGACTCATTTATCCCACTTCATCACCTGATCTATTAAAAGATTTTACCTCTGCCTACAACCTTTTTTCTTCCTGTATTCTTAAACAAACAAAATGTCTAGTGGCATCTCCAAATAAAGGCATAACCTGAAAACTAGACTCCAAACTCTTCAAAGTATATTTTCACTCTTCAAAGTAGATTTTCTATGTATTTACTTCATGTGATCACTCTTCCTTTAAAAAGACTTCTAAAAAATGCATGATGATATAAGGAATCATAGAGAAACTATTAACAGCATCAAGCCAGATTGCAGTGGAGCAACGTGACTGCCTCCCTGCACAGCTCTTGACAAGGAGAGGTTTTACAGGGTTCTGTGAAGAGTTCTGGAAATCCAGGATTTCAGAGAGATTATGAAAATCCTCCCAAGATAGATTTTAGGGGATAAGGGCAGACACAGTCTCCCCAAAGCCTCATCATTTGCAGTGACGTAATCCTCGCAGAGTATTTGGAACTGTACTCATCTATCTTGTTTGATAGTCAGGGTGAATGTTGAACACCTAAACCAAAAACATTGGAAAAAAGGTTTTCAAGCATTTATCGCCAGTGCAGCTTTAAAGCCATGGTAAGTTCGAAGACTGTCATGTTGATCTAGCTATTCCTCAGCAAATATTCAATAGCTAGTATCATTAAACAGGGTTCTTGTTTAAAATTATCTGCAGTTAATTTATGTTTCAAGACTCAAAGAAGGAAAACTGGTATCCTTGGAATAAAATATACAGAAAATCCTTGTACTGCAAGGTAGGAAAAGAACCTGGGCTCATGTTCAGGGGAGAGAGTGAATTGGAAGAACAGCCCCATTTGGGAATAGTAAATTTAGTACTTTATCACTAAATTTCTTCAATGCCTTAAGCAGCAAATATAAGCTAGCACTGTTGATGCAGCATGTCAGTACTCTACATGACACAGAATGGACTGCAGAATAAATCATACTTCTGATAAAATCAGTGGTGTCCCAGTGAGGTCAATGGCAAAGACCTCTTAGATCTACTTTCATTTCTTCACTGTCCACATTTGTGTAAATAATTTAATAGATGGCTAATAACCTAGGGTTTGTCCATTTGCATGGCCAAAGTAAGGGAACTCAGTTATTTTTCCTTCCTATATTAAGATTTTAATGAAGACATGACTATACCATTTTGAATTATTCAGCGGGATAATGTAAGAGAGAGAAACCAATACAGCCTTACTCAGTGTGAAAGTTTTAATTTTTGTCCTTTTCCTGGACAACACCAAAAAGCACATGAAAACGGCAGAAGAAAGTTAGCAAAGTTACTAACCTTATTGTTATTTGTGCTGTTATTTGTTATTGTTATTTGTGCTGCAATAACATGTTCCTACCTTACTTTCAAACTATAATGAGTTACCTTGAACATTTGGTCAAAGGAGTATTTTTGGATGACAACTTTGGTGGGAATTAATTAATCTGAAACTTGCTCCTGGGTAGCTATTAATTACTTATGCTAATTAGAAAGAAAAGCTTGAATGGCTGTTGCAGTTACAGTGTGATGTCTCGAAACATGTTTAACTACATCATTCCAGTTTTAATAACTGTTTCTCTGTTTCCCAACCTGATGATACAACAGCAAAAGAAGCTGAGGCTGAAGGAAAGGGTAGCATAGAGGCAAGGAGACAAAAATTGGAAAACCTGGGAGATGAAGGAGGTGTTAAAGCTTTGCAGAGACTCCTATTTAGTCTGTTGGCACTGCTGTTCATCTTACTATGAGAAAATTGTAGACATAGATAGTTTGAGCAACTTGTAGGGAGAAGGACTTCATCTTCCCGGTCTTACTTTGGATGGATTCAGCAGGCAACCTTGGCAAGATTGGTGGCAGCACCATGCCCTAGGGAAGAAAATGCCTCAGCATGGTGCATGAGAAGTGTTATTGGAGTAGAAAAAAGTACCATCTATAAATTGTTTTACTAGTTGGCAGACTATCCTAACATGGAAACTGAAATAAAAGCCAATCACAAAAGTACACTAAAGAAACGTAGTTGATACGGTTGGAAACACAGGAAGGAGGTTAAGTAAAGTTGAAAAAACCACAGTTCCTCATCCAGGGAAACCACACCAAATGTAAAACTCAATGGAAGAGATGCAGGGAAAGCTGTACCAGTGAAAGAAATGCAAGAGCATAAAAAGACAGCAAATTAGATACAACATTCAGTTACACAACAACAGAAAATATTGAAAGAATTTAGGGCTACAGAGTGGGGTTTCAGTCACATCGCTTCCCCCTCTCTCCACCCTGATGTAAGCACTCGGTTTCATTATCATCATTATCACTATTATTATTCATTACCACAGAGGTGCTGAAAGACTGTAAGCAGTTCAGGAAACAGAAAAAAAAAATTACCAGGGACTTAAGGAAATTTATTTATGAGCAATAAAGTAGTGTTGATGAGGATAAAAGGCTTTATCTAATTGAAAGTAAACATCAAAGAGAACAAATAATTATTTACTATGAAGCACAAAGCAATATGGACAAATTAATGTATGGAAAGTCTAGGGTGAAGAAAATGGAACACCTCTATTACCTTCACTGTGTCTATTCCCCTCGAGAATTTGTAGAGGCTCTGTTACTTGGGATACTCGAAGAACAGGTATTGGGCTTGCCCTCAAGTGCATCGCTGCTTATTATCCAGTTGCTGCTCTCCCCCAGATGGCAGAGATGGTGGAAGGAGGGATTCATTCTGCTGGTGAAGCAACCAGCCAGGGAAGCATTAAAAAGAGATCACAAAATAGCTGAAGAGGAGGGCATGAGGTTCTTGCCTTCCCCAACCACTCCCACTGTCAACAAATAACTCCTGCAGCGAGCACCCGCCTGAGGAATTCACTCACCGAGATGGTTGCAGCCTGCAGCCCTGGGCCAAACGCGTGCCCAGGGGCTGCCCCGTGTCCCCTGTAAGCACAGTGCCGCTTGCCTTTCCCAACAGGGTGGCCCAGCCACAGATTTTCACTGCCCCCTCGATGGTACAGGCTGCAGGGCTGCCTCATTCAGCGGTCTGTGCCAAGCTTCACACAATGTGACCCTGGACAGAGGGCAAAAGAGCTGTTGGGCAGCTCTCCTGGAAAAATATACCACCTTATACGGAGGTGAATATGGCATTATCTATTATCTGGAGCTATAGGCTATTTGGAAGGTGTACAAAGCACTGACAAGTGTTTTCGTGCTGGTTCCTCTTCACTGCTCCACAAAATCAGACAGATGGTATTTAAATTGATTTTTTTAAAACATAAATAGAAGATGCTCAGTCATTTTCTGGTTAATGTTCAGTGTTTATGTTTTAAAGTGATTATGAGTTTAGGTTCGATGTAGCTTTCACTTGAAACTAAATCCCATCTCTATGTATGATTAAGTTATTTAATAACTTTTGCACAGGACCCAGCTATCTTTCCTTTGTTCTAAAATACTCCCAACTATACGCTTTTTTACAAAAATTGGCTCAACTTCCTGCCCTGCCATCTATTGTCCTCACATTTTCATTAAAAATTGAATTTAGTTTTAATGCCAAAAAACATTTGTGTTGTATGTCATCTCTTTAATCTTAAAACGCCCGTGTCCCTCTGTGGTATCTTTGGAATCTCTGCCCAAAAACCTAGTTTCAATGAGCTGGTGAATCTGACGCTGTAGTAATTTCCTAGCAGCCAAGTCTTGTCAGCTCCCACTTCAGAGCCATCTACTGTGATGAAGCATGTGATTTGGGTTAATTCTCTTTTATGCCAGAGACTTCTGACTAGCAATAGCTATCATTCAAATACCCCAGATAAGGAGCAGGGATTCTCTTAAAGAAGCTTCAGGACAAATTCATCTCTCCTGCCTTTTGCTAGCCGTTTCGTGGTGTACCTCTCCATCCATGAATCCTCAAGGAAGAACTAGCAGAGAAAAAGAAGACCCACAGAGACAGAACAGCTATTGTTTTCAGAGCACAGAGGATAAGAAAGGAGAAACCTCCTTCCCTATGGGCTCCTGGAAAAAAACAACACACACTAATGGAGCCTGAAGTAGCTGAATTACAGGTAAGACTTCACAGGCTAAACAATACCTGTAACAAGCACATATCTTTCACGTGGGACAGAAACAAGCCAGCCTTTTATCCTTTCTTCTGGGACTAGACTACTGAGAGCCACAAGAGAGCTTTCTTCACTGCGAAACTAAATGGGATGCTATGTGGAAAAAATCATTAATGTAACGGAAAGAAAAAACGTTATTTCCCAATTAACCCAAATTAAAAGCCCAGTGGTATTTTCTGGAAGAAAAAAAACTCTCAGCCTTGTACAACCAATCCAGCTGACCCTAATCTTGAAAACACATCCTTGCCTTTGGTGATTGATTTTAAATAGACTCATGATGTCCTTCTACTTCATGTAGAAGTAATTAGCATTTGTTTTCATGATGAGCAGCGCAACATCCCTTCTATCACTCTACTATTGACACAGTTTTTTTGGAAGATCAGAAGCAGCTGAATGCAGAAGAAGCCTCCAGAGACATGAAAGCAGCTACACTGACTTTCATTCCAGGGTCCGCAGTCAAACTGAATCAAATGTCTGAGGTGTGCACAGCTGCCTGTGTCAGGCTGAGGATGGATGTGAGAAGTTCTCATGCATATGCACTTGTCTAAAATCTCCTTCTCCCTCCTTGGGGTGCTTTACGTTATTTTGACATAACATTCACAGTAAAAACAGAACAAGAGCTGGTGATTCGTATTGCAACGTGTGATAATAATCTTTCTATAAACTGACATCTGTATTATACTCCCCAGCTAGCTGTGTTCCTGCCTGCACAACCACATGGAGCCCTCAAAACTGACCAGGAGGTCAGTGGAAGGTGGACAACTCCCCATACAGAAGCCCTGCCGTGCTCCATTTAGACCACGACAGGCTGGATCATCTGTGCACACTTGGTGCCCAGGGGATAAGGTGGACTTTGCCCTCCCGTTCGGTCTCCCACTTTTTATCCAATGTTGTGGTCAGCAGAGATTCCTCCATCCACAGCAGGCACTAAAAGGGAGAGACAGAGAGACTTGCCAGTCAAGCAAAAGCACAACCTTCCCAACACTGAATTGCACAGATGTACTCCTTCAGTTTTGGCTGAAGGAAATTTCGTTTTTGCCTGCATCCCTGTATTCAAGAAGCTGGATGGTGCAAGCCTGCAATGAGGCCCACAACTGGATCTTGCAAACCGTATTTGAAAGAACTTGAGAAGACTAATGGCAGAGATTGCATGTCAAAAAAACAAAAGCCGTGTCAGTGAAGATTCGTAGCTTGAACTGATCCTTGCTTTATTTTCAGGGAGTTATTCACACTGTCCTTGTCAAACTCACAGTAGAATTTACTTTAAGAAGTAATAATTTTACTAATACTATAATTTATATCACAGTAGTTCAAGCCCTCACTCCCATTAAACCAAATAAAATATGGTCCCGGCCCCTAAGATCCTACAGTTGAATCATTTGTTTCTATCACCAAGCCCTTAGGAAGCTTGTTAGCTCTTTATCATCGGAAATTCTCACAGAAAATTGATCTTTCCAAGCTTGCTACCAGCATTTTCCTTTCCTCCAGTGCTGCTATTTTTAAGCTATTATTTTGCACAAAACTTACAGAGTTTGATAAATCTTTTGGGCACTATTCAAGAACAGTCATGAGCCTGTGTGGGCATGTTTCTCTCTTAATCCTCTCTTAAGAAAAGTCTTCCTTTTTTTCCCTTTTTTTTCTTTTTTTTAAAATATTTTTCTTGTTTGGAGGCCAGCATGAGTAGTAATCACAGTCCTGGTCACTAGCATCTTAAAGGGACCCAATATCAATCATCCAGCACCTACAAGGAGGTCATCAAGAAGATGGAGCCAGGCTCTTCACTGTATTGCATGGTAGGACGACAAGAAATAATGGACATAAATTGAAACAGGACAGGTTCAAACAGGATAGAAAGAAAAGTTTTTTCATGACCAGGACATTCAAGCAATAGAACAAGTTGGTCAGAGAGGAGGTGTGGTCTCCATCCTCGGAGGTTTTTAAGATCAGACTACAGAAAACCCTGAGTAACCTGGTCTGACTTCACAGCTGACAATGCTTTGAGCAGAAGGTTGGACTAGAGACCTCCCGAGGTCCCTCTTAACCTGAATTATCCTATGATACTATACCTCATTCTCCAAACCCCTTTTTAACTGAAGTTTTTGTCTAACTTTCTCACCTCCACATGCATCAGATCCTAAACATGTTTTCAGCATTTTGACTAAGAGGTTCCAAGACCTTTTCAAATAGTGGCTGAAAGCATTTCAAAACAAACTGAAATAACTTCTTTTATAATGATTTGGAAGGCAGGGGTTTTTATTTTTTGTTAACATTCATACATGGAAAAAGTGACCCTCAAAGGCTAATCTTTTCCTAAATTAAATTATGGCACTTTGGGATTTAAATATATCTGCTCATAGCCATTTGATACCTAAATGGACTAAATTATAGACAGAATTTTTAAAATACGGAGGATCACTTACTGCCAAATGAAATTTAGGAGCATAGTGGGAAGCAAAACAGAAAATGAAAAAACAGTAATAGTCCAGGCTTTTTCAGGTACAGCTAGAGGAAGCAGTACCCATCACTAGGCAACACCCTCAATTAATTTGCTTCAAGGAGAGTGAGAAAGACAGCCAGAGAGAGTCATATTATGCAGAATGGGTTTTCAGTTAAGTTGGTTGCCCTCTGTTTGTTCAGTATGTTCCAGGCTGGCTCAAGATACATGATGTAAAAACATTCTCTAAGGCAGGTTTCATATATGATATACAAATGTTTCTTCCCATGGGACCCAGGCTACATAATCAGACATTTTTCCTAACCAACATAAAATGATCAGTCAAAAAAATCCACTCTAGAAGCAAGCAGTAGTTGCAATGTGAGAAGCATAGCTCAGAAAAATTATACAATAATTAACTTAATAAGAAACAGTTTCCCATAAACTAAAGTTAGAGCTAATCTGTCAGTAAAATGGAGCATCTTTTACCTGAAGAATTACAGAACAAAACACATAAAATCAGTAGAGTACTAATTCTATGCATTAACGGGAGTTTCTTATAGATGTATTTTAACACTATCCCACTTCCCTCCCCAAAATGGGAAATTCCATTAACAGCATTATTAGCTCTCCTTTAAACAGCTAATTACACCTAACTCCAATCATAATGTCTAATTACTGGTTTATTCACTCTGAGTGGTTTATAACATGATGAGAAATTACTGAGACGAAATCAGATCAAAGAGTAACATAAATGTATTTGCATTTCAAACTGCCTTCAAAGGCAGAGGTGGAGCCGGAAGGGGGTTGGGGTGGTGGAAGAGAAACAGCAGCATGAAAGTGCAGCTACATTTCCACGAGCAGTCAGCATCTCTTCCCTTCAGAGCCCTTCTTCCTCCATGTCCACATGCATGTGTGCTGTATACCTTGGAGAAACATGCCAGACCAAAGCAGCGAGAGCGTTTACTAGGGCTGCATAATGTTCCAGGAGATGGATGCAATTACTCTCGTTGCCTTCGGAAGATTACAATAGGAAACCTGAAGCAAAAGGCTGCAGGAAAATCATGGGGAGCTACATTAAACCGAGCCAATCCTGCAGTTTTCAAGGGTCTCTGTAGCATTACCGCAATAAAAATCTGCTACCTCAAATGTGTGTACAACAGATGGATAATAAGTTTTACCTCATTATCTCACAGCAAAATGATGTGGCTTTTTTTATTTAAAATTTTTCCTGTAAAAATGGAACAATTAGCACTCCTAGCAACTGAAATTGTTTCTCAATCTATATGGGAGCTTGTGTTGGGATAAGGATGGAAACGATGTTATGTCAGGAGATGGGTGGGGTGGAGGGGTTTCACAAGGCACTGGTCTAAAAGTCTGAGGAGCCTTGAAATAAAACAGGGAAAATGCATTCCTCATAAAGCTCTCTCCCACTAATACTTTCTCGCAATCTTCTCATTTGCAGTCATAAGTGACAAGTGTTCCTTTTTACACTTACCAAAGCTGTATAAAAAGCATCTCATCAGCAACGAAGTAACTTCAACCCCAAATTATTACTTTTCTGTCTTGGTTGAAAGGATAACGTGAACATAGCTAGATTGTTCATCAGTTCAGAGTGGGATGCAATGTTTGTTCATGTCACTGAGGAGATTCCAGCAAAATTCTGTGGTCTTTTTAAAGCCAGGTAGGTTAAAAAGTGATTTACCTTAGTTCAGAAGGACAATGCTCTTAGTCTTCTGCAAAGACATCTGTCTCCTTCAGCAGCATTGGATGTTTAATGCGAATACTTGTTACACCAGATTGCACTTTCATAGGAAGACTGACTTAAGGACCAACTCCATTCTAATCAAGACTCTGATAACATCTTGAGGGCAACTGCTTATGCAAGCAGTATCTCTTTTGCTCATGATTTAAAACAAGGGAGACGTTGCACAATAGTTTAAGAACATCTTGCTCATCTCATTCTTTGTCACAGTGTACAACATCCTCTCCTTCGTATCTCTGTCCTTTCTTCAGAGATGCATCAGTATAAACACTTTTCCAATGACTGGTAGGAAACAGGGGAGTTGAACTTCATGCACGGCAGCATCAAATTAACAGAGACAGGTCATGAATTATATAGATAGTTTGTCATTCATTTCCTTTAGACTGTACAGCTAATTAAGAGCTGTACTTTTCATATGAATTCTGTAATTACACTGACATATGCCAACCAAGCATCCCATCCCTGGCTAGTATTATGCTCCATTACAGAGTGAAAGTTAATGGTGGTCTGTGGTTCTGACATTAGTCTGAACCATAAAAACTAATAGCTGAAACTCCTTGTTATTGGTGATCCTCTTCTGTGACCTCTTGCTTACATTTCTTAAAAACACACATCCTCCTTCGTGAGAAAGAATGAGTCCATTTGAAAGACACTCCCATCTTATGGCTAGTTAGGAAAGCCATTTCATGAAGAAAAAAATATCCTTTTGCCTATTACAAAAATATGCAGAGAAACTGCAGAAACAAGCCTACCGATCTGAGACCTTAGATTGTCCACCTCCCCTCACGTCTGAGCATCGCACAGTATCGTAGGTATCTTTACTACATTATAGACAGGAGGCACAGAGCAGTTATAAACACATAAACTGAAATAGTTATATGGTGGCCCATTGCACCCTACAGTCATCGACTATGTCAATAATTATTAATTAACCCTCTATTGCACAAACAAAACGATGCCCTTAAAACAAGAGACTGAAGGGCTGAAGTACAGATATAGTGTAGGAGAAGGAGGATTTAGATATAGTGTAGGAGAAGGAGGATTTAGGCTGGAGCACTTTTTTCTAAACACGTACCTCACAAGTAACATGTATCTGGACCACTTTTCCTTTAATTTTTCCAAACTTATTAGATGAATTACTGAAGAATGAAAAGCTTACTTCCCCTCTCCTACTATCACTACTTCTCTGTTAAAAAGAGCACTATCTCTGTATCAAAATCAAATTTAACTTTGTTTTATGCATGAACGAGGGACTTCAGGACCCGAGCTGCAAGAATCACATGGGACTAGATCTCATCCTAATTCATGAGTTATAAGCACACGTATCGAGCTGATAACATTACCAATATGATTTAAATACAATAATTGAGAAAAAATACTTCTCTTGTGTGTGTTCGTGGTTTCTGGGACCTCTACACATTACTAGTATATGAACACTGAGAAAACACAAAACCCAGGAAGATGCCCAACAAGATTTTACTGGTGTCCTGGTTTCAGCTGGGATAGAGTTCATTTTCTTCCTAGTAGCTGGTATAGTGCTGAGTTTTGGATTTTAGGATGAGAATAATATCGATAACACACTGGTTTAGTTGTTGCTGAGCAGTGCTTACACTGGGCAAGGGCTTTCCAGCTTCCCCTGCTCTGCCGGGTGCACAAGCAGCTGGGAGGGGGCACAGCCAGCAGAGCTGAGCCCAACTGCCCACAGGGCTATGCCATACCATAGGGCGTCATGCCCAGTATAGAAACTGGGGGGAGTTGGCTGGGGCAGCGATGGCTGCTCGGGGACTGGCTGGGCGTCAGTCGGCAGGTGGTGAGTGGTTGCATCACTTGTTTTTTCCCTGGATTTTGTTCCTCTCTTTCTCTCGTTGTTTTCCTTCTCATTACAAATTATTATTATTTTCTTCTTGTTGTTATTCCAATTATTAAACTGTTCTTATCTTAATCCACAAGTTTTCTTACTTTTGCTCTCCTGATTCTCTCCCCATCCCATCAGGGGGGAGGGTGAGCGAGCGGCTGGGTGGTCCTGAATTGCCAGCTGGGGCTAAACCACAACAACTGGGAAGCTGCTGAATGCGGGACTGAAAGAGGCAGAGACAACATCAAAAACTGGAAATTTTTTGCTCAGTTGTCTTCAGCATACAACCATTGAACTGATCCTCTGTAACTGTACCTGTTCCTCTTACCAAGCTGTGACCACTCACAGAGAAGATAGGCAGACGTAGAGAGAAAAAACTTACACTCTTATAACCTCTACTTATCCAAATAAATGAGTCCATCAGAAGGGATTATAGACAAATTAAGAGTGGAACTGGTTGTTGCTAACACATATTATACATTTTTTATATCTGCAACTGAGAAAAAGAAACTAAGGAATCTAAGTGCATAAATTACACCATTTATTTCTTAATCTCCCTTTTAAAAACTTATTTGCAAGTCAGTTATATCTCAGTATCTTTTTTTCTCTAACATGGATCAGTCATTTTAAGAGAGCACACAGGAAGAAAAGGAGAAAATGGTAAGGTGAGGAGATGCAGATGTATGCTTCTCATTTGACCTTCTTGACAAAGATAAGGCAGAATCTATTAAGCACCTACACAAAACATCCCTTATTCCTTTTACAGCTCTTTCCCATCCCTCTCATTTTTGTGTGAAGGATTTGCTGCTCTCCCATAAATCATTCTCTCTCCTTGACATGCTCTGACCTAGGCTCTGCTGTGAGTTTCAATAACCATCTGCATTCTACTGGAGCATAGACTTTTGGAGACAGAAGGAAGGAACCACGTATCGTCGCCACCTAATGTCCAAAGTAATGTCAAATCATTCCAGGCTTTTCATATTTTCATGATTCTTTCCCGTTTTCTGGCTTTTCCCAGATGTGGCCACCAAATCCTTCCTCTCTTTGACAAATTATGACTATGACCTTAATTTCTTACACTTAGGTGTAAAGCCAGATCCACAAATATTTTGCCAAACACTGTACACACCACTGTATTAGAGACATTAACACCTCAGCACGCTGTTACTATTAAATTTACACGGAAATATTGCATTGCATGTGCAAACGTCTCTTGTGTATGTAGGAAAGGTGGGACAAGGAATATCAAAAGGTATCCATATTTTGGCCTTTCTAATTCTTTACTATCAGTTCCGCCTGCACAATTTTCCCACAGTTGCATGGAAAGGTGCCATTTCCTTTGTGTCAAAGAAGGACACAGGCTGTTTGTTGCCTAGCTTTATTTATTAGCTGAAAGACAGACATTAGATAATTGTCACAAGACAGAGCAAATGGGATTTCTAAAGAAGCCTAAGGGAACTGATGTCCGTCATCCACCGAATTTCAAATGGAACTGGGCATCTAATTCTTTAAGTATTTTAAGAAAAAAAAAAAAGGTGAAAATTTCAATAAATGGCTTAAGCATATAAAAAACCACTTGCCATCACTTACACTGGTGCAGTCAATGGCTAGCACTGAGTGCTATGGTTGAGCAAACAAATGCAAGCAAAAGAGGAACTGATTCAAACAGTACAGCCACAAGATTCTGCATTATTTAGGTTCTACTAGTTTTTAATAGGGGAATTACTTAAATACAAAATAGTTTTCAAACTTTGGGAGTTGACTGGAGTCTTTTTTCTACTTCATATATCGTGAAGGACACTAACAGTCTCCTCTTTTTGTGTATAATTTATCCCAAACAGATGAGTCCCTAGACTATATAGAACCAGCAACAACTCTGATTAATGCTTCTGTCAGCCCATGCATTGATTGGTATTCCTCTCGTTGTTAGCATCCCTAGGAAAACTCCTCAGAAGATGCAATTAGTTCCAGGTGCTATTCCCATGTAGCAATTACACCAACAGGACATAGAGACCTCACTTCAATGTATTTGAAGGGAGCTCTTGTCTATCACATATAGTTACACTATTAATTGAATAGGCGAATCCTAACTGCTCTGCAGTCAGTGTGAAAATCCACATCCAAGAGAAGATGCCAGTTAATGGCAGGATGAAGGCATTGCTTCTCTTTTCAGATCATATGTAGGAGACCTTTAGGACAAGCAGCCAACTTTTACTGTGTTCATACAAAATTTTCCACAGTGTATTTTAAACTGATATTTAAATTCCTAGTCTTTGCTATAATGCGAGCAGCCACCCATCATGATCACTAGTAGTGAAAGAAAGCACCTTGGGTGTGCATTATGACACTAACAATCAGCTCTGCTTGCTGCGGTGCCATACAGTCAGAGCTAGCTCTCCTGCCTGGAAGGTGGTAGAGCAGAAATCAGCACTAACACGTCATTTAGACATATTAACTAAGGACCGTGCCCAAGCTAGGAAGAGTCATACTCTGTGTGACCTTAACCAAATCACCTCATGTTCTCACCCCTCTGTGCCTTAGTTCCCAAATATAACATGGAGATAAAACTCATTCTAGTTCATAGGAACGCTGTGCAGATTAACCTTTCCAAAATATAGCAAAAGCTTCTAATATACTGCTAGGTTTCTTTAGAAATACAGCCTCATAGCTATTGCTGTTTAGGAATGGGTGGGCTTTTTTTGGCTGTTTGCTTGCTAATAAGGAAAAAAGCCAAGGTGAATTAGAAGGACTTTGCTATTCACCTCAGTTATTGCCTTCTATCACTTCCTCTGTTGAGTGCTTCTCATTACTCAACTTCCATCAGTAAACATGATCACCTATCATTGCTCCTTGGTGCTGCGACGAGTAACCTACCCCTTTAATCCATTTTTGGAGGCTGTCAGTTTTGATTTCTTGCCTCAAAATGTCATCTTCATCTTTGGTGTTCTGTCATTCTTAATTCACAGTGAACTTAAACACACCATTCTGGAACGCATGCTTCAATTTTAAAATAAGCAACCATTATTTTATGTTACAGTCTCACTCCCACAGGACAACCGATTAATCCAGACTTCCAGATAAGAAGTTTTCATGGTGAGCAAGTAGCAGTTCATTGCAATGACCAGAACCAACGCACAAGACAGGTAGTATGATGCACGTGGGGCTGGAAACAAAACTGGCGTAACATGTATATTGCCCAAGAGCCCATAGGCTTCACGGTTTCACATGACTGTGCAAACTGCTGTCTTTGTTGATTTGACATACGTCTAGTAGCCTGACTGCCAAGGAAGTAAAAAGACAGTTTAATCAAAACACTGGTCATGAGCACATCCCAGGATTCTGCAGGATAATTTCAATCCCCAATGTATTTCTTCTGTGCATGTAAGAAGGAAGCACATCAGACATAAGGACAGAGAATCACCAGAGAGGAGAAAATAGCTATTGTAACGTACAGCTCACGAAGAGGAATCAGCAGTTTGGGAGACCTATATGGGCTCCTAATTGGCAAAAGAAGCTGCAAAATGTTTGAGGAACTTGTGAGGCAGCAGCAATCTGTTCCTGATTCATTTGGCTGGCATAAGACAAGCAAGGTGGCTGATGGCCTGACCTTTCTTCACGGAGCTGATAGACACTGTCTCTTCATTTGAAACAATTCCCTAGAAAGGCAGAAGTGATGGTGCATCTTTAACTAGATATTGCTTCTTATCAAGGAGCTGCACCTTTTACTCTAACAAAGATTACAAAAACAAAGGACATACTACTTCAGTAATGAGAACAGAAGGCTCTTAAGGTGTCTACATTCCCTTTTTCCCCCATTAATAAAAGCTTTAGTTAATAACTTAGCCTATCTGTTGTTTCAAGGGCAAAACAGCAGTCATATTTTCAGGTGTGTAGACAGTGATGGATTTTGGAAAGTTCCTATGGATAAACTTTTTCAGCCTTTGCCATATTCTCCTTTTTAGATTTTCCTAGTATTTTCTCTAGTCTCTCTTTGTAAGATAAAAGCCTTTCCTAGAAAACAGAGCACAGTGACTTTCAGAGTGCCTGTCCAATTCTAGATACCAACTTAGAGACAGCACAGAAAGACAATTTTTGGAGATTAGATGGTCTATGCTTTCAAAGTACCTGAACTGAAGTACCGCAGAGTCAGCAATCACACTTGAAAGTCTTGTCTGAAGTACCTCATTTCCTACTGTTTTGTCTCTTTAGCTCATCATTTACTTCTCTGTGGATGATACTGTGCCTGACATGATGTTGAAATATCCACAGCTTGGAATACTCCACCATCTCAGGGCACATAGTCGTTCAAAGTGGAATAGAAAAACTTGCACATGAAATTAAGCAAAGGAGAACTCAAAGCAGCAGACGAAGCCTGTTCCAGCACAGCCCTAATAAAGAACAGTCCCCATGAGACAGATGCGTTCCTTGGAACAGAAGATAGCAGCTGTACTGAATCTTTACTTGGAATATTTTTTTTTCACGTGAGATTCCTACAACCTATTCCTCTTATCTACCACGTATAACTGACATCATGGCTCAAAGATTAGCCTTCTTGCTCAGTCAAAGAAATGAACACAGAAAACTATTGCAGGTTTTAACCTTTTTCTTCCTTCTTGTGCCCTTCAGAAGCTGAAGCCAAATAAGAGAGAGCAGTGAGCACTAAAAGGATAAAATCTCAAAATTTGTGTCTTTGTTCTACGATAACTCAGCAGTGTAGGGTAACGATTGCAGGGTTATTTTTTGAGCACATGGCTAAGGAATAATTCTTAATAAAGAGGAATAATAAGGAAATTCTTAATAAAAGAGTTGTGTCCTTTTGGCAGGTAATAGTTACTCTCCAATGTTTCAGAAGTGACCACTGACATGAAAGGCACATACTGTAAAACTACTGACAAACCAAAACAGAGTTTCCAAGACAGCCTAGAAGTCATTAAGTGTTCTTGCTTCCAGAAGGTGTCAGCAATCCAACGTCAGGTTTTGTTGGATAGGATATAAAGTATGGATATAGGATATAGGATGTAAAGTATGAAGCCTGTAAACAAAGAATACTTCTACGCTGGCAGTTAACACTGCAGAAGAGATAACTATTGCATCAATAACACAGGTTTTACCTGGGGTGTTCTAGCTAATCTCTGTAGAAAACTTTCTTACAGGTTTTCACAGACATACATTGACATGAATTTTCTCCTCCATAATCCATCCAGGCCTCAGCCACAGGTAAGTTAATTGATCTGCAAGAAATCCTGTGTGGCCAACATGTCCTCATCACATGCCGATGGCCAAATGAGAACAAGAACACAAGAACTCCTTCCTGTGTCAGACCTGTACATTATTTATCGTTCCTCTCATGGCAAGCTGATTTCCAAAACTCAGGTTTCAAAAGTTGATGAGGCTTGCTAGCCCCAGCGAGATCTAAGCTCTCATGGAAGAGCAGACACATTTGGTAGTGCTCCAGATACACCAAGGAATTGTCGAGTATATGTTTTCAGGATGACACGCCATTTGTCAAAGTCAGTTAGGAGAATGTTACCAAAGACTGATTGTTTCACTGCATTTTGGAAATGTTGTCTCATGATGTGAGCAAACTGTTGACATAAAAGAAGCCAGGTGGGATACTGAGTTATTCATTCCTGAAATCTATGATCTGTGTAGTTAAAAAAAAATTACACAAAGCAGCTGTATATCTGTGGCATGCAGTTTCTCAGATATTTTTATCGTATCACTGCAGTGTCAAACCACTTCCAGCTATGAAATGCAAAAGAACTGCTCACAGCTTCTCCTTCCAGTGTGTTGGTATAAGGAAGCAGAAGACAGGTGGTGTTCCTGGTACTTCTGCAGAGATTTTTGCATGACTGTTCCAGCGAAATTTTGGATTTGGAACTGCTTTATGGTCAGGAAGATATTTCACAGATGGGTTAAATGAATTCCATTTTTCTCTCCTATTGATCACCTGGATTTGAAAGGTTTTGTCTGATTAGATCATGTGATGGGCTATATCTAAAGCTAGAGCTCTCGGTGTGATGCCGACACAGGATAAATATATCCTTTCAAGCTGACAGTGGGAAGGGCCACTTCCTGGAAGAGGGAAAAAAATCTTATCATAGAGCTTGTGTTTACTTCAGGCACAAGGGAAAATCATAGAGGGGAAATGAAAAAGAGAGATGGAAATGCTAACCAAAATCAGATCCTTTCTGCTGACCTTCTGCATTACCCGGAGCATGTCCCTGTATTTCTTGTGCAGAGAGGCACTTCAGTAGGGGAGGACAAAGTTAGCTGTTATACAGACATACACGCAAAGGAGCTCGCAAGAGTGTTATTAAAGTAAAAAAGCCAAGCATTCAGGCATTGGGAAATGCCAGAACCAACGTTACTTATGCAACCTTAGTTAAACCATCTTGTACAAATGCATTGTCAGTGCCTTTAGTTATGTGACCACATACTGGTTTTCCACAGGACTCCAGCCTCATTCAGTGCACAGAATGGACAGCAGCATTCAGTTTGACTGACACGCAGTCTTTGTTTTATTGCCTAGCATTTGACCCTTCTTCCTGCATCATAGGTAAATCCTAGTTTGAAAGCAAAATTCTGTTTCCTTGTCAGCTTTTCATAGTATTTCTTACAGGATTTTTGTGAAGTTAAATCTACAGTGCTGACAGGACATAAGAGGTAGTGCTATTCCCATTTCACAGACGGGGAATGCCAGCACAGAGGCAATGCTAAATTTAGCAAGATGTGAGTCACTTAAGATACAGGCTTTTTTTAGTATATGTATTATTCACATACCACTTAACTATGCACAAAGACTAAGGCATTGCATTGAAGTTTCTGCAATTTACAGAAGTTTGCTTCGAATGACTTCCCAATAAATGTTTCAAAACTGCAAGTTCTGATGGAAAACTGTGTCTGGTTTCCCACAGGAAATGAAACATATACAGTTGTGCCATCTGCCTATTCATGTGCTGTTAATACCCCTTCCACCTCATTTCTGAACCTGTTGGCTGGTTTCAAACAAAATTGGCAGAGGAAAAGCTCTCTAAG
Organism: Mycteria americana; assembly: GCF_035582795.1. Taxonomy (NCBI): domain Eukaryota; kingdom Metazoa; phylum Chordata; class Aves; order Ciconiiformes; family Ciconiidae; genus Mycteria; species Mycteria americana. The sequence goes on from NC_134377.1 coordinate 14,850,824, forward strand.
TGAATGCCTCTAGGCCTAATAAAAACTGGCAGCTAACAGGGAGTAAGACTCAAATTACAGCCTCCATTGAGAGAAAGGAGGTTACACCTCTCCCGCATCCCTGTCCTGCCAGGCAGTGACAGAACCCCTGCTCAGCACACACAGCTTTCAACTAGCTGCTTGCTAGGGGAGTCAGGGCACAAATGTGTGGAGCTAATATCCACATTCCCCTTTGAGAGGCTGTGTTTTCATCTGGTGATGCAAAACAGAGAAGCAGAAGAGAGTAAAATCATCTCCGAGATACGCAGCGATGAGCACATCTCTGTAATGATCACTCACCGCAGGGCTGGGCTGTGCTGCCAGCTGAGTGTCGCCCTCTTCTATCACTGCCAGAAGAGGCGCTGGGATCCAGCACAGTTTTCACTTCCAGAAATGCCAGCACACTTTCCAAAGGATGCTCTGGTGCTCATCTGACAGGACTAGCAAAAACTAGCATAAAGGTTTGGCATCACTTAGCCAAGAATAAAACGGACCTGTCTCAAAAGAGAAACCATGTCCCAGTCCTTTCCAAAAGCCAACCAAATACACTGCAGCTCAGCGGAGGTGAAAGATACTAGTTTTGGGAAAGCAGCTGCTGAGCACAGCACAGCTTTCAAATAAACAGAAGGCTATGCCATCTCTATTAGCGCTGCTATTCCCAAATTTCCTGCAGCCAACCCCCACTTGAAAAACTGGTACTTACTATTGTCTCCTTCCCTTCAGTCTGCCTTGGCCTCGAGACAGTCATCACCATGTCTTACTCCTGCCTTCTTTACGACAGCCAGCAATTATGCCCGCGCCTTCCATCCCTTTCCTTGAAACCCTGCCTGTAGTGACCTACAGTCATAGACTCTGTGCTACTCATCTCATCAGCATTAAAGTAGTGAGATTGTGGGGGAATAACGGGCTGACATTGACCTTGTGATGCAAATTGTGCTGAGATTTTCCTGTGCAGTCTGCTCAGGGAATGTGTACCAGACCTGCTGTGGCATTTACAAACCAGGCAATGAAAGATATACCATTTTATCAGCTTAGAGGTGTTTATGGCATACTAAATGCACTTTTCTAGAAAATATAATTGTAAGCAGAGGAAGAATTGGCTGCTTTTACCGTAAAGCATTCCCAGATAGGGTGATCCAAGTGTTTTTGGCATAGAAAATTAAAGAAAGACACATCCAAAAAATAAATGGTAATGGTGCAGCAGTAAATTCACACTCTCTCACCTATAGATAGCTTCACAGCTCTCTAGCAACTGTACAGAAAGTGGAACCTGCAGAGCAGCCAAGAAGATGCCAGCCACAAAACCAGTCACATGCTGATTGCTGCTGCTAGAAACCTGCCCTCGTTGCAATATATTTGGCATTCCCCACCCTGGAGTTGCAAATGAAATGAGAACCCAGGCTAGTGTGTCTTATGCTTCTGTCTCTTTCCCTACCAACACCATAGGACTGGGATTAAAAGGACTGAGCCCATTGCTTGGTTCAACAGTTTCCTCCACACAGACCATTTACTGCGTGCAAGCGCGCTGTACCCTGTAACGACAGGAGCTTCACGTGCCTAATCTTCCCATTTGGTGAAGCTGATAAAAGTTGTGCTCTTGATTACAGTAGTGCAAGAGTGAGCACAGAGAAGGAAAACTTGGGCAAGTGAAGGCATAAGAAAACAGTCAGAAAAATCCTGGTGTACCAAAAGCAAAGACACTTCAGAAGGATGGGTTTTGCTTTCCAACAGTTTCCTCAGGTGACAGCTGCTTCCTGCTGTGCAGCTCTGCAAAATGCCACTATGTCTGTAAATTCGTCTGTGTGGTCTAAATCAAGAGAGGGCTCTCTGTTGGATAAATCTAGTAAAAAAAACCATTGGTCCTTTCCTTCCCAAAATAAATAGCCTTCAGAGCAGGAGCTGAAACCTGCTTTGAACAGGAGAGTGGAGACTCCAGCTGGGCAGTTTGTCTCTCAGGACAGGTCTCCAAAGAGAGAAATACTAGTAGTCCCAGGAGGTTATAACTGCAAGCATTAGCATAATCTTCTCTACTCTGTGCCTACTTGTGATGCCATTTAGAAGAGAAACAAAACAAAATACTTAAAATGGGGTCCACAGAAACCCTCTATAACTGCTTCTTCTAGCTGGGCTTTCTAACTGCCAAGTTGTTCACAGTGGAAGCCGCAGCAGCTGGCTCTGTTTTCAAAGCAATATGAAAAAGTTAACTAGGATTCAGTTCCACATGGCAGTCAACTGGAAGGCACAACACAGCATATTATAGGATAAATACAATTGGAAAGGGAGGAGGAAACAATACAGACTGAAGAAGTCAAATGCAGATGTGAATCTGACTTCTCTATACGCAGAATTCCAGTTTGGTTCATAAAAAATACTGGCATAAACTCCAGAACATAGATCATTTGGTCCATGAGGAAAAGGTCCAGCAATAAGGAACTTCACCGCATCTTATAATGGTGGTCTAGGCTAGAAAGTCGCACTGAAAAAAATGTATGTTCCTAGGTTTCTATTTGATTTTCTCCCACAAATTCAGTTCAAATTTGGCAAAGTATCTTCTGACCTGTAAGCTATGTGACAGTCATACAAAGTCAGATGAGAACTTGGCTTGAACAGCAGTTTTGTTTCCTAATGTTAGTGGAGTTCTTGAAATAAAAATGTAAAAGTCATGCTAAATTTACACCATCAACAGTTAGTGAGAAATTCAAGGAGACTACAGAGCAGAATTTGGCCAGTGAACTGTCTGTCACTGTTAGGCACCTGAAACAGGTAACCCACAGTGACTGTCTAATCCTAAGGTCAATGTTGGATGACAGGCAATCAGAAAGAAAAAATTGTAGTTATAGATGGTTCATTTGTAAGCTGATCTTTCAAGTGAAACTGTATTTTATATCTAACTCTGTGCTTCCTTTTGTGTATTGAAGAGATGAGAGGAATCCCATTTTATTCAGTGCTGGAAGAACATATTCTGATGGGCAACTTCTGAAACAACTGAGAGGGGGACACCAAGATCTGCTTGAATATGTACTCTCCTCTGCAGTGAGCACTTGGCATAGACTTCAGTTTTGCCAGTTAAAATACGTTTCAGCAGCGGGTACCCATCTGGATTCTGATCTGAAATAACATAAAAATTACTACAACACTTCTAAATATACTCGTACACACATTATCTAATGTTCTGCTGCTTTATACCTCACCATAATAGTTGAGAAATAATGGAGAAAGACTTTGGCTATTTCACGAATAATAAAGTACCGAGATCAAGAAAAATGTTCTATATCTCCTTGACTCATAGATCAAATGGGCCTTAATAAAAACCGGAGTTAGCTGGTTATCCAATAACCTGAGGATGTGATCCTCTCAGTTTTATTTTCCAAGTTGTTCAGCTTGCTGACTATTTTCTCTTTCCTTCCCTCCTCCCCTTCTGCTACTACCTATCTCATTAGAAGGCTGAAGTTCTGGTCAAGCCCTTGAAGAATTCAGTGCTCTGAAACAAAGGAAATCATGTCATAATCATCTTAGAAAAATATATACACACAAGAAAGTATCCCCTGCAGAAACAGCCATTATTGAATATTACGTGAAGCTGGGCATTTTAAGGCATTGTTTAATTTAATTGCTAGTACCCATTTTAATTAGCAAAAGTTATATTTGTACCATAATGAGCAATAGCATAGAATAACAATGTGGGAAATTTGAAGAAGATTTTCTCCACTTTCTTGAAACCACTGAAGTTATCTGGCTTCTTCAAGAGCTGCACACTTAGCCCAGGAACGTGACAACAGATTACAGCATGGTATCAAACCAAATGTCCCATCATAATCCCCCTGCTTATAGCCTCTACAGTAACACCAAGTCCTCCGGGACAGGAACTGCATCTGCAATGCCTTTCATGACATAGCTTTGATCTGAAGTGGAAAGTATAGGGCTAAATTCATAATAATATACCTGTGACTTCTCTAAAGTTTTCCCATGTTAACATTAGGCTTAGCACAATGGTAAAGGATTAAAAAAAAAAAAAAAAAAAAAGGAAAAGAGAAAAGTATAAGAAATTGTGGCGAGAATGAAAGCAATCTAATCAGTGGTTATGAAACATTGCTTTAGTGGATATGCACAGTATGTAAGCAGCAGCGGCAGGTACTTCAGAATGAACAACAGCAGAGAAGCTGAATTTTCATGTAAGGGTGCTCCTACTGTTTCATACATCAAGGCCCATTAATGTTAAATTTTAGGTTTCATGCATGCATGAGACAGACTGATCTTCACCGTTTTCTAGCCCTCTTCTGAAATCCTAAATGTGGATTTGGATAGTCTGCATAGGCACTGGGGATATCCAGTCCCAGAGTCTAGGGGAGCCAGTCCCTCAGAGCTGTCAACTATAAGTACACTGCTTGTACAGGACCCAAACCTAGCTCCTGAAATGGGTGTCATTACAGGGGTCATTCCTTTGGGTTCTGGGAACTATTAAGGCCCTGCAGGGCTTCCTCTACCTGCCTGTTCCTCTTCTAGTCTCTCTGTCCTCACACTTTTAGCCTGTCCTTTAGGGTTGCTACTAGTTCATATCTGCTCAATAGTTCAGTACGGTAAGTAGGAGGAGGGATAAGTAAAGGGAAGCAGGAGTGGTTGCATTAGGATGGGCAGACTGCGAAAGCTCCAAGGAGGAGCTGATTTGCTCTGTAACAGACCCGGAGGCACTGTATACAGCAGCATTTGATACACCTGCGAGAAAACTACTCTCCAGTCTCATGTCCAGACCTGCAAAAATATTCAGTGACAGAAACGGTCTGTCCATGTAAGCGAGCCTGTATATGCAAATGATAAAGGCTGGAAATGCTGCATGTTACTTTACAGAGCAAGGCCTCCTCTGATTAAAGCAGCTTGCACCTGTGACAAAGGGGACATAAATCTATTTTTTCCTACCCACAGTGATTAAAAATGATTTTCTACTACTTCAAACATACAAAATAGATCAAGATAAGCAGCATGGGCCAGTAAATGTAATTCTTCCTGCCCTCATGACAAGTGGCTCTCCTTAGAAATGTTTCTATTTCTCCATAGGAAAGTCCCTCCATTATGCACAAGGAGAAACATCTGCTTCTGACAGTGCATAAACAGCGATGTTTGTATCTCTGATGGCTGAAGGCTAATAAGAGCAAACCAGATTCTGCTCAGAACATTAACGGCGCCAAGAAAAACGATGTCTGTGCAAGCTGTTTGGGCTTGCATGTCCAGAGCCCAGTGGGACTGTGAGCAGGCAGACAATAGTTCACACCGGTTTTGCATTGGAGTGCTGGTGGTTTTTTGTTTTGCAGCACACCCTGCATACAAAGCTTTCCACACAAAGTCAAAGAAAACAAAATCTTAGTGAATGCTACAAAAAGCAGAATTTTGCTTTGAACACAAGGGAAAAGCATAATGAATGGCCACAATAGTCTCCCTCACCATCATTACTCACCAACACAACAAAATGGAGACCTTAATCAACCATATTTGCCAATTATTTTCTTTTTTATGTCATATCATATGTGTTTAGGGATCTTGGATAAACTCCATTTGGCTTCAAAATTAAATATATTGCCTCTTAAGGACAGCATTACACTTTTCCTCACCTCCACCTGGGTCAAGTGAGGGCTTGCTCTTTTGCTCTATTTCAGACCTCTATTTCAAGGACTTTTACAAGTCTTCTGGAGGTGCTGAGGAAGAGGACATAGGCTATGCAGGCCAGATGGGCAAACTGCAGAGATTTAATTTTATTGCCCTTTCGTCCCACAAGATGATGAAACAACAAAACTGGAAAAGCTCCATTCAAGTCAATGGACCAACATTCAGAGCGCTGCAATGCAACTGAAACGCCTTTTGTGCCTTCTGTAGTCAACTTAATGGGCCTGGGGGTGAGGATTTGACCCTTTATACTGCAGGAAGAAAACATTAATTACTTTGAAAGTAGAAAGAATTTGTCCTTTAGGTTATGTAAGCCATGTTGCCACTGTACTGGGGACTAAATAACATGTAATTGAATGAAAGCTGCAACACTGGGCTGGGAAAATTTGCTGAAATAATTAATACCACCAGTCAATGATATTGATTTATACATTCAGTATTCCAGGCAGAGCTGGCCACTGTAGGTTATTATCCTCAGGAGTCAATGTATTCAACTGCTATGCAAAAACAAAGGGAAAAAGTGAAATAATATAATTTGTAACACTTGCAGCTGAAAATAAGGAGATACTGAACGCGCAGTGTGCACTGCATAAGGAAAAGTCATGCTGAAAAAAGAATGAAGAAAGAGAAGCAGGTATGAAGCATTGCTTAGCACACAGCCAAACATATAATGCAATACTAACTCCCTGAATATACTGTTATTTGCACTGTCCTTTTATTTTGCCTCTCTGGTATTATTCAAAATCCAAAGGTAGAGTTTCAGCTGCGTATGACTGTGTAGATACATATAGAAACACACATGCACATACATATATACATACATAAAACAACTTTACAAGAATGACTATTGGGTCTCAGAGGACTTCAAAGTATGAAGTGATACAATTTCTATCTGTATGTAAAGTTATCATGGTAACAACATTGTCACTTAAGGATAAAATAACAATTTGTATTATTATCCACTGTAATGCAAATTGTTATTTTTGCCAGCAAATATACGGCTGGCTTTAGCCTCAGTGGCAGGATGAATGTTAAATCAGAGCTGATGAATAATTCATAGATCTTATATAATGCAATGGCTCGTTCTGGGATTCGTGTTTGAAGCATGACTTCTCCTGGTTAGATGCTGTTTAGATTCTGGGCCAGTGACACTCTGGCATGACCTGCCTGCAATGAGATAATGATCTCCTGATGAAAGGGTTGGTTTGTTATCTGGGGTTTTTTTTAAACCATTAAATTTTTATTGAGTTTTCATTACACAGGCATATCTACAGAAGACTGAAATAAGCAAATACACAAATTCAGCAAGCACGTTCAACTCACTACATTGATTGCAGTTAACGATTGTGCAAAGTAAACTAACGGCCTGTTCACATCACATTCTATGCAAAATGTAGCGCAGCAGGGAGAACACTGCACTTGGCGTGAGGAAATCTGGGTCCATTCCCAGCTCTGCCAACTACTTGGGACATGACAGAAACATAGGGAAGTGATTTCCCTCGATGTCCTTGGGTGGGAAAGACAGGAAAGGAGTAAAGACTGTAACCTTCAGAGGACAGGGACTGAGCCTTGGTGGTGTTACAACTAGACCACATGCTTGACTGAGATGTCCTCTCCAAGGTAGCTGAAACAAAGATACATGGCATTTACCGAAGGTGGGGAGGGAGCAGTGAGGGTCTGTGGCTCTTCACCTACAACTATAAATGGAGCGGGAATCCCAAAGCTTTGGGAAATTTAGCATAACTGATTATACATTTTTCCCAATGTCATGGGAGCTTGTTTGAACATTTCATTTATAAAAACAAAACTTGCAATAACATATTTTTCTCTAGTACACAATGACTTTTTGTTGTTTTGAGGATTTCGGGGGGGGGGGGGGGGCTTGTGGTTTGTTTTGGTATTTTTACACTTGTTTCCAACATGTTATAAATAGCTCCACTAATTAGAAAGGTTAAAAAAAAAAAGAATGGAGGAAAAGCACAACAAGATTGTAAAATGCTGCTCTGGATGTTCTTGTAACTAAATATATGCTCAGATAACATCACACATTACAAAAGAGATAACAAAATTAAACCCATCTCCTCCTCAAAGGAGTTTTGGAGGGAGAATTAGTTCATCTGTCTCAGAGTGAAAAAAACCAAATAACTGATATGACCTGAAGGGTTGTATACGTCTTGATCCAGGTTATTCCACGCTGAGCTCTTATATTCAATTCCTTGTACCTTTCTTCCATACCGTCTGCTATTGACCACAATATTGACCTAGAGGTCTAAACAATATGAGAGTTCCAACACCCTTACTTCTTTATGGGCTATATCTATCAATGGGATGTATGGATAGAAAGAATACTACACGGTAATCTGCATGCTCTCCACGCAGGTGAAGGTGCAGTTCAGAGTCCTAGCTCTAATTTAAGATAGGTTCTGTCAGGAACCCCCAGCCCCCTTTTCTCATGTCCACAAAACAGCGTATTTCCAATCTCTGTTCCACACTGCATGGTTTAAGGGGCCAGGGTTGAAATGACTGGGTTTCTCATTTGAAGAGATTACTCATAACAGGAGAAGAAGTAATTTCTCTCTAACCTTCTTGATGACCATGAAAATATATATAATTCCTTAGAGTTCCTGCATTTCTCTGATTCAGAAGAATTAGGCAAGAGGTACACACATCAGGGAACTAATTTATGCATACCTCACACCTTTGGGAACTGATTTATAACCATCATTGGCTTTAATAAATTCTGCCTTACTGTAGTTGTTAGTTCCCCAAGAGAACTTGATAACAGCCAAAGTGTCAAAAGGAAGGCTAACACCTCACTGCCCATATCACTCCAACTGCTCCTAAAAATGAGGGTAAGTGAGAATTGTTCTGCTAAATTTAAAATTCATTTGCCACTCAGAGATTTAGTAAAAAGCTCTGTTCCTCTGAGGCCCACACCTGGGGTTCTGTAAGGTCTGGCTCTGTAACGACCACTGAGGTAGCTCTCAGGAACCAGCCTGTGCAGCCCAGAACTGCAGCATGCAGAAATACCAGCCTGGCACCCAAAAGCATGGCAGCGGTGTTAGTAGGTGAGAAAGGGGGCCCGAAGCAGGAGGAATACGCCCAGAAGCAGCAGCTGTTGTGCTACTGCTCTGAGCTAGGTGCTTCAGCATCTCTGTACCAGACCGCATGTCCTTCAGACATGCAAGTACGAGGCTAGGAGGTAAGACTGAGTAAGGAGTGTTATGGGGTGGAAGCATCCCTGGACCTTCCCAGAGAAGGAACAGTCATCGACTTGCTCAGACACCATTGGGGAGGGTGCAACTGCTGTCCAGATATACGTCAGGTAAACCTCACAGCAGATACAGACAGCACACACATCAGTGCAAGCTAGCGCCTGGAGTTATTCCTACAATATCTTCACTTTATATTGCCTAAAGTAGCTAAATTACACTTAGACCAGGTACATTACACATGTTGCTGCAGTTTGATCAGTGCTGTGTAAGGTCAGAGCTGTGACAATTCAAATCAGAATAGGGACTAAGCATTTCTAGTTTGGCTCTTAACTTATTCCATTTGATGAAAGTCCTTTAGCTATTAAGTGCGTGCTTGCAAGCCTCCTAGTTTTGTAAGGGATTATGATTAGCTGATGGCATGTTTTTGTTCAGATAAGCTGCCATCTAAGAATAAATAGGGCACGAGTGTAAAATAACTACTCATTAAAAAAAAAATCCAACCTAAACTTACTATTGATGCTGTGCTGCCTCCAGTTACACAAGAGACTGCAGCATACCTTCAGCCCAAGGAATCTTTTGCTTTGTAAGTAGCAAGTCATCTCATGATTTGAATACAAGTTAGATGCCTTACAATATGCTCTCCACATGTGAGCAATCAGCTGCTCTGCTGTTGTTGTTCTAGAGACAGGAGAGGGAAAGGAAGATTGCAGATGGATATGGTTATCAGACGAAAAGCATATTGTTTAGGTTCAGCAATACTGAAACATACATAGTGCTGTCATTTGTATACAGTGCTCTTTTCAATTTAACCACAACGACAAAAGGATAATTTCCTGGCTACAAATGTGTCCATTTAAAAAGGTATGTAAACTGACAACCAGGGAGAAAAAAAAATGTGCCTCTCTCAAAATCAGAGACCAATTTGTCTAAACCATGCAGCCTACTATTGAGGGCAACAAATCACTCAGACCTCCCCACTAAGCAGAGTTAGACAATACCACTGTATAGGTAGGAGACTCTTCCAATACACCTAAAGCACTTTCAGGAACTGATAACTCATGATAGCTGGTAAAATTACTTGACATCTAAGTCTGGTTATTCTGTATGTTGTGTTAATGATGCTGCTTCCCATTGAATGGCATACTCGTGATGCCCATTAAGGATCTCAAATTACTTTTACCAATAGTAGATCCAGCAAGCCAAGTACTCCATGAAGAGATTTATATAGATGTATGCAACAGCTCGTACAGTGACATTTAAGTTCATCATAACGCACAACTTCCTTCTAGCACAATCTTAAATTTCTAATTAAGAAATTTACCGGCTACTTATCTGTCCACTTTTCTTTTGTATGTAAGCAGCTGTGCTAGGTGCTATGTGGCACTTCTATAGTACTGCTAATAGCAGCTAAGTAGGTGTCAAGCTGTGCTTGACAAGTGACAGCAGTTTGGTAGCAAAGTCATCACCTCTCTATTCTTAAAGTGCAGAAAGTGGTTTGAGAATCCTTAAGAAGAAAGCAGGCTGGTATAGACCACAAAATCTGTGAATGATTAACTCACTTAACAAGTGATGGGGGGTGGTGCTTTGTTTGAGTCTGTTCTACCCCTGATTGTGATTATACGTAGGTGTCAACATACAGAGTCCCAACGCAATGCAATCTCTCCTCTTGGACATCAATAGTGTAACAACTGGAATTTGTCTACTATATTGGGTTTGCGTGGCAAGATTTTGGTAGCGGGGGGGTCTACAGGGGTGGTTTCTGTGAAAAGCTGCTAGAAGCTTCCCCCATGTCCGACAGGGCCAATGCCAGCCAAGACGGACCCGCCGCTGGCCAAGGCTGAGCCCATCAGTGACGGTGGTAGTGCCTCTGTGATAACATATTTAAGAAGGGGAAAAAAACCTGCACAACAGCAGTGGCGAGAGGAGTGAGATGCAAGAGAAACAACTCTGCAGTCACCAAGATCAGTGAAGAAGGAGGGGGAGGAGGTGCTCCAGGCACCGACGCAGAGATTCCCCTGCAGCCCCTGGTGAAGACCATGGTGAAGCAGGCTGTCCCTCTGCAGCCCATGGAGGTCCACGGTGGAGCAGATCTCCACTGCAGCCCATGGAGGACCCCACGCCAGAGCAGGTGGATGCCCGAAGGAGGCTGTGACCTCCCATGGGAAGCCCGCACTGGAACAGGCTCCTGGCAGGACCTGTGGACCCGTGGAGAGAGGAACCCATGCTGGAGCAGGTTTTCTGGCAGGACTTGTGACCCCGTCGGGGACCCACGCTGGAGCAGTCTGCTCCTGAAGGACTGCACCCTGTGGAAAGGACCCACGCTGGAGCAGTTCGTGAAGAACTGCAGCCTGTGGGAAGGACTCACGTTGGAGAAGTTTGCGGAGGACTCTCCCGTGGGAGGGACCCCACGCTGGAGCAGGGGAAGAGTGTGAGGAGTCCTCCCCCTGAGGAGGAAGGAGCGGCAGAGACAACGTGTGATGAACTGACCGCAACCCCCGTTCCCCGTCCCCCTGTGCCGCTGGAGGGGAGGAGATAGAGAAAATCGGGAGTGAAGTTGAGCCTGGGAAGAAGGGAGGGGTGGGGGGAAGGTGTTTTAAGATTTGGTTTTATTTCTCATTATCCTACTCTGATTTGATTGGTAATAAATTAAATTAATTTTTTTTTCCCCAAGTCGAGTCTGTTTTGCCCATGACAGTAATTGGTGATGTCTCCCTGTCCTTATCTCCACCCACGACCCTTTCCTGTCCAGCTGAGGAAGGGGAGCGATAGAGTGGCTTTGGTGGGCACCTGGCATCCAGCCAGGGTCAACCCACCACATCCACATACCATTTTCACATTAATTCCCTCACTGCAGCAAAGAAGCGGTTAAACCAGCACGAACCGTGCGCAGATAAAACTAAAGGTCTTACTGAGGCAGAGAAGTGCTGCAGCCCTCGCAGAACACCTGCATCTTGGCTACCACGTGGGCAGTTTATTCTGCTGTGCATAATGCAGCGTGGCGCCGAGATCCCTCAGCCTTGCTGGATAAACCGGCTGCTTCTAAATTAACTGGAGCAGGGCTACTTGTCTTGGGCCACAGCACTACATTTGCTTCTGCTATTTTGGGGACCTGAGCTGTACAGCATTGCACCACTCCAGTCTGTCTGGAGTTACTTCAGTGATTTCTATCAATGCTGCATTGCAGCATATAACCTTGGCCTTGGCTGTGCTTATACCAACTAGTCGGGGTGGCCTTCAAGCCCAGACCTATCTACCAGCTACATCCTGAAAGCCTCAAAGTTCAATCGCTAGTTGTACACTGGCCCATCTCTTCAGAAGCGTTACTGAATATCAGAATTTGAAGCCAAGCCTGCCCTTGCTGATTTTCAAGTCTTAGCCCTTCTGGAGTGGCACTGCAAAAATGAGCTGAGGGAGTCTTTCAGTTATATCCCTGCCTTTGGCTTTCTGCTTTCTTGCCTTTTTTTTTTTTTAAACTTGAAGAAGTAGCCTTAGTTCTGTAGTCAAACAGCTATGTGGACTTCACACAGGTCTCAAGATAAGATATGGATAAGGAAAGGACTATTCAGATGGCTCAGGTGATCCTACACACTTTGTCCAGATCAGTTGTAGAAGCGGGCTATGCTTCTAGATGGCATCCAGTGGAAAAGCATTCCAGTGCAGTAGGGCAGGACAGTGTTTATACTCCAATTCATCTCTTAGCCTACTTCCCAATAGCTTCTCCCCTATGAATAGACTCAGGTAAAGCTTATAAAGTCCTTTGAATATATAACTGCTAAGTATCACAATTACATTTTTAGTGGACCTGATCTATTTCCCCTGCCGTGGCAAAGAAATAATGGAGTGTCTCAGCTGTTATATTCTCCCTTCCATGTTTTCACATGCCCATTACATTTTTTTTATTATTTTTAGAAGCATCACCCTGGCATAGGGCACAAAGACTTAGCCATCAAAACTGAACCATAGTGATTATAACACAAATGCTGCTCCAAAGCTGAAAGCATTAATCCCTCCTGCAAATAAAGGACTATTTACTAACACTTTTATCTGAGCTCAGACAAAACACTTGCAAAATAGCCCTTTGTTTGCACCTCAAACTAAAGGGCAAAATGTTACTGTGGGTCTGCAATTTGTCATCTAGAAACACATAATGAGCATCTGAGGGGACAGGCACGGTCCTGATTCCGCTGTTTTTATTACAAGGCATTCTGCAATATCAACCAGCTCTCCTGTTTTCTCAACTGCTCTTACTTTTTAAACTGTGGCTTTTAAAGTTACAGTCCTAGGAGGATACAGAAGGTATCCTGCAGACGGTTATCCTGCAGAAGGTTAACACTGCAGACTTACAGCACCTCAATATGAGCAGTTCATTATAATATACGATATTCAGCAAAAAACAGGCAAGTGAGAAGGAGAGTAGAGATATCACCTAATTAACAGCAGATGAAGGTATAAATCCAAATGACCTCTTTCATATGTACAAGATGCAAGAAACAAACGGTTTTTTGGGGGGAAAAGGACTCCAGCTATAGGGATCACAATATTTACTTGTTAATCTCATCTTGCTATTTCTGTTCAGTTATTCCAAGAACAGTTATTCCAAGGATGTCATTCAAGTGTTGGGTTTTTTTTTTCAACTCAGAGGAATTTATTTATGCTGCACTCAAATACGATGTCCTTTCTTTTGCTGTTGAAAATCACTCCATACTTTGCCCCAGAATAACATATGAAGCCAAAGGGTAGCAAGATAGGAAATTCACTTTACAAAAACAAAGCTACAAGAGTTACTGCTACAAAACTTATGTGAATTTTTTTGATGCCACTTTTCTGGGTCTTTTTCATTTGACTACTATATATGGATGTGAATAGCTCAGCTGGTAATTACTCTGTACATAATACAAGCACCTAAAAGTAGAGCAGGTCTACCACTGACTCCGAGGGAGTTGTGAAGTTTAAGTGCCTTAATGAAATTTCAGTTTTGTTCATATTTGTGTTAATCTGTGACACTCTGTGTGCCTGTTCAATAGCTCTTACCTCTGCAGCTAGTAATAGGCTTGGTACAAATCTAGCTAAATCAAGTTACTATAAGACAGGGAAATTAACAGTTTTAAAATTCAATTCATTTCTGTCTATATTTTAAGATTTCGCTGCCAGGTTTTAACATACTTGTTTCCTGAATGTTGACAAGCAGAACAACTTGTATTGATTCGCAGTATTCACCCTCCATATGACATCACTGACAGCTTCATTACATGGGATGCTAATTTTTTTTTCCATGTGGTCACCCTTAATGAGATTAAATATACTTTGTATTTTCAAGCCATTTATTTGGAAGGAATTGTGATTGGATTGTCATCACATCAAGGTTATTTAACCTAATATACAGTAGAAAGAAAAAAAAACTCCAAGCACTTTTGAAAGAGAGGTCATCAACTGATGTTATTTAGAAAGTATATTACTCAAGTAATTTTTGTGAGATATTGAAGAGGTATTTTATTTGCAATCCTATGCCATTTGAGTTATTCAGAGGTGCTTTGCATATTTATAGTACACACACTTAGGACAACTCATTTCCTATTTGGAATCAGAATTCGGGTCCCACTTAAGTCAATGGGAATTTTGCCATCAGCTTTAATGAAATCAGGATCTGGTTCTTACTATGTATAACTCAGCTTCAAACTACTCCAAAATTCTGGCATGAATTATCACTGACTTCTGCCCCTGTTGTAGAATTGCTAACACAATAATCAGGCTGGAGGTATAAAAGCAACAACAGCGAGAGAGAGACTACAATTATGAAAGAGGGTTACAGTAGCACCATATAAATACTGTCATCCATGTTATGGTGTTAATCTGCATGAGTTTGCAGATTAATCCGTCTTCTCTAATTTAAGTTATTTAACATGTAAACTGCAGGCATAGAATAATATTTTGTTGCAGATAAACATGCTGCTATAATCAGCATATTTTCAGGCAATTCATACATAAGAAATGTCACTGTTATACGAATGTATAATACATACAAAGAAACAGATTACACCTATCGCAAAGGCTTTTCTTTAAGATAACATAAAATTCCGTATCTCAACTGGTACTTCAAATAACAAAATCTTTTCCTGATCCACTGCATAAAACAATTATGCTAATTTCTACTAGTCCTCCATTTCTGTAATGCTTATGACTGAGAGTTCGACATGATCATAATTTGGCTGACTGGGAGATTGTAAAAGAAGCAGAAATAAAGCATCGTACCAAACAAAAAATCTATAGTACAGCTAGTAAGCAATACAATGTTCATTAATAGCTGCTTCCTCCCAAAGGACTCCCACCAACCAGCAGAGAATCTCACGCTCTCATTTCCAAGGAGTTGTGTGTGGTTGATGCAGACTCAAACTTACTTTCTCAGTTAATTCTGTTTTACATAACTCAAGCATTTCAATAGTGATTATTTGCTAGCTAATCTCCTTCAGCTCATCCTCTTACAGACATGGAATATTGACCAAACAAGCATTTGTCATGTGTCTCTAACGAACGTTATGCAAGCAAACCTAATAGATGTTGTTGGCCTAAACAGGAAAGCACACTGCAGTGCACGTGCAGTAATTTCCACCCACATACATCACATCTGTAAATGGAACTGGACTCAGTCCTTTGAGAATTTAATAGTGTCACTGTGAAAATTTATTTGTACAAGTGTCTAGTGAAAGTAGGACTTCGCATTGTTAAGGAGACTCTATCCTAACATTAGTGTGTTTTTTACTGTCCAGCTGTCAATAATTCTAAATAAGGATCTGCTTACAGTCTCTTCTAGTACTGTTGGCTTGAAGGCTTGCGTTTCATTTTCCATCCAATGTTTACTGAGGAGAAGAGGTGACAAAGGATGCAAAACTCAGGCTTCAAAGGGCTTCCTTTTTAGGGATCCAAAAATGGAAAGATATTGGTTTCTACAATGACCCTTTCTGAACTTCTGTTCATGCTGTTTGCATCTCTCTCCACTTCCTAGAAAAGGGCTGCTGTTACATGGCAGAGGGACATCAAAGTTGCCTCCAACTCCAGCCAATTCTGTCATACAAGAAAAGTGGGGGAGATAAGGATCATATCACTAACAAAGCAAGGCATAGCAATGGTGAGAAGGAGTTATAATCTGTCAGAATGCACTTGAGCATCAAGGAACTACAAGCACTTCCAGGGAGCTAAGGCCCCTCCTCTGCCTTGCACAGACCAGGTGGGTCAGTGCAGATATTAATTTGGCCAAAGAGCTTGGCATGCTACAAGCAGTACTCAATACTTTTGTCTTGAACTTTGTCTTTACTTATCTTGTAATCTGCACAATCTGCAATCTCCAGTTAGCATGGATGCTTTTAAAAAAAAAAAAATGCAGAGTTCAGAACTCAGTTACCTATGCCATAGAGTCATCAGGATATAAATAATTACATCGATAACTGGTTCTGTTCAAGCCTTTCGTTCATCTAAAAGCAAAACTTCAGAATCAACCACAAAGATCAGCCCTCCTACACAACAAGCAGAAGACCAATGCAGTCTTTGACAGCCAGCCGTCCTCATCACTTTGATGTGAATGGATGCAACTGATTCTCTCTTTTAATGATCACTAACATTCACAGAAAATCTGCTAATGACTTTTAACCTTGTCTACAAAAACTAACCATCCCTCCTAATTCCCTCCTCAGTTACCCAAGCAATTAGAACCTGTCTCTGCCAAAGCCAGAGGAGTGGCACATCCTCTCTAGTTACAAAGCCTGCTTAGCGATTACACCCACCACGGCTGGGGAATGGGAGAGGAAAACAACACACATCAGTGACAACAAAGTTTATTCAAAGTTTTTATACCTTATAAAAATAATAGCTGTATAATGAGGACAGTGGTCCTAGTGTGCCATTATTGAAATGAAACCAACTGTACCATGAGTTCTCTAAGTAGTTTGAACAGATGATCAATGTCAAAATTGTAATCAGCAATTGTTATCTCCTGTTTTTCCCCCCTGTGTTTCCCAGCTTCCCCTGACAGGTCTCTTCTTGGCATGTAAGATCTCTGGGTCAAAGTTTTCTTTCTTTGTTCTCTGCCCCTTCACACACCTACTGGCAATTAAAGCAGTACAATTACAGAAAATCAATGGCATATTTTCCACTCTATTCTATTTAGCAGAACAGAATAGAATTCCAAACTATTACTGGGGGAAGTATCGAAAACTGCATATGAACTCAGGGTTGTTTAGATATTAGAACTGAACTGAAGGAAGAAGAGGGAGGGGGAAAAAAGGACGTTGCTAGTGATGTGCTGAAACTCCCAAACTGTTTGGAAAATGTTTCAGATGATAGATAAATAAAAAGACACATGTGAGTGCACTGCAAAAAAAGCCTCTGCTGAAACCCTGCAAAGCCAGAGGTATTCCTCGAGACAGTCTATAAAGCCAGTCTCATTCAGCCACACACATACCTCCAGAAGCCACCGTGCTGCACTGAGTGGTAGATGTAAAGCAAGACACGGTTACAAACAGCAGTGATGGCACAAGTAGGTGAAGTCATCTGACTTCTGACTTCCAGTCCTGCGATTTAGTCACAGATTATGCTATTCTTTTAGTTGCAATATGCAAGCATCTATACAGTTCCTTAGCAGTACAGACTAATGGAAGTAGGTATGTGTGCCTGTGTTCACGGCTAGAGAGATTATGTATTATTGTGTCTCTCAGAAGAACCTTGTAAACTCAGTCCTACAAACCACTGAGTTCAATGTCTGCCTCGTTTTAAGTAAACTCGCAATAATGCCAAGCATGCCTGATGCTCACATGTGTATGTTGCAGGATGAAGGAGAGTAAGGTGAGTAGACTAGCTTTTAGATTTATTTGTTTTGGGGTATCCCAAAACTAGATAATTTAAAAAGAAAATAAGTAGGTTCTCAATAGATTTGCAAGGTTCACACTTGTTATTAGAAGCAGCATTACCTTGCTCAGCAGAGAACTTCCCTGCCCTTTGAAGATCAAGTGAAAAATTTCTCACAGGCTCTGGTGTGTCTGTTCCTCCACTGATGCATTAAAAACAAAGTGCAGAAATGAACCGACGGCTTTTCATTTCTTTCCCTAATTACCAATCACAGCAGCTGCTTGGTGGAAGAATAACAAGCTTCCTTCTTTTTTTTTTTCCTCATTTCAGCAAAATCGTAGGCTAGTTTGGTGCATATTTTTGTGCTTTTTTTCTTATGACACTACTACTTGCTGCAGTTAAGAGCTGGTTTTGTTTTATTGTGTTAGCTAAGGACACTAAGGCAATACAGTAAATAGGAGATAATTTGATACATCTGTCCTGCATGTATTAGTTACTGCTGACATATGTAAGAATAGGTCTGGACCTCAGTGCCCTTAGGCTGCAAGTCGTAGAGCATCTAGCTCTTTTGACCTGAAGACCTGCAGAGATGCTATTCCTCAGTACTGCAGTATATACGGCCCAAGGAACAGGAAGCCTCTAAGGCAGAAAACTATCCCATAAGACCTTTCCCTGACTTACTGTCTAAGCAAAATAATGACTAGAATAATTAATGACTGCTGGGGCAAGACTCAAGTGAATACAGCAATCTGTTCTTCACAACTAACCATCACTTGGTAAAGCAGTTATAACTAATCTGCCTCTCAGCAGATGAGCTGGAGGGCCCTTGACTCGTAGGTGTTCCCAGCGAGGAATTCAACTGGCACACTAAAAATCCAAGACACCACTATGATTTGAAATAGGAATGATAACTAGGCCCAAGATTTGCGTGAGACAGGACACCCAGGTCCAGTCCTGCAGTCAAGCTTGTGACTAGCCTTTCACTCCACTAAAGGATCAGGCCAAAATGATCACAAAACACTTTTGGGTATAATTTAGCTTTGACCAGCATCCAAGTTTTATCATTCAGCTTCAGCTCACAGTTACATTAATACTTTCTGTGGGCTTTCTTCAGAAAATTAGGTATTTGACATATTCTTAAAGTTGGTAGTAATCAATGTAGCTCAGTTTCAAGAACTTCCTAGGGCAAAACCTTTATGTGGGCTCCACTGAGGGACAGCTAGCTTTGAATAGCTTAAAAATTTAGGCCTGGGGTCAAAATACTGGACTAGGACTGAAAATCCATAGCTGGTCCTCAGTTTTGCTATAATCTTCACACATTGCTGAACACCATCTTCCGACCAAGGAAGACATAAAAAGTCTGCTTTCTCCTAGTTAGACCCTGCCCTGTTTCTGCAGAACAAGAACTCTCTTCAGTTGGTGCATCACTAATAGTAAGTAGGTGGGAGTTATCCAAGATAAAATATTTGCCTTTTTGTATTTTCACGGTACAATCAGATTTCTCTCTACAAAGAATCAGTACATTTTTTACAAGGGCTTAATCCCCATAAGTTGTGCAGTATCAATGAAACAAACCTTAAAAGAAATTATATGCTTCAGCTATTGGGAAATTTGTTTTTTATAGAAGACTACAACACATTCATAAGTGGCTCAAACCATACATTATTCCTATATGAAGAACAAAACAGCACGCAACCAAAGATGCATCTGGCCATGCAGTAAGGCTGCTACTATCTATCACTTAAATAGATGAGAAAAGTTGCCAGTAAGTGCTGCCAACTGCTGCTCTAATAAACAATATTTCTCTCAACAGAAAGCCAGCACCATGTGCTGATTTATAGTAAATGTGCCATTCTTTCCCTGTGCTATCAACACTGAAGACAATAACAAGTAGCTCAGAGCACAAGAATACATTTTTATAAAAACAAAACAATGGGTGTTGGCACAGCACCTTATCTGCTATATGTGAGCATAGAAGCATTTGAGTTGCCCCAGTGGACACCCTAAGATCCTTTATTACATTTATGCTGTTGGTTTCTTGAGCACAGCTTTGAGAATGAAGACCAATAAATTGTCAGTGAATAGTGTTCAGCGATATATTTGACACATTTGGATATATGGACACGTAAGTCAAATCAAAGGTTGTGAAGAGGTACCAGAGGTTACGGCCTATTGTGGAGGTGAGTCGTATGTATACTCTGAATCAGCCTGAACACATAACCAGTGGAAGTTACGAGATGAGCAAATGCTCTGGTTCACAGATAAATCTGTAAAAATTCCTTATGCGTCTCGTCTTCCGAATGCCTGCCGTTCAATTACCACCACTCGTAAAGGGAAAAGGAGTCTCTAGAACAGTACGATCCCTCTTCATCATCAACGGCTGATGGGGAAACATCCTGTTTTGGAGACTGCATTAGCTTACACAAGTGTGAAGCTGCAATGTTCCCATCTCCCATCATGTTCAAGATGTTTTCACAGTAGGTTATTAGGCTGGTAGCTGCACTAACACTATTTCTGCATGGTGTGCAATATGTACATTGCTCAGCCTCCCCCAAATGCTCTTCTATTAGCTATTTCCACACACACAATACCGTCTTGGGGCCCATCACAATTTTCCATTCACATTTTACTCAAATCTAATATGAAACATGCTCTTCATTCAGAATCGTGCGTCTGCCTAACACCGCAACTCCTTAACTCTGCTCCCAGCCCCCTTGGAGGCAGTCGCACTCCGTCCTCAGCCAGCTACCCAGAACGTCTAATCGAACGGCTTTATGGAAAAGTATCACTCTTAACCTAGTGCAATTATTTACATTTGACTAAAGCTTAATGCATATTTTGCTGAAGTTAATCTTCCAAAAACATACTTAAGCTTAGTTCTCTGCCCTGAAATGCCTTTGAACTATGAATTTATTGCAGCAGTTGTGATGTATGTCTAATCTTTTTTAATTGGCATATGTCAGGCTTCAGTTTCCATCTGCTGATTCTTACAAAAACACTATTTAGGACCCAACACTTCTTTTCCCATGAAAATACTACTTCATTGTAATTGAAATCTCTCTCAATCTCTTTAATAACCACATACACTAAAAATTGAAAAGCTCAGCCCATTTCCAGTTACACTTGCAATCTTGGCTATGCACATTTCCAAACCATCCTCCTGCCCCAAACTGGGATTATACAAATACATTTTGTTTTGCTTTAATTTCCCCAAACAACAAGGTTTCAGCTGGTGCTCGGAAGCATTCACTGCAACCTTCCAACAGTTACTGTTGTGATTGGAGATAAAAGGGCACTAACTGGGGAGTGTCTGATTGACCAGATCGTGCCTACAGCCGACAGTTATCTTTACAGATCGTGACAGGGATGGTGCTGCTTGGCAGGATTTACCATTCTGGCAGACACTGGTGGAAATTTCAGAGAAACCTTCAATTCTTTTTGTATGTTTAAAGCTGCCCAGAGACAAAGAGAGAGTGGTTTCAAATAACTACTGATTAGTCCACCCTTTTTCATTGACAAACATCCGGGTGAGTAAAAGCACATTAAATGTGCCACTTTCAGGGCCACTTTCAGCAATCTGGTAGGTGCTGAACACAAGCCCATGTGAGGTCAGGTCTCAAGTCGTAAGCAGCAGCTCCCAGTGGTGGGACATGTTTCTCAAAGCTCTGTACTGTGGGCTTGTGCTGAATCTCTGCACAATGGCCAGTGCTTCCATAGCTAGCTGACACTAAAAAGGAGGCTTTTAGAAAGACAGAAGAATAATTTTCACATATTGCATTTCAAAGGGAATATTTCTCAACAACAGAAGCTTTTTACATCACGTTGTCAAGGAAGAGGTTCTGCCTTTTCAGTTAAGGCTTTTATATTGCTCAAACATGAACAAGCATTTAATTACAGGACAGTTCTGAAATAACATGTTAAGGAGAAACTTTAGATGAAATTCAGTTCTATTCATCCAAAATCAGAAGAGGCCACAACTGGCTAATAAACTAGTTCTTCTTCCTAGTTGGGAACTTTTACCTGGTGTTTTAAGATTTTTAAAGCAGAAAATTGTCTCTACAATATGCATACATTAAAGTCTAATCATGAAAATATTTGGTATACAAATGTTAATTTGTTTGAAAACACAGTTGGTTCTGTCCTTAAATTTACATTTAATGGAAAACACATCAAAGAATGAAGTAACTAATTACAAGGACACATGTTTGTTTGGGACCTACCCAAATAGCCGACAGATCTGGGCAGAGAAACACAGGATCCTTTAAGTGAACAGTAAAATGCTGTGAATTGAGTTGCTTTCCTGGTATTTTCTGTGCATTTCTTGGGTTGCTTTGGGTTTTGATTTTGTTTTGGGTTTGAGTTTTTTGGGAGTCTGGTTTGGGGTTTTTGTCATTTTTTTGTTTGTTTGTTTGTTTGTTTTAACTTTTGGTGCAATCCTGACCAATGCTGTGCATTATCTTACAGAGCTGATTGCACAAAAGGTTTTTAACACAGCTGCATGCTCCAAGGACAAGGAAGTTGGATCAAACTAGTGCTTTTTCTGCCCTCTTAAGCATCAATGATTAGCCAACAGTCAAGGCAGACTAATTTAGCCATCTAAGTTAGCAGCTTTCTCCACGTCTGAAAAAGGAGCTGCTGATTGCAGAAGAAAAAGGTTTCGGACATTTCTAGATATCTGTGGGCTGGAGAAGAGGATATAAAGAGCCTACATAGCCCAGAAATCAATCAGGCTGCTCAAAACTCCACCAAAACAGAAAAACAATGGCAAGCTCTTACATACTTAACCTTGTGACACAGAGAAAATGTTTCTTTAATAGCTTTCCTCCTTCTGCAGTAAAAGTTACAATCACGTTCTAGAAAGGTGAATGGGTGCTACTTAAGAGCTTTATTTTTTTAAACAGTTAAAAAGAAATCAAAGTAGTAACTGATTCCTTGATACAGAGAAAACACTCTGCTAGCAGTATTTTCTTTATACTGAAGACTACAATAACATTACCCTTTGTTACACAGAAACTGCGGCTCTTATAAAAGTTGAATAACTTTCACCTGTGAAACAAAGAAAGAAAGAGAACAGGAAAAAAACCCTAATCTTTAATTTTGTCTAGGGCTTTTGCCTTTCTTCTGACATAATTTGAGAAAAAAATACATCTGGAGCCTTCTCGCATTGAAGCTGACAAAATACTTTTCAGACCTAGGTTTTTGGCAAAGGCAGCTGAGGAGGACTTAGGCAATCAGATGTAATGTGGAAAGTTATCAAAAAAGGAAAATAGGTTGAATATTCTTTTTAAATAGTAGAGTTTAGTAAAAAAATTTGGCCTCTTTTTTTTTTTAGCTTTCTGCTGAAAGCAAAGCATATCTTTTCAAATGAAGAAATACTGACTTCTTTGGTAAATAATACCACATAAAGTACTACTAAATTACAGCAGCATTTCTCCAACACAATGGTTTGAGGCAAAAAAAAAATCTGTTAACAGTTGGCAGCTACTGTACACAGCTTCCCATTTTTTTGGAAATCCAGCCAAGTTTTCCTCCTCCCCATACAGGGGATTAAAGCCATCATGCTAGAAAGCATGTATTACCAAACACTTAGGAAGAAACAAACATTCTTAGGATTTCTATCCTAAATGCAGAACATTTACTAAAACCGAGTATTTGTTTCACATGGGGAATGTAGATAATAAATATGAAAGTTTAAACTTTTTTTTTTGTTTAGCTAATTACTGAGCAGTTTCCCAGTGAACTTGAAAAAGGATGAGGCGTTGCGTTGCACTAAATACAGTGAAATTTTGAGAAGCATCTTAAAGATTCAAACTAACAGGCCATTTGCTGAGAAGGCATAAACAAAGTCTCAGGAATACTGCAGCCTGCTGTCCAGACCAGCAGAACTTTCTGGGCACATAGCATATGAAAAATAGCATAGGAGAACTAAATCATACTTTTGAACACATAGGAAACTATGATAGAGGATAATCCCTTTTCTGTAGTCTTAGAATACAGATTTTTTCCCTCTACCATCACCGCACTGAACATGAAAGCATCAGTGCCATTGATCTTCTCATTAGCTTGTGCTGTTAGCCCTGAACATTGTCTGCCATCAAATTATTCTGTAACAGATCTAAATGTGCAATATGTTCCAATTACAGGACTTCACTGAGCTGTTCAGTCCTTCTGAAATCACTGGGCTCCACTGCTCTTTTCTTAAACTCAGCCGAAAGGAGCATCATGGGGTTTATTTTTCCTTCAGCCTGGAGCAGGGGGCATTGGCACATGGTAGAGGCTCACAGGATATTCAGACAATTTTGCCAACGGGTGCTTTTCAAAAGCTTCTAACAGCAAGAATGGTTGACACTCACAGCAAAACATTTTACCATTTTCAAACACCACTGCCAAATTCTAAGTTGTGCTTCTTCCAAAACCTAGGGTTATTACTACCCCTGAAAAATTTTAATATAAAAAAAAGTTGCCAAAACATGCCCCATGCCCCAATCTAAACCACTTTTCTGGTAACAAAGATTCAGGCTGAAAATTTATGCAGGAGTGGAAAATTTCAGGCACAACACTTAAAACTTGATAGTGTTACAGTTTTTGAAGCTGAAAATTATTTTTCAGGAGAAATTTTTAGGCAGCCTTAAATAAGAACTACAAGGCCAATTTAACACTTTTTTTATTGTTGTGGAATTTTGGCCAGATCTGAAGTTATTTATACTCATATTGTACTCAGGCTTCTCTCAGCAATACCTCAATAACATCAGAGTTTTTTGCCTAAGGAAGGAACCAGGTAAAAATGCCAGATTAATTGCCTAGAAAATAATTAAACGCCCCACTGCAGTCTCACACTAAGTAGTCACACTTTGCTGGTTCAATACACTGAATCATTTGGGAATTTTATTTTTATTTGTTGTGAGTGGGCTTCATTACATCTGAGATACGCTTTTACAGAAGCAAGTGGGTTGTACTGGATTTATAGTAGAACAACACAAAGAGCAGCACAAGAAAGATGTATTTTAAGACTTTTTTTTTTCCCCCCAATAAAATGCTTATAAAGAAAGACTAAGATCAGATGCAATGTGGAACTGATGTTGGAAGGGGGATGAAAAGATTATCATTTTCTGTGTCTTGTGAAATGATCAGGTCTCAGAGAAAGAATAAACTTACCAGACTTCAAAAAAAGTGGTTAGAGCAGATTATCACACATGAGAAAGGCACAGAGTGGAGCAATTTCTGGCATTACATTTCTAGCAGCCTGAATTTTAAGACTCATAATAGAAAAAAGTCTTCCTTTGGGATAACAAAACCTATTCTTTTGCTGAGCATAAACCTTTGAAAAACACTAATAAAATTAGCAATAAAATCACCAAAGAAGTGAACTTTGGGGAAGTTACATCAAGAACAGGTTGCTGTCGGGAGAAAGGAAAGTGCTTCTTCCCTAGCCTGCCATGACAGAAGCATCCCAGGAGAAAGTCAGCCTTAAATAATCCTGCTCAGAGTACGCATTTGGGAAAGGTTTGTGTAGTCAGATCCTGTCTAACATCAAAACTCTGTGCAGTGGTTTCTTAGATAAAGTATTTCTGCAGATGACTATCCATTTGAGAACACAATGGTATTGGCTTCTTGCAGTTGTAAAACACTGTGTTAGACCTTCTCAAGCTTCTTATTGCCCTAAGAGTGCCCACGAAAAACAAGGAAAACAACACCGAAGTGCTCCAAGTATTTCTGACATGGTTGAAAGTCTCAGTTTCTTTTAATAAGCCCTGGGTTTTTTTCCCAAAAACCAGCAGTAACTTGGTAGGAACAAGAGAGTCACCTATAGATTTTTTTGTAGTTGTGAGGACTAACACTGCAAACAAAGCACTCCATTCCTAGAACACATTCCAAAAACACACTGACATTTTGCAGATACAATTAGGCCAGTAATTAATTAATGTAGCATGGTCCAGAAACAAATCTTATAAAGACAGCAGGTTGTCAGGAGTCACCCAGATAATAAGCAACCGAAAAAGCAAGAAGTGTCTGTGCCCTGCTGCAGTACAAAGATGATCCCATTCCGTCTCTGTTAAATGATGTAGCTTTTTCAGGCACAGTAAATTTGGGTTGCTTCAGCTTTGCTAAGAAGATGCTAGGTCTGACAGCATTAAGGTATTTTTCCAGTGTGGGTTCACTGGTGCCTGAGCTCAAAATGCAGATTTTTCCCTTTGGAGGCATTCTAGGGTTTCTCTAATCCTGATGTCCTGTTTACACAAATTGATATAAACTTACATTTGAGACATCTACTCTGCTGTCAAAATTCTCCCACAAAGGTTTTCAAAGCTTTTTAGTCAGCCTCTGTGTTTGAAAAGAAAATATTTTCTAGATCTTCAGCTTAATGTTTGCATCTTGCTTAAAGTTTGCATCTAGTAGTTCTGTGCTGTGCCTGGTTCGTGCCTCTAACCCTCAGTTCAATGACCAAGACTGTCAGATGTTCATTTATCTCGAACTTTGTCTGTTCCCTAGTCTCCACACTCAAACAGAAGTTCAGTGATCAATTTTCGCAAGTCACACACAGGCGATTATTAACACAGTGTAATCCCTGACAGCCTTCCTCTAGCACTCCTTGTCAAGGCCCTTTAAATCTGCTCTCAGATTATGAGACAAGACCAGAAATTCAAGGAAGTAAGTGCCCTTCATTCTCCTGTTGCTAGCAAGGCAGTCGCACCCTCATGTACATGCAGGTACACACCCATACATGCTATTTAAAATTAAAAGCTTTTCATTGATCCACTTCTTGGCAGAAGAGTACAAGTATGATTCACATAGCTGTATTATTGTCCGTCTTGCTCAACGAAATACCGCTAGTCTTTTGAAGATTGCCATCTCATCTGCTGGCAAGCGTGAGTTCCCAGGAAATGCAACAGGGAAAGAGTAACAAACTGCACTGAAAAGACAGAAAAAAATGAGGACTCTGCAGCAGTGGCAGCTTCCTGCATGACAGGTAATTTAAGAAGCCTTGATAATAAAGAGCAATGCAACCCAAGCCAAAATGCTGGAAAACAAGTGGAACAGTGGCTACAGGCGAAAACTTAAAAAGGAACAAAATCCACATTTTGGTTTTACAGCAGCATAGTCCCCGCTATCTACCCATCAGTGCTTGCATCCCTAAAGAAGAGACAGACCCCCTTGAAATTATTGGGATAATGTATTCCTCACACTGAGTACGTGTCATTGGAAGAGATGTATGGATTCACCAGATCATTCAGATTAGAAGGGACCTCAGGAAGTCATCAGTCCAACGTCCTGCTCAAAGCAGGGTGCTATGAAGTCAGACCAGGTTACTCAAGGCTTAAGCCAAATCCTTGGGCTGGGTATTATATGCCTTTCAGATTTTTTTATCTGTTATAATTTTCTGAATATACTTCCCCTTCCAGAAACTGAGTTTATGGAAACTGCATGAAGTGAAGCTTGAAGAAATCAACTTGTCTGTAAAGTGCCCTGGAAAATAAGAAGTTTGCTATGAAATATCAACTCTGAGCCTCAGGGGAGAGTTCATTACTCCAGATTTTAGGGATCATTGTGTGTGGCTGATGCTATTTTTTCTTGCTTTTATCATTAGGACAAAGATATAAAGTAGTTTCACAATATAGTGTGTTATGTGTGTAATTAATGTTCTCATTTCAGTGTGCATGTTATTGTTGTCCATCCTAACATGAGTTCCCATCACCAAAATATTGCTGCTTATGCCATAATTAGATCTCTAAGACATTAAGTCTATTTCCCAAGACATATCAAACACCTATATGATGTTATTGTTTTATTTTTCTTTGAAACATGAAACAGCTGTCTGATCCAATATTTCAAACCCTTAAGTTCTTAAACAGAAGCCACCAAGGTATTGAACATAAATTACTTCTGCTGGAAGGAACTTCAGGAATGACTGACTGCTGAGCAGCATTTATTTCCTTTCCATGTTAACACATTTAGGTGTGCTCTCCTTCAGTCTGACACCTATTTAACATGATAAGATATGACCAAGATTGTGCAGATCAGAACAGAAGCAATACAATGATAATTATCAAGTCTTTCTGCCTCAGGTCCACAGCAGTAGAAAACCCTTGGGATTACTGAAGAAGTTAACACAAAGTGATCTTTAACACATATATTGCTTGTAAAGTTTTTCTTTGACCCATCAGATTATTCAAGAACCACAATGTCAGTACAATCGAGTTATTCTGAGATACGATTTAATGTCTTCAACACGAGTGTACTCCCATGCAAAGTGTGAATGAATAAAGATTTAGGATTACAAACAGTAGCAAGTCAAGAAGAAAACATTACTAAAAGTCTCATCCTACAACTGGATCAGCACAGGCACACAGACATGCCTGAGCAGCTGTACTGATATATGGATCATTTTGGTGGCATAAAGGCAGATACTAGGCTGAGATCTTTGTCTTTGAAGTTTTCCTACACTATAAAGCCTACAAAAATAGGAAAAACATCACAAGGTTTGGATTGCTTGTATGCTGAGACTTCAGCTTATCATGCTGATCAATATTGTCTCCTTACTATATGTGCTTTCCTTTTATGTCAAAACTGCACACAGTATGGAGATGGCAAACACACCTTGCCTGTGTGTCTTTACTAATCGTAGCAGATTTTATTAACTTATGCAGCACTATGAAGCTTTTGTTTTGACTTTTCCTGTGCAGGCAAGTCATATTAACTGAAACGTCTTATGCAGTTCAGACTTTCAACTAACAAAACCATTGCATTAGGCAGAGAGGCAACTTTATGAAGCATCAAGAGATCTTGGAGCAGTTTGCTTCCAGATTTGGTAGCTCAGGTTTTTCCCCTCAGACCAGTAATGGTCTGAGCCTTGCACATAGAATTATTCGTTACGAAAAGCAGCATCAAAAAAAGAAGGATGCTGTGGGAATTGACATCAATAGAGGAAGACAGCACAACAGGCACAACTTTGAAAAAAAGTCAATGAATTTTAGAATAATAAATTCTATATAGGATGTCTCATCACTTAATCAGCATTTTCTACTCAGATGTGTCTCAGATTGAAGTATTTGAAATAAATCATTGGATCCAAGCCTTTAAATACTGGTATCTTTTCCAACTTCATCCACCTTCAGAAACTGATGTTACCTCAACCATATATATAGCAGAGGCTAAGGTGTTTAAGCACACTTCATTGAACAGTGGCAGTGAGCTTTTTTTTACTTTGGATTCAAGTTTTAGATATTGCCATTATGGAAACACTAACAATTTCTACCCAGCAGATCCACCATGAAGGGACAACAGCTCCACTAGCTTCCCATGTCCTTCGTTGGATCCCAGCCAATGTGTGAATGAGAAGGACAAGAGTTTTGCAAGGGATGACGGCAAGTTGTACTAGAGAAAAAACACATGAAGAAAGTGGCAAATTACATATGGCTTTACACTGACTGATTTGAAGGCACAGTGCAGCACACTTTGAAAGTACCAGCTGTTGAGTATAAAACACTTGACACTGCTGAGACATTTGGAAGCCAAACATCGAACACTGAAAGAGAAACTTAAAGGGTTTTCATCCAAGAAAATTTGAAGCCTTAGAGGGAAGAATTAACTGGATTTGATTACTCAAACTGGCAATATCAATATGAAGAAACTTCAGCCTTCTTATTTGGCATCTCTGTGAATCATGCAGCCTTACAAAAGACAGTACTGTTGGAGGTCTGTGCACAATAGTCATCTTCAAGATGCAGAGAGCCATAAGCAACAGCATGCAGTATATTGTCCCACTGTGCCATCTGGCACTGGGTTAATGTGTCTATCAGCGACTGCTTTCACACTCCTGACAAGCTATTACTCAGCTACATAACTGATAGGCCAATTGTAGTCTGCTTTGACTTGTAAGCTGTCTGCCCCAAAGTTACCATTTTTTAAAGTTATATTCTGACACAAATAAATGTTTATTTCAAGAAGCATTTTTCAAATATTTTAGACTTACAAATTTTGCTGCAGTAAGATCTAATAAAAAAGGATGTATGAAATATCACAGTTAGAGCAGTTGCTTATTAAGGACCTCACACAAACTTTTACTCCTAAGTCCATATGATTACATCGTTTCACGCACATCAAAGGCTTGATAGCAACATTTCTGCCTACAGGTTTGTTAGGAAAATTGTCCATGTACTGTTTGTTTTTGCAGTCCAGGCAGACTCCATCAGCAATTCCGAATGTAAACCTTTCAGGAGACAACTTCTTTCCTCTTCACCCACACACAAAGGTGCAGAGATGTTGATTTCTATTTGACAATAATCAACATTACAGCTCAACCTAGTCAAACTTTAAGTTAATTTTCAATCAAACCTAAGCAAATCACAATTGTATTCATGGCTCACATCCTACAATATGGGACTGAACATTCTGCTTTCCATTATGGATCAACAAAACCCCTAGTGATGTGAATGGCAGTCTAGCAAGGAGATGACTCGCTGCACAGATGGATTAATAGACTTAAGAAATTGCTATTTGTGAACATTCACAGGAATTAGAAAGTAATTGTGAGGCAAACAACAACTAAAAAATCAAAACTAGAAGACAGTAAAGGATACTCCAATCTGTTCACAAATAGTATGCCAACAAAGGGGGAAAAAATATTTTTTGGTGGTTTGTTTTATCTTTTTACACATTCCTGAGTCTCTTCTTATCGATTAAAGGAACCGACGAACTAAGTTTATTGACATTCAACCACCAGCATTAAACACAAAACAAGATAACCGCCCAGGATAGCCCCTGGCATGAGAGGCTTAAGAGCTCTTCTGATGTCTCCTACCTATGAAACTTTTCAACATCTTATCTTGAATGACTAATCTTTGCTAAAACATTTAAAAATTAAGTGCAAATAAAATGAAAATCTTCAAAAAATACTCTGTAGAACAGAAGATCACAGAACTTTAAAGAAGCTAATAAACAATACAAACTGCTGCTGCTCCACCTTTTTCCTCTAGGAATGAGTAGTAGTCTACCCAGCCCAAATCTTTAGTAATTACTTCCACACAGGAGTGCAGTATTGATTTCTCTAAAGCACACAGAGGGCCAGGAGTGCTTTAGCATCATTTGAGAAGCCTCAAAAAAGCAGCAGCTGCTAAAGAACAACATTTACTTCATTTGCAAAAAAATTGAATTGCCAGAACCATGAAGTTTGCAAGTAAGCCTTTCCCTATCCTCTACGTTCATTTTATCATATAAAATGACAGCCATTAATAATCTGTATTTCCTTCTTATTATTAGTAATACATATGGCCTCACAATCCATCAAAGCTAATGAATCTGTCTTGGGTTCTTTAAGCATGCTACTATTATAAATAAACAACAGTGGCTTTAATACAGGGTTACACAAGGGCAGACTTTGACCTTTTGATACTTGTATATTCCCAATGATGTAATGTAAAAAAAAAAAAAAAAGGCAGAAAGCATTTATTTCTTTGTGTATCAAGTGGGGTTCTCTTCAAGCAGCAGATCAATGATCATCAAGGTTTAGTTAGGAATGCTATCACACTGTTAGACAAATGCTACCACTCATAGGAAAAATAAGTTTATTTTCTGCACGCAGTAAACCTGCTCAGCTATGACCTTCTCTTCTTTTGCAGAGAGGATTCCTCTTAATGGCTAAGAGGAGATTAAATACAATTGGCCAGACTGTAACACAGGCTTGGCTGCTTTGTTGCACAAAGAATTTAGTGTAAAACCTCCCTGCCATAAGACAGAT
This sequence comes from Mycteria americana, assembly GCF_035582795.1. NCBI lineage: Eukaryota > Metazoa > Chordata > Aves > Ciconiiformes > Ciconiidae > Mycteria > Mycteria americana. The sequence goes on from NC_134377.1 coordinate 14,882,282, forward strand.
ACACTATCAACTTTGAAGGTTGCTCTTAAACACATCAGTGCTACCTACAAAGTACCAGTTCATTTTGATTACTTTATCTGCAAGACAGAACATTACTTAAAAACAAAAACAAAACACATCCAGTGATGCTATGCTTTGCAAACAAAACCACAACACATTCCTTATGGAACTTGTGTCATGGGTTTCCACAGTAACAACAAAAGCAAATCCATTATGAAAGCTGAATGTAAAGAATTTGGTTAATTATAAACTGATTATATTTTAAGACTATTTCATTTTCTCTACGAATCCTTTATACAGTAACAAATTGCTTGTTGTACACTTTAACTGAAAATGTCTCATACACAAGCACTTTTTTGGGGAAAAACTGTAAGAAAACAAAGCTATTGCTATAAGAGAATTCAAGAGCAAACCCAACATTGATTGTTAGTGCTGCTCCTAAGGTTTAATTTACCCTTTTCAAGCACACAGTAATAAAATGCCTTATAAAATACAACAGTGAAGATGGTTTGGAATAAAGAAAAGAGAAAGCAAAGGGAAGGGGAAAGGGACAAGCTTTGTGTATTGTTTTCTGTTTATATTTAAGTGCATCTTTGCTTCCTACAACCACCCTCAAGAAAGGAGTCCTCTGGCCTAAAGAGAGTAACCAAAGGAATTAGTCACAGAAATTGGCAGGCTGTGAAATACACACACAAACCCAAAACAAAACAAAAGAAAAAAACCCTACCAAAGGATACATGGCATATCTGTGTAACTTGCCAGAACAAGTAAGGTGGTCGATAGATGTTGTCTATCTAGACTTCAGTAAAGCCTTTGACATGGTTTCCCACAGCATTCTCCTGGAGAAACTGGCTGCTCATGGCTTGGACGGGTGTACTCTTCACTGGGTAAAGAACTGGCTGGATGGCCGGGCCCAAAGAGTGGTGGTGAATGGAGTTTACTCCAGCTGGCGGCCGGTCACAAGTGGTGTTCTCCAGGGCTCTGTGTTGGGGCCAGTTCTGTTTAATATCTTTATCAATGATCTGGATGAAGGGATCGAGTGCACCCTCAGTAAGTTTGCAGATGACACCAAGTTGGGTGGGAGCGTTGATCTGCTTGAGGATAGGCAGGCTCTGCAGAGGGACCTGGACAGGCTGGATAGATGGGCCGAACCAATTGTATGGGGTTCAACAAGGCTCAGTGCAAGGTCCTGCACCTGGGCCACAGCAACCCCATGCAACGCTACAGGCTTGGGGAGGAGTGGCTGGAAAGCTGCCTGGCAGAGAAGGACCTGGGGGTGTTGGTTGACAGTCGCCTGAATATGGGCCAGCAGTGTGCCCAGGTGGCCAAGAAAGCCAATGGCATCCTGGCTTGTATCAGAAATAGTGTGGCCAGCAGGACTAGGGCAGTGATCGTGCCCCTGTACTCGGCACTGGTGAGGCCGCACCTCGAATGCTGTGTTCGGTGTTGGGCCCCCCACTCCCAGAGAGACATTGAGGGGCTGGAGCGTGTCCAGAGAAGGGCAACGGAGCTGGGGAAGGGTCTGGAGCACAAGGCTGATGGGGAGCGGCTGAGGGCCCTGGGGTTGTTCAGCCTGGAGAAAAGGAGGCTGAGGGGAGACCTCATCGCTCTCTACAACTGCCTGAAAGGAGGGTGTAGAGAGGTGGGGGTCGGTCTCTTCTCCCAGGTAACAAGTGATGGGACGAGAGGAAATGGCCTCAAGTTGCGCCAGGGGAGGTTTAGACTGGATATGAGGGAATTTTACTTCACTGAAAGGGTTGTCCAGCACTGGAACAGGCTGCCCAGGGAAGTGGTTGAGTCCCCATCCCTGGGGGTATTTAAAAGCCGTTTGGATGAGGTGCTTAGGGACATGGTGTAGTGGTGGGCTGGGCAGTGTTAGGTTTAGGGTGGGACTCGATGATCTTAAAGATCTTTTCCAACCTATATGATTCTGTGATTCTGTGATAAAAACACTGTGCTAAAAAGAAGAGAGGGGTTTTAACCTCCTTTTTTTTTTAAGAGAGAGGTAAATAGAATCTTTATACAATTCACACAAGAGGCAAATAACTCTCTGGATATAAAGTGAGCAACTAAGCTATGAATTACAGCAAGCTTATAATTAAAAAGAGCTGGAAATCCTTAACCACTACTCTGCACCCAGTCATTAATGCAGCCAGTTACACACCCATAAATTGTTTACCTAGCTACTGTTATACAGCAATTCTGTATTTAAAATGTGATTCCAATTCAGTTGCATTGGAATTACCGTATGTTTTATATGTGGATGCTACAGTAATGGCAGAAGTAACAATAAAATCTGCTCGAAAAGTCATGCTAATTTAGAGAATATCTTCTTTAAGAGAATAATTATGTACAATTTCAGTGTTCAAGGAAACCTCACAGGTTCTGTGCATCCTTCCCTAAAGAACAGCTCTTTTGTTACAAGACACCACTGAGATAGAATAAAGAAGTCTGACGGCAGTGTGGGTTCATGCCAAGTTCCATAATGAACAAATGATGACCAAGGAAAAAAACAACTTAGACCTTGGCTCCAGCCTGACTAAGCAGAGCATTTTCTACAAAAATAACAAACTTACTTCAATAGTTTGAGAGTGCTAACGTCAAGATTAATATAGTGATACGCAAGCTTTCTATTTTTACTATAAAAAACATTGTGCTTGTGTTGATCAACAAAACCCTTTATGGTAGCTCTCTCATATACAGTTTTGTCCCCTTACAACCAATACAGAAGACTACAAGCCTGTTCTGTGAATTTATACCAAATCCCACTCCCAAATTATAGCTTCTTAATTACTGAAAAATTACATGTGTTTCTGTACTGAACTGCTTACCCATCCTGTGCTTTGTTTTCTGCAGGGTCTCTACCTCCAGAGCTTCAGATTTCCATGTCCTTGGAATAACATTTGATGCATTCTTTTGGTATGCTGAAAATTGCTTTATATCGCTGAAATGTGATATAAATTGTATTTTTCTTTAGAATCAGCACAATGCACTTTTCTTTAAAACCTATTTCAGAACTAAAAAATAATGTGTTGTTATAAGCTTTTAGCTAAAGATAAACTGCAAAACAATACTATATGACTACACTTCCATTCAGAGTGGTATCAGCCTAGGAAGGAAATACTTGCTCTATTCTTGCTTTCTTACCTATAGCAAAATGAAAATAGAAAAAGTGAGAGGGAAAGAGATTAATTTTGTAAATTTTTCCTGTTACAGCTAGCCACTCTTCATCACAGCCAGGACAGCTGGAACTAGTCAAGGGTCTGAATGAAATAACATGGGCATTCTACCATATAAAGACCTTAAAACAGAAGCTTATAGTAATTTCAGGGTATTTTTTCTTATTAGTAGATCTTAAAGTTGGATGTGTCTTTAAATGTGGTAAAAAAAGCATACCCTATATTATGATTAGCACCAAGTTTCCTTCCCGATGATGATGTACACTAAAAAACACAAAAAATGGAAAAAAGTTTACTTTTTTACACATACTAGGAAAAAAGAATATTAACTGTCTAAAGGGAGGGATACAGGCTTTTTTATTACAATGCTAATTCATAATTCACTATGACATGCTTTCTTAAATACAATAAAGATCCCTGTATGTAGTCTGCTCATGTTCCTACTTCTTTTCCTCAGGTACACAATAACATAAAAATAACTGTTGTGCTGTAGTCCTGCTCTTCCAGAAACCTCTCTTAATCTCTATTCTGTTTACAGGCTAATTACATGTGAACAAATAGCCTAGAACACCACATGCTGTAATGAATAGCAAGATGCTGCCCCAGGCCTCCGGTTTCATTTTGTCCCCCTTCTCAAAAATAACCCCCTTCTCACGTGGTTCCCCTTTTCCATTTCTTTACATTATTTTCAAACCACCAAACTAACACAAATTAGTTTTTAAAGTCTTATCCCCTCCGGTTCTTAATAATTCAGTGGGAACATTATCAACACCTGGTGCTTCATTGTTCCTGGGTGTTCTGGTCGCCTCTTGGTTCTTCTACAAATGGCTCAGCTGGCTGGAAAATTGCTGTTTGTTTGCCTTTATCCATTTCACCATTAGAGAGATCATTAAAATACTCCCTCCATCTTTCTGTAATTGCATTCTTTGTAACCAAGGGTTTTGTTCTTTATCTGACTCATGCACGGTTCGCATCCTTGTCTCAAATGCTGATATCCCAGTAAAATGGTCTGAAGTGATCTTATTGCACTGCCACTTCAACTGCACAGAGCCATTTTTGTGCCATACCATCTTTTTGCTGAATCATTTGCATTACCAGAAAACTTATGGAAGTCACAAAATCCTTGCCACATATCAATGTTCAGTTGCTTGCTTACACTCCCCGACAAAAACTGTTTATTTTTTTCCTGGAGTTCTTTCTATTGTTTTCTCCTGCTCTTTTATCCACTCCAAATGTTTCCCAGCTGGTATAAAATTGTTGCACGATGTTCAAGCGTGTTCCCACCCGTCTCCTTGGCATTCAGGTCTGTATTTTGTTTCTCAAAGGCGAGCGTTACACTTAGAACTTCTCTCTTCATTAAAACAACTCAAGAACTACTCTCTTCATTAAAACAACTCAGTCATTATTTTAATAAAACAGTAAGATACGTCTGAAGCATCTACCTGTAGCAGATTTGTTCCCTGATAGCTTTGAAGTATCAGATAATTACTGGCAACTTCCACATATTCATCGTGAAGGATACAGATACTAACTTTAGTAGATTTTTAACCACCTTTTCTAGAGCATGGAATGGCAACTGTATATTACCTAAAAGCAGCATTATAAAGTTTACTCAGATTTTGTAGTTCACTTTGAAAGATACTGTGGAAACCCCATGTATTATTGTTTTCAATTTCATAACTCCAGATGAATAAAGAAGCATCCAAGGAAGTTTCTAGATTCCTCTTTCAGTAAGTTTACATGGTAGCAGGTATTTCTAAACGCTGACACACGCTATCCATCCCTCTTCCAGTGCTCGTGCAGTGCTTTTCTCACACTATTTTATATATTTCATCCCTTTGTGTACAATGATGCCAGTAAGTCATTCACACAGGAAAACCCCAGCAATTCTGCCTATATTCACGGGCATCCAGAATCTCTCCTAACAAAGGCTGTGAATTAACTTCCACTGTGAATTCCAAAACACGACGAGCTTCATTACTAAATTTTATTATAACACACGCAAAACGTGCTTCTTCATTCTTCTTGAAGAACAACAAAAGTAAGTATCCTGAGGTAAAAAATACTGACAATTTCAGTCCAGATTACAGAATTTTAGCAAAACCAGCCTAATTTATCAATTTCTTTGAAAAATCTTCCTCAGCGCCACAGCCTTTCCCCTTCCCGCTTTGGCTCCCAGGCCCGCTTTCCCCTTGAGCTTCCCAGGCGCAGCCTGAGGTGAATCCCCGCTTTCTGCTACACCTTCCCACGCCTCTCCCTGTCAGGGCCACCCGCCCTCACACATATTTCCGCCGAGCCCCGTAACCCTCAGTCTCTCCATTTCCCTCTACCCCTGCCCATCTCGCCGATGACCCCCCGCCGTCAACCCCCTGCGGGGCTCCTCAGCGGTGTGACGGACACCGGGAGACACGGCCCCCTGCCCGGTGCAGAGCCTCCGCGACCTCCCTCGTTCTCTTTTTAAACTCTGTGTACGCATTTCAGCCGAGATCTACCACAAAAACGTCCAAGCCGCCCCCGCCCCCCCCAGCCCCAAGGTCGCGGCAGGACCCGAGCAGCCCCGCTCCGGCAGCCGAGCGCCTCAGCGGCGCGGCCCCGCCCCTCCGCCCCTCCCTTGGTTCCGCACTTTCGTCACGCCCGCGGCGCCACAGTCCCCGCCTGGCAACCGGCCGTTGTCGCCGGACGCCGCGCTGCCAGGCCGCTAGCGCGGAGCCGCGCCGCCTTGCCCTTCCTTTTCACACTCGGGCTACCAAAACCGACCGCGAATCTGCCTGCTGCTGCCGGAAGCCAGCCTAGCCTCTGCTCTGCCAGCGGAAGCGGAAGAGTCGCCATTTTGTTTCGGGTGATGGCGACTGTGGTGCTCTGGAGCTGGGGAGTTTAGTGCGGGCCCGGCCTTCTGGGGGACTCGCTTCTCGGACAGTCGTTGTTACTGCGAGTTTCCTCCTCCTCGCTGCATCCCCTGGTGATGTACGGGGGGGTCGGAGGTTCTCGACGGACTGCAGAAGAAGCAGGCCCGCCGCCCCTAATGTTGTTGTCAGGCGGGGGAGCGGTCCCCGGGCCCCCCGGAGGAGGTGGAGGAGGAGGTGGAGGTGGGAATAGCCGTGTGGAGCTGCTGGTGTTCGGCTATGCCTGCAAGCTGTTCCGAGATGATGAGAAGGCTCAGTACCAGGAGCAGGGGCGACACCTTATTCCTTGGATGGGAGACCCCAAGATCATGATCGATAGGTCGGTGTAACACAACCCCCAGACTGCTGCGAGATCTCCTGTATAGCCTCTTTCTGTTCCTCCCCTTATGCTGTGGGCAAGTGAGGGCGGGGGATGAGCAAAGAGCTCACTCTGGCAGACGTGTGGGGATCTTCTTCGCTGGCAGAGTTGGAGGGCAGCTCCTCCTGGTAGAGTGCTTCGAGTGCTGCTTTTGTAACGCTGCAGGGCCGTCCCCCCGGCAGCGGGAACTTGGGGTTCCCCGCTCTGGCAGTGTTGGGAGGTTCCCCTCCTTCTGACAGTCAGTGCGCGTTGGGTCTTTCTGCTCCACTTGTTAGTGTAGGGTTTACAGGGTGGAGTGGAGAGTGGGAATTATCTGCCTTTTCAATGCAAATCACAAACATCATCTTTTCTCACTTGGAAACCAAGGGAGCCTTATTGCATGGGAATACTTATTAGGCACTTTATATGTTCTCTAAGCGAGAAGGGTGCGGTGTGGGGAGTGGAAAGGTATTTATCCACCTTAGGGGAAATGGGGTTTTCTTATTTCGGCTACATAATCTGGCTGCAGGCTGTTGGTGGGATAACCCAAGAGCAATTCTTGGCCTATTTATTTTTTCCTTGTGCCGTGATTCGCTGTATTAGGCAGAATGGCTTTGATTTGGGGTTCTTGCTTTCCAAATTTTATGTCAGGGATGGCTTTTTTTGGTTGTTCTGCAGTAGGTACAGGTTCACGGCCAGAGAGAGCAATAGAATCTGCTTTGATGTTTCTTCTGGTCTCTAAGTTGTTTCAGCAGTGCAGGGTGGGATTTAGAAATAAATCCATTCAGAATGAATTTTCTGAATATTTTCCTGGAGAGAGGGAAAATGGGCGGTCAGGTTGGGTATATTTGAGTGGAGCACTGAAAGTACAATGCGAGAGTTGTGGCTGACCCTGAAAACCTCAGTGGGAAAGATGGAAGGATTTTGGTTTGAAAAGGATCACATGACATACTATAGATATTTGTTCCCTCAATTTCATCATTGCTTTGGTGCTATACATGGTTTTTGTTGTTTTGATTTAACAATTGTATTTGGTTTGGAAAAATATCAATAAGGGAAGGTCTTTTCATTTCCTTCTATCAGACTGGAGAAAAAAGAAATGCCCTTGCACTATTTTGGGGTTTACGCCATTAATGATTTTTGTGATTGAAATTAATTTGCTGAATTGGAATAAACACAAAGACGTGAAAAAACAGCCATAAATGTTTGTAGCTATGTTTATTTTCTGTCTTGCATGAGAATAGAAGTGTTACGATGCACACTTCTAATCCAGATCACTTTTGTGACAGATTTCATTAGTAGGTAGAGGCCATTTTTGTGGACCTATGCAACAGTAACGCAATTTACAGTCGTTACAGAAATTGTTGGGAGCAAAAACTAAGTATGTGCATGTATGTACATATAATACCAAAAACTTCTAAATAACATACATTTGTAAGTTAAGGTAGCTTGCAATTACTAATCTTATAAACTCCTTTGGAAGCTTAGATTCTTTTTATCTCCAGCAGCAGGAAGTCTTCATTTTCACCATATTGAGAAAAGCACATTGCTATGAGAAGACATGGGTTGAAGTTTGCCTATGGACAGAGCTTGATTAACCAGACCTACGTGTTTCATTAACTTTTTGCTATAAGAATATTTACTTTCTTTGTTTTTGGTCTAGCAAGTTGGCACAAGTCAAGAGTTGTGTGTGGGAAGACACCTCAGCGGAGTCGAGTTTATTGTCACTTTACTTTTCAATCAGTTTCTCTTACTGATGCATAAACATTATCCCAATGCAGTGCTTTTCCTGCAAATAAAATTATTTCTGCTTAGTAGAAAGGAACTGTACGTCATTGATCTTTGCCGTTTTTACGGTGAACCTCCTTAAATTGCATGTATATGTTACTGTTCCTATGTATGTGTGTCTCTCTATCACATAACCCAGAACTTATTTCCTCAGCCAAATGGCTAGGGGCCGAGCCTAGCCATGATTTTACCTCCAATGGACGCAAGTTTCTATGGTGAAGATATCTCCTGAGAGTTCGGGACTAGCAGAAAGAAGCGAGGAAATTTCGACCGTTTGGTTCTTACGGATAGGTATTTATGTATTCGGGTTTGTGTGAATGTAAGCTATTTGACTTTCCAGAAAAACGTATTTTGCAAGTGACATTGATTGGTTGGTTGAAGCACGTACGGTAAGAGCTGTTAAGGAAATGGATCCCACTTAAACTATTAAAGGATACCTTTGCCTTTAATTGTAATAATTTATTAGTTTCTTTGAGAGGAATTTAGACTATTAAACAAATTTTCGATAGTTGGTGACAAATGATTAGCAAAATTAAACGTAACTTCTAAAAGGAAATATGCTTTAACGTATAAGTATTTTTTTTTTCATTTTTAATGGGTAAGTATTTAAGTAGTCGCATAAACCGAAGCCCTAAGTTTTTTGCATTGACCAGCTGTTTCATCTTGCAGGTACGATGGGCGTGGTCACCTACATGACCTTTCTGAATATGATGCTGAATATTCCACGTGGAACAGAGATTATCAATTGTCTGAAGAGGAAGCTAGAATAGAAGCCCTCTGTGATGAAGAGAGGTATTTAGCCTTGCATACGGACTTGCTTGAGGAGGAGGCGAGGCAAGGTATTGCTCAAGGAAACTTCCTGAGTTTAGCACATGTTTAAATAAATAATTATGAAATTAAATTTACTCCTAATTTTATACTCTCTTTTTCTGATGTTATCTTGACAGTACCCAGTGGATTCGAAAAACGGGAGTCTTTGCGTATGTGAGAGGACCTCAGGATAGTTTAAATATAGATCCACACAGAAATTGCCCAGATTCTGAGGGCAGACTGGGATTTCAGACCCAAAAACCCCCAAAATAAACACATTCTGCTTCTTTTTTAGTGTTGTATAAATGAAATTCTGTGCTCTGGTATGCATAATTACATTAGAATGTTTTAACCCACAGCCTTTGTCTCTTCAGGAAGAAATAAATGGTCAGCATATGTACATGCTGTTTTTTTCTATTCAGTTTTTAATGACAGTTAAAATGATTAGGTGAAAACTTCTCATTTAAAAACTAAAGTAAGAAATATTACTTCTTTTTTTTTTTTTAATAAATTAGCTTTTAAATATGTTCTAATATTGGTAATTGCATTTTTGTTCAAGAGGAGGAATATAAAAGACTGAGTGAAGCTTTGGCAGAGGATGGTACCTATAATGCAGTGGGATTCCGTTATGGCAGTGATTATTATGACCCTTCAGAACCCACTGAGGAGGAGGAGCATCAGCCTGCAAAACAAAGAGGTAAGGGGTAAAAATAGCAAGGGTTAATTGAGAGGAAGAACATAGCACCTCTGTCTCTCTCACTTTCAGCTGAAGGTTGAAAATGTGTATTTCATTAAAATGCAAGTAAAAAATCTCAAAGCATTTCAGCAAAGTCTTTATGGAACTGTGTTAATGAGTTTTTGCAAACTTCGCTCTTGACGTGCTTAAATATTTTCCTGCTACAGCACAGTCAATGCTACAGTAGTCAGGATAGGAAATTTAATTCTGCTGTCTTGCAGATTCTTATTCAGAAAAAAATAGTAATTCATCACATGGCTGGCTGTTAACGTTTCTTGGTCAAGAAGGGAAAGATCATTACAAACATAGAATAGTAATTAACAAGAATATATATTTTTTAAGTTTAGATTTTGTCATCTTCATAATTATAAATGCGTCCATCTTCAACATAGTGTGCCCCTCTCCATGATCTTAAAAAAAATGCAGAATTCAGGTTCTCATGTTCCCATCTTTAATTACGATAACTTCGCATTTTTAACATGAAGTCTTAAGGAAGCTTTCAAGTGTTATTGAACTATGTCTTAGTAAAGTTAGGATTGTTATTAACAGTTGGGTTGTCTAACTACATATTGGTGGGTTACTGTGGTATGAGATGTGCTTTTTTTTTTTTACCAAGGTGTGTGCTATAATGCAGGATCATTTTAGGTGCTAAAGCTTATTTGGTAGTTTTTGCTGCTGTGTGTGAGATTGTGTCAGGGCAGTGTCCATGCCGCTTGCATTCTACCAAGGGTTTGTTCCTATACTCTTCAGTACTGATGCTGAATTGCATTGTCTTTTCTGGGGTTTATTTCATTTGTTTTATTCCCATTTGTCTGGTAGATTCCATAACCAAATAGTTTCTAAGTTCTCTTTACATACAGTTTTTGGGTGTTTCTTGTCATAGGGGTGTTTTTCATGTTGTGGTGGAGGTGATAGAGAAGAACATGTGTGTAGTTTGGCTGTCCCATCTTTCTCTACTTCATAGAGATTAAAAAGGTGAATGCCTTCTCTCTATTGGTCACTACAAAGGGAATCTGCTGAACCTTACAGGGTGTCTGTATTATAGGAGGCCTTTGCAAAACTGCGTGAAAATGTGCCATAATGTTGCAGAATCTACCTTTGACCAAGTGTATAAGGAATAAATAAAATTCCAGTTTCATTTGATAAGAGAGCTGTCGTGAGTTCAAGTTGTGTCTGTCTCCACCTTATTTTTCTTTCTAGAATGATGAGAGATCTAGAATAATGTATTTCAGCCTTATTGAAGTCATATTTTTAGGAATAATGCTAAAATGTGACAACTTAGGAATTGGCAAAGAGAGATGTAACTACCCAGTCTTCCAGCAAGTTAATATTTAGTTAATTAGCATTTGATGCAGCATGGAAGTGTCATGCTAAGCTATTACAAAATCTTCCGGTGTAATGTGAGAATTCTCAGTGCTGCTGACGAGAAGTAGAGATCCTCATAGCAGGTCATTGGAATGTTGTCTCAGTTGTGAGCTTTCTTATCAAACTCTTTATCTTCTAGAAAATTTTTGGTAATGATGAATACCAAGGGGCATTTTCTAGTAACACTTGATAGTACTTGGGGCAAAAGTGAGATAGAAACGTCGGTATTATGTTTTGCTGTAGTTGAACTGTACACGCTTTTAATAGATCGCTATATTGTAACAATTTCCAATAAGACAGGACTATAAATTCTTAACATTCATTTTTTATAAATCATAGTAGAATAAAATCCAGTATTGGAAGATGCAGATAACAGTAATGCGAATTACAGGCTGTAGTTCTGTGAACACATCAAGTGTTAGCTGGAGCTGCTGCCGAAAGAAACAGTCCTGTTCTGCTTTGTCTGCTGCTTCTTCCTCCTTTCCTTAATGCTAAAATTTCTCTGTGCCTTTGTGGAGTTAAACTATTTGAGTTCATTTAGAAAAAACCCAACCCACCAGACAGCAACAAAAAAATTAACTCTCTTGCATGGGTAAGAGCTTGTATGCAGTAATTGCTGTGACATCTCATGCATGATTAGGCTGTTCTGCTCTCTGTGTCCATAGTTCCCATAGTCAGGTTTTCATGCAGTTTGTGCTATCTAATTTGTCAGGATAAAACTGGAATACATTTTCTCTTAAAGCTAGTAGAATAGATAATGCTAAAAGTTACTTTAAAAAGTAACATTTCCACTTCAATTATTATAAAAAATTTGTAAAGCAAAATATTTTCAGAGGAACGTTTCTGGTATACCAAATAACAGAACGTAATACATATTGGCCTTTATAAAAGAATAACTGTTTTAGATGAGTAGTTCATGTGATAAATCTGTTAAATATTTGGATATGTTAACCTTGATATAAAAGAAACCACACCAACTTTAGACTGAACTCACAGATGAATGGCAACATTTATTTTAATCAGTTATTAAGGCAACTACTGGTTTATCTCTGTAGGTGATGAAAGTGGATTTTAGCCTCCCTATTGCATTCCCATACAACTTTCATTAGGGTTAGGAAGCTGATGAAGGTACTTAGGTTTGTTTGCATAGCCTGAAATAGTTGATTAAATGGGAACTGAATTCAAATCGACCAGATGTATGGGTCTTAACAGCTTTAGAGATATTGGATATCTGTAATATTTTAATCATTGTTAGGAAAAGATTCACCCAGGGCATTGAAAATGGTCCCCCTTAGTTTTGCATGGGTTTTCTTGTAAAAACAAAAAGTAATATTCATGAAAATGAATGTTTTCTATTTGATTTGACACTTGTCTTCAGCACTGTAGTCAGGGCTAAGGTTTATAGGGTTTTATTCTTCCTAATGCCTCTATTAAGACACAATTTATGCAGTCTTAAATAAACTACACGTAACACCAGGGAGAGGAACCATATTTAAATGTCTTCAGTGCAAATGCTGGTTATAGTTTCATTTGAGAAATTCCTTGATTGCACATCCTTTTAGATATACTTTGATAATTTTTTGTTAACATTTGGGTACTTTTGACATGCTTTGTCCTATAGTATTTTATTCTGTTGTTTCTTGTAGAAACAGCTCAGACAGAAAATGTAGAAGAAAATGAAGAACCTTTTGTTGCCCCTCCGGGACTGAACGTACCTTCTGATGTGGAACTGGTATGTGTGTACATTTAACGCAACCTACATTTCTGTCAATTTTCAAGGAGTTTATGGTGCTTTACTGATATTTTTTTTTTTTCCCATTAACTTTAGTGTGGTGCATTTTAAATGATTCTAAAATAGTAGCTTAATTTCAAATGTTCTTTCTTGAATTCTTGAGTTCTACCACCTCTCTTGAATCTTCTTTTTAATGCTGAAATTATTGCAGTGCTTATGCTAAGTGCATTTAGTATCACTTGTGATATTATTTTAGATAACGTAGAAAAAAAGGCAGTTGTTCTTGGAATGGATACTTACTGAGATGTCAAGGTTGACATTCCGAATGTAAAGGACCATGAAACCAAGAGATTGCTTTTGTTGAAGATTTTTTTTCTGGATTCTTTTTAATTGAGTCCCAATCTGAAGGGGGTAGGAAGTGATCAGATATAAAGGCTGTGTTTAAGACTAGCCTATTCAAGGAGAAAATCAATAGTTTATTTCTAGCAAATTCTGAAATAACTTGGAAGTATTAGCATATAGAAGCTCTTTCTATCATGTGATGTTACCAGAATTTGCTACATAGTCAACTGTAAACTTAATTACAGCTTGTGTATTTTTCCTGAAGGGAGCTGAACAGTTGCCTGCTTAAGTACAGTTGTAATCATGAGGATTTTAAATTTATTTCAAGTTTCATAAAAGATACTAGGAAGTCAGATAATATTATCTCTCCTATACTGTGGTCCTGAACGTGTTAATTTATATTTGGGCTGCCTTCTCATCTCAATAACCTTGGCCAGTAAAAGATTCAAAGCACTCTGTTGGAATAACTAATAGTGAACACAGGATATTTGTGTAAGAGTGTTTTTCTACTTCATTAGCTTTTAATTGAAAATTTTTATCCTGTTCTGTTTTTTATATGAAATAAGAGCTATTTAACAAATCTAATGTGCCACTTTACTTGTTCTAATTTTACTTCCTCTACTTTTCTTTACAATCTTATAATACATTTTGTTAGTGAAGTGCTTACAAACCTACTTCTGAGTTCAGGGAAGATTTTTATATGTCGTTGCCTTTAAATTATGAGTTATATTTAGAATAAGAACATTGAGGTCTCAGTGAGAGGCTGCTTATTTAGTATTTGGATGCTGTTTCCAAAAAGTAACTGCTGGTGAAAGAATGTTTGCTGTTTTAGATAGCTGCTTTGCTTGAATTTTGTTCTGAAACTTAAGGCATGTTTTACAAGCAAGTTGCAGAATGCAGTCTGGGGCTTAGTGAAGTAGTTTCTCAGTCATCTATTGAACTCTAGTATATTCAGGTGAACAGAAAGCAAATGTGGGCATATTTGGTTTTGATTTAAAAAAACAAAACAAAATGTCTAGACAGCAGCTCTGAGAGCAATGCATACTTGACCTTGGATTGGGAGTTGTGAGTTGTTGGGGTTTTTTTTGTTTGGCAAGCCTTGATTTTTTGTTGTCATTCTAGTCAAGTCATTCAGTTTTCTCATTGAATGTATTTATTCTGTATTTTTTAATTCAATTACTGTGAAGGATAGAAGCCTGGTAAATTATTGGTGGGTTTTTACTGGCATGTTTAAAAAATACTCTACCCTGTTCCCATTTAAAAAAAAAAAAAAAAAAGAGAGAAATACATCATAAATTCCATGTCGATCCACAAGCGATTGGAAAAGGTGTACAGATACATTGCTGATTTGTGGAAATGACAGAATGGTGTTCTAGGTCTCTCCTGAGTTTACTGCTTATTGACATTCAAGTTAAAAGACATGGTGCTTGTTGATGGTCATGGCGGGGGGAGGACACTTGTAAACTTTGAATCATTTTGGAATGGAGGAAACTGTAGTGCTTGGAAATAAGATAAAATTTGAGAATCAGCTTGCTAACTGGGTGACTTTGTTCACGATCTGCAAGGTGCAGTTCAATAAAGACAGATACCAAATAGTTCCTGTAATACAGAGCAATCCACAGTGCAAATGTTAAGTAGTTAGGGAGCACTACTGCAGAAAAGATCCAGAGGCTGTAGTGATCTGTTGAATGTTCAGCGTATGGCAGCTCCAACTGCAGCAGTAATGTTGTTCTGCAACTTAAAACAGAAGAGTTATGTCGAGGATGCAGGAGGTCTTCCACTGCTTAAAACTGTTAATGTCAGGGTTATGGGCAAAGGTGACTGTTCTTGACCATTGCATTTTAAGAAGCACGCGATGCTATGGAAGTGGGCTGTAAGAGGATGTTACCAGTTAAACTTACGAGGAGAGATTGAAAGTTGCTTTGTTTCCTGCAGATGAGAATATTGAGAGGCAACATAAGACTTAAAATTATTTTCCAGGCTTACTGAGGATTGGAGGATAGTTGCTTAACTTGCAGTAAGGGAGACTCACTCGTGAAAAACTTTTAATTACAATACTAATTAAAGATTGGAACAGAATATCTGACTAGATGATGGCATTTATGCCACTGCAATATTTTTCAGAAGGGTTTTTTCTCTGCTCTGGCAAATACTCTTACTTTCAGAAGTTTTAACAATTATCAGTTTAAATGTTTAGTATTTTTATTAAATTTAATAGCAAACTAGAATATGTCTATGATATCTGCATCTCTGCCATTTAATGTTTTTCACTTTGTAAAGTTTCTAAAATTTTGTAGATCAGTGGTGTTAGTAATCTTAGAAGTCAATTAAAAGCATATTAATATTCATAGTGCCTGTTTTCCAGAGCTTATAGTGGTATCAGTTTCAAATTCAAGACTGGATAGTAATTTCAGATACAATCTTTTTTAAACTTCCTTGCTGATCTGCAGCTTTGTTTATGAATTTCTCGGCCTTAAGCGTATTTTGTATTTCTGCATAAGAACCACAGAAATAGAGAAACTTGATGTATAGTATATATGATAAAACAGTGAAACTGGCTATGCACAAAATGTTATCAGTTTGTTGAGAACTTCATTGCCTCTAATTAAAAGAACCTTTGGTAGTGTTTTAGAGGGACAAGTAAAACTTGAAACAACTAATTATTTTCCATATTGAACATGTTGTTCTAGTAAAGGATCCAATCGGCTGAAAATAATTTCTAAAAATGTGCTGTTTGATCACATTCAGACTTTTTCCTTAAATAGAGCACCACTGTCTCGTGTGCTTCCAATCTTCTGAAAAAGATTTTCTGAGGTTTGCAACATACTTCTGTATCTAGAACAATAAAATTGCAAAGCTAAAACGAATCATTAATGTGACACTTCAATCTTTATAGGCACACAGAGTATGCGTTTCTACAGTTTATGGAGCACAAGACAAAACAGAGCTATCTGAGTATGAAATTAAAGACAGTGAATGGTGAAGTTCATTCATTCTTTAACTATATTCTTGTTCTTTTCACTTCTTGGGTTTGATATGGCAGTGCTCCTTAGATGGCATTTCAGGAGTGGAAATGCATGGATGCTGCTTAACTTCATTAATTTTCTTTTTATTGCTGAAGTGTTCAATGACTCTTTATGGAAATATGACAGCACATAGGAATTGCAATTCTTATGTTGGTCTTAAGATGCAACACGTTCCTTCCAAGCAAATGCATAGTAACAAGCTTTTCTAGTTAGGGAGCAATATTTGCACATTCAGTGGTAACAGAATAAAGGACAGCTGCTGGGAAGAAGACCATACATGTTGAGTCTTCAGAACACCTTGAGGTATTGTAAGGTAGGGCCGCTTTAAGTTGGCACTGCTGTGTCAAGAAACACATCTGTCTCCTGTCCTGTGCCAGCAGAAGTGTCTACATGGCTATGGAATGTACGTGGCTTAAAATAATTTTTTTGCTACATGAAACTTAACCAGGATTTGTTCTTCTCTTCAGTTTGGTGTGCAGTGGCAAAAACAGTTGCGCTGATAGAAGGAAATGAATGAGCAGCTAGGGAAGACTGGGACTGGGTTTTTTTAGTGCTGATATGCTTTCACTAGTTGAAAGTGATTATGAAACTGAGTTGCTAGAGAAAGCTGAGAAGAGGGGCAGGGAACTACTGCTCTTTCTAATTCCCTCTGGAGTTCTAACACATTTTACAAGCTGCTTATGAAAATACAAATATATGTTATCTTACTCCCACAGCCACCAACAGCAAAAATGCATGCGATTATAGAACGAACTGCAAACTTTGTCTGCAAGCAGGGAGCACAGTTTGAGATTATGCTAAAAGCCAAGCAAGCACGCAACTCCCAGTTTGACTTCTTGCGATTTGATCACTACCTCAATCCCTACTACAAATTCATTCAGAAGGCTATGAAAGAGGGACGATACGCTGCTCCTTCTGAAAATAAAGCGGACGACAAAAAACGTAAGTTGTTGCTTGTCAAATGGATGGCTTCAGGATATGAATCATTGAATCATTGAAACATCCACTGGTCTTTTTTGGTAAAATAGCCACATCTTTTTGGTGCGTTGCAATGGCAGTGCTGTTATCCTGCAGCTGAGATTGATGTTTTGCTTGAATTGGAGGAGATTTTTAAAATAAAAGATTGTTTTGGGAAACTTTCAGATACAAGAGCTGCTATGATCTTGGAGATTTTAGAAACACTTGTTTAGCTCTAGTCCAACAGAAAGTTGGTCTGTGCACTTAGGTTTTAGTTTTATTGATGGCTAGCAATATCTTCTAGTGTCTGTGTTTTTGTGAATAAGCAGATTTATGAAAATGGTGGTTTCTTAAGAACACATGCCTGTCCTGTACCATCTTTCTCTCCCAGTATAAATCCATAGCAAACCCAAATAAAACTCAGATATTGCTTTTATTTAGACTCGAAAGTCAAATCTGAGGAAGAAGACGATGACGACGATGATGATGATGGAAATTACCTGCATCCGAGTCTCTTTGCATCTAAAAAATGCAGTAGACTTGAAGAGCTCGTGAAGGTACTTGACCCTATTAAATTTACTTTCTACCTTGTAAAACATCTGATTCATGAGCACAAAAATTCTAATATGCAGGTGTTAAGATCTTTCATTAACAAAGATTCTCCCCCCGCCCCCTCCCCAGACTGTGTCTTAGTAATTTAAGTCTGTTTTGGTAAACTTTCAAGTTACCCTTTCTCTAGGGCATAAATTGTTATTTTTCCATTTGTAAGGAATTATATTTCTATTTTTATGCCCTCTGGTATTGAGGGCATCACTCAAGGATTTATCCCACAGAACCTGTATTGAAGCTGAAAAGATTAAGATATTTAATACTTTCTGTATATAAGCTGAGAGAGAATGTTTTCTTCTTAGATTTTAGTAGATAAAATGTTGACATGAAGTAATAGTTTCAGCAAATAGTATTTCAGCAGAATGTACTGCTCATTAAATGTAAATTTTGCTGGATGTGTTATTTTTATTTTCTGAGTTTGATCAGTGATGGAATAATGGGAATGACAGATGGTTGTACACATTTGGGACTTTCAGAAGAATGGCAGTGGTGCTGTCTGATATTTAGACAAGTCAGGTTCTGTGTCTTATCCCAGCCTTGGCAGTAAATGAGTAAGAGTAATACCCACCTTTTTTTTTTTTTAATGTCATGGATTTCTGTTCACATTAGAGTATTTTTTGTTTTGTTTTCCACTAATTTTCAGAAAAGAAGTTGATTCTGATGTGAGAGCTACAAAAACAGTAACTTCAGTGTTTGGACAATATTTTTCATGTCTATTAATGTAGATAAATTTGCTTTCCAAATCAGGTTGATGCTGTCATGCTTTAAATACGTACTTCAAATTTTAATTTGTTTTTCTATTCTCAAAATTTTTTTCAGCCTTTGAAGGTAGTAGACCCTGATCATCCACTTGCGGCACTGGTGCGCAAAGCGCAATCAGATAATAACTCGTCTACACCACAGTCAACAGATGGGGCAGCTGTACAGACATCACAAGCAGAATATTCTTCTGATTGTAAGTGCATTGTGATTAGGCAGCTGGTGGTGTGTCATGATGAATTGTATGTGGATGCTGGTGGGAAGAAAATACATTAGCTTCATACTTGATCATTTGTAACTGGTATTTATTCTTTTTCAATCTCCTGAATCTTTGAAGGTGCATTCTTCCACTGAGTATCTGTTGAATTGTTAGCTGCTTAGGAAAAACAGAAATGGGGTGGAGGGGGTGGGCAGGCGGGAGGCCAAGTCTCCAGTCTGTGAGTATGGTTAGCACAATACCCTTAATGTTTTTTGATAACTTCCATCAATTTCTATTAATGAAGCCTAATGAATGCCTTCACTGTTGAATATAAAACTGTCCTATAAAGTAATTCATGAGATTCCTATTAAAAAGAGCTTTCTATATTAAGCAAAGTGCAGATGGTAAATCTACTTGGAACAGTTTTGCTGGAGTGTCTAACACTAGAAAATCTGAGAAGGTAAAATCATGTAAATTGAAGGATCTCACTGAAGTGATAAAACCAGCTTTTAGTATAATATTCTGTTCTAAAGTTGGAAGTAGTTTTACGGTAAATAAATACGTCTTTTATTATACAGTCAATTCCTATAATTTTTCATTATTTTACCTTTTAGTCTGTGCACTGGTGCGACGTTACATGTAGAAAATAAAACTCAGGAATATGCAAGATTCAAAGTTAAAAATTGATCTTTTAAATTGTATTTCTCATTACAATATCTGAGAGGGAGTGCTAACTTTTAAGTTCCATAGCTACAGAGGGCATTCTTTAATAAAGGAGTAGCTATTCTATTTTATTTTTTTTTCTCAAAAGAACAACAAAAGCAATGATATATTTAAATTATAAGCAAGCAATGTGGGAAGTTGTGTGCTTGACTGCTTTTTCCTTGCACGATATTGAAATACCAAGACTTTCTCCTATCTCCAAATTATTATTAAATCTTTAATCTTAGATTTTTCTTCAACCATTTCAGATAAATGTAAACACTGTCCTGTCTATAATCACTTTTAAGAATCAACTTTGCTATGAAATTTTTAGCAACATTATCTTAACCTCTCTGGATGTGTCTGGTTTCCATTATCTTTGAAGCTGCTTAATGCAGGCCTTGTATAAAGCTCCTGCAAATTTTGTAAATTCTGATACTCAAAAGGTGAAGTCAAGCTTAATTTGGTTTATGTGCCTCTAATTCTTTTCAAATTTCAGAATTCTGAAAGTCCTTGATTCCTTAAATATAGAAATGAAACTTACCCTTTCATTTATGGGACTTACCATTTGACACTGCTGAGATATAAGAAAATGTATATTGCAGCCTTCACTACAGTAGGGTTTCATGATATTATAAATTTTGTAGGTAATGAGTAGTGTTACTTCAAGGTGATGGTGGTAATGGACTTGGTTTTGTAGTAAAGCTGATGCAGATAAGTATCGCCATAATGATCTGAGTTGATTTTGATGCATTATAGGTCCAGAACCCACCAAAGGATTACAGGTGTTGTCAGAGTGTAATATATGGAGAGGAATAGGCATGGAAGTAATTTTTATTTAAAACTGTACCTTAAGAGAATCTTAATAAAACTGAAATAAGATTTCTGTGGAGAAGTTGCAAATTGCTGGTTATTTCAAGAAAGACTAAAATCAGAATAAGTGTCTCCGTAGAATAATGCTCGTCACTTTTCTGATTACTTTCCTGTCAGCTTTGAATCTGACTGTGTGTGATGCAAACTGGGAGATTATAATTTATGAGCAATACGGGTTAAGTTTGCAACTCCTCTCCCTGCATTTAAAACTTAACAGATCTTTATTCTGCTCTCCTTATAGATAACTTATTCTTTGAAGAAAGTAAATACTGCCATACAGGGATGTTTATGAAACTTTTAAGAGGATAATTCATTATAATTTAATGCATAGATTAAACTTTGCCTCCAGAAATGTAAACTCTTACTGTAAATCCTTTTGAAGCATTTTACCTGAATACTTTGTTTATACATCTTTCTGCAGAAAATCTTTAGATTTACAAGAAGTAACTGCTGTTTAAAAGTGTTAAGCTAATTAAAGCATTATAAAATATTGTCCTTAAAGAAAGCAAGCAAGCCATAAGCCTTTGCACTCTCAGGAAATAAATATTTAGAATCAGAGAAGCCTCTAGTGTGGAAAACTTGCTCAAATCGGTTGTTCATTGTATTGGTGTTAAATTGCAAAATATGTCCACTTTTTGAGGTTTCAGTAAGTAGGGGTGTGTGTATGTATAATGATAGAGTGTTTTTTTATAGATAGATAGATAGATACTAGTGGTTTAGTTTCTCGATGTTAGTTTTGAATATATGTGCATTGCTTTCTTTAGGCATACATAATGGCAGTTTTAACTGAGTTAAACTGCCAGAGGTGAATCAGGTTAGGAAGAATGATTTCGTATTAGGTCATTTTTTAATAGGCCTTCTCTGGTTCACTTCTTTATTCATACCTGTTTAGCTTCCAGCTGACCTTCAGTAGTCCTGCTTTTGGCTGGGATAGAGTTAATTTTCTTTATAGTGGCTGGTATGGGGCTATGGTTTGGATTTGTGCTGAAAACAGTGTTGACAGCCCAGGGATGTTTTAGTTGTTGCTAAGTAGTACTTATACTAAATCAAGGACTTCTCAGCTTCCCCTGCTCTGCCGGGTGCAGAAGAAGCTGGGAGGAGGCACAGCTGGCACAGCTGACCCCAACTGACCAAAGGGCTATTCCATACCATATGGTGTCATGCTCAGTATATAAAGCTGGGGAAGAAGAAGGAAGGGGGGACGTTTGGAGTGATGGTGTTTGTATTCCCAAGGAATTGTCTGATTCTTCCCAGAATCAGTACATTCTGATTCTGTCCCTTAATCTACATATTTCTTATTCATCCTAAGTGTGTTAATATGAGCATTCTTTTTTTTCTTTTTACACAATAAATTAGATAGCATTTCTTAGTGTGTTGTGCAAATCTGGATTCTCAATGATGCAATAATGTTTGTTTGGTTTTTTTTAATGGGGCGTTTTTCATCTAATTAGAACATTGTTCTTAAATATGCCTTTCTATAGCAACCGTGGCAGCCATGTATTATAGTTACTACATGCTACCTGATGGAACCTATTGCCTTGCGCCTCCACCTCCAGGAATAGATGTTGCCACCTACTACAATGCGTTGCCTGCAGGGGTGACTGTGTCAAGCACTACAGGGGTAGCAACAGTACCTCCACCCCCTGGTACTACGCCTCCACCTCCTCCAGACACAACCGATAGCAGCAGTGGGTTGACTTCTACCACAACATCTACAAGGTACCACGTATAGATTTGCTTGTTGGTTGTCTCTTGCCTGCACTTCAATATGAAGTATTTAGTAAGGGTTCTCTTATTGGTGATTCCTCAGTAACATTCGCCAGTGTTTATACAGCTTTGATTACCTGCACTTTGGTCTTTAATATTGTATGTGGTTATTGTTACTCAGATACTGTGAAGTTTTTGCATGATGGAAAATCAAGTTATTTTAACTGCATAATGAGCCCAGAGAACAAACCTCTATAATGCTTTTTTTTTGTTAAAGCAAGAGTCTGAAAGATACTTATGTTCTATTTCTAAAAACGATGTACTTTTTGATGTTTTCAGCACAATTGCTCCAGTGGTTGCCATTATACCTCCACCCCCAGATATCCAGCCTGTTATTGATAAGCTAGCTGAGTATGTTGCTAGGAATGGGATAAAATTTGAAACCAGTGTTCGTGCCAAGAATGATCTCAGGTAAGAGAAAATGTTATTTTAACTTCTATTTTAAAAGTTGAGGTTTTCATTTTTAAATATATTGCCAGGACATGCGGGTCTCAAGAAGAGTACTAGTAACATGTTTGTTTGGGTTTTTATTGAAATTCAGGGACCTACTTAAAGGTAATGCCAAAGCATTATTGTCCAAATCCTCAAAACAACCAACCTAACAAAAACATCTCTAGAAAGCGTGTGCTGAATGTGTATCCTCTGGAAGTTTAGACATAAGTTACAGTGCTTCCAAACATCAAATGGCATTCCATATGCTAGAGAAAATTAGATGGGAAAGGATTGTTGGTATTTACTACGTTCATGTACATTTTCACATACTCAGTTTTCTTTTTTAACAGATTTGAGTTCCTGCAACCATGGCACCAGTATAATGCTTATTATGAATTTAAAAAACAGTTCTTCCTTCAAAAAGAGAGCAGTGACAACTGTCAGGTACATGTGTGTTTGTATATACATATATTAAAAATGCAATGTAAGTGAGAAAAGGACTTGCTTATCTGTTGTGTTACCGTGAGATGTTTTACAAATGGAGTGCTGAATTATGGAGACATTGTTCAGCAAAGGATGTGAATGCTTTTTTGTTGCTGTTGCTTTTTAGTTTTGTATAGCATTTAAATAAGGATATGTGAGGTGGTGTAATATTTAGTTCTTGCTTTTTAGTATAAGCAGCCACTCAGTGTGGTTGTGATATAAAAAGGCAACCTGAAAATCTTTTGGCTTTCTGTACAAGGGAATATATGCTTTGTGGAGGTTTAGAGCTTTGTTGGATTGGGATTAGTGTTGTCAGAAAGGTTAGGTATAGCTTTTTAACAACCATACCTTCTCATATGCCTCATGGTTCTTTGTAGAACAGTAGCACAGTAGCTAGACTACTATTCTGACGTGCTTTTTTCTGAGGGAGGTTTTGTTAGAGTCCTGTCATGACTGACTGAAACAATATTGAAGCTTCAAAATCTCGCATCGGTTTCCTACTTGCTTTGTTTCTTCTAGTCCATGTTATTAGAAGATGATACCCAGACTTGGCATCCTTGTTTTTAACTATTCTCATGTTAGCTAATCTCATTAGATTGTTCTCTTGCTGAAACGAAATTTGCAAATAGTATCAGAAATACATTATCTGATGTTAACTTTTCATGGGAAAGAGCTATTTTTTTTTTAGGCCCTATGTCATTTGTCATCTCAAGGCTTAGATTGAGGAGCCTTAAACTGAAGAAGGTAGGCCTGTGGGTAAACTCCTCAAAATCGCTTTGTGGAAAATGAAGACATTCAATACTAGTTGCTGTTTGAAACACTTGTATCTAATATTTTGTTTTAATAGTGAAAAATGTTTTGAAAACACTGTTTTTAAAGACAAGCTGTGGTAAATATGGTCTTATTCAGTTGATAAATTACATGCAAAATTGTCCTGTACCACAATGCTGACTGTTATTCTAGAATTTCTTATTTGCAAACCAGTGGGTTGAATTCATAATACTTACATAATTAATAAGGACTTGTTAACATTTATTTTGGGGGGAAATTGTATACTAACTGAAGTGTGTTAATAAAGGATTCATTTTAAGTGTTCAAATGAGTACAGCTAAGAAGCAAGCAGAAACTGGTTTAAGTCCCTTGAGGTCATGTGTAGCAATGCATATTTTCCTACTGCATGGTTTTGTAGATAATGCCATTCTCTTTAATTTTTTAGAATAATGATTTCAATATTATCTTTATGCTTTAGTAGTGTACATATAGGCAACTAATGCAATTGATTGTTCTCCTTTTGGCCATTAAAGTTAATAAGAAATTGTACTACTGGCTTCAGTAAGTACAGGATGAAGTCCTTGATTTCCTTGTGTTTTTCCCCTTTGAGGATTTTCAGAAATTAGTTCTGTTGGTCAGGGAATGGCTGCAGGGAGCAATGAAAGGATCTCTTCAATACCTAGTATTTCAACATTAAGTATACTTAACGGCAGCCAGTGGAAAGCTACCAAACTATTTATTGAGAGGCTCATTTAAATGTTAAATTACTTAATGTCATTGCCTGACTCACCATGTAAATATTTTTAATGTTCTAAAATATCCATCCTAAAATTTTTATACTGTGAGTTTAGAGGTCATCTTGAATGATTCAGTCATGTAATAGTAGAACCAGTAATTCTTTACTCTTTTGAAAAGCACATCTGTACTCTATCAATTCAATGCCACAAAAAACATTAATAGGCCCAATGTTCTTCAGCAAAATGTTGGAACAAGTCGAATACGTTCACCTGTGTTGATCCCTGTAAAACTTCATTTTGTAAAGAAGGTATCATGCAATTGCACATTAGGAAAAAATGTCATAAGCTTTCATTCTGCTGCTGTGAATTAACTTGAGCAGACTTTGTCCTGGACCCTGGAGATCAAGACCTAAAAGAGTATACTTTGGAAAAAAGTATATGCTTTTAAGGTCTAATTTTAAAAACATAATTTTTAAAACAGTTGGCAAAGGTGTACCAGCTGAAGAACGTTTTCTTCGCTGTAAAGGAACAACACATTCTTACTGTAGGTCTGTAGTTTTTGCATCCTGTGGGTTTACATGAAGCAGTGCGTTATTTATAAGAAGCAGACTTTTGGTCATGAGTGCTTATTGATGTAAAATTAGCTGTTATGTGATTAGCTGATAATGTGATTTTTGAAATGGCTGGCAAAATTGCAGCTCCACAGACACTGCATTAATTCTTTCATGAACTACCCAGTTAGTAAGCTTGCACATTTCTTTTGAAAAGGGAGTATCTTCATCTGAAGATGTTCCAGCAGATACTGCCAGTGATACACCGAGTGAGACTCAATTTGCAGATGAACATGCACCTGAAGATGCATCTGAGCCAAGTGCTAAGGGAGTTCCAGGAACTAAAAAGGATGTTCCTCCTTCTAAAACTGTCAGTGATGGTAAATTGGTGAAAGGTATGTTAGCATGATTTGTTGGGTGTGAAAATATTTGTTAGCATATACTTCAGAAAAAAAAAGGTGGGGGGAGAGGCGGGGGGAAAGTAGAGAGAAGAGTTTCATCATGCAGAAAATATTTTCACTGAAAGCATCAAAAAAGGACTGAAATAAGTAATTTGATTGCTTTCATATTTCTTTCTTATCAGACTATCAGGTATTTATGGTCTGACAGAATAAATTGTTTTATTTCAGTTTTGTGCAAAGTTGAAGGCTTTCATCAGTGACCCCAGTAGAATCTTATTTTTGTCATTTTAAACTTGACAGTTACAAGCTCTGTGCAAGAAAGAAGTTATTCCTTCTGAATAAAAGCAGTAGTCTTATTTGAAACCATACATATGGAGGAAGTACGCTAGGCTTATTACTTAGTTGCTCAGTCTTCCTGTGTTGGATGTTAGTCATGCTGGAAAAAAAGACCCTTTCGATGTCTAAGTGGAATGTTTTTCCTCTTGCAGTTGTAGCAGCAGAGGGACAAAATGGGAGGATCTCTTGGAAGCCAGTCAAACAAAGTCAGCTAACACACTATTAGTGTCCTGAGTTGGAGAAGTGATTATTTATACCTGGGATCTACTTCCTGGCGTATCAGGAAAAAATACCTTAAAATTTCTTCTTTTCAGTAAAAACTAGAAACTTAAATCTTTTACTAGAACTGAAAGCCACTGAAAAAACACCAAAACAGGAAAAGCACGCTTGACCTGTGTTCCCATGGATGGGGTACTGCCTTCCTGCCACTTCAGTGGCTTTCTCAATTGCTGATAAGTTTATCTACTTACTCCCTGTGATCCCTTGGAATTCTTCTCTCTTCCTGCTCCTCACTGCAATTTCTTTCTGTCCATGGCCTGCAAGCTCCAAGCTCTTTGCCATGGTTGTCTGGCTGTCCATACTCTGCAGTTTCTTCTCTGGGCAGGTTGACTAGCTTCCCCAGGGAAGGAGCAATCTTCCCTGTCTGTTCAAAGGTGCCCTATTAAGAGAATGTAATATACAACAGAAAATGATATTGTTTCTTGTTGTTGTCTTATTAATAAATGGCAAACTGGAGCCTGTGTTTTAATAATAATAATCTGCTCAAATTTAGATGATGGAATGTAACCAGTGAGTCATTTCATGACAATCCTATTCCTATAAACTTATTTTCATTTCCTCTAATGTGGTACAAATCCCACTTTCTTGTGACCTAAATACAGTACTTGGCTGCAAGACAGACATGACATCCGTACTAGATTTTTCTTCTGCCTCTGAGGGAGTAAAATCCCATTTTAGGATTTGTTTTGTCATATGAAAAAGTTGGAAAATCACTATTATAATATCTCTTCTCTTGGAATTCTTGAGTTCTTTATTTCTGAGCCTATTTCCTTACCCCAGAATTACAAGATGCAAAGCTTATATTTTATAAACCTTGGTATGTAATTTAATTATTGTATTTAAATTTCCCTAATTGAAATCTTGTAGGATATATATGCAAAAGGCATCCTGAGAAAGATAAATATTGCAGCAGACCATATGGCAGTAGGTTGCTTTGCTTGAGATGTGTGAGAAATTCCATTCTTTATTCTTAGAAGTTGCATTTTGGATCAATGGTTTAGAGATTAATTCTGTAATTTTTTTCAGAAAATTGTTCTCAAAAACGTTCCAAGGAAAATTCTGTGAGACAAAACGATTACTTCAGACTTGAATATAGTTATATGTTAGCTATGCTTAATATTTTTTGAAGATCCATTAATACAATCTAGCTTGAAATGATCCACAATTTCCTTTTTATTGTGGTATTCCATGTTTTTTACAGGCATTCTTTTTCCTTTGAGTGTGCTGGCATGAGTATGTTGTGCTGCCCTTTTGTGTTGGAGTAGTAGGGGCTGCTTGAAAGGAATAGTTGACCACCAGTTTTGCTACAGCAAGACTAGCTAAGACGTTTGGGGAAAAGTACTTAGCTTTTGCGTTTATATCTCCTGTAATGAAATGTTGTTAACTCCCCAAAGTAATTAATTTTCATATAGATGGAAATAAGTCTTTAAATACTGTTGCGTGAGCCTGCCAAATGCTATTGTTGTGCAAACCGTCGATTTAGCGTGAAGGAAACATAAGGGACCATATCATGCTGCGGTGTGTCAGATAGGAGCCTGAGCACAGAGCATTTTCATCTTAAGCCTGGAAGAGTAGATTGTTCATTTGGGAAAAGAAGTACTGAAACTAAAATTTATTTGGGACAGAATATGAAATTATTTATCTCATCTCAGGAAATGTAACTCCTGAGGTGGTTTAGAGTACCTTTCTTTTTCCCGGCTGCTACTGAAGTATTAGAAGAAGACTTTGAGATAGATTTTTACAGAGCAAATGAAGTTGCTGACATTTAAAAAAAAAGGGGGGGGGGGGGAAGGGGGGAAGATTGTGTTGTCCTTTTCCCCAAAATAATTAGCATAACCTAAGGATGATACAAGTTTCTTTTTTTTTTTTTTTTTTTTGTGGTGTAGTCTGCATGAGTAATGCATAAAGTCAAGAAATTCAACCTGCTTTCTACTGTAGTCTAATGATGTATAAAATCTTACCCATTATTCACAGCATCATTTGCTCCAATAAGCTTTGCAATCAAGGCCAAAGAAAATGACCTTCTTCCTTTGGAGAAAAACCGTGTTAAATTAGATGATGACAGTGATGAGGAAGAAGAAGAGGGCAAGGAAGGCCAAGAGAATGCCAATAGTGCTTCAAACCATACTCCAGCTGTTACCACTTCTTGTACTACTGCTGAAGAGAAAAAACCTCAACTTACACAGGAGGAGCTGGAAGCTAAACAAGGTATCCCATTTTACACTGAAAACAAAATGGAAGATTGAGTCCTTCAGGCAAACTACAAAACTGTCATATGAATAAGTATGGCATTTTAGGTATTTTGAATCCTCACTATGTCATGTTAACAGGAATCAGAATTCTTTTCTTTTCCCACAGTTTCCTGCTTATTGTTAAGAGTGAAATCTTCATTGGTTGCTCAGCTAAAATCAAACTTCTAACACACTGGAGTTGAGTACTTTGCCCTAATGCATCATCTTTCTGAATTTTATTTTGTTTTTCCATTACAACCTCTGAGTAAAACACTAAACTTGTAGTTTCCAGGTTGCATTAACAGAGCCCAGAAAAAGGCATGTCCATTTCTCATTTTCTTCAGAGAACAATTAAATGTTCAGTTATATAGCCCTCCCATATAGACTAATATTACCTTGTTGATGTTTTGTTACTCTTATAATGCAATGCCATTAAGTCTTTGTATGGGTTTTTCCTGTTACTGTGTTTATGTATGTAAGGGTAGAAGGGTATGCTGTGTGAATTTGAATGAAATGATCTTTTAAAGGGATCAAATTTCCCCCGTTCCTCCCTAAGGCTGTTTCACAGCAGAGGGTGTTAATAAAGTGGAGATGCTGTCAGTGTTTACCAGCTTAAAAACTTAATATTTCTCTTACAAATATGAGTATGCCACAGGGATTTAGTTTTTCATTTTCAAAATAGTTTTTTTTGCTCCTAAGTAGCAGTTCCTTTGTAAACTTTAGTAGCACAAGGTATGCTATGGTGATACATATCTAAAGCAAATATGAAATATTTTGTCTGATAATAAAAATGAAGTGCAAAACGTGTTTGGAAAAAGTTGTGTGTTGGAAAAACTGTGCAACTGAATAAAAAAACCAGTCGTTTGTCCATGCACAGAACACAAAAGTGGAAGCGTAAGATGAAAAAGGTTAGACAAAATACCCGTTAGGTGCACAGTTAAATAAATTGGCTTATTCTCTTTCTGTAATCACATAACAATACCTGTTGGTTGTAACAGTGGTGAAACAGTTTCTGAAAATTCCTGGAGCAGCCCTTTGTATAACCATTTGAAGATGTATGTAAACAGGGCTGGAAAATGTAAAGATCAGATCCGTGGAAAGGGCAAAATGGAGGGTTTGCATCCCTTTAACAAGTACAAGAAAAAGCTTCTGAATTTACAGTGCTACTTTTTTAGATAGCTTTTGTAAATAAAAAAGGACAAGTATTCTGAATTTTCAGGATTGTATTTTCATGTCATTTTCTTTAAGCTTAAAAATTTTTTCTTTGCCTGTACTGCTTTTCATTAAGCAAATGATAATCTATGAGTTAAAATGCTTGGAATTTAATAATTTCAAGCTGATACATCCTTATTATGTCTTTGAATGGATGTATTAGAAAGGTTGGAGGGGCTGTTTGGTTGTTTGTGTTGGGGTGTGTGTATTTGTTTCAAGAATAGCTAAGTTCCCCAAATGTGACTCACTCTAAACTTTATGCTTAATTGTCTTTCTTAGCAAAGCAGAAACTAGAGGATAGATTAGCAGCTGCAGCAAGAGAGAAGCTTGCACAGGCCTCCAAAGAGTCAAAAGAAAAGCAGCTACAAGCAGAGCGCAAGAGGAAAGCTGCACTGTTCTTGCAGACCCTGAAGAACCCTCTGGCAGAGGCAGAAACTGAGAAAATTGAAGAGAATTCCTTCAATAACGAGGTAAGCAGGAAATAAGTTTCTCTTTACCATAAAGCCAGCTGAAAACTTACCTGTAGAGTGTGAATCTGACAGTATGTTATGAAGTTGACTGAAGAGATAGAAGCTTTTCTAAATGGGGAGAAATTTGAATTTTAAACACTGTTAATCTTTTTCAGCTATCTTATATATATGTCTCATTACATGTCTCTGTCATTAAAGAACTGGTAGAGAAATATGATGCCTAATTCAGAGGTCAGTCAGCCAGTTACAAGAAGGAAAATGAGCTTGCAAGTTTAACTCTGTACTAGTGGTCCATGAATTAGAATGCTTACCTTTCAAGAGTATTTGGATATCTGTTGTGATATTTACTTATTTAATGTGTGTTTTGGTGTGAGTAGACATCTTCCAAATTCAGAAACAGTTCACAGGCAATTGAGCTTACTTTAAGACTTACTTTGCACCTGGTCTGCTGGGTTTTGTTGTTTGATTTTTTTTTTTTATTAATTTAACTGGCATGGAACCGAGATG
This sequence comes from Mycteria americana, assembly GCF_035582795.1. NCBI lineage: Eukaryota > Metazoa > Chordata > Aves > Ciconiiformes > Ciconiidae > Mycteria > Mycteria americana. The sequence goes on from NC_134377.1 coordinate 14,912,776, forward strand.
AATAGTTGGTGAACTGGTCTATGTGATTTAAGGTTTCTAGCTGGGATACCCTTAATTGAGAAAACAAATGCATAGGTGAGAGAAAACTAGGCTAAATAATGGTTGCTCTTCATCATCTTTGTGTTAGTTGAGTATTTCATGTGAACTCCTTAAAAGCTTAGAATGCTAGGATGTTTTTGTCTCTCTTTTAGGCCCAAGGTTAGTATGGGAGTTAAAAGATCTTATTATAAGGATATGTTTTTTAAAATAAAGCTAAATTTACAGATAGTGGCACAAAATTCAAACAAATATATGTATGCATATTATTCACTGGGCATGGTCAATGAAAAGTCAAAACAAAAAACTCAGAGTGAAATAATTGAGGGAGCTAATTATTCTGCTAGCTATCTTCCAGAGAACTGGAAGTAGACACACTACCTGTGCCTCCTTGATCATAAAATGACCTAATCCATTGGGTTTGTTCAGCAGAATCTCTTATTTCAGACAGTAGAAGCAAGTATCTTTCTGTAGCAAATCAATTTAGAGTGTTGGTATTCCTGCATTTCTTTCAAAGAACAATTTTTGATAGTTGTGTTAGAAATTCAAACCCTCTGCTTCTTTCTAGAAAACTACTAGGAAATAGTTACGTGGCAGAGGCAGACTGCTTTCCTGCTTTCTTCTGCCTTGTAATTCTCTTGTCCATTTGCACCCATTTTCATTGTTTGCATAGTCAACCACAATAGATAATACTAGGGTAATGTCAGTTTGAGGGCTTTCAGAAGCTCTGTTTTGAGTAGGTCATCATGATACTGCACTCTTAGGCCAACTCTAAGAGTAACCTGGATATTAATGGTGACTTATTATTAGGTTTTAGGAACACAATAAAATTGCTCAGATTGTTCCCTCACTATTTGGCTGTTTGGACTATTGTTTCCAAAGGAAATTACAAGCTCATAGCCATACGTTGGATTACTAGAATTTATCACAAAGAGGAAAAAGAGGATTTATCATGCAGAAGTAACTGTTAATCAGTTAGTTGGCATTATCTTCTGCAGCAAACGGAAGTATTACTAGTCAGTCTGTTGATGAGTAGTTACAATAAAAATATCTTTTTGGTTAAAGCCTCTAGAAATCAGTTTTATAAGACTTAGAATTGTTGAGTAGGCAAGGTTAAAGAGGAATCTTGGGCCAAAAGACTTTAGTAATGAAATTTCAGTAATGAAATATAAAACCGAACCAAATATAAACCCAGAATTGATCAAAGCCACACATTTGCTTTTTTCCCTGCTAATAAACAGAAAATGCTGTTTAAAATAGCTAAGAAATAATGTTTCACATAACCCCTTTCTAATTTCAATAAACTAACTACAATTTTAAAAGCTTAAATGAGGGATTTGAATTTATTATATAGGAAAATCCTTCAAGTATTGATTTGTTCATGCATCGTAGCTCTGTCCTGAAGCTTTTCTCTCCATCTGCAGGTTTTGGCAGCAGAGCTGTGTTCTCTGTTGAAGAGTCACTTTCCCGTTTACATTGTATATTTTCCATTTAAGTTCCTAATTGCTTAACTTCATCCACAGAGGAGAATAGCCCATTTTCCCACTTGGTTTCTGTTCTTTCTTTTTTCTTTTCCCCTTGTTCCAGCTTTTTCACTGACCTACTCTCTCTTTCTGCCAGTATAGTGCTTGTCCTAGCTTAAGAAGTGATAATTTTACTTCCAGGAGTGTCACTCATTTTTATGCAGCCTAAGCATCATTTTATCATAAGCGCATCCCAATCCAGTGTGATCTGATACATGCTTACTAATAGATGGGGGAGTCTGTGTTTCCAGCACCTGTATGGACACCTCCAACAAGTCCAGACAGTCTCTTTACTTAGTGAAAGAAAAACTGTCAAAATCCATTTTCAACAACGTCACCTTAGACTTGCGTCTTCACTGCAATAGCTGTAAGCAGCTTTGGGGAAAAAGTAGGAATGGGATTTGGTGTAGGCTATGTAGTTTCCTGAAACTTAACCTAAATAGGGCTGGAAGTTTATGCAGCTTGGGGTATTGTTGCAGGATCCTTCACAAGCTAGATTGAAATTCCTGTGTTTGTCTGTATATGCTGCAGTCAGACCTTCCATGTGCATTGCAAATACAAATATTGTTGGGAAGTAGAACTTTAGTTTCCTGGTTTTGGAATTATATTGCTTCCAGAAAGGCCAGTAAATCACTCTTGCTTGCAGTAATCAAGCAAAACTTCATCTCTGGATAGTGACAGAAAATTTCAGATATTGATTGTGACAGACTGGTTACAAGAATGAATGACGTGGCTTTCCATTGTTTCCTTTCCCACAGAAAGAATTCCAGTACCTAATAAGTAATTCATTGCCCAATTCTTGATCCCCCCCCCCCCCCCCCCCCCAATAAATCATGGATTATACCTCAAAACGCTTTCAAGAGAACAGACAATTGAAAGAGACATACTTGCAGTTTAGGTGATCCATATCAGTGTAGAGTAGCAGATATGTGAATTGAGTGTGGTCACATCCCAAAAGAGATCCTGTTCGGGATTCTCAGTGCTACTGCTAACAAATTTTCCCTGACTGGCACAAGTGTGTAGTACTTTTTTCCATTTATATATTGAAGAGTGAATGCAAAGAGACAATTACAATGCAAAACTCCCCAGACTTGCAGTTCTGCTCTCCTTCTCAAGGGGATTTGTCAAGGATATGGATATTTCTAAGCTAAGGTTCTTTTGATATTTTCCTTTAAGAGAATACCTGAAATAACCGGTAGCTCTTCAGTAACAGCTGACTCTTTTCCAGAAGAGCAGATGAGTGTCCTTATTCACATCTGAATTTACTGAAGTTCTAAGCTGAATTTCCTAAAAAGCAAGTGAACTTTTCGACAAAAACCGCACCCTAATCCCACTTCTCAGTAAACGGATTTGCTAAAAACTTCTTTTTCCTTCTCCCACATATGTACTGTTTCAGAGAAGGCATCTCTCTCACACAAAAAAATCCAGTGTATTTAAGAATTTTAAAGTAACCAGTTTCACTGCTTCTTACCAATAGAAATGGTTTAGAGATGCTTTTTTTATAAAAGGGTTTATTTAGAATTTCAAATATATATTTAAATGTTACTGATGTGACCTTGCTTTTTGAAATAATAAAATTGACTCTTGTACTGGGAATGCTAGTACTGTGTTAACAAACAGTCTAAAATGCCATGTCTTTGGAAGTTACATTCCTCCTAAGTGTAGTTTGCTTATTGACACGCTTATATATGTTTATATAGATACATGCATATAGATTTTTGCATATAGAAGTTTCTTTTGAAACGTGAATATTTTTCAAGCTGTTGTCTTTCCATTTGCCATATTTGAAAAAGCTTCCATCTACATTCGTTCCAATGCGTAATCTGCCTTTTGCTCTACTTGCCTGGTTTGCCTATTCTTAACAGACCATTTGATTCAAGAAATTTTATTGAAAAGATAAATGAAACCGCATTGTGGATTTGTTAACCTCTCTTGTATATACACTGAGAATCCAGTAAGCTGCATCATGATGTCTAAATCAGTTTATAAATAAATACGTAGCACAGGGGTGTTTTAAGCTTTTTCAGTCATGTTTCAGAAATAAAAAGATGCATTTAAAAACACTGGTTGCAAAAATAACAAGAAGTAACTACACTGGCTGTAATTTAAAAAGATAAATATATATATTAAAAAAGTCAAGAGAGAGAGAGAGATGTAAAATTAGTTTTGTAGTTTGGCCAATGGGACTAATTGGGGGAATTTCAGAAAACAAAGAAAAAGAATTAAATATTTAAGTCTATTAAAAATGTCACTTAACGTATTTCATCTCCCATTTTGGGAGAAGGAGCATCCAATGAGGAGTCCAGGAAACAAAGATTGATATACAGTGGTCATCAAGTTAGTAGTGGAATGATTTTTGTAGCTTAAAATGTGTCTCAAAAAATGGAGTAATGACTGAGATGTATTATAAAGCGCGAAGAGGAGCTGAGAAAGTCCATGGGAGATACATAATTCCCATGAGACTGCCCCTGCCTAATAACTGTATAAAAACTAGTAATGCTATTTATGTGTATACACAGCGTACATTTGTGCTGAAAACCTGCTTATCACACTGTGTAGAAATGCATTAAATGAGCAAAGCTTTTTTGATGTCTGTCAGATTTTGCTGATACCTAGTATTTCTTGAAAGAAATGCTGGTACTGAATATACATTATACCTGAACAAAATTGATTCTATTAACTGCATGTAAAGGACAGGTGATACCACAGAACATAGCGCTTTTAAGCTTTTTTGGCTTCAGCTGAATCTTAAAAATAGTCAGATCTACTTTTTCCATAGCTGAATTACTTCTTTTGTATGGTTTCCTGTTTTTCCTTAAAGAGAAATCAAGCAAGAGGAACAAAAGGCTGAAAATGAGCTTGAGCAATGAAGCAGCACAGCTTTTCACAAATGGCTCCTCAGCATTCTTGCATGCATTACAACAGTACGGTTAGGCATAATATTTCCTTGAACCAGTATGTTGAAAACATGTAGCTTAGCTCAGTTTTCAAAACTAATCAGCTTCCGGTAACGTTGTAGCTAGTGAAGTCTTTGCCCTTTTTCAGGACAGGGGTAAACAGTAACTGAGTGGCATCTCACTTCTTGTGTTTACATATATAATTCCCATAGATGCTTTTGTAACAAGAAAATCAACTGGCACATCTGTCAGGAAGTGGCAGTAAGGAGAGGTTGCAACCGTTCTGCAGTGAGCATGGGTTCTTTGTCCGACAACACCAACCAACCTGTAGTTTTAACAACTGCAGTTCTTCTAGATATGCAGAGCTGGAGTATGCCAGGTTACCTGGAGTGCTCCATTGAAGTGCTTTCTAATTTTTAAACAAATGAAGTAAGGTGTTTCATAATCTGAAATGCAAACCTTATTCCAAAATTATTAAAATTAATTTAAATTTTAAAAATTAACATTATATTTATATATATTTATATGTAAGTAGAATAAAGGCTAGCTGTGCACATTCCTATATATATTTACCAAAACCTGAATTAAGTAGATTAGACACTGGGAGAGCTCATGTTAAGATGGCTTGTTTGGTTTGGTTTGGTTTGTTGTTGGTTTTTTGTTTTTGTGGGTTTTTTTAATTAATTTATTTTTCAGCTGCTTAAAGCAAATATGCTGGCTATTGGCACGAGTTGAATTCTGAATACAAGTGTCACCCTTGGTATTAGGCCTTGGTACGGTACACTTGGTATAGTAGGCCTGTAACATTTTTGCCGCCTTTTTCAGGGGTTAAAATGTTGTCTGCAGATGTGCCAATTCAAAACTTTTGATTGTCCCTAACCCTGTCCATCTCAGCAGTGTTGCCCTAGCTGCATCTGGGAGCAAAAGGTTGAAAAAGAGAAAGGAAAAGAATCTGTTATGGACCCGTGGTTCTCCACCTGTGTGCAGCCAAGCCGCACAGAAGAAAATTGACATGGTTCAGTGTCTTGCTGGTGAACACTTGCTTAATGTTTTTGTTAACAGTGGTTGATAATGGTAGCAGGTTATAGGAGTCTTGCAGAGGAAGAATCTAAGCTGCCAAATCATTACTTCCAGCAAAAAGTTGTGGTAAATATAATTTGTGTAGGTAAAGTCCCCTCCCTGCTGTCCCTGTCAAAGGAAGGCCTGCAGACCTGCATTCTTTGTCAAAGAAATCGGTTGTAAGTGACCATTAAAGTAATTTAATTGATAAAGTGCCTCTCAGAATCTACTGGTGCTGGTAGTACCTGACAAAAATAGGAGAAGGGGCCGGCACTGGTGGCTGGCTAGAGAAGGCACAGTGTATTTAACCTCTTCAAAGAGGTTACTTGATGTAGTGACAGGTGTCCTGCAAGTCTAGTACAGTCTGATTTTTGTCTGCGGGACATGATTTAACTAATAGTGTGTCTGATGGGTTTCTAATACGGATTACTCTGCTAATCTCGTGTATTTTAGCCTATGTCAGAAATGCTTTAGGGGTGATGGTACTTCGATATGCATGTAAGACAGTTGGTTATACCCTGTTACCTGTATAAACCTTAGTATCCGATTTAAACAAGGAGAGAAATCCACAATCGTAATGCTGCAAAAACAGACAAGCACATGATTTGAAAGTAACTCTATTTTAATGGCTTGTCCCAAATGTGATCTGCTGTTGTGCCTCTGAATATAAAGATTCTATAGTGCAAAGCAAAACTTAACTTCTTTTGGCTCTTTCATCTTCCCTGTTTTGAAGCTCTGTTTTATCTTTTGTTTCTTTAGATGGCTTGTCCTTACTTTTGTCCTGTATGTAATAATTTGTTTTTCCTGTGGAAAGTAGTCTGTTTACGAGCGAAATAGAAGTGTGCTATGTTTAAAAGTAAGATGCTATTCAAGTTTTGCCAAGCGTAACAGGGTTATCAACAGCTGTAGGTAACGTACGTCTTTCACACTTACTGCTGTAGTCGATCCTACTTTTTTTAGCAATGGACTGTAGATACTACTGCATGCCTCTTTGGAATAATAATGTATAACATAATTTTATCTTTGCATATTTTGTTAATGTTACTTTGTGAGCACAATGTAATTGTCTAATGAAAACCATCCAATAAGTATTTAAAGAAAAAATGCTTTAGCATATTTCGGGGCCATTCATTTCTTACTTCACACACCACCACCACCACCCCCCCAAATATTGGTATCTATATCTTCTGTTTAGCATGGAAGGGGAGGGTGTGTGTTTGTTTGTAAATTTCCCTTATCTTGCTTTTTCAAAAGGACAGATAGAAACATAAAACAAAATGTCATATACTAATGTGGCATTTGGGGGTGGATAGCTTGCTGGCATTTGAACTTTTTTTATTGCAAGAACTCTACTATAAAAAACTACATGAGAGTTGTAATTTGTCATACGGTAAATACTTTAATTAATTAATATTTAAGGGGGGGGGGTAAATATCAGGAACTGCCATCTATTAAGATAGATGAGGGAACTAAGAATGTTCCATGCCTTGATTTTTAGTCTTCACAGTACTCAAGATACAAAGGCATATTGATCCATACAGCAAACAGATTCACAGCCACTCATTTCTTTACAGCTGGCCCTTCAAAACTGAGAATGCAAAATTCTGTCTGTTTTTGAAGAACTTATCGTGGTCAGTGTGCTGTGCAGCAGCTAAACCCTGATGAAACTGTTGAGTCTTTGAGTACTGAGTATTTAATTTGTTCTATCAGAACTTACTCTGTAGGAAATGTTTTTATCACTTCTGTTTAATCATTTTGGGCCAATTTATTGAGGCTAGGACTGACAAACTCTTCTAAAAGCAGTAACTGCTCACTTCGATGCACAGAGCAATCATACACTTCCAGTGCTGGTAGGCAGTTGCTTATGAATTCTCAGTCAGGGAATACTTCACCATAAACTTTGGGGAACCTGCGGTAAGAAAGGTACAGTGGTAGAAAAGAATCTGGAGTATTTTCAGATTTTAATGAAGTAAAAGAATTGTTGATTAACTCTTCACAGTTCTTCACTCTTTCCAGTTTTGATCTAACATAGGGTTCAAATTACTGCAGAATTCAGCTGTTCAGGACAGAAGAAATATTAGCCAGTTGTAAAAGTGTTAGTAACATTATTGATAATGTTCTTTACCAGTTGATTTTGTTTGTACCATGAACAATGCTAGTGTTTTGTTCTGTTGCAGTAAGCACCTTTTGGTTCGTTTCTAATGTTGGCTTTGTGTATTGATTAAGTAGTGTAACCCCAGAATAACTAATGTGTGTTCTGGTGTTATGAATACTGCAAATATGCAAATGTCTTGTAATGAACTGAAGTGCTTGTTTCTGTTCTCATATAGCTATAAATTCTTCCTGATACAGAGCTCTTTCCTAACCCATGTCTGCTAAACAGGAGTTGTTGAATCATCTTTGTTTTCCAAACAGGTGTCTCTGAAACATTTTTTATACAAAGTGTTTACTGTAGGAAGCATTATTTTAGTCAGATTTGCTTCAGTCATGCAAATAAAATGCTGAAGAACAAGTCTGCCAGTGAAATTGTCTGACACTGTGGTGTTTAATAAGGGCCAAAAAAATGTGCTGTTACCCAAAATGGGCAAAGATGTGAGATTCAATGAATGCTATCTGAATGTTTGCAGTGTAACTTCCTCGAAGAGCTCTCAAAAAACTTAAATCTCTCATTCCTTGAGATGCATAATGAAATCCATCAGGTAACCAGTTTGTGGCCAAAACTGTGTTCTACTGGCCTGCAGATTTATGGAGCCCAGTCAGTAAAACAGTGTTTCTGCCTTTTGGAAATGTTTAATCATCTCCTAGTATCTGTGCTTGCTTTGATTCCCCCTCCTCCCCCCGCATTCGTCCCTCCACTTTTAGTTCCCATTACCTTAGTTTGCCTGGATCAGCTTTCACTAGTAAAAACACAAACCACTGAGAGCTGCTTCTATTTGCCAGACACTAAGACAGTTTATTTTTCTCCAAATATTTTTATTCAGCAGCATTATTTATACATCTAGAAGTTTTCTTTGTGGCCTGGCAACTTGCTGACGTTAAGTTCTTTCACTGAGCTCTGTGATCTGCTCTGATGGTGAATCAGGTCATTTTGCTGGCTTTTTGGTTTTTTTTTTCTTGAAGGCAACCAGAGTTGCCACTGAGGGAATCAGCACATTTGTTCACAGTTGGTCGTGCTGTTGCGACCTGACAACTATCACCTGAGCTCCTGGTCACAGTGGTGTGTTGTGTAGGTTTGGATGGGTAGGTGACTTCTCCCTGTGTGTTAGCTGTTGTCTTGTGCTCCAGAACCTACATATTCACCTGGGGGTAGCTAAAGTTACTTCTGTATGGCTTTCCAAACATGATTCATTAGTAACCTGAAGCAGTGGTGTCTGAATCTACAGCCAGCCAGCCTGCAGCTGTACTTTTCTCAGAGATAGCTGGACAGCGCTGTCACTCTTTAGTGTAAGCATCCTGAAAGTCAAGGAGAGCCCACGGTTTCAGCACCTGATACTTTTGGTGGATACATAGGGGTGCTTAGCATTGTGCATTCTTTGTTCTGATTGCTGAGAGAATCTCTCCGTGTGAGCTGAAAGTAAATGTGTCATTAACTTCCTTTTTGGCAGTGGTATGATAGCTTGGGTTTTAATGGGGCCAAATGAACTTGGGTGCTGAAAACCATTGGTTTTTTCTTCCCTCTCTTGTTTTCCTCTTAACTCTACTTTGCCTACAGCTATTTCAAGCTATTAGAGGTGTCTACTTCAAGGCAAACTGGTCTATTACATATTCAGTAGTGTTCAAAGTGAAGACTAAGATACTGTATAAAGAGGTGAATAACATTGTCAAGGAACAAAAGTTGGCTGTGGTGGTCTCTTAGGAAACTCTGAAGTTTGGAGATGAGGTGTCTGCAATTACATGTGGATTGTGAAGTTAGTGAAGTTGGAAATGGGCCTCTGGTAAACCAGTCACTCAAATGATCATGCTATAAAATGTTTATAATCCTTGAAGCAAACTACTTTAGTACTGCTTTATTGCTATTTTTGTAAATATTGTGATAGCAGTTATCAGTTAAAGCTCAGAAAAGTGTCATGGCTCTTTAACTTGAAGCAAAGCTGGATTTCCGATTATTCAGATGTGGTCAATTATTGCCTTGACATATTCACAGTAGGAGAAGGGTAAAAAGAAAGGAAAAGATGACCTGTTTCTAATTTGGTTATTTCAGGTTTTAATGTATTACTTTTTATTCTGATCACGGTAAGCATCCTTGTATCAAACAGTGAAAGTGTCAGACCAGGTGGAGCAGAAATTATGACAGAGGCAAACTGATTTCTCCAGTTGCCTTGAAATGGCAGCTGAGGGAATGACAGGCTTTGAAATGAGGAGCATATCTATAGTGCCTGACTTGAATTGTTCTAAACAAGGTATTGGGCAGAATTCTCTCAGGTACAAGCTGATAATTTGAAAATTTCGTGGAGTATGGTATGTTTTGCTTAACTGACTGCAGTCAGAATTACTCACTGCGCATGAATTGTGCATGGACCTGTTCTGTCTTTGGAGATGAATAACTTTTGTGATCTTCCTAACCCTTTACATGCAAAACATTTATTTCATAAAGTACAGAAATAAGTTGTATCGGCAGTAATTAATTTTGCTGTTTTCCTTGAGGTTGTAATCTAAACAGCACAGTTCAGGGATGAAAGTGACATTAAAACTTAACTTTGAATGTCAGTAGTTCCTGATTGTATTTTCAGGTATTTTCAGCTTTTTAAAATAAAAGGCATAAATAGATGAAAAGATATCTGGTACTACCCATTTTTTAGAACACACTTCTTCTAAAAACTAAAGATGAAAACTTCAGAACTATGTCCTAGTTAAGCTGACAGTCTTAGCATGCATATCCCAACTTGCATATGTATCTTTGGGGAACCGTATAGGCCTCCATTAAATACTATTAGATGCATGTTCTTGAAGATGTCAGCCTTACGTATGCACACTTTACGTAATACTGATGCAGCACTGTGAGGTTTTAAAGCATTCGTGGGAGGCTAGATTGTTACTGATTTAACAACTACTTTCTTAAGATGGGCAACTACTTACTTAAGATGGATGTATTCCTCATGCTTTTGTGAGTCAAAAAATGTAAGGTGATTGTTAGTTATTATTTTCCTTGCTGTTGTACTTGTTATCCAGCATTTCTGCAAAAAAACCCCTATATTGTACATTGGCAAGACTACCAAGCAGGATATGTTAAAGTTTCTTTGCCAGAATGTGCATGTATGTGGCATGCACAGGAGTAGATGTAGCCCTCTGTTTAGTATAAAGGACTAGAGATGCTTATGTGGTGTCCACACTTACAGGACTTCTTCAAAAATTTGCATGCAGCTTTGAAAACTGAACACTGTTCTTTGTTTACCTTTGATTTCAGAGTGTCAATAGTATACCATGTCCTGTGACTGCAGTCAGAACTTTACCCACCTTAGAAGTTAAACAAGCGGAAAGGCCTTCAAGCAAAAGCAAAGATCCTCCTAGGGAAGAAGAAAAAGAAAAGAAAAGAAAAAAACACAAGAAAAGATCTCGGACAAGATCTCGATCACCATTCAAGTATCATTCATCATCTAAGTCCAGATCTAGATCACATTCAAAAGCAAAGCACTCACTTCCCACTGCCTATAGAACTGTCAGGCATTCAAGGTGGGTTTGGAAACCAGACATATTCTTTAGAGTTCTGTGTGGGCTAACACTTAGAGCATTTTTGCACTTCTTCCATTATATAAGCGTCTTTGTACCCATTGCAAAGGGTATAGTCACCTTGAAGACAGTAAATAAATATCATCAAATGTGGAAGGTCTTTGAAAATAGTTGAAATGAAATAATGAATCATTAATTTATAATTACATAGTGCAAAATTTGTACCACTAAATGCTTTTTCACTCTGGTCTGTGAAATACCTGATGATAATATGTAGGAATGTGATTATAGCAGGAAGATAACTTGCTAGCAAGTCTGTGGCTGTTGCTGGAGTAAAGTAACCAGACAATGTTAAGATAAGAAACAGAGGTAGAGAGCCAGGTGGTTGAACAGTAAAGCTTGGAAGGAAAGCAAGCAGTTGGGTAGCATGTGAAAAAATATGATGGATGAATAGCAGGAAGAGATATGGCAGGAATCCAAGAAGGGTGAAAACAGATTTGGTGAGGAAGGGAGACCATAGAAGAATGTAGCCCAGTGCAGTTAACTCTATATTTAATCATTAATAAGATTAAATTCACTATATTAATTATCCAGCTATAAGATTATATATATATTGTGTTACATTAATACTGTTAATTACATCTAAGACATTTGGGTCTAGGCACCTTTAAAGTTTACTGTCTGTAAAATTGTCACATCTGGATGCCCTGCCACATAGCAGTTACTGTGGTCAGTAGGAAGGGCTCATTCTTGAGGTTGCATTCTCCATATCATGCTACAGAACAGTATTTAAGTAACTTGTAGTTCAAATGAATTGTGCATATAAATAGTACCAGAGTTAGATATCTATGTGATGCATGCAAAATCATACATTCCTTTATCTTTGTGGCCGTCCCTATGACATCTGCTTCTTCCTGAAAAACAGCTTCTAGCCCTTTACGGCAGTGTGACAAAACTTCTCATCTTGCATTTTCCTTGTGTGTTTTTTTGTTTGTTTAACAAATTGTCTAACTACACTAATATAAGTAAGTGTTAACACGTTACAACTTTTTACTTTATACTAGATTTTTAAGGTTAAATACAATACTTTGCTGAAGACATCTCTGCTATTCAGAGATGCAAGGAATTAAGTGAACATAACTTGGGCTGAAACCTTCAGTCTGTGCTGCTTATTTGACTGCCTTTGACAATAGGTGGTCATGATGCTCTATGTTATAAGGCACATTCAAAAATACTGTGTGCCATTCCTTTTCTGTGCTTACCGGAATGTAAAGGGAATGATGCTGAATGAAGCTGTCCTTGTTTAAGAAGTGAATGCAAGTCTTCTCAGGGTTAAGGATATCTTGGGGAAAGGTCTCCTCAGGTGAATCACTCATCTTTTCAACTCCCTGTCAAGCCATATCTTCACTTGAACCTTGCATGTCACTTCATCCAAGCTATGTTGCATATATTTATCCATGATTTATGGATAGATGGTAAAACCAAGGAGAAACATCATAGTAATGCTAAAAAAAGTTTAAATCATCTTCTGTGGTACCTTGAAAAGGACAAAGAATCATCTGAGAAGATCCTTACCAGTATTTGGGTATGCTACTCAATAGGATAAAGATAATCCTGCATGGTGCATGCGTTTGCATCGGGCAGTAACCAGATTAATGGGAACTTGCAAGTTCAGTTTGATATATACTGAGATATGTCTTCAGTGACTTAAGGGAGATAACATATCTGGTCCTTTACAGAGGTTTGAATACTTCCACCAACTGGTCTACATTTGGTTCTGCTGGTGAAAAGACAAAAAACAGTCTACTGAAGTCTACCACATACATAGTGAATAGTCTCACGTTTGGGGGTTTTGGGGTTTTTTGGTCTTTTTTTTTTTTTTTTTTGGGGGGGGGTGGGGGGTGTTGGTGGCCGTAGTTCAGCTGGTAGAGAAATTACACAAAAATCACCAAGAGTAGTTAATCTGCTGGAGCTAATCTTTGTGTGCCATCTTGAGTGTGCCTCCTGGCACAAATCAAATAAGATGACACATAAAAGCCTTAACATCATGAATCAACACAACACCTGATTAAATCTGGTTGGATATTTCCTAGATCAGCTGTTGAATTCTACAGCCTGAGATGTCCAATAAGCTTGATTCTGGCTAGCTGAATTTTAGAATTGTTTCAGAACAGCTGCACCACATCTTGCACTGAAAACATTTTGCATGTTATAAAACTTGGCAGAAGTCAGAGCTGAACTGGAAAGGGCTTTCCATTCAGTCTGTCTTTCTGTTCCGCGAGTACCAGTTTAAACAAAGGTCTCTCTCCCATTCAGAAACCCATTGTTTCTGGGAACTTAAGGCAGTATCATCAGTGCTGACTGGGTGCCCATTCCCTTTGAGCTTTTTGCGGGCAATATGAAATGCTTAGTGGCAATTATATCAGGTGGGAGACCTGTTTGAAATCTCAGCATACCTTCCTATCTACAGCATTTCACAAGAACATGGCTAAATCTAAACTTCTGCCCAAGGACCTCTTGTAATTCAGCTGTATTGAATACCTTTGTCCTGCATCTAATACTTAATGTTGTGACTGTATTGGTTTACTTTAATGTAGTCAGTAAAGACCGGCAAGTCTTATGCAGGATGCATCAAGTGTCTCCTTGCCTGGAAGATGATGTTGTTCTGTTTGGCCTCAGCTAGAGTACTATGTCCAGTTTTGTGCGTCCTTTAGAAGGAATCAGACCAGCTGAAGGAAGTGTAGAGGGAATCATCAAAAATTTTCAGAATTTAAAAAAAAAAAAAAAAGAGTTGGAATGACTGTTTGGGAAGACTGAAGGAAGATGAAATGAGTCTTCATGTATGCCAAAAAAGAGGGAATAGAACATTCTTAAGTCCTTGGGGTCTGGACAGTAAGTAATGGATTTAAATTTATAACAGAGAGACTAGAAAGCTTTTCATAGTGTCTCGGTGGTAAAGGGAGTTAATACAGCTTGTGAACGCTCCATTGTGGGAAATTTCTGTATCAAGAATTATAGTTTGGAGAATATTGAATAGTCTTATTTCTTGAAGTCTTTTCTAGCCCCACCTTTCTAATTAGGGTCCACATGGTCTCACATTGTACAAGAAATGCTGATGATTGAAGGTTTGCTTTATTGAAGGTGTTTGCTACGCCTTAACATAGTCACTGTATTTCCAAAATTAAAGCTCTTGCTCCTGAAACCAGAAAATTTGTAGAGTAATCAAGAATGGGAGGCTGATTCATAACCCAGTCAGATACTGATGTGTTTTGTCTCTCAAATGTTTAGGCAAAAATAAGGACTTGTAATTGCCAAAAAAAGGCAAATGTTGTTGCCTAGCTAGAAGATATGACAGGTTTTCTTTCTTCTTCTTTTTTTTTTTATTTATATATTTAGTGTTGATTCAGAGAAAATTATTTCCATGCATTGTCTTGTCTCATTCAAAACATGGCACCTTTTGCATCTCTTTGCTCTTCAGTTTTCCCAGTGCTTCACCTAGAACGATATTTTTTTCCTAGATTCCCAAAGCATTGGATGTTACAGCTTACTGCTGAATGAATAATTATGTAGAGAGTCATACCGTCCTGGGATAAAGTGTAAACTATTTGTGGAAGTTAATGTGTTCATCTCGTATTGAGCGGATGGCGCTTAGAGATAGTCTTTGTTATGTGGACATCAATGCCAAATTATACTGGAACATCCCTATTTTGAGTAACTGTGCTTTATTTTATTGTTTCAGTCTAATGTTGTATGTTTGAGATCTTGTTGCCTTATTTTATTCTGTTCAAAATGTATATTCTAACCTACAGATCTCAGTATAAAGTGATTATTGATGCTTTATTTTACCTCTAGTGGACTGAAAAAAGCTGGAATTTTCCCTTTCTGTAGTAATTACTGCTCCAGTTCCAGTTAATCAAATAATTTAGAATAACAAAGAAGATCTTTTTCTTAATAAACAAACTTCATAACGTTCTTAGAGAGTAGCTTACTAGTTTGAAGTATCTGCATAGTGAAAATAAGTATTTTGGATTTGAAGTTATTTAAACTATTATATTTAAATTAACTGTGACAGCCAAAAGAGAAGCTATGCTTATTTCATAATTTTTCGTTAGACTATATTGCATTCAGATGATAATGAATCATAATCTCTAAATTGCAATAATGACCACTCAACACATGCCCTGTATTTGGGGAACAGTCTTAAAGCCTTAGATCTTGTGAGGTTTCCATATAGACATTAGTTGAGCTTCTGTTTAAAAATACTTTGGGTAGTTACTATTTAATGGTATAAGTTGTTTCAAAATGTATGATTAAAAATCACCTTTACCATATAACTTATTGTGACAAGTTACCAGGGAATGAGATGTGGGAAGTGAAGGTAAACATAGAAATTTGCAGTAACTTTCTTTGCTCTTTATTCAAGTGATGTTCAGTATACTTTTCAAGGTCTTCCTTTTTGGTTTGTATATCCTAAATTTTTTTTTTTTTCCCCAAAATGCGTGTTGTGCTTAGAAATCCTATAGATGAACTTTGCAATATACTTCTCTGTATACCATTTTATATCACTTGTTTATCATTTAGTTTTGCATTGTTAGAGGTCTAGAGGCTCTGCTTCATTTAAAAATAGTCTTTGGTGGTAAGATACAATTTTTGTACTGTTGCATTTTTTTTATATTTTCTAATGCATCTTCAGCAGTATTAAAGTTGGAAAAATTCTGTTCAAATAATATGAAGTTGATTCAAAGTGTGTTTTGGATATTCATTTTTCTGGGTAGCACAACCAAACCTGCTTTACAGAAACAAGTTTAAAAAATTGTAGCTACATAAGGAACCCAGATACATTGGCTTAATTGTGGCATGTGGTGTGCTAACAGCAATTATCTGTATAAATGCATGTTATTTTCTGGAACAAAATTTCTGTACCAAAATTAGTCCCATAAAGCTCCTGATATCGTAGAGTTTTAATTCTAGACCAACATGACAGATGAAAGTTAAACAAAAGTCATGGAAACAGTAAATGATGCCAGAAGTGCTGTAAGGTACTGCAGCGTGGATTGCTTTGGAGCTGTTAGTCCCAAAGATAATGAGTTATTACAAATAAGTACTTAATGTCAAAGATGGGGCACACTTGTTAAATTTATCTTGGAAAACAAACAGCCTTTGGTACCTTTTGGTCATCTGTAGTAAATGCTTCAGCAGGGTCTTTTTTTCTAATCGACTTCAAAACACCATTAAAAGTTTGATGTGAAATGTACCTGACAGGGGTGCTCTTTGAAGAAGCGTAGGTTGTCAGTCACCGGCGTTTTCAGTGTGCTGTTCTAGCTGAGCAGTTAGGTTCCACTGCTGGTTGGCAGTAAGTGTAAATAATGACAATGTTCATCTGAATCTCTGTTTTCTACCGACAGATCTTTGTAGTACATGATCTAAGCTAATGATGTATTATTTGTATGTGTGAGTGGTTTGTGTGTGTATGTGAGGGGAGAGGAAGGGAAGCAGAGCCACTTGTTACGTACTGAATGATTTAGTGATTTGGTTAGACGAAATTTGGATGTTCATTTTGAACTAGAGTAGAGATGGAAAGTCTGAACTTCTCTTTGCTATTGATCGTTTTTCTTTATACTGTCTAGTAAGAGTAGTACTAAGCCACATAATTTATCCAGGTAATGAGTTATAAACAGTAATTAGTAGTGGCATGCTTAATTAACAGGTTACTTTTAAATAAGTTTGAATAGAGTGCACCTGTGTGTGTGTTTGCGTGAGACTTTCTGCCTCAACGTTAGGAATTTAAGAGACTTGGAAGTAGCTGTTCTTTGTAAAAAAAGGTTGTTTGGGTTTTTTTTTTTTCTCCTTCCAAACTGATTTTCTTATTGCTGAGGCAGCGTCTATTCACGTAGTTTTAATTCCTATTTTGTAATGAGACAAGCCAAGCTTCATAAGCCTTCGTAACTTTTGGGACCCTACTAAACACAAGTGATACTGACTTTAAAGGAATAGAGTGCCTTTTGAAATAACAGTCTAATGAAAGTAATAATTGATGTATTGCAGTAAAACTGTTAAGCTGTTTTTAATTGTTTGAAGCTAATGGCCAAAGTTCTTAACATTTGGTGATTGGAAGAATGTTGTAGAACCACAAACGTCAGTTCATAAAAATGAAGCTAATGCCTTTTTCTTTCTGATTGTTTGGACTTTTTTTAGGCTGGTCCATATAGGCATGTTTCACTAAGGTTCAGCTTTTGGTTAAGGGACTGAGCCTTTTCAGGATTCTAGTTAATACCAAAACTAGCACATTTTATTCTGAATGTGAAGTGTGTGCCTCCGTATCACAGACTCACAGCATCCACAGGGACACTGAGCATGGAGCCGAGTCTGAGCAGCTCACCAATGGCAGCAGCAACAGAGCGGGAAAATTATCAGGCAACTTCGACAACGAAAAGATTTGACTGCTGGAGCTCTTTTGAGGGAAATCCTGGTAAAATGTCAAGGTGTCTGACTGACCCCAAACTTTATAATCTGTTGGTTTTTTTCCTTTTTTAATCCTTCTGAATGGCCTGGTAAAGATCAGATTTCTAAGTGACAAAGCAGTTAATTTGCAACACTTAACTGCCATTGTGATTACTTTTTTTCATTTTCAGTTGATCTCTTTTGTTGTAGGTGTAAGAGAAATGGCTCAGGAGTGTGTGTGTACATATATTATATATATGGTGTGAGTCTGCAGAAGATCAGTGATTTCGCAAAATGCCTTGTCTTTTAGTCACTGCAAATTAGGTATTTCCAAGAACATGAATGTTTGGTATACATGGAATTACATACCTATAATAAATAAAAAGAAAGGCTTTAAAATAAATAAGCATATAGAAGTAAAATTATTAGAACTATATATTTTAGTGAGAACAAAACTAACTGTTACTATCAGGAATTCTGGGCAGATTTGGGGTTCGGTTTTTTCTTTCTTTTTTCCAAGCTGGGTCCCCGAATTGCCCCCTTCTCCATCTTCCCCCCTCCCCTTCATCTCTCAGGACTTTTCTCATTCCATTTATTTTGTTGTTAAGAAACACTCAGGTTTTACTTGCACATCCACTTAATTCCAAATCATAGAGAAAAAGAGTTAAGCCCTTAAGTTGATTTCTGATCTTAACTGGGCATACTTTCTTTTTTCCCTCTTGATCTCTTTCTCTCTCTCTCTCACTTTTCTAGGAAAAATATCTCAAGTCAAAGTGCTAGTGCCAAACAACGCCGATCATGGGGTTTTGGTCACTTGCACAAGTGAAAATATTGGCTGTGCTAGGATTATTCTGCAGCATCAGGGAAAAAATTTCCTGGACTTGTCAGTGTTGGAGATGCACTGAAAACAAAAACTTGTATTTATCTCGGTGATGCAGCAGTTTTTAAAACATACCATTAATTTGAGAAGACAAGGTCAGGCCTGGCAATACCAGGCTTCAAGCCAAATTGGACTTCTGCATACCAATGTTGGTAAACTCTGTTACCACAAAAGGTGACTGGACTAAAGTAAAACTTTCCCACCTACTAATACAGAAGATGATATTAGCACACAATACCAAAAAATAATTGCTTCCCCCCTCCCCCCTGTTGGGACTGAAAAGCAATGGATAACTACATCCTAAATGTCTTGGATGGATAAGAAATTTTTATGCAGCTGACAAGTCTTGGAGACTAAATACCCTAAGTTGGTATAAAATAGGCATTTGAAAAGTGTTATATTTGCGTTTGGTGACAGCACAATTCCACTGAAATAAAAGCAATGAAATAAGTAACAAAAAGCAAACTTTTGGATGTCTTTTTCCTGCTCAGGTCACGATCAAGGTCACCTAGGAGAAGGGCTCACACACCAGAAAGGCGAAGAGATGAAAGAAGTGTTCCAACAGCTTATCGCATTAGTAATAGTCCTGGAAATAGTAGGAAACGCCCACGTTCCAAGTAAGTATACCCGGTCCCGGAACAGGTTATGTCCTGGCATCGTAAGAGACTTTAAACATTGTCTGATGTGTTGTATACTCCCTAGGTAGAACTTACTTTTTTTTTTTTTATGTTCTGGAGCTTTATTTTAATAGACAAGTACTTCTGTGGAGGAAAAAAAAATAATAGAAGCACTCGTTCTTCCCCCATTCTTGCATATGTTTGAATACTAAACGTACAACCAAATCAGTGAACGTTAATAGGCTACTATCTCCTAGATGTGAGAGTTCAGATTTTATTTGGACTTCTTGTTGGGTCATTTTCTCATGCTCTGCTTGCGCAAGCAATATGGTATAGTGGTATTATGTTATTCCTACTGGTATTGCTTGACATCTCATCGTATCTGCACAAATAAGGGGAAACTCCCGTTTAGCAAGTGGTATGCTTTACATTTAGCAATTATTTTACTGCCAGAGTGGAATGTGAAATATGAATCAAGAGGTGCCTTTTTTTGAGACCACCTTGCATATAGTCTCTCTGAACCTATTATAATCAAAAGAGCATACCAGCCATTATTTCAGCTCGCCAGTTGCAGAAGAAAAACATCTGCAAAGGTGTGTCCAGAAGGCTTTGAGATGTTTTGTGTCTCTAATGTTTTGTGGCATGCTGTGTCTTCAACATGCAAGGAAGTGAAAATTTTTCGTGCTTGTATATGTACACCTAAAGTGTACACAAAACGCAACAGACTGAAGTTACTGAACTGAGCATACAGAATTTTTCTCCTCATCAGTGAAGATTTAGTCTTTAACCTGTTTCTCCATATCTCTTGTGGAATAAGAAGCAAAGAGATCATTTTCAACTTTATGATTATTAAAAAATTTCTATTGTTTCTTAAGATAACTTTCCATCTCTTGACAGCCTCTAATTAATTGATGTGCAGTATGTATAATTGAGAACTTCATCAGTATACTTCAACTGATTCAGTTTTTCTCATTCATCAACTCGAGATAATAGAGGCTTCTGTGGAATTCAGCATGCAAATTTGATTAAGCAGAAAAGATATGGAAGCTTAAAATGTTTTTCTTCCTATAAACACACACGAGAATGTTTTCACAGCCCTGTGCTACTTTTAATGCAGTGTCTGCGTTTAATGTCTGCTGCTTGACCATTCAGTATTTTAAGCTATAAGTTATTTTTAGAGTTATGCCACTCCAAGTGGTAAATTATGATGACAATTGTGAAACAAACTAGATTCCTCTTTAAATAATATTGTTTATATAGGTGGAAATTGTAAACTTTTGTTAGGCCGCAATCAGGAAGACGGAACTACACAATAAAATATGGCAGTAAGTGCAAAAAATATAGACTGAAGAAAGAATATTCTAGTTAAACATAGATGAGGATATTTTGCAGCTCTGATTGCAGAAAGCCTACTGTTTCAGCCCTGTTAGGACTGACATGTAGAATTTTCAAGTAAAAATGTAGATGCTGTGATGGACCAGTTTTCACCTTCAGTTATGGAGTAGATTCTTCGCAATGGTGTAATGGAAGCAAGGTTTGGGTTCAAGGTCTGTTAAAAGCTAATTAGTTTGCGTAGGCTTTCTATGAGTGGGTAATGTATAGTGCGCCTGATAGCTGAGAGCAGGTTTCAATCTTACATGGCAGCAGTCAGCTGAGTGGTTTTTATTAACCATAGTTACACTAAGAAGTAGGCAAGCTTTAGAAGCCAGTACTGTCGGAGGACTGAAAATTAGAATTAATAAATACTGCAATGTTTTAAACTTGCTCGGAGCATTAATCTGATATCTGTCGTGATGCTGAATAGCTAGCATCGCTTGTAAATTTTTCGGTGTATTTCCAGAAGAAAATATGTAAGAACTAGGAAGCTATGCTTTACTTTGTCTTGTTCAGGAATTACTGGCTCACTGCTTGTAGACTGAGGTGTACTTCAGAATAAATATAACAATTGTTTTTTCTTCTGCTTATCCTGTATCTCAGTTGCTATCATAGTCACTTTAAAAAGAAGTCTAATGTAAATTAGTGCTTTGAACTGACTGCAGTGAATTACTTTCCACAGAGAATATGCATAGTTCTTTTATGCTAGCTTTTGGACCTAGAAAAATATTTAAAAATAAGCCTAGTTTTAGCAAATGGACTGTTCTAAAAATAGAAAATTGATAGATACATTCATTCAGCTGTTATGATGTTTGTTCATCATAATCTGAGATTAAAAACAGCGAAAAAGCTTACTGCAAAATATTCTTCTGGCATGATGAATGTTTGCTGAGATTTTCAAGAGTTAAGTATGAAATATGTTCACAGCTTGATTACATTATAATGTTTTAAGAAACTGAGCAATTACAGTACATAATTAACTAGTCAAGGAATAACTGACTCTGTAGCTGGTGTTTTTTGTACAGTCATGAGAATGTTAGAGGCCAGTAGAGCTGCTGGGTTTTTCTTCTGCCACTTAATGATTATTTATGCAAGAAAAATGTAAGGAGGTTTTGCAGCTTTAAGTCTTGAATGTTAAATTCTATATAAAAATCAGATACTTGTATGATGAATTCTAAGCATCAGAGGTGTACAGTATTTATGTGGGAATTTAATATGTTATAGTGTAGCTGCTTTTAAAGTAGCAAATTCCTAAGAAAAACAAAATAAAGGAACCGATAATGTGATATTTAAGATGGTGCAAAGTTTTACAGTGTTTTAAGATGTTCTAGAAGCTTCAACAACATTCTTCTGAGTAGACTTACAGCAGTGCATACTAGAGAGAGATGCCTACAGTGAGGGATTGCCTAATTCTAATTAAGGCATTACTCTAGTAATTCTAATTACAGTAATATCAGTACTGGTATGTAAATCATACAGACATAAATTCGTAACCATGTATAAAGATTTTGATAGTTCCGTCTCTAGTATATTACTAATTGAATTCTCTTTGAGCTTAATATTGCATATGAGGAGGCTACCTCTGTTTTCCCCTTCTGTCAATAGTGAACACATCAGGTACCCTTAAGTCCTTTGTTCCAGCTCTCATAGTGACAAACATTTGTGTATCTAATTTCCAAGTCATAAATGGTTTGCACTTAAAACATGTTGCTAGGTCTAGGTTTGTTTGAGTGGCATACAAGAGCTTGTTTATAATTTTGAGCCCGTGGTTTATTGCATTATAGATTGGATCACAAGGAAAGGGGTAATTTCTTTTAAAAGGCAAACAAACAAACCATGGATTTGCCTTGTAGATCTTTCGCATAGCTATGATTCCATGGTTTCTTCATTTATGAGCTAGGAAAATTGTAAGGGATATAAACTCTTACATTTCTCATTATATTCTAAGTGTCATATTCTAAGTGTCTGATGTTGTTTGGGAAGGAACTTCCCTCTAGCAAAGTTATTCTGCAAATCTCCAATGAAATACTTTTCATTGTCATCCTTCAAACTATCAAATACTGCTCAGTAATTCCTGTGTACCCATGAAGCAGCATTTCAAGTGAGAACCTCAGGTACTGGTAGTTGCCTAATGTAATACGTTTAAAAAAAAGCTTCTGAGAAAGTGTTTTGCACAACCATAGAAGTGCGGTATTGGGGTAAGACTAATGCTTGCTGAATGCATGAGAAGTATCCTGTGGAAGAGGGCTACATAAGCTTTTAGAAGTGTGAAAAGTAACTTCAACTGAGCTAGTGTAATATTGCTTTAAATATCCATCAATAAAATATTTTCTTCTCGCAGAAGTCCCCATGAAAAGAAGAAGAAGAGGCGGTCTAGATCACGTACCAAGTCCAAAGCTAGGTCTCCTTCACCATCCATGTCACCAGGCAAACCATCCACACACAAAAATTCTGTACATTCAACTAGTGTCTCTCCTGTGGAGAGCAGGGAATCCAGCCAGGAACGCTCCAGGTAATATGCTCTTTTACTGTAATACTGCAGTGCCGATGTCTCTTGACTGTGAGTCTGTCTTTTAACCTAACTTGTATGGTGAGGAGCTCTCTGTGTGTGTAATGTGTGCATAGTAAAAGTAGAAGACACTGGGAGGACGGCACTATGTGCAATGAAGATATTGGATCTCTGTTCCCTACTGGAGTAAACATCTCGACATACTTTTTACAGTAAAACCGATGCAGAAAATTCTGCAACCTAATTCTAAGTTAGAAATTGGAAACTCTCACTGAATGGGTTAAGTCTTTGAAGTAGAATTTTAATAGAGTGGTTTGAATTGTAATGTGTGTGCAAGATTCATAATTAAATTATTTCTACAGAATATACCACAATCCTGTTAAAAATTCCTAGGCTGCTGTTCAGATTTCTCTGTATCAGTTGTATGAGTGACTCTTCTGACTGTGACTTATAATGGCTTCTAGTTGAAAGAGAGAACTGTTAACTAACATATAAGAGACTTGTGCAATAAAACCCAAAATCGTGATGGTGAGTGAAATGCACTTTTAAAACATTTCCTATAAATTTCTAATTGTAATTTTACTTTTTAGGGGAGTTTCTCAGGAAAAAGATGGCCAAATCTCTTCAGCAATTGTGTCTTCAGTGCAGAGTAAAATCACTCAGGTACAAATAAACAAATTCAGTGTATGTTGCCTAATTAAGTGTGTCCATCATATCTTGTCTTACTGCCTTGTACAATTCTGAGCTTTGCATATGATGTAGAGGCATGTTCATTGTCATTCTTAATTTGTTTGCTTCTCTAGAATTTGTTTGCTTAGCTAGAGAAGCAACAATTTTGTTGCTTCTCTAGCTACTGTCCTTCAAGCTTAATCAAGCCTCCAAAGACCAAGCTAAATTCATTATGCTGAAGTATATCCACTGTTAATATATGGAAGTCCACATTATGCTACAATATCCCAGTTACCAATAGCAGGTATTACTGAGAGCCCATCTTGTCATGTAGTGCTCTTAACAAGTTTCGTGGAAGAAAGAAGGAAGGAGAAATACCTTGGCAAAGGCTAAATTTGTAGTGTTGGCAGTAGGGGAAAGATATGTCCTCTTGCAAACTGAAGTGTTTGCTTTGCATTAAGCAGTATCTTCAACTCACTTATCTTACCCTTGTTGCTGCTTATGTCTCTGAACTCTTGTTGTTATGATTTCGTTGATATATTCAAGTTTGCTGTGAATCATGGCATATCAGGTATGTGCCTCTATATCCTGTGCAATAATCTAAATGCATTCAGCTTCCCTAACACAGTTTTAAGATACCCAACCTCCGTAAAAATAATTCCATTCCTTTTTTAAAACTTACTGCGTGGTATTACTCTTTAAAATTTTTAATTTCACTCATCCTCTTAGAGTCTTCATACGTATTTAACTTTCTTTCAATAGAATATGCCAAGTTTAGAGGAGGAAAGCTCTTAATTATGCTTTGGAAAATTTACAATATAAAATCAGAGTTGCTTTTTACATTTTCATTTTTTTCAATGGGTAGATGGTTCTTTCAATAAATGAGTATCGTTCAAAGATTTAGTTCCGCTAGGGAAATAGTGGTAGTTGGGAATTAATGCTAGTAGACTAGTACCTTACATACCATGTTTGATCTGTTTTCGATGAGAAACCCAAAACAAGAATGTTCAGGAAAATAGCAAATATAGGCACTGGAGAAAGAAAATGGAGTACTAACACCATAGCACTTCTTAGGCTACCAAACATGCATGGAAATTCCTGGTATGACAAATGAGATATGAACTACATCGTGGTCTCAGAAGTAGAGTAGGCATCCCACCCTTTAAAAACATATACCTTCAGACAAAGGTAATTGGTTCATGCATTTCTTGGCTTAAATATTGCTTATGGCATAGTATTATGTAGTTTAATATTAGTCTGCTTGCTTGAAGTGCAGCTGTAAGCGGAGGAAAGATTACTATATTAAAATACAGTTCGTAGTTACTATTTGCAAAAAGTAAAAAAGAGGAATGAAACTTTTGTGAATCTGCAAGATATTTCCCAACATAGATTAGTTTAGCATCCTTTTATCTTTAAGGGCCAAAGAAATGTAATTTACCTAATTATGAGTAAGATTATTTTGCTGCCAACGGGCTGGCTGACCCCGACCAATTCAGTATCTTTTCTCATTCAGATCCTTCCATCTTGTAAAGTGGAATAACGATGCTGAATTCCCCTGTGAAGTGTTTTGAGAGCTTCAGATGAAAAATGCTTTAAAAGAACTAAGGATTTTAATTCATTTATATTGCATTTCTGAAGAAATGTTTTAAGTAACTTTAATTCATTACTGATACACACTTTGTATTTTGTGATCATTTTTTGCAACCCAATTATTCGATGCTGTTTACATGAAATTTCATTTCCTTTTGTAACGCTGTTCCCACTGGATACTAAGACAAGACTGAGAGATGCTCTTCAGTTTCACAACAGTCCTAATGTTTCAGTCAGTCTGTCATATTTGAAAATACCACCGCCATGTCAATTTTTGGTTCAGGTTTACACAGCAAACAAAAAAAGCTTTCTGTTATAGAGTAATTGTTAGCACTCTCTTCCTACCAGCTCTCTCTCTTTTTTCTTTTTCCCTTTTTTTTTAATTTATCAAACCAGTGGTTAGTAGTTGTGTGTTCGTTACAGTTTTTGTGAAGATACAGTCATAGTTTCTTTCCATTTTAGTTGACATGATTTCTCTGTTTTGTTGTCTAGAAACTGCTTTAAATATTTATGCAGAGCACTTTTGTAGCATTGTAGTAAAAACAGACTTCAGTTGCTGTCATAGGAACTTTCTCCAAATTATTTCATTCATTTCGCCTAGGGACTGTTAATATCTGATGATCGTGAATCTAAGTATTCTGTGTGACTGGAGCATAAGCAAACCCTTTCATGCAGGTTTTTGCAGTGACATGCTTTAGCTCTGTTCAAAGCCCAGACATGTCTGATCACTTTCCTTTTATTTTCTACAGGATCTTATGGCCAAAGTGAGAGCAATGCTTGCGGCTTCCAAAAACATACAAACTAGTGCCTCCTGAGACCTGTTGAACTGACCATCAAGAAATTGTGTGAAAAAGAACAATATAAAAAAAAAACTGCCTCATCTCAAATGTACAGCTGAGCTTAGCTCACTTGGTTCACAACTCGTCTAATATTACCAGAACTCGAGGAGCTAAAACCTATCTTTCTGTACAGAAGCGTCTCCTTGAAATTTCATTAAACTTTTTCAGCCAGAATATCTTTGGAAAGTTTTTGGTTTTTGTAAATTGATTTTTTGACTAATTCTTCAGTAACATTTTATGATCAGCAGTCTATATGTGTATATTTGTAAATACCATGTTTCTGTGAAAGAAGTATTACACAATAATAAAGAAGGAAACATCTTTCATTAGCTAGAGTTTTTGTGGAGTCCTTAATTATTTGCGGTTGACTTTTGTTACAAATTAGTTTTCTTTTTCTTTAGTACTTTCTGCTTTTTAAAATAACAACTGTCTAGCCTGCCTGACCACCTTAAGCTGAGAAATACTTTTTATCTTCCTTCATGCACGGAATGATCTAAGAAGAATGCTTGTTTGCTTGGATGTTAGTAGTGGACGGTTTTTGGACAAGGGACATGATTTTCTGTCCATCATTTAGAAAGATCTCTTGAGCCTCCATTTGAGGAGTTGACCCTTTGAAGTCCATAACTAATGGTCAGTAGCCCCTTTGTCTTAATGTGCCTTGTTCTCTCTAGTTAGCCACAGAAAAGAGAGTGTATTTTTGTGGTCGTTCAACAGGCATACTGTACAGAAATCCAGCATTCTTCTGATTTAACATCTTTCATATGGTTGAGAAAGATGCTTAGTAACTTATGTTTTACTGACGTACACCAGTTAACAATTTTCAGAAAGCTTGTGGCCTCAGTACAGTTGCATGTTTGTTTATTATGCATTCTTTGTTGTACACTGAGACTGTTTAATTTTTTAATTGAAATATTCTTAAATTGAGTACAAAAAGGCATGTGCGAATTTTTCTCCAAGGCTGCTTTAACTATGAGGTTTTGTAATGGTGTATTCAAAAGGTGCCTTTATTGGCAGTTATCTGATTCCATGAAGAGTGGAATCAGGGCTTTTAATGACCCCTGAAAAACTCTGTGATCTATAATCAGAAAGATTGTGGTTATAGTGACTCATGTCCTAATTTTCTCAAATTTTATAGAGAGTAGGTGGAGGTTAGAGATGGATTAGAGAAATTAATGTGGTAAAGTTTACGCTTACTCACAGACTAATTGGTAAGTTAACTACATAGAACTACACAGATTAACAGCTCCAATGCAAAATCTTTTTGTTCAAAGCAAGGGACGGAGAAAGAATGTGTTGATACAATTCGAGCTTTGAGTAATGTGATGGTCAAAATGGTAGTTGGTGTGCCGCTTGCTGGTGCTCACTTGGAAGGAGAGAACAATATTTAAACCATTGGAAACAATAATCAATCAGGTTGCTTTTCAATTCTTGGCCAGTACTAATTAGCAGGGTTTACACTCCTGCAAACAATATAAAATGCTGTGTCTGATGCAGAGAAATTTCATTGTGCACATAAATTGGGATGAAACAGAGCCATCTAAATGGTAATGTAGAATCATGTCATCCACCATTTACCTAATTATTTCAAAGTTATTTGCAGTGTTTTGACTAGGACAAAAATACCTTTCAACCAGTGCGAGAGAGGTAACGTTTTCTCTGTATGTGTTGATGAAACAGTACTAGTAGAGCCAGAGATAAAAAAGGACATAAAGTAAATTTCGTAGGCAGCTGTTGCAGATTGTTGTGCAGTGTTAAATTTACAGCAGGTTTTTTTCCCTCCTAAATGGAGTTAAAAGTCTCACCATGGTTAAATAATTGGCAGCTTGGATGCCAGTTGTTTGTCATGTAATAGGAAAAAAGCCCAACTCTGATAAAATAGACTGGGCAGCTTGTTTTGCTACTGCTTGCTGCTTTGCAGATTTAGTCTCTTTGGGAAGGTTGTTGCTTTAATGACTTCTTAAAATATTTTCCCTCCTTGTGAGTAAGTCTGTCTTTTTTTTTTTTTTTTTTTTTTTTTTCCCCCTTTCCTTATTCCCTTTTGTGGTACGAAGTGAGATGGAGCGTTTAGCTGCAGGAAAATTTAGATTAAACTGCATTTTTATACACTCTTTATTGTTTACTGAGGTTTGTTTGCATTTAGCACTCTCTCATGGGTAGTTGCATTCTCCAGAATTTAAAAAGTAGTAGTGTTTTTATTGTGTTATTTTTTCTCTTTCCAAGCAGAATGGACATTTTCACCATATTAAAGGGGTTTGAACTGCTTTACCAGAATAATTCCTTTGTATGTATTCACATTTAGAAATGGATGCTGCTTTTTTGGTCTGTCTTCACAGGCCCTAGCTGTGTTGTAACTGCTTGTAAATACAGCATGGAGCTTGTGATACAATCAGTACAGTTTCTGGTGTCTGGTATATCAGGAGAGTGCATAACTGATACCAGGAAAGTGTCTTAAGAACTTCAAACTGGAAGAATTTCAAATGTCTATTTTCCAGGTACGGATTTTCAGTGCAACCCCTGGGAGAGACCTCTCCGTGGACCCAGTTATAGGACCCTGCCTAAGCACCTGGGACCGCAGGCAGCAGGTCTGGGATTTGCAGAAAAGGGGAATGGGACTGCGTCTCCCACCCCATCTCCCATCCACGAAAACTGTACGTACTCAATTCCTTGTGATGTGGCCACGCACCAAGGGGCCTAAAGAGGCCCTGTATCACCTGGCTGTGCTGCCAGAATCTTGTTTCTGATGGGGAATACATGAGGTTGCTACAATGGGCAGTTAAGACACTGGGAGAGCTTCAGTTGGAAGAAAACGGGCTTTGAGTAGTCATGAGGAAGGCACTGTGGTAGGTCTGAGTTGTCAGCAGCTAGTTGTAATTTTTCAAATTTCTCACTTTTGTGGAAACAATATAACGTGAGATTGCTTTGCTTTAAATTCAGTCAAATACAGTAATCTAAGCAACTCTTTAGCTGTAGGTACTTTGAATTATTTCCTCTATGTGCATGTAACAAACCAAAAGGACTTGGAATATTAATGCTAGCTTTCTAAAGTGCTTTGGAAGGGCCTTTTTGTTTGTAATGTGCTAGCCAGTCTTTCCTCATTCTCTTAGGAGTTCCAGATCATAGTTTTGAAGACAATTTTTTTTTTTTAATTTATTCTCTCTGTATTCATGCAGAGTAGCCTTCTCTCAAAAAAAAAAAATATTCCACTGACAGAAAGATAGTAGGAGGTATCAGTTTTTTCTCTGTGGAGATTCAGGTTCAACTGAGATATCAAAAAAGGACTTAGAACTTTGTTAAGTTTTGAACCACTAAATCATTTGCAGACTTGGGTATTTGTAGGTGTCTAGACATACTTTCTCAGTGATGGATAGCTTTATGAAACAAAGCTAATAGGACAAAGGCATTGCTACAGCAAAGCTAGTGTGTAGCCTTAAGTTCTCCACCTTTCTTTGTCAAATGAAAGTGAAATAGCTAAGTGTTAGGTGCTTGTATACAATCTGTCCTCCGATCCCTGCTACCACTTTCCTTCAGAGCATATGTCTCGGTACAGACTTCTACTTCATCAGCTTTGCTCCGTCTGCCCATCTAGGTGTAACTTCATAGTTCAAGAGGTGGATTTGTAGTAACTTGTATTAAAGATGCTCTAATTTGAATTAATTAGATGTGTTCAACAGCTTCCTACTTGGGTCTTCAGTCAGCTGGTGGGTAACCTGTTAATAATAAAAAAGTTAAAATCATTTGGCCATCTCAGTATATACTTTTTGTTTTTCTGCAGGTGAAGAGACCTTGCTTCCACTGGTAGGACAGCTTCTATCGAACTGAGTTAATGGTTTGGCATTGAACAATTTGGCTCTGTCAAGACGCTGTTAGCCACTGAGATGTATCTGCAGTCTCGGCGTTGATCATGATTTCACATCTGTTGTCACTTGTAACTCTTTATATCACAACATTTTGTTTGACACCAATTATTTGGGAACGTATGCTTTCTCACTTGCAAACTTCACGCATTAGAGACAATCAAAACTATACCCTCCATTTTTCAATGGGGCAACAAATGATAACATTTACAATTCATGTTTTCTTGGATTTAAGGCAATGTCTATTATCTTTTGTGAAGAAATTTTATTGGGAAATCCTATTTAATTGAATTTCTATTTAATTAAATTAAATAGAAATTTGAATTTCTATTTAATTAAATTGCATTTATCATCTATTCCTCTTCTCCCATCCCTACCCAGCAACTAATTATGTGAAGCAAAGAAGTAAAAGACCTGTGGATTTAGGTTAGTAACATGCTAAAGCATCTTCTTTACTAATTTTTCTTCTGCCTCATGATCTGAAAGGATGAAATACAGTATTACACTGATCTAACATCCTTATTTTCGTCTTGTAAATTAACTTGGCTATAACTTCATGAACATTTCTTTGAAATTCTCCTAAATGCAGCTCTTAAAAGGTGAAAGCTCAGTGTTTGAATTTTTTTCTGTTGTGATTTAAATATGAACATGTTCTGAATATTTTGTTTTGCTTTTAGACGGATCGTTTCAGCACCAGAAGTGTAGTTTGGTTAAGTATTGCATATAAAAGGAAAGGCTTTATTGGAGCAGTTGGTTGGAAACTAGTACCTGCCTGCACGCTAATTAGGTTTCAGTCTTCCTGGTGGCCAGCTGGTGTAGTATTGCTTTTGTTATTCTGTTTGAGCCATCGAAGGATTCTTGATAATTCTTGATGCAAAGCATGTCTTTGATTTTTGCCTTAATTTTCCTCGCTCTGGATTACACAGGAGGTGAATATAGGTACAGAAATACCCTACTGGATTTTGTATAATCTTAAAGCAAGTCCTGACAGTTTATAACAAATCCACTTTTACCCTCCAGTGAACTTGAAACTTCCACGGTATTAATTTAATATCTTTAATTTGAATGAAGATGATAATCTCTTGGCAACAATTAATCCTGAACATGTAGCATGACAAACATTATAAAAAGCTCTGCCAGACCATTTTAAAAGCGATGGTGATAACCTGCCATTTCTGGACCACTGCCGTACTTTCCTCGGGAGATGTGCTATGACTTGTTTTTTCTGATAAGGACAAAATGGCTGCACATCTAGATGCATGCTGACAAACTCATTTTTCTCTTTAGACTGAGTATTAAACTGTTGATCTCTAAATAGAAAGTGTGTTGACTTCTTGATAGTATTTGACAGTGTTAAAAATACAGCTGCCTGGTAGGGGAAGAGAAATCCCAGTATGCAACACTGGAGAAGGGCAGATGCCAACTTCCCCAGACAACATAGAGTGGCAGATATGATACTTCAGTGAAACTGGTGTAATTTGGGGATCCAAGCTTTTCCTTGTCCTGTTTCTTATAAAATAAATTCTAAAGACATATTCTTCCAGTGATAAGTCCTGTATATTCTCATATTTCCCCTATTTAAAAAGTAGAAGGATTTGGGGTTTCTTGTTAAAATGCAATCCAAAGATGTTTATCTGCAGCTTTATTTATTAGGATATGGTAGCCTTGGTGATTGTAGGACTGTCTGTTAAATTATTGCTCTCGCTTGTCTCGTGGTTTAACCCCAGCTGGAAACTCAGCCCCCCCCCAGCCGCTCGCTCACTCCCCCCGCAGCAGGATGGGGAAGAGAATCAGAAGGGTAAAAGTGAGAAAACTCGGGGGTTGAGATAAAGACAGTTTAATAGGGAAAGCAAAAGCCGCACACACGAGCAAAGCAAAGCAAAGCCAACCAAGGCATTCCTTCACTGCTTCCCATGGGCAGGCAGGGGTTCAGCCATCTCCAGGACAGCAGGGCTCCATCACGCGTAATGGGGACTTGGGAAGACAAACGCCATCACCCCGAACGTCCCCCCCTTCCTTCTTCTCCCCCAGCTTTACATGCTGAGCATGACGCCATATGGTGTGGGACAGCCCTGTGGGCATTGGGGTCAGCTGTCCCGGCCGTGTCCCCTCCCAGCTCCTCGTGCCCCCCCAGCCTCCTCGCTGGTGGGGTGGGGTGAGGAGCAGAAAAGCCCTTGGCTGTGTGTCAGCACTGCTCAGCAGTGACGGAAACATCCCTGGGTTATCAACAACACTGTTTCCAGCACAAATCCAAACCATAGCCTCATACTAGCTTCTATGAAGAAAATTAACTATCCCAGCCAAAACCAGCACAGCTTGTTATAACAACTTTTTTCCTTCAGAAATGCCAAAGCTTGAAAAAAAACTAACCTTAACTCTGATCAAGAAACAGGTCAGAGGGTTTGGCATCACAAGGAAGGAAACAAAAGTAATCTGTAATCTCTCTTCCTCCTTTCTGAAGCTCTAATAATCTAATTCATTTTCTAAGGAAAAATGGAAAGGAAAAACTCATTTTGTAAAGACCGAGAAAAGATTTTCCACCTTGAGTCAAGTAAGTGTGAGAAGGTATTTCATCCTTAAGCTATTGAAACAATCAAAAGTACACTGTCCACAGGTCTTTGAGTGCCCTAGCTTATGCATGGTGAAGATTATAAATTGCCAAGTACAACGATTAAAAAAATGGTGGGATGGGTGAAGCCAGTGGTACAATGGCATTATTACCATCCATTTTCAGTAAGCTGTCTATGCTGCAAGAGAGGTTAGAAAGCTGTATGACCTTGACCTCACCTAGAAACCTTCTCCCAGTGAATACTCAACACAGAGTGAAAATGCAACTACTCCAGATGTGTATTTCTAGTGGGAAACTTCTTATTCCCTTGGATTCTTATGGTAGTATATGTAGGATTTAAGTGCGATGGTACAATAATGACAGACAGAGGAAT
Organism: Mycteria americana; assembly: GCF_035582795.1. Lineage (NCBI taxonomy): Eukaryota > Metazoa > Chordata > Aves > Ciconiiformes > Ciconiidae > Mycteria > Mycteria americana. The sequence goes on from NC_134377.1 coordinate 14,945,673, forward strand.
AAAGGTTCTTTAGATGCCCCAATCTATTGTTTTATATTCTCAGAACAAAACATTTCATGTATTTGCATAATAAGAAGCCACCAGTTTACTCAGTTGAATCATGAATTGTGAAAGCCTTTGAGTTTGTAAGTTAATAGTTTTCTCAGAATTGCCATTGGAAAGAGAGAATAGATGATCATTATTCTTTTGTGTGGGTCCCTTATCTGTTTGGGTTCACGCTGTCCCTGTGAGTTGTGCTGCAATTTATCAGTGGGAAGATATTTCCAGCTCATTTGTGTTCTCTCTGCTCAGGGCCCTGAATGCAGTAATAGACCTTAATGGTCCTGACCAGCCTCACATGGGACCTTCACCCACAGCCTCTGACCTGGACTACGTTTCAGCTCAGCGCCTTCGCTCTCTGCTAAGCTGGTTCTAGGTATGTCCATCGCCAGGTCCATTGCAGCTATGCCTGCACCCGACTATGGACCCTGTTGACCTGGACCTTGTCCCACAGGCTGACTTCCCAGCTTGACCTTGGAGCTGCCTTGTCACCACACGCCTGTCTGGCAATCTGGACTCTTGGCTGATCCCAGCTGCTGTGCCTGGGCCTGCCCTGCTCATTTGGGTACCGTGGGGCTGTGCCCAGGCTGGTGAGGTCCCTGCCCTGCCACCTGCGTTATCGCGCTGAGCTCCGAGCTCCCATCCTTCAGAGAGCAGTTGGCCCTCACTGCTCCCTGGCTCTCATTGCTCAGGTCTAACTCGCTGGCTGTTGTCGTTGTCCAGAGGTGTTGTGGAGTCTCCATCCCTGGAGATGGTCAAAACCTGACTGCACATGGTCCTAGGCACCCTGCTCATCTTGCTTTGAGCTGAGGGCTCGGATAAAACGATCTCCAGAGGTCTCTGCCAACCTCAGCTATTCTGTGGTTCATGTTTGCTAACACTCCAAGACTGGCTATTTTAATCGGGATGGAAACGACCAGTTTTGCCTCCACTCTGCATATTCTAGGTGAAGCTGTGCCCTGTGCCTCTGGAATAGCTTTGCAGAGGTATATTAAGTCCAAAGGTGGATGTCCTCTGTCTTACCACAATAGGCAATAGAAATTGTCTCAAAGACTGAAAAAAGCCAGTATACTAAAGTAGCTTTTATTGAACTCCTTGCCCTTCATAAAAGATACATTTTAAAATATGTTAATATGCTATGTGATCTGGGATACCTCATAGCTGAACGTTGGCAGCTTCATGATCCAATTAAAATGCTCCCTGAACCCGCACATCCCGTTGCCAAAAACTTCCTAGGCTTTAAACCTTTGCACATCACGTAAGGATTTGTCTTCAGTTACATCTTCTGTTTGTGCTTCTTGAATGGGTGTAAGCTTGTCTGATGTTTTCTAATCAGGAAACGGTAGAAATTGACAGCCTCAAGCTGTCATTGCACACAAAAGCACTATGAGACATATATCTATTAATCCTGCAGAAGGAGCACGTTAAATTCCTGCTGTTCGTAATCTCCCGTTGGAACCAATACTGGCTAATGACTTTAATGGTATCACACTTGGCAAAAATTAAACACATCTTTCATCCTTTCCTAAAGCTATTACTATTTTAAGGCATTGTAGATAAGGAGACAAAGTGGACAAAGAGTGATATTATATGTTGAATTTAAGAGAATACTGTAAAAATGAGTGAGCTGTGCTGGCAAATCTGATGGCATTTGTCCAGTGTTTCTTAACTGGCAAAGAGACATTCACTCAGTTCTGACAACCTAATGATTTTGATGACACTGTGATCGTTTTTTGAGCATGGGTACAATAAGTGGTGTTGAAAAGCTGTTGTTCTCATACTGTGACAGTGAAAATTTGCTGGATTTTAAGGCCAGTGCAACTTTGCCAATGAATGAAGTCTCACATCTTTACAGGCAGCAGCAATTCTGTGTTTCCTTCCCAGGATAATGACTACTTTACATGGAGCTGAGGATAACAGGCAGTGTGCAATCAGACTGCTTGCTTTACAGAAATGATTGAGCTACTGGCCTTCAAAACCATTGAACTTGTGTCCTCTTTTTGACAATCCTCCAAGCCCAATGCAGAAGTTATCATTTAGGAAAGCTAGGAATATGTTTTCTATAACAGCTAAGTTAGGTAGGTCCTTTTTTGTAGAGGGTAGAGGAGTTGAATGCCATTTTATAAGTAGGGGTTTGGTTTAATTGTCTGTGTCTCTGAAGCAATAAGCAGTTTACTCTTTCCTATGGATAAGTGGGTGACATCTCAGAGAGAGACAGAAATAGAAACAGCTATTGAGGATGTGCATGGGTGAGAGACCTCTGCTCTGTGGGCTGGCTGCTCACGATGAGGCAGGGGAGTCCTTAGATTCCCCAGCTGCTCAGTTTAGAGAGTCACTGTCTTGCTGCATGCAGTGTGCTGAAGTTTGCACTGTCAGAGGCACTCTGAAATGTCACTGCAAGTAAGGTTTTGTATCTTGCTAACTTCTCAGTATTTTCTTGTGACAATGCAGAAGAGCGCAAATGTGATGGTCTTATTCAAGCCGCAAGCAAACACAAGATATCAGCTGTTCTGTAAAGAAAGAATATTCTTTGCCCTTATGCTTTAAGAATATGCAGATACAGTAAATATTACTATTTATCCTTAAATAACAGTTATGTTGTGGGAGATCTCCTTCCATCAGTGGCCTGTCTGCATGGGAAGACAGAATGGAATATATTCCAAATATCAATTAAAATAGTGTACAGAGTTTAAAAAAATGGCAAGAATAGATTCAAATGTGTGTTACGGATTGCACATGGAGACTTCTTCAGGTTCAGGCAAATATAACTTAGATCCCACAGCTGGCATCATCCGGGAAGTCAGAGCATAGGTAAAATTGAACCAAGTAGGATGATGTCCAGCTTCAGCTACCGTTCAAGATTGTTCCACTGCTGGGCTTTTTTTTTTGCTTTTTGCTTTTTTTTTTTTTTTTTTTTAATATTGTAAAAGCAAGGTCAGTATCTAACAGTAGAAGATGTAGTTCTGTATTGCATTGTGTTTGGCTGAGACTTACTGATGTTCTTTCTCATTTGGGAGCGAAGAAGGGGAACAGTACTATGACGTAATGTGTTCACAGATTCGAGAACTGAGTTGTGAAAAACTGAGTCATAAGAAATTAACAGCTTGGCTGAGACGTCATCTAAACAATGACGGGTGATTCACAATGGATTGAAATGTCAAACTGAGTCTTTATTTATGTACACTGTACATCTAAAACCAGTGGTAGGTGCACGGGTGAGAGCCCACCTGGGGAGCTGTACCTCCCTTGCCAGTGGTCTGTAGCCATGGCTGCAGGTAATGCACTTGGCTGCTATTTTTCATGCTTTGAAGTTGTCTCTTCCCCTCTCACCTTGCTGGAGATCTGGAGAACATCTTGTGAAGTCTGAAAATAATGACAAGTTTGGTCAGCCATCAATTGATTTGATCCTCTCGGGGAAATACTTTCTTAGCCCCTTAAAAGGCTGGTGGCCAAGCATCTCCATACAATCTCCCTAATTTATTGTTCTGTTTGTGAGTGGATCTCTGCTGGATGAAAGCGGCTAGTCCTCAGATGCTTATAAGCACTTTTTTCCTTGTGGTACGTGCTTTCTGTTTGGCTAGTGACTCACTTATGAGTGATCCAGCTTCATCCTGGGCCTCTTGAAAGTCCCTACCTTGTGCCAAAAGTCACAGCATTTTCTTAGGTAAGAAGTAAGCAGCTGTGTCCCTGAAGTAGTACCCCGTGCTGAATTTTTGCGGTTCTAATCATGAGTACCTCAAAGCTCAGTTCTAACTCTGAACTTGACAGCCCATTCAAAACCCATTTTTTCAAGATGTCTCAGCATCTTAACACTGGAACTTTCAAGACCAAAGTTTTACAGCTTTTAGCCCTTTGCTAGTAATGAGTTTTACACCTTAATAAAAGCTCCAGCAAAGTAGGATCTATCTGCAATTTCTTTCAAGTCACTGAAGAGTCACTGATTTCATTCAGGCATTGTCAGCAGTACAAAAGCAGCTTCTCAACAGTCTTCTATAAATGAACTGTTACCTTAAGAAACAGCTTCCCATTACTTGTTCTTAAATAGTTACTTTTTCTAGCCATATCACATAGTTTGAGTTCAACTGAAATCTTGTTCGCTCTGTTATAAAAAGCTTTCAATACTATTTCTATTGCCTAGACAGAAATTAGCAGTGGGAAGGTTTTGCAGAACCTCCCCGAAAATGCATGATCTTTGCAGAATGGACTGCTTGTAAAAAGCCTTCCAAATCCTCCTGTTGTTCATACCACAGAGGCCAGGACTGCGAATGATCTGCCAATAAATAAAAATGACGTGTCAATCACACTTGCTTTTCTCCACCTTCTTAGAGGGGTGTTTCAGCGTTCAGCGCGTAGCTGAACTCTCTGAAAAGCATTCCAGATGATCACTCATTGTGTCAAATTATGTTGCATTATGTAGATAGGTGGCTATTTGCTGGTATGCAGCTGTAATTTGAGTTACATATGTGGGTTTGTTAGGCATGGCTTCAGACAATGGCAGGAAAAGAGGGAAGTATTCCATATTTAACAGCCAAAGCAGTATGAAAATAATGGTTAAGAAGTGCCAGTTGGGGACGGGGCCACTCGCCGCGCTGCTGCAGGGCTGGGGAGGAGAGGATGCGGTGCGGTGCTGTCCCGCGGGCAAGGTGCATTATACGAGATCTTGCCTTCTGCTAGCTACGCTACTTGAGCACGTCTGCTGGTTCACGCTGGCACTAAGCTCTTACATGACTGATGGGACAAATGACTTCACAACCCTTTTGAGAAAGCAGTGCTGACAGCCAAAAGATTCAGGAGACTTTAATTCTTTTAAGAGGGGAGGGAGAGGTAAGAGTTAAATCTTAAAATGCTTAAGCCTGGTTCGAATGTGTGACTGTAACCACAGCTATCTGAAAACCTGTTTTTATGAAGAAAATTAAACACTGTCATTGCGATGTAAAAATGTTCCTTTCAAAAAAGTCAGTGGCCTGTAAATGGAGAGGAAGTCAGCTCCATGAACAACAAATCAAATTGCATGGTTTTTATTCTGCCAGCTGTTGATGTCATGAAATAACAAGGAAAAATGCTGTAAACAGTACTCTATTGAAACACGGAATCACCAAATCTAACTTTTCGTTTAATTGGACTGTCTGGAGGATGAGCCTTTGCAGTGTCTAGAAGTACCCATGAAAACTCAAAAGGGAGAAGAGGAATATATTAAAGCAGCTAATTTGTAGCATGGTGCCAGTCTGCCCTTTCCATTCTCCCTATCAACAGAAATCATAACAGGCTAATTCCTCGCTGTAGAATGTTCTTTGTTATTTGTACATCTGAAGCTGATGGCATGCTGCACTGAGTAGGAAATGGGGAGTGGGGCTGGTGCTATCGGAGAAAATAATCATCTCATTCCCTTGGAGCAGCACTGAAAGTTGTTCTGCAAAAATGCTCACCCTCACCAAAGGGAGGGGAGAAGCTCTCTGCTGCCACATAAAAAGGAGAGGAATTTGCCTTTTCTATTTAATATTTTAAATTATATTGCTTAGAGTTTTAGTAACTAAATTTGGTGACAAAGAGGAGCTCTAAATTCAGAATCTCCTATTACCTTTATCGACCTGTGTTCGTAGCAAAAATGCAGGAGTTTTATTGGGGTGGGGGACCCCCGGGCAATGGAGTTGGTGCTCACGCCGGCAGGCTCAAGGCAGTTGCTGCTGCCCGAGGACTGGAGAGTCCTGCAAGGGCTTCCCTTTCCTCCCGGTCAGGCTGTAGGCTGCGTTGTTGACTGCAGTGAGAGGTGTTCAGCTGTCTGGGTCCTTCAGCCTACGTCCTGCAACCCCCTTGATGAAGGAGGACCATTAAAGGTGCGCGAAGTCCGTGTGTCCTCGCAGGAGTGCTGCTCCTGGCTGGAAGGTGTTTGCGTTGAGAGGCCATAGGCAATGACGGGGATGCACTAATTACAAGTAAAGGCACGAAGAAGGGATGTTTGGAGGTGTTCTGTTGCTCCTGTGTTGGCTGCTACAAAATTTAAAAGTATTTCAGGTTTTGAGTTAAAGCGAAAAAAAAAAAAAGGTAACAAAGCAATCCTTCCATAACCAAAATATAACCTGAACCCCGGCAGCACAGAGCTCTGCTGTCCCCAAGTACTGCTGGTCAAAGAGATCTGCAGGAAGTGCCTTTAAGAATCTGCGTTATAGCTTCAGTTTTAATTTATATTCATTACAATTTTTATCTGTGCACAATTTAGCCTAGCATTGTGAATGTTGTTAACTGCTGGCTTTAATTGTCAGGATTTGTACAAAAATGTCGCTATTTGTCTAATTAAAGTCTGGCCAAGTGCACAAGATCAGGCCTTGGGCTCTTCTGCTAATTGCACTGAGCTTTCTACCTGTTTATTTATTGGGATAAATATTATCAAAAGGCTTTGATAATTAACAACTATTCATGAATCGTGCCTATCACCTGTCACCATCCTCTCAAACTGCATGTTTCCAGACCAGGAGGCTGAAGCGTTATCCCCTCTAACAGCCTATTAACATGCTAAGCAGGGCGTCTGAAAGAGGAAAAAACAAAGCTGAAAATTTTGACTCTCTAGAAGTAAGGCAGAACCGTGGTGTGGTCAGAGCACCAGGCTGGCACTTGGTGGGAGCGTGTTCAGATCTCAGCTCTCCAACTGTCTCCTTACATGATCTCGTATAGATCACTTCGGTTCTACGTGAGAAAAATCGAGGTAATTTCACTTCTTTCTTTGTTCAGTGGTGCATAACCCTGGGCTTAAGGGCACTGTGTTATTTCTGAGACCTTTGAGCATAGCTCAGAGGTGACAAGAAAGAAAACCTTAAACTGAGCCCAAGAGGGAGAACAAAGTATGGTGCTGCCATTGTAACGTATGGTTGAAGACTGCTGCTCTCGACTATGACCCCGTATATTTGTTGTACTGTGCAATGAGGCTAAAATCTTCTGGAGACTGCACCGTACTGCAGGTAGTAATCCTATAGCGAGATGCCTGCACCCCTGTTCTGCGAGCACGATGTTCTGCGTACGCAGGCGTTTGTAAGAAATGCACTTCCAGTAGTGTAGAGATGGACTGAGATTTCCTAGTGCCAGAGGTGCTGTGTAAGACTCCTCTAACTCTTTAACTGCATTTGTCCCCTTTTCTAGAGCTTTGCGCTTACTCGATTTTCAGCTGCATCACGGCATTAAAATTGGCTTTGGAGTTAATTTTAAATAGATTAAATTCCTGACTATTAGAATCTTACAGTAAATGCACATAATCTAGCGTAGCGATTTTCTTTGGTTTTGCATCTTAAATACCTTCACATAGATAAGGCAATAGTTTGTACTTTTCCTGAAGAAAACAAGCTCGGTGATGATGTATGAAGAAACTTCTTGCCTGGTTCCTTCTGATGTGTGTGCTTTTTCTTCCTTCTAGCAGCAAGAGCACCGAAGACTTCCTTAACTGATGGGTTCATTCAGGACATCTTGGAGGTAGGTAGAGAAGATAACTATTGACTTAACAGATGATGGTGGTTGATGTGAACCAAAAAGATGAATGCATAGCTAAAAATGAAATCTCCAGTCTTGAAACATGGAGTTTTCTGGGCTGTAAATAGTCTCTGTTTAATACAAAAAAAGTGAAGCTGAACCTTAGTAATAATTCTTTCTTCAGGAGCAATCAGTCTGTGCTGGGATATTTTTATAATCCTAGCTATTGATCTTCTGAAGAGCTGTTGCGTTTGAAATAATTATTTCAAAGAAAGATTGAAGAAAAAGCAAGATCATCTTTGCACAAGAGGTTTTTTTCATCACTTAAATATATTCATTGTAGAAATACCTCCCTTAAAAGAGGTGAAGATCATTCCCAGCATCCAGGGCTGCTTTTTTTTCTGCTCCATCTGCCAGAAGTTTTGCAGCTGGCACAATTCATTAATTCTGTTCAATCTGTGTTCTCTTAAGCCAGCAATGAATTTGATAATCAGCGTGCTGGGTTTTGAACATACGGTTTTCTTTTTACTCTGAGCTACTCATTGAGTATTACCATGCAACACAACAGCTTTTTCCAGCGCTTTCTCCAGAGAGGCAGAGTGGAAACAGCAGCATATGGATGGCGTGGTGGGATCTCCATCTCCTTGGTAGGAAACCGGTTAGTGCTGGCGGAGCTCATTGGAATCTGGCACCGTGTTTAGCCATTATTACTGACATCAGCATGGAATCTCTGCTTGTTCTCCAAGCTGCAAGTCCACCAGGTAAGTCGGCAGGAGCAACCGTGATCTGTTTTTGCAGACTCTTGAGTCATGAGAAGCCCCTTAGCATCCAGAACACCAGTCTTGGGAAGTACTGGCCCTAAGCAGTGCTACAAGGGGGTGGTGCTATGCTTGAGACACTTGTTGAGCAATGAGTTTGAGTGACCCAGCTCTGTTCCTGGCTGATGGGTTTGGCTTTCGTTGATCAAATAGCAATAGCAAGGGACCAGTCCCGTCACCTTCCTGAAAGGAAAATCCTGCACTTGCCAAGGCGGCCCGGGGCATCAGAGCAGACTGGGAAAGAGAGTGAGAGGAGGGAAGAGTTTGTAACAGGACAGCTGGGGAGCCCAGGGAACACACACAGGGGTGCAGGGATGAGGAGGGGATACAGGAGCAGTGGGAATGGGCAGGAATAGGGGAAACTGCAAAGTCCAAGGAGAGAAAAGTGCGTGCTAGGGAGAAGCCTGTATATACTTGCATAGGTGCAAGCGTGGATAGATATAAACAGGGAAATACAGGCATTTACGACCATCTCCATAATACATTATACCATTGTTACAACCTTCAAAAGCATACTGCCTACCTCTCCTTATTCTGCTGAAAATTATTGTTTCACGACAAAACCCCAGTCCTACAAAAGCTCCTGATACATAATTCATGTAAGTACAGGATTCTGTCCTTTTTTTTTCCCTTGCAGATCTTCCTGGAGTACTCCGGGGAGATCCATTTATCAGGTACAAAGCAAAGCTTTGTTTTTCCCTCTCCTCCTTGACAAAAAGCTAGCACTAGGTGCCAGTGTTCAGGGCAGCATTACAGTCTGAACGTGTACAGGACCCCGTTGTACTGCCATATTCCTGTCAGCTTTCCCGTGAGTGACAAACTGCTGCCGCCTTCATCTCTACACGTGTGTAATATTAACAGCTGATTCGTTGACCCTCGCATTTTCTTTAAGTGTGTCTCGGTAGAATTGAAGCAAGGCATGCAATTTTTCTGGGAGAAATAACAGGCAGGTGACTTAATGGAGAAATCCACCCACTCCTTTGACTACCCTGTCCAAATATTTCTATAGCTGCCGGTGAATTCACGTGCGCTAAGGAACTGAGAGCAGCTTGCCAGGACAGGAGCCCCATCCTGAAATCTTCGGCAAACCAGGGTTTCCCACGGGGCAGCGTGTCTGGATGCGCAATGGAGACGGCGAAGACGGAGCTGTCGGTGCAGAGCCGTGCTTGCTGGCTCCGTGTCGTCCTTCCGCCCTCCTCTGCCCTCTCCTCGCTTACCCACAGCACTGTGCACTCCCCGGGGAAGCGGTTTTGAGTGTGGTCAAAGTGAAGTGAAATCCTTGCTTCAGATCACTGCAGACATCTCGGTGATCCTTGCCTTACACGGAAAGCCAACAGCGTGCCTTATCCACACTGCCCCGTGCAGGTCTGATCCGTCCTGCATGCTGTGTCCTCCACCACTCCGAAAGGAGCCTTATATGCACAGGAATTTTTATTGCATTTACTTTCCCTGTGTACTTTTCACATACCCGCATTATTTTGTACACAGCACGGAAAACAAAGAGGTTCCTTTAAATAATTATATTCTTTCCTGTGCTAAATGTAGATTAGCTTTTTCTCATGGTTATTATTAAAAATCATACTAATTTACACTGCTAATGACAGGTTTACTGGCATTCATGCAACTCTTACTGTCAATATAGTTAAAAAATGACTGTATGTGTGTTATTTCAAAAGCCAGCCCTACCGAGTTCAATTTGCAGCCAGTGGGTGCCATTCTGGTGCCTTCATCAGCATTTCAGCTACTCTTCAGCAGCCGGTTAAACCCACGTGCTGTTGGTGATGGTCGTCTTGCTACAGAACCGGGGCGGGGGGGAGTCAGGAAATCTGAATTCAGTTCCGAGGTTCAACCCCAATAAATTTCCTAAGTAACTTGGGGCAAAGCAATCTCTTTGCCCACTCCCTGTTTGCACATAGGAACATGGCAATAGGGCCTCCTGTCCCATGGCTTCACCTCAAAGGACTGTGGTGGGTTGACCCTGGCCAGCAGCTAAGCCCCCACCAGGCCCTTTTTTTCTTTTTTCTTTTTTTTTTTCCATGCACAAAGGTACATTGATCAGTTCTTCATTATTTAAATCCTTTTGATCAAGAGGCATTACCAACAGGGCAGGACTCAGAGTGCATCCTTTTTGTTGCTGGCTGTTGAACAATGTGTCATGTTTGCACTTTAAAATCCCAGGTAATTAGCTAAATGTACCCAAGGAAACCCTAATTTACACAAGGTTGCCGAATAATTGTTACATTCATTTAAAATTAGCTAGATTGGAGCATTTTCTGTTCCGCCTTTGCTGATACCCTCTGGAAATGGTGGGGATCTGGCTGTTTGCTGAAGACAAGGACCTCTGGAGACAGGTAAAACATGACCCTTATGCTGCTGGGGCATGTCTTCTCGCCTCAACACACTGGCAATATCTGCACAAGAGGGATGGGAGCTGGGGATGGAATATGGAAAGTTTTTGATCATATAATTGACTTCTTTCTCCTCCCCTCCCCCTGTGTGCTGAAACACCTGTAAAAGTGTCTTACCTTCTGCTAAAAATAAATAAGAGAAGCAGTCTCTAACACCCAATTATCTCAGACTGGGAGAAACAGTTGTGATTAAGGTTTTAAGGCAGCCTTCAAACAGGCGTCTGAAAATATGTCCAAACTGCAAGCATTGGCAGATGTAGGGTAGAAGGGAGTGTGGATAGCAGTCATTGACTTGAGAGGTGCATGGATAATATAGGAGGTGTTAGCAGATGGGAGATAAAAAGGAGGGATGTGGGAAGAGCAAAGCCTGTGAAGTAGCTGTTGATGGAAGAGGAAAAGTGGGAAACTGTGCTTGAATGGAGACGTTTGGAGGAGTGGTCCAAGGCCACCAGCTTTGGAGCAGGAGAACGGGCATGGCTGGCTGCAAGAGCGGGTTTGCCTCCTCTCGGGGAGGGAGAGCAGGAAACAGGGTGGCTGAAAAGCTGTTTTATGGAGAAGATTCAGAGTTTTCCAAATGTGTTTTTGTTTTCCTCTAGAGCAAAACCAAAACCTTTCTTGCGGCCTCTGTGCCGTGCTGTCGTAGAGGCAGCCCTGCGCTGTGCTGCCCTGGCTGCACCGGGGCTGGGCCGGGCTCTGTCCTGGGACAGAGTGCTGTGCCCTGCCTGCCAGAGCCGGGTCCCGCGGCAAAGCCCTGGGGCTTGAGCTGCTCGGTGTAATTAATATGCATTTGATCAGGGAGAGGTTGACGATGTCTTGGTGGTAAAGGTGTTCGTCTGAAGGGCAATAAACCTACCCTGCGCAGAGCTGGGGGCCCTAAACCTCCACCTCCTCCCTTACTGCCATCCCTGCCCGCAGCAACCCCCCATGGACAGTCTGCCGAGGCAGAATGGTTTATTTTTATCAAAAATGTCTCGGGCAGCCCTTGCTGTGCTGCAGCAGCAGCGTCTTTGGTGCGTCCACGCTGTGTGCTGAGATCCGAACCCAAACCTGGGTCTTTCCTTAGCTGCTCTGCATGTTCAACTCCAAAGCACCCCAGGAGCCGGAGCGGAGAGGCTGAGATGGCTGTCCCCAGCCTGGGTCCGGCAGGGCTCATCCCCGAGCAGTCCGTCACAGGGACAGTGGCTGCTGGTGCTGCCGTTTCCCTGCAGGGAAGTGCACTGATCTTGGCCAAAGCCATGGGCTCAGGCTTGGTGAGAAATACCCGCTGCAGATGCAGTCTCAAGAGGTAACAACATACCCTTCTGCATGCCCACTTTTGAACGGTCCTTTCCACAAAGTGCCCTGAAACCCTGAGTTCTGTCTGAATCCAAGAGCCGAGAACTAATTCATTGGGTTCCCCCCCGCCCCCCCCCCCGAAATCCCACTGCTGCCTCAGTGCCAATTTGCACTGTTTTAAGCCTTCTCCAAATGACTCCCAGCTTCTCGGAGGCTGAGCAGGCGGAAAGACAAAATCAGTGCCCCTCTCAGTGCTCGTTGTGACCTGACATACCTGATACATTCCTGGCTGCTGGAGGCAACCAGAGCAGCTCAAGTGCCTTTTTATGACACTTGCTTTTCTTGCAAAGGAAATGACATCTGACTCTTTCTCAGTAACAAAACCCCCTCCAGAACTTAAGGGATGCGCTGAAATTGCCAACACGCTTTTGTCGAGTGCCGAAACGCTCGGAGGGTGGAAGTCAGGTAGCGGTGCGGCCGCGGTCCCCGCCAGGCTCGGAGTTGTTGCTCCCTGCTAACATCCATCACGACACGTGCGTCAAGCCCCAGAGACAGATGCTGAGCGAGGGCAGGGAGGGAGCAAAGATCCCAGCTCATTTTCTGCAGATATTTTGCAGCCAGAACAGCCAGGGTTTCTTTTTGTATTATCAGATTTCAGATGTGTAGGAGAGACCTCGGCAAGGAACGGTGATGCTTGCAGAGGACTCCGCTGTTTGTGCCAGCAATCAGAGCTGAGTTAAGGGACTTGACACAGAGAGGGGACGAGGACGCTGAGTCGATGTGGAATCTAACCCAATATGTCAAAGGCGGGGGGGGGCTTTGGTGGTGCTTAATGGACTGTCCTTTAGAAATGCAGCGCTTGCCTCTGGGAATGACGCACTCACCCGGCCGAGCCGGGAGTGCTTGAAGTGAATTAGGCTGTATAATTTCAGGTTGCCTTTGAGTCAAAGAAAGTTTTTGGAGATTCATTCTTTATTTATTGACGTGTTTTCTTTTGCTTCAGATAAAGAAAAGGAAATTTCCTGCAAGATGAAAAAAGAATAAACCACTTTCCATCTTGCCTGTAAAAAGTGCCTCAGGATTTTTATGAATTCCTTGTTACAAATTGCCAGCAAAGTTAATTGGAAGACTGGACAAAAACCCAGATTATTTTTTTTGCTTTACATGAATTCTTGCCTTTGCTTTGCCTAAGTGCACTCAGCGCCTGCAATATTGAATGTGTCCATGTGCAGAATAAAAATGGATTGCTTCTGGAAAGTTTAAAAAAAAAAAAAAAAGGCAACAAAACCCAACCCTGAATTGCTCAAAATAATTCTTGCATTGTATCTCGTTGGCTTAAAGCTGACAGTACCTCAGAGGTACAAAAAAGACGAGGCAGCCCTCCTTTCTCTACTAAAGCAAATCGGAGCAATAAGCAAAGACAAGCTTTTGTTGTGCCTTTGGCCCTGGCTGCCGGCTGGGACTGGAAGCGCCCAATGTTTCATGCTTCCCTTTTGCTAATGAGGGTGGCCATTCCCAGGTGCCGGGGATCTGTCCCACGCCAGCACCGGGAAGCCCTGGTGCCTTTCGGAGCCTCCCACGCCTGGTTGTATCTGCATCTCCTCGCAGATGTGTGGTAGATTTATTAAACACCTCTGCTGGGAGACCACTGGTTTTGCTTTTGGTCTGGCTCTCGCGGCGGTGGAAGAAGCAATGATCCGTGCTGAGAACAAACAGGAGGTAACAGGTTTCAACATGCTTTACTGCACGGGAATTACAATGGCATGGCAGCTATTATCATTCATTTAGGGGCATGGAGGCTGACTCGATGGAAGTCAGCCACTAAGGTGAAATCTGCTCCATTATTTTCAGTAAGAGATGTGCAGAGCATAAACAGGTCGGTATCTTCAACATGATCAGCAAAACAGCGCTGGATTAACTACTGCCTAATGCCCTGCTTTATTTACAGCCGCTCTGGATGCGCACTCGTATAACAAATGTCCCCCCGTTTAACGAGTGTCCCCACCTGCAGCGAGGCTGGTGGCCCCGGGCCGCTCACGCCACGGCTCGAGGGCTGCAGATAGGGCAGTAAATTGGCGTTATTCCTCGGGCTCCTTTCTTGGCTCAGCCCAAGGTTTGTGCAATTTATGTCAGCCTTTGGCAAACAGCTTCCACACCGATAAACCAGAGTAAAAATAACTCCTGTCTCCTTCCTGCTGCCTGATTAAGGTTTTTAGGGTCAGGATTTTCTCTTAGTAGCTGTGTCCTGTACCTGCTACTGCAAGGTCCAGTCTCAGTCAAACCCTTTCAGGGCTGTTTTCGTACCGATAAATGCGATCATATGCAGGTTGGCTTGGGGCTGGATGGTGCTGTTATATCCCAGTCACATTCCTGAATGGCAGCCAAGGTTCTCTGCCTGGTAAAGAAAATATATAGTGGCAAGTTTTATGACTTACTGAGAGTATGGCAAAGGATGCAAGGTGGAAAGTCTTTCTTAGGGCGCGTTCATTTTCATGTGAGTGCACTGCATTTTAAAATAAAAAGGTTATCCATTTTCCTTATGTGCCGGCAAGCATATAGGGTGTGTTTTCTAGCACGAGGGACACTCTCTCATCTGCGGTTGTGAACTTCACCGACTTGGATCTGCAGTTCAGCAGCCAGATCCTGCTAATGCGCCCAGCTCGCCCCGAGGCACTCCTCGCTCGCCTCCGCAGCAGCGATGCTGGGGGCACGTCCCGGGTGGGAGCCTGGCACCCCTGTGGAAAAATGCACTTGGAGTGAGGGGAAAGAGCAGGACGTGCGGGGGAGGCGGAGGGCTGGATACCACCGTCCAGCAGGCGCGGGATTAACGCTCAGCTGCTTTTTGTCTTGCGTGAAATACCCAAGAGATGAGGAGTTAAGGGAACCGAGCGGTGACTGTACGAGCGCGTACGTCGTACTGGCGTCGCAAAGTCAATTGTGTCAGTGGTTTTTGAGCACGACCGGAGCCGTCAGCCAGGCACCAGCGAAGGGGAAGAAATGCGGGTCTGGTTCTGCCCCTCGAGCTGCTGCCCTGAGCCCTGCCGCCGATGTGCACGGGGAGAAGGAGCCGAGCGGCGGCACCCGGTGGGGCGGGGACAGCCCGCCGGCATGGGCGGCTTCAGAGAGCGTGGGGACACGTCTGCCCGATGGCCGAAAGCCTCGTGGCAGGGAGCAAACCGACCTGGCTTCTGCATGGTCTCGGGGAGGGCAGATACCACCCACCTTTGCCCACCTCGGGGCTGCAGAGCTGCCGGGGGGCTGCCGGGCACTGTCACCCTCTCCCCCCGCTCCACCCACTAGTTATTATTTGGTTAAACAAAGCCTTGTAGTACAGTCTTCCATTTTTAAAAATTTGCTGGCTTCCTCTGCTCTTTGGCCTGGTGGGGAAGGAGAAATAGCAACACCCAACTTATCTCCCCTCTGCCCTCCACTAGATTGGGCAGCTCTGTTGCAGCTCATGCTGCACGTGCTCTCTGGGAGGGAAACGGTCCAGCTTCGCTGATGGCACACAGCATTGATGTCTCCTCTGTTACGGATCTGCTCCTTTACCTCTGGGCTCGTGTTTCGAAGACAGCTTGGCCTGAACTGGACATACCACGTTAGCTGAAGTGCCTTGTTTGACATTAGCGTGGTCGGGTTTCGGTATAACTTCTGCCAGGCCTTTATCATCTGCATGCTGACTACTAATATTGACCTCCCTTATGCCCAAGCGAGGTGCAAGAACCCTGTAATCCTTTTCTCTCAGCACATTAGTGTAAAGCCTCATGAATCTCTATTAAATTTGAGAGAGAACACGAAGATAGTTTGCAGCTGCCTTGTTGATTTTACATTTCCTCTCATTGTAGTGCCTTGCCATGAAGCTGAGAATTAAATGGCTAATAAGGCATCTGTTCCAAGCAGGAGTCTCAAGATCGTGACAAAACCAGCTTACATCGGAGATTGGGTTAGTGGTTTTTCTTGCCATCATATAATCATGTTATTAAAATCTTTAGGGATACCTGATTAGAGGTAGTGACTGTCAAAGCCAGCTTAGCTGGCAGAGCGCACGAGTAGGCAGCAGTTGGGACGTTGAAGGTATCTCCACGGCTTGGCTGGGTGCTGCAGCTCTGCCTGCGAGGTGGCTGGAGCCATGGGGCTGGGCAGCATCTGCAGGCAGAGGACCGCAGAAGTGCAGGTGCCCGGCTGGCTGCCGCTCTCTGCATCACTTGTGACTGATAAGCTGAAATCCTTGAAGAAATGGACGCTGAAAGAAACGTGAGGGTGCTCCATTTTGGGCTGACAGCTGGAAAAAGGATTAAAACACCTAGCAGCCATCCAGAAGAGCAGCGCCCAAAGGGAAAGGAACCGTCTCTGGAGGTAGGAGGTAGGGAATGGCTGGCCCAAGGTCAGACTTATTCACCGTCAAGCGATGAGTTCGCTATGGGCCTGGGAAGTGACAGCGGTCCTCTGGCACACCGCACGCTTGGGTAGGAGCATCCAGCAAGGACCCCGGAGCTCTGCACACGCATGAGCCCATCTGCTCGTGAGGAGGAGGATGGAGCTCAGTGAGCTGAGCTGTGGGCAGAGAGACTCGTTGGCAGTAAAGGAGATGATGGGGTTGTTCCGAGCCCCGAGTGCCTCGGCTGCGCGTGGGGGCATCAGCGGGAGCAGGACGGGTCTGTCCCAGTAGGAAAGCTCAACAGGCGTCTTGGAGAACAGAAGATGGACCGTCTTATTTTGACTTGGGTGCAGATAATTGATACTATTTTTTCAATCGTTTTTTACAAAACGTTAAAAAATAGTGTCAGACCTGTCATTTTCATGTTAATTTGAACTCCAAGTTCATACTAATTCAATTAATTAAAGCTATAGCTTGATGGAATGGGCCTTATCCATTGTGACTCTGGCCTTCGTTGCTGTGATTAGCAATGCCTTGAAGATAAATTATTTTTTCAGATGCTCTGGGCATTGCTTCTGTTGTTTCCAGTTAGAAAGTGGTGCTTATTGCAGGGGTCACGGAGTCACTGTGGCTGCTACAGTGATGTGCCTAGGAAAAAGCAAATATATTTTTTTAATTAATGAAATTGCATCCATTTTCATTAAAATAGCTCTGTCCCACTTTGTTAGGACATTTTCATAATTTTTTTTTTTCCTTAATGGGAACTTGCTGTAGGCCGGTAACGCACGTTTTTAAAGAGGAGGTGTAGGTACTAATGCACTGAACTGCCATTATAGGCAAAATGAAGCTCGGCTCATCGCTCCCAGAAATGAGGCCACTTTGGCTTTCCAAGTTAAAAAAACGTTGGCAGCGGAGTAGTGATCATCCCATGTGTGAAACAGAGTCTGGTTCCGTTCTGCATTGTTGAGGGCTTTGTACAAAAACCTTGTCTGCGAGGGACTTCTGAACTGGGGTGTTCCTTGGGGTGTTCAGCTCTCTCTTCCTGATGCGCTGGCTGTGGTACCCCGGGCAGAGGTGCCGCCGCAGCTCCGTACTGCTGCAGAGGGCATGCAAGCGGTGTTCCCCAGGGCCCTGGGTTGGGGCCGGTTCTGTTTAACATCTTTATCAATGATCTGGACGAAGGGATCGAGTGCACCCTCAGTCAGTTTGCAGATGACACCAAGTTGTGTGGGAGTGTTGATCTGCTGGAGGGGAGGAAGGCTCTGCAGAGGGACCTGGACAGGCTGGATGGATGGGCCGAGGTCAATTGTATGAGGTTCAACAAGGCTCAGTGCAAGGTCCTGCACCTGGGCCACAGCAACCCCATGCAACGCTACAGGCTTGGGGAGGAGTGGCTGGAAAGCTGCCAGGCAGAAAAGGACCTGGGGGTGTTGGTTGACAGCCGGCTCAATATGAGCCAGCAGTGTGCCCAGGCGGCCAAGAAGGCCAATGGCATCCTGGCTTGTATCAAAAATAGCGTGGCCAGCAGGACTAGGGCAGTGACCGTGCCCCTGTACTCGGCACTGGTGAGGCCGCACCTCGAATACTGTGTTCAGTTTTGGGCCCCTCACTCCAAGAGAGACATGGAGGGGCTGGAGCGTGTCCAGAGAAGGGCAACGGAGCTGGGGAAGGGTCTGGAGCACAAGGCTGATGGGGAGCGGCTGAGGGACCTGGGGTTGTTCAGCCTGGAGAAAAGGAGGCTGAGGGGAGACCTCATCGCTCTCTACAACTGCCTGAAAGGAGGGTGTGGAGAGGTGGGGTCGGTCTCTTCTCCCAGGTAACAAGTGATAGGACAAGAGGAAATGGCCTCAAGTTGCGCCAGGGGAGGTTTAGACTGGATATGAGGAAATTTTCCTTCACTGAAAGGGTTGTCCAGCACTGGACCAGGCTGCCCAGGGCAGTGGTGGAGTCCCCATCCCTGGGGGTATTTAAAAGCCGTGTGGATGAGGTGCTGAGGGACATGGTGTAGTGGTGGGCTGGGCAGTGTTAGGTTTAGGGTTGGACTCGATGATCTTAAAGGTCTTTTCCAACCTATACGATTCTGTGATTCTGTGAAACCCAAGTACTTCATGGTTGTTCCAGTGATTAAACCTTCATTAAATTTCACCTTTACCATCTTTAGCCCCTAAGTTTTTCAGTACAGTTCTAATTAACTTTAAAATAAAGACTAATCTCTAATAAGCAACTGTGTTTGCTACGTCTTTGGCCGCATTGAAATCAAATTGAAGCATATGTATATTTTTATTCTTTTCCTTCCCACCTCCTCAGGCTTAATGGGCAGACTTGCCCTAAGTGTAATGTCACCAATTTCAGGGATTAATTAGACCCACATTTTGTAGTATAGTTAAATACCATCCAAAGAACTCTGCAAGAGATTTTCTGCTCTGCCCTAAACCTCTAGCACTGTGTGAACGAGAAAGACACGCGTTTCTACCAGCAAAGATAATTTTGACAGTTCCTGATGGATTGGTGTGATTTGGCACTTACTTCCTTTTTTTTTTTTCCCCCTGCAGATGAAATTCACTGTGTAAAATTGGAATTTGTTGTGTTAGAAATCATTCCAATGCATAAGCTTAGCTCCTGCTTTTGAATTTCTCACATAAATACTGAGAGGAGGAGGTTGGTGGGGACTGATTTTGGGGAGGAGACATGCCTGCTTTCTGGGTCCTGCAGAAGGGATCAATCCTTTCTGCTCTGTAGCTTCCTCCTCCTCCCTCTCCCCTCCAGTAGCTACCACAGATGCCTTCAGCCTGATTTAAGTGCTGTCAGGCCTTGGGTGGATTATACAGGTACATTTTACTCCTATGAAACTCTCGGGATGGAAAGAACGGTACTCTTGTCCTCTCTCGGCTAGTCAAACATTCCTGTCTCTGCTTGCTGCATGCTAAAACTCTTCCTCTAGGCTTTTCTTTCCCCTCTCCTTGGAAAGGAAGAGCTACTGAAGCTTGTAGGATTGTTTCCAGCCCACTTCAGAGGCTGGGCTCCAGGTGAGTTTGTTTTGCCGAGCACCGTCGACATCGGCACCAGGCTGAGGTCTTCTGAATGCAAGGCTGGTCCTCCCTTCAGCTTCACGGGAGACAGTCCTGCTATGTACTGACCCTCGAATGCTGTTTATGCAAATTATTTGCATAGCTAATTGCTGTTTATTGCTTATTAAAAATGCATTTTGTCCCCCAACCTTGAACTTACGCCAAGATCTGACTTAAAAGGATATTAAAAAAAAAGAGAGTCTGAGTATCTGTTGTCTTGGCTCACAGTTTTCAAAGGGGCTACAAAATGTTTTCCCAGTGACCTGACAGCAGTGTGCCCTGCAAACGCTGTGCAACCTGCTTTTGCTGGTTTGTTATTCTGGATCTCCCACAGTTTTATACGTGTGAGCACGTATCCATGTTTCTCATGCCGCTGTTAACTCCACAAGACCATTGGTTCTTTGTCTCTTCTCAGTGAAGAGTCTACGTGCCACGGCCACGTCCCCTGAGATAAGGTAGGTACCGCGAGTCCAGGACGGATAGTCAATTCACTTCCATTTTAAACATCTAATTCTGCCTTCAACAAGATTGGTCTTCACCCCTTCACCCCTTTGCTCCCATCACGTTAGCGTTAACCACCTTCCACGTCTTGTCCCTTTTGGTTTTAACATGCTCAGATTAACAATGACTATGTTCAGTGAGTAGGAAAGAATATATATATTCCACTTGACTTTGCTAGTGCTGTTCAGGTCAATGGGAAGAAATTTTTCCGGTGATAAAGGGAAAGACTATTTAAAAATAAAGCTGTGACAGCCTGTGCTGCTAGCACATGAACTGAAAGGATCAGTTCATTTTGGGAGCGTTAACTCCCCTCCTAAAATACTTCGTTATCTATTTCTAGTCACAGCAGGCGCATGTCTGGCCCCAGCAGCTCTCCAAGAGCAGGGTGATGTTGGTGACCAAGATGAAGAGCGATGGAGAGGCTGAGGGCTAGTTGGGCTGTAAAGCGCAGGAGAACCCAGTTTCCAGCTCTGCCACTGAACCCTGGGCTGATACCTCAGTCTGGGGGAGTCTTTCCCCATGATCTAGCCAAACCGAGGTCTGATCTTAGTGATGCCCTGTTTCAGCACCAAGAGGAAAATATCACTAAATTAAGTATTTTAAATGGATCGTAAATATAAAATAATAAATGGATGAGCAAACAGTCTCACTTGCGCTAAGTGCAATGTGGACAGTCCCACCCACCGCGGTGGGAGAGTCACGGCTAATTAGCAGGGCGCAGACTGTGAGACTAGAGCCCTGACTTGGATGGGATCTCGGAGGGAGATTAGACTCTGCAGTGAGTCACAAAATTAAAAATTCAGGCTCGTTACAATATAAATGAGACCTATAGAGAAGAAACATCTGTAGGGTCCTCAGGAGATGCACAAAATCTGGCCAAGGGTTGGTGAGATCCTAGCAGGCAGGAGTGCTGGAGAAGAGTAAAACGGCTGTGTGAGAGGTCTCAGTGGAGAAAGGCAGTTCTAGAAAGAAATACGAATTTCTGGATGAGAATACAAGCAGGAACAGAGAGAGGAATCTTGCTTCGAGGAAGGCAGCCATCCCGTGTTGGGTACGGAGCTAGAGGTCTTCCCCGCCTTTCCTTGAAGCCAGAAAATAGGGGATGCGGGTGTGGGTTGTGCCAGGCAGGGAGACTAGAGCATTTGGCGTCTGAAAGAGATGTCTCCAACTTGGGCTGGTTGCTGTTGCTCCCTTTGACCGTGGATTAGACCACCTGGATCACATCACTCCTTTGGTCTTCCACCTTCACCTGACTTCAAGTCCATTAACCCTGTCCGATCAAGACTCCAGCACTGATTTTGAAGTCATTTACGGAGCAGAAGCAGCTACCTTGTCTCCTAGGAGAAGCCACGGGAGCTGCCCAGAAAGCACAAGCCAGAGGTACGGCAGTGTTATTCAAGGAACCCAGCTGTGGAGTTAATCTGGGAGGCTGCTGACCTTCATTCAGCTCATGCTGAGGAGATCCATCAAACCTCACCTCCCTCGGGGAGGATCTATCAGCTCTGCTTCATGGGTGGGAAGCCGAGAGGGCAGACCCCCTCGCCTCTTTGCTTTGGTGATGGCCTCTGTCTTTGTGGGGGGCTCCCTAAAGCCGAGCTTGTTTTAAAGCTCTGCCTACTTACCGCTCTTGTTCAATTTTTCAACACCAAACAGGTTGTGAATTTTTCAACACCTACAGCTTGTGAAGCACCTGACGGGGCAGGAACGTGCCTGGGCTAAGGTCTGTGTCTCCTGCAAGGTCTGCAGGCAGTGGCCCAGGCTTCCTTGCTGTTCGCCTTCCCGTACACTTGCAGCCATGTCTCCTGCCTCTTCCCCTCCCCACGCTTATAATACAGTTTTGTGGCCTAGGATGTTAAATTACGCAGTAGGAAATCATGAGCTGGCTGGACCAGGGGCAGCAACTCCAGGACAAAGCTCCCACGAAGGGCTGAAACTTGTGCAACGCTACCCACGCGCCCGATGAGGACATCCTGACAGTGTCAGGTGAGGGGGGAAATGGAGCGGGGCGTGAACGCCATGTCAGGCGTGGCCAAGAGGCAGCGATGGGGCTGGCTCGAGATGGGACAGGCAGCTCTGTGACTGTCCGCGGGGTAATCGGGAGCCCTCTGCTCAGCACCAGGGAAAACCACCCACCCAGCCCGGCTGCATCTCCACGATCTGCCTTGGGGTGTGCTGGGAAAGGGAGGGGAGAAACAGGCACGATTCAACCCTCCTTCGTATTGCAGGAACGATTACAAAATGCATAGGTTAGGAGCCCGTCCCTGCGATGCCGGGCTCGGGAGAGCAGTTGGGTGCTGCAGTCTGCTGTCGTGCTCGGGCACTGACCGAGTCACTTCTCCTTGCTGAATCAGCAATTTGTTTGCTCAGGCTCTGCAAGGTGGTGACTGCTGGAGCTCTGGGGTGTTGCGGCAGCTAGTAGAAGTCAAGACAAAACCTCTTCGCTCGGCGTCTGGTTTGCTTGTCACGACCTGGGCCGATGGGGCCGTCCCGAAGCGTGGGGGCTGCTTTGTCTCTGCCAGGGTCACGTCCCGGCTGCGCGTGGGAACGGCGTTGCCTTCCAGCAGCACGGAGGCTGAGACACTTCTTTAAGAGCTACGGAACACAGCTCTTAAAAAACACACAAATCCCTACAAAGCCTGTAGAGCAAGGGCTAAGAAGAACCTCCAACACAACACAATTAAACTCCACTTTGGCCTCTCTACCGGTGCTCAGGTTTATCACAGCCGTCTCCCCGGCTCCAGACCTGCTGCTCACACCGGGAGCAGAGATGCCACGATACCCAGAGCGGGCTCAGGGTAACTGAGGAGCTGAGAAGATACGTCAGGCTGTGGCCAGCTAAGAGTCCTCGAGTGGTCGCACAATTAAATGAGACTTGTACCTTAAGCACCGGAAAGTCTCATCAAACAGAACCTCTTCACGCAGGATTTGCAATTTATGCTAAAGTCTCTGGATTTAGCCCTTAAATTTTGGGGTATCAGGCTGATGTGCCCACTCTGAGGATGGCTCAACGACGCATTACACAGCAGCTTCTCTTGCTGCTTTACAATTGCATTCAACGGGATTTAAATTAGCTTCAGCACTCTAATCGGGTGGCTTTTATAACAGCAGCAAGATAACTCCCAGGCGCTGGTCATGTAGCCTCTGAGGGAAAGCGATTTCAGATGTGTTCAGCAGAACCGCACTGTGCGAGCCATGGTTGTCCTTTCATTAACAGGACGCTATTCGGCTCCTACTGGGAGTCGGAGCGACGCCACGTCACTCTCTATAGGAGATTAGCGTTATAACGGGGATCAAGCACCTCTCCTTGTGTTCACACCAGCTCTCCGGCCTGCAGGAGGATGAGCGCTCCGAAGATGTGATGTTCAGACCTCTAGCCCAGGATTTGACCCATGCACGAGGCTTCTCAGAAAAGGCCGAGTTCTGCCCAAGCCCCTGTGTGGGGGATGCAGTGCTGCCTTCAGCCAGGGGTTGGGACCTCCCCTGGTGTCCTCTGCAGTGAGACCCGCTGGGGACGTTCCCTGGTGTCCTCTGCAGTGAGACCCACGGGGGACGTTCCCTGGTGTCCTCTGCAGTGAGACCCACGGGGGACCTCCCCTGGTGTCCTCTGCAGTGAGACCCACGGGGGACCTCCCCTGGTGTCCTCTGCAGTGAGACCCACTGGGAACCTCTGCTGGTGTCCTCTGCAGTGAGACCCGCTGGGGACGTTCCCTGGTGTCCTCTGCAGTGAGACCCACGGGGGACCTCTGCTGGTGTCCTCTGCAGTGAGACCCGCTGGGGACATTCCCTGGTGTCCTCTGCAGTGAGACCCATGGGGGACCTCCCCTGGTCTCCTCTGCAGTGACACCCACTGGGGACCTCCCCTGGTGTCCTCTGCAGTGAGACCCACGGGGGACGTTCCGGGGACGTTCCCTGGCGTCCTCTGCAGTGAGACCCGCTGGGCTCTGGCACCCTGCACTCACTGTGGGGTTGGTCCCACGCTGACGAGCCTCCAGCAGCGAGGCCAGACCCACAGCGATGGTCAGACTGGGCTCACTGGGTTTTTTTTTTTCAGTGGGGCGTCGGTGGGACGCTGCTCGGGAGGCGAGGAGCGGCGTGCTGGCGTGCTGTGCCTGCCACCCCTTGCTGCGCAGGGCCCCTGCGCTTTCCTGAAACCAGCTGTCCCATGGCAGGGGTTCGCTCCGCAGTGCCCGAGGCAGGGCCCTTGCAGGACAGCCCCTCACGGGGCACTCGGCTGTGCTCTGGCGGGGTTTGAGCTGCTTACGGAGCCAAGATTTACTGTCCGGGCTCCTCCAGCATCCTGGGAGCCTTCGGGTCCCCTCCAGTCACCTCCTCCCCACCCACGGGGACTGGCTGCGGTGCCTGGCTCTTGGGACAGGCAGGTGGGGCGAGAGGAAAGCGGGGTGGGGATCCGTGCGGTGAAAGCCCCGGTTGCTTGCCAAGGGAGACTCACGAGTGTTGACGTTTAACTCCCTGCCTGCTCTGCAGACAGGAAAATGCTGCCCCAGCACACCGGAGCTGTACAAGGCTGACATTTCCAAGAGCCCTGGGCACCTCTTGCTCAAATTCTTGTGTTATCCCTCGCCATGAGCCCCGTGCTGAGCGCTCGTAGCGTGCGTCCTGTGGGAAACCCCAACCTTTGCCTCAGCATCACTGGCTATGCGTATGGGAGAGACGCGCAGAGCCCGTGCTCAGCAGGCAGGAGAGCTGGGCCAGCCCAGCCGGGGCGGCCCCTTCCCACGGCCACCGGACCAGCAGCTTCCCACAGTCCTGCCACCAGCCTGGGAACGCTGAGGTCAGGGGCGGGAAGAACAGGCGTTGCTGTCTTTTCCAGCAGAACTGCACCAAAACTGGCACCCACCCATCCAGGGCGGTTTCCCCGGGTGTGTTTAACCTACACATCACACAAGCGACGGGCACCCACCACGCTACCGCAGGGCGGGTGGGAGGCAGGAGCTTTCCTGTGGCTTTGAGCAGTAACTGAGCAGTCGTAGAGGCGATCGCGGCAGCCCGGGCCTGGCACGGGCTGTGCACGCGTTTGCACACGCGTAACCCCCGTGGGAGCAGCGGGACCCCGGGAGGGGACCAGGACACACATGGGTGGCAGCAGGCCCAGGGCACAAAGTTTCTGTACCAGTTTTCCCATTGCTTTTTTGAAGTATTCCAAGTTTAAACAAAGTTTCTCTGGGATTTCTCCTGGAACTCCAGTGTTTGTCCATCGCCACAGCACCATTTCAAGTCCTTTCACGTACAGGAGGCCCCAAGGCAGTTGGTTTTACTGAGCAGATTTCTCACCTTATCATTTACTCCCATGATTCATTTTCTTCGGCTCGTTTTATGCATTTCAGCTCAAAACACAAGATTTAACTAAACCTGTCAGCGCCAGGATCGGACCCAGCAGGTTCACCCCAGGCCGGGACTCTCACTGGGGGCCGTTTCCCCAGCAAGCAGCTGGCCCCAGCCCTGCACGGGCTGCAAAACCAGGGCTGAGATGTCCCTGGGGGCAATTCCTATCTTCCGGCGGTGCCAGGCATGACGTGGTGGATGAAACGGCCTCTGCCTTTGGGATATACGTTTTCTTTTCATGACTGCCTCTGCCACTGGCTGCTCTGCACCTGATGGATGGGAGCACACCGAGGCTGGACGCCCCGGCTGCCGAGCTCTCCAGCCTTCCCCTGCTTCGGAGGGGTTTCTTTCCTCTCCCGCTATGAAAATGTTTGGAAAGCCAAACCGTTAAAGGAGAGCTATAAAGCTTGACTCAACCCTCTTATTTCTTCAGAAAAAATAATATATTGAAACATGAACGTGCCCAACATCGCAGGGTCTGCTTGCTCTTGCCCAGCCTGCGCCTGGAGCGTGCTGTAGCTCCCAGGCAGCAGCAGCCCCAGCTCCAGCGGGACCTTTCCCCGCGGGAGCCCACCACCGTGCTGGGATTTTGCTCTCCAGCCCCGCTCCCAGGAGGTCGCCCAACGCAGAGCTGTGGCTGAATTTCTCCATCCGTAAAACACAGCGACCACCCCTGATCCTCCCACCCACTGCAGAGTCCTGATCTCTATGCAGGGACGTGTCCCAGAAAGGGTCAGGTGTTAGCCCCATGTGTGCAAGGTTAGCTACTAAACACGAGGCCAGCAGGAGCCTTGCTCGTATTTTTAAACAATAAAGCCATACGTTTTTGGTAGAAAACTCCCAATAGTTTAAAAACCTTTTTTTTTTTTTTTAAATGAACAGCTCAAAGCACGTTAAAAAGCAGAAGGAAAGAAATTGGTGCCCTTTTACATCTATATGCAGTCTTTAGCAATTTTGTTCAAGTACAGCATCCGTCTCCTCACATTCTGCAGGGGGGGCCTGTGCCCTGCAGTAAGATTTTTCTGCAGGCGCATCGGCCGCTTCGCATAGCGGGGGGACGCGGGTTTGTAAGGGCTGGCGTGTCCCACTGCTTACTGTGGAGGAGCTGGGGCTCTGTGGGAGGCAGCTGCGGGCGAGCGATGGGGCCCAGCTGCCCCGGGCGGAGGGAAAAGCCCCTGCGGGTTTGCAGTAAATGGCTCCAGCAGCCGGGGCCCTGCTCTTACGCCACCTCCGCCTCGGCCGCCGGGATCCTGCCCAGCAGGAGAGGGGACCTATGGAGCAAGCGTGGCTTGGAGATGTGGGAGAGCGTGTCTGAGGGGAAATGGCACAGGTAAAGCTGAAGATGTGTATTGTATAATTTCTATAGGCGTATTAAGTGTGAGGGTAGGGGTGAGAGTGAGATAGGCAAGGGCAAAAGGGATCTGGAGTGCAGTTAGTACGGGACCAGAAAGTGGAGTGGTTCTGCTTTTTCAGGAAATTTTTTTTTTCTAGAAGTGTGGAGTCTTCCTTTAAAGAAAACAATGATTGTTTTAAAATAAATATACATCTCTTTTTGCAAAAGAAGTTCCTCAAGCACCTAACTTTTTCAGGTAAGAGAAGAACTTTAAGAACTGGTTTCTCAGCAGTTCAGGTATTTTCCTCTGCCAGCTCCACGCTGGGCTGCAGGGGTGCGTTCCTGGTGCTTGTGGCCGCTCGCTTCTTTCTGGGGTTTGGTCGCTGGCCGCTGTGGCGGTGAGAGACCCCACTGCTGCCCCCTCCCTTGAGCCGCCCAGGGTAGGGAGCCTCTTCCCCCTCCTGGTGCTTCACGTGCGATGGATTTGGATTGTCACCAGGGCATAAATGTGCCCCGGGCTGGGGCCACGGGGCCGCGGCTCTGCCCAGGCAAAGGGGTGCCCGTGGGCTGGGCGCGAAGACGTTGTAGAAACCTGCGGGCTTCACCCCCCTCCTCCTCGTTCGGTTCTGATAAACTAGAAAAATCCTACCGGGGCAGCTTTTCTTCTGGTTCGCTCTGCCGCTGGGTGCCCGGGGTACTGCTGCCGTGGGGTGACCCCGGGCTGCGTAACCCCTTTCCTCCCTTAAACCGCTCCGGAGCAGCGAGTGCCCTGTCCCATTTGCCAGCCTGGAGTAACTGCCGCTCCTTAGGGTGGCGAAAGCGCACGTGTCTCTTGGGGTGCCGTTTCTTAGGGAGCCTTAGTGTGGCAAAGCTCTCGCAGGCTGCTGGGAGACGCCGGGGCTGGGCTGAGGGCTGTGGGCTCTGGGGGAGCCAGGCTGGCGGCCGCGGAGCAGAGCGGGGAAGGCTCTTTGGGCTATTCCCCGTGCGGAGCCGAGCAAGGGCTGAGGGGGGCTTCTGCCGTGTTTGGGTGCAATTTATGTACGTAAATCTTCTATAAAGTGGTGGGCCTGTTTCCCTCCTCCCTGTTACTGGTGTCAATAAAAGGACATTTTTCTCTGCTGCTTTGGAAAGAACTTCCAGCTCTTATAAGATGGCAAAATTTTTCTGCCCCCTTGATTGCGGCTGTAAAGATGGTGGGGGCTGTGAGGAAAAGGAAAAGCCTGAGGGGGGTGAAAACAGAGGGAAAAACAACAACGGGAGCAGTGAAGCAGCGCTGCAGCTAGCAGTGCAAAGCAGGACCTTGGCCGGGCTGAGCCCCGGCAATGGGGGATGCTCCCGTGCCCCGGGCTGGGCGGCTCCGGACGTGGCGGAGATGAGGAAGCTGATGGGGAATGGTGCCCTGCTACAGCCCAAAGCGGCTTTCGGGGTGAGACGGTGGAAGGTGCTGTAAATCTGTGGGGTTGTAAATCTGCGAGCAAGGAGCTGCTGTTCGGCTCCCGACGCTCATAAAGTGCACGCGGCTGACTTGGAGCATCACTTACTAAGTTTAAACGCTGCCAGGCTCGCAACAGGCACTGCGGCAAGCTACTTTGGAGAGTCTCTCCTTTTTATGGCTTGCGTGAGCGCCGGAGGTGTCTCCTCCTCCATCCGGTCGCCGCCTGGGAAGAGGCTCCAAGAGCTCTGGCTCCATCCCCCCCTCGTGAACAGCCACTGGGCATGAGGGCATGGGCATGCCCACGGCCACAAGCAAAAGCCTTCGGTGCTCAGCCTCGCCTGCCGCTGCTCCGGCTTCTCCAGCCGCGCCTGCCCGTGCTGTCGCTTGTTCCTCTGGGACACCACCGCCTCCAAAGCCTGCCTCCATCCTTCCTTCCCACCCACGCGGATGTCTTGGGGCCCAGGTTTCCAGTGATGGAGATGACCTGGATTTGAGAGAGTTCAGGGGAGAGACGGGAGTTCCAGAAACTGCCGAGCATCCGACTAAGCCTGGCACAACCGAAATGCGCTTTTGGCTTGGGCTAAGCTTGGGGAGAACTGGTGCAGGGGCATCTGCCCGACTCCTAAACGATTTATTAATGCTGCAGATATGCTCAGCTGGTCTCTCTATTTGGATTTCTTTTTTGTGGCATAAATCTGTTACCTGAAGCCCTAGAGCTGCTCTCGCCACCTTGTGCTTTGGCCCACGCAATGCGTCTTCCTGCCTGGAAGCGGCTGGGAAGCGCAGCAGCCCCTCTCCAGCGGGGTGGTGGGCACCCGTGGGGTCGTGTTTTCTGCCTTACGCTGCCAAAGGAGCCCACCCAGCTGGGTCTGTTGTGTGTGCCTCTGTCCCCTTGGTGCGATGGTTTGAGAAGAGACGATTTATTGCGCTCGATGGGGATTTGGTGTTGGGACTTCACACCAAATAACCGGGTTGCCTCCGAGCAGACTGGGGGTGTGCAGGGAGCCGTTCCCTGTCCCCAAGGCACAGGAGCTGTGGGGTGGTCTCGGGGGCATCATCCGATGAACTTCAACCCTGTGGCATTTGGGAAGGCACAAACCCCTGCTCAAAATGCCTGTGAGCGCCCGGCTGTAACGCAGCCCACTCCCATTGCTGGGACAGGCTGTCCCTTCCCCTCCCTCTGTAACGCTGCCCATCCTGCCTTCTGGTCGCCCCTTTGGCCTGTGTCGGCTAACGGCACGATACTAACGTCAGGGTGCACCGAGGCCTCTGCCCGTGGTTACTCGGTGTAGGCTCTGTCCAAGTGTTTCACCCACCGTCCAGCTGGGAACAAGGCTGCCGAGACCCGGCCAAGCCCCTGGGAGCTCACGGGCTGAGGTGGGCACCGGGAACCTGCAAAGGAGTGCGTCCAGACAGCCCGCGCTTGCTAGGAGCGGTTTCAGAGGGACGAGGGGAAAACGTCGATGGCTAACAGATGGGCAAACAGCGGGGGTTTGGGTGCGAGAGATCTCAATTGACCAACACGGCGCTACCGAAGGAGGCCAGCGCTCGCGCTGGCGTGCAGCTCCCGGGATGGGGCTAACCGCTTTGACTGTGGTGGGTGATAGCTGCGTTGCCGCCTGTGTAAAACGGCACTTCATGTTAGATGCTCCTCTAAAGCATCCTCAGGGCTCCAGGCAGCCCCCCTGCTTGTTATTTTGATACACAATGGAAATATTCTTGCTTTTTAGTTGGCTGCAGTCAGTCATTTGAGTTTATGGCCCATTTGGGAAGGTGAATGCCTTCTCCCAGCTCTCCTCTTTAACCTCTCTTCAATCTCTCTGCTGATGGCACATTCAGCAGCTCTCTTTCCACTGCCCACAGGCAATTGCTGCTAAAATTATATATCTTTTACTATAACCTTTTGAAATAAATGGTTCTGTTTTAACTGTTAAATCTTTGTGGCTGTCCTTTAAGCATCAGAATGAAGGAAAAGTGTTTTGTTTTGGCAAGGTTATTTAAAAGGGGGCGGGACACGAGAAATTATCTTAATTTCTCTGGTTTTTGTGGACAGTGGGTTGTTTTGAGGTTTTTTGCTGGTTTCGACAAATAAAATGATTTATCTGTCAAATTCCCTGTTGAAACAACGCTGTGCCTTTCTCCCTCTAAGGGACTGCTTTGCCTCTCTTGGCACCAAAGGGGTCTCTCCTACCTTTAAAGTCTTTGCAGCAGCCCCTGTGATGCTCTTCTCTTGAAGCAAATATCAGAGCAAAACAGACAGGCAGGACATGGCTAAGTTTGAAAATAGTTTTATATGTTCTGAAGTATCTGTCCTTAGGCATGTCTTTGGAGCAGGAGGTGTGATGGTGTGATGAATTTCAAATCAGACCTCTGCAGATCTCTTATTTTCCAAATAGGGTTTTTTTTTTTTTTTGAAGGCTAAGAAAGTACTTTTTTTATAGGAAAAACTTGTCAGAGGGATACAATAGCTTCTCATATCTAGTATCTGTGTGCAGAGCAAAGGATGCGAAAGATAGATGTCAGGAAACCTGCTCATTTAGTCAAGAACTCTTATCCTCCCACTGTACCTAAGATGTTCCTGATCCCACAAGAAATATATGAAGCGCAGCCTCACAAGTGCTAGCAAATACTGATTTGCATTAATCTTATTCTGATTTCTACTCCTTGGGTCTTTTCCCTCCTCCTTTCCCTAAGTTAAGCGCAGCATCGTCTAGACTTTTGGCTGGTGGTCTTGGTGAAGCATGTGCCCTTTTGGAGATACCAGAGTCCCATGGGCCAGCAAACCTCATGGGAAGGGGCCTCTTGGGGAGGCCTTGGCTGATTGCTGCAGTGTCACATATGTCAGGCTTCCTTCAGTGGCTCTTTTTTTTTTTTTCTTTCTTCCTTCTACTTCCCTCTTGTTTCTGTTGCCACCCACCTCTACCTGTCCCTTAACTCTAGCAGCCCTTGGTGCAAGAGAGACAAGAGGGCTTCTGGCTGGTCACCTCCGCTGCCATGCGGGGTCACGGCAGGGCTGGCTCATCCCAAATGTCCTGCCCTGCCCCGTTACCCTGAGTGGGTTCCCCCGCCCCGGCACAAGGCTGGGCGCGTCCCTGCGCCTGCTGCCCTCTGAGCATCCTGCCAGGGGGACAGGACGAAGCCCTGCCGCAGCCGTCGTCTGAGCGACTACGCAGTGCCTCTAATTGAAGGAGCCACAAATGCATGCAAACTCCTGTGCTGAACTAGCATTCTCACACAAATTAAATTACAAGTAGGAATAAGCCTAATTGTACCAGACAGCAATTAGTATGGCTTTACTGTCAGGAGACAGCCGGCTCGTGCTGGGCAAGGGAAAGTTGCTTCTGTCCCCTGGGAGGGGACTTGCGAGCGCTGAGAGCTCCTGGGGGATGGCTCTGGTGGGATGGGGGGTGTTTGGGACTGTGTGCGTGGCTCCGGGGCGGGATGTGGGTGTTTAAGGTGCTCTGATGCAGCGCACCCATCACAGAGCCCCACACCTGCGTCCATGCACGCTTCTGACTGCTCCATGCACGGGGTGCGGCTGAGCGGAGCGCGATCGGCCACTGGTGTTGATCAGGACCAGGGTATTTCTTGGAGGCCAGTGGATGTAGGACCCCAGGCCTTTGTCGTAGCAGCCTAATTTCTTTCCACGGGCACGTTACCACATTAACTGAACATCTCGCGCTCTGTCCTGTATCTTCCTCGGGAAGCCTCTCAGAAACGTGATGCCGCTGTCAGATCTGGGTGACCGGGGGCTGCTGGTTGCGCCCAGTCCCGCACGGCATTTCCACGCCAAAGCATCGCCTGCTTGCACACCTTCTCCGTCGTGCTCCCAAGCAATGTAGCTGCCTGCTCTCAGGACAAAATGAGGACAATAATGAGCGGAGCGGGACAGTATTGAGCCTCCTGTCCACTGACAGCTGTCTTCTGACGGCTCAGATGCAATGAGTTCAGGTCTGAATCGCTCAGCACTGTGGCTTTAGAAACCCCAAACTCAATTGACTGAGGATTTGCAAGAGCTAGACCCTGGTCTCCTCGTTCAAGCTTTAATAACGCAAGGAATTAGTGGTAAAGTATTGGACGATTTAAAAATAATAAAACATTTCTCTAGTGAAGCTTAAAAAAAAAAAAAGGCATTTGATTGTACTTTGATTAAGCACAGAGAGAGGCTGTATATAAAACATACCTCTGGACATCTCGCTGCTATAACCACCATAATAAAAGTTTGGTTTATGTAACAGCTTGCAATCTGTGTAATGCACTTTAGTCTGCAGTGTGGACATAGAGCTGAGCTGTGCTGTGATTGCCAGGAGCTGTGGTAATCTGTTATTCTGAGGACACAAGGGGTAAATAAGAGCTTTTCTGTAAAGCAGGGAGACTTTTCAGTAAGACCTTTAATAGAGCAGTGAGATTTTTTGCCATATATACCTGGGCATCATTGCAAACAGGAAGATTTACTGGTAGCTTCAAGCCAGAAGGTTCATGAGCAATTTATTTCCAAAGCACTGTGCTACTGCATATGTTTGTTCTTGGTAAAGGAAAACCATTCAGGGTTTTTTCCTTTTTTTTTTTCTTCTTTTTTTTCTCCCCCCCGCCCCGTTTTTTTTTCCAGGTCTGATGCTGTTCTGTCTGCTTCAGCTTCTAATGCAACATGACATTAGGATCCAGGGAGTAGAAAGGAGTCATTAAAGTTGAATCGCGAAAAACAATTAAGTTCCCAAAGTTGCTCCACAAATTACACTGCTGTTTATTTAACATGCTTCTGACATAGAGGCATAATCCTTCCAGTCTGAATGCGGCTTTTGTCCTTCACCCTTCATCAATCCAGGGCAGAGCAGAATAAGAAAAGGATGTTCCTCCTGGGTTGGTGCCTTGCGTTTCCAATAGCGAAAGGCTTCCTCTTCCAACAGAAGCCACTTAATTTGACCTTGGTGGAAACTTCTCCACAGGCAAGAACAGCCTAAAAATGCAAACAATGAGTTTTGCCACCAAGAACAGGTTTCACAGTAAGCATTTGCCTTATTTAACTGACCCTCTCCCTGCAGGCTTCAAGCAGGGAGGACTGATCAAGCGGGTTAAACTTTCCTTTGGTTGTAGTTTTGCTGAGAAGGTCTAGAGGAGACTGTGGAGAAAGAAGCCTTGTAAGTGTTGATTTGTCTGGATTTGATAGCTGGAATAGCTTTGCTCGAGAGATGCCGGGTTTCCCCGTTAGGGCATTAAGAGGGAAGCTGAGCGGCGCTGGCAGCTGTCCTTAGGTTGTGCTTAGCTCTGCTAAGGGCCACGTTAGCTTTGTGGGCAATGTATTTCCAAGATGTATTGCTTATAGCAAGAAAAAGCCCTGCATTTGCAATACTGGCTCCAAAAGATCCTTGGGGTTTGCTGACGTTCCAAAACAGGTTCTGTGGTTGCCAGCTGGGCTTTGTAACCAACCGGGCCAGGGAAAACTTCTGGACATGCAATCTGGTAAGTGTTCAGCTCTGAATCCAAATGTGTTGCTCAAACACATCTTAAAGGTTCTTTGCTTGATGAAGAAAAAGTTGAATTTGAATATTCAGGCTCCTAAATCCTATTATAAAGGCTAAGTAGCTGGGACTGCATCTCTATGAATGCAACAGTGGCCTTAGAGGCTAATGGCTGACTTTCCTCAGCTCTTGAACCTCATGAAGTTCTTAAAGGCAAGAAGATCCAGGTCAGATGAGGAGCAGAAGAAATAAAGTATAAAACAAGATTAGGAAGACCATCAGGAGCCTGTTCTCCACCCTTCTGCACCAAGGTGGCCAGCCATGCCTGAGCTGATCCTGAGGGCCTCTTGGTCTGAGGGTGGGGATCCCACAGCCTTCCCAGGGAATGGGGTTAAATACTTCACTATTCTTACAGCTTTCCATAATGTCTATCTTGCATCTTCTGTTTTAATCTCCTTTCTGCTTGTCCCATCTTCATGAACAGTTTCTTTCCTGCCTCTTCTTTTCTGGTAACATTTTCCTTTGAAAAGATGGGTATGGTCAGTCTTAAGTCCTTTCCCATAAACCATCTGAATGCTTTTTGTTGCTCTCTGCTGAACACCAAGTAATGCCCATCTCTCTAGAAGTGAGGTTCCCAGAACTAGAAGGTGAAGGACACCAGGATTTATCCAGAGTTCAAACCCAGGACTCTCAGCACCTTAAATAACTGCTGCCCTCCAAGAGAAGCAGCCAGGCAGAGAAGAGAAGAGCGAGCTCAATGGGGAGCAGGGAACAGCACTTGTCCTCGTTTCAGCTGGGATAGAGTTAATTTTCTTTATAGTGGCTGGTATGGGGCTATGGTTTGGATTTGTGCTGAAAACAGTGTTGACAGCCCAGGGATGTTGTAGTTGTTGCTGCACTGGTCAAGGACTTTTCAGCTTCCCCTGCTCTGCCGGGTGCAGAAGAAGCTGGGAGGGGGCACAGCCAGCAGAGCTGAGCCCAACTGCCCACAGGGCTATTCCATACCATAGGGCGTCACGCTCAGCATGTAAAGCTGGGGGAGAAGAAGGAAGGGGGGGACGTTCGGGGTGATGGCGTTTGTCTTCCCAAGTCCCCGTTAGGCGTGATGGAGCCCTGCTTTCCTGGAGATGGCTGAACCCCTGCCTGCCCATGGGAAGCAGTGAAGGAATGCCTTGGTTGGCTTTGCTTTGCTCGCGTGTGCGGCTTTTGCTTTCCCTATTAAACTGTCTTTATCTCAGCCCACGAGTTTTCTCACTTTTACCCTTCCGATTCTCTCCCCCATCCCACCTGGGGGAGTGAGCGAGTGGCTGGGGGGGCTGAGTTGCCGGCTGGGGTTAAACCACGCCAGCCCTGCAGTCAAACCCCATTTATTAGGGACTTCAGAGGAGGGAAGGGGAAGGGACTGGGAGGATGCATAAGAAGAGTTGGGCAGAGGAAGAACTTTGGGGTAAATCAGGAAGAGGAACAGCGTGGAGAGCAGAGCAAGGACCTGAGATTGCGGGCAAGCATCCCGCATGCAGCACGTGCTGTTTGCGGGTGGGTTCCGCAGCACGGCATGCGGCTGAGGTCCGTTACCTCGTCACTCGTGACCCCGTGATGGAAAGCATTGCTCCAGAAGCTTTACTGACCTTGCCAGCAAAATCCCCCAGATGTCGGAGCCAGGTCTCTGGAAAGGTTGCCAATCAACATGTCATATGTTGAGAGAAGATATATGGCTAGATTTAATTGGCGAGATGTTCTGCCGTTACTGAAGCGCCTATCTGCCTCTGTAGGGTACAGCGTACGTGTGCGTATAACAGATTGCTGGCTTTTGATGTACGCCACATAATTTGCTGTCTTCCTGACTGACGGAAAGCACAAACACTTATTAAAGCATTATAAAAGCAGGTCAAAAGTTTCATGATTTTCCTAAGCCAAAGGACAGTCTGTTGTGTTTAAATAGAGCTAAAATTAGCACTTTTTTCCACTGGAAAACTCCATCAAATGCTAGTTTGTAGCCTTTAATGTTTTTTTGCTTTTTGTTTTTTGTTGTCGGGGTTTTTTTGAGTAAAGTGGCTATGTTCTACTTCTCGTTAATTAACCTCTAGACTTCTCTTCATTGCTTAAACAAGACAGTGCATGAAAGGATGTTGATGTTATTAAAAAGCAATGGGAACAAGGATGGGAATGCTGCTAGTGAAGAGACAGTGACACTTTAGTTTGCTTTAACATGGCAATCTGGCCCATCCTTCTGCCTGGCTCATTATTACAAGATCTTGATTGAGGCTTTGCTGTATTGGGGGAGTTTGCAGAGAAGCTAAGCTTGGAAAACATGTGCCTCTTTTGTACTGTTTTATAATTAATGAGTGTTAATGCCTTAAACACTGTTCTGTGAGAAGTATACAATGCAGCGGGGAGGCAGAAGTGGCCGGTGTTGTGTGATACGGCGTGCGCTTGCGCCTGCTTGGTGGCAGCTGAGTAATTGGATGTCGTAGCCATCACTGATGTTACTGGAGTGCCAAGGGACTCCAGCAGTAGATTGAGATGACCTTGTGGTAGGTGCCTCACAAACCTGGGAGAAAGAGCTCTCTTACCCAGGAGAAGACACAAAACAAGGCATGACTGCAAGCAAGGGAGATGAAGGAAACTACCGAATCGTATTTCTCAACTTCTTGGAGCATAGTTGTATTGGCAAAAATACACTGAGGGGGGCCCTGATCCTATAGGGTATATTCACAGGCAAAGGGAGGATAGCACGGCTGACTTGGGTTTGCTTAGAAGGAAAAAATCCCCATGCAGAAGGGGCAGCATGGAAGAAAATGTGAGTGTGATTGTTTGAGAGCCTAGCAAAGGAAGAGAGAAGCTGGTTTCACAGCCAGCTGGAGGAGGGAGCTGATTTCTTGGTGCTAAATGAGTAATAAAAGACAAAGCAGGGCCGTCTGTGAAAGCCTTTGAAATAAAGACAAGCAGTTTACGTTTGATCTGATATACAGAATTCAGCAGAGGAGCGCGGAGAGATGGTCAAAGCAATAGGCTTGGAGAAAGACCTCTGAAATAGTATTTGATACAGGTACCTGTAAGAGCATGATTGGCAGGGGGAGATAAAAGGGCTCTACAGCAGAGGAGCAGCAAGCTGGGGAGAGCTGCAGCTGTGTGGGAAGCCAGGGAAGGCTGCATTTTTCAGGTGTTACGTGGGAGAAAACGGCAAGATTTAGACCTTAGAGTGAGTTAGAGAGGTCTAAGCAGCGTTGTTAGCGGACTCGAGTAGGATGAACTCCACGGGGAGATGGTTAGTGCTGTCTTGGCCTGTTGAGCTGGAGCTGGCAGACGGACGTCCGTGAGATGCTGGAGATCCTTTGTGCCAGCGTGTGATTACGCAGAGAATAAGACTCCTGTACCCAAGAGCAGTGCAAGCATCTCTGCAGCATCCCTCCGCTCCAGAGCCCTGGCCTGCAGGAAAATACCGGTTTCTCCACTCCTTTTAACTTTAACTTCCCTCCTTTCATATAAGATATTGAAGAAACGTCAGTAAATTGGTCTTTCAATCAGAGAACAAGGAAGAAAAAAAAGCCGTATACTCTCAAGCCATGTGTAAATGCCCCATTCTGCTTCATTTTTACACATGGAAAATAAAGATTTCAATACTTCCCATGAGTAGTACTTGACATATATGCAACTATATGTCTACTACCGGTCTCAGAAAAATAATTGGGGATTTTTGTTATCACTGGTCACCCATCAGTCCTAAAGGTAGGCAAGCAAATAAGTAGCTTCTGGGTGATATTAATTACAAGCAAGCAAATTAGATTCCAGTAGCTGATTTTCCCATGGCTACCAAAGCTTCTAGGAGAACAGCAGGGTAATATCACAAACGTCCTCATTCTGCACTTCGCAGTATAAACTGATTCACCGCTTGGGCTCAGCAAGAAGCCCGTGCTACACGGCTGCCCCTTGGGAACGCCGCGTGCGCCGTCGGAGCGGCTGCTCCCGGAGACGGGGCACCGCGTCAGCCCGGGCCCCCGCTCCGCGGCCGTGCTGCAATTTCTGTCTCCCTGGTTGATAGGGCAGAAAATTATCATTTCTCAATTTGCCAAAACATGAGCATCTGCAGTGATATAACAGGGCAGAAGAAGTTGTAGAGTATCTACTGATAAGAATTGCTGCATATTTAATGCAAAGGATATTTTCGGTATAGCAGTGTAATTGGGAAATTAAATCGTCTGAATGTTGTCATACATGCTAATTATACTAAAGACACCGAGAGGAAAAAACCTTCATTTTGCACGTAGCATATATAGTTAGAAGATAATGACATTTTAAATTCATACTCACCATCTCGGTGCACAAAGGTGAAAATATTTTAAGTACGTGCGTTTTGGTTGGAATGCGTGTAGAAAGAAAACAAACCTAGTGTACTTCTTTACAGGGTTTTTTTTCCAAACGCTGGCAGTACCAGGCAGATCAGGGAAATGTGAACTTGTAAATCAGCTTTACTAGCATTTCTTGTTTTGCATAAAAGTTTTGTGCTAAAAAGGACCATAGGTACCAGAATAAACAGCTATCTGCTGCGTCTGTCAATTTGCTTGTTCTTACTTACAGATGATTGCAGTTATCTGTATTTCGTTGTTGTGCAAAGCAAATATTTTGGCTAAAATGCGTTGAAATGCTGTTTTAACAGAGTCATTCATTTGCAACAAATGAAGCATAAAGAATGCATTCTGGAAGCTACACTTAACAGAATTAGAATCATCATGCTGTTCCTTCCTTAAATAAATTCCATTCAGTAACTCACCTGTGTAATGAATGGCACAAAAGCTCTGTCTACCCCGTATTGTTCTTACGACACGAGCGTGGAGTTAAACCTGTGCCATCGAGGTGGGGGTTTTTTTTATTATTGACTGAAGAGGAAAGAGAGAAAAAATATTCACAGTTCGGTTTGTTCTAACTAGGTTCTTCATATTGCCTGCCTCTGCTCTCTGTAGCTGGAAGGAGCTGATGGCATCCGGACGATGTGCCTCGTTACACTGTGCGCAGCTTCCACCTTCCCTGGAAGAGATGTCCTTTTATTACATTCATTGGGTTAGAGTGATGTCAGCATGATTACTCATACGCTTAAAGTTAAGTATATATCCTACAACACTCGGAGGGTTTAGATCTTCTCTGAGAATCCTTTGGGCCTTGATGATCAAGCAGTGTTTTGTTGGAGGAAGAAGTCTCATGCAATAAAACTAAACTATTAAAGAATCTCTCCCTGCTGTTTGTACCTGACATGCTTGTCGACTTTTTTGGGATCGTAATTTGTGACGTAGCTTTTGATTAACACGTAGAAATCTGCCATCTTGTCTTTATAAGTGCTTGCTAAAAATCTTTATAAATATGTTGGGAATTACTTTGAGTAGCTTTCGGGTATGGATAAAGCATCTGCTCGTCCAGCGTAGATACTTAGTCACATTGCAGGTTCTCGTGGTGCAAGACTGGCTCTGGGGTGCAGTCACACCACAGATGCTAATTAATACCTGGGCAGATGAGGAAACAGAGCAGGTATCGGCACCTGCAGAAGTCAGGGGCTGGAAAATTCAGTGGGATTTGGCCACCTAAGAGCTCTGAGGTTTTTGTGGGGCTGTTCGTTTGTTTTCTTTGAAAATCTCAGCCAGATCTGCAAAACTGTTCAACCCCGCATGTGGCTCTGCTCCAATCCCAGTCGGAGGAAAGTGCACGGATCCCAAGCCCACACCGAAGCAGCTGGGATGCGAGTGGGGATCCTGAGCCAGGAGCTGGAGTGCTTCATGGAGCAGGACCAGGGATGCTGCTCATCCCACCTAGCTGCCACTACCTGAAACCCCCTGAAGCTGATTGCTCAGGGCTGTTTTACCAGGGGAGAGCAAGGGTGCTCTCCTTTTGCTGCATGTAGAAGGGGCCAAGGCAGCACTTGGGCATTCAGAGTTGCAGACAAAACTGTCCTGACCACCCAGGAATTCAAAATTCCCCTGTGCAGGCGAGCAACCCTGCATCCAAGACAGCAGGGAGTCCATCAAGCCCTCACTAACTGAGCTCAGCGTTAAAAACCCATCTCCTGGAGTCCTGTTCCCATCTGCCACGGAGCAACTGGTGCTAAAGGAGATTTAAAATCTCAATTTGGGCAGTGCTGCTTGTGAGTCCTGGCTCTCATTATAATATCTGCAGCTACCCTGATGTTACAGTCCTCCCTAACAAGGGTTGTTACCACAAATAGATACAAGACACTAATTTTTTTTTTTTTTTTCGGATGTTCCTTGGGGCCATCTGACCATCTGCTCCACCAAAAAGCGATCCACCTCAGTCAGATGAAACTCTTCCCTGGTGCACTGGAGGCAGGAGGCTGTGCAAAGGAGAGCTGGTGAGAAGCTGGGCTTCTGCACAGTGCTCCTCAGTGGGAGGATGGAGCTGGCAGCTTGGGTTAAGTCTGCTGCAGCAAAATACTCTGCAAACAGCCCAAACTCTGCAATTCCAGCCTGTGCCTCTATGTAATACATGTAGGTGAGAAACAGCTGTGGGAAAAGTATTCTCTTGCAATAGGCAAGTTTTAATATGTTCTAGATTTGGTAGAAACAGGTATGCTCTTTCATTTAGTGCCACAGGAAAGAATCTAAAAGGATTAAACTATATTTGACATGGAGCAGCGTCTTCCATTCACCCTACTGTCAATCTGCTTAAAATACCCAGTCTGATGGAAACCGGGAAGATTTTGTCCCTGATGTGCTGCTGTGAGAAAGGATGACCTGGGAGGTGAAGACGAAATGGTAGCATCTGCCCTAAAATCTTGACCCCTTGAAGTTAAGAGCAAAACTCTTCCAGCTGGAGTGGGTTCAGCCTTTATGTTTGGTCCAACAGCTCACAGGCTGCCCATGATGAACCTTTAGCCTTTGTCCTCGTCTGCAAAATGGGATTAAACATTGGGGTGGAGTGTGCAGCATCTTCCAGAAACATGAGGAAGGTGGCTGAGGTAGCCTTGCTGCTACGGGATGATGCCGCCGGGGCAGGAGAGGTGGCACCACGCATGTGGCATAGGATCGAGCCCTAGAGCTGCAGGCTGCCCAGCATGGGGACCAGGCGAGCCTGCAAACCATGCCAAGTAGGGGGACAGAGTTTGTTTGTGCTGAGCAGTTGTGAGAGAGCCCCAAACCCCCACAAAGTACTCCCAAGCGCTGCAGTATTTGTCAGTCAGAACCCCAAAGCCAGTTCGTGGCCTTTAGCGAGGTCAGTGGACTTGTGCTGGCGGTTTCTGCCCTGGGGGGTCCTCCACCGCCGAAGTCGCTCACCCTGAGGGCTGCGGGCTTGTCCTAAACCCCGGGATTTTGAGTCACTGCTGCGCACTCCTCCCAGCCCTGCGCAGCTGTGCTGCCTCTGCCTTCCTCCCGAGGACCGCTTTCATCTGCCCACAGTCATGTCAACTGCCAAGAGAAATGACCCCTAATAAGAAGGGATTCTGGAGCTGCTAAGCAGGAAATTACTACATGTGATGTTGCTAAGCAATGTCAGGCTGGCCTGACTGCCCGGGATAACGCTTCTCCGCTGGAAAACCCGGGAAGGGTTGAGGGGTGTTGGGTGGCTGCTGCTTTCTGCTCAGAGCGGTGGATTCTGGAATCGAGCAAATAATAATGCTCGTCTCATCGGGGCTGGTGTGACAGTTATCGGAAGTGCGAAGGAGATCTCCCCCGAGAGCAGCAGCAGCTGCGGGATGGACAGGACGAGACGGGGGCAGCGGGAGATGCACAAAGGCGTAGTGCATCCTGCAAAGGGGGGAGGGATGTACGGAGAGGGGGAACCCCCCCGGGAGACGGGGGCTCTCTGTCGAGGTGGCTGCGGGCATCTTTCCAAAATGAAATTAAATGGTGAGCGGGAGCTGCCAGCCCCCTCGCTCAGCACCTGGGTGCAGGGGAGCTCCTGCCCTTCGGAAAGCCCCCTCCTTGCACCTGTGGAACCAGAGGATGGGCTTTGCTGGTCTTCTTAAGAAGCTGAACTTTGCTTTAGTGAGGAGCAAAGCTCTTGAGATAACAGCTCTTGAGCTACAACAGGTAGCTCTAGTTGGTGAGGCTCTGGGCCCTGTAATCTGGGGTTTTTCCCTCCAATTTCTCTGCTGCTGGAGCAGTAATTTCAGCCCAGCTCACGGGGACACAGGGCAGCGTGAACTCGCCCATGGGAAGCGAGGTCTCCCTGTCAATTCTCTTTAACCAGCTTCTTCTGGACAAAGGTTTCCTCTTTCCTCCCCCACTGCTTTGCTCTAGTCCTGTCTGATATTAAATAACTCCAGAAGCAGTTACAGTTCATTGCTGAGTTAATCTATTTGTGCAGAAGGTGTCATATCAATGCCCATTACAATTTTGTCCCAGCAGCATCTAGAAGCAATTTTTCATCTCTGCTAATTCTTCATTATTTCCATTTCTTACTTTTTTTTTTAAAAAATGTACTTTTTTTTTCTAACTGTACATTTACAGTTTCCGTTTTAAAACAACTTTAAAGATAATTTCCAAAGCCGTTGAGTGTATTAATGTGCTAATAGGAAGTGGGGAATGCAGATGCGAAGTATGAAGTACATTTCCATCCCGAACTGGCAGGAGCTGGAGATGTCAGGGTGTCCCCTGCCATCTGGCCTGTCAGAGCATGTGGCAGATTCACAGCTCTCACGGGAGGGCTCACTGCAGAGGCCACAGGATCCCATTATGCTCTTTATGGGGACAAGCCAGACGTTTGTCTCGCTGGGGCTGGCTATCAGTCGGAGATGCACCAACCACCCACTCTTTTCCGCGGCACCTCAGAAAGCTCGGAGGATGAGGCTGGTACTTAAAGAAATTTTGATGCTTAGGAAGAAGCCTGTCGGAAACCTGAGGCGTTGCAGCCAGACGCAGCTACGAAGCTGAGAGGGGACGCAACCTCCCGTCAGGGCCCCAGCCCTCTCCGCCAGCTGCAGCGCGGCCTTACGCGCGGGGAGCGCTGCCGGTGCTCGGCGCTGCGCAGCGCCGCGGCCAGACCGCGCTGTGCCCCCCCCGCCGGGGCCCTGACACCGCCTCCCTCATTAGCATCCCTTCCTCCTCCTCCTCCTCCTCCTCCTCTCCCCTCCCCTCCCCTCCCCCGCCGCTGGCCGGGGCGCTCCGCCGGCCGGGCGCAGAGGGGTGCATGGCAGGAGCGGCGGAGCCGCGGCGGCCCCGGGCAGCGGCAGCAGCAGCAGCAGCAGCAGCAGCAGCAGCAGCCACCGAGCCGCGCTCTGCTCCGCGGCAGCGCCCGCAGCAACTTTCTCGCTCCGCGGGGTGCGGGAGCGGGGCGATGTGACCGCGCACCCGCCCCGGCGGCGGAGCCTCCCCGGCAGCGCGGAGCGGAGCCTCCCCGGCGGCGCGGACGCGGAGCGGAGCAGCGCGGAGCGGAGCGGAGCGGCACCTCCCCGGCGGAGTAGCGCGGAGCGGAGCCGAGCCCCCCCCCCCCGCCTCCCTCCCCGGCGGCGCCCGCAGCCCGGGGCGGGAGGGCGGATGCGGCGCGGAGCCCGGCGGCCCGGCGGAGCCCAGCGCGGGGCCGGGGCCGGGCCCTGCCGGGGCGGGCGGCGGGAGGCGCGGGGGGATGCCGAGCCCCGCCGCCCGGCACCGCGCCCGCCGCCGGGAGATGCTCCTCGTGGTCGCGCTGTGGCTGGCGTGGCAAGAAGCGCCCGCGGCGCCGACCCCCGCGGCGGACGACATCACCCGGGGAGTTGTGAGTTACCCGCGACCCCCCGCTCCGGGCCGTTCCCCCCCCCCCACCCCCGGCACCCACCCCTGGCCCCCCCACCCCCGGGCATCGCCGGCCCCCGCGGCGCTGGGCGAGCTCCGGCGGCTGGGAATGCTCCCCGGAGCGGCTCGGTGTCCTCCCGGTGCCCCCTTACAGCCGGTGCCCGCTCCCCAGCGCTCCCATTGCGCCTGTGCCCCCCCGCACCCGCCGGAGGGTCCGTGTCTCCCCCTGCACCCAGTGCCCCCCGCCCCATACCCACCGCACGGAGCCTTTTGAAGCCGGTGTCCCCCCTCCCTTGCAGCCGGTGCACGGGGCACCCCTTGCAACCGTCGCACACCCCCTGCACCCAGCGCACGGTGCCTGCCCCCCCCCCCCCCCCGCACCCGCTACGCTGTGTCCCCCTGCACCCCGGCACGGTGGCCCAACTTTCCTCCCGCCCAGCATCCGCGGGGGGATGGCCCCGCCAGCGTTCGCACACGGGTGGTGATTTCTCAGGCGCTGAGGAAGGGCTGGCCTCTCTCAAGGGCTCTCCGCCTGCGGTGGAGCCACACAAACTCCTGCCAGCAAGCAGGGTGAAACGGCACGTTTGGAGTGGGAGCCATCCCTGGGGACTGGGACGCGCTGGGGGATGCGTTAGGGGCTGCTCTGTGCCGGCAGCAGGCAGAGGGTTGACTTCGTTGCGGTGGTCTGCATGGCATGGTGGTCCTCTGGTCCTGCTTCTCCGCTCACAGGTGCCTGCTGGGTTTGCAGGGAGATGACAGGTTTTAGCAGGCAGCGAGGGCTTAGGTCATGTCCCTGCCGGGTCACGGTGCCAGCAGGTCCGCACAGCTCCACGCCGCCGCCTCTGAGAGGGGAGATGGAGGCTTTTCTCCTGGAGGAGGAAAAGTTTCTCGGAGCTGATGCCAGCCGTAGCTCAGAGAGGAGAAGCCCCACAACTACATCAAACCTGGGTGTTGGAAAGCCGGCCATGGGTGGGCATGGATGAGCAGTCCTGGGACCGGACCCGCCAGTTTGGAGAAATTCCCTGAAATTCAGCGAATTTCAAAACGCCGCCTGTGCGCTGCTGTGAAGGAAGGAGGGAGGATTTGCAGCGCGGCAGGGTTATCTAACGAGCGGGGCTCGCGCAGAGCAGTGCGCCAGGACGCTGCCGCTGCCGCCGAGGCTCGGCCGCCAAGCGCG
Source organism: Mycteria americana (assembly GCF_035582795.1). Classification (NCBI taxonomy): domain Eukaryota; kingdom Metazoa; phylum Chordata; class Aves; order Ciconiiformes; family Ciconiidae; genus Mycteria; species Mycteria americana. The sequence goes on from NC_134377.1 coordinate 14,990,075, forward strand.
TGCTCCGGCTGGCGGGCTCCTGCTCAGACACCTGCCGGGAAGGACAAAGCGTATCGTTCCCCATGGGCTCCTAGCAGAATAGAAAATGTGGGGAAAATAAGGCACATCTGCATTATTACGGTGCATTTGCTTTCCTCTATAACCGAATGTTAAAGCTGGAATGAATATTTCATGCAAACAGCACACAAATTGGTGTATTCTGCCCCAATCAATTTGACTCAAAGTTTGTCTTTGACCTGCTTTTGCCCTTGCTACCGTACGTGCTGCACTCAGCTTTTACAGGTTAAATGTTAATACTCAAGGGGGCTTATTAGTTATCGCGGACAGCTTTCAGGCATTAAGGTACCTTTTTTTTTTATCCTGGACTGGATTTGAGCAGTAGCTCAAAACCATGCTGAAGAGCTGTGATCGTCTCGCAAAGCAAAAGGTGCCGGGGATGGCGATAACTGTGCAGAAGTGAACTGCGGGAGAAGGGGATTACAGAGCCCTACGTTAAGAGGCTATTTAGGCTGGGGAGGACAGAGCAGATGATGTCGGATGGGTGTGTCGGTGATTTCTGGCTGGGGCAAATACATCTCTCTGGCTGGAGACGGTGCTGGTGGGATTAGGAAGGGGTTGGTTGTAAAGCAGGTTTGTGCTTATGCCCTCTAATGAGCAGCAGGGAGCAGAAAATGCCAGGTATTTTCAGAGGTGTTTGTCAGGAAAATACCACCGTGTGGGAAGTGAGAGCTTTAAGAAGAATTATTTGACATCCACTTTATGAAGCAACTAAGAAATTAAAGATCTGTGATGCATTTCAACCAAATATTTGAAAACTAGGAGGCATGAAACCATGGCAATAGAAAGCTCCGCTAACCTTTGAAAATTATATCCAGAAATTCTCTGCAGTAAATAGAGCACAATGTCAATGGAGCTTTTACATCCCAAATACCCCTCCCTTGCAGCCGAGAAGCTTTCGGCGCCGAGCAGCACTGCACCTCCGAGCTGCGTCCTCCGCTCCAGCCCCGCCGTAGGTTTGTTTTAAATGAAACAGTGATGCTGGGCCAAATTAAAGTTCAGCAAAATGAAAGAGGGCTATAATTCAAAGGCAGTTCTTGTTAGAGTGCTGCCCAAAGCAATATAATATTGAGTGATCCTCCAGATTTCATTACTAGTGGAATATCCTGCCCAGTTTATAAATCTAGCTTGATTATTAATGTTTTTATTGTTCTCCATTAGCTGCTCTAACAAAGAGAGCATAAAATAGCAGATGGAACGGAGCTTGACGTGAGTGTTTTGCTTGAATTTTAGCACGTTGCTTTTGAGATTTACTACTTTGCATTTCGCGCTGCTGCCTTTACAGTAAACCCCCCAACCCCTCCTCACCGCAGTGCCCAGCGTTCGCAAATCGCGTCTTTTTATGGCTGTTTGGGCTTCAGAGTCTCAGGGGTGCCGGCAGCAGAAACTTTATATACACTAGTAGTAACCGAGTAATAAGAGCTCTCGCTTCGCCTGGGCTCTGAACCAGGTCTGAGGGGAGGTCTGCCTTCAAGTTTTATTTTGCAGAAGAGCCGGTGCAGTGGAGTCTGTACAGTGAAGGTGTTGACCTGGAGACCTGCTGGTTTGTAAAGGAGCTGGCTGGTAAAGGGGCAGCTCCTGCCCGCCGGGCTGCGTTCCTGCCCGCTGCGGGTCTGGCAGCCGTGCGGTGGGACACTGGGCGCCGGGCAAAAGCTGTGGCCTGAGGAGGGACCGATGCCCAAAGCTGAGCAAGCTTGGCCCCGAGGGAGATGCTTCGCCCTGGCAGTGGGGTTGCAGGATGGGAGCTGGTGGTGGGGCGGTGGTGGTGGCACCGCCGAGATCATCCCTCGTGGACGCGGGCTCTGGAGTCAGTGGCCGAGGGACGCAGGAGTGCCAGGAAAGTTTTAGTTTGGTTGCGAGAGCGTGGGTGCAAAGAAAAAAAAAAAAGACTGTGAGCTGCTTTTTCTTGACTGTGTGGTCAGGGGTGACGGGGAAGTTCTGTGTGTGCCCCCCAGGCGTTTCTCCAGCTGGGACTTGCTGGGCATTCCTGGGGGCTTGCGTATGAGCGATGCCTCTCTCGGCCTCCGGCTCACAAAGCCCGTCTGTGTTGTTCCCAGAGAAGTTGCTCCCAGGGGATGGAGGCATTTGCATTCATCGGTGGAGACCAGGGGACACGCATCCCCCTCTGCCACCGTCCCAAGCGGCTCTTTGTTCAGGGCAGGGCCCTCGCCTTTGTGGCAGCTTCTCATTTGAATGACAAGGATGCGCTTGTGGGGAGAGCTGGGGTGGCAGCGAGCCTTGTGAGGCTGGGCCCCCCCCGGCTGGCTGCGGTGGGCCGGGGGGCAGACAGAGGCTCCTCTGTATCCCCGCACCAGGGAGCCGAGGGGCAGGAGGAGCAGCGGGTTCCTACGAGGCTGCGCCCCGCATCTCCCAGGTGCCGAACGTCAAAGCAGAAGCCGGCCCGCGCCTGGGGAACAGGCTCCTTCTTGCTGTTTCTGGGGTGCTTTTCCTGCTGCGGGAGGGTAGGAGCATCCTGCTGCTGTGGCTGCCAGACGCCCGCGCGCAGCTGCGCGTCCCGGCCCAGCCGCCCTCCCGTTCCCACCTGCGCCGGGATCGGCCAGGAACTCCCCTAAATTGCTGCATTCGAGTACCTGGGGATGGGCATGGTGTCCCCGAGACATGGCGTACCTCCTGGTGCCAGGCTTGGCATAATTAGCCCTCTTAAAGTAAAATCCTTGTATGGAAATAGGCTGTTCCCTCTATCAGGAGAAACTACCAGACTCGTAACCTTCTGTTTCTGCTAATGGGGAAATTAAAAATTGATAATCCCAGTTGGAGCTTCGTTCAGCCTTCTAAAATGGCAAGTCTTTCACGACAAAATGCTCAATAGGTTCCCTAAATAATAATGCATTCAGGCCAACGGTGTTGGAGAGAGGAGCTTTGCTTGGCCCCTCTGCTGCTATTAAAGCACTTCATCCCCTTCCCGCACGGAGCAGTGGCCATCCCAGGTCCATGAATTCCCTCCAAGAAAGTTAAGCTACCATGTTAAAAAAAAAAAAAAAAAAAAGTGCTGCTGGTTACATTTTAAGGTACCTCTTGAAGCCAAAGTGCAATGCAAACTAAATTGGCTTGACAAAAGGCTGGCTGGAAGCTTTCAAAGACAGGCTCCTGTGAAAGCATTTAATCTGGTATTAAAGCCCTGGCTGGTTTGAACCGCTACTTCCCTTTCAGATTTGAGCACCCCAGACCTCCAGATACAGTAATGCAATTTCCTTCTGGCTTGGCTGCTATTGTGGGCCCAGCCGTGTGAATTACCCAGGGTAGTTAAGCTAAATTACCCGCTTTAATGAGATTCTGCCTTCAGGAAGGGTTCCGAGCAGGTGGGTGAAGCCCTGCTGCCACCGGGGACTTCCCCGTGGTTGTGCTGGGGATGGAGCGGGTGAGCTCCCACCTTGGCCTCGCTCCTCATCCTTGGGCGCCGCAGCGAAGCGTTGCGGGGTAGAAGCAGCTCCTGGCTGCCAGGACCCCCCCAGCAAGACCCTGCCGTCCCCGGTGGCAGCGTGCGGTGGGGCGGTACCCCCGTGCCCTCCTTTTGCCCCCAAAACCTCCTGGGGCTCTCACAAGGGAGGTCGCTGCCTGCGTGCGCCTACCTGACTCGACCCGCGATATTTCGTTGCGCTCCCTCGTTAAATTAAACTTGCGAAGAGGCGACGCGAAACGCAGCACCTTCCCGTCCCCTGCCTGGCATCGGACGGGGCTCTCCCGCTTTGGTGTCCGGGTGTGACTCGCTGTCGGGACCACACACATCGGCCCCGCCGAGGACACGGGGGTGACATGGGTGTGACACGGGTGATGTCGTCATGAAACGGGCGGGCTCGGGTGTCTCCGACACCCTGTTTTGTCCCTGCAGGTTCATTAATGCCATCGGCGGCTCGCTCTGACTCATCGCCGAGGCCGCGCACTAATTTCTCATTATTTACTCATTGGCAAAAGTGCTGCGGGAATGGGCTGTGCGGCTCCGGGAAAGGTCACGCTGTGGCTGAGGGAACCTTTATTTCTGGATGCTGTGGGAGCAGGCGTGTACCCAGCGTGGGGCTCGGGTCCTAGCTGGCTCGTGGAGGTGACAACGTGGGAGGGAAAAGCCCTCGCATCTCGGGTGCGAATTGCCGGCTGATGGTAAACCTGGGCCACCGCGTCACCGCTCTTTAAAGTGTCTCGTTCAGAGTAGAGCTGCACTTGAAAGCCAAGGATTTGCTTTCAAAATAACCCGAGATCTGACAGCAACAGTTCTCAAAATGCTTTCTTTAATCAAAATCACTTTAAATGGGTAGATTTGGGAGTTTCGGAAGCTCTTGCTGCTGCGCGCGTGCAGCTGCGTGTGTCTTCTTTGTCCCAGATTTTTATGAGGATTGTCTCTGATTTCTGGGTCAGAGAATTAAGAGATTTGATGTTACATTAAAAAAACCCACAGCAAACCACATATGCGAAGTTAAATCCAGTGCAAAACAAAGCAGACGTGCGGGGGCAACGGGAAGAAGCTGCTGAAGGACCGGAGAGTTTTAGATGAGCGTAATGAGAAACTGCCTTTGCCAACAGGTTTGTTCAGAGGGAAGTCCTGCCGTGACTGACGTGGAGTAAATGCCGATGTTCACCGAGGAGTGTGGTCTTCAGATGGGACTCTGGCAGTTTGATTAGCCATGATGATTTAATAGAAAAGAACCCGATTAAATCTGAGGAATTTCCTGCATCAGAATAAACCATATGCGCAGAAAATCACTCTTCCAAGAAATGTGGAGATGATCTACAGCTCCTGGCAAGAACGGTCCGAATACGGTGATTTGGAAAGTGGCAGTATATTCAGGATTTTTTTTATATTATGTTTTCAAGAGGGAGTTTCTGCCTGTTGACTGTCAGTGGTCAGGCGGAGTTCTTCACACCGGCTGACATATTATTTCATCCTGACAATATTGATCTTTTGGGTGAACAAAAGCAATTTTACCTGTGTCACAGGGTCCTTGCTTGAAGGTGATGGACATGTTTGGATTATATCGTCTTGTCATTTAACAAACCCCAACTGGCATCTCCTGTGGTTCAGCTCCCGGCTGCTGAAGATCACCCGGCAGCCCAGGCGCTGCCGGTATGTCCTGGGTTTGCTCTGCAATTCCAGTCTGTCCTACACGGCCCGCTACCCGTCCTTCTTTAAGGATGCAGGACAAAAGGTTCTCTCATCCACAACACAAGTAGGAGATAAGAGGTCTGGACTGCTTCATCCACAGGTCTCTCTTGATTTGCGGAGGTTGCCTGTCCTGCACCATGGCAGAGGCATTTAACCCCCATACAGCTTCCCCAGGGCCTCCATCCCAAACCACCCAGCTCTGGATTTTTCCACTTCCCACCAAATGTCCCTTGCTGGAGATGGCAGATTACCAAGAGGTCAAAAGGAAACTTCACAGGCTGTTGCCAGACTTCGGGGATCTCGCTGTCCAAGGCTTTTTTGAGGTTGAAGAAGCAGATCTGAGAGCGGTGTTGGGACCAAGTGAGCAGCTGAACCTTGGAGAGGTCCTGAATGGGATGAAAAGATAGAAAAGACTGGTGTGCGAGGAAGGGGTTCCCGTGAGATCCCTTTTGAGAGGAAAGCCCACTCATCTGAGGAAGCGCCCACTTGATTGGCAGCTGTAGACTTTCAAAAATACTGCGAGTTATAGGCTATAGTGCTTGTTCTCAGGCTTTGACTCTTTACGTATCAGTCAACCCTTCGTGAAGATTTGCTTTTCTCGGTGAGATGTTGTCACGTGTAGAAGTACTACTGCTAATATTGTGGCTGAAGTGCATCGGGGGAGATGGATTCTCATGTTTCCCTTGAAGTCGAAGCTGTGACTCCTGGTGCCCTGAGCTGCTGGGCGGCTCTGCGGGGTCCTCTGCAGCCACCCTGGGCACAGTGCCTTCTCAAAGGCCTATAATTACAAAAAACCATGGAGGTCTGCTTGGGCAAAGGGTGTAACACAAGCAAATGCTCCTTTTGCCCTGCTGTAGCTCCTGGGAAGTTTGGCTATAGGATCCCAAGGAAAGCATGAGGACCAAAAAGGTACCGGAACTGCTAGAGCCAATCCCATCATCACTCCAGACCTAGTTACCTGTAAGATCTGAAGCTGATGAATTCAGCCTTTAGGAAAGGGTGTCAGGTCTCATTTGTCACTGAGCAAGAGAGAAACAAAGCAGTATCTCCTGTTTTTCTTGAGCCGACCATGTGGATCTCCTCCAGAGATATTACAGAATCACAGAACCGTATAGGTTGCAAAAGACCTTTAAGATCATCGAGTCCAACCGTAAACCAGCACTGCCCAGCCCACCACTACACCATGTCCCTAAGCACCTCATCCACACGGCTTTTAAATACCCCCAGGGATGGGGACTCAACCACTGCCCTGGGCAGCCTGGTCCAGTGCTGGACAACCCTTTCGGTGAAGGAAAATTTCCTCATATCCAGTCTAAACCTCCCCTGGCGCAACTTGAGGCCATTTCCTCTCGTCCTATCACTTGTTACCTGGGAGAAGAGACCGACCCCACCTCTCCACACCCTCCTTTCAGGCAGTTGTAGAGAGCGATGAGGTCTCCCCTCAGCCTCCTTTTCTCCAGGCTGAACAACCCCAGGTCCCTCAGCTGCTCCCCATCAGCCTTGTGCTCCAGACCCTTCCCCAGCTCCGTTGCCCTTCTCTGGACACGCTCCAGCCCCTCAATGTCTCTCTTGGAGTGGGGGGCCCAAAACTGAACACAGTATTCGAGGTGCAGCCTCACCAGTGCCGAGTACAGGGGCACGGTCACTGCCCTAGTCCTGCTGGCCACACTATTTCTGACACAAGCCAGGATGCCATTGGCTTTCTTGGCCGCCTGGGCACACTGCTGGCTCATATTCAGGTGGCTGTCAACCAACACCCCCAGGTCCTTCTCTGCCAGGCAGCTTTCCAGCCACTCTTCCCCAAGCCTGTAGCGTTGCATGGGGTTGCTGTGGCCCAAGTGCAGGACCCAGCACTGAGCCTTGTTGAACCTCACACAATTGGCCCCTCATACAATTACGTCCAGTCAACATTAGTTATGTCCTAGCTGGTGCTTGGCCAAGGCTGTGCCTTTGAGAAGGCATGTGCTGGGGAGCATGGGGAGCTCCCACCAGCCCGTAGGCTTGATCCCACCTTGTTACTTGTGTTTACCTTGTCGTTGCTGTTCCTTCTTCATGCTCGTAATGTCCCTCCGGCACGTCCGCCAACAGAAGGGCAGTCAGCGATGCTGCTCGAGAAGCATCTTCGCTCCTTTGATAAATTCTCTGCATTAAATTGGCTTTTATTTTTGTTGTTTGTTCTCCATTTTGCTGCTGCTTGGCAAATTCCCCATTGCTCTGTACCAAGCCATGCTGTCTCTACCTTTGCATCCTTCATGTCAGAGATGCATTTTTGTTCAAAAGCAAGAGGAAATTGGGTTCACAAAAGGGAAATCCCTCATAGATGCGCCTGTGAAATGGCAACGTGTTTTATATAAAGGCACAGCTAAAGAGAGGCAGGTGGTTTGGGACTTTTGCCACATTTTGTTTATGCTGCAGAAATGTATCCTCCAGCTCTGATCAATGAGACTCCGAAATGAGGAATAATCTTGCACGGCCTCAGCCGGCACTAAAGTGTAGAGCAATCCAGTTCTTCCTCCCGGGCTGGATGCATGTCATATTTCATGACAGAATGACAGCCCCGTCAGACAATCTGTTGCTGTTTTGGCATTTCTAATACACCTCGTGCTTTGGTACGCACTCACTCAGTGTCCAGCAAGATCAAGATAATCTAGAGGAAATCGGCTGTCATGCTCCAAGGTCCCATATGGGCGGTGAACGGGGCAACAGTGATTTGAGTAGTCTTCTACAAGCTCACCTGGGTTAAAAAACTTCCCCAAGAAGATACTAAAATTCTCTTTCTCTGCCTAAAACCCAGAGCACCAAGTGCCTGATCTGCCAGGCTCTGAGGCACGAGACGTAGTTGTTGACCGAGCAACCGCATCGCTTGCTGAAAGGTAACCTGAGCTCTGAGCACCGGGTCTCTAACAGTGAAAGGCTTCCCTTCGTGAAGGGTATCCAGTCCGGTCTGGTGTTGGGTGGCTTTCATAGGGTCTCCTCCTTTGACCATCGCTGCAGCTCCCTGGGGTACAGCTCAAGGGGCTCCACACGAGAGGCGGTTGCTGGGTCAGCGCTTGGCAGCGTTATATATTTCGGCTCTTAAGAGCTGTTTTGTTCCCCATCAAACCGCGGCAGTGCAGAGGGTCGCGTAGTGGAGGCAGAAGCACTTGACGTATTTGCTCAGAGCTGCGGTATGAATACGAATGCTGCTGCGTAGGTGCCGGTGACAGTTTGCACGTGGTTAGGCTGCACCTCGGCAGGGTCCTGGCAGCGCTGAGTCCTGTCGCCGCTCGTGACGCCGCTGGCAGCCAGAGGCATGGAAGAAGAGGAGCACTTGCGGGAGCTGGGCCTGCCCCGGCCGCAGCTGCGGGATGCCCTGGAGTGACTTCTGCCTTCTGGACGCGTACGGGGCTGCTGGCCGACCCCGGGCTGGGGTAGGCGTGTGCCCGTGGATCTGCTCTGCAAAGCCCATCTGCTGAGCTGGGCCAGCTCTTTTCATCCACGCTTCGGTTACTGGGGGGGGTTTACTTTCACCGGTGTATCTCTTGCCAGCTAGGTCTTTCCCCGCATCGGGGTTTGCCAGGAGCCCAACAGCACCCTGCGGACGAAGCCGTTTCCCCAGAGGAGCAGCTCCTGAGGGTCCGTGCTCCCCGCCTGGGCTGTGCTCGGGGATGCGGAGGTTGGAGGAGACGGGTGATGGTGGGTGCCCCTCCACGCCTCCCAGGGAAGGCCCGTTCCCCTCCCCGCAGCCCCTCGGCGTTAGCAGAGCTATTCCAGAAAATCACCTTTTTGAGCAAAAGGGGTTGCTTTCTGCAACAGCAACAAACGGTGAGCCGGGGCTGCAGAACTGCCACCTCCCCGCTCCCAGCCTTTGCGGGGACCTCTCCTGGGAGATGTACATGGGGGGTTTTGCAGGCAAAAAACCCCAGGGCGAGATCCCGTCCCCAGCCTCCGGCGTGCCCCGGCTGCGGCGGCTGCAGGGCCGGGCGGGCTGGGCCGGGCCGGGCGGGCGCTGCTCGGGGACCCCGGTGCGTCCCCGTCGGTGTCGTGCCGGTGCCCTCTTGTGGAAACCGGGGAAATATCCGAGAAAATACGTTGGTGCTGGGCTGGGTGCGGGGGTTGGAACCCCCCGTGGGTGCTGGGCTCTCCCCCCGGCTCTGCGCCGGGCCCTGCTGCCCGAGTGCCGCCTTCACTGCTGGTACGGATGGAGGGGGAGGGAAAAGGTATTGACTTAGCCTGGGAGGAGGGGGCTCCCAGCACCCAAATCCTGCCCCTTGGTGCAGACCTTTGGTCACTTAAATCCCTGCGTGGTGACAGCAGTCCGTGCTTTAAGTGGATAAAGTTTGCCAAGTGCCTTCTGCGCCTCCTTGCTCTTATTCTGCCGTAATTGCCCTCTACCTCGTAGCAAATACCTTTATCAGCAGCTGCACGCACTTTGACTTTCTTCTTGAAATAGCGTACCGTGGCGCTGAGCCCGCCGGGTAGTCCCGTAACCGCAGAGCAGGCACAGCCCCACCGTCGCCCGTCTGCGGCGGCTCGGCCGCTCTCCTCGGGAAGGCGTTACGCTGCTTCGGCCACCTCCTGAAAATGTCGGCGGGTGAACGCACCCACGGGACCGCGGCGCCGATGTGCTGGCGCTTGCCCTCGCAGCCCGGCACCACCCCTCCGTCGCACTCGGGCAGCTCCGGCCGCAAAGGGTGGTGATTCAGAGCTGCCCTGGAGCAAACCTGCTGGTGCCAAGCACCTTCTGACCCTGCCAACCGCCTCGCTTCCAGGCCCCTTTGTAATAGCTGGCAGAAATCGTGCTACGCTGTGTAGGAAATGCCAGCCCGGCACCGTCTGTCTGTTTTCCATCCTCTGTTCTGGTTTCCCAGCCCTGCGGGACCCTGGTGAGCCACGTGCCCGTCTCGCACCTCCGCCGTGGGAACAGCTCGGGCAGTGGATCTAGCCCTGCTGCTTGGGAAGCCCCAGTCCCACCGCTTCCCTGAATTAAAGTTCTCCTTATCACCTCCATGCTTCCCTCCTATCTCATTTATTAATAGCCTCTTCCTAAAAAAACAGCTTCTGTTTTAAATTTCTAAAGAATTTTAACTATTAAAACCAACCTGTCTCCTCCCGCGTTTCCCAGGCACTTGGCAGCCGCTCTTTCTTCCACGCTTTCCTGGAAAGCAGCGTCTACAAAAGCCCGGCCGTGTTGGCGGAGGTCACCGGTGCCAGCCCGAGGCCGGGGCCGTGCGTCGTTGGAGGCGAAAGGGAGCCGGAGTTGTGGGAGCTTTGTGTCGAATTCATCTGGAGTCCTCGGGGCTACTCGCTGTCCCTCCGGCATCGTGCCTGCCCGTGCGATCATAGATACTCATTTTTTGCTCATCCGTTTAGAGGAATCGGTTCTCCAGGCAAGGACATCTGCTTTTTTGTAGCTCTGGGATCATCTCTCAGCCTCTAGGTTATCTAGACCCATACCGTGTCCGAACCCTGCCAGTTGAGAATTCATTTCCTTTTGGTGAGGGACAATATTGTATTTTTGATGCTGCGCACAGGGAATTCAGTCTTGGGAGCCAGACTTGTTCAGAGCCAGGTTTGAGCGGAGATGAGGAGCTGAGCCCTTCCTCACGTGCTCCGAGAGGCTCGAATCTTATTCAGAGCCAAGAGATACAACTGCAGAAATTTAATTAACATTGCAAAACCCTTTAAAGCAGAGTTTCTGGCAAAATTGCCATCTCCGCTGTGCAAGCGGGTAGGATGCCTGAGCAGCCTCCACAGGGAACTGTCACGAAATAACAAATGTTTCTTTGCCCAGGCGGTTGCGAGGACAACGGTGGAAATCGATACGGCACGCTCTCCTCTGCCGGGGTAGCCTTGAACCCTAAAGAGAAAACGAACTGGCAGCCAGCTCCCCAGCACATCACCTCGGGACGCTCCAAAGAGCTGGAAGTTGTGGGCAGCGGCTGGGCGCGGGGCGACGTGCCGGCGTGGACCACCTGGGGAAGCGGGCAGGGTCTGGCCGTCGCCCGTGGGTGATGAACCGGGGCTGCTGTGGAGCCCTGGGCAGGGGCTGGTGCAGAGGAGGTCACCTCCGTTTGCAAATTAGATTTTTATTGTTTATAGCAAAAAAAAAAAGTGACCACCTGCAGCCATGACTGAGCCTGGAGAAATAATAATAAAGGCAGTGGCAGGCGGAGTAAAATATACACCCAGTGGTTCCTCCACGAGGACAAGAGGGGCAGAGGGAATTGCTCTGTTGAGATAATCCCAATACTTCCATTTTTCAAGGGTTTACAGGTCTCCATCCACATCGTCCTGGAGGAGGAGCTTGTTCCTGGGGGGGCCCACACACCAGCATTGCTTTCTGCTGCGATCGGATGATCAAAGTCCAGACGGGACGTGCTCAAGCCATCCGAAAAGGAGGCGACCAGAACCGGCCCTTCTTTGGGGACTGCGCAGAAATAGGGGTGCCAGGCTGAGGGATCGCTGCCAGTTCCCAGCTGCCCTTACCTTCAAGGGCCATAAGGGCCTACTAGCCAGAAAAAGGGGAGATTCTGCTCCTCGTTAAGAAGCGTAAAGGAAATTAGCTGTTTCCACGGCATCAAAACAGCTGAAGGAACTGGTGGACTCCAGTCTCCCCGGGCCTGACTTGCTGGCACGTGGCGGGGTGGGAGGTAACCTCGGCAAGAGCAGCGACTGAAGCAGCTGCAAACAAATCCTTTAAGGACTCTCCTGACATAAATAAACATGGAAAATAAATGATGTCCCCGGCACTCTGCCCTCAACTGATGGGAAACAAGCTGCATTAACATAGTAGTTCAATAACCTGAAAGAGCTTCAGAAGAGACCTGCTCGCCAGCCCCGGGAGAGGGGAGCGCTGCCTGCGAGCGTGCGAAACGAGGTTGTGAAATGTGGCAGAGCACAGAACGACGGGGTGAGAAAGTACTCGAAAATTGAATTATGAGTCATGGTGGTTTTCCTACGAGGAAGAGCAGGGAGGAGAGGAGGTGTCTGTAGCCGATGGCGAGTGTGCAAGGTGAGGGCAAGGGTGCCCGGTTTGTACCCTGAACTTTGGAGCTGTGACCAGGGAAAGTCGCCTGGGTTTTCTGTTCGTCACACGAGTAGTAATATCTTACGTCCTGCAGGGGAATATGCTGAGAGTTAACATGAGGGTGCATAAAGTCTCCTAGGGGACTTAGTGATGGAAATCCCATCCCCAAAGGTGCAGCAGTAGGTGCCTAGGCAGAGGGGGCTGCCGGGGTGGCTGCTCCCGCCGTCGTGGGCAGCTGCCCCGGCTCTTTGTGGCACAGAAAACCTTGAACTTCACCCTCAGCCCACCCCGCTCCTTCCTGCTTCCCACCGCTTCAGCCCATCTCCTGCTTCATCCTTAATCAGAGAGGACGGGGCGTTACCCCGGTATTCAGCGCTCCCTGAAAGCGTCTCTCTTCCAGCAGCCTCTGGATGGAGCGGAGGGGTTACCGCTTCTTTTATTCAGACTGTTGCATTTCTCCAGCTTCTCTAGAAAATTCCCTTTGTTCATTAAACGACCTGTCTGTTCGGGCCCAGATGGCTGCTTTTCTCTCAGCTTTAGAAATCGCCTGCTTAATTTCCCTGGTGCCCTGCCAGCCCTGCGCCAGGGAGGCTGCCGGGGAGGGGGAAGGAGAGCGTGCGGCAGCCGGCACGGCGTGCACCGACGACGTGCTGCGGCCGAGAGGCTCTTGCAGGGCTTCCCCGGCACCGTCCCTGCCTGCGGGGACAGCTCTGGGCAGGACGGGGAAGACCAAAAACTGCCCCGGTCTGGTGGAGTGATGGCTGGAGGACCCTTCCCACCCGCTCAGGGTCTCCTGGTGGTCCTGTTTCTACCCCCTGCCCTACCAAAACAGCACTGGGGGGGCTCAGTCCCGCACTCACATCTCTGTGAGTTTTCCTATTTCCAGCCTTGTGCTAGGGCTGTTTCCTTGTGTTTTGAATTTAACTCTTAACGTTAACTCTTGATTTCAGTGCGCTGTGCTTGTGATGCCAGTGACCCATGCCTGTGGCAGGTATCGGGTGCCCAAGGTATCCCTGGGCATCACCGAAGGGCTGGGCACCCCAAAAACCCCATGCTATCGGAGTCCAGGACAAGAAAACCAAACACGGCTGAAAGGGGTGCAAGCGTTTTAGGTGGAGGGGAGTGCTACAACCCTGGCTGGGCTTGGGGGGACGGGGAAGGCTTTGCAGGAACCTGTCCTGCTCTGCTGAGGATTCAAGAGCAAGAAAGCCAGGCTGAGAATTTCCTCGGCGCTCGAGGGAAAGCGTGTTACGATCGGGCAAGGCCTATATATATTTTATATAGTGACTTTTAACATGCAGCTCCATTCTAGGGAAGGTGTTGTTTGGGGGGAGGGCCGCCGTGCGAAAGCAGCACTCCATCACGGCAGCTGACAGCAGTGCCCTGCCGGGGGGGCTGCGCAGGCAACGCCGTGGGCTTTGCTCACCCGTGCGTTTTGGAGCCCTTTCTACCCTCCTCCTAAAGCCGCTTTCGCAGGAGAGGTTCCTCCAGAAAGGCAAGCCGACAAAAGTTGGTTTGGTGACTCAACTGACGGGCGCCTGTGTTGATGCCTTAACTGCAGAAGGAGGCTTAGGACCCGCTAAAAGAAATTGCACCTTCCGCACAATTCTTAATTCCTTTGCTGCAGGTAGCGTGGCAGATAAGTGGCCTCTTTGCTGAGGGGGTGGTGGTGGCCTTTATGGAATCGACCTCCTGCTCGTTTTCACCGCCTCGTTTCACAGGCTCCCCGCACTGTGGTTTTCGAGCTTCCAGGTGCACGTTGGTGTTTTACGTAGGAAGATGGGTTTGGGCCCGAGATGGGCGAGGGATGCGCGTACTGCAAATGCATCTGGGGGTCCGACGTGCCGCCGAGGTGCCGGCCACCGTTTCCCACCGGAGGAGGAGATTCAGCATGGGCCTGATGCTGCTGAACCCCTCTGGGTCCCTGCCGCCGTGGCTGCCCTTCTTGGGGTACCACCTCCCCTTCGTGTTTCAGATGCAATGCAAGAAAATGCATCCTATTTTGAAGGCGTCTTAGTGCAGTCATGCTAAATTTAAAGCTCACCTTGGCAGGGCGGCCCAACGTGTAAGTTCACTCGTTCATTTTGCGTCCCGGCGTCCCTTGGTCACACCTGGGTTTGGATTAACCTCCTTCATCTCTCGCTCTGCCCTTTTTGGCTGGTCCAGATATCTGTGCCACTTTTCCTAAGAGAGGAGAGGAGGCCTCGCTGACTTCCCCAAAAGCACCCTTGTCTGTAACAGTTCATTGCCAGGCGATGGGTGCACTTAGCGGAATTCCTTTCCCCTTATTCTAAGGCAATCGCAGAGCAAAAGCCTCCCGTGAGAGCGCTTGGCCGCCGCGTGGGCCAGGCTCCGGCATGCCACGGGACCGTCTCCCTGCTGCCGGAGCTGCTAATTCGGGAGCTTGGGGGGCTGCCGGTCTCATGGCAGCGCTGGAAAAAATTGCTGCCGTGATTGAGTTAAGGTGGGATGTTATTTGCATTGTATTAAATTATGTTAAGTGCCTGACTATATGCTCTTATTTAAGTATTCGTATAAATCCGTCTACGTGCCCTGGTGTTAGCTCTCATCTGTCCCCATCCCACCTCCGCGCTGATGAGGGGAGAAGCATGGTTTTCACCTGACGGCTTCTCAGTTTTCGTTTTAGCTGAGCACGCTTTCGCCCTCCTAAAACCAAACGCCGTGGGCCGGCCCAGCAGCGCCCGCGCAGCGAGGCAGCCGGCAGCTCCGCGCTGCCGGGTCTCGGCGGCTGGGCGGGTTTGCTGGGAGGCAAAATGCAACCGCTGCACAAACGAAGTCTGCTTTCCTTCCTTCCAACGTAAGGCTGGTGATGGTGGCTTGCTCCTGCCCTGCTGTGTGTAGGAGGCAAGCGGCTTTCCCCGGAGGATGCTTACGCTTGATACAGTTCAGCACAACGCTCCCTAAAGCCGTCCAGAAGGATGGGTCGTAGGGTTC
Organism: Mycteria americana; assembly: GCF_035582795.1. Classification (NCBI taxonomy): domain Eukaryota; kingdom Metazoa; phylum Chordata; class Aves; order Ciconiiformes; family Ciconiidae; genus Mycteria; species Mycteria americana. The sequence continues at coordinate 15,005,212 of NC_134377.1, forward strand.
GGTGGGGTTTGCGTCAACCTTTCGGGGCTTTTGAGGAAGTCCTTTACCTGCTCAGGTCTTTGGCTTCCCGCCCATTGTGATAGGCTTGCAGTAGTCTTCCACCTTTAGCAAAAGGCTTTGAAATCTTCTGATTTTATAGAAAAATGAGCACTGGGGGTTACTTCAAAAAGGATGCCAGAAGCCAGGCGGGTTTTCCTGGCACAGCTCGGTTGGCTGTGCCCATCAGCAAGGCAGGGCCAGAGCCTGGGGTGCCCGGACCAGTGGCCAAGCCTGTGCTGGACAAACCTGGCTGTGGCCATCCGAAGCAGGGAGCTGACCTTGGCTCTGGCAGCAAAAGCCCTGTCAGGTCTGCATTAACCAGCCGTCGCCAGCGATGTGACATTCCCGATAGGTGAGCGGCAAAACAGCTAATGACTTCTGCCATTTGACAAATGTTTCCTGACACTGCCGGGGAGGCCATCGTATTTCCCCTGGAGCCATTTGTCTTCTCGTCCCTGGCGTGTTTGCATTCAAACCACCTTCTGCCTTCCCTGGCTTTGCGCAGCAGCCGGCGCCTGGGAGATGCTGCCTGTCCCGGGGTGCCGGGGGCGAGGGAGGACCGAATTCAGTTCTGTGCATGCCGTGTTTGGCGCTGTTGAAAATCCCCTCGGAGTGCAGGCAGCTGAGAGAAGGTGTCCGTGGCGGTGATGCTGCTGCCTGCACCCTCAAAAACAACCCGCTGTGTTGGAGAAGAGCCCAGGGAATGGTGGGGCACGAGAGGAACCCCCTCCTTGGCGCGTGCCCAGCTCCCCTTGCTGCCGTCCTGCCGTCGCTGGAAACCTCCACCCTTTTTTCCCGAGTCGCTCCATGGGTCCAACATCCTGGGCGACGCATCTGGCAGCTCCCGTAGGTGACGCAGCCGGCGTTCAAGCCCTCTCTGCGCTCTCCAGGGGCCGTGCTCCTGCGCCTGCCTGTGCTTCCTCCGCTCCCGGCAGCCGCTGCCGCACTGAATAATTTACAAAATAGCTGTCTGGCTTCGAGGAGCTGCTGCCGCCCGCTGCACCCGCGCCGGGCTGGCTGGTACGGGTCCTGCGGGACAGGGCACGTGCCGGGAAGCTTTCGCCCGCTGCCTACGGTAGGGCAGGAGGACTGCAGCAAGCCGGCAGCCCGGGCAGGTCACGCCGGGAAATCAAAGTCACCCTGTGCCTGGGGAAGAGCCAGGGCCGGGACCTGCTGCTGCTCCCGGGAGCAGCTGAGCTGCCCAGGTGGGAGCCGGCACCGCTGGGGTTTTGCTGGTGCGAGCTGGGGTTTGGCTGCCTGGCGCGGGTCCCCTGTCCCAAGCGAAACCTCGGCTTTGAGTAAAGCATCCAGAGCTGCTGCACAGGGGCACGCAGAAGGAGAATCAGCTTTCCGAGCAGTCCCGGTGACCGTCACCGGCTGCCCATCTGCCCATAGACGGAGCCTGATGGAAGGTGGCAGCTGGAGAAATTTGCACAGATGTAAAAATCCAGATCCAGCGAGCAGCTCCCCCAACGCCAGCACACCGCGACTTTGCTCTGCTGATGTCCCCCGGCCGAGCCAGCGACCCGCGCTGGAAGAGGCATTCGGTGCGCGATGCCGCGTTCGCCAGTCCCCGCACAGGGTGCCGCGCTTCGCGTCGGACGTGTCTTTAGCAAAAGATGGAAACCGCAGCCAGCTCCAGGCAGTTTTGCCTGGGAATCGATATTTTTGGCCTCGTTCTCCGTTAAAACACTAACTTCAACCATTTAAAACAAAAGAAAACAAGGCAATAAACAAAAGTCTCCAAGCGACTGAATAGCAAGACCTCACAAATGAGATCAAGTGAGACAGAGGAGTCTGGAATTTTAATGTTGGAGGAAATGCCTTTTCCTGGATTTATTCCCCCTGAAAGGGTGAAGCCGCTTCCAGCAGCGTGCGGGCTCCTTTCCCGGGGAGGGCACCCGGTGGTGCCAGCCCCCGTGCAGAGGCGGCGGGGAAAGGCGGGAGGTAGCCCAAGCACCCGGGAAGAGAGGCGGAAGGGCTGGATCCGGCCCCGCTGCAGAAGCGGCAGCGCCGGGCGGGTGCAGAGCCCCAAGGCATCGCTGCCGGCATCCCTGGGCGTCGCTGCCGGAGGAGCAGAGCGTGGCGACGCCAAAAAGGCGAGTCGAGGTGGGAGTCTCGCAAGACAGAGACGCTCTGCCAGGGAGAGCATCACCGCTCAGGAAGCCGGTGTGTGTTGGAAACCATTCCCTTTATTATTTTTTTTTTTTTCTTTCCTCGCCGTGCCGTGAGATGGTTGGGCTTTTTCCAAATCGCTCCCGTGAGGGTGGAGAGCTGGGGGGCCTGCGTTTCACGTTTCCTAATCCGTGTGACTTGATTAATTCAGCCGTATGTTAAAACCTCATGAAATTGGCCAATTTTGCTGAGGTTTAAAATAGATTATATCCATCTCCTAACGTCAGTTTTGCAAATAACCACTTGGCGGCTTCTTAAAACGTTAAAGATAGGGGATAGGCTGCACGCTGCCAAGGAGAAGGCATATTTAAAAGAGATAATATGTCTTCTGCGTGTGCTCAAATGAGGAAATAGATGTTTGTGAAGCTCTTTAAAGCATGGTTATGTCAAGACCAAGAAGATCGCATTTGTTTTTCATTTGTATGCAAGGTGAGGAAAGGACAAGCAATTTTTTTTCGCCTCCTCTGAACTCTTACAATCTTCCACTGTAGAATTGGTGATAATTGCTGCAAACTGACCCAACTGGGTCAAGGTGTAATTTTGAACCTTGAGTATCTTTCACTTGGCGAGAAATTAAAATGATTTGACTTTGACACCTTGGCAACCCATCACTGGAACAAATAGAAATAGGGAGAGCGGATGCCAGCCGCAAAGCAGCATTGATCTGGGCTGTGCGAGGCTCTGGGAAAGGCCAGCCGCTGCCTTTCCCAACACCCAAGAGCCTTTTCCATCGATTCACCTCTGTTTTGGGTAATTGGCTTTTGCACATCAGACTGAGAAGTGCTTTAGAAGCTGCTTCCCCCCCCCCCCCCCCTCTTCTTTCTGGAAGGTTTTCTTAGTTTTGAACAAAGAAAGGGTAAGTTTTGAGTTGTGGGATGAGGGTGAACTTGGAACAGCAGGGCGAGGGTCCTCGGGATGCACTTGTATGCGGGAGCGGGATGTGGCTCAGCAGCCTGGTGGCCCTGCCGCCGCAGCCGGCTGCAGCCGTGGGTTGGTGCCGCACGCCGCGGAGCGGGATGAGTTTTCACCTTCTGCGTGTCCCTCACGTAGGACATAGCCTCACGTCCCCGCTCACAAATACTGCTCTGCCGACCGCCTCCCTGGGACAGAGGAAACTCCTGTTTAATTACTGCCGCTTTGATTTTGACAGCCCAAATTTCCCTTGCTGCCTTCTGAACCTTCAAGGTTTCCTGCAAGCAAAGATAAAGCCCCTTTGCAAAGGCTGTTTGCTCCTGGGAGGGTCCCGGCGCTCCCACGCCAGATGAAAGCATGGGGAGGAGCGGAGGGTGACGCGTGCCGCGGCTGTGGGACCTTCATCTGACGATCTCCGAGGGCTTCAAAAATGGGAGTTAGTCCAGCCTGCGGCGACACCTCGTAGCTGTGCGTGACGGGGCTGGAGGGGTGGAGGCCGTGGTTTGGGACGTGCTTGGCGAGCGTCCGACCCTTCGGTTTTTGGGGATGGTGGTGGGAAGGAGCCGCCAGGTCGGGGCAGAGCCTGCCCAGCCCTGCAGCCAGCAGTTCGAAACACAAGGCACCGGCGGGAGCCTGCCCGCCCGAGGCTGGACGGGGCCCTGTGCGGAGCGGGCTGGCACAGGCAGCGCCGGGGGCGATCCAGAGCATCCCCCTCGCCGACGCTGGCAAACGCGCTGGGTTTGTCTGTGGGAGGGATCTGGAGGAAGCTCACCATCCAGGTGATCCTTCGGAGGAAGCGCTGCCTGCGCTTCCTTTGACACCATCAGCTGCGAATGTTTTGCCGCCGTGTCACTGCACCGATTTAGACTGCCGTCAGCACCCAAAATCATTATCAGTTTAATGCCGGCCGCGGTTTCGTTAGCGTTACCGGCAAGATCTGATATTACCTTGGAACACGTCTTAATTTCCCATCTTACTGTAGAGCAGGAGGCTTGCGCAGCGCCCACGCTGCCTTCCACGTAGCGCACGCAGAACTGGAACAGCCCGAGCGTAACCCCACGCCACGCGGATGCGCTCGCCTCCCCTTTGCGGTGCGAGAGCTGTGTCCTCGGCAGCCGCCCGTGCACCTCCTGCTGACCTGAGCTGCAGGAGCAAGGCAGGTGCCCCACGGGAAGGGCCGGCGGAGCTCGAGGGAGCTCCCTGCATCTCTCCCCTTCCACCGAGCGATGCAAAAATAATCCATTTAAGGAAGCCTTGCCTCAGTCGTGGGGAAGCAAAAGGGTGCTCCGTGATGGCAATCGGGCTGATCCGATTTGATAGCTTACAAGCACTGATTCAGCAATCAGTAAAATATGCACACATGTACTCTCTTCAGTAACGATTAATTTATTCACGTGCCTAAAACTTACACACCTGCTTATTTGCCATTGACCTCCTTGGGTCTTAAACACAAATGTTCACTGGAGCAGGGGGGGAGAGAGAGAAAGAAAGAAAGAAAGAAAGAAAAGAAAGAAAGAAAAAGAAAGAAAGAAAGGAAAAAACCATGCTTCCATCTCCAGGTATCTATTGTTTTAACCTATACATTTTTAATACAGCTTCAGTGGGGGAATAAATGCAATGAAGAAATGTAAGGTAAAAGCCTGGCTGCACAGATCCTGTGGTGAAAGTCTTCTTCGTCCCATTGGGGTGGAGATTGCATGGGTGGATTCGTCTTTAATTTCATTTTATTGGAAGGAAAAAGGGAGGCATGAAAAAATAAGGTGGTGTGCTGCATATCTTGTATAATTAGAAAAGCTGACAAACATAATTAGAAAAATCTATTTATTAAGCAAACGCTGATTGTGGACTAGCATAACTAGCAGTGCGTCCTCCTGGTACCGCTGGGAGGTGCGGGTCTGGCTTTGGCTCCCCTGGGTTTATTTTGCAGGGATGCTGGTGCTCAGCAGCTGCTATCGGTGCTCAAGACCTTCTTCATTGCTCCGCGTGGCTTCACATGCTGTCGTGACTCTTCTCCATCCTAAACGTGGTGCCAAAAGACAGCGGTAGGGGAATGTTCTTGCCCAGCCCAATCTGTGTGGCCGGCTATGGGTCTCCAGGGCAGAGAGGACCACGCAGCTGAAGGTTTCTTTTCTTTCTCTCTTATGTTGCAAACTCTCTGGTGTTGCAAACTCGCTGGCAGGCTGTCCTGCCTTGGTGCATCATGCCAAAGACCTCCCTTGTATATTGATGATCAGCCAGAGATGCTCTTCTCACACAAGCTCCTCGGCTACAGCTTCTCAATGGGCACGTGGAGCTTGCAGGAGCCGTCTGTTGCTACCTTCCGGGTGCTCCCGTGTGACATTAAAGTGTCAGATGCTGAGAGAGTTTCCAGTACTCGTTGCAGGATTGCTGCTTTTGGAAGAATTGGTGCCTCCTTGTGTATTAAATTATTTATAAGTAGTTTTGTTGGTGGCTTGATTTGAGAATTTAAATGTTTATGTGAAATAAAGGTTTTCAATAATGAAATAAGGTAACAAAAAGATAAAGCCATTATATGCATAATTAAAATGATGCATAACTATATGTTCTTTATGTAGCTGCTTCAGCATCTCGGCTAGCTTATTAGGCTGAGTAATCAGCCCCTGAAGCCTCTCCCAGGCCGGGTTTGCCTCCTGCTCTTGCTAAAGAAGCTGCAGAGCCGCCTGGCGCGGAGCCCTGGCCCGTCCCTCGGGGACGGTGGTCCTGCCTCCCCCCTTCTCCCCTAATTTCTGGGCTTGGAGAGTGGGACAACATATATCAAGGCAGAAAGGCAAAGTCTTAAAACAGCTTAACGATATTTTTTTATCGTATCCCTTCGTTCACCGTATTCCTGGTTTCAAGGTGCTCGCAGCCTTCTGAGGGCGCGCTGGGGGAGTTTCATCCATCCCCTTATGAGAAGCAGTAAATATTTCCTCCTTGTCTATTAACTAATCTGTTTCTTGGCGTGGTGTAGAGATGGGACACAGTACTGCAGCGTGCCAGGCTGGGAATGCTTCCCTTAGGATAAGCAGCTCTCCCTGCAGGCACGTAGCGTGGGGCGTGCTGATGGCCAGGGATGGAGGTGGCCGTTGAGCAAAGCTCAACCAGAACCTCCTCCAACGCTGTCCCGCAGCATCCCATGTCAGCAATGGAAAATACAGCATCCTGCTGCCGTGGGGCGGATGGGCTGCGAGGGGTGCTGGCTGTGGGCTCACGGCCCCACAGGCGTCTTGCTTGGGTACAGAGCCCCGGGGAGCGTCTGGCCGTGCCGGACCTGCTCGGTCCCTCTAACCAAGGGGACGGGGACGGGCAGCGTCTGAGGATGCCGCTTTGGTTTTCCCAGGGTTGTCCTAGAGAATCCCGGTCAAAAAAGCCACAAAATGAGCTTGAATAATGGCATACTCAGCCAGCTCTTTAATTAAAAAAAAAAAAAAGGCGTTTTTCACCACTTCTCTAGCTGGTCCCAGCTGGAGCCCGTGCTGTGGTAAGTGCGCAAATGAGAAGAAATATAATCTCCTGCGAACTTTTTGTTTTCCCTTGAAGCCCGAAGCCCCCGCGCAGGGCTGTGCTTCCAGTTTCCTGTACCTTAAGCAACATGAAAGACGTCACTTCTGAGCCTCTGAGTTCAGAGAGAATAATTTAAGCTTCTTTAACCTTTCCTTACAAGATCCGCTTCAAAAGGAGCCTCGCTGTAAAGTCCACCCTTATGTAACATTAAAATGCACTTACGCGTTTGAGCTTCGGGGGAAGCTCCCGGCCCCGACTGCTCCCCCTTTACCCACCGCCTCGTATCCTCCCGGCTTCGCCTGCCCAAGCGGCAGGGGATTTTGGCTTTGCCTCTGCTCTCCCGATGTCCCCGGCGTTGGGATGGCTAGAAGCTGCCGGGGCTGCGGGTGGGGAGCCAGCGGAGCCCCCGGCAGCAAAGAGAGGTGGGAGCAGCACGCCGAGATGAGTTTTCTTGCTGTCCAGGTCAAGTACATCTTGAATTTACTCTGCTTATAGCTGTTCGTCTAAAGTTTTTTTTTACCCAAAGAGCTTGCTTGCTTTCTCCTAATAGTTTCGCTTCGCTGTGTGTTGGTGGATTTGTTGTTGGAAACGCTTTGGTCTCGGGTTGCTCGAGATGGCAGGGTTCGTCTCGGACGCTTTGGGTGCAGGCAGGAGGATAGGTGCGGTGGGTGCAGAGCAGTGGGGCAGGGAGCCGCGTGCCTGTTCGTTAGTACCCGAGCCCCCAGGGGGGAATCGCGATGGGCTTGCGGGCAGCATCGCCCTGGACCGCTTGGCAAGACAGGCGGGGATGCTGCATGTGGTGGGGAATAACGGCACGAACGTGCCGTGGGGAAGGCACCCGCCTCTTGCAATGGACCCGCCGCCTGCCGAAGGCTTTGGGGGTCTGGGGGCAGCAGGAGGTGGTGGGCAGCGTCCGTGGAGGGTCAGACTTCTCCCAGCACCGGTTCCTTCTTGAACCTGCCTTTGCTTTCGAAACCCCTGTAACGCAGCTCACTGCTGCAACTTTCTATTTATCCAGGTCTTCATCAGGGTCTCTCTTATTTCTGCTCTTGGCTGACACTTGCCTGCTCTTACCAAGCAGTCCGTGATGTTCTTTATCAGGGCGTGCAAGGCTTTCTTCTTGCCTTCTCCTCGCATTTCCTAACCCGCCTTGCGTGCTGCTTTTTCATACCCCAGGCTTTGGGGAGCCTGCCCACCCCAGCGCCCCGCTGCGTGGGTCCCCAAGCCGTCTCATCTGTCGCTCGCGCCCCGAGAGCCGGGAAGCTGCTTTAATGCTCTTTGTAGTACGACATAACGGCTTACAAGATACTCAGTTAAACACGGAGCAGAAAACAAGTCTATTAAAATGGGCCCTGCTGCGCTGGTGGGCCGGGGTTACTACGGGCGTCCGCCTGCCGCTGCCTTTGCGGTTGCGGCTTTTAGTCAGATTAAATTGTGTCAGAGCAATCTAAATATATTTTCTTCTGTTCCTCCCTCTCCGTCCATCCATCAGAGGACGCCTTTCGCTGACGTGTTTATACTCCCACCCGCTGCAAACTGTGGCCGTGGTTGAGGCTGGGTCTCGCTGGGGCGATGGGTAACGGAGGAGGAAAGCGACTTCTCAGCCCTCCTTGCCTGGGTGATCGGATGTGGGGGAGAAATCCTGGCTCCTTTTGAGCTGTGGGAGTCTCACCCTGCTTTCAGAGGAGCTGAGATTTCACCCTTCCTTTGCCTGCCACGTTCCTCCCCAGACCTGCCAGCCCATGAAGTGGCAAACTGGGAGCAAAATGAGATGAGATTTTGCAGTAGTGGAAGTGCCGGATTGCACTCGGTGCTAGCCCTCCAGAGAAAGGCACTTTATAGCCATGGAACTGAGAGAAAAATACAATCTTTTAGCTTTCGCTGTCCTCGCTGTGACAAGGACTTGGTTTTCAGCTGCCCCTCTGCAGGGTCGGGCAGGGAGGAGAGCCCGGTGCGGGGCCTGGCTGCTGCCCGCAGGCTGCGGTGCTCCTTCCCGCCCGTCCAGCAATTCGCTTTTTATATACATAAATTTATTTTTTTTTCCTGAGTCGGTCACAGAGAAACTGTCTCCCGCGTGTTTTCACGTTATGTTTTCTCCCTGAGCGGAGCAAGCTCCGTGCTGGCGGCTCTCCCCCTTTATTTGGGTGGTTCGGGGAGAGAAACGCGTCTTTCCACCCAGCGTACAGCTGGGCTCGGGCACCCGATGTATCAGCCCAGCGGTCAGGGGCGGGTTGGCTTGATGGCGAAGGGCGCTGGGGCAGGGTCCCGGCGCGCTGGCGGGAGCATGGGTCTCGCTGCTCCATCTCCAAGCCCGTCCCGTGAAGGGCAAATGTGCCCTCGGCTCCCGCCAGCCCTGTCTCTAACGGCGCATGAAGTGCTGCTTCTGAAAGGAAGAATTCCTTCCTGGCTGTTGTCAGTCAGTAATTAAGGCCTGATATATATGAAGTGATTTGATTTCTTTCTTTTTTTCCCCCCCATGCCATTATCTGGCTTTGTATAGCTTGAAATATTCCTGATGGTCATAAAATTATCTTGGCCTTTTTAAAAGTCAATACTTGCTACTTAGTAAAACCATGAGCCTACGGGCTGGAAAAGATTCAAGTCTTGCTAGCTTAGCTAAAAGGCATTAATTTACAGAATATATATATAACAATGATGTCCTGACTTGTGGCAAGCCCTGCCTGCAAGATTTCTTCCTTTGTCTACAAGATGGACTTTGGACATCTTCTTTTATTGCTTTGAAAGCTCAGCCTGATGGATAGGTTGTCCAAAGCCAAGCAAGGTCTTTGTATTAAAGCAAGAAAAGAGACATCAAAACTCAGCGTGGGGATGACTGGGACGGTAGGGGCTGGGCGAAGCCGCCCCTCGCCAGGTTGTCTGTCGAAGAGCAGCGGCAGAGGAAGGGGCTCTGATACCTGGTTTTGGCTGCCGCGGAGTAACTTTGCTCCTGCATTTGTTGTTTCTTCTCCTGCATTTGTTTTGCTCCTGCTGTACTTCATTAGTGGAGGAGCCTCGCGCTGCCTGTGGCGGGGCTAATTTGGGGGAGGAAGGAGAAGCCGAAGACAGAGCAATGCCCTTTTTATTTTTAATTGTACGTGCAGGGGAACGGGAGACACGCGCCGCCTGAATTTCTTTGCGACAGCAATTAATACTTGTCCTGCCAAGCACCTACCCCTTCTAAGCACCTTGCTGCCCCTCTGTGTTCATCGCAACATGGCTGATGATGGTAAATTCATTTGCACGGCACGGCACAGTCGCGTGGACCTTCCCTTGGGTCGAGCGCTTCCCCCGTCGGACCAGGAACGGTTCTGAGGGGCTCCCAGCTCCAGCGCGGGGCTCGCCCGGGGTACGCTGGCTGCTCGCCCAGGCTGAGCCCAGCCTAGCAGCCGGGCTTCCCCCTCGCTGGAGGGTGACGGAGCCTGGAGTATTGAGGAACTAAGAGACAGCAGCTGGGAGCAAGCAGGCAGCCGAGCCGCGGGCCAAGCACTGCGTCGTGCTCGGGCACCTCCAAGGGATGTGGGGCGGACGTCTCCGCTGGCTTTGTTCCCCTCCTCGTCAGGCCGGGCTGGCTTTTGTCCCCCTGCGCCGGCTGTGACGTCCCCGCGTCTGTGGGGAATCGGGCAACGCAGCCCTCGACAGCAAAATCCGATCGATTTTCCCCACCCTGGAGTCTCACTGCATCGGGAGCGCAAACGCTTTTATTTGGGGATCCGCAGGGAGCCCCACGTGCCCGAGTCCCTCTGCCACCCACCCGGCCAGGCCAAGGTCACCGAGCCACGCTAACGGCTTGTTTGCAAAGCAGAAAGGAGAGGGGAAAGATGACAAAAGGCATTCATTTAAGGAAAAGAGGAGAGAAAGAAAAAGGAAAGGCTCTTGCGAATTCCTCGCTCTTCCCACACAGCCAGCTCTGACATAACCTCGTTAAACGCAGGCACTTGGCTGCGTCCCTGTTCGCAGAAAGCTGGTTTCTTGCGGAAAATTCTCAGGACGCTCACGTGCAATCCCATCGCGTCTCCCAAGGGCCTTATAAATGGTGGCATTAAATACAGAAAAGGGAGCAAAACAAAGGCTACGAGGGGTTCGTTAACCATTATGGCCCGATGCACGCCGGCGGGGAGCCAGCCGACCGCATCGCTGCCACGCCGCCTCCCCAGCAATGCTCCATCAGTTGCAAGTACTTCCCGAAAGATTAAAAAAAAAAACAAAAAAACAAAAAGAAAAATTTTTTAAATAGCCAGATTTTCAACAAAAACATCGTTTTATTTATAACCTGAGGCTTTAACCAGGAAAAAAGGCTAGACAATAATGCATAACGGGAAGCGCTGCTATAATAATTGCCGAGAGGCATCGAGGCTCGGTGGCCGGGGCATGTGCCCGGGCCCCGGGGACACGCTGTGCTCCCCGCGCTGTGACCTGCAGCCCACGCCTCCTCTTCCCTCTTTCCCTTTCGCCGTTTCTCTTGCCGACACGGAGTGATCTCTCTGGGGGAAGGACGGCTCTGCCTGTAGCCTCCGTGCACCCCTGCGGGACGGCAGCCTCCCAGGCAGAGATGCTATTGCTCACTGGAAGGCACCGAGGATTATTATTTGGACCGTTGCTAGAAGAACGTTAATTTTGGTGCTGCTAGATTAAGCAATGAAATAAATACGTGATGGGGCAATCAACGTGAAAGCTTAAATTGGCATTAACGTAGGGGTTTACATTTTGATTTCTTTGGTTATTTTACCAAGAACAAGATTAAGTCACTTCAATAGCTTGATTGCTGACGTTGGCCTAATTATGCTTTGCAAGTCTCATCCCTTTGAGGAAGGGGCTGTGTCCCACCTCCGCGGCTGCTGCTGTGGTTTTGCTCGGGGACAGCTGCCTGCTAAAGTGGGTTAATTGCACAGCAGCAGCGGATCTGCTTGCACCGACATGTCTGCGTCCTTGCTATGGAAGAAAATAAAGGATAATGTCTACACTCGTGGCTGTGGCATGTACAAAAAAGAGGAGGGGAAAAAAAACCCAAACCTGAACAAAACAAAGCTAGTTTATTATCGCAGCTAGGCAGGTCTCGGCATGGAACCTGCTTAAAGCCATTTGAAAACTCTCTGTGCTACCTCCGCGTTCTGCGGGCTAGTTGTACCCCAAAACATCTTCTGAAAGGCAGGGCTGGAGCTGTAGAAAGCTGCGAGCGTCTGGAAAGGTCAAATTGTCTCGTTCCCTGTGTTAAAGAGGGAATAAGACTTATTTACTGATATTTTTATAGCTCTCCTGTGCTCGCTGCAGTTTGAGCACAGCAGCGTTCTTCCTTTCCCAAGAAAAGCAGGCAGAATTGACACGTTGATAAGGAGGAACAAGGATTCACCCTGCTCTTTATGAAAAAGAAACTCATCACCTGCGTTTCTGAGCAAGCTCGTTGCGTGGGCAAGGCAAAACCCTAAGCAACGCAGTCAGCAGAACCTGGTGCTTTGCCTTAGTCCCTCCAAGGACATACACGTCCTGTCTTCTTCGACCTCTCTGGTAGGTTTTGTTGGCCTTTGGCCATCACCGCTCCACGTCCTTGAGCACCAGGGTGCTGCAGATGTGGCTGCGCACGGCTCCTTCTCCCCGTGAGAAGGCGTTTGGCTCCTTCTGGGGTATCACCCAGCTTTGCGAGCTTCGGAAATAGATGTATTGGCAAACTGTGGGCAGCTTGCCTAGTCCAAGTGGCAGTACCTGTATATGCTCTGCAGTTGCAGGATGGTGCCGGTTATCTTTTTACACAAGGTTCAGCAGGAGATGAGATCGTTCTCGTATTTAGAGCAGGAGACAGCAGGCCTGGACGGTTGGCTTCCATGTAGTTAACAAATGGCACTTGATATATATGGCCAAAGAGACCGGCAGCCCGCTCAGCATGCCAGGGCATGTCTCTGCTCCTGATGAAGAGCCATCCTGGTGTTGCAAGGAGAGCGACTCTGCTCGTGACGTGATACAGATGGTCACTCTGACATTTTCAATCAAATGCATTGACAGAGCTTGTGTCGTGAAGCTGAAGGAGTCAAAATATATGGGCCTTTAAAAAAAAAAAAAAAGGGGGGCAAAACAAACCTGGGGTGATTAAATGTATCCAATTTACCAGATGGATTTTCCGCTCTGCTGTGCTGGATGGTCTGTTCCAGGAGTTTCTCTGCATTTCATATTCTGCTTATGTAGGAATGCGAGACCTCTCCATTTAATGAGTTTGATTGGTATCAAAAGTTGGTCTGCGTCGTTCCTGCCATAATAGGTCTCGGGAAGGGGCCAGGGAATGAATTTCTGCATAAATCTCATGAGCACAGAGCAGCGGCTGCCCGTAGCGGGAGCCATCTGCCTCATCCTGCCGTCACCACCAACACCCACAGCCCTCACAGAGGGGAAACATACTTTTAGCAAAGATTCAACAAGATAAAAACGTCGATTTTCCTTTATTGCTTATGCTCTAGGGGTTACGGTGCGAGAGGCAAACCAAGCCTCGAGGGCAGGGAAGCGTGGCTGCGGGTTAAGGAGAGCAGCGGTAGCTGGGGCGGTTAGATGGGATCCTTGTACCTGGGTCTCGGCATGGGGTACGTGGCTGGGAAGCCGAAACCCCTTAATCTCAGCATCTGTCTGCACCGCAAATAGATCTAATAGGTATATAAAGTCTGGCTGTTTACGCGTAGAAAGGTGAAGGATGCCTCCAGCTGCGTCAGGCTGTATCAACACCGTAGAGAGGCCACAGAAGATTGGGGATATTTTCCCATTAGAGCTTTTTCAAATATGTAAGTTTTATAATCTTTTTATTTCATCATTTGCCGCCCAGTGGGGGAGAGATGATCTTTGTGCATAAATGTGCTTGTTGCCAGCCGTGCTGGGAAGGGGATGTGCAGAGATGCAGGCTGGAGGGCGGTGGGGAGAGCGGGCTCCTTTATTGCGAGCCCCGAGTGGCTTTTGATGTGTAAAATCACAGGCACTGGCTTTAATTTGCACATCCCACGTTGGTGCGATCGGGACCACAGCGAGCGACGAGATGCTGTTGTAATTAAGATCAGGCTTGGATCCGAGGCGCCGCGTGCAGCTGCGGTCACGCAGAGAGCCGTGGCGTTGGGAAAAGGCTTCTCCCTGCCCAACGGCTTCGGCACCGCTGCCCCCCGCCCGTCCGAGCCCACGTGAAAAATAATACAGGTTTTTTGAGGTCTGCAGGTTGGTGAGGAGAAGACGGCAGCAGCGGGGTGACCCTGTGGCCATGGGCACGTGGCACCGAGCCACCTGGCAGAAGCCTGGGGTTGGGATGCCTGGCAGGTGACCCAGGGATGCCGGTGGCCCGGGGGACCGGCCTCCTGACGGGGTTTTTTGAAGCTGCGTGGGGTACGTCAGGACAGCCCGTCCTTCGGTGCATGGCTACCCGGTCCCCTGTCCCTTCAAGTAGACATGAGTCACAACAACAACGCTTTGTACCCGTGTTCTTCAAGGGAACGTTAAAAGCCACCCAGATATTATTTATTATCTGCAGCCTGCGCGTAAAGCGTCACCTCTGACCGAGTGACGGCCGCGCTGCCGTGGCCGGTGCCATCAGTCACTGCGAGGGTTCTCGCTCTTCCCGGGCAGAGCCGGGAACGAGGACTCCTAATTAGGGACGTGGTTCTTCACAGGCGATGCTCAGCCGTGGCTGGTCCTGCCCTGCCAAGCCTCGGTTTTGGGGGACGCTGTGCAGAACGAGGAGCCCCTTTCCCTGCTGCTTCCCTGAAGCCTCCTGGCTTCAACCCCGCTTGCAGGAGCCCGGAGAGGATCCTGAGCAGCCGAAACGCCTGTGCGTGATGAAGGGCCCTTGCTGCAGCCTGCCAGGTCGCTGTGCAGCCCACGGCCGGCTTCCTTCTCCCGCTGGTACGTGGTCCTGAGCTGCCCTAAGCACAGCGGGGTCTGGAAAACTGGAAGATTTGGGCAAAATGGAAGACGTTCCAAATGGGCAAACTGTTGGTAATATTTCAGCCGGGGACACTTCCAGGCTTGGTTTGGTTTGGATCCAACTGGTCAGCCCCTTGTTGTGAAATACTCCAAAGCTGGTGGGACCTTCTGGGGATGTTTCCAAAGCCACCCAAAGCTGGTGGGACCTTCTGGGGATGTTTCCAAAGCCACCCAAAGCTGGTGGGACCTTCTGGGGATGTTTCCAAAGCCACCCAAAGCTGGTGGGACCTTCTGGGGATGTTTCCAAAGCCACCCAAAGCTGGTGGGACCTTCTGGGGATGTTTCCAAAGCCACCCAAAGCTGGTGGGACCTTCTGGGGATGTTTCCAAAGCCACCCAAAGCTGGTGGGACCGTCTGGGGATGTTTCCAAAGCCACCCAAAGCTGGTGGGACCGTCTGGGGATGTTTCCAAAGCCACCCCATGATAAGTGCTGGGGAGACAGAAGTTCTCATTACTGCAAGTGGGATGTGGGGTTTGGATCTTGTTTTCCTCTGAACTACCTGGGTAGGACCTCGACAACAGTCCTCTCATCCTTCCATCCACAGGGTGCCCACACCCCAGGGACAGATAGTGTGGGAACGGCAGCCGAAGGCCCCTCGCGCCACTGTCTGCAACGCACGGCTACGTGCTGCCGCCAGCGACCCAGCGCTCACCTCCCTTTGCTGCCCCTGCCTCAGTTTCCCCATTGGTAAAACAGGACCCGTGTGAGGGTCCTGTGCTATGAAAACGCTCCCGATAGCAGCCATGGAGTAAAAGGGACGTGTCTCCTGGATGCGTGAGTTTTCCCCCGTGTCACGCCACGTGAGCGAGAGCAGTCGCGTGCCGACTGCCGGCTCCTGACGTCTCGCGCGGCCCCGGCAGCGTGCGGGCTCGGGAGGGAGCGCCGAGCATCTCCCCTGTGGAGCCGCAGTCGTGGCGGGGCAGGCAAGGCAATTCGCCCTGCCAGCAGCAGGGAAGAGCTGCGTTACAAACGGCAACCTGTCCCCTAGCAAAGAGGAAAAAAAAAAAAACACTTTTCCAATGTCCCGTCAGCTTGCACTTGACTGGGGCGAAGCTGTGCACGACCGGCCCCGGGCAAAGCCTGGAAGCAGCTGGGAGGGGGTGAGCAAGGGCGAACAAAACTGGCAGCACGTACACACGCCGTAGCCTGTACCCACCGTCCGGTTGGATAAAACATTGCAAAAACACTGCTCTCGGCCCGTCCTTCGGCGCGGCAGAGCCGCAGGTCCAGCGGTGGCCGGGGCACCCAGCGTGGCAGGCAGGAGAGGCGGGGAGCGGCGGGGTGGTCTGCAGGAGGGGGTGTGCGCTGGGCAGGGCTGGAGGGGTGCACGGGTCCTTGGGGAGATGGGGGGTGGGCGCCCGCGTCCTTGGCTCTCGCTCTTGTGCGGGAGGTGGTTGCTGCCTTTGCCCGGCCACGGGGGTCTGGTACGCGCAGAAGCGGTGCTGCGTAATTCGGTACGGCTTACAACGCCGGGAGAGCTGGCAGCGCGCACAGACGTGCAGGTTTATTATTATTCAGATTAGCGTTTGGGGCAGGGGGAGCGCTGGTAAAAGCAAGTTCTGCGTTGCGTGGTTCAGCTCGTTTGCCCAAGTCAGGGACTGGCTAATCTGAATCCCTCTGGGGAGGAGTATAATCTGTGGTTTGGTTTGGTTTCTGGTGGTTTTCTGCAAAACTGCTTTGGTCCCGGGTCACGATTAACACCGGTTCTCACTGAAAGCAGAGTCATCCTGGTAGCCACAGGAAAATGCCCTGGACCAGTCAGAGCAGGTTAAATTATCCATTTCGGTCAGTTTGTTTTAATAATTAAAGAATTTTTGTCATGTTTTGCAAATTGTCCAACACGTTGTGGTGATGCAGGGCTCTTTTTTTTTTTTTTTTTTTTTCTTTTTTATCTGCCGCTGTTCAGTGGGTAATTTCTTCCAGCCCGTACAGCCTGTGGGGTGCTCCTGACGTACTTCTGCAGAGTTCCCGGTGTTTGCACCTGAGGGCTGGTCACCCGAGAATTGCGGTATTATTGCTTCCTTTGATTTAATAGCCTGGCTCGTGAACGGAAGGCTCCTCTTTTTTTTCTGTTTGCCAGTTGCCCACAGCATCCATAATTGTTCAAGACACTTGTACGGCTAATAGAAAGAGCCTGTCAACAAGAAAAGCTCATTGTAATACCGCTGTTTTAAAGAGATTGGGGGAAGCAGGAAAACCAACCAGGTAGCAAACGTGCTGTTCCGTAGTCACATAGATCCAGGGACAGGAGACATAAGCGGGGCTTAATTCTCTCCCAAATAGATGCTCTATTTCACACCCCAGCACAGCTGCCGATTTATGGATTTCTTAACGTCACAATATTTTCCTTGCTAAAAACTAAATGGGAAGATGCAGCTAAGACCCGATCTAAAAGCTGCTGAGGTACATACGGGGACTGCGGCTGTTGTTAGCAGCCCCTGGCCCAGCCCTAGCACGGAGCACAGTGATAACGGCATTTGAATTCCCAGTTTGCAGAGGACTGGAGAATTTCTGCAATCTCTTGAAAGGGATGTCGAGCCATGCTGTGAGCATATTTAAACAGGCGGTCTGTGTCCTGAGGTTATCTTGAAAACCAAGCCTACCTAGCTGGAGGGAAGCGCGATGCTACGAGGGGGAGGAAGGAAGCCACTGATCTCCGAGTTAATGACTGGAGGAGAGATGTGCAGCTGAGCTGATTTATCAAGCTAAAATGTTGTTGGCTGCTGTAAATGGGGAAACAGTTAAGCCGTGCTGGAGGTTCAACTCTTGAGCCTGGGATGGAGGCTGAGAGCTGTGAGGGAGGATGTGGGTGGGCCGAGGCAAACTGGTGTTACTGGTCACGCTGCAGAGAGGAAGTCAGGTCTGGAGTCCATCCTGGAGAAGACACTGTCCTAATAAAATACCCAATAAATGGCATTAGCGAGAGATTTGTTTTGATGTATAGCAGTCTGTTCAGTTAGCTACCAGACGTGGTTTGTTTAATGACTGAAACCGAAAGAGTAGGAGCTCATCTCGGTGAGACCGGGAGAGAATATAGATTAACGCCATTGTGTTCTCAGTGCGTCATTGACTTTCCCTGCGTACTGTGAGCAAACGTGCCGTTCGGGTCCGATGAGATGGACAGGCTCATTAAGCAAAACCAGGACCTCTAAAGTCACCTCCTAGGAGAGCCTTGCTGCTTATTCTCACTTTGGTAAAGTGCAATTTGTACTTCTCTTAAAAGAATTCATCATTTTCTTGCTCGTCTTGGTCCCAGTCCAGCTGGAAGACAGGAGCGTTTGGAAGTTCTCTGCACAGTCTGCTTGGGTGATGTCAACAGCCCCGTGTCGGATACTCAGGAGGCTCGGAGATTTTAGTTAGATGGCCGAACATCTGCGTGCTGAGGTGAACCAAACCCCCGGAGAGCCCATCTTGCAGAGCCTCCCCTCCGCGTGCGGGGCAGGCATCCCGGCTCCCGCGGTGGAGAGGGCTCGGGGAGCCTCCTGGCGCGGGATTCCCCTCGGGCAAGGGACGCAGCAGCTGCCCTCCCTGCCCGCCCTGCTGCTGTATGGATGAGACAAGGTGGAGGAGCGTGGGGAGAGGAGGGTCAAGGCAGGCTCTGTTCCCTCCGTCCGTCTCCAGCAGATGTTTCCTGAGGAGCTCTGTCCAGCTGGCTCTGCGCACAGCAGCCCCCCGGCTGCTTTGAACCTCGATGAGCCTTGCGCAAAATCGTCCGAGAAACCACAGACATTCCCATGTCCTGTGCCCAGAAAACCCTGAATTCGCAAAGTCTTGGCTTTGATTTTTCTTCATACAGAGAGGATGTGATTTCAGGGATGAGGCAACCTCTCACCATGATTTATTGCGCTGTGTTGAGCAGGGAAACCTCTTCCCTGGCTACGTGCGGACGGCGGCCGGGTACACGGGGAGGGGAGTGCTCCTGGGCTTACAAACGCTGTAAGAACTGTATCTGGTGACATTTAATTTAACCCTGTCACACCAGATCTGAGATTAGATTTGATCCAGTCGTACCTGCGGGCGTGCTGAGAGCGTGCCAGCACGTGATGCTGCTGGGGAAGGGGGTGCCGGGGACGTGCTCCCTGGCTCTGGGCACCCGCCGGCTGCTGGGCTGCAGCACAGAGCGGAGCCGGCGTCCAGCAGAAATGCCCGTCCTGGGGTTTTGTGTCAGCTGTGACCCCTGCAGGTCGTCATCTGCAGCCCCTTCAAGAGGGGTGGGTGGCAGGACTCGTGGATTCCAGTTGCTCCGTCTCTCACGCTGGAGTTGGGCTTTTTCCTCTACCCTGCTTAGCCGCTCTCCGTCCTACCCGGACTCATCGGGTGAGGCCACGCTCTGGTTCATCCTGCGTAAATGGAGCCGGAGTGAGCCCGTGAGTTAACCCAACAGCCCGTGAGTTAACCCAACAGCCCGTGAGTTAACCCAGCCCACGCTCCGGGATGCAGACGAAGCCAGGCGCAGCCCGGGTACCAGCAGCACAGATGCTCTAAAGTGGATTTTAAAGCACATCCAAACTCTGCTGCCGGTATTTATGTGCCATATGTTGCAATGGTAATTACTTGTTGTGCTTCTCAATGGAATAGAGTATTGGGGTTGTTTAGATCCCCCTGGTGATGTTAGTGGCCTCTGGGCCCGCCAGAGGTCTAGAACTCGTCGCATTTTTATTTTTAATGCAAGGGCTGGCACTTTCCTTTGTAGGGAGCGGGGCTGGGGTATTCAGGGAGGGCCGAAGTCCCAGGTTTGCTGTGCAGCACAGGATGCGGCCGGTGGCATCTGTCACTGGGACACGGTGCTGCAAGCGAGAGCCTCCTGCGCCCGCCGCAAACAGCCTCTGACGACACCTGCCCCAAAGGAGCAGGGTTATTTTCATAAACCCCGCTAAGCGATGAGTTACATAGTTTAGAGCTATTTTTGTAGCAAGATGAAAGAATGCTAATTCAGTCATTTACCTAACTTCCCACCACAGTCCGTATTATATGCCAGGACTCTCTTCTCTTCCTTCCTTAAATAACTCATTGATGACATTGATGCTTCGCTGCGACAGGCGGCATTATGCAAAACTGGGGCTGATGTAAAAACAAAAAACCATTCCCCTTGAAACTCCTTTTTGATGGTCATGCGGGGTTTCAATTACACACGAATTTTTTGCATCGTTCATTGCCTTCGAGTGGAAATTTTCAGGATGTGCTGGAAAACCTCCAGTGACCGAAGGCCTCCCTCAAGCCCTGGTGTATTAAATCTCCACCAAGAAAAATACACATTTATGTTGAAAATACGGAATAAACTGTACCTCGTTTATATGTTTTGTCACCTTTGCTTACTCTGAAAAGAAACCTAACCCAGCTGTAGTAAACATTGTTCTGCACGGCAGTGTTCTGCCTGCCTTCTATGGGTGGGAATTGGTTCTTTGATCTTCAGTTCAAAGAGGTTGAAAAGGCTGTTTCTGCAATCTGCAGAGAATTTCCTTCTGCTTCTATGACATCCCTTGATTAACTCTGTGTTTCTGGGAAAGCTCTCGGTATCCATCCAACCACAGAGACGCTTACACCTTGTGTAACATCTGCCGCGGAGCGGCTGAAGTTTGCTTCCAAATCACGACAGCCTTCTTCCGTGCCCACCTTGCCCGGTGGAGGATGTCATCCCCAACGCCCCGGAGAGCGGCAGCGCGAGCAGAGCCCTGCAGCCGAGCGTTTGAGGCTACAGGCGAGACCTGATCGCTTCTGACGGGACCCGCAGGCGGCCAAGCTGGCATCCAGTTGCTGGCTGGGAAGCGAGCCGCGCCGGAGCGGAGGTCCTCTCTCCGCTGGATCCTTAATGACCTGGATGTCCCAGGTCCAGTGTCATCGAGTGGTGCGATCTGTCCCTTGCCAAGGGACCCGTTGTCTCCAGGACTTGTAGGTTGTGGCCTTTTGCCATCCCGCTGTTGTTAACCTAATCGAACATTTAAAGCAAGGGGGAGGGAGAGGAAATCATTAGCAGCTGCATTAACTTCTACCCTGGATTCCGTGCACAGCGTTCGCTCGAATTAAATAGCTGTTTGGATTCAAGCGACTCCTCTGGCGTGAGCTAATGAAACCGGTCCTGCGGTTCAGCGGTGGCAGCAACCAAAATCCTGGTTCTAAGCCAAACTGCAGTTTTTTCTCCTAATGAATTAATCAGCTGATTACGTGCGTGCGATAGCTCATTAGAGAGGTGCGTGGCAACCTTTGGAAGGAAATCATTGGCTTTGCGTGGCCCGGAGGCCGTTACATTGCAGGAGCGCGCTCCTCGGAGTATTGCGGCACCATATGTGTTGCTCTAATTAATGGGCGTTGTTCCTGGGGTCGTTTGATCTCAGGAAAATGACTGTAAAAATTTGAATACTGTAAACCTTCGAAAACTTGGAAGAAAAACTCAAACAGCCCAAAGCAATTTCCCTTTAATCTAGCTTGTGGTGGCAGTGATTTTTTTTTTTTTTTTTTTTTTAAAAGCTTCCACCCTATTTAATGGTAGCTGCAGAGATAAAGTGAAGTGTAATTTGGAAATTAGTTCCGGATGTTTGAGTTGTAGCTTTATTTTAGTAATCTGGGTCATTAATTTTGTTGAATAGTGTGTTTGAATTTTCTTCCCCTGCATGTGCGAAGCACGACTGCACCCAGGGTAGAAGGGGACTTCCAGCAGGAAAGGGAGCTTTCAAATTCCTTACCCCCTGGGTGACCCTACAAAAACAAAGCCCGTTTCTCTGTGCTTATCTGGCACGGACGGCAGGACACGAGCGGTGGAGATGAGCGGTGGAGACGAGCGCTGGGGTGGTTTGTGCTCCTGCAGCAGCCGGACCTCGCTGGGGCTGCCCCCGCCGGAAAGCCAAGGGCCAGATTCAGGTCAGGGTACGGGTTTTGCCTCTCGGCCGTGACAGGAGCCTTTTTAAATGAATAAAAGCAACTTGTAGCTTGATTAATGAGAAAAGGTGCAGTTCGGTAAAGCTTTTCAAGGAATGTGAATGAAAGGGATCTTTTGAGTGAAGAAACACGCTTCTGCTCAAGCCTTGGACCGCCCTGAAAATTTGGAAATTGGGATGTACCAGCATGCTCTCCGTGCGCGTTGCACGGCCAAAGAGCCGCTGGAGGCGAGTCGCAAGTCCCTGCGAGCACGGATCCTCGCCGCGGCATGGACCAGGGCGAGGTGCCCGCGGGTGTCCCAGCCGACAGCCCTTGGGCAGAGCCTTGTGGGTGCTGCTTGCACCCCTGCCCACAGGGGCGTGAGCTTAAAGCCAGTTTCCTCCCCCGGCACTGATGAGATGGGGATGGAGCCGGTCTGGGAGTCGGCAGAGGAGCCAGGTAGTTCTCTGCTCTTCTCTCCGCTTGGCGATGTGTCGGGTAAAACGACATCCTTGAGCAAAGGGAGTCTTACAGACTCCGGAGGATTAAGGCTGGGTTTTTTTCCCTGTATGTTTATGCAACATCAAGCAAAAAAAAAAAAAAAAGACCCTGATTTTTTGGGGCTAAGCTTTAGAAAGTCATTAGAATGGTCATTATAATAATACAAGAGCAGGCACAAGCATGAACTGGCTTGGGTAGAGGTTTTTCTGCTTACCCTGATTTCTGTTTTGCTGTTTATCCTGTTTATCCTCTCCTTGTTATCCTGAATGAGTTTGTCTTCTTGTAAACACCTACCTACGACCCTTAAAAAGAAATCATCAGGAAGAAAACTTGCTGACTGAGTCTTTTTTTTTGCCTGTGGCAGTTGAATAAGCCCATCAGCTTATATAATATTAATATTTGTAAAAGCTAACCTACAGAGCTCATAAATCTTCCATAAAAGAGGGACAATATCTACATCTATTTTAAAATGAAGCAGGTAAGTAGGTTCTAGGACAAAAGGGTGTTGATACAAAGGAAGTGGATAGATGAAAGAATTGAAATTGCCATTTTAATCTGAAAATTGGCTCTGCATAAGTGATACCAGCAGCTTCACCGCTGCTGGAGCCAGCGTTTTGCTCTGGGTTATCGCTTGGCCCTGGAGAGCCACAGTCCCCGGCTGCTGCCACAGCAGCTTCGCTCCCTGGTATTCCACTCAGATGGGTTAAGGAGCCCATTTTAGTCCAAAATTGTCCAAAAGCAGGGCTCGTTTGCAGGGGAGAAGAGGACTTAATTAACCTTTTTCCTAACTTTGTGCCTTCTCCAAAAAAAAAAAAAGATTACATGGGAAAAAATTCTGCCGTTTTAGATCCTGTTTACCATTTTTGAAGGCAAGAAGCAGGCTTTTCCCCATTATGCTGTGCCACAGCAGTACGGGAACCCAGACGAGAAGAAATAATAGAGCTTATATTTAGCCGACCAAGTGAGCAATGTGTCTCCGAACGCGCGCACGGAGCAGCTCGGTGGAGGAACGACGCTGCTGCGTCACCGATGACACAGTCCCTTTTCAAAGGCGAACGGTGCTTTCGAGCAGTTCCTTCAAGACCTCTTTTACTGGGTGCCACCTGCGGTGGGGTGGGAGGGGTAAAATCCAACTGTTTAAAGATTGTAGGGATGTAAGGGAGGGGAAAAACCTCTGTCTTTCTTTCTGTCTTTTTTTTTTCCCTTCATTCTTCTTCATTTCTTGAGTTGTGTTGTCTGTGGATGGCTGGTCCCATGAGACCACAGGGGATGGGGCACGGGCAGCACCGAGGGAGCCTCCGTTCCTGGTACCTGGGTCCCAAGAGGTGAACGTGTTGCGATGGCTTTTCCCCGCTGCCTGGGACGTGGCGTGAGTCCCGCGACCCCACGTGGGGCAGGGTGGGATCTCCAGCCCCACGCGGGGATGGTGTTTTGTCAATAAACATCCCGGCTGGGGTTGTTACGGGGTACGGACGTGCCTCTGCTCAGCGCTGAGCAGCGTGAGGGCTCTTGCTGGCAGCTGTGTTTGTCTAGCGCAGCGGAGGGGAGGTGCAGATGGATGGATGTCGTCGGACGTTTTTGCCAAGCATGCAGTTCTTCCTTTTTTCTTTTTTCTTTCTTTTTTTTCCTGGCCCTGAGCACAACGGGAAGCCTTTCGTTCTGTATTGCTCAGTGGTAGAGCTGGATCAGAAGATTCATCGTGGACTTGGCTCGATCCCTCCAGCTTTCCCCAGCCCCATCTTTGCTACCTCCCGGCACCGGAGGAGAAGTCCATTGTGTGCGCCCACTTTTGGCGACGGCAGTGAAATGTGTTGGCTGGGTCCGGCCCGGCAGCCCGCCGTGGTCGGGGTAAAGCAGAGCAGGGGATGGGCTGCCCCAAGGAGTTCCCAGTGCGAGCAGACAGGACCAGTAGATGGGAGACCAGGAAATACCATTACAGGTATTTTCTAGATTAGGAATTGGGGGACAGAGACACAATGAGGTGATTCCCACAAAAACTGAGCTGGGATCCCGTGAGCCCCAGACCGAGGTACGTACCCCAGGCCACGGCGTGAGCTATGTAGTGAAGCCATGCTCGTTCCCAGCTCGACTCAGAGCTGGAAGATGCCCAGACATTGGTTCAATCTGAATTTTTTGGTGAAGCAATTTTTTTCCTCTTAAAATAGGGAGTTGCTGAAGCTGAATCTTCTCGTGGGATTAGGTCAGTTCATTTAATGCAGCACATTTTTAAGGAAAAGTTTTTATCATGCCAACTCAGGCAAGAAATATGTTCAAAGAATGTTAGCATTCAGCTCAAATTGCTATTTCATTTACACATTTTAGCTAATGAGAGTTGGGAAAAGAAAGCTTTTTTATTTAAAGAAAAAAAGTGGAAATAAGAAGGGAACATGTTGAAGTTATCTCAGTGGAAAATGTTTTCATATTTCTCTTTTATGGAAGTTTATAAGTTTAGCTTTTGTCCTAATTAAGGACAAGAAAATATCTGAAAAGCTTTCACAGGGCATACAGATAATTAGCCAGACAATTCCTGCTGCTCTTTCTCATCTCCAAGTCCAGCTGCATTTTCCCTAATGAAATTTTCTGCCACAGCAAAGATGGAATGTGAAAGTTCAATATTATGGATCAGCTTTGCTTACAAGGAGAGAGGAAACCGGCCAGAACATACACTGGAAAAGAGATGAATGAGAGCGATATCACGGAGGTCTATAAAATTATGGAGAACCTGAGCAAGGCATGGTGAACCTGGTGGTCTAGATGAAAGATCACATGCAGGAAAATCAGTGCTGGCAAGGTAGATCAGGCAAAGGACTTGTGCTATCTGCCCATTCTTGCCATCTTTTCTTTAGGGAGCCCCCCATTTGTTCTGGGGTGTCTACTTGTGTTTCTGCTGCTTCTGTCCCTTTGGGTCAAGAAGGGGAGAAGATCAGCAGGACCTTGGCTGGACCTCACCGTGCCTTTGCTTTCCCCAGCCTTTTGCTGCTACCTCCTTCTCCAGGAGGGTCTGAGCAAAGCGGAGTTGTGTACATCCCCGGTGTAGCAGCGGCTCCGCTGTCGTTAGAGGATAAATGACACTGTCTCCGTGGCCGGGGAAGAAACGAAATTAAACCCCACCATCCTCGGCAATTGATGGGCTGGCTGCCGAGCTCCATGTCACAGCCGATTTCTCATGAACAATCAGGGGCAAATTGTATCTCTAATTTCTGTCACAAATGTTTTTGCTATGCAAAGGGACAAATGGGAGCAGGGAGGAGAGGAGAGAGCGCTTGGCCTGGCCTTCAGCCTGATGGTGAGGGAAGGCTGCGACGATGCCAACGCGCTCCTAGCAAGGTGGTGGCTAATGGAGTTGCATTAAGCAACAAGAAATGGCCAGGTAAGCTGCTTTCTCTGGCTGTAATAACACACCATCCCGCTAAAATAAGGCAACTGTGAAGGAGGGTGAGGAGAGAAGCGAATTGCCGGTGAGAAACCCGGCACAGGAGACCATGCTCCCCAATGGAGAGCCACGCCAAGCGTGGGGAGATCTGTCGTAAAGCTCTGTAAGCGTGAAGTTGTTTAATTGGGCTGGCAGAGAGGGGCTGGGGATGCTGTGGCATTTGGGGTGGCCGCTGCAGGTGACACTGAGCTGAGACGTTCCGATTGTAGCGATAAGCAGGCACCGACTTTTGGCACTAATCTGACCACAATAAATTTGCGGCGTATTGACCGCAGTGGAAGTCTAGATCGATATCAGTCTTCAAGAGGCTCAATAGCTTAATGTTTCTTTGATACAGATAAAGAAAATAGAGGGTAGGTGTTTATGGCATTCCCTGCATGCAGCATTATTATTCTTCACCGATCCTTCTGCCGAGGGAGGGGAGGGGAGCGAGAAGGAAGGTAAGAAAGGATTTAGAAAGATAATTCATGAGACATTTAAAAAGCCGTTGTAAGAATGAGATTTATGGAATTTTTTTCTTCAGTTTTAGGCTGAAAAGAGGAAGAGAAAGATCTTCATAAAAACGTATTGTCCTTTGAAAGACAAATTCCTATCAAATAGTGGTCTTGGGTTTAATGAGGCGCCCGTGGCAGGGGGATCGCTGGCACGTGGCCATGCTTGCTTAGGCTTTGGCAAAGAGGGACGCGTGGGTTTTTCTCAGGTCCCCGCTGCTTTCTGGTGGTAGAGATACCCATGCCTGGCTCTGAATGCTTTCAGGCAGCTGGTGGGGAGATGGTTAAACCAGGGCACAGAGAGAAAAGCCGTTTATTTCTTTCCTTAAATAAATCAGTTGGTCCTGTGGGGGGCTGTGGGTGACTGAGGTTTCAGCTTCACCATCAAGCCGGTCCTGGCATCTCTGGTGCTGCTGGGGTGAGCACGGCTCTGCCGATTCATCCCCTCGAACAAATAATCCAAAGTTAAGAAACCCAATGTTCTTCAGTGTTTTTTAAAAAAATCTATTTATGTATATTTTTTTAAAATGACAAGGGCCATCAATCACCAGGAGTGACTTTTCAACATTGGCCAAATTTTAGGGGAAGGCTGTTGCAGGGTTTTCCTCTGCTCCCCGTCCCCAGTAGGACGGGGAGGGTGATGGCACCGCTGGGAAACTACCGGGTCTCAACTGGGGCAGCGTTTGCGTTCCTGGAAGCCGAGAGTTTGCACCTGCAGTGCTCATGGTGCCTGGGAACTGGTGGGAAGGGCCCAAGCCAAGGTCCCGCGGTGGCCTCCGAGGAAGCGGCTTGGCATGTTACATCTCCACGGTGGTTTTCTCCAGAGGGCTCGGGCTTTTGTCATCGCTGAGGTCATCCACCACGGGTCTCGGATGACTGCGCGGCTCATGGGGAGGGGGTCAGAGCCTTCATGGTTGGGTTTGTTTCCAATCAAAATCCTGAAGTTGTGAAGGTCAAGGTAAAACAAGCCACCCTCAAGCCATCAGGGTGCCTGGAGGGGACTTGGACTGCAAGGTTGTCCTCATCCCCATGTCCCAGCTCATCGCCACCAGGTGAAGGGAGTCTCTGCCAAGCCGTTTGCATCCATAATGCATTGTTGTCCCAAAGCTCGGCCACCCTGGCCATGCCTGGACTGGACAGCAGCAGGAGGTTGCAGCAGGTTGATTAACGTCACAGCAGTTTGATGGCATTGCAGCAGGATGGCTGAAGGGACCACTAGAGCGGGTACAGCCCGCTCGTGCCGGCGTGGGGACATGGGGGGACTTGCAAAGGGCGCTCGGCCACAGAGGTGTTCCCTGTGCCGGCAGGGAGGAGGAAAGGTCCCCTCCTCTCACCCCTCGTGGGAAGCTGCGACCTTACTGCGGTGCCCAGGGGGGACGGCAGAAAGTTTAAAGCACAGCACATATGGTCAGAGAGGTCCGACCGCGACAAAGTTGGGCAAAACCCAGCTGCTCTGCAGCCTCGGCCGGAGGTCAGTGAGGCTCCTCCATCGGGACCCTCCCCAAGACCCCCGTGGACTCCCACTGGAAGCGAGGTCCCGATGGAGGTGGCGTTGCCTGGCCCTCGTGTTGGGCCGTTTTGTTCCCCTCTCCTTGCACTCAGCTCTGCAACAGGTTTCCCCTACGAGCTGCCAGCGTCCGAGGGGAGAACCTGTGACCCTCGGGCTGGGGCTGCTGCCGCTATCAAAGATGGTCTGCAGGCAGGTGGGAAAATTAGATGCCACCCTTGGAATGCGTGAAGGTTGCCGGATCCCATTACTGAAGCGATGTGTACAGATCCATCCTGACACGTCCACTTGTTAGCAGGGACCACGCAGTTCGATGGGGAAGCCGGGTATAAACACGTAAATGGGAAAAGTATTTCCAAGCGGAACGGATGGGACCTTCGGAGCATCTTTCCCTGCGTCTATATTTCTTTCACTTCCTTTTCTCATCCCCACTTCTCCTTGTTTCACAGGACTGGCTGACGAAATTTGGGTACCTGCCTCCTCCGGATCCCGTCACAGGCCAACTGCAGACGCAGGAGGAGCTCACCAAGGCCATCGCCGCCATGCAGCGGTTCGGGGGGCTTGAGGCAACGGGGGTCCTAGGTCAGTGGCCCGTGAGCCCTCCTCTCTCCGGTGCAGAGGGATGCAGGGACGGCTCCTTGCAGATCCGGGGAGGAGAGGGGACTTGGCGCTGAGTTGTGGAGTAGCGTCATCTCCAGGAAAAGGTCACGCGGGTGTAACGTACAGCCCAGTTTGCAGCTGTAGGAGTAATTACATGGCTCAGGTGCTTTGTTGCCTTGTGCTTTCAAGAACCTGAGGCAAGCAATTATTTCACCAGACCCACACACCCTTGGGGTTCCCGTCATGCTTAAAATAGCTCTTGGTGTGCTCAAAAAAAAAAAAAAAAAAAAAAAAAAAGAGAATAAAAAAAGACAAGAAAAAAAAAAGACAGAGAAACTAAGGCTGATAGGTTGTCCTGTTCAAAGCTTTAACTGCAGCATCCCATTGAGTTGAACAAAAATCCTGATTAAGCCTCCCAATTTGTATGCGTAGATACTCTGGTTTCTTCACCACTGGGGCACAGCGCAGGGGAGGGAGGAAGATGGTGTCACATCACCCCAGCGCTGCTCGCTCCTGCCCGCAGCGCGTAGAGCCACCAGGTGCCTGCAGAGCTGGCCAGGGTCTCCTCACATAGAGCCACCAGGTGCCCTCAGAGCTGGCCAGGGTCTCCTCACGTAGAGCCACCAGGTGCCCGCAGAGCTGGCCAGGGTCTCCTCACATAGAGCCACCAGGTGCCCTCAGAGCTGGCCAGGGTCTCCTCACATAGAGCCACCAGGTGCCCTCAGAGCTGGCCAGGGTCTCCTCACATAGAGCCACCAGGTGCCCACAGAGCTGGCCAGGGTCTCCTCACGTAGAGCCACCAGGTGCCTGCAGAGCTGGCCAGGGTCTCCTTGGCTCCCGCCAAGCCATGGTGGCTCTGGGCACCCCCCGGTTGCCCATCACCCTCCCTGGCGGCTCCGGTGGCCAGTGGGACAGGGCGATGGGTGGCTTCTGCCTGATGTGGTGGCCACATCTGGCTGGGAGGGAGCAGTCCAAGGCCAGGCTGAAGCGAGACAAGCTCCCCGGCATGGCCGGGGTCATTCCTCTCAATGTCCTCATTGAGGGAAGGAGAAAGCCAGCATTATCCCGGCCCTTGGAAGGGCGCCTGTCTGCTCTCCTCCCCTCCCTCCCTGACGCGCGGCCGTGACCTCCCGCCGTGTGGCCAGCTTGCTTCCGCTGCTCGGGACAGAATTAACAAGAAGCTGCTAATTAGCAGGTCGGTCTGTCCGTCCCGGCACCCCGGCCGCCCTCCGCCGGTCCCCCAGAGCTGCTGCCCGAGCAGCCGCTGCCCGCGTCCCATCGCTGGGACTTTCCCTCTCTGCTCGTAATTGAACGCCTGCAATTATTTCTGTTCCACCTTATCACAAGCTGCAGGAGGCCCGGGAGCAAGGACAGCCTTTCGAAGGCATTTGCATTTTCATTTTTGGAGGGGGTGTTTGAAACGGGCCTGGGGGCCGCCCGGGGCAGGTCACGGATGCGGGTTTGTGCCTGAAAACAAAGTGGTTAAGTAAAGAAGTAAAGCCAGCAGGAAAAACAGGTGAAGGAACAACTTGTCTGCCTTTCGGCAGATGAGAATAGGGGCTTCAAGCTTTCATTCCGTTTTAAAAATAAATAAGAAGGAATATGAACATTTTCCAAATGAGCTCCTAGCTGAACAGAGATATAGTTTATTTACATGTGAACATCTCTCTGCTTTGCCAGGGGAATAATGGGAAATTCAGCAAGAGAGAATAAAACAGAATAAATAAAAATTTATTTTTTTAGAATATAATCAAAGCTAGCCACAGGTGGTTTTCCACACAAGTTTTCGAGGTCTGTAAAGTGTCATGCAAGAGGTAACCTGCTGCATTTTCGCCTGAAATCAGTAAAACTGCCCGTTGATGCCGACAGCAGAGCTAGTGCCGAAGCCCCCGGCCGTGGGGTGTCCTCTCCCCTCGCCTCCTGGCAGCCCCAGCTGGTGGCCGCTTTGGAGAAAGGGGCTTTCAGCAGGAATTGCCGCTGTTGGGGGGTGCAGCCGCGGCACGGAGGGGGCTCAGCGCCCCACGGGTGCCACCACGGGTGATGCTGGGGCCAGCGCCGTGCTCCAGCGGGCTCTCGGGCATCGCCCTTTGCTCTGCTGCTGCATCCTCAGCACTTCCCGTCTCCCTGTCCCCCCTGGGATTTCCTAGCCCACCGTTCCCATGATTTCTATTATTTTTTTCCTAACCCTAGATGAAGCCACGCTGGAGCTGATGAAGACCCCTCGCTGCTCTCTGCCCGACCTCGCCAACACGGAGTCCAGGAGGAAGCGATTTGCGCAGGCTGTCACCAAGTGGAGCAAAAGGAACTTGTCTTGGAGGTAGGAATTCATCCTCCCCTACCGCGACGTGGCAGCGAAGGGCTGATCCCACGCGGACCTGGGCTAAATACGGCTTTGTGATGAGTTTCAGGGTGACGTGCTAAAACGTGTCCCTCCGTGCTCCCAGGACCCCACAGACTATTTATTTAAACCCTTCTCCTGCCAATCCCAGCCTTGACCTTCTGGCCATCAGCTGGGGACGGTGTGGATTTGGCCGGCGGATTAGCTGGGAGCTTTTTCCTGCAGTGCAGCGGTTAGACCATCATTTCTCTTGAGTTCAGTGGGACTTTGCGCTCTCTGAAGCAGCTGCCACAGCCTTGGCTCAGCACGGATCGGGCTTCTTCTCTTGCCCCACCTGAGCCCAAGGGTTGGGAGCATTTTCTGGGTGAAAAACCCTTTTTTTCTCCTAGCCCTTGCCGCAGGGGAGTATTTTTCCCTTGATGCCAGGAAGCGACGCGTGAGGGTCAGTCTGAACCTGCGACACGCAGAAGTTCAGGTCCCACTTCCAGAGCCCCCTGCAGTCACGCTGCAAGTGAGGGTGGGCAAACAAGCTGATCCCTGTCCCACCAAGACTTGTGCTTTTTGGGACTCATTTTTCCTCCGTTGAACACCGTGTGCTGTAGCAATTGTTCCTGCAAGAACCGCTGAAGAAAGCTGAGCACCACGGGATGCTCGTACTATCCTGAAAAGGCGTGTGGATGGTATGGAGAAATCTCCTTCTCAAAAATAAGCTTCTCTTTGATCCTGACATGGTCCCTAGAGCGAGTCCACCTCCCACTGCAGTAAGAAATCTCGACTCGGCTGTCGCTGTTGACACGTGTTGAAACTGTGGCCTTACCAGGGATTTGGCCCGTGTTCCAGCACATTCCCCCGAGACCTTATTTTCGGAAAAGAGAAACGTGATTCAGCTTCAGTAAGAAACAGTTTTGGCTAACGGACGGCTTCTCGTAGCGAAGTGACTCATGTTATAAAAGCTCAGCCTGTCCCCCTGTCGACCAGCCCCATCTTGATGGGTAAGAGGAATAAAATTCATCTTTCAGGGAGGAAAAAATCCCTTTGGGTGAAACAATAAAACCTGCCCTGGTGTCCTGCGAGCTGCCAGAGCCAGTGCAGGGGGGATGGCTTGTGCAGGGCCCTGACCTCGTCGGCTCCTCCGAGGAATGCTGGGCTGGACAAACCCGAGCTACGTCCCATGGCGGGGCAGGCGCGGTGGCCGGGCGGCGCGGTCAGGAGCCCGGTGCTGCAGGTACCTCCGGGACGCCGGCTGGGCTGGCCCAGCGTCCGCAGCCCGGGGCTGGAGCGGCGTGTGGAGGGGAAGGGGGTCGGGCTGCTCTGGAGGACACAGCCCCGGGACACCCCCTGCCTCCCACCCCCTTGGAAGCTGTGATGCTGCAGCAAAGATTGCCATAAAAAGGGGTTTAGGTCTGAGACGCTTTTATAGGTATGACATAAAAAAATCCATCTCCTGACAAACTCATTTCTGCTTTTTATTCTTTGATCCTTTCCAAGATCTTGGCTTTTGTTCAAGAAAGGGCTGTATTTTATAACTGGGGGTTGTATAAGCCAACAGAAGGCTACAGCAATATAGAAACTCCAACATAGTACTTAAATCCAGCACTTGAGATTAAAATAGCTTTTTTGAAACTGCCGTGAAAATCTGCCAATAGAGATGTAAAGTTTTACACGCTTACCTTTTATACATTGATTGAAGATGTTAAAAAAAGAAAACAAAACCAAATTCTAGTATGCCAGTATTTAAAAATCAAAGTAAGACCTGAACAATTGTAAAGCTGGAATAAATGGGTACGCTGTACCCGTTTATTAGTAGTAGTATTAATAAGCTGTACGAAAGGATGATGTCGGGATAGGCACCTGCACTGATGGAGAAGGCAGCGTTTGGCAAACAAAATCTTACAGGCATGCAGGTTGCTCAGGTTTCTTCTTTCTACCCTTGAGTACAGCCAGCCTGTGGGACTGGAGGGCTCAGGGAGCAAACCAGTACGGGCTGCATCCTGCACAGCCCGTGGTACGGCCTCAGAGCATCCCAGTTCGGCCTCAGAGCATCCCAGTACGGCCTCAGAGCATCCCAGTACAGTCTCAGAGCATCCCAGTACGGCCTCAGAGCATCCCAGTACAGCCTCAGAGCATCCCAGTATGGCCTCAGAGCATCCCAGTACAGCCTCAGAGCATCCCAGTACGGCCTCAGAGCATCCCAGTACGGCCTCAGACACACACAGTCTTCTGTGCCTCATCTCCATGGGAAGTTTCCAGGATATTACAGCATATAAATCTTCTTTTCACGGGATTTTTTAAATTATTATTTTATTTTTTCTGCATTGTAGCTAGGTACCAGGGCACTCAGTAAGCTGATGGGGGGCAGTGGGATAGATTTGGGGTGCGGCTGGAGCGGGGCGCGGGGAGCGGCGTGCTGCGGATGCCCTCTGCTGGCCTCGGCGCCGGGAGCTGCCCGCAGCGAGTTCCCCCTCGCCTTTGCAGCCTGTTTTTTCTTTTGCTAATTTTGCTTTATTGCTTCTGGTTATGCCCCACAGAAGGGGGGTTCACAGCCGGCATCTCCGTCTCTTCCCGGGCGCTCGCTGTCTCCTTGCGGTCACGGGAAATGCAGCGTTAGGGCCGTGCCCCCTCTCTGCGTGCTTTGAACTCTCTGGGGCAGGGGGAAGCCGCCGAAGCTCAGCTTTCTAAATTTTCCAGGCTTTTTCTTGCTGGAATCTCAGCCTGGTGCTGAACTGAGCTGCCTTTCATCCATCTTTAGTTAAGGACGAGTCCCTGGTGCCACTTCATCAAAGCTGCAGCCTTCGAAACGGCGATGCTCAGGACGCGGGGTGCTGGAGCAAAGGCAGCGGCAGGGGAGCAGGGACATCTGCCAGTCGCTGCCCACCATCGCTGTGAGCATCCTGAGCCCACCCGCGGCACAGGTATGCCACCGCCTGAGCCGAGATGTGGATTTACCGAGGCACGGAGGGGCGGCTGCCGGGCGGGTACCGCTGGGTAAAGGCGTGCACCCGGGGTAACCCCCAGTACCACGCTCCCATCCCCACGACGGACCTGATCCTCCCGCTTTCCTCCTCTAATCGGTGGCACCCACCATGGGGACCTCCCAGCCCAAGCCCGGCTGGTCCAGGCAGCTGTGCCCCCCGTTGCCTGGGGGCGACGGATGCCCGAGGCGGGCAGCAACGTCTCCCCCCGGTGCGGAGCTGCTTTAGAGCTGTCGTAATGCACCCATCGCAGGCGTGTGGGACCCTCACAGGAAAAGCCCCGAGCAGCGGGAGCGGAGCGCGGGCAGCCGCCACGATGGCTGGGCCGGGCGGCGAAGCGCGGTGGCCCTGCTCCGGCAGCCCCTTCCGGAGCGGCTGCTCCTCGTGCAGCCCGAGATCCGACTGCACCCACCTCTTCTCCCCGGGATGGGTTATTCCCGTGCCAGCGCCCATTGCCGGGCTGCAGGGAGCCGCCTGGCGTCGTGCGCGTATTAAAGGGCAGGAGAAGGCTTATCCCCCAAAAATGTGACCCAGAAATTCAGTAATTTTTGCAGAGCGCTGGGAGAGGTGCGATGGAGGGTGCAAACAGCCTCACTGCTTTCCTCTTGTGGCGTCGGGGTGTTGCGGCAGCGTCGGGATAGCACCCGACAGGGCTGCCGTGCCAGGGCTCGTGCTGCGGGTGGCTGGGAAAGCACCTTTGCCACGGCAGCAAGCATCCACCCTCTCAACTGTCCCCTCTCCCCCCGCCAGAAAAATCAATTTGGGTTTATCAGGCAATCCTTAGCCTGCTGTGTTTGGTAGTTATCAGCGTTTATTTTATTTCTCTGTGGATATTTCTTCAGGGCTGCAGAAGGTGAAGGAGTGCTTTCATTAACCAGCAATTGATTTCTCATACATCACTAATACTCTTCCACTTTTGTCTTTGGGAGGACAAAAACCAAAAAGGAACCCAGAAATCAAAATAACCGTTGGTGTGGGTGCCCCTCAATAGCCAACAGAGGCAGATCAGCTTTCCCTGGCCTCTACTTATTAACCAGCTTGGACCCAACATCTCTTTGGGATGGGACGAGCGCAGGAGGGGACTCAGGGGACACGTGAAGGACCGGCAGCAGCGGGGTGGAAGTCAGCTTTCATGCGTCTGCGTGGCGGTGCTGCCGCCTGGGCGAGCCCTAAAAGCAGAGCAGAGACGTTCTCCTCAGCATCCAGTTGTGCCGCTTACAGCCACGTACGTTTGGCAGCCGCCGGTCCAAGCGGCGCGGCTGGCGTTGCCTCGTGCAGGCTCATCGGCCGCAGGGACAGGCGCTCCTCGGGGTGGCCCGGTGTTTGGCTTGGCGGGGGGCTTGGGGCCGCGTTGGTGGGGTGGCCGGAGGGGACTGAGCAGCCTGGTCCTCGTCACCTTCCCGGTGGCTTGGCAGGGGCTGTCTGGAGGAGAGAGGTTTCTCTCCAATCACTCGCATCAGGGTTTTGCCCGTGACTGGAGCTCTGTAAAGGGAGTCTCAGGAGGGATTAACATCCACGACGAAGGAGTGCTGCTCTCTGCTGAGTACCTAAGCACCATTTACTACAAATAATAATAATAATAATCAAGGTGGGAGGAAGCTTATTGAGTCCTGCGTGCATCTGCATGATGTTAGGAATGTGCCTCCTTTTCAGTGGAACTGGGTAACCCGACATCGACGAACATCCTATCAGCATAATAGGCTTCTCCTAATCTCATTGAAAACAATTAGCAGAGCTCTGGCAATCAAATCAGCCGCTGAATTGAAAAACCCTGGTGGGATTCTCTTGAAAAATAACGATGGTAATGAATAAAGGATGGGGGATTTTTCACTTACACCTGCAGCATGCTAATAAAAAGTGGGTCAGCTCAGAGGTGCAGGACCTTTTATAAGAAGCAAAATAAGTATTGATACTGTTTCTGCCTTAATCTAATGTTTCTGGAGTCAGGGGTTGGGATGAATGTTAATAATGTTTGTCTCTTTAGGCAGGGCTTTTCATCCACTGTCCTTTTACAAGGGAGATCAGATTTATTATCCTCATTCTACAGCTGGAAAGGCGGGGAAAGAAAAGGAAAGCAGCTCACGCTTGAGCGGGACTTGAGGAAAGAGCTGGTGATGTCCCCAAATCTGAGTCCGTGCCCTAGGCACCAAGATCTTGGAGACAGGTCCTAAACCCTGGACTAAACATGGTGTGTTTCACACATACAATGACTTGTGCAGTAGGGATTGGAGCAGCGAAGGGTTTACCTAAGTCCAGAGGAGTGCCGTGGAAGATGAAGACACCTAGTTAAGGAATATCTG
This sequence comes from Mycteria americana, assembly GCF_035582795.1. Taxonomy (NCBI): domain Eukaryota; kingdom Metazoa; phylum Chordata; class Aves; order Ciconiiformes; family Ciconiidae; genus Mycteria; species Mycteria americana. The sequence continues at coordinate 15,040,778 of NC_134377.1, forward strand.
GAAACCAGGTGACCTTTTCTTTGTACCGTAGAGGTTTACATCCAGCCACAGTCTCTTCTATAAATTAAAAATTGCCTGAAAATTGTCTTTTCTAATCCTATGCTTATACTGTTTGTATAATGTGTAGATTATACAAACTGTATATGCTCTATGTAAAGACGACCTCCATGCTGTCTTCTTTACAAGTGTGTTTTGTTTGAAGTCCTACAGTTATCTGGTGCTACATGTATGCTAACTCCTTTGGTTTAGTAGTTAAGGTCTGTCTTTGCCCAGAATAGTTTAGGGATAGCAAAGGCGTAGATATGAGCGATATTTGCTCATCGGGCTGTGATGTGTTTTGCCTGATCGACCCCTCTCATTCCCACCGTCTCGAGGGTGGGGTTCCCAAGCTCTTCAGAGAAACTGTTAGTGAGATTTCTGCTTGTTCTCATGAGTCCCTTTCTGTTCTGTCCTGGATTTAACCCTCACTAGTTTTGCCCAGGTCAGGAGGTGGTACCCACCTTGGGCTGCGTGTCTCCGAGGGCATGGGATACATGCAAATATTCGGGAAAGCAAGAGCATCCCACCTCAGTGAGTCATTCCTACTCCCCTTCACTCATCCATGGTGTCTCCCAGTACCCAAGTCACTACTCGTAGGAAGAGCTTGAGTGACGCGACGTCCCTTTCTGACAGCTGTAATCATCTCTAGAGCTTTAGTCAGGCCGTTACTTCGCGTTGGTGCTGGGGGGTGGTGTAACACTGAGCGATGCTCTCCCAGCTGTGTTATGCAGGAGGGCGAGTGAGGTGATCATAATTGTTGCTTCAGCTTTTAAAAATCTGTCGAGCCATGAATATTTCATGAACGCTTTGGTTGGTGTGCTGGTACACAAGAAATAAAGTATCCGTTATTACCGGCGTAGAGCTGGCCAGAAATTTTCCAGCAGAATTGGTTTTTGTCAATAATTACTCAGTCAACAGTACATTTTCCTGGAGTGTGTTTATTTTTGTCAAAATTGTCAATGAAAGATTATCTAAACATACTCTTTTAGAAGCCAAGGTGCCTTGTTGTATCTTTGTCTTTTCCCCTCCTCTATTAAATCAACAATATTAGGAATTCTTTTTCAAGGTTTGGTTTTACAGGAAACATTGAGGTTTTTCATTCCAGCTCAGACCAAAAGGGAGGTTTGAATCCCGCAGCTGCAGGGCAAACGCCGGCACACGGCTCGTCCCACCTGGCTTCTCTTCCAGGGCGAGGCAGAGCTGGGGACCAAGGGAAGCCGTGCTGATCCAGAGGAACCGCACTAGCCCTGTGAGGTGCGGAGCAGGGGCGTAAGCTCACGCTCATCGATGCTTTTTCTACCAAGAAGCAAGGCAAGAGCTTCTCAGCTACAGTGCTCCATCAGATAGCCCTCTGCTGCAGGCAATAGGCTGGAGGCATTTTGAATGTGATTTACCTAAAATGCATCTTTTTCTCCTCCTCCTTGTTATGGATTGCAGTCTCAGAGATTGCTGGCGGTGTACTGTTTCAGAGTATATTTTATACCTCCAGGAGACGTGCTGGGAAATATATGGAGGCAGCAAATCCGTACTGGATTTCCGTGTGCATGTAATAAGAATGAGGAATGACCTGCTGTTTGTTGCAGGAGAACTTATGGGCCCGCGTGTGGTGCAAAGGCTTCAGAAGTCAATAATCTTTGCATATTTGTGTTGCACTTGGAACGAATAAGGGGTGAGAAAATAATTGTTGATAGATCTGAAAGGGACCTTGAAAAAAGAAATGGGCAAGATCTGGAAAGGGACTCATGGCATTGGCATTTCCAAGGCTGGGCAAGGGTAGTAGTCCTGGGCGTTGACAGCAGGTTGTGCGTGAAGTGTGGCTCTGAGGCTGACTGCCACCTGGTACGGCAGGACTGGGAGGTACCAGGGCTCAAATCCTGGTTGTGTTTCACCCCCGTGGGGTGTTTCACACTCTGGTGGGCGAGACCGGCTCAGTATTTCCAGAGGACCCAAACTCAGTCGCTGAAATCCTCATAGCTCTGGAACCGATGTAATTCAGAGACTTAAACACACATCTAAAAAGCACGTGGGCACGCTTTGGAGGTGCGCTGAGAGCTCTGGAGGGCTCACCGAGGCTCTGCGACGCACCAGGCGCCTGCAGAGCCCTTCCTGGTGGTCCTCGAAGGTCTTCCATGCTATTGTCCTATCCTCTTTTTTGCTCTCTTTTTTTTTCAGAGTTCGCACCTTCCCAAAAGAGTCCCACCTGGGCCACGACACAGTCCGAGCCCTGATGTACTACGCTCTGAAGGTCTGGAGCGACATTACCCCACTGAATTTCCACGAAGTGGCAGGTAACAACGCCGACATCCAGATAGACTTCTCCAAGGCAGATCACAACGATGGCTATCCCTTTGATGGACCTGGTGGGACGGTGGCACATGCTTTCTTCCCTGGAGACCATCACACGGCAGGAGACACCCATTTTGACGACGATGAGTATTGGACCTTCCGATCATCGGGTATGCCGGGGCGGAGAGCTGCAGCCAAATGCATGTCCTCCCAGCTTCCCTCTTCTGCACTGGTGGCTAGAGTGGTTTAGTCTCTGCTACGCCTTCACCCCGGGCTTGCAGGTCCCAACACCTTCTTCTGGTTCCCCATTCAGCCTTGCTAGTGAAACGACAGCAGCCAGCATCGAGGACCTTCTATGTTCCTGGAAGCCCCAGTGATATCTCCTTGTTTCTCCCCATCGTATCAGCAGTTGCAGAGCTCCTCATTGCCCACCCCCAGTCCCCGTCTCTTCTGGGACCTGGAAGGTCACGGGTTGGGTGTGCGGCTGTCGGAGCTTTCGGATGGGGACCGTGTTCTCTGACTTCACTGTCTTTTGGGTGGCTTCATTGCCACGTGCCCCGGTTTCTTATTCTCAAAGCATATTTATTAGCTGACCTGCCTGGAAAGGGCTCTGTGGTCTGCAGGGAAAAAGCTCCCCGTGAACGCTAGATTTTTCCTGCCATCTGGTGTCCATTACCTGACATCAGGATGGTTACAAGTTACAGTTTTGTTCTTTTATTTCCTCTCATCTGCTTAGAGCAGAGTTTTAATAAGCAGAGGGACTTTCAGAAGCAAGCGTGCCTCAGCCGCGCGAGCCGTCTGTGGGGATCAGGTCCCCAACCTTCGTGTCGGGCACGTTGCGACAGTGTCTTCTCTGCAGTCGCCAGCTGCTAATTTACTTGTCACGCCACCTCCTCCGCCAGCCTCCCAGCAGGCTCCTGCTGCCTCAGCTTAATGATTTTGTTTAGACCTAATCATCCTCTCTGAAACCAGCTAATACCTTCTTTCTCCCCACCCCTCTCCTCCCTCCCCACCGGTTGACCCCGTCCATCCCCACTGAGTGTTCATGGGCAGGAGCGTTCACCAGATGTGCTGGAGAAGGTCCGGGGTGAAGGCTAAAGGTCTGGACAGGCTGATTCTTCAGGATTCAACCTGTTCCTTGGTTCATGACACTGTGCAAACCCAACCGATGTCCTATGGGGAAGAAAAAAAAAAGCAGCAGCTCTGCCTTGCAGACGTGCAGGGCAGAGGCAAGCGCTGAAGCCTGGTAGCATGCCGTAGCAGATGTGTTATGTGATGAAGTACGGAGTGGTGCCCGTTTTATAGCTGGCGGTTGGGAACGCTCGTTGTGAAACGGGCTCGCGTGGAGGAGCGGGCTCAGGGCTGGCGGCCCCGCGGGGAGGATCTCTCGAGCATCACCGGGGGACAAGGGGATGAGCCTGACAGCGAGAAAGCTGCCCTCTATTTTGAAGGTCTTGGAGCTATCTGAGCTTCATCTTTTATTTATTTTGTTCTCCCTAGTGATTCAAAAATAACAACTTGGTAGGTGATATAAAAATATCCCCAAGGTTGTCAGTTTGGCATTAAAATGTCAGAAAGCATATGTCTTGTTCTCTCCTAGAGCCGGGGAAAACAGCACGGGTTATAAAAATCCTGGCTGTTTACAGACACTGTAAAGAATAGTCATCAAGGAAAAAGCAGAATTCAGCAACAATATCCCCCCCAACACCTCCAGCCTGGTGGGGAGCACAGAGGCCTGCGCAGCATCAGCCATGGCCGCTTCTGCATGACGTCTCCTTTGTCCCCGCGCGCGGCTCAGGGAACGTGGGGCTCCCCCGAGCTCCGCGCAGACCTCGGCTTTCCACCCTCACTGCCTTTTCATTACAATGCTTGCAATCGCGATCTTTGTAAGAACCGTACTTAAAATCATTGCCGTCCTCTGGTACTGCTCTGCAGGCAGCAATCGCACGGGTGCTTCGCCCAGCCGGTCCGGAGCTGGGCGGTGGGAATGGACCAAGCAGGATCAGTCCCGTACGGCTCCTGAGCGGAGCTCTCCCTTTGCTTTGGCAGCAGCGGTGGAGGCTTGGAAGCAGAGATTAACCCCTGTTGAGATCTGACCTGAGAGTCTGAGGCTCTGGAGAGCACCCTTCGTTAGAAGGATGGGTCTGCGTGTGGGTGCGGTGTGGGGCACTAGGGGTCGGATTGCAAATAAGGAAATTTTGGGAAAGAGGATAGAGTAGAGAGAGCTCAGCTGAGGAAAAAAATCATCAGAGGAGGTACCAATGTTCAGTAAAGTCTCCCTGATGCCCAGCGTGGCGTGTGAGGATCAAAGTTTCTAAAGGAGCAGACCCCGGAGCTGCAGCCCCACCAGCAGAAGGTGTGGAAGGGAAGAAGACGGGCAAGTCCTCTGGAAACAAGCTGGATGTGGTCACCTGCCCCTTCTGCCGTTCCCTGCCAGGGCAGCAGTTAGATGAGCAGGGTTGGTGACCGATGAGCTGGTGAACAGCTCTGCGTTCGTGTGCGTGCAGGAAGGTGTTCGCGGTGGATTTGGCCGGGGCAGCAGCGTCTGATGCCAGCATTGTGCAGGCAGGGAAAGCCCAGCAGAGCACCACGGGCAGGCGGGCGCTGCCGGCCGCTCACCGGTTCCTTGGCACGTGGCTTTGCTCGTTATCGCAGTTGTTGATGAGCTTCTGGCTAGTGGCTGCAGAAATTTGGTATTCTGGTATCTCTATCTCTGCAGCTGCTGCGGGGGAGACGTGAGGTAGAGAGGACGACGGCTCTGGCCCAGCTCCTGCACTGCCAGGTAGTGGGGACGATGGATGGTCGTGCGAGGTCGCTGTCTCAGCTGTTTGTCCGGCTCTTTCTCAGGTGCCATCAGTGGACTGGGAATACGCGGGGTGATGCCCAAGCCTCTGTGGAGCTGAGGACTCGCACTGCGGGTTGACGTCTGGCTTGTTTTCCATTTTCGTGTGACACGCTGCGGTCTCCTTTTTCCAACTGGAGAAAAAGTTCATTTTCAAACTTCACCTATTCCAAAGCTTTTTTTTTCCCTGTGTATCCAACATATACTTATACCTTCTCTTACAGCCCACCCAACCCCCCAAAACACAATCAGCATGTCACAGTCGTGACTTTTATTTCGATTTTGTCTTTATTTCCAGACGCCCATGGGATGGACCTATTTGCTGTAGCCGTCCATGAGTTTGGCCATGCCATTGGCCTGACCCACATCTCTGCCATAGAGTCTATCATGAGACCCTACTACCAAGGTCCAGTGGGGGATCCTCTGAAGTATGACCTACCTTACGAGGACAAAGTCCGAATCTGGCAACTCTATGGTAAGTTTGTGTCCCTCACCCGGCTACGGCCCGTTTCTGCCTCGGCCCACACCGGACTAGCTGTTTTCTGGGGTGAGTGGAGCTGGTGGGGAGATTGGTGTACCCCTCTACTGCTTCTTTGTCTTTACGCATAGGAGTCAGGGAATCTGTGTCCCCCACAGCCAAACCTGAAGTAAGCAAAACTGATGACCATCCTATCCTGCCAGAGCTGCCAGAGAACCGCTCCACTGTCCCGTAAGTCAAGTTCATTTCTTTTCAGCTGTCACGGATGTTCCTGCAAGGGACATGTAGTAGTGAAGCTCCACCTAAGCATCGGTATCTTGCCTGCTCACTCTGGCTTTGGTATTTCCTTCTGGACCTCTTGTCTTCTGGAAAACACACACACACACAGAGTGCCCCTTCTTCCTCACGTCTCCTGATCATCTCCTGCATACGCTGTTGCTTTTTCCAAGCAGTATGTGTGGAGACTGGCCAGCCAGCCCACAACTGAAGTGGTTAAGAGCAGGAACAAGTGACAGTTGCTATCCATCCCTTAGCTAATTTTTATCATTCAAGGCACGCCCAGAAATTCTGTATCATCTTGGAATGCTTTGCATTTCCCTAAGACTCAAAATTTTACTCATGCTAATGGAAATTTGTCCCCATCACCCTTAGGTGAACTCATCCTTGCTGAAATTTTAATCAAACTTCCTCTGCAGTATCCTGAATTGTGCAACCATAACTTACCTAAACCTTTCCACGGTGAGCAACTCCCTAATGTACCTGTGGGGGTGAATATTGGAACAAGTGGACCGATAGCCTGACTCCAACGCAGGCTTGCGTTGGCAAAGGGCTGCTTACGCTGTGTCATCAAGCAAGCAGCGTGCCCTCATTAAGGGAAGTTCTGGATCTAGCTCATTAATAAGCGTTGGAGTTACCAGACTGTTTTATTACTGCGGCGGCAGGACAGTTAAGAAGGTGTTCAGCTACACTGAACAAAAAGGCAGGAGTTCATGGTCACACACGTTTTTGCCAGATACCAGGAGCACCCCAAGTGAGAGCAGCAGAGATGGAGCAGGTCATCTTCACCTCCTGGTCTGCCCCATCTGGAGCGTGACCTTGAGGAAGTCACTTAAGGAAGTCACTCAAGGAAGTCTTGAGGAAGTCTCAAGGAAGTCTTGAGGAAGGACTTCCTCACCTGAGGAAGTCTCTGTGCCTCGGTGCCCCATCTGCGAAGATGGGATAACAGGATTGAAGCATGAACAGTGGGATTATTCCTACAGTCATGGGACTAAGAAGAATCTAATCTTGAAAAAATATCCCTGCGCTGCAGTTACTTTTCCCACCTCAGCACCTTCTTCACCCCGCTTTGCCCGGCTTGGTGTGGTGCCCACAGTACAGGGGTGCTGAGCACCTGCTCTTGGTGGAGGTGTCCCAGCTGCCAGGGGCTGCAGAAAGGCCGTGAGGGTCCTAAGGGACCCTTTTCCTTGAACGTGCTGAATGCCATTAGTTATCTTTCTTCCCACGTAGCTTTTAACGGAGTTTGTCCACAAGGCTGTGGCTGTGTTTTGACCTAGAAACGTGAGAGCGTTTCTCCCTGCTGCTGTAGGAGACCATCGTCTCGCTCTGGCAGCAGGAGGAGCAGGACACTTGTTGGTGCCAACCCCTTCTTCCTGCGCCGTGTGTGACCGGGAGGGCGGACGGGGTTCACCTCCACATCGGTCGTTTTGTGCCCGAAGCGGGCTGTGAAGCTGGCGCTGGCAGCCCAGCACAACTCTTCTATCAGTAAATTAGATTTATGCTTCCCTGTCACCCACAGCAGCTTTTCTGTGCATGTTTCCAGCACCCTCTCCTTGTCCTCCATCAATCATCATTTCTCACGTGGGCTTCGTAGCGCTTTCAGTCCTTCATACGCTGTGCCTTTCCCACCCCCCTTGTTAAAAGCAGCTCAGTATCTCAGCTGTGACTTGCCAGGTGGCTTTCACCACGCATCCCATGGCATCGTCTCCCATGCGGCATCGTGTCCCTGTGTTTGGTCTCGCCTGCTTTCTGCTTGGCAGCTCTGTCACCTCTTGCTGGCATTTCGGAGCTCAGCCTCGGAGCTGCAACATCCCCAGCCGCTGAAGGAAGATGCTGCTTGGCTTTTATCCACCACATGTCCTGCTGCCCGGGGACAGCCGGCCGAGCTGCGCTGTGCCACCAGGGAGCGGGAAGCCAGCTCTGCCCTCACCAGTTACGCTAGCGGGTAGATGTAGAGCGTGTCCTCGCTTGACTCCCAGCGATGGTCTCCAGCGGCCCAGGGAGCATGTCTGCCACAAAGCTGTCTTCAGGCTGAGGGTTGCCCAAGCTCGCCTTGGAAATCCCTGTGCACGTGGCTAGGTTTGGGGATGAGGAACGACAGATGGACGTGGCCTGCGGTCTTCTGCTGGGGACTCTGGGGGCAGGGGAGACGCGGTCCGTGGGATGGGGGACGCCGGGGAGGACGTGGCCCCTCGCTGCCCACCTGGGCCGTGCTCACCTGGGCATCTCTCCGCAGGCTCCGGCGGGACGTGCCCAACAGATGCAACACTCACTTTGACGCTGTGGCCCAGATCCGGGGAGAGGCTTTCTTCTTCAAAGGTAAGCGCCCGCTGCCGGCGGTCTTTGCGTGCGTCACCCTGCGGTGACGTTGGCGTGACAGCGCAACGCCGCAGCAGCAGTGCCAGACAGGCCGGGACGGGCGGTGAGGATAAGCTGGCTCGGGGTTTGCAGGCTGCGGGGGCTGCAGAGCCAGGCAGGCGTCTCGCATGCCGCTGACTCCTCTTGACTCCATGAAAGGGCTTAGACCTTCAATCAGCCCACCGAGGCTGCGGACGGATGATAAGGGAACGTTAACGTCAATGCGAATCCTGCCTCTGGCGCAGGAGGAAACCGCCCGGCTCACGCGCGGTCCCTCTCAGCGCAGCGGAGGAGGTGCCCACGGCAGGTTGGGGGTCTGGCGCGTGGGTAGGAAGGAGAGAGCAGCGGAGGCAAACCCACCCGCCCACATCCCTGCGGTGCATGGCCGGCGCGGTGCCCACGAGGGACGCGTGTCCTAACACCAGGGCAGGTGCGCGTCCACGTGGCTGCCCGGGAGCCGGGGTTTAACGCTTCCCTCCGAAGCGGCCGGGCTGGTGACGGTCCAGCGCGGTGCTTCGTACCACGCTCTGATCCATTGCACCACACTGCCCAAGTGAAGAACTAAAATCTGATATTTGCGCTATCAAAGTCAAAATCTGGGTCGAACCAAGGATGAGCACAACAACAACAGCTCTCCGCTGCTTTTTTTCCTGGATGCCTCCAACTTTCCTTTCCTCCCACGCTTCACCTTCCCTAATGCTGCTTGCTGAGCATCGCTCAAAGACAACGTGCGCGCGATTGCAGAGCCATCTGGATCCATGTCAGCAAACGCTTGCTGGCAGTGTGTCCCCGGGGTGCCCGGCTGTTGATGAGGATCCCATTGGTGCCTTCTCAGCTGTACAGAGTCCCTCCAGGCTGGACCCCATGGGCTTTCTTCTCCATCTTTCCAAGATGGAAGAATGCCCGCCGGGCACTCCTTTCCATCCCTGGCCACCATTTGGCCACCCCAAAGCCATCCAGCAGGGAAGCAGAAGCATGTCCCCCAGGGATCAGGAGCAGCGGCCGGGCACGTGTAACCCATCTGGGTATCGCAGTGCAAGTCTCCAGTTGTAGGCAAGAATGGCAAAAGGGCTCCAGAGAATTCGATCTGGTCTGTGCCCTCGGGGGAGCACAATACGGAGGCTGTTCCCCGGCGGTATTTGTTCAGATGCCGGCTCCAAAAAGCCACAGTGAAGAAGGGAAAATAAGAGACGAGAACTGGTGTCCAGGATAAATGGCTGCCTGTCTTTCAGAGGGCGGCGGGGGGGAGATGAAAACTAAAGAGAAATCCATCTTGGTGTCTATTTTTGGATATATTTATTGTGAGCCAAACGCAAATGTAAAGAGCGCGGTGTCAGTGGGTGCCAGCTGCACGGCTGCCTCCGGAGCCTGGCACCTCCCTCGGAGCCCCCACCGCTGCCACCAAACCGTCCTGGGCACCAAGGAGCTGGGACATCCCCTCTCGGGCAGGATTTTGATGACCTCCAGTGATGAGCTGCCTCCATTGATGGACTTTTTGTTCTGAGCTGGTCCGGCCGGTTCCCTAGCCGGAGAGCAGCCTCTCCCACCGTGAAGACTGAAGCTCCCCAGGGCTCCCAGGCTTGTTGTATCGAAGGCAGCGGTGGGTTCTCCGCACTTTGGAAACGCCGCTTGCTTTGATTTAGGTGCCTCGCTACAGACTCCTGAAGTTTTAAACCAACTTTGGCCTGTGTGTGTGTTTGCATGGTGCGTGCAGCAATCTTGCCAGAGGCAGCCAAAGTACGGAGAGCGCAGGACACAGCTGGGATCAAAATCACCTCGTATTAAAGAAAGCAATTGCCTCAACCCATCATCCATATAAAACGAGACGCTCGGGACAGCAGGACTTTACACTTGGCTTTCACCCTGCTCAGTCTGCCAGCTCAGAGAGTGGTTTTAAATCAAGCTTTTTAAACAAACATGGGGGTTGGGATTTTTTTATTTTATTTTATTATATTTCTGCATGCTAGTGGAAGCAATTCCCCCACGGACCTGGCTTTGGCTGATGATCGTCCAAGCAGCCGCAGCACTTTGGTGAGCGGGCTTGGCCCTGACCAAACATGAGCACGGGCGGACTTGGGGCCATTGCGTTAAGAATTCCTTGCTCCTTAATTGCTATATTTTTTTGCTTTTTCCTGATAGCTGATCAAAAACCCAACCGAACTAACCAACAGCCCAGGCTATGCCTGACTTTGAGGGTAGATTTAAAGCTTGCTTGCTGCAGTTGCACACCCGCTGAGCCCATCACCGGCAAAGGGTTGAAATGTCAAAAGCAGTGGGGCTTCCCTCCGTGTCTCAAATGAGCCCAGGATACTCCAAAGTTCAGATGCTTATCTGCTAAAGAAGGAATCATGTCGAGCTGTATTTCTCGTTAAAAAAGTGAAAATCTGTCTTTGTCTAGTGCCTCGCTAATTAGAGATGCAGAGATCATCTTTATTTAATTACATGTGTTTCCATCGATGTACAATGGCCACCAAATTTGAATCCTATTTTTTTCCTAACGTTCTTAAAAAGAATCTGTAATTACGGCAATTCCTACCACATTTGAATGTATTATTCATTCGTGGGTTTCAGTCAGATAGAGCAAATATGCAAACTGGAGCAGAAGAACAAGAATATGATATAAATCCTTATAATTAGAATAAAACCCCCTCTCTGCAGATGTTTAAGTGTTAGAGTTTCGCCTCCTGCATTATTAGGCTAAGATCCAATTTCCATAAAATTTTAAAAGACGGTGTCACAATCTGCCGGCTCTGGAGAAGGGGCTGAGTGTCTTGAATACAAATCTGAAGACGCATCTTTGGTTTCTGTTGCTTATCCCCGCTTGGGAATCCATGCAAAAGCAGATGTAAATAACATGCAATAATTTCTAACGGGCAATAACAAATATGAGACAAAGTTGAGAGTTGGCTCTTAGACATCTTGCTCCGGCTCAGATCTCACTGCGTGGAGCTCTCCCGGGAAAATGCAGCACGAAACACACTGCAAAAACTTGGGCTGAGAATCCCTGAGGCAGTGCAGGGAGTCGGGTTTTGAGTTGCCCCTAGAACCATTAAGAGTCCTCGGGAAATCCCACGTAAGGCTCCTTCAGCAGGAGAAAGTTTGGCATCCTTCCCACAGAGGACAAACATGTTTCCTTTTCCATTACCCCAAATATTTCAGAAATACCCCAAGCCAAACTCTTTTCTAGCTGGGGCAGTGTCGCTGCAGGTGCTGGAAGTGCGTCTGCTTCCACCACCGGTACGCTCGGCCCCTGGGAGCACCACAGGACCGAGGTCCCCTGCTTATCCCATGCCTCGAGATGGGACCAAACCCCTTAATTGTGCCTCCGTCCGCCCCTCAACCCCTTCCCGTTTATTAATATAGTTTCCTCCTCTTCTCTTTTCTTACCGCCTTCCTTCATTAGAAAACCCCTCTGATATTGCCGTGTTTCATCGTAACATCATACCCATTTCTAAACACGAAAGCAGCTGGGCACCCTGTGTGCAGGAAGCCGGGGGAGGTCCAGGAGCGGAGGAACAGGCATGTTTCTCCGGAGGCTCTCACGGAGGCTGCTGGTACCTGGTGTAGCTTCCGCCGCTGCCCGGTCCCGCTGGCTCCCGGGAGGTCCGTGCAGAGCGGAGCAGAGCGGGAGGAGATGAAAGGCTCCTCTCGCCCACTCCGGTCAGCGGTGCAGCTTCGCACCGCGGCCAGGAGTGTACCGACCCCGGTGCGATGTCCGGAGGATTATTTTGATCCCGAAAAGGGGATTTCTTCTAACGGCTGCCGGGAATAGAAAGCGCTAGCAGCTGCTGCTGGAAAGCGGGCCACCTGTAACTCACAGCTCCCATCTCGCACGCTTTGCTTTCTGCTGCTGCCACGTGCCCGGCGCTCGTCTCCCCCGGCGAAGGTGGGTTGCAGTGTGGTTCAGTAATGTCCAGTCTGTTCCTCCAGGCAAGTACTTCTGGAGACTGACTCGCAATAAGCACTTGGTCTCCCTCCAGCCGGCTCAGATCCACCGTTTCTGGCGGGGCTTGCCGCTCAACCTGGACAGCCTGGACGCGGTCTACGAGAGAACCAGCGACCACAAGATCGTCTTCTTCAAAGGTGAGAGCGAACGCGGTGCTGGAAGGCAGCACGCGTGTCTGCCCAGTGTAGATCCCGGTGCCGAGGCACCCTGGCAGAGTTTTGACCTCTCCTGCAGGCAGAGGACACCAGCGTCAGCCGATGAGCATCTCCCAGGGCAGGTCCGAGATCTGTTGTCCATGAGCGAGGCCAGGAGAAACCCGCTGGTAGGGAGGGCAGGCAAAAAGTAGCAGTCGTGTGCCCCAGAAAATGAGGGAAATGTCATTGAAGAAAAACTTCAGCCAAACCTAACTGAAATCTTTTCAAGAACAAAATAAAAGCAGGAACCACCCACGCACACACTTCACAGGTTTTGTGTTCCTTCTTCGGCCTTTTCTCTTTTTAACATCTGCTCCTGAGAAGTGAAGAACCTGCAGAGGGGGCAAAAATGAAAACCTGAAGAGCCTGCTTTTGCTAATTATATTTCTGTTACTATTTTTTTTCCCTTAAAATAAGTGTTATAATCCTCTCTTTTTTAAAACACATCTCACAAGTTTCTTTCAGAGGAACTGGAGGAAAGAGATTAGCTCGTGGTTCCTACACAAATGTCCACGTCCCCTGCCAACCGTTCATCCATGCTGGTTAGACATTACCCGTGTGCTGAACGTCACCCGTGCCGCCAGCAGGCACCAGCCCTCTTGGAAAGGTCATGTGCTTGAAGAGCTAAATACATCCCAGCCCTCCACGCTCCCCGGCTGGAAATTGCTTTTTGTCCCCTGACCGTTCTGCTTTGAGCGTGGTGCAATTATCGGTTTCAGGAGTGCTGAACCAAGCACTGCTGAAAGCAATAATTTGGTTTCAGTCCCTCCAGCGAGGCTGGAGGAATGCCTTACGTCCCGCGCTAGCCTCTGCGCTCGCAGAACCGTTTCCAAGCGCAGCCAAAGCTCTTCCAGGCTGCCCGAGCACCGCCGAGCCATGCCGAGCCCTGCGTCTCCCCGGGGAGCGACGTGCCAAAGGCTGCCTCGGGCCGCTCGCCCTGCTCTGCCTTCCCGCTGATCTGGGGGGAACGGGGCCAGCTGGAGTGTGGCAGCCCTTACGCCTGGCACCGGACCCTCCCCGGCGGGTCTGCAGACCGCAGCGGCGCTCGCTCGCTTCCTTCCCTTCTTCCCCTCTCTCCCTGCTGGGGACAGACCGACTGTTCCCTGGGGCTCCTCCTGCCTGCTGGCTAAATTTGGCTTGTGAGGCCGAGATTACGGCTCTGCCACAGCTGGGGTCTTGCCCCTGCCAGGCACACCGCTCCGTGGCCACGCGTGATGTGGGTGTTAGTCCCGCCTAGCTCCTAAGATTAAACGCGAGATTTTCTTTCCAGCTATAAAATACTGTCTCGTTCTCTCCCTCCAGCGCTGTTTCACAGAATCACAGAATCACAGAACCGTATAGGTTGGAAAAGACCTTTAAGATCATCGAGTCCAACCCTAAACCTAACACTGCCAAGCCCACCACTACACCATGTCCCTCAGCACCTCATCCACACGGCTTTTAAATACCCCCAGGGATGGGGACTCCACCACTTCCCTGGGCAGCCTGGTCCAGTGCTGGACAACCCTTTCAGTGAAGTAAAATTCCCTAATATCCAGTCTAAACCTCCCCTGGCGCAACTTGAGGCCATTTCCTCTTGTCCTATCACTTGTTACCTGGGAGAAGAGACCGACCCCACCTCTCCACACCCTCCTTTCAGGCAGTTGTAGAGAGCGATGAGGTCTCCCCTCAGCCTCCTTTTCTCCAGGCTGAACAACCCCAGGGCCCTCAGCCGCTCCCCATCAGCCTTGTGCTCCAGACCCTTCCCCAGCTCCGTTGCCCTTCTCTGGACACGCTCCAGCCCCTCAATGTCTCTCTTGGAGTGGGGGGCCCAAAACTGAACACAGCATTCGAGGTGCGGCCTCACCAGTGCCCAGTACAGGGCCGAGTTTCAGTGATCCCTGGACAGAAACCAAAGCACACAAATTACCCTGGCCTCTGAGGTCCTGCTGCCGATACATGGGCATGTGTTTAAGTGCCTCTTCAGATTTTCTAGAAAACCGAGGGAGGAAAAAGCCTGATCTTTAAAATAGGTTGCGTGATGCCCAAAAGGACGCTGCGGGCTCACAAAGAGACACTGTACGAACAGAAAGACTGCCCAGGTGGATAGAGTCACATAGGAATTGAGAGATCTGGGTTGGTTTCTTGTTCCGATTCCTCGTATGACTGTGAGCCAGTCGTGTTGTGCTGCTCAGATGGGATTTGTCCAGCCCCTGTGCATCCTCCTTACACCCCCTAAAATTCACAGGTCCTTCAGCCCAGCTGGCTCTAAAAAAAGCGTGGTGATTTCTCTTCCAAAGCGGGACTACGCTCTGGTTCTCAGGAGTCGAACAGCAGGCAGGTAGTGCTCAATGTGCCCACAACAGCTCCGTGTAACTTTCTATTTCTTGCAGTTGGATATCAGGCAGAAATCATAGGGACAGAAAAGCAACTGCCACCACCAAATACATAAAAGCGGCGACTGTACTAACGCTGTCGGCGTGCTCCTGTCCCGGGACTGGCACGCCTGCAGCGGCTCGGGGGGAAGCAGGGCTATGCTCCATGGAGAGCCTGGCACAAAGAAAGCAACTATTCAAAGACCGAGGTTCCCCACCGGGCTGCTGCCTCCCCGTCCCCGTCCTTCAATGCCAAGAGCTCAGTCCTGAGGATTGCCACGGCCACAGATAATGAAGCATCAGCTCGTCTGCAGGGGAATGCTGCTTTCGGTTGTGAAGCAAATGTGATTTTGCTCTGTGCTTCTTTCCTTTCCGCAGGAGACAGGTACTGGGTCTTCAAAGACAATAACGTGGAGGAAGGATACCCACGGCCGATCTCGGACTTCGGTCTGCCACCGGGAGGAATCGACGCTGCTTTCTCCTGGGCCCACAATGACAAGACTTATTTCTTTAAGGACAATCTCTACTGGCGCTACGATGACCACAAGCGGAGGATGGATCCCGGGTACCCTTCAGAGACCATCCTGTGGAAGGGAATACCAAGTCCTTTAGATGATGCCATGAGGTGGTCAGATGGTGAGTCCATATGCCGGTTCAAAAAGCACAAGAAAAAAAATCAGTGCTTCATTTGCACTTGAGCTATAGCCCCTTCTACCGCGCCTGCCGACATAAACCGCTCAGCTCCAGATGGGATGACGCTTTCTGGTGTCTGAAAGCCGAAGAGGGAGGTAGGCTTCCAGCCAGAGCTCCCCGCGCCCTGCGCTGCTCGCTAAAAGGCATTGTCATTTCAAGCAGGCAACAAAAATATCCTGGGGCCCTAATAATTGGATTTTATTAAAAGAACACAGTTGATGTTGTTTTGCAGTGATTTTTATCCTAATACGTGCCGGTTTGCTCTTCGCTGAATTTGTTGTCATTGGATTTTTAGCTAGGCATATGAGGATGCGGGCAGAAAATATTTTTGAAGGAGATGTTTTCCCCAGAGTTATGACTATTTTCCGGGGATGAGATTTCTCAATGGTTTCTTCTCCCTGAAAAGACCACAAAAATTTTGTCACAGGAGATGTTTAAAACCAGCCATTCACTCACAGCAAAGTGGCACTTCCAGGTGTTATTTACCAGCGACCTAACAGTGTAATAGCAACCAATACACCAGGCAGAGGGGAGGGACATTTCCAGGGGCTTTTCAAACTGAATTCCTGAAGCTGTTGAGAGCGACCGGCTATCCATGTGGGTAGGAGTCCTCCATGAGCATGGAACCCGCTTAGAGAATTCACAACCTCCCAGTTCAGGGTGGAAAAAATGCCCCCGAGAGCAGAAGGTTCCCAGGGCCCTGCCAGGCTCGGGTTATTTGTCTGAGGCACGCACCCCAGGTCATGGTAGGTGAGGTCTTCTTCAGCCTTATCGTGCCCTGTTACAAGACTGTCCACTGATGGCCACCGAGAGATGCGCGTGGTGTGCCCAGCTGTGCATTTCCTAGGGCTTTTACCCTGCACACCCCTGGTGCCAGGGGATGCCTCTGCTCTAGGACCCACCGTAGCAGAGGCGACATCTCACCACCCGCCTGCCATCTGTCTGGTGGCTCCTGCCTGGTGTGAGAGATCCCGGCCCAGCATAGCGTCATCTTTTCGAGCGTCCCGCCAGCAGCCGCTGTGCTCCTGCAGTGAGAGAGGGTACTGGCATCAAGCAGTGGCATCGCATCTGCCTCCGCTCCCCGGGGCTCGGCTGGGGTGGGAGCGCTCCTCTGCTGCTCCAAGGGCTCCTGTGCCCTTTCCACTGGGAGAGCGCCCATCACCGCTCATCTTGCCTTTGGGTTTTGGTGTCTTTGCAGGTGCAAGCTACTTCTTCAGGGGCAAGGAGTACTGGAAAGTGCTGGACAGTGACCTGGAGGCCCAGCCTGGTTATCCCCAGTCCATCGCTAGAGACTGGCTGGTGTGCAGCGACATGCAGTCCGACTCCCCAGAAGCAGCCGGGAGCAGCAGGACTGGGGCTCGCTCCAAACCGGGGCAGCATGACGAGAGCCGCTCGGAAAATGGCTACGAGGTCTGCTCCTGCACCTCGGCCTCCCCATCCCTGCGGGCTTGCCCTGTGCTCAGACTGTCAGCCAGCCTCGTGCTGACGAGCGTGTGGACAGCAGCACTGATGTGTGCAGCCCTATGACATCTCATCCCACGAACGAGACAACGCTATGGTGCTCCAGGGAGGGGAGGTGGATACGATCCCGTGATGCTAACTGTTGCAAGCAGAAAAACATTCCTAGGAACATGCCGGTGAAGGGTTTGAATTCTCCATGAGAAATGAACAGTGGTTTTGGGTTTTTTTTTTTCTTTTTAATTTTAGTTTAAAGGTCTAATAACAGATTTTGAGTTCCGCACCTCCTTATTCCCCCATCCGCGTAAAGATGAGAGCAGCCTAACGTTGAATTTAGAAATGTTCCATAGAGATGTGTTGCTTTGGATGTTTAAACACGGCAAACGAGGGAGGGGAGCTACTGTGGTTGAACGGGAACAGAAGAGATGCTGCTGAGACAGATGGCAACGTCCTGGAGGAAAGGCAGCAAGGCTGTAGGCGAGAGGTGGTCGTTATATGCTGACACAATGTACACATCCCATTGGATGTACTAGGTAGAAAGAAACTTCGGCTCCGCTAAGATTAACTGCAAGGTGATCATTTTACTGTCAAACCTGCTGTGGTCACTGATGTCTCGGTAACCTGTATCAGTGTCTACGGGTCAGAAACGCCTTTGCCTTTCAGAAGGCAGTGCAGCTTATCTTTGTATCCGAGTCATTTGAATTTAACAATTTCTCTAATAAACCTTGGCTGCCTACCCAGAGATCTCCCGGTCCTCTGCCAGACCAAGCCTGCCACCTTCAGTAAGGTGCTGACTCCTGAGGCTGGGGAGCAGCCTCAGCTCTGTGCGAGGAGCAACCTTGCTGAGCGCAGCCCGATGAGACGCAATTACACGCGCCAGCCCAGCCTAATCCGTGCACGTGAACTCCTGCTCGTGGAGTTCCTGTTCCAGGTTGTTTTTACGTTTTGGGAGGGATGAAGATGTATCGCATTCATTTGTGACTCTGTCGTACCCGGCTGCGCTGCGGAGGATGGGCTGGAGGGAGGAGGGATGCTGCACAGTCAGCCTCACATTTTTCTTGATGCCTCTGCCAGGAGTTTGGAGCAACAAAAGCAAGGTCAAGCGCTGCATTAGGATGTTCCTGGGGGTTTTTTTCCCCACTGCTAATCCATTTTCTGCGGTATAATTTGGGCGTCCGAGAGTCCTTGAAAGTGGTGAGTGAGAACCTGTGCTAGGAACTGCGATAGAGATGTCAGGAAGGCCAGGGTCCTCCAGTCTGATGTTGTCAAGGGGTGTTAAAGGAGGCAAGTGGGCAGCAGCTGCGAGGACACGCTGTTCCTCTCCGCCCTGCTTCTGTAAAGCTCCTACAAAATGCCTCTCGCTGCCTCTGCCAGGGCCAGCTCCTGGGGAGAGCCGGCAGCAGGCGGAAGCCGCAGGCAGCGTCACTGTAGGACCCCCGGCTGCTCCCCTGGCCCCGGTGCCAGCCAGGGCGCTCGCCGTGGGGCCGGGGGTAACGCAAAGCCCTCCGTGGCGAAGCAGGAAAAGCAGGAGAAGCACGCAGTTGCCTCCTGATAGAAAAAAGGGGTCACCTTGAGTTTCCCTCTTTGCTGTTTGTGTTTTTAAATAGTCCGAATCATTCACCGGGTGCGGCTGTTTTCAGGACGATGTGCTACAGTGTGATTTTACGCGGCATGATTCAATGGAATCCTCCCATTAAACCATTAAATACCCTTTAAAAAAAAGTACAAACCAAAAAACCTCACGCGTAGCAGCTCCCTCGGCCGAGTAAAGCTGCCTCTGTGTTCTCTCTGCATCGGTCTCGCTCTGCTCTAAGCAGCTCCCCACCCATCCCACCGCCGCCTGCCAGGCCCAGCAGGGGCTGCGGGGGCTGCGGGGGCTGCAGGGGCTGCAGGGGCAGGGCATTGCGAGTTGCCATCACGGGCGACGGGATTTTCCTTCGGTTCACATTGCTGTTCTTCCTCTCCCCTCTCAAGTGAAGAAGGACATGGCTTTGAGTGCTTGCTGGGGTGACACTGTACGAATGTCAACATGTTATAGATTCCTCTTGGAGATGAGAGCGGGTAGGAGCACAGCATCTCGGGGAAGACACCCTCTCTCTTTCTTTTTTCCTCTGTTTTTTTTTTTTTTTTTGGTCTTCCTCCACAAAAGAAACATCCAGACGATGCAGCTGAAGGCTCAGAGGAGACAGGGACGTGACTAGCACTGCTTCCGTGGCTTCTCCAGCCCAACCAGGGAGCCTGCTTTCTTTTAATGTGGGGGGACTGTGATTTATAAATAAAGCCTGTGGAAAGGCTTTCAATACATCCTTCTCTACTTCAGATTACGCATTTTGATGATCAGAAATGGAGCAGGAATCAGGGCTCCACTGCTGCCGGATAACCCTTGGGGAGGATGGAGAAATGCTGCTGTCTCCTCCCGGTGTGTGGCTTGCTGGGCCGATCCCCCAGCCGCTGGCAGAGCCACCCTGCCGTTGCTGTCGGCTCCGGATGTGGCTGCAGGAGGCTCGAGCTCCCCGGGATGAAAATGGGAGCCGGAGTGTTCCCCGTCGAGGTCACCGGTCCAGCACGGGGCTGGCTGGGCCGGGGCTTCGGGAGCAGATGTCCGTGGCACAAAGACAGCATGACAGCGAGCGTGCTGGTGCTCAGGGTGCCGCATCGCTCTCCCACGGGGACACAGCAGTGCCACGCGGGTGAAGCAGCGTGGAGCCATCGGTGAAAGGGTTTCGTGCTTTACGGACCCAAAGCAGAGAGCCCTGTGCCCAGCACGGTGGGGGGCTCTGCAGCACCCGGGGGGGCTGCGAAGTCCGCGAGGACCCCGGGGCTCCCACGCGGTGCCTCTGCAGCCGCCCCTCTGAGCACGGTGCGTTCGCAAATCCCCGGCCAGTTCCAACCGCGTTTGCAGATCGCTCTTAGGGCAATCGGTGCAAATCACAGCACGAACCGGGTACTTGGGGAACTTAACTCTCTCGGGTTTTCCTCTACAGCCAGGCTCACCGCCTGTTTTTCTGGTCTGGGGAGGACGGGCGCTGTCTCTGAGAGGGGCTGAGCGGGTGCGCAGCCAACGAACAGCAGGCGTGTGCGTGGGCTGGGGGCTGGACCGCTGCCGGGGGCTGCAGACCCCTCTCCCGGGGAACCAGGGCAGGTCGGAGGCAGCAGGCCAGGTCTGGGCCAGCGGCAGCGCGGGCGGCCCCGGCGTGGCCGCAGAAGGACGGCAGAGACAGCCGCCGGCACCCGCTCCTGGCCCCGGAGAGCTCTGCCTGCAGGGACATAGTCGTGCTTCCTAGCGGCTTAAAAATAAGAATATAACGTAAATGCGGTCTCCGTACTCCAAAACGTTGCTGATGCTCTGCTGCCGGGCTCCCTGGCATCGTCCCTGTGCCTGGATTCCTCCGGTCCTGCCCGGAGTCCCTGGGCTGGCTCTCCTCCACAACAACATCCTTAGTCTTGGCTGGAAAAGCCCCCTCCACCCTCCGAAAAAATAACCTGAGCGTCATATTGCCATTACATATTGCCCAGTCTGGATATTTTCCGACTCTTTACATTCTCAGAGGATTTTGTGAGGTCACTTCAGAGTTGAAATATTTCTCCTATGTAATAGGAGGGATGGGAATTTAAAGGGGGGCACTGGCCAGCTGAACCCACAAGTATTTAAAGCTGAAAACCTGAGTTTATGGCAGCTATGCTTGCTGGGGCTGGCTCCAGGGCCCCAGTCGAGGTTTTTCCTGGCTCTCGCTCTCACCCATCCCCAGGCTCTGCCAGCCTTCAAGGCCTTTTCTGTTTTGCTAGCATAGGAAAAGCAGAAAAAAAAAAAAAAAAAAAAGGAGTAAGGTGAGCAGGAGCTGTTTTCAAATGACAAAGCCATGGCAATGCCTGGATTTAAAAAAATTAATAACAAGTCATCTCAGACAAGACCTGGGATTTAACAGCTTGAGAAATGCAATAAAGTTATTGAGAAGAGACTCATCTTTATTCACTGATTCAAATTATAAGGCAGGCACGTGTGTTACAAAAGGTTCCTGCCTCCTATAGCCCCCGTACAGCTGAGGGGAAGACTCTCAGCCCTGATACCAAAAGGCTTTCCTAAAATGGGACATTCTGATTTATTAAGAATGCCATTTCTCTCCTCAACCCCCAATTGAATCAGGAAATGCCCTTGCACAGCTGTGGGCCAGGAGAGTGGGTGGTGGGGATCAGCCCCACAGCTCAGGTGGGGCCGCTCTGGATGCTGCCCTATATCAGCTCCCGGAACCTTCCCACCTTCTGCAGCTCCTGGAGATGGAGCTGTTGTTTGCTTCTCAGGTGGCAGTTTGGGAGAGGACAAACGTTAGAGCTGCCTCCAGCCCCGCCGCCTCGCTTTTTCCATCCCCTCTGCCAGGTGAGCGTGGTGTACAAGCTGCGGCTGCGTCCGATGCCGCTGTAAGCAGCAGAAGCGAGCCCAAGGGATGTTTTGTCCAGAGGAGGGGGGCTTGTCCTGGCTCTCGATGTCCCAGCAGTTCCTGGTAAGCTCAGTGCTGTGGATCACTTGCTTTTCCCTGAAATTTCTAGACAGGGGGAGTTGGCTGGCCTTGTGGGGCTGGAACAGGCTGGGGGAGGGATATAGGACAGCCAAAACCAGGGAGTACATAACTGAGTAATAGTCTATAAGAAGACCAGCTTGGGCTAAGAATAGGAGAGGGTATGAAAGCTGGATGGTATGTGGAGGATTCCTGTAGGCATGTGCTAGGGCTGCAAGTGGGGAGGCAGAGGGGCTGTCTCTGGATCTTCTGCAGTACAAATGATTACTGACCTCGTGGCACCGACAAAATTACTACAAGAGCTGCCAGAGCAGTTCCCTGTCCTCCACCCAAACTTGTGGTCCCTGCTTTAAAAAAACAAATCCCAAACCTCTGGGATTTATGATCCTGTCAGTAGTGAAACCCTAACTCAGTACTAGGTTGCCAGCTCTGGTGGGCTTATTTCTGAATGGTATGGAAGGATCTGGGTTTCCCCCCTTTTTTTTTTTTTTTTAAAGGGCTTTGAGCTTGACTGCACACCCAAACCAGTCAAATGAGACCCAGGCCTGGGTTTTGCTGGGACAGTGATCGGTCTGCTCTGATCAGCATTCAGCAAGCTGGCTTGGCAGGGGACAAGCTGCGCTGACAACAGGGCCACTCCGTTGCGGTGAGGACAAGACTTCACAAGCTTCCCAAGGAACTACGTCAAGATTTATGGGCTGTGCCACTTGGGTTGTGGCAACTCATCTTTGGGCTTCATGAGAGGAAACGCACATCCTGGGGAGAGGCCTTGCCACCCCACATCTGACAGTCAAACCGAGCCAATGTGTTGTGCAGCTGGAAACACTGGGAGCAAGAGGGTTTCTTGCTCTGGATCAGGCATTTGGTCTGCTCTCCTCTCCTGAAACCAGAGGAGGGTTTTGGGGGGAGCACCGGTGATGATTGCAGAAGCCTGTTTGTGCGCAGGGCCCCTCCACTAAATTTTAAAGGGTGGAAATGCCCTATTTTGCTTCCCAGCCCAGCTGTATTGCAGAAATAGCCAAGCCAGGATGGCCCTTGGCATGTTCTCCCTGTGGAGTAGAGCTTGGCGGTTACAGGGCAACTCAGTGACAATGTCTCCTTCCTCTTCCCAGCCTGAGAAATTGATGCTTATTCTGGATCTGAAGCTGGTTTTATCCGGGGCATAAAAAATTACGGTGTTGGGTGGTCTTCATGTGGAGGTTGTCTGTTGTCAGCTGTCTTAAAGCACCACAGCCATCGCATATCCTGCAACTCCTCCGCTCCTGGACATTGACCCTGCTACTCCCTGTTTACCTGGCTGGCAGCTATACACCGCGTGTATCAGCTCCTGCACGTCAGGAAGGAGCCAGCGCTGTGGGATGGGTTTGCTTGTTTCTGAAGTCTCCAGGTAATGGAGTAACTGTGGCCAAGGAGGGCTTCTTGTGACGGAGCCGTGTGAGCAGAGCTCATGGGGAGGGGTTTCCACCAAAGCCGTGGTAACTCTTTGCCCCACTCACTTGCATCGCTGTGCTTGAACTTATCTGAAACGTTATCATTCATGCTCAACCCAGGCTCCTAACTGCTCTAAGTTTCTGAGCATGCAGAAGCAAAGGGCTCAGTGTCTTAACAGCAATTATCTGCTTTAACCCTCCCTTTTTCCACTGCTGTGTTCATCTTCCCTTTTTCTTCATCTGCTGCCATGAAGTTCTGCCTCCCCATCACAAAAATAACACAGGTCAGGCTGGAGATCGTGGTCTCTTAAGAAAGAAGATCCTGGAGCTCTGCAGGTACCTGTGGTTGAGAGCTCCTTGTACCTCTGTATAATGGATGACCACCACCCACCAGAGGATAGCAGGTCATGAGGATCATAAATCCCACGTCATATTTGGTGAATCTCTGATAGTCTGACCTGGGAATATGAGGTTGGGAGAGAGCGGGACTGGAGTGACCTGGGAACACTTATGGAAGGGAGATTTGTGTGATGGGATTTGACAGATGTCTGTGGTGCTTATTTAAAATGTCTGTCCAGATGTGCCTGCTGGGCAGCAGCAGAGATCCCAGGCTGCAATAAAAATGTCTGTAAGGAAACCATGAAGAAGAGTGGAGCAATTTGGCTCTAGTTCTTGATACTCAACTGGTTTTCTCCTGAGGCATGCCTGCACATGGGTGAATTCCATGGGTGCTTTTCCCAGCCCTGTGCATCAGGGGAGCACAGATATTTGACTTCCCAGGGATGAAAGCACATTTCTAGTGCTCAGCAAGAGGTTGCACAGCACTCCTATGGCCAATCTCCCTCGTATCCTCCCTTCTGTCATGAGGGATATGAGAGGGGGACTCTGAGGTGTCCTGGTCACATGAGTGCAGCTTGCAGTAGGTCTTGTCCAGAAACAGGCCATGGATCCTGTTCTAGTCTCATAAGAAACACAATGCCTTGTATAGGCTGCTGAGTCTTCTCCTGAAAGAGAGGGGTCTGACTTGGGAGGGAGCAGCTCATCAGGAACGTACGTCATCTCTGTTGGCTCTGGAAGGCTTTCGTGACCACGTGCAACCAGGATGAACAAGTGAGATCAGAAACCCCCTGAGCAAAAGCCATGCTCAGGCGAGTAGAGCTTTGCAGGGCCCATGCTAATCCTATTCTGCAAAGCACGTGCCAGACACTTGGCACCTCCTGCACTTACAGGAACGAAGTCATGTCCCTACTGGCCTTCACCTCCTTCGGGGGTACTGATGGGCCCTACCTCTCAAAGCTCTTCTCCCTACAACCCTGCCAGGGGAGCAAGCTCGTGGCTGCCCTAGGAAGCCCGTCGCTAAATAGTTTCATTCTGGCAGCATGAGGCAGCGGAGCCTGATTGTTATTCTTAACCTTGGGTCAAGCAAGGTAGCGGTGACGTAATGGAAGAACTTCGCTCTGCACGCTCTGTCGCGGCAGCTCTGAAGCGTGGCTCATCCATCAACGGCTCTGTTGCGATCAGCACTGAAACTTGTGTCGTTCTGTTGGTTGCTGCAGAGGGGGATGACCCCAGTGCTTCTCTTCCACTGGCGTAAGCCATTTCTCATTAGCAAAGTGAAACACTCTTCTCCACGCTGCCAAAGGCGATCTGTTTATTTAGTTATCCACCCTGCTGGGAGCCAGCGCAGCCTTCCTTGCCTCCCACATTACCGTAGGTGCAGCGCTTTGTGCTTTGCCCTGTTCTGCCCGTCCCTTTGGCGTGAGCAGGTGAGGTGACTGTAGCTCTGTAAGCCGGCACCTCTACGGATCCTGGGCAAAGCCATGCAGGGATAACGTCTCCTTCCATGAGTACCTGAAGACTGCTATGGGCTGACTCAGCAAGTGCTTGCCAGGAGATGTTGATCCCTTCGTAATTCCTGTCTCCTTGGTAGTAATTCCTGTCTCCTTGGGTCCCAACAGGAGGCTGCCAAGAGAAACGGGCTTGACAAATATCTGAAGGGGCCGCTTTACCAGCTCCTAAGAAGTATCCCTCCCTGCTGTGCTCCCAAAGCATAGGAGCACTCGAATGCTTTCCTGAGCCTTGCAAACACAATTAAGGGGTTGAGCTTGAATTCAACTCCGCTTCCTACTTGCTTGTCCATGTCACTAAGGGTGAGCAAACAAATACTTGCCAACAGACTCCACCAAAAGGCATAGCCGTGTGACTGCCGGCCTGTCCTTGTCATGCGCGTGTGTTTGTGTACACGTTATCTCCAGCTTTGTTTGGACTGGGCTGGACTGGGCAGGTGAGCCCGGGAGCTCCTGGGGGTGTAATCGTGGTGCAGATAGAGAGAAAGTGCGGTATTGTTCTCTGCCTGGTGGCAGGGCTTTTGCCTCATTTGAACCCGGCTTCTGAAGCACGTTGGCATAGATGGATGTGAAAAGCTCTGATAAATGTTAAGAAATAATTCAAACGCATATCAGTGAATATCCATCATGTCACCAAACTTCTGAAGGCTGATATTTTGGGTCGCTGTTCCCAGCGCTGCAGAAGAAGCTGAGCTGCAGTAGAAGACCGGTTTGTGCAGCTGCTCTGTCTGGTTGAGCCCCTCTTCATGGGCAGAGCAGCAAAGACAATGTTGCTGGTGGACTTCCCCCTTCACTTTGTTCCTCTTAAAGTCTCAAGTGCAGAGCAGATTTTTTTTTTTAATGTCAGAACAAAAGCCTAAATGCAGTAAACAAACCATTCTCAATTAGGGCAGGGTGAGCAGCAGAAAAAAATATTAGGAGTTAAGTCTAATCTTGCCTTTTTTACTGACTGCAAGTTATGTCACTAAGGGCTCATATTCTCCTCTCCAGCTTAGCCGCTCCTTGTGATCGCCGGTGAAATCCGGCACCGGGAGGGAGAGCGGAGCGGCAGCCGGCTGCGGAGACGGTGCCTTCGCTGGTGCTCCCCGGCTCAGTGCTCGTCCCCCGTGCGAGTGCAGGTCACTAACTTCTGCGGCGGGTGTTTGACTTGAGGGCTTTCTCCTGAACCCTTTGCTCAGCACTCTTGAGCTTCCCTCCTTGCGCCGCGAGCCGGGATATCGGGCCTGTCGACCGATGTTTGTTTTTCCACAGGCTGTTTAAATTGCGCCAGTGCTATTGGTGAAACCAAGTCTGCTCCTGGCCTCTTGGTTTGCAGGTGGTGGAGGCCTCTGCTCTCCTGCTCCTGTGCTTTTTGAGGATGGGGGAACATCTTGCATGAGTTTCCGCAGCACTGAACACAAGGCGACCACACCGGAACTACTTGTAAGGACAAACTAGGCCTGCAACAGCAGTGCTGTGTATTTGGACTTGTCGCAGATGTAAAACTGGGGGCCGGGGGGAACGTCTACGTGGTCATGCAGCTGGGGTCACCGAGCTTTCCAGTGGTCCTGCCCTCGCTCTGAAATAAGGACAGGAAAATGCCATTATTTTGAAGGGTGCTGTTTGTCTGGTTAATGCCCCTGGTCAAGTGGGATGTGACCAGGCTGGAGCAGTTTTGAGGAAGGTCCAAGCTTGGACCACCTGGATTTTTGCTCATATCTGGAGTCTTTTGGTGGTTGGTTCAGTTCTGCTCGTAACCTCACAGGCAGAGGATTTATCTGCTGGAGCCTCTGCCCTGTGCTGCTCTTCATGATCAGCATCCATCCTTGAGCTACCCTGATAAGGCTCCAGGAACCAACTCACCCTGCCTTGATAAAACCACCCGTGCTGGTGCTCCAGCCCCACACACGTGTGCACGGCCTTGGGAACAGCATCTGCCTCTCCTGCATGCTGGATTCGGCTCGTACCCAGCTCTGTCTCTATTACTTCTCCCACCCTAGCAAAAACAAATGCAATCTGCTCGTGTGTATGCTGCAAGAGACCCGCCAGGAACAAAGAGAAGTTCAAATACTTGCATTGGGTTGTTACTCTTTCCGTTCAGGCAATAAATGACAGGCTTCAGCAGAGTCTGCTGGTGCTGAGTACGGGATTTCCACCATACTGGCTCCAGCTTCACAACCTCACCAAGGTGAAACACCTACAATTAACAGTTGAGTTCTAAGTTGGGAGAAAATGACTGAGGGTGACTTGAAATATGGCCTTTAAAAAAAAAAAATTAAAAAAATCATCAGACTTTCTTTGTGTCAAATGGGAAGTGTCTGGTCTTTGTGTGAAGTTTCACACAGAACAGCACTTTCACCACGAACTCTGGAGCTCCGTTACTGATTTCTGTCCTAGTGTCTGGGATGCAAA
Source organism: Mycteria americana (assembly GCF_035582795.1). Classification (NCBI taxonomy): domain Eukaryota; kingdom Metazoa; phylum Chordata; class Aves; order Ciconiiformes; family Ciconiidae; genus Mycteria; species Mycteria americana. The sequence goes on from NC_134377.1 coordinate 15,067,884, forward strand.
CTGTCAGTCTGCACGCAAATATTTCAGAGCTGACTTTCTTTGGAAAGTCCCAAGCTCAAAGCCACGTGGAGGCCTGAGTTTCTCTGAGACTGGAGCTCTTACTTCCATTTGGCTTAAGCTGATCAAGGAGCCGAAGATGTTTGTTAACAAATTAATTCATGAACTTCAGATCTCTGCTTCTTGGTATCGGAGAAGCTGCTGTGCTTCAGCACTTGGTAAACCCGGGAACAGAACGGTGAAACAGCCCCAGGTATGAACTAGCTCAGAAAAGGAGCTGGTTTGGTGTCACTGGGCCTGTTCAAAACTCGGGGGATAAAGAAAGGAAAGGCATAATACAGCCTTACGGGATTTCACATGCCAACGCGCCAGATCAGTAGCAAAGTGTCGTAGGGAGCGCAACCATCCCATGCCCTGGCAACATCAATACAGAAATGTTATGGAGGTTAAATTCTGTCTTAACACAGAAGGACCAGGTAGGCAGCCATCAGGCAATGACTGAGATTTAGTATGACAGAGGGGGGAAAAAAAAAAGATGTTGCACAAGGTACTCGGGAGTTGAACATGTGCAGTTAAAAAGCAAATCCCAAGGAAGCCCACGCTGCTCTGTCTTGCGGGGTCTGCTTGGCTCTGCGCAGCTCGTGGTGTTAGTTCAAGAGCAGGGATCCATGACGGAGGAAGCAGTAGCAGATGTTTCTGCCCTCAGGCAGAGTTCATGCTCCACCTGACTTCAGAGGGATAGACGTGATGTGCCGATGGCACTTTGGCTCTAAAATGACCTGGGAATGTCTTTGAGGGGTTTTTTGGTAGGATATGCAAGCAGTTTTTGCCAATTCTTGCAAAAAAAATGATGTAATCTGTGGCAAGGCTTGATCTCTAACCAGATGGCATGTCTCAGTAGTCCAGGCCTTGAGATCTCCATGTTCTTCTTTGTGAATGCTACCTTTTTTCCTCCCCCCCCCCTCCCCTTTGGTCTCTTTCTCTGTATTACTTTGGATCTTCCATCATGCCCAGAAAGTCACAGTGCTACCAGCCTTTCCTAGCATCAGTCTGGACTGGATAACTACCTGTGCTTGACAGATTCTGATTGCCTTCTCAAGTTAATTTGGTATTTTACATTAGTCCCACCATGAGTTTTCTGGCTCAGAGATTTCTTATCAGGAATTCATTAGCCCTGAAACTTAAAGGACTGACTCTTCAGGCTTAAATACCGTCTGTAATTGCCTTCTCTTTGTGCTGTACTTTGGAAGATATCTCTGGTGTTTCATTTTACACAGCAGGCAGTACTCCCCTAATATGATAACATGAAGTTAAATCATCTCTACTTCAGGTAACTGAAAAACTATCAAGAAACTCAAGAGCTTCAGAAAAAAACTAGCATCAGAAATTAAGGTTTTTCTGGCTTCCTTTTTTCTCCTGTTTGTTATATGCAATGAGACAAGAAGCACTGTTTGAGTCTGCTTCAGCTGCTGTCTGTATTTCCAGAAAGGATCCATTTTGGCAGGCTCTTTAAGCTCCCTCCTTCTTACTTAGGTCACTTCTGAGATCATGTAAGAGCTGAGGAATCTCCCAGTAGCCTGCTTCTCGAAGTGCTCTGTCCTGTTTTGCTTCTAGGCTCAACCTGACACTTGACAGTCGTGCCCGGGGCTGTACTAAAAGTATGTATTAAAATGTAGATAGTCCAGGCAGAGAGTAGAAGGTGGGTAGACACTATATTGTCCAGCTTAGAAATGCTTAAATTCAGTTTATTAGCATAGCCTGACCCTAACATTTGCTGACTGACACCTTTGAGAAGTGGGTAGCAGAGGGCTAAATCCTTTATTGCCCTTGGGTCTGTAGCACTGGCAGTGGGTAAAGGTCAAAGCCACAAGGGTACAAGGAGGTAACTTTGCTAAACATATTTCCTTTCTCAAGATGAAATACAGGTTTAAAACAAATCCTTTGCAGAGGCTATGTATGCATCGTCTGTTTAAAACCAGTTGATTGGTAACAGGTCTTGCAATCAGAGGAAGGAGTCCTGTTGGAAACTTCCTGGAAAACACACGTACACGGCAAACCTGCTACAGTGAGCTGCATGATAAGAGGTATTACGCTTTAATGAAGTTAGTGGGTAAAGAGCAAAGAGGCCTTGGTTTCTTGGATAGCAGAAGAAAAAAAAAAAAAAGGCAGATGTTACATAAGTCAGCAACGTATAAGCCAGTCATTCCGTGTAGTTACAGAATAGGTTTAATGCTGGCTTTAATCATCGCACATTGAGAACCTGGAACATCTTCACTGCTTACGTTGTCCTGAAATTTTTTACCTCTTCTCACCTGCTAGAAGTCATCAGGCAGGTATTCTGGCAGCCCCGTGGTTCTTCATTCCGCCTTGCAACCTCTGGCGCTCCGGTGAGGAGGCATTTGTACGGAAACACTGACAAGCCTGTTCTTAAAAGCTAAAGAGTTGGCAAGAGCTTTGCTGAAGAAAAGCAACGAATGGCTAGCCTAAATCCAGAATACGCTGTGCTATTCAGGACCTATCGGCAGGGATGCTAAATAACTCGCTGCTGCCGCAATGCGTAGTGATGCCTTTACGTGGCTGGTGCTGTGCTGATAACCGGGGGCAGGCAGGACGTGTCCCGTGTGACGCAGACGGCGTGTGCCTCCTCTGTATCATGAGGGAACTGGCTCTACGATTATAAGGAGGACACTGGATTCATTGGGTAACGACAGATCCTCTATGATTCAGATAAGAGTATACTTACATTGTTAAAATGGTATTCTTTGCTCCAGGGCCTATTTGTGCATGGTCTTTCTAACTGAATCCGACCACAAAGAATTTCTCTGATCAAATTAGGCGGGTTGGTTTGGTGTGGGTGGGTCTGTTGGCGGCGGCTCTCATCTTCAGTGATAGGGCTGACTTGCAGTACCTGATGATGTTTGTGTTTTGTTTCTGGTATTTTTTTATATTCCTTTAAATGCTGTTGGGGTGTCCTACCTGGTTACGGGGGACCCTTCCTCTGAAGCTCACTGTAAGAAAAACTAAACTTTCCATCTACAAAGACATAATCCTGCCAGCTCTCACTCGTATGCAATGATCAGAACGAATACGCACGCGTGAGCGAAAATGAGCCTGCATCTTGCTATGGCTATCCTTCCTACTCACGTACAATGGCTTTTGCTGTGTCAGAGTCACAGGGACAGCCCTCCTGTGCCTTACACAACAGTCTGTACCCATACAGGTATCAGCAGATTTTTTTTTTTTTTATCGTGGCCTTAATTTGGTGTCCTGTGACACATTAAACTGGTGCCACAGTGGTTGCACATGTCTTTCAAGTTGATTCTCTTCCTAAGCATGTTGGCTGGCATTAGCCAGATCTTCTGCTGGCACAAGTCAATATAATGAGAACTGTTTCATCTGGCTGAGGCTCTAGGCTTCTATAGGAGTGCGACATTAAACTGAGAAAGGTTGAGTATAGTCTTAAGACCTGAGGACTATGAAGCGCTTGGAGTTTTTCATGGAAGATACTATATTAGTTAAAAGATTAAGACTGTTGACAGAAAAATCTGATTCTCAATATAAACCCCGAGATCTGAAGGAAGTTATGCCAAGCAAATCCTAGTTTCATAAACTACAGGATAATGTAATCAAAAAATAAACAAGTTATCTTAAAACAAATAGTTCCAGTGTTCCTCTCTTTCCCCTAGAAACCATTTAAACTATTATTCTCCCTATTTTTTCCTCTTTATTCATCATATATAGCTTCTGAAGGAGAAAATCTCTTAACTTGTAATCAGTATTGTTGGAATGATGCAATATTTGTTATTTAAACCAAACTGACTGGGATGTTTTAAATGTAAAATGTATTGTATTGCTCCCTAGACTTAGGCCTGTATTATTATTGTCTGTACAAGAGAATTCAAACAAGCCATTAGGATCCGGATACGTTAAGGGTCAGGCAGGGACTGAATGCCAAATTAAAAATAATGGGGCACTTTCTATCCCCTATAAGTCCCAGAGTGGACAAGTTTTCCACTGCCATTCCCTTTGTGCTCCTCTGGAATTTATACCGGTTCAGGCAGCAGCATCCCAGGCCTTTCTATTGCCTCTGTTACTGCGATCGATCACTGGCGCCCGCAATACTTGATGTATTTCATCCTCTCTACTCTGCAATTCCGCTCGCCCTATTTTACAGAGAGAACAGAGGCATAGAGGGATTAGAGAGGTTTGTCTACGCTATTTAATTTACCGGCATGATTATCTTGTTGTAGTTGCAGAGGTGCCCAGCGCTTCCCAGGAAATTCATTGCAAAGCAGGGAGCATGAATGCACCCAGGACTCTGGAATTATGTGTTCGGACTCCTGGTCCATGCCCTGTCCGTGCCGTCAGGCTATTTGTGTTACAGGGTCAAGCATCTATATAACATGTTGGCAGAAGGGGAGACGGTTAACCTTGTTTACTGTATTTTATGATGTGGTTCATTTAAGGCTACATTTGGGTTTCTATGTATTTGATAAATAAACAAAATTTATCAAATAAACAAAATTTGATAAATTCTGTTTATTTGCAGTAGAATGGAAGGGAGCTGCATTTAAATATAAGCTAGTATTAATAGCTTGTTGCATGTGGTCCCACTTTCTGTAGCTGGATTATATTAACATTGCTATTCAAGCCTCGAAGCTGCAAAAAGTGTCCCATCCTAATTACACAACCTCAGCTGAGGTCCCTTGGCAATAAGTGAGTGGATAAAGCTCTTCCTTACGAGTTCTCAAGAGTCAGATGGAGGATGTTGGTATCCCATTATGCCATGTTAATTTTAAAAGGCTCCTGTCAACCAACAACCCAATAGCTTTTCTTCCCTCGGGGTTTTGTTAGGTTAACCCATGAGTCATGGAATATTTGACTACAATTTCCTGAGTCACGGGAAAGCTCCATAGCCCTCATAGTTCTGGGTGATCTTGCTGTCTGATACTGCCAGGTCAGGTGTCTTCCCAATGCCTGGATATACATGGCAAATGCATCCTGCAACATTTTATAGTGTCAATAAAAGCAAAATCCTCTGCTGGGAAACATTAGACTTCACTTGGTGTATTAGCAGAACAACTCGCACAGCTTGTACCTAGCCTTGGGGAGAGCATTAGCTATGGACAGAGAATTCCTAAATCGGGGTTAGCCTTTTTCCTCTTGCTTTCATTCAGATGTTTGGTTTTATTAGTGATGGTACCTCCTTGCATTTGGCAAAGGGCAAATGACGAATGCTGAGATGTGTACACTTCTGATCTTTAATTGGACGTAACCATTACTGCATTACAGTCGCTACCAAAATGAAGGTAGTACAGAAATAATTATGAGAAATTAGGTCTTCAAAGACCTTGCCATTACACAGATGAGGGAAAGGAAAAGACAGCAATCTCGGGGAGTTCAGTACCTAAATACCCCTCAGAAATACACCTCTGATTTGTCAGGCAGGAAGTCAGCAGCTAGATATCTTCAGTCCAGTCAAATGCTTCAGCTAGACTGCATTTCTGGGCAATTGCTCTGTGAATTCATGGAGCAGAGAGCTCAGATGTGCAAAAAAGAGGGAAAGAAATTTTAAAAATCAGGTTAAAAATAACGCTTATTTCATTATCTCCTTGTCCTTCCTCTTTGCTGTGGGGCAGTAAGTGCTGCAGTACAGATATGGGTGGGTCTGACATCTTAGCAGATCAGTGATTTTTTTTGTTTGTTTTTTTAATAAAATGAGTTTGCCCTAAACACTAAAGAAACCTTTCTGACACTCCACTGAAAACTTTTCTTCCGTCACTCATTGCTTCAGGCTTCAGTGCTGGAGAATTGTCCCTCTGGTTTCCTAGAAATGTGCAAGGACGAGGGATCATTGCTTTGGGGTGTTGCAATGCGGGTACAGATCCCAGCTGCTTGCTGCTGCAAACAGCAGTGTCCAGACTCACTGCAGGGTGCATCTGTGCAGAATTCTACATTTCTGCGAGGCAGCCTGTCCTTGTCAGTTGAAAAAGCTGGCTGATAACAGGGCCAGAGGAAGAAATTTTTTTCCCCCCAAGTGCTCTTTCTTTGTATCTGTAGGAGTGGGACTGGGATGATAACTTCAAAGGCCTGAGTTAGGAGTAACTGCTCATCTTGGGCTTTTAGGGAAAGAAACTCCCAGCCTCTGCCCAAAACCAGAACACTGAAGGCAAATCCCAGAAAGGGGGGGAGAGCTGGCCATGATGGAGCTTGCTTGTCCAAGGCCACGGTTTGACCTTGCCTGTGTTGTTCCTGCCAGATGTTTGCCCCCCCTGTCCCAGAAAGGCTCCCGCAGTGACAGTGCTCTGCTGCCCAGGCAGCCCGCTCCCCTCCTGAGCCCACCGGGGGGGAGAGATCTCCTTCACTGCTGCTGGAGTTCATCATGTCCTGTCCTATCTCCTGCGGACATTCCTTACTGTTACAGCTGTTATTTACATATGTCTGTAAATAAAGGAAACTATCATTTCTGCCCTGGCTTTACATGGGATCAGTAAGGCCTTGGCTGGACCGATGCCTACTTGAAATTGTATATGCTACTGGTCTACTTGAAAACATAGACGCCTCCAAGCCAGTTCATTATAAAGAGGGAAGTTTCGTTAACAGTCTCTTCCCAAGGTGAAGCTGAAAGCTTGCTGGAAGCAGTCGGCCATCCCCGGCGCGGGGTGCTCCTGGCCATGCCTCCCCTCCCCAGCGGCAGCGGTGCTGATGCACCAAACCCCAGAAAGAGCCCACCTGCAAAAAAAAAAAAAAAAACCCAAGAATCCCATTTTTAAGCTGTTGCAGGTCTTGGACTTCCCAGGTTCACGATGGAAAGGAAGAGGTGACTGTTTCTATAAGCCTGCACACTTCTGTGGCTCTTTGCCATAAGCCAGCAGGGAAGGGGTGTTAAACCTGCTCTCAGATGGGCAGGTTTTGGAGCAAGAAAAACAAGGAGGCCTCTGATTCATAACAGGACAGATACAGGCTTCTCTGGGAAGTCACTGCTGGCTTCTAATATTTTAGCTGTCATAGGTGATTTTTGTCTTAAGGCTGCTTTCAAGAAGGTCAAAGACACCTGAGGTGATAAATGTGACTTCACTGTCCACTTGGACTGCTTTGGAAAGACTTTCTTGGGCTGAGAGGTTCTTTCTGGCCATGATTTTCAGCTCTCTCCTGGAGAAGGAGGTGGTCCTTAAACCTGGAGGTTTCCCCTGTATGAGTCATGCCCCCTCCTCACCCCATGTTAGTCCTGCCCTATCTGGAGAGAAGCCCAGGCTGAAGGCTGAGCAATCTTCTTCTGGCCTCCTAAACGTAAGACTCCGTAGGTGTGAAAGATAAGGGATGTGACACTCCTACTCCTCCTCCCCCCATAAGATGAGAGGTTATTTTTAACACAGAGGGCACCAAAGCAAGGGCTAGTGCTGGAGCCTGTTGGAGCTGCTGCAGAGGATCCTGTTGACTTGACTGAGCATTGGAGGGGTCCCAAGAGGAGCAGGGAGCTGGCTGAAGAGCAGCCTGTGTCCCCTCCCAACAAACCTGGGCTTCCCCAGGACTGATGCAAGGGGCCCCATGCATGGCACGGACTGAACCGTGTGCGCAGATGCAGAGAGAGGCTGAGGGTGAGTCTGTTCTCATCCAGGACAGAGACAAGGTCTTGTAAGGAACTGCATGATGATACCTGCTGATTTATGGACAAGCAGTGTTCTGGCAAGAAATACCTTCCAATTAGCCTGAAAACAGACTGCTCTGGGTGGAGGATTTGCAGACTCTCTCTTATTTATTGGCAAACCTTATTTTAATATAATCAGCTGCTTGACAGGCAGGTTAGGTAACGGTCCTTGATGTGAGCACTAACAGATTTGAACATTGAGTACAGCCTTTAGTGCCCAGAGCCCTCTGCCAGTAGCTGAAACGCATCTGATATTAAAATACAAGAGGAACCTAGGAAGCCCCTTGCCAGAGCACCTTGCTGAGTGCATTAAAACACTGCCTTCAATAATTCATAAAATCTGTTCAGTGAGCTGGTGTATATGCGTGGGGAGGGGGGTAATAAAACATCTCAGACCTGGCTTGCCAGGATAATTGAGTGGCTAGTTAAATCTCTCAAAAGTATTAATCAATAAAGGGGCCCACAGCGTAAATAAATCCAGAATGTAGTGTGACAGGGCTATGGAAGTGCATGGAAAGCAATTCTTCCTCTCCTGTGCATGAGGCTAGGTGCCATACTGCTCCAGCAACTGGTATTCAAATAACCTCAATGCTCTGAGAGTTCAAACATCCAGTCTTTCCAGCTCTGTTATCCCACGTTTACATGTCACCTAAATGTCTTTGATTCAGCTGTGCGTGTGACGGAGGGAGCAGTTGGCTGTGAAAGGTAGGGAGCAGATTATAAACTCTGTCACTTAACTGAGCGTCTCCAGTTTCACTGATCAAGAGCTGATGTTGTGAGCGGGGGATCGCTCCCTTTCTAAGATAAAAGCTTTTAACCAGAGTTGGAGTGCTGTTTCTGCAGATCCCCAGTGAGGTATGAACAAACACTCTTGACATAACTTACACCACTGCTGTAAATTTACAGATGTTTTCAGTGCTCCAAATTAATCTACTCATCCAACCTCTCCAGGAATGCCACACAACACGGCTGTGTTCAAAACTCACGTATCCTGCTGTGACTTTGGTGCAATTCTACTTTAGTCTGTGTCTCACCCTTCCTGTAACTGAGCCAGAACCTAACCTACTAACAGACATCTGAAATGGGTACGATTAAAAGATGTCATTTTAATTTTCCATTAAATTCAGCCTGCAGCTTGCCTTCTATTCCATTAATGCTAGGCTAATACTTACTTTTACCATTTACAGATATCTGTGGACATTCCACATATTTCTTCCACTAAAGTGATTTTCAGCCAAGCACTGCGTATTCAGTTCCTTCACTCCTTCCTGATGAATCTGGCAAAAGTTCCAGCATTCAGGTTAGTGTTGCCTCTGCCCAGATACCGACAATTATGCTCAGCTATTAGGATGTTTGTGGAAAGCGGATGTGTAACTGTCTTAACATGTCTGAATTTGAATCAGATTTTCAAACCGCATGAATACAATGTCTGCTTTTCATCCAGATGTACTCTGAAACTAAGCCATACCCGATCATTCCTCTTGTGCTACTCTGTCCATCTTTTTTGGCTACGAAGTACCCAGAATAAGTTTCAAGCACCCGTTTCTGTGAAGAAAATAAATTACCCAGCAGCAGCACTACCTACGACTGTACTACAGATCATGTTAAAGCTAATCTTCAGGCTTAAGCTTTCATTTCACACAAAGAGGAGATGTGTGGCCAATTAACAGGCTCAGTCCGTGTGCAGTAACTTGTTCAGTCACATTGTGCTCATGTGCCCAAGCCTCATAGTTTGGCATTTCCCTTCATCCAGAAACACTGATTTGTTTTCCTGGCCCTTAGTGCCTCTGTCTATGAGGCAATTGTTGCAATAAAATGATGACACAAGAGTGCTTTGGAAATTCCCTCTGTGTCGAGCAGAACTTTGCTTTCAAAACAGAGATATACGGTGAGGGAAAGGACTTGTTCTTTGCGATTGTATCCGGCCAAGGATTCCCCCACGCCTTCCAGATGCAGCGGTTCAACTCCATGGGTGGCCACTGTGAGGCTTCTGGTCTCTCATGGGACAGTGTGGGGAACACTGGGACGGAGTCGCTGAGCTAGGAAAGCAAAAGATTAGGATCTTGGGAAAGATAGCTGTCTGGCCCACAGAGGGTGCTTGTGGTAGCCAAAACTGCCTAGAACAGCAACAAGAAACGTCACACATCTGGCACAGGTTCTTTGGGATATGTGAATGCAGGTCTTTGCTATAGAGGAGCAAATGTAAAATGTCACTTGTCCTAGAAGACATAGTCAAATGGACACACCTTGCTCTTCGGGTATATCAGGGTGGGACTGAAGTCTCACGTAAGGTTCACGGAAGCTCTGGTACCTACAGCAAAGTACACATAGCGGCAAGCAGATGAGTATGCACCAGCCCTCTGTAGCATCCACCCAGCTTCCAAGTTAGGCTTTGCAGTCCAAAATGAAGCCTATGTTGCTCCAGGTTACTGGTAAAAGAGTTAGCTTGTTTAAAACTAGTGTAGTTGTACCTACATGAGCTTCCGTCACACCTTGAGCTACTGGTTAGGTACGTACATAATTTATTCCATAGGCTAGACTATGATGAGAACAATTTAGCCCTAGATGGAAATCTTTATTCTGTCTTTATTCTAAATCTTTATTCTGAGTTTGCTTGTTCTTGCATAATTCGCCCATACTTCTGTAGCTTTAACCAATTCCACAGCACAGAGGTGGTGTCAGAGATAATTACATCGTCCCTCTGCAGCCCAGAGGTAAGGATGGCACTCGGATTCCAGTAGGTAGAAACAGCCACATTTATGACTACTGATTAAAACATGGTATTGGAAAAGATTATCATCTGAGTCATCAGGATATCAGGTGTCTGTTGCTCTCCTTCACGTGTGAATTAGGAAAAAGAATGAAGTTGCATTAAATTAAAAAAAAAAATTCAAGGAAATATTCAAGGTTTTCCCACAGTTGGGTGTATGCTTATATCTTTCTCCACCCATCGTAAATCACAGAAGTAGATCTTCCCCCACCCAGGTTTTGCATTAGTAAATTGAACTATATATACTCTCTTCCCTCAAAGATTAATGCCTCCATCTGAGGAAGTAGTTGAGTACATGCTGGTGGTAGTACTTTCACCATTAGCAAATGGGAGACTGTGGGAAGAGAACAGAATTTGCATGTGTTGGATGTTGGCCTAAACATACTCTAACTGAATTCTGGACATCAGGGAAGAATTGATAGAGCATAAGTATTTAATCAGCAAACCACAGAAAAAAAATTTGAGGAATCCTACTCTTAATTAAAAAGCTTTTCAGCTGCCTTTGTTCCAAAACGAACAAGTGTTTTGCTAATACCATGTGTCTGCAGAGTGCACTCCAAATATCTCAAAACTGTATTTGCTGTCAAGTGGTATTACATTTATTAGTTGTCCTTGGGTAAGTTTTTAAATCTCTGTAGCAGTTTGAAACCTTTTCACTAGCTTATTTATTTTTGGAAGACGCATTTGAGAGACATTTAACTGCTACAAACGGTAAACTGTCAGTTCAAAGCAAGTGTCGTGCCTCATGTGTGTGCACAGCATCCAGTACAACTTGGTCCTGATCCTTGTAGAGAGCTCCGAGTACCTTCACAATTCTTATGCTATTTTGAAGTTCCACTTATTCACTAGAAAGCAACCCAGTGAGTCTGCTTAAAAACAAACCCAGTTTGCTTAGAATAAAACCAAAATGTCAACAGAGAGGAGGCTGACTTTACCGCCCTGCTCTGTATGTAGCTGCATTCAGAAAGCTACCTTAGAACCCACGTTTAATCAAAACCAATTTAAGTTAAATATTTTTTTCACAACCATCAGCACGTGAAGGAATAAATAAGCACAGGCAGTACAGAACAAAGAACATTCATCACTGTGATATTTTGGCCGCTGGTTGAACAGCATTCGTACCAACTTCCTCCTTCGCCCTGCACTGGGACTGCGTGTCTGCTGTGCTGGGGAAGTAAAGGCAGAAACACCTGCAGTCACTAGAGATTTTACCGCAGTTCTTGCAAGAGTACGCTCGCCAGCCATGGTGCCCTAGCTATTTTCCCGTGAAGGGGGATACAAGGTTTTGCCTGCCTAGAAATCATTTAAGAAGTTTCAAAATATTTTCTTCACTTCCTGCCTTAAACTTCTGCAACTGTTACGTTCTGCATTAGAGACAGCGGCTTTTAACAACTGGTAAAATAAATTCCTGTGTCTGTCATTTGCCAAGTAGCTTGATTTTTTTTGGAAGTTTGGTGATGTTTGCCACTTTTACCGGTTTCTGTGTTAATTTCTGAATTAACGTCTTGTGATCATTGACAAAAGCCTTAAATTGTAAATCTTCTGGACGGCACAGGCCTAGAAGTGAGAAAGAAAACAAGTAGCTCAGTATATTTGTATTTTTTAAAAAAGTAATTTTTTAGTTAATTTGTGCTGAAATCACAAATGTACTCTAGTCTTGTTTTGGTTTAGAGGCTACTTCAACAAACCTTGGTATCAAATTCCCATTGAAGAATAATACCCTTATCACTTTTACAGTTCTCACTAAGCACTAAATAACTGCTGGAATTTGAGATGCAAATTACCACCGGTCAGGCACTGAGACTTTTATATTGGCGTTTGGTATGCGCTGTCATTTTTCCACCAAAATTTTAAGCGCAGCATGGTACCTGAACACGAGTTATCTAGCGACCAAGGGCAACAGACCACAGGTCAGACGTTGTATCCGTCAGCCACTGCTTTGGTGTAGAAAACAAGGCCTGATGCTGCGAGGTGCTGCTTGTTCCTAATTTCCACTGAAACCAGCGATAAATGCAGACGCTCAGCGTCACGATACCGAGCACCCTTTGCATCGCGTATCTCCAGAGCCGCCGGCATCGTAAGGGCAGCACGTGTTTGGAATTGCAGTGCTGATACAGGTCGACACGGGGGTCGATACTGCGCAATTGTGTAAAAAGCAAACTTCAGGCTGGAACGTGTGAGCAGGGGTGCTGCCCGTGAGGCGTGTTATTTTCTCTGCAGCTGGAATACGATGTTCCGCTTTGGACATTTTGATAAGGATGCAGACAAAATGGAGTGAGTGCGCAAGTGGGCTAGATACCACCACGGCTGGCGGGAGCGGGTTTGGGCAGCCTGGAGCCAGGGGATGGGTCAAATGTGTGAGAGGTTCCTGCAATGGAGGGAATGACCTGTGGGCCTGCACCCACAGGCCGAAGCTTGTGGGTTACTGCACAGCAGGAGGCTGAGGATGGCCACACTGAGTACCAGCCTTAGGCCAGGCAACGTTTCTCATCGCAACAATGATTTCATGTTGAGCTCTGCAGTAGGGTGTCTGGAAAGGTTTCTCAGAGGAGAGCTCGATGGAGGCACCCTCCATCACTCCTCAGCACGTGCTGGAGGCCTGCTTCGCTCCCCTCAGAGGAAGAGGATGGAGCAGGGGATGGAGCAGCAGCGGGCTGCCAGCACACAGGCGTGTGGAGATGGGCCATCCTGTGGGAGAAGAAGGGGCGTTGCAGGTGGTGTGACCAGGGCCCACCTGTGCCCCTCAGGTCCCACCTGGGCCCTGTCACGGATCCTGTGGTGAATTTTTAGAAATTCACCCAAACAGACCCATTTATTTAGTTGTCAGAAACATTCCTCAAAGGCTCGGAGTGGGGGGGGTGGCAGGAGCCCTCCTGTTCCCAGCGGCCGGCGGTGCGGGGAGGCAGCAGGGACCGTGCCGCGCCGCTGACTCAGGGCCGGGCGCGGGCGGCGCCTTTAAATGTGTCGGGCTCGGCCCCCTCCGCCTCAGGTGCCCGCCGCTGCCTCCCTGCCTGCCTCCTCCACTGCCGCGCACTGCGCTTGCGCCGCGGCCGGCACTCTGCTCTGCTCTGCTCTGCCCTCCTCTCCTCTCCTCTCGTCCGCGCCGCGCTCCGCAGAGCTTTGTCTGGGCCTGACCGGGCGGCGGGGCCCGGGCGGGCGGCGAAGCGCGGGCGGGCGGCGGGACCCTCGGGGTAACCCCGGCCCGGCCCCGGCCCGCTGTGTACAAACAGTCGGGGGGCGCAGGCGGCCCTTAAGGTGGACCGCTCCCGTAAGGTGGACTGGGCGTTTAAGGTGGATCGCGCTTAAGGTGGACTCTCCGCGAAGCCGCGCCTGCGAGGCGGGGAGGGCTGGGGCTCGGCATGGGGAGCCCCGCCTGAAGCGGCTGCCGGAGGAGCCGCGCCGGTCTGTCGTGAGGAAGAGATGGGGAAGGCCCGCTGCTGAGGAGCCAACTTCTCCCCGGCCTCTAACAATGACCAGCTCCCGGCCGTTCTGCAGGAAGAGGCAGCCCATGGACGAGGGCGAGGTGGGGGAGAGGAGCCCGGCGCTGAGCTGCCGGGGGGCTGACAGGAGAGAGGCTTCCCCTCGCCAGCGGGTCTCCGGCTGCTGACTGCTTTTCGGGGGACGGTGGGGGGGGGGTGCCCCGTTGTGTTTGGATTGGGAGAGGTTTAATTTTCTTTAAAGGGAGCTCCTTCGTCACCGCCGTCCTCCTCCTCCTCGTCCCTTTGCAGCTCTGAAGCCGTCCCGGCCGCAGTCTCCCCGCCGGCTCCGGGACCCCCCGGCGCAGCGCCATGGAGACGGTGGGAAAGTTTGAGTTCAGCAGGAAGGACCTGATCGGGCACGGAGCCTTCGCCGTCGTCTTCAAAGGCAGGCACAAAGAGGTGAATAATCTCTTCTTTTTCTTTTTTTTTCCCTGCTTTTTTTTTTATTATTTATTTTTTTGGTCTGGGCCGAGCTGGGCACCGCGTCCCGGTCGCCCCGTCCCTGCTGGGCTGCGGCGGCTATTCTTAGCCTGGGCATCAGCCCCGGGCTCTGGGGCAGCTCTGGTGGTGGTAGACATATTTATTATTATTTATTATCGTTATTCTGGAGTTTATTTGGGAGGCAGGCGTGCCCCCCAGCAGGACCCGGGCAGGTGGCTTCACCTTGCGGCTAGCCAGAGCGGGGCTGGAGGCCGGCAGCCCGTTGCAGAGGTGTCCGCAGAGATGTCCTGCTCGCCAAAACTGGCCCTTACCTTGAGATCAAGCAAACAAAAATCCCTACACACCGTCTATGAAGTGTGTGGAGGGCTCTTGCTTGGGGTTTTTTTGTGTGTCTGTGAAGTTTTGTCTTTCTCCGCTTAATTTTTCCAAGAGGAGGGGAAATCGCTCAGTGGTAAATAAAAGGAAACCAATCCGGCAGTGGATTTTCCATCATTAGGGCTTGGGATAAGCCATGGCTCCCACAGTGCCTTTATTTCTAGTGATTAAATAAGAGGATAATCTTTGTATAAAGTAGTAACAAAAACCCAAACCTTGGGCTTTTCTCCTTGGGCTGAGGAGCATAATTCGGGAAAGGGCAAGTCTGAACAAGTGAGGGATAGGCATTAGGATATAAAGTGAGAGGCCTTTACCGGTGCTGCAAGATGCTTCTTTCAGTAGTATTTGTAATCTGTTAAGAGGCTGCTTGTCCTAATGTAAATTAATTGTAAAATTTACATTTATTACTGAATTATATATGCACTCTTTCAGAAACCTGAGCTGGAAGTAGCTGTGAAATGCATTAACAAGAAGAACCTTGCAAAATCTCAAACTCTGCTGGGCAAGGAAATAAAAATACTTAAGGTAAAAGTAGACTGACCTGTTTTCTTCAGTCTTTGTTCTGTGTGTCCTTTGTTGCTCCTAGCTTATGGTCTTTGTTTTACTTTTTCTAGGAATTGAAACATGAAAACATCGTTGCCTTGTATGACTTCCAGGTAAATACATTAAATTATGGCAAAGCATTCTGGATTTGGGAGAGGTTGAATGGAGTTTGTGGAATTTAAGTTTTTAACAGATGTTTGTAATCAAACATGTATTCTTGGGGGGGGTGGGGGGGAAGTCTTCTGATAAGTTAGGGAAAGATAAACAAACACAGCTGAGCAGATCATGTATTAATTGTTGTCTGGACCACAGAACTCTTGTGCAGTTGGGAGTTGAGGTGGGAGTTCCCGCTCCCAGGATGTTATGCAGTGTGGGGTGAATGTCTGTGTTGGAAGCTCGTAAGTTCTCAAAATGTTAGAAATAAAATTACAGTAGTTGTTCTTGGCATGCCTACCTTTTATTTTCTTTCTCTGGTCTGGATATGCTCCCTAAGAAAATTTATTTTTCCGAAGCAATGTAAAAATAGCGTGAGCATGACTTTGTAGCATATGATTGTCTTCAGTTCCAGAGGATTTTCATTTGCATTTTTCTGTTGTCCTTGTGGCAATCACTAAGTGTTAAAAATTGCAGCAGTCATTTTTAGATTATTGTGGTTTCCCACAGTTGCTTTTTCCTTCAGTCAGCTCTGAAGATCTAATCTAAGGGGCTAAAACAGATCTGCTCTGAAACCCAAGTTATCCAATGACTTTTTTTTTTCCTTGAATTTTTAGTTAAAAAAATCTTGCTGGGTCATGGGGCAAGTTTTCTCTGACATTTGTGAAGCTTTTAAAAAAAAAAAAAATGCTGCAGGATCTAAAAGCCTAAAATGGAACCCTTCTGTTTCTGGATGGAGGGGCTGGCGTGCGGTGTGTCGGTACAGCCTCTGCCACCCTAAGGTCTGATGTTTGCGAGTGACGGCTGCCTGACCGCTGGCTCCGCCGGACCCCCTGGGTGGCCCTGGGGTGGCTTATCTGGAGCTGCCTGCCCTGTCCCTGATATCACGTGTCCTGCAGGC
Source organism: Mycteria americana (assembly GCF_035582795.1). Classification (NCBI taxonomy): domain Eukaryota; kingdom Metazoa; phylum Chordata; class Aves; order Ciconiiformes; family Ciconiidae; genus Mycteria; species Mycteria americana. The sequence continues at coordinate 15,084,191 of NC_134377.1, forward strand.
CACCGTGTTTGTTGACATTCCTCCTTCTCCCGTGGATTGGCTCCGGTGGCCTCTGCGTCACCCCAAACACGAGTCCCAGCCGGTTGGTACAGCCTATTTGCAATGCCTTCTGGGTGCTGTAGTCTGCCCGCGTCACCGTGGCCCCCCAGGGCTGTGTCACCCGCCATGTCCCTCTCTGCTGGGGTGGGGGCTTACGGTGAGGTGCCACAGGGGGCCAGGTCCTTGGAAAGTGTTTAATGCCTGGTGTTGGTTTGGCGAGAGGTGGACGTGGGGGATTTCAGGCTGCTCTGGGAGGGAGGCAAGGCTGCTGGGAATGGGATTCCTTCTTGGAAATATCCTTTGGGTAAGAGGCCAGCTGTGTGTTGCTCCTCAACCACCCTTTAGAGCTGGTGTTGCAGAGCAGTGACCGCCTTTGGTCTGATGTGTGCTGCAGAGTAGCTCAGAGAGCTGGGGAAGTTTCCTCTGGGCACAGGCTGCTTGGGGCATTAGGTCTCGTGGTTTTTTTGCTCTCCTCTTTACCTTCTAAGTTTACTTAATAACTTTTCAGTTGAGGGAGTGAGTGGCTGCTCCTGCATTTCCTCTATAGTTTGCATTTGTATGCTGCTGGATTTGTTTATTGCAGATCTTTCAAAACCTTTGTTCGTGTTCTGTTCCTCACCCTGCTTCAAATAACCGCCGGGTAGGAAGCAGCTCAAAGACATTTCCTGCAAAAGGAGTGATGTCAGCACTGTTACAACTGCAGCAATGCATTTTTCTCCATGTGTGATGGCAAATGAGCTTTAGTTCAATTCTGTGTATAGCAGTGTAGCTTGGTGAGGTATTAGCAAGAAGCTGTGTAAGATACCACAAAACAGGACCTTGAGAATGGTTCTGGGCTCAAGGCATGCCCAGGTATATGTTTAGTTACCAGCTTTGTTGGACACTCCTTGTATGACCTGGGTAATTTGATTTCTTGGACAAAATGAGATGACTTAGGTGGCATTGGATGTGCTACCAGAGTGTGGAGTCTCCTCTGGTGTAAGGTGATCGGTCATCAGACACAGTCTGATGTGGTCCACCCGCCTAGGTTGTCTGTGTGATGTGTCTGAGTGTTTGGCCTTGCTCTGTGTCTGCTTAGGAGTTGTATGAGAGTAAATTATCTGCAAAGGTAAAAGTGCAGTTCTGTGGAAGGCTGACTTCTGCCCACCTTTCCTTTACTTTGTGGAAAAGACTACTTGCTTACTCACCTTGTTCCTCTGATACAAGATCGGTTGCTTCTTTCATAGCTGCATATATATTTACCCTCGAATATGTCATAGTTGCAGTTAATTGAGCCCTTACTTTTAGGCTTTCTAAAACTGAAGAGGGTTATTCTTGTATTACAACATCATAGAGCAAAAAGGAAAAAATATTTCCCTTGGCTCTTAATGTTGCCCTGTAGCTTTGCCTATCGTTGCATTTTGTGTCGTCCCTTCCTCTGCACCTCCTGTCAACAGTGACTTTAACTTTTACTCGTGTGTTCCTTACACACAAGGAAATGGTTGCCAAAACCACAGTGGCTGTAAGCAAGTGATTACACCCAATGATGCCTGTGTTTGCATTTTCCTGGTTAAAAGCTAATGCTAACCAGGCCTCATACAAACCAAGATTTTTGATGTCAGATTTGCCCCAGACAGACACTTGCAGTGCTGATATTTAATACTGACAGCAGCTCTCACCCTGGCACACTTATTTTATCCTTCAAATCCAGGAAAATTGCTGTGTTTCTTCTAGTTTCATAGATCTTTGTGATACTGGTTCATAAATAATGACAAAATAAGAAGCTTCCTAGGAATAAATGATACTGGTGAATGTTTAATGCATAAAAGTGCAGCGTCTGGACTTTTATAGATCCCCTCACTGGAGTCCTAAGAGCAGCATCATTACATGAGAATGGCTCACAAAATGAAATATGCATATTCCCATTATTATGTGCTCATGTATTAGTGAGAGGTGCTGTGAATAGTCTAGGAGCCTAATATGAGAACCCTGCCTCAAAAAGAGCATAAATCACACTGTATTGCATTTCTAAAAGTGCTGTCTATTTAGTGTCTGTATGGAGTTGTGGTGTGGATCTTTCCTAGGCACAGGAGATGTTTGGCATAAAATAAGAACCGCATTCCTCGGTATGCAGGGTGCATTAGTTGCTACTGAACGATCCCTGCCTGGCTCCTCAGCTGGATTGCAGAGGGGCTGGAGCTGGGGTCTCCAGACTGCAGCAGTCGAGGGGAGTACAGCAGTCTAGAGACACATCTGGAGACCAGAAATCTTTTTACTCTTTTTAAAGACCGCCAAATGAGCTCTTGTTCCTTAAGGTGGAAATTAGTGACAACAAGGATACAAATAATGGTTTCCACCACATGAGGACTTGATCTGGAAATGAGGTTTCTTAGAAAACGGATTTCCAAAACTCTGAGGATCAGCTCAGCTCTTTACGTATGTTGACACTGAAAGCTTAGCAGCATGTGGTCTGGTGAATGGGACTTGCTTTGGTTTCTTTTGTGACTCAGGACATTGAACCTAAATCTGTGATCAGAGACCACTTGATTAGCTAAGGGGATTCAATGGTAGGAAGGTAACTCTTGAACTTGGCAGATCCTGGGAGCACAGTGCGCTAGACAGCTTCTTCCAGCACTAATAAGAAGTAGGTTCTTAAATGTAACGAAGATCTTTAGGGCAATGGGAGGTCCTGGGTATGTTTTCTTCCCTGTGCTGTGCCAGCTGCCCCAGAAAGGTTGATTGAGTACGTGTCAACTGAAGATCTCACATGTGGCTGTGTTGGTGCTAGGGCAGAAAATCTGCTGTTCCTGGACGTAAATCACTCTTTGGATATTAGAAAGCGTTTTCCTGCATGAAATAGGAAGAAGGATTATTTTACTGGCACATTTTCCCTAGTTGTATGCTGTGATCTGAGCTTGCTTCTTAAAGCAGCCTAGCTATGACTGTGCTTGTGTGGGTATTGGGTGGTTTGGTTTTCTTTTTTTTCCCTCTAATTTTTGCATGGGTGGGATGGACTGGTTGTAGAAACATAGCTGTTCAGCAGCGCAGTGCCCTGCATGACCTTAGTTTCTGGTTTAGCCTAGGTTACCTGAGGGTCTGCTTTCCATAATTTTGTGTCAGGTTGGCTTATTGTACTCACCAGCTCGGGATGAGCTGAGGGTAATGCTTAACTCACTCATGCAGTACAGACTCACCAAAAATATTTCTGCTGCGGTGACTGTATCACCTGGAGCTCCTGGAGACAAAGAACACAGAGTCCTTGCAGTGCAGTTTTTCTTGTGCACATGGATTAAGGCATGGGTGGCAGAACAAACACTTCTCAACTTAATGATCAGTCACCCTGGGCTGGTCTTGAGAGCCAAGTAATAACAGGCTTGTTCTATTGTTACTGTATAGAAAGTCCTTGTGATCAATAGGATCAGGGCTGTTGGGCTGTGATGTTCTGTTGTGCTGTCAGCACCATGGCCCTTTTCCAATACGGAGCCTTTAGCTGCTAGTCCACATCTTGCGTACGTGCCTCCTGCTGTCCCCCGGGACCTCTGGAGCTCTGTGTATGGCAGTGTCCTTTGGTGTGCCCTCCAGCATCGCGCGCTTCTGCTGCAACGCTTTGCTGATGAGTGTGATGTCGGATGAATCAGTGTTGCTGCAGTGTCACCTCCTTGCCTTGCCACCTCTCATGCCACCTAATGCAGGATCTTCTGTTCCTCAGGCACTGCTGTTCAGGTGCCCCGTCTCGGGAGATGGGGCTCCACTGTGACACTTGGAATGACTAAGAAGGCACTCTCTGTCTGGGAGATCACACTCCTGAGGTCAGGCTGCCTGCCTGATTAAATCCTGTTTTAATTCCATCCCTGAGTGAAGCTGGCAAATTTCCTGGTGAGCGGGTGTAAAGTGCAGGCTTCTCTGAACTGCCAAGCAATCCCCTTTCTGTTTGTGCTGCGGACAAGACTGGGGTGGCTGCTATCCTGCTCCATCAGCATCCTCGCATCTGTTGAAGGGAATCACTCTGTTACTGAAGATTGGATCTGGCTTAATTTAGAGCTAGAAGGGGAAAAGGATGGAAAATCCAACCGTCCTCTGCCAGTAGTTTTGTAGCATGAGGCTGGAGAGTTTAGTGGACCAAAATGGCTATGTTTATGGAGAGTAGAGATTTTTATAGTCTTGAACTTCTGTTTTATGTTGGCTTCACTAGCTGGGTACCTCACTGTGCAGGTCACAGAAACATCTAGCAAATGTTGACCACTAAATATAGACCTTAGAGGAGTCATGGGCTTTTTTTAGAGGGAGTGGTCTTGTTGCATTTCTGAAATCATGATCACTGTTTTACTCATCCTGTGTGTAAAGCACATACCTGTGTTCCTCTCACATGATTAAGATGTCATGGAAGAGCTGGCGACGTGGAAGTTAATAGCCTCTAAAGCTCCTGTGGAAGGTAGCATTACTCAAACTATAATGACAGATTAAGGAATGTTTCCCAGGAGTAATCAGAAACTGGTAGGCTGTTGTGTTCAGTTTGACAGCAAAGCTCTGGTAACGGCTGAGGTGCAGTTCGTGCTGCTCTTCATGAAGTTCCATCAGTGTTTCCATTATGAAAATTTCCACTATTTAAATCCTTGTGATGATTGAATGTGTTTGGTTGGAGTGGGCAAAGCAAGGCGGTGGAGATTTGGAAGATGGATGGCAAGAAGTGCCTCCTAATCAATGGCTGGGTGGGACTGAATTCAGATGGAGAACCACTGTTTGAATTTCTTTCAAATATTTATAGGTCCAAATCAAAGCCCAATTAAAAAATTTAATTTTGTGGCCAGACTGGACTTGACCCTGAACTGTGAAACTGCAATAAAACTGTATGTTTCAAAAGCTCATCTTAATGCTCAAGCCTGTGTAGAGAATTGAGGATACAGTTTGCTTTCATGTGTCTTCCTTTTTGCTCTCCCTTTCCTTCACCCCCTGCCTTCCCACCTATTGATACCGGCTGAAAAGCTTTTGCACAACAGGCAGACTAGCAAACAGCAAACAGAGTTGGCATTGGTGGTAGGAATCTGAGCTGGATGGCTGTGGCTTGCTTTGGGGAAGCTCCTAGAGAAGCTCTGGTCCCCTGAAGTGGACATATCTCTTCCATGAGGCAGACTGCCTTCATCACATGGCATGCAGCGAGATACTCTGGGAAATAAGCAAAGTACAGGGGTAGTCAGTATAGGTGGTGTTCTCTGATCTGCAATGTCAAGGAGAGGAGCTTTTTGGTTTTGTTTTCAAACTAAGTATGTACTTTTTTGCTTGTTGTTTTTTTGTTGTTTGGGTAGGTGGTGGTTTTTTTTTTTTTCCTGTTACTCATATTCTTGTAGCAATAGTAAATGGCAAACTTGATGGAAAATGAATACAGGTGATGTGGTCTTCCAAGGCAGTGTTTCTCAGGTACAGGCCTAAACACACTTTGCTTAAGAGAAGCCATCTTGATTGTCTCCAGATGTTATGGTTCCTCTTTGAGAAATTTAATAAGTGTCCACAGCAGAATCGAGGGAAGAGCCCTGCCCAGAGAATAGCTTCAGAGCCTCTTTTGTGCTTAGTGTATAGCAAGAGGTGCTTTAACTGTGTGATATCTCCTGCTTTATGATGTGCAGGCCTTAAATACCACCATAAACATAAAGAGATGCTCTCAGACTGCAAAGTGGGGATCTCAAAGCTGCATTTGTTTAATAAGCAAGGTTGTTTCAAGGGGGAATTGATAAAAATTAATCAAATTCTGCATCACTGGTTGCTTAGGGCAATAATGTTCTGTCTGGCTGCAGAAGCACCTGGCTTGTCTCCTAGCATCAGTGTAACAGGAGGAATTAGGTCAGCTGAGCTGGCATACTAGAGATCAACCAGACAGTGTGGTTCCGGTGCGGGGAATGAAAGATGCAGAATTTTAAGTCATTAGAGATCCTATTTAGCAAAGTGTCTTACGTCTCCAGGCAGGGAAGGCCTCCCAGCTGGCTCAGTACGTGCTGGTGGCCTGGAGCACAAGAGCTACTGGCATGATGGGAAACCCCATGAATTGCAGCGGAGGGTGAGGTGGTGTCAGGCAGGGCTGAGATGCAGCCCCGCCAGGCTGCTGGATGGGTTTGGAGCACACAGGTTGCATGTTTCCTATGTGTGTGTGCTGCTTCATTGCGCTGTGCATGCAACTGAGCAGTTGGGCAACTTTCTCTTTGCAGGATTTTTCACTTGTGTTTGACTGATGCTTTTTTCTTCTACTTGGCAATTGTAGCCAGCCTGTTAAATGTGTTAAAACATATTCAGTTCTATTTGTTTTTTAAATACTGTGGATTCAAGCCCATGTTACTCTGGCTTCTAGTAATTGGGTATTCCCCCCCCCCCCCCCCCCCTTAATTTAAGACCATTTTTATTTGAAAACCCATGCTTTTTTCTTTAAACTCCTTGTTATAATACCTTTGTGCTGTGACAATGTGTGTTTGTTTTCTTAAATCTGGTAAATGAAGTATGAGATAAATGGATGTAAAAGAGAGGACTTGCAAAGGCCAGCCAGTCATGCAGCTGCCATAGAAAACCCCATGGGGGTTGGGCCTCTAATTTCCAGAGTTGCATAAAAAAAATCTCCCACAGGATATCAGATGGTGTTTGGGATATGCCATTAAAAAACCAAGCCGTTCCCAACTTTCTCAGTAGAACTACATTAATTGGTTCTAAAATCAAACTTCCACATTGAGTGGCTTTCCTTGTACTTGAACATATCTCAGTAAGTGAATATGTCTCAGTGAGCGTGTGATTAAAACTGAAATGTTCACTCTTGTAACCTGCCTTACTGTCTGCCTCGACCCACAGCACTCCCCCCACTACTCCAGTGCTTTGGGTAGGCTCATAAAATGCAACCTTATGGTGTGCAAGGCTTTCATTCCAGTACATGTGACTGAGCTTAAGGTAATGGGGACTTCAACCTTAAATGGTCATTTTATAATATGGTTGTGATACAGAAAGGAGACAAGGAATAAATACAGAAAAGCAAATCGGATCTTCAAGATTTTTATCGTTGTTTTTAGAATTCTGAAGTCTCCTCTCGTGACAGCATTAACATAATGCATTACCATTTGCAAAAAGGAACTTGCTTTTGTTTAAAGGAGCTTCTAGGTCTTATTCTGCCTGTTGGCAAAGGGGTAACTACTTCTTTCCACTCCATGTCAGAAAGTCCAAACTTTTCGGGATTCTGCTGCTTTTTTCCTCTGCAATATCTTCTCCTTGCTGGGCTGCTGCATACAGAGGTGACCTGCGCTGTATGCTCTCAGGCAGTAATGCCTCCCTAAGAGCTGGCCAGCTGGGGACACAAACTGGTGTAGGTGGTGCAGCATTACCCCCAGACGAACATGATTGCTGTAAGAACTGATTGCTCTTCAGTGTCCCAGCAGCATGAGTCTTCAATTTGCTCTGATGCATGGTTTTGGTCTTGCCTTGAAGCTCTGTGACCTGTGAAACCGGCCACTTTGTCCCTATACTCTTATTATGACATTAATCCTATATTTTGGTTTCTGTGGTTAGACTTAGATGCAGCTCTCAGCTTTGACTTGCTGTAGCGTGTTGCTCTGCAGAGGCCCAGTCTGCCTCCGAAGGAGAGTCATGTTTTCCTGTTTGAGCTCTCTGCGAGCGCTGTAGCTATCAGTCATCCAGCAAGTGTGGTGAATCTCATGGCTTTGATCAAGACCTGCAGTGAACTTGTGTGAAGCCAACAGCAGCCTGCCCAGTCAGTGAGGCTGTGATGGGCACTGCAGCCTCCCACTGCCTGGCGGTAGAGGTAGAGAGGAGAAGAGAGCTGGGGCTGGTTTGAAGGAAGCTGCAGAAAGCTCGTGTCCAGTGGAAGGGACGGTGAAGTTTCTTCAGGTCACTTGAAGACTGAGCTGTCTTACCAGCTGTCCTACGATTTGTCTGTAGTGGTATTAGCTGTCTGGCAAACAGTAGCTCCACAGACATAATGCTGTCTTGTTCATTTTTTTAATGCCGTGCAGTCAGACTTCAGGACTGTTGCCAGGGGGATGGGAAGTACTTTCCCTCCCTTCCTGAAGCCTGTGTAGGACCAGAAGATAGCTTTCCTGCTGTTTTTAATCTACCCTGAAGTACAACTGGTCCTGAAACAACTCATCTGTTTCATAAGCAGAGAGTACCATAGTGACTGGAATGGGATAACGCTGGCCCTTTGCATTGTTGTTCTCCTGGTCCTACAGAAACCTGCCTGCTGCAAGGCTGGCCATCAACCACTTCTGTGCTGCAGGGCCTCCCTTCTGCTTGCCCTCTGCCTCCGCTGGTGCTCCCCATCCTGGAGCAAGCTGACAGGTCTGTAGGAAGCAGAGTGCAGTCAAGAGCCGATGCAGAAGTCTGTGGGCCTCTCTGGGGCTTGCTTCTTATGCTTATTCCCTGGGATCTACATGAAGAAATTAGAAGCCCTCGTTCTTTTGGCAAGTTAAAGATCTGCTGACTGTGGTAATAACGCTTTCTAGTCAGTAGCAGTAAGTTTTGTTGCTGGACCTGGATGTGCCAAGAAGGGGCAAAGATATTGAGTAGACTTGATTGATGGTATTTGTTGCTTGCATACCATCTCCTGGACTGTGCTTACATGTGACTGCTACCGCAGCCCAAGATTTATCACTTCCACTGTAGCCCATATGCAAGAGGAAACTGGCTGCTGGTTCCTTAAAATGTGCTAACTTTCTTGGTGCAGGACCTCACCGGCTGCACAACTTGAATCCCAAAAGTCTGTCCTAAAATGTGCTTTTGTTTGGCTGTGAAGCTGTGTCTGGGTTTGAGAAACATTTTGTGGTATTGCGTGTCTGTGCAGAGAGGAGACTATACTGCAGTGAATGAGTGCTTTCCTCTTCTTTCCTCCTTTTCTTCCTTCGAGTTAATTGTTGTCTCTTGAATTGGAAACCTGCTTGAAATGTTCCTGAGTTCCTTAATGGTAAGGTTCAGAAGGAGTGAAGAGAAGGAGCAGGGCCAGAGAACAGAGAAACACAGTAGACTCAGATTTTTTTTTTTTTTTCTTTCCACGTGAAGTCAAAAGGCATGTGAATATCTTCTAGGTATTTGCTTTAGATCTATTTTCCAAAGGGTGAGTATTGCTGGGTGCTCCCACAATTCAGATTAATGTACTATTGTCTTTTATCTTGCTTCTGTGCAAATAGTTGGGTCAAGAGAATCCTTGCATAGCATGACGGTTTTCCTTTACCTCTTCAGAGGTTAGCCTGCTCAAGCCAAGCTGTGAGCCACGAGTGAAATAATACCAAGAGATTTTACTGTTTGGAAAGTTTCTTCCCTCTCTTGAGAATGGTGGGTTCTGTTTCCCAAGCCCAGCCGGCTTGGGAGCCCCTGCCTTAGCTAGAGGCTTTCCAGGTGCTGTTGGCCTAGGAGTTGGTTTCTGTAAAGCAAAACGGTGTTTGTTACAGCCCACGTTCATGACTCCAGTGCCACTGTCAGAACAGCAATGACTAGAGACCATAGGCCAAAAGGGCACTGGCTCCATGAGATCCTACTGGCAGAACAGGAGGATGCGGTGTGCCGTGGTTCTGCTGCAGCCAGTGGGGGAAGTAGCATTAAAAAAACCCAACAGAGTGGAAAAGCTTAGCTTTCAGTTGGTGTTGAGTTTATCTTCCACTGTCAGACCCTCAGCTTTATTTTATGCTTCTGTTGTGTTGGTACAATTGATGAGTCCTAGCCCTGTTTACAGAGGTCTGTGTGTGGCAATTATCTTTGCTTGGCAGCTGTGCTCCGGATGCTGTTTGAGAGGCAGTGTTCAGCAGCACATGGTAGATATCTTCTGAGAGGTATGAAGCAGGAACCTTTGCCATCGGAGGGAGGCCAATGAACAGGCAGTGGTATGCTGTTCTTCAGGAGAGTAACAAAACCAGTTTTGAGGACTTGAGTCTGTGTGGCTCCTCTCCTATAAGCAGTAGAAGCCTTATCAGCCACGTGGTGCTCAGCACATGGGCCTAACAGTGGAGCTATGTTCATCTCCCAAGTGTTCTTCCTGCATCCCCCAGTCATCCTAGAAGAGAGGGTTTGTGTGAGGTGGAAGTCATTCTTTGCTGGTTTTACCCCAGTGTCTACTACGACACTGGTCCTGCACAGATTGGTGAGAACACGGCATTGCAGAGAGAGTTTTGGAGTGTTGTGTAATTAAACTGCAACTTTTTTCCTTCCTAAACATCTTTCTAAACTTGGTGGCAGGCTAGGTGCTGGGGTAGAGTGCAGAGGAGGACTTCTCTAAGGAAGCTTCCTCTCGCAGACTTTTTAAGCTGTGGTAGGAGGATGACTAACTGTGGGTACACCCAGACGTTTCCCTTTGGACACACCTAAACATACACTTTCCAAGAAGAGGATCATGCCACCTTCCACTATGGGTGGAGAGAAAATTTAAAGGCAGGCAGGACTGCTGGGTCTTGATGTCCATAACACCATCCCTCCTAGTGTCCCAGTGAGGAATTTTAACACAGCACTGTCCTGGGATGATTTATGTTGTACTGCTAAATGAAGTTCTTAATTTCTTTGTCCTCCATCAGCAGATGTGCGTTATTTGTAGACAGTAGAGGCTGTTGCCTATTTTTACACTCAATTAAATTGTAACTTCATCGCTGGGGCCTCTGCTGCAAGAACTACAAGTCAGGCAATGATCCAGACTGATTAATTATCAGCTTAATGTCTTTGGCAGAGGCCTTTTGGTGCTGTTGTGGAGCATGGTCAGGATACTGCTGCGCTTTGTGATGAGAGGAAAAGTTAGGGAGTTGCCTCTATGCTGTTCCCTTCGTTGAGCTTGTTTAGTGACAGGATTAGCCTTGGCTGCACAGACTGGCACATGTGAGTAAGAGGTCCAGAGCAAATTATCTGTAGTGCTTCTTGGGCATAAGCCTCTGCAGAAATACAACAAACTGTAATGCTATTCTTGTTACTGATGTGGAAATGAGTGGGTTGGGCATTTTGTTTCTTTTCAGAGAGACTGGTAGCCTGCAAAATTTGGCTTGCAGTATTTTTTTCCTTGTTTTGTTAATGAACAAATCATAAATACTGTGGAAGGATAAGAATGGAAAAGAAATAGTTTCTGCTCCTGAATCAGCTGTAGAGAAGTCCATCAGCCCGTTTGAGAAACCAGAAGTTTCTTTAGACAGTTGTATCCATTGTAACCACAGTAAGCTACTGGCTGAAGGCTTTTTCCAAACAAGAACTTGTTTCCAGGGCCCTTCCTGAAATAGATGTTTAGTTTTGGTGGCAAAATTCCTACAAATCTTTCTGGTGAGTGGGTCTTGAAATGCTGAAGTTGCAAATGTGGAAGTTGTGTCATCCCTGCTACAGGCGTCTGCGATCTGAAAATACACTTGCTAAATGTTCTGCTGTGGCGGGTGTGCGTGCAGCAGGGTGGAGAGTGCTTCCTGGTAAGGCTGGAATGTTCAGAGGGGGCTGTTGCCAGTGGATGGTTGGGCGAGCCACCTACTTCTCTCCTAGAAGCCTGTCAGGCATTGCCCTGTTATCTCTTCACCCTGTGTTGGTGGGGTAAAACCACCAACCACCAAGGTCACTGTTGCTGGGAAGTCGAGCAGAGCATCTTCCTTGCCTGTGTAGGTCCTTATTTAACCCTAGTCACTGTACACGCTGGCTGCCAGAAATCAATGACTTGCTTGATGATGTTTGTTTGCAGAGTCTTTAAATAACATACAGTGGAAAAACAACCAAACTGTACAGTGTACATTAGCTATTGGCTAATGACTTATTACAAAATATCTTTTGGACTTAATTTGTGTAAGCTAAACCTCCTCTTCATTTTCTATATAAGTAATAATATATTAAGCTTCCCCAAACCCTGCTGGCACTATACATATTAATGTGTAGAGTTACTGAGCTGCAATGATTACAGAATGTTTAAACAACAAGTGTCTATGAAAAATGTTGCTGTGGCAGTGATGAACTCGATGTGGGCAGTGATGAACTCGATGTGGGCTGCAAAAACCACTTCAGACACTTCCTCCACGCCCAGCAGTTGCCCTGTGGTGAGCTCCTGGGCCTGCCAGCCCTGCAGTCGTTCCCTGAGTAGCTGCACCGCACTGCTGATGTGTCCTCGCATCTTCTGGTACATCCATGGCTGGAGTTCCTGGAGAAGTGAAAGGCCTGGCTGCCTTGCATAAACCTTGGCCTTCCACTGTTCCCGCTAAGGACAGCAGGAGCTGGTGGGCTTTGAACGCTTCTGAAAATTTTCCACTGGCGCTTTGTCACGTGCAAAGCTTGTGACGATGCCTGGGGTTTTCTTGCACTGCTTCCCTGGGCTAGTGCTTCTAACCACAGGCTGGTTTCCCACTTCAGCTGAAGTGTGTGTGAAAGTGGATGACTTAACGTGTGCTGCTTTTAAATGCAGAGATTGGAAAACAGGGCCTGTTTAAAGCAGTACTTGTCATGCAAGGAAATGCAACAAACGCCGCCTTCAAGCATCACAGAAAATTGCTTTTTGGACAAACAAGGGGACCTTCAAAAAGCTCAGCTGGGCTTAGCAGTGAGAACAGTTGTAAGAGCTGGGGACAGCCAGCCCTGGGGTCTGGAGAACACTCGAACCCGGGGAGCCACGTGGGCTGAGGCTGCTGGAGTGCCCAGTGCCTCGTGCCCCTCCGGGGAAGGTGGCCCGAGCTGCATGCAGCTGTAGCTTGAGTCTCTCAAATGGCAGGTAGTTCAGCTTCCTCCCCTCTCCCCCCCTTCCTCCAGCCAGTCTTCCAGCAAGCATCTGGAAACTGAGATTTCACATTGTGAGGTTAAAAGAGGACTGCAAGAGAAATGATGGGAGGCGCTGAGGACTTGAGGCGTTGACAAAGGCAGTCAATTTGGTACAGGCTTGATGGGAGGCAGAGTCCTGTGGGCAGACCAAGATGAAAGGGGCTGAGAGCAGAGAGCGGAGGCTGCTTGGAAACTAAAAGGCTGGTAGGGTGGATGCTGGGGCTTTTTGAAATTGTAGTTGGGCTCGGAAGAGGAATCAGGCAGGCAGGTGTCTAAACAGCCTGTAAGTAAAGGCATGCTGCCCTGGAGCTAAGGAAATAAAGTGAAGTCTCTTGCTCTGCCGCTGCTTACAGAGCTTCTCCACTCACCCAGGTAATTGCTGCCTGCACTTGTGCAGGAATGGGCCTTCAGTTTAGGAGTGGCTTCTAGCATACAGGCTTTTATGTAGTAGGTCTGCTTCTGTCTGACTTCTGTTTCAACAAGAGGATTTAGAGGTGTTCACCTGTCTGGGTCTACCCAGGGTTGAAACATCTGGCTGTTTTCATGTTTGTCCTGTTAGTGGTTTGGCAGCTCTGCTAAACAAGTGCCAGGCAGCCGCTGGTGTCAGCGTGTGTTGCACAGCCGCCAAAGCTCCTAATGCGGCTCCGTGGTGCTGAATGTTTGTGGGGCACTTCTCTGCAGTATCCTCTGCTCGTACCGTGGATATACTGCCTTGTACGTGCCTCCTAAGGCCAGGAAGCTAGTGGAGAAGATCAGCTAAGGCTGGAGGTAAACTCTCAAGACTGTAAGAAGCATCACAGTGCAGCACCTGTAGCAAACTTGGGAAGACGAGCATTTGGCCTGGGCTTTGCTGGTGTTGACCCCCATGATAATCCAGGAAGCTTTAGCCACCCGATAATAGCACTCTGTTAATGCATGTGTAGAAATTGGTTGGCCAATGTCACGTTTTTGACCTGAGATATTTCCTTTTTGCCCTCAAATCAAAGGTGAATCTCTTGGGCACTTTTCAGCCATGGGGTTGAATTGCAGGTCCCAAAGTTGTGTTGCTCTTATCTCTTTGTTCAGACTAGCGCTGTTCATGTGGGCATAGCTGCTATAAAGGGCCAAGTTAAATGTGGAAATGATTAAGGCTCGAAGATAGTAGTGTGCCAGCATCTGTGTTGCATGCCACTGTTAATCCCAAGAGCTGGAAAGGAACATGAAGACCCAAGCCACAATACAGGAGGTCTGCTTTGTTAAATAGATGTGCACTCGGAAAGGGATAACATGCTGAAATGCCTGGCACTTTCAAAGTAAGCACTCTTTGAGGAATTAACCTATAATGAAGTTTCTACCCTCTCTTCAGTCTGAATCATAACAGAGCACAGTTTACCTGTTTAAAAGGAAATGCAGCAGTTGTAAAGTGTGTGAAATATTTCAATGCATAAATCTTTTATTTTTCCATTTTCTATTTTCCCAGGAACTGGCAAACTCTGTCTACTTGGTTATGGAGGTGAGTGTGTGTCTCTTTGTTTGTTGGGGTTTTTTTTCTTTTGTTTTCTTTTTTTCTTCTTTCCCTCCCTCTTTCTCTCTTTTTCCCCTTTTTAAAAAATTTTTTTAACTTGTTTTAAGCAGACCAGCTTGTTACACAAGTAGTGCTTTCTGCTTGCAGTCTCACCTGTGATGCTTTTGCTAATCTAATCTGTAGCTGCATGACTGAGAACTGGGGCAGTGTGGGTGAAGATAGCAGCCGGGGAGATTTTTTTCCATATTGCTGCTCTCAGAAGGTCGTGCTGGCACAGGTTTAATCAGTCGGACATCTTACCTCAAGGGTCAAATGGGTGTAACTGGGTAGTATCTGCTTCAAAGATACATGGAAAGAGAATTTTCTCAACGCAGCCTATCTGCAAAGCTTTTGAACGTTTTCTTTCCTCTGCAGTCTTCACTCTGAGGTCTTGTTGACTCCTTAATGATGTGGAACATGATGTGGGGAATTTCAGTTTTCAGCTGTGGCTGCTCCCAGGCTTTCCTCAACCAGCTTTCTGGTGGTGTCTCCAGTGGTGACCCTTCTTCTTTGTTCTAGTTTTATCTTTCTCTCTGATGTGCATGTACACAGATGTGCACATGCACAAAAGCTAGTTAATGCTGGTGTATCATCATGCAACATAACATTTAGGGGAAATGGGACAGGAGAGGAACCTATAGGAATGGTGTTTTCCCTGCCAAATACTGAATACATATTTTGACACATGTAATTATTTATGTTTAAATACTATGACAAGCCTGCCATCCTAGTGAAGTTTACTGTTTTTCTTTTTAATCTTTGATTTGCCTTGCATTAACTGAGCTTTCTGTTCTGTTTGCAGTACTGTAATGGTGGTGACCTGGCAGACTATCTTCACAGTAAGTAGAACAACATGGAGAATATCCTCTGTATTCAGAAGAAAACACTGACTGTTTTTAGCTCATTAAACTTGCTGGGGTTTGTGGAAGATCTAATCAGATTGTCTATCTTTTTTTTTTTTTTTTAATTCCTGCAAAATAAACAGAGTATCACTGCTCTTCTTCTAAGAGGTTCACCCTTGATAATAATTTGAAAACTGAGAATCCATGATGATAAAAGCTAGTCTTGTAGTCTTTCCTAGGTAGTAGGTCAGTGGTGACTGTTGTCAGTAGTTATGTATTTTAGTTACAATGGCCTTATAGATTAAACATATTTTAACTCTGCTAGGGACATGGTTTGTCTCTTTCTTGGGGTCACTGGAAAAAAGCTATTTATAGTGAAGCCTTGCAGTTCTGTAGGGTTGGATTAAAGTAAGATCCCAAGAGTATATTTCACTTTCTTTAAGTTTACCCCTAAGGGTGTCCCCACATCTAGGACGGAGCACATTTCTTATTTCAGTATATTGAGGGTGACTAGTGTAGCCAGCAGTGTTGTGAGGGTGATGAAAACTATGAACTTCAGGGTCTTTTGGAGAATATAGCACAGGTATCTGACTATGGTGCCTTGAAGAACCTTTTGGTAAGACTGAAGTGTGTCTTTGCCATCAAACCAAATGAAATCCACCTGTTGAAATGTTACCCAGCTGTATTGCTGGGACTTGACCTTCAATCTCCCAAGCTATTTTTCAGTGCAGCCCACTGCACAGGTACAGGATCCTGGCCTATATGAAAATCACATTGCACCTGAGTACCTAAGCAGTAGGAGGATAACATGTTGAACAAGTTGCTTAGCTGCAGTCAGACACAGCCCTTCTTTTCTGTTGGCCTGACTGTATTTTTTTTCTTTAAAGTAGCTTTCTTGTTGTTTTGCATGTTAACTAGAAGATTACTAAATGTGAAGAGACAACTTTAATCTCATTTCTGGTGTGGCTCTGGGTCATGGTTAAACAAAGTTTGTTCACATTGTTCAAATTAAAAGCTAGTCAGCCGGATAATACTTCAGGCTCCTTATTTGAGGTACATGATGCCTGGAAATGGCAAAAATTGAAGGATTAAAAGCTTAATTTACATTTTCCCTACAGCTGGTGTTGGTGTCCCTAGAATGATTATTTGGGGCTTGATGCTAGTATGTTGCGCTCCATTCATACAGGGTAATGAATTACGTTTGTGGACTTTAATTTTCAGAAAGGATTTAGTACTTGAAGGAAAATGAAGGAATATTGTGTCTTTCCTGTATTTTGTTTGTTTAAAATGTGGGTGAGATAGAAGTGACAGGCATTCGTTTTTTAAAATCAGGTTTAGTGTGCTTTGTCTTAAATAAGTGATGGTGTTTTGCATCCGTTGGGTATTGCTGTGCTTTAAAAGGAGCATCTTTGGTGGTGGTGAAATGCTGTTATGAATACCAAGTGAAAATGGTTTTGCACTTGATACCTTCTTTTTCTCCTTGAATACAAGTGCAAATTTTAATAACAAAATGCTTTTAAAAAATAGTCAAACTTTATAGTCAGCTTTCAAAGCCCACGCATTGGTAAAACTTAATATTTTGGCTTTCATGCACATTAAATGAACCTTGATGTTAAAGCACTGGGCTGTGCACTCTTGTTGACAAAGCTGCATACGTAAACAAGAACACAGCTTCTGGCCGAATGATTTATAGAAACATGGGTTTATAGAAAATCTTCCTGTTTATACTACTGCTTCTATGTGTCCATTGTCATCGTCCCCTTCCACCACCCCCCAGCACCCCACCAAAAAAAAAATGTGAAGCATACTGTGCAATTAGCTAGGCTATTAATACAGCTCACTTCCTTGTTTATCAGTTGAGACTACTTGGGAAACTGGTGGCTAGTTTGAGAAAGGGACGATGAATTTTATTTTCCAACTAAAATTCAGTTTTACCCCAGTTGGGTTTGTTTGAGTGTTGCCTGGGGTAGGGTTTGATCCTTCTTTGCCTGAGTTAATTTGAAAAAGTTACCTTTAGCTCTGTTTTTACCAATAAAATATTTTACCTTGACAACTGTAAAGAGCAGCTGTTGTGACTGGGAAATTGGTGTGTACTTTTATTGTAACTCTTAACATCTGTGTGCCGGTTGCCAGTAAAGAAAACCCAGCAGGCACAGATTTCCAGAGGGAGCAGTCAGTAAGGGACTGCAGCAAGAAAGTGAGTTACTCCCATCACTGCAGCAGAGATCTGGGTCTTCCAGGTCCCAGAGTCTAGATACAAGTGTCAGCTTTTTGCATCACATGGCTTTTTCCGTTCCACCACATGCTGCTTTGGGGTATCTCCTCTCCCAGCTTCTGCAGGTGCTCAGGGTGCTTTTGATGATAATGATTTTTTCCTGAAAGCTCATCTTGGAAAGTTCAGATTTCTTCCAGGATATTTCACTGGTATGCAGGAGGCTTGTCTCTATTGAGCGGTTATTGTGCTGCTTCAGTTATTTTAATAATTGCGTATGGTATTTAATTGCAACGTCTGCTTTCCCACTGACTCCTCAGACGTTTTTGCTGGTAGTTCCTGTAACACTTATGCAAGCTGCGCATGCAAATCCCTTGTTTCTCATTGAACGAGATGCTTGTAAGCTTCCCAATCCATTCTGCCCTCTAATTACAAGCATTAGGCAATATGGTAATTCTGTGTTGAATCCAAAAGCACTCTAATTCTCCTTGTCTTCATAACTGGAAGACGTGCGTACGTGCACGTTTCAATGCAATATGCATTTCGGCTGTGTTACGCTGTAGGTCAGCCCCATCTCTTTGATACACACAACCTTGGGTTGTATTCTGCTGAGCATAACTTCTGTGGTGGTGTTCTTTAATGGTACAATGTGATTTCCCTTCTGATAGCTCTCTGTGGATGTTGCTTTCATTTAAAGCCCATCACAGGGTATGTTTTAAGCTGAGAGTGGCAGATTGCTGCTGTGCGTGGTAGAGCTGTGGTTACAGAAGTGACTGTCCTCTGTACGGGAATCACTGGAATTCTGTGGCCTTGGGTACTCCGGAGGTCAGAGCAGGCTGATCTAAAATTTCTTCTTAAATTCTGTGAATTGGCATTGACACAGGCTGTTACGGACAGTTCATAAGTGCATATTCATGACCTTCCTTCAAGCTGCTTCTTGGAGAGCACATCTCTGAAGAAAACTTCATGTCAAAGCAGGGCATTTCTTGGTTTGACCATGACACGTGCAAGGAGCTGTGATCTTCTAATTCGTCCCAAGTGGTGTGGGGACCCCTTTGTAAACAAGAGGTGTGAAGCACTGCTGTGTAACTTGTCACCCTCTTCAGCTAGGTAATTAAGACTATGATAAGACTAGACCTATCTGGAATAAGTCTTCTAACTTGTACAGGAGACTTCACAGGAGTCTTACTGGCCATGCTCTGCATGCGTGGAGCTGGGGGAGTTATAAGATGGGCCCCAAATAAATCAGCTTGGTCTCTCAGACTTCAGCATGATTTGGATTTGGCCCATGTTAGAGATACTCGTGGCACCTGTGGGTAAGAGGAGAAGTTCTTTTTCCTAAATAACGTTTCCAAAATGGTGTTGTCATGTAACATCAGTGGGTGTACTCCAATACATCTACCCTTGGATCAGCTGACAAGGGCTGTTTACTAGAATTTACCTGGCAGCCTCTTGGCAGGTTGAACATCTCAACATAGGCTGACCAGGGTACTTTTTAGGTGGTTTCATCCTTTTCCTACGCCTGAAGAGGTACAAGGCACGCGGGCCCCGCGCTGACCTGCAGTAAATATTTGCTCTGATCTACTGACCTGTGTAGCCGCCGTTCCCAAGGCAGTAAGCCGAGTGCCTCGTCACTGAAGTGGAGCCCATGAAAATAAACACGGGGATATTATTACTTCTCAGTAATGGCAAAGTAAGGCTTGTGAAACAGTGTTCTCTGCAAGAACATGTTGCTCACCACAGACATCCACAGGGATGTCCAGACTTCAGTGTGGGCTTAGTGTTTGCCAGCAGTTTTCTGGTGAAGACAAGAATGTCCTCTTTTTACAGGGCCAGAAGTAAAAGTTCCCTATTTGGGACATAGCAAAGAAAGTGAGTTGTTTTGTTCTCCACGCCTTTTTTTTTTTTTTTTTTTGTGGCACATAAATTGAATGAGTCTTCTGTATCTTCTCTGTCCCCTGTTGATGGTAGCTGGTCTAGAAGATCTTTTGTGGACCAATATCCTGAAGTTGCTGGAAGTGTCAGTTGTATTTAGGTCTCTGTCCTTCAGTTAGAGATTGCTACTGCCACTTGGTAGACTGATGGGCTGAGTATGAGAGATAAGGACTCTTGTTTTTCTGTGTTATGGCATGTCTGTTAATAGAGGGAGGTAAAAGCATACGCCCCAACGCTCCCCAAGTAACTTGACTGTCCCTTCTCTGTTACTGATGGCAGCACCTCAATTTTACAGTCCTACCTTGCTGCACTACCTGGATTTGTGATATTTAATGCTGCCAGAGGATCCAACAGACCTCTGTCTAATTTTGCTGCACTGCAATGTGGTAGCTCCATTATGCCACAGCAGATGCACTGGGGGAATCTGTCTGGAGGCTCAAGACACCAGCTTAGATTCTGCATGTCTGGAAGAGAGCACCTTTGCAGGGCTGAGAGCTTCGTACAGACTTCTGTGAAGTGGAAAAGCTTAAATTCTGCAGAAATTAGTAGCTTAGAGGCCCTGTTTTATTTGGGTGAATGGATTTTTCTGATCTTGGTAGCAGTGGTTTTTTTCAATATAAAGAGTTAGGACTGACATTAGGGAGGCTTAACTGGTTTGCTGAGGGATGGTGGCTAGCACTGTGTTAGCCTTATAGCCACCAAATTATATAAAGGAGAGGGTAATGCCTTAAAGATGTGGTGTGCTGTTGGAACTGCAGGTCAGAACAAGGCTCTCAACAACACAGTTTCTCTGCTAGAGGCAGAGTGTATTGAGCCAGGAGTTTGTAATTGCCTGCCAGCTTAATAATGTTAAGAACTGCCAAGTTTCAAGTCTTGCTCGATGTTTGGGGCAAGATGAGACAGCCTGTCCTTTCCTGGGCCTGAGCTGAACTGGGCAAAAAACTTTGGAATTCTTGCTGGTTTGTTTGAATATGGTGTTTTGACCATTCCTAAATAGATTTCCTTGAATAGGAATTGCAGAAGCATTGCAGAGACATTTTGTTGGAGAGAAGATTGAGCACAGCTAAGATGCTGGACCTTTAATAGACAGAAAATGATCCAGGATTGAGTACACTGATAGACTTCAGGAGGAGGTCAGGGAAAGCCTTGTTAAAGATGCGGCAGTGCTTTTTTCAGAAGGTGCAAGTGGATTTGGTAGACTTGCATCTGAGCTGCCTCTTAATATCCTTAAAACCCCTTCACAGAATCTCTCCTTCTTGCAGAGGAGTCTCTTGAATTCCAGCTGAGTGCCAGTTCATGAGCAAAAAGGGCCAGCGAGGGCAGAGAAACTCTATATACATGTGCACTGGTCTCACGTGTATGAGTCCAGGACCAGCTAATAGCCGGTGACATTTTAGCTCTGCTTGTGCCACCTTCTAGAACAGTGAGGTTTGGGAGTGGTGGGAGTTTATTTTCTATTCTAAGTGCTGTTTAACTTATCTGTGTCCCTCGCTGTTTCCCATGCATGTATTTTAAAAGTTAGATTTTTAATTTCCTGTGTTGTGTTAAAGCTGTGTGCAACCTCATCTGTGTTTTCATAAGGATTCCTCCCTTCTAGCTGACTAGGTAGAGTAGCATTTTGAAGCTTGTGCCAGCTTGTTTTAATGTCTTACTAGAGAACAGCTGGAAAAACACTGATGAAGTCCCAGGTAATTTACAGGGACCTCTTGTAAAAGAAATTATTTTTTTGAGTGGAATGGTGCTTGCTTTAAGCCTGACTTGCTCAGTGACTGACAAGGAGGCAGGCTGGTAGCACTGTTGATCCTGGGGTTTGTTCAGCAGGCTTTGGCAAGAGTTTCATACGTGTAGTTCTTAAAATAACGAGAGCTAATGTCGCATCTCTCTGATTAGAAGAGCCAGTTGAACATTATTTTAATCCCTTCAATGTTTATTTTCACACCACAGTTCTTGGGAAGCCCCTGCCTCAGGAGAGTGCAGTTCAGAGCTTCCATATTTGCAGATTTTGATTACTAATATATTTTTTTTAAAAAAATTGCTTATGAAAGCATTCTGAGACGTTCTTGCTGCATCTGTGGATGCAAGATGGAGGGTGTCAGATGACAGTTTGCAGGGGCCATTTGGCAGGGGTGTGTTGTTAGGTATTGGACCGTGGTTCACCCTGACATTGGGTTTGGGATTAGAATTATGGTTTGGTCTAGTGGTTGATGATACACAAGGGTTATGCCTAGACTTGGACTCATACCCCAAAGTTACAGATCCCTGCTGGCCGTGTACCCTGACCGTCTGAATTTAACCTACTAACCCTTTCCAGGCCCAGCCATGAGCCTTAATGATTCTTGCAGGTATAAATCCTAATCCTAACTGCCTTTCCTCTTAGCTCCACCTTTAGACATAGTCTTTGTGATAAAGCTCTGACCTCAGGTATCCAACCACTATTGACCATAGCTCAAAGGTAGCAACCCTCCCTCTCCTTAGGCCACGGGCCCTGCCTAGTGTTTGCCTAGATCTGGCTGGCAGCTCTTGCTGAGGGAAGCCCTAAACCTCACCAAATCTCACTTTTTGGATCCAGTTGATAACCCAGATTTAGCTCCTGCCACTGGCCTGAGTTCACCATGAGAGACTCGGGGCTGAAAACAGCCCTGACCACAGAATAAGCTGGGAATGCAAACGCTCTCCCTTGCTGCCTATAGGAATCATTCAGAAATAGTGTGTGGAGAAAAAACGCCACACATGGAAGTAAAAATGCCAAATTATGGCTAATTGCTGTGGAGAATCTGCCCTCTGGGCTCTTCGGAGAACTGGCATTGTAATTTCTTAATCTGTGGTTATATTTTCCTCCTCCCTAGCTATGCGGACACTTAGCGAAGACACCATCAGGCTCTTTCTCCAGCAGATAGCAGGTGCCATGAAAATGCTGCACAGCAAAGGCATCATCCATCGGGACCTGAAACCACAGAATATCCTCCTTTCCTACACAGGAGGCAGGAAATCAAATCCCAACAACATTCGCATAAAGATTGGTAAGACCCCATTACAAACGTCATCCTAAGCGCTCTTGGGAGGGTTTCATGATGGATAAGGGGCAAGCCTCAATCTTTCTTTGGGGAACTGTCTAGGGGGAAGAAAGAATTGCTGCACTTTCTAAAATGCCCTGATGTTTTTAATCTTTCTCGCTTAGTTCCTCTGCTAGACATAACCATTAGTTGGCTCCAAGCAGCAGGAGCAAGAGCTTTGTGCTCTGCCAGGACAGAGACTAATGCAACAGAAATTGGGCAGGCCTCGTTCCACTTCCAACCTGAACGGTGCCTCCCTTGGTAAAAACAAATACCAGCCTGCCCTAATTGGCTTGTAATCTCCAGGCTTACTAAAAAATGAGCAGCTGTTGTGACTTTTATCTTCAGCTTTTAATAGAATTGAGGTAAATGTTGGTGTCTTAAGGCCTGAAACTAGCTGCTCTCCTGGCTGGCCTCAAAGAGCACAGTGGGAATTGGGCACACCTGAAAGCAGGCGTTTCCACAGTCCGAATTAGAGGCAGGCTTCTCAGCTGCATCTTGAAGAAATCCACTTTTTGCACATTAGGCAAGTGGCACAGGTGGACCAGTAGTTGGGACAAATGCTCCAGAAATCCAGTTACAGAGCACATGTATCCCCTGTGGTCCCTCAGAAGTGAGTGCTGGATGATACCACCCTCAACACGTGGACTTTTGATTATGTTACAGTTCATGAGCTGAAGCTGACACCAATTAGAGAAAACTGTTTCTTGCCTGAACCCTGTGCTAATGCTTTCATTCAGCTGAGAAATAAGGTCCAGTGGAAAAGTTTGAAACATTGCTGCCCATTTGGCCAAAGTGTTTTCTGTGGAGTGCAGAGTTATCTGGAAGATGGAGGTGACTGGGAGATGCAGGCAGGAGGGCTGCGGGCACGGCTGCTCATCAGCATGATGTACCCTGCAACTCCCTCCCTCCTGCTTCCCCGAGAGGTACATGGTCCAGGGAATGGCTAGCTGTACCAATTCATTAGTGACAGATGACAGTGTAAACAGCTGTGTCAATCTCCCAGCTTGAAATATCTGGTAACCTTGAGAGACCCTCTAAGTATCATATGATCAGATGCTGAGTAACCTGCAGAGGTAATTCATCTTGGTATTCCTTGTCCCTGGCTTTTCTAGCCACCAGGGGAACTATGGTGGCTACAAGGACAGCTTTCTGTCCTCGTGCTGGGGTTAGCCCTGTTGAAACTCTTCTAAAGGAACAGAGCAAGACTGTTTTCGGTAGGGCTGGTCTAGAAATGTGGGTGGTGGCGAGTAGTGGTTTCTCATGGATGTCTGTTACATTGCAGCCTTTTCAATGGAGGGGAACTTTCAGTTCCACAAATTAAAAGTTGAGATAGCAGCAGATGAACTAGCTAGTATGAACTGGCATGCTCTCACTGAAGCCAAGAGAGCTTTACCAGCTTCCAGTAGCTGACATTTCAGAGTGCAGGCAAATGGGTACAGGAAGAAGTGACTGTTGATCTCTGAAAAATGGGTGGGAGTTTGTTCTTCTGAATACTTTTTTTGTGGCTTGGTCTATCCTTTTCTAGTGTCTGTAGTGTGCATTAATAACTAGCACAAGAATGTTGCTGCTTGAGAAGAGAGCTATCAAAGTCTTGTTAAGATGGGGTACTTCACTTGCTGCGAAGGTTCGTGGGAAGTGAAAGGAAAGTAGGGGGAATCAACTGGAGAAGGTGCAGGCTCTCTAGAGCTGCTGTCTGATCCTGATCTACCTCTGTTTCTCTTTGTAGCTGACTTCGGGTTTGCCCGCTATCTGCAGAATAATATGATGGCAGCAACATTGTGTGGTTCACCAATGTACATGGTAAGTGTCTTTTGCCTACGGGTTTTTCTGTATTGTTCTTGCTTTGCCCCCCAGAAGCAAGGCTTTGTTTTTTGCTAGCCATTCCCCCAAAGGTGAAATTCTAGTTACTTGTCAGAAACCAGCTATTACACAGGGAGACTTCATAAAGTTCTGGCTGCTGGTAATGTTGGACAACAAGTGCCTGTGTTGTCATGTAACTTTCAGGTGAGCTGTGGGTAAACAAAACTGAACAAAATGAAGTATTGATTGCTGTCTGCTCCCAGAAACTGCATCTTCCAGAGGGGACCAGGGCCTCTCCACTGAAGGCATTGAGAAACAAAATCTATTTCCTCTTCTCTGAGCAAAGCAACTACAATAGAGAGTGAGGGCTGGGGTGGTATTTCACACACCTGGCTGTATTTGAGGTGTTGCTTCCTTGGAGAGGAACCTCTGTCAGTCACTGCTTGAGCAGGCCCATCCGAGACAGAGTGGTTCCACAAGCCTGCTGTCACCTCGGGCTTTGCAGTCATTTTTGCTAAGGCCATAGCATCAGGAGCAAGGTCCCTGTTTAACAGCAGTTTTATAAAATCTCCAACTGTTTTTAGCTCTTTGGTCTTGCAAAATCCCTTCAGATCTATGGACCTATGCAGGCAGAGATTTGGCCATTCTGGCTAACTTACTCCTAAGTATGCTTTGCTGTACAGCTCAGCAGATGGGTGTAAAGAGAGCTCACCTGCTTCTGTTTGGAATTTCTTTTGTGCATTCCCACTCCCTAATGCTCCCCCCCCCCCCCCCCCAATTCTTTCACCAAACCAGCTGCTTCCAGGATGACTTCTTAGCTTGTAAAACAGATGTGTCTAAAAAACCAAACTGATCCCTTTCAGCCCCCTTCATACTTTCCACTCTGGGACCAGGATGTGAGGAGGTGATCTCTTGTTTGTGCTCATGGCAGCAGTCAAGATCTCTGTGTCGCATCAAGTCAGTGAAATTAAAAATGACAAAACCAGGCCAGAAGTAAAAATGTGAAAGCGGCCATGTAATAGTTCCTGGGGACATGGGTGTCTGAGCTCGAAGTAAAAAGATGATGTGGATCAATTTAGGTTGAAATTTTTACAAGTGCCCTGGGGCAGTAGGCACTGATTTTGAACATGGTCTGATCCACTCTGAGTTGGTTTTTTTTTTTTTGTCTGTACTCTTTGGGCAGCGTTAGGCTGGGCTGTGCTGCACTGCAGAGGAGTAGCATGTTTGGTAGTCTGTTCCACAGTACTAATTCAAGCAAAACAGACTTCCTCTCTCTCCCTGTTTTTGAAGCCTGATGTTTATTTGAACTATGCTATATGTGAAGATGATGTAAGTTTTTTTCTCCTGTGAGAGTTTCCTGAATTGTCTATTTTTAGTGATACTTTTTCTTTCAGAGTCTCTTGTGAAAGTAAATGAAAACCACCCAGCTTATTTTTTTGAAAGGGCTGGAGGAAGCTAGTGAAGACCTTTTTTTATTTTATTTTTTTATTTTAAACAGCTCTGGACATGACAAGGAATCCCAGAATGTTTCATATTGTTCTCTGTTTACGGATGGATTAGAAGGAAGATGGGGAGGGAGGGTTCAACTGGGATTTAGGGTGTGTTTGAAGTCCGTCCCTACTGCTGTTGTGGATCTTGTGCCAGTAGCCCTGGGAACATCTGCTGGCAAGGCAGGCCCTTATTCCCTGCTTTAGCTTGTAGCCCATTGCTGCTCTTTTCATTTTGCTCTTTTAAAAAAGAAAGCTACTTTACCCACACCACAGTAACTTTTCTGACTGAACCCGCATATGATCCTTGTCACATGAGGCTTGAAACCTCCTTGTGCAGTTCTTGTCCTGCTTCCTTGGCTTTGTTTGGTGTTGTGCCTGCTTGCCTTAGGGACAGACCAAGCTCCTGTCCACAAGTTGTTTGCTGCCATTTTTTTTTTCCCCGTTACATGTGGCCTGTACTTCTAACAGAGCTAGAAAATTGATCCTGTTCCATGCTGGCGGCACTGCAATGAAACCTGTTGTTATAAACGCGTGGGATTAGCAAGTCTACCCTTCCGTCCCTCTTCTTCTGCTGCCGCTCCTGAGGCATGCTGCCTCCTGAGCCATGGGGCTTTGTGGACTTGCACCGTCTCCAGCTTCTGGAACAAGCCTGGGAGGGAGCAACCGAGGGCATGGTGTGAGATTAGAAACCAGAGTCTGAGGCACAGCAGGGCTCAAGCTGTTGGACTGAAATGCACAGATCTGCCTTTGAACCCAAACTGTGACCTTGGCAGCAGGCTCTGGAGAATAATTAATATGCTGCCATCTGAGGCTAAATGAGGAAAGTGCATAAGTGATGCGGATCAGGATGGAGGCTGAAGCTTACCTGTGCAGTGTGAGCCTTTGCTTTTCCTGATCATTTACCTGTTACTTGCTTTGGTTTAGAAGACCTGTCTGTGCGATTTCAGTGAGGCTTCTTCTGAGCACAGGTGGATTCAGCAGAAAATGGTATGCTGAGAAGGGAAAGTAATGAGTTTGCCCAAAGAAGCCAAACAGCATAGGGTATTTTTTTGTCTGCCTGAATGAAAGTCTCTGCTTCCCCCACTTAAATAGGAATTGGCCCTTTCAAGGTAGTGTTACAGTCTTCTTGGGAGCAAATCTTTCACGGTTATTGGGGAATGTAGCTCAAGGGTCTTTAAAGCATAATAGTGACTTCTGTTTCTTTCTTGCAGCTGCTAAAAAAAAAAAAAGCTACACCTTTTATAAAACAGATTTCTGTTCTCTCCCCAAAAAGGCACCAGAAGTCATTATGTCTCAACACTACGATGCCAAAGCTGACCTCTGGAGTATAGGAACCATCATTTATCAGTGTCTGACAGGAAAGGCTCCTTTTCAGGTAAGTTGCTTAGATCTAATGTTTCTGACTATCTCTCGCTTTTTTCTTTTTTTCCTTTTAATCTGCTTACGCTAAGGCTTCTGTCATCTATAATATTAACTCCCATAGGTCCAGTCTCATCGGGGTCTGGTTGTCCAACACCTTGACAATGTGGTGCTTTATATGTTGTAACGCTGGATGTGTTACTAGAATATGACTCCTCTGGGCTGTATCTCAGTGAAATGTATTTCCTGGTTATAAATCCTTAGGAAGGGTCATCTCTTCAGAAAATTATCACGAATCAGTTAAAGCAGTGGTTTTTTCCCAGTCCCACACTTAAAAAATCAGTTTCTATTTACAACTGTACTCAGTGTATAACTTATAATTCTGTTGGGTATGGAAGGACAATAAGGAAGATTGTAATTGCAAGTTAATGTTCAGGATGATTTGGTGGTAACTGGTGTATTGCAGCTAAACTGACTTTGTTTTTAGAGCAGTTATGTAGGATCTTATCAAAAGGATCTTATCTGTCATCTCACAGCAATCCCTTCCAGTCTGAAATGTTTATGTTCATCAAGTCCAACTCCTCCAAGTATAACACAGTCCAGTAAAACTCCACCCTGTAATTTATGCTATATAACTTCTGGATGAGCTAGAGCATATCTTCTGTGAAAGGTATTATCTGATTTTAAATTTTTGCATGATGGAGAATTCATCACAGCCTTATGCAAGTTGCTTCAGGATTACTTCACGTATTTTTAAGCTTATATATAGCTGGAGTTCATCTAGACTCAGTGCATTTTTGTTGTTCCCAATCATTAGTGTGCCACACCGCGTATTACTCTTCTTCCGTGCTGTATGAGATCTACAGGCTCTCCCTCGCAACCACTATTTAAAAGTACTGTACTTGCCAGCTTTTTCCTTGCTGTCTTACAGCATAGCAGAGAGGTGCTTGAGTTGCTGATACTTCTTTGCTTCTCTGATGTGTGAGCTCCGTAGAGCTTGTCTGTAATCCATGGAAAAAGACCAAACCTCAAATTTGCATGCTGATGTGTCAGCTGATGCGAACTCTTCAGCTTCTTAGATCAGTTGGGACAAATGTGAACTGTGGCCCTCTTCTCATGTCCTGACATCTCTTTATCCTGACTCCTAACAACAACAAAAAAAAAAAAAACCAACCAAAAAAACCAACCCAAACAAAAAAAAAGTCAGGTTGCAGGGGAGGGGGGAATCTATGCTCGTGTAACAAGGCAAATTTTATGAACTACAGGACTGTCTGAGCTTTAGTTCCATAGCTCTTTAGAATGTCACGCAAGACCTTGAATGTTCATGCAGTTACATCATCAGGAAGGATAAAGTGAATTCTGCATCTGTTGCAGGAAAGAGTGGGCAAATACAGAAGTAAACTAATGGTATGTTTTGGTTTTGTCTAGAGCCAAGAACACTTTTCTCCTTCAGGGTAATTTTTTCCCTGCTGCTGTAAGAATCTTCCATTCCATTGCTTTATATTCTGTCCACCAGCTTGCTCTGTATTTAGAGCAAGACTTCATTTCCTTTGTCTGTTTCTTTTTTATAAACACCCCTACAAGGTACACTGAAACTCCTGAATGGCTCCTGTTTACTGGCTGCATCCGCTTGTTGTCAGTGTTGTTATCTTTGTTTGAGAGGAGAAAATGACTGTTAGGATAAAAGAAAATAAATATTTGTGCATTAAGAAAAAAATGTGGGGGTGGAGAAAGCAAGCTTTGACTCTGCATGCATAGGAGAGCCTTGCACTCGTTCTGTCTTGTAACTTAGTGCCTTTTAGTCTCTAAAGGCACCTTGATACTGTACTTGTTCAAATGATTTAGTCGTCATTTAACGTGATGACTTTATCATAGGTGTTCTTCACTTAGTAGCTCACACACAAGCTTGGGGGATCTGATTTCTTTGAAAAGAATTAGGTGGCTTTGGCCATTGAAGCATGTCACAGAAACGTTCTTCTGAAAACATTTGTTCTTATAGAGAAGACTTTTTCACAGGAAATAAAATTGAATACTAGTCAGCTTTGTTCAGCTCTTCAGCCAAGGTTTTGAAAGGGCATGTGGCCAGAAAACCATTAGTGCTCTGCCTATGCGTGTGTCCTCCAGGCTCCCATGGGTGAGAGCAGTCCTGTATGCCTGTGTCCCTCTGGCTGAGGCATGGCAATACCCTGCCTTGTGACGGGCAATGAAGGGACGTTTTGGTCCCTGCCCCAGCAGGTCCTGATCCTTGCTTTGTGCTTGCCTGACTGGATAACTTCTCTCTTTCCCATATACATCCAACATCTGTTGGGCTGGGGACGGGGGTCATTTGTTTCTCTATTTTAGTTTTTTCCCCATGCCCTTTCCTCTTTTGGGGTTTGTATTTTGAAGCAAAATGCCAGGCCCCCTTTGTCACTGCAGTAGCAGCTGTGGATTTGTTTGATCAGGGAGAGAGAAAAGCTCAGCCCAGATGGTTCTCTGTGTGCCATCTATTTGTTTTGACCACGTGTGTCACAAATTGCCTTCTCCTAGCTGTGACTTTCAGGTGAAAGAAGCCTGTCTAGGGCAGATGTTGGAAAGCTAGTTAAAGGTTAACTGGCTTTATTTCTTTGTTGGCATGACTGTGTTGTAAGAATTTGCTGATGGTCACTGAGCAGTCGAGGAGCTATTGTTTACAGGGCTTTTAGGAGGAGAGAAGGGTAGTGGACAGAGGTGATGGGGAGACCATGAATAGGAATGAGTGCTTTTGGGAGGGACATCTACAAATGGGTGGGGAGATAACAGGCTGATTTCGGGTAGTGTCACCAGCAGACCCAGTTGTACAGGGCAGCCAGGAACTGGATTTCTGACGTTAACCTCTTCAGGCTAAATCCTCACTGTGCCTTCCCTCCCGGACGGGTAAGGACAGCCCCTCACCTCTGTCTAGCTGAGATTCCCATGGGAATCTGGAGCACGGTGGCGTGAAGCATGCTGCATTTGGGTGCTCTAGCTGTTCACTGCCTGAGCCGATTAGGCACCTTCACGGGGATGCAAACCAAAAGGGCTCCAGTGTTATCTGTAGTGAGGAGGAATGAGCTGTCTAAAAATAAAATAGGGCTTCGGGGAACTGGGTTAGATGGAGAAAAGATCAAATGTGTGGAAAGGCTGAGGCAGCTGTCAATCCAGAAAGTGCTTGTAAATCAAGACAGAGATGTGTGTATGTGCCTGAATGTGATTTCTAGCTGTCTCAAAGTTAATTTTAACTATAGCTGGGTCACCCAAGGCAACTTCCCAGAGCCATTCCTGTCCCTTCCTGCCTCTCTGCACGCAGACAAGAAAGAAGCTGCTGATGCTCAGATGTGAACAGTTGGTAGGATGGCTGGTGAAGCTGTCTTAAGGAGCTTTTTGTATTAAACATGCCCATAAACAAAACAATGAGACTGCTATAGGGATGAGATTAATGGGATTCATAATCCCTATAAACAGATTTGCTGAGCACTCTATTAATGTGGAATTGTTAATTTGCCTTGCCTAAAAGTGGTCTGCACTTGCATCTCTTCATTTCTGTCACTGAGCACAGGACTTGAACAGTGCGTTTCCTGGTCTTGCTGACCAGTATTGAGGAGTGTCTTGAGAGTGTAGTGGTTTTCTCTTGTCCTTACGTGAGCTGAAAAGATTGGGACCCAGTGCCCACCATGAAGTGATGTAGGCTGTGTAGACAAGTGACAACCAGAAGCAAAACTGGAGGCAGAGAAGAAAAAGATTTACATACGGTCTAAAATATGTTCCAAAACCAATCTAGTCCTTGTCAGATGATGTTTTAAATATGATTAGAGTTAAATGACCTCAATCTCTCTCTCTTTTTTTCTTTTGGTTTTTTTTTTTTGTTGTTTGTTTGTTTTGTTGGGGGGAGGAATCTTGCTGCTGTTCCTGGTGGTTTCTGTTGTGTGACCCCTTTAAAAACTGGGCAACTCTTGGTAAGCAGACACACAGCCAAGCACACGCACTTTGTGTCAGAGCTGTCTCTGGCAGTGGGGTGGGTCCACTTGGATATCAGATCCTGCTAAGGACCATGAAACCTGGTTGTCTGCTGTTTGAGCCTTTGTGTGAAACTTCTCTTAGCTCCTTTATGGACATGGTGTGCTGTGTCTGCGGGAGAGTGAGCTGGGGAGCAGGGAAGTGACAAGAGAGGTAATGCAAGTGTTGCTGCCTGGTCTAGTAGCTCTGAAAGAGTTAACCTGCCTGTGTATGTTTTCATCCCAGCTAGCTGCTAGGTGAAAAATTTAATTTCTGAGCCTGATGTGCCAAGTCCACTGCTTTATTTCTGGGTTAATTCTGCCTGCATAAGTACTAGGATTATATATCACTTACAACAAAACAGCTATGTTGTGAAATGGGCCTTGAGGAAGACTAGGGAAGGGAGGATTTTATACCCAGAATTTGAACTCCTGGTTTATTTGTTAGGCAGGCTGCTCTTCTGTTCCCAAAGCTGTTCCTCTGGACTGTCCTGTGTCAATGGGGACAGGTATTCCTAGGTTACTCTGCCAAAATTGGGCACAGCGATTGACTTGTTGCTGTAGACAGTGAGCCATTGGCTTTTGGCCCAGTGTTTGTGGGTTTGATCCTGCTCTGTTGGGAGTAGAGAGAAAAACATCCATGGATAGCTAAAGAAAAAGGTTGGGGGGGGTTGGTTGTTCGTTTTCTGGTCCTCATGCTTTCAGGATCCCCTGAATGCCATCCACTTAGTTGTGGGAGTCTTAAAGTATCAACTGTTCAGACTGCACAAGCAGAAGGTATTTGCAGCAGGTTTTCAAGCTTTTTCCCTAGAACTACTGAGCTAGAAACACCATTACTTATTTTTATTTTTCTTTCTAACGTATCTGAATCCCTTCTCTGCACCTCTAAATCCCCAGGAATCCCAAAGGAAGGGGTTCAAACAAAAGAGCAGATACCGTACACCTGCTATGAAGTGTTGACTAGACAGTGCTGTTCACTGAGGCTGTGAATGTGTCTGGCCCTCTTCTGACTGAGCGTTGGGCTTTTGCATCCAGTATTTCCCTAAGCACAACAAATCCAGTGCTGAGTGCTTTTGGAAACACCACCCTGCGTGTTTTTCGCGTGCAATTCACTTGCAGGCAGCCAGCACTGAGTGGGATTTGGCAGGGTTATGCTGAATGCCTTTGTTGGCTCAACATATTTCCACTGCTGCTCAGGACAAAGTATAACAGAGTGGCAGGATTGAATTTGTCCAATTGTCTTTATATATAGAAAGGACAGACAAAACCAGAGCCAGTTACACTAATGCAGCTGCTCCATAGTAACATGAGAGGGGGAACAAGGGCGTGAATTGGCCTGCTGGCATGTCTCTGTTCTTGGGGAAAACTGAGCTGTCCATTCTGCATCCCTGTTTCTGACAGATGGATGCTGTCCTACAGGTAGCAGCTGGCTCTGTGTGCCTTGAATGGTCTAGTTATTAAGTGCCTAAAATGTGCTTTTTCTAGTGTTTTTCTTGGGTAGGGCAGATATGCCTGGAAGGTGGATTTCAAATTAAGTCCTTAGCTTCCTGGAAGAAGGAATTAAAATGGCATTTTTAGGGTCTTACAAACATTTCTGCATTTTTTCCATGATTCTCAGAGAAGCACTATTTATTGAAAGAAGAGGTGAGCAAAGTGGCTGAAGGTACCAGTGCTTTATGAAATGGATGCTAACGGCAGGAGAGCAGTGACCATGTTACTGGGAGCCTGGCAGCCTGCTGCTAGGAGCAGAACTGCGTGACTCGGTTGATTAATAATGAAGTTACATGAAGATGCAATTGGTTTTACCAAATTAATGGTGATCCACAGTTGTCTGTGCTGGGCACTCACTATGACTCTCTTCCTCAGCAGGCAGCTACCTGTATCAGAGACCAGCCTTGAATTGTGGGCTCTTGAGGACAGCCCTAGTGAAGAAGCACGGTCTGGGTGGGTAGGGGCCTGACACCCTGGCTATGGTCCTTGCAGAACAAGTGGGAATTGTAGAGACAGCAGAATGTGGAGAAACAACATCCCTACAGGGATATCTCTTTAATTTGTACAAAGAGAGGGGGGAACTTTACTGAGGATTTTGTTTCTATCCAAGCTAGTGCTTAGAAACGCTCTCTAATGAACTGGGCTTTGCATGTGTGCTGCTTTTAATATACTCTGTCTTTATTGCCAGGAAAATTTCTGACAAAACAGTGTTTGAAATAGATCAGAGCTTCATTGTATTTGTGAAACAATTGAGTTGTTGCAACAGGAAATGAACAGAGCAAACAGCCAAGGCTTGTATCTCTCTGATGTGAGCAAGCACTTCGCTTCCCTGCAGTGGAGTTCTGCTCCTCCTCGTACGTTATGGCTGTCTGCATACTTTTCATCATGCAGAGCATTGCGGCCAAGCCATTTGGTGCGGTGTGTACGTTTGCCTTGTTAAAGTTTGCCAAATATTAAGAATCTAATTACAGGGCAAGATCTGCAGGGGGAAAGGTGTAAAATAGAGTTTCACTGAACCAAATCAAATTGAGTGGCAATGATTGGAAATTTTGATGCAGGTTGGCATCTATGTAACAAGGTGCTTTGCTGAATAAGGTTCATTTTAATGGTTTGGGAAGAAAGTATTTCTGCACCTCCTGTTTGGGTCCCTGCTGTGTCTGTGAACAGCAAAGCATATGTTATTGCAGAAAGGAGAACCAGAAAATCTTTATTTCCTTCTTTTAGGAATCTGGTAGCTCTCACTGGTGCAAATTGATAGGAGAGCTGTGAAGCTTGGGTTGCTAAGGCTATGCAAGAAATACTGTCCTGATCAGTACTACGTGAGTCTGTTGATATTAGAGCTTTTGAGACTCTCCCTTTGGTTTCTCTCGAGGATTTGTACTGAGCTCTCACAGTTATCCCTAATTTTCATCTTCAGCCAGAGGGAGTAGGTGATGTTGAAACAGCATCTTATGTGGCTGCTTTTCCAGTCATGCTGTGTTAGCGGTATTTTGATGGCCATCTGCAGATTGGCTTGTCCGATTTGCCATTTTAAGCATCTTAATTGACCTTAAATGCTTCTAATTTAGAAATGGAAGTAGGTGGAAGGCTCGAGGGTTTTTTTTCGAGCCTGCCCTGAACATCAGGAGGAGCTGCCTGTTGCCTCCTTGTTCACACTTTCCTACACACTCTGCTGCACCAATAATTGATTGCAGATGAATCTCTCTGATCTTCCTTCCCTGTTTATGTCTGCCTTCATGTCTATGTCATGCCAGTCAGCCTGCTCTGCCTTTTAATAAAGAGATTTTGCCTAAGCAGAAAAGCTTGAGAATTTACTGGCCTGTATTATTCATTGCATAAAAACAAATGGAGAAATGACGTTAGGAGATTTTTATGTGTCTGCGCTTCTATACTGGTGACTTTATTTTTAACCTCAGCTGTAAATCTCTTGTGTCTAGTCCTTTTTTTCTTTTTTCCTTTTTATTTATCCCGTCTCTCAGAATTTGGGATCTTCCCGTCAACATCCCCAGCAGTTGTATACATTACTTCACACATAGGAGCTGTGGCTTGAGACTTTCTGGCTTCCTGGAATTAAAGTAGAAAATCCTAATTCAGTTGCTGTTCCCCATGTTCCTGGTCTCTTCACAGATCCCTTGCCCATCAAAAGGCTCCCTGCCCCTTTTCTAAATGCCCTGCAGCACTAATCCATGTTCTCAGCGGGAGCTGCCATTCATCATTTGGGACTCCTCACGTCTGCAATTATTTAGCCTTCTGGGTGAGGCTATTAGGCCAGCTCAGACCTGAGCATCAGAGCCCACTGCAATGAAGTTCAGCCCTTGGAAGGGGAGAGCAGGACAGATCCAGGTCAGGGACAAAAAGACAGCGGGCTGAAATACTGTATTTTCACTCTGGCACAGTGCTGGCTTTTCAGTCCGTAGCAAGCTGCAGGTTCTCATTGTCTGTGCTGGTTCAGCAGCTGAAGAGTGCCTCTCTGCTCTTCAGAGTAACTGTGAAATAGAAATGCTAATCCCCTGACTTCATTGTCAACTGCTTCATGCACTGGTTTTCTTTCTCCTCTACAGGCCAGCAGCCCACAGGATCTTCGTCTCTTCTATGAGAAAAACAAGATGCTGATGCCGAAGTAAGCATTTTTCCAGTGTCACCATTTGTATGCACTTGTTTACTCTGTATTTACACCTGTCCTCACATGCTCCTGGCTTGTCACTTGGGGAGGTGACTGTAAAGTATTTGGCCACCTGCCTTCCCCCATTCCTTAAACCAGCAGTGATGTGGCCCAGAGCAAGTCAGACAGCAGCTGATTGCCAGAGTTGGTGTTCTCTCTTTTCGCAGATGCTACTTCTCTCCTACATTGCAAAAATTCAGGATCATTAGTGATTTCAAGAGCCAGCTAGTGGTCCTGTCCCACGTATGGCTTCCCTGAGGCTGGGAGTCTTGGGAAGAAACCATGGCAATTCTTGAATCATGCAAGCAGCTGAACTGCAGTCTCTCCTGCAACCTGCCATACCTGACTGCAGATCACATTCCCATTTCTCATGTGTCAGGAGAGCAACTGCTTGTGTCCATCCTGCTAATAGGAGGAAATATTATAACCTCGATGGAAATGGACACTACTGCAGTTTCCAAGGGGAAGATAACTGCGTTCATCCCACCGGGGTGTATGTTACCTAGTGAAGCATCTAGCTGCCACTCAGCACTGTGATTTGTCAGTGTATTTTGGTTTTGTTGCTGTGGTCTTTCCTTTTGATCTCTGAGCTCTTAAAGCAGAACCTCATACCTGCTCTTAAAACCTCAGCTTGGTATAGAGACAGGACTGAAGTTCCAAGTTTATACATCAAAAAATTGGAAGGTGTTTTTTAACCAGAAAGTTAATTTCCATTTGGCAGAGCTGCTAATGCAGCCACATACACAGGAAGTGCATTGAGTTGCTGTATGTAGATCCCCCCCCCTCCCCCTTATCAGTTTAGACAGCTCCAAGAGATAGTGGAAGGAACTGTCAAGAAGCTAGAGCTCTTATCAGTGACCTGTGCTATGCATTTAATTTCCCTTCAAATACTTCCTTTTTTGATTTGGGGAGAAGGAGCAAATTCTATCAGGATTAAATTTGGGGTATCTGCATGCTCCTCTGGATTGAACCAGAGGGTGTGATGGAGTGAAACACCCAAACAAAACAATTCAAAGCAAAAACACTGCCGCATAGTTGGAGCCAAATAGTCTGTGTGAGCAGAACGTAGAGCTTCTGTTTCCCCTGCACAGCCTAAAACATGGCTGCTCACCTTTGAGATAGTCCCTCTTACTAAGAGAAATTAATTCCTACAATTAATAAGCTTTCTTGTTGATCACGCTGCCCTGCTGCTGCTTTTGCTCATGGTGCATGCAGTAGGAGGCAGGCAAGGGGAGAAATGAAACTCGGCTGTAAGAGGAGAGCATGTCTGTTCTTGTAGGGATTAGTCCTTCTCCTTTGATGCGAGTCCTTGGTACGCACTCTGCATCTACCGTTTTCACTCGTCTCTGCTTTTTAACTACCAAATGCCTCCAAAATTTAGATCCAAGACCATTGTTTTCTTTCACTGTGGAAGTCTGATCCGAAGCAGCCTTTGTGTAAATGCCGGTTCCCTGCTTTCCCAAGTCAGTTTGTCTCTTTAACATGAGCTGCAATCTGTGCTATTTCCTGAGTAAACATGAATAAACTGCCTCTGCCAGCCCTGCCAACACAGGATGAAACACGAAACCGCTCCAGAGACCTCCTTCTCAGACTGCAGCAGTGCCAGGATTTGGTTTCATTCTCCTTGGGGCTAGGCAGGCTGGCACCCACCTCCCCGGCATCACCATGGAAAGTGGTGTGTTTTGGCTTGGGAACGGGGTGGGGCAGAAAAGCTCATTAAATGCTCACCAGCGGTCTCTGCCTGCCGGGCTGGTGCCGTTGCTGGCAGGTGAAATGCCATTCTGAGGTGGGGAGCCCATGTCAGTAGGACCAAGCCCAAAGGCGTCACGATTTTAATAGCACCGATCTAAAGAACTAACATTCATTGTGCTGATTTGCGTGGCAAAGTGTATTCTAGATCATGGTGGGAAGGAGGCAGTTTTGTTGCTTGTTTAAAATGATGGCGTTGGAAAATAATACTGTAGCATAGCAAAGCTTGACGTTTTAGATGTGAGAGATAAGAGGAGGCAAACAGGCTGTTGATCTGCACTGTTTTCAGTGTGTTGTGACGTCTGAGGTCTACTACTTGACCTTCCTGTTTCTTGGCTTTAAAACCATACAAAAGCTAAAGTCATTGCTGGGAAATGGACTCATTTTGGATGAGAGCTTTATGTGTCACGGATAAATAAATTATGACTATAACACTGGAGGACTGCAGGTCTCCAGCACTAATGTATTTTTCAGGAGACTCTGCTAGCTGTGGTATCTTGGGTTATTCCGTTACACAGTGTGCTTTTAAGGCACACCTTTTTTTGACAAGAGAGTGTTTTTTCTTGGCTCAAACTGATTCTCAGTTTAACTGCATCCCTTCTGGAGTCCTGGTGGCCTCTTCCTTTGTCAGCCTGGAAAGGTGCACGAAACCATTTTAGTGCCAGGGATGGAAAAGCAACTCCTCCAGTACAAACAAGGATGAGGGATGCTTGCCATCATTCTCTGTTCTAGGAATTGCTGGGCTCAAATTCCTGTGCCAGCAAGGCCTAGGGCTTCACTGAAAAATAACCGGGTAGTACTGAAACCTATAAATACATGCCTTGCCTCGCATCTCTAGTTTCACTGAACAAGAGTCTGTTAGTGCTAGCTACCACCTCTTCCCCCCCCCCCGCCCCGTATTTTTGTCCCAGCTTCTTTTTTTATCCTGTCTGTGTCAAGGGTAGAGATGGTGGAAATGGTGCACGAAGGATCATTTCTCCCAGCATCAGTCGGGCTTGGCTTCAGGGCCCTGAGTGATGCCAGCCCAGCAAAGTGGAGCCCTGCCCGAGCGAGCCACGTGCTGTGCTGCTGAGCAGGCTTGGGCTCCGCGTGGTTAAAATTACTGTGCTGACTACACATGCCGTTACCTCAGCTGACCCATGCATGGGGAGAGGGGACAGCCTGGCAGACCGTGGGGGCCATACTGGCCACAGCCATGACAGAGAGAGTCAATACTGAAGGGAGTTGGAGCCACCTACGCCTAATTTGGAGGGCTCTGCTCTGGCTGCAGGCAGGCCCTGGCTGCTACAGCCCCTAGCAGTGCTTCTGGTTACAGAGGAAGGTCAGCAGAGCTGAATCCACTTATGCAAGAGCTGAACTCTGCTTTCCCTGCCTTAATCCGTTCATTTATTCCCTGCTTCTCACAATCTACTAGGGTTGTGAAGAGCTGCCCTGGCCTCTCCCCCATCTGCTTGTGGGGTGAGGGAGAGCGCAATGATTTACTAGCTCTTTTGTGCTGCAATGGCCATTGAAAAGAGTATTTTCATCCTAGCTATACTGGAAAGTGGGGTAATAGCTGCACTAATTTTAGCTTGCTCAGGTGGCAGTGGCTCACATCTTAGTGGCCTTCGATTAATAAATGCTGTATATCAAGGAAGCAAATAGACAAAGGTCACTTGCTAGTCTTACATAAGCTGCATTGAAAAAGAAATGCCGTAATAAAGTGGTAGTAATTGGTGATACATTTCCCCACCAATGTCTTAATTGGAAGCTTCCCCTTGGTAACTGCTTCATTTTAATGATCTCCTTATTCCCAGTACAGCAAGTAGAAGAGATTTTATTTATCGTGTGCAAAATATTGCATGTTGAATGGACTTAGCTGAGAACCAGAGGGATGATATTGGCACCACTGTGGAAGGGAAGGATCTGCAGGTGCTCATGGGAGAGGCCACTAAAGCTAGGTTAGCTGTAGCCTTAACAATGATAATGGGGAATAAAAGCCAAACAGAGATGCAAATAGAGATGTCCTTGTTCAGCTTCTCTCCAGTGAGCTCGTCTTATGTTCCTAGCCCAGCAGGCACAAACTGAGTTTGCATTTGCCGGTTGCCTTCCTGAATATGCAAAAGCAGTTTAAGTAGACTGCAAGTCTCTCTTATTTTGCTTTTGTTTTCAATCCTAGCATCCCCAGGGAGACATCAAGCCACCTGAGGCAGCTGCTGCTGGGCCTTTTGCAGCGTAATCATAAGGACCGCATGGACTTTGGTAAGACCTCCTTCCAGTTTTAGTTCTGCTGCCTGTCTGTGTCATCTTTTGTGCCATGGCATTGCACAAACCTCCATACTTTTGGCTGGTGCTAGGAGAAGCATCCAGACACCTGGGTTTCACCTGTGCTGGAAGATTGCATAATCTTGGTGTTTTTTAGTATATGTGCTGGAGAGGTCAGTGCTGATTCCAGTACAGTTTTTGAACCCAGGGATTTGGCACACTTTCAGCAAACGTTTCTTACTTACATTCCCTCTCCATAATCTCTCTGAACTTCTATTGTGTTAAGTATGCTACCAGGTGAAACGTGTATCTTGTGCATCCATGTTCTTTCTCTGTCACAGTTTCTTCCCAAAGCTGCAAGCTGCCCCCATTTAATGAACAATTCAGTCAATACCCTCCCTTTCTCAGGGCCTGCAGTGATCTGAGCCGGGAGACCATAGCTGCTTGCAAGACCCTTCACTCCTTCTCCAGGTTTCTGTGGAAGGATGCCTTGGTTCTCATCAGGGCTCGAGCTGGCAGTCTCTTGGCTCTCCCTGTAGACCTGTATCTCAGTCTCCTAACCTGGCTGGCATGAAGATTTCCTTTTTTTTTTTATTTTTGATGTCTTAATTCTTTCTAAACTGAGAACAGTCATTATGTGCCAGGCAGTTCTGGGTTTGGCAGCCTCTTCCAGATGTATCTAGCTGAGCCAAAAGGTCTGAAGAACCTTTAGTGAAGCCATGCCCTAGAGGAAAGCAGACAGAGATGGAATCTTTCCTAGAGCCCCTGAAAGGACCAGGTCATCTAAAGGCAACTCTGTGCTCTTTTATTCTTACCCCCACCTCTCCCTTCTCCTTGGGCAAAGATAGTCTAGACCTGTCTCAAGTAAAAATCAGGATGTGAATACTCTCTCTCACCAAGGAAGTTGGTCCTGGTGGTGCGTGTCCTCTGAGTGCAGAGGAGAACAGCAGGGAGCAGCTTTGCTTCCATGGGCCAGTGCTGCTGGTGGAAAGGGTAAGTTTGCTCCTCAGCCTCTGTTTGAATAAGGTTTGGTGCTGGGCAAGCCTGTTCAAGTGGTTTTCCTGAAACAAAGCTGTGGGGCCAAAGCCTATGGATTTGTGTTAAGTATCAGGTGGGCAGTATCACAGCAAGTCATAGAGCTTTCTGCTTTTTGCACAGACATTACCTTTTTTTACCTGAAAATAAAGTGTGCTGCTGTGTGTTTTCAGGATATTACTTTTTAGTCAGGCTTGGGGTAAAAGGGTTTGATATGTCTGTCTCTTGGGGGTTGTTTTTCTGCTAGTTTTTTGTTGCTTATCTGTTCAGGTGGATTGTTTATCCACCTGGGCAGCATATGCTAGTTGATGAAGAGAAATTGTTTTGCGGCCTCTGTTATTCTTTTGGATTAGAGATAGTGGGAAAGCCTTTCTGGGGGACAGTGTCACCTGGGTGAAACAAGCATGTGGATTAACTGCGGCTGATCATAAATCCAGTGCTGAATGTAAAGGACTACTGGTTACTAGGGTGCAGAAGTGAGGGAAAAAAAGCCTTTTGAAAAGGGAGCTGTTGAAGCTACTGACAGAC
Source organism: Mycteria americana (assembly GCF_035582795.1). Lineage (NCBI taxonomy): Eukaryota > Metazoa > Chordata > Aves > Ciconiiformes > Ciconiidae > Mycteria > Mycteria americana. The sequence goes on from NC_134377.1 coordinate 15,124,879, forward strand.
TGACTTGGATTTAAGCACCTCTCAGTATTATTCCCTGCAAATCTTCTGTCTGGGCTGTGGATCTCTACCTCTTCTGTCATGCTGCTGTGCCTTTCAAAAGAAAATATCTTCAAGGTTCCTGTTTCCCTGCTGTCAGAAATTGAGTCTGGTAAACCTTTTTAGCCCCCTATAACCTGTTTCTGTACCTCTTGGGAGTAGACTGCATGAGTGAGTGTCTAACACTTGGAAACTTGAGATAATATACTTTGATTTCACTTAGGACAACAGTTACAGCACATCTTGCTGCATTGAGATTGTTGCCTGCCCTTAATCATGTGCAGGATCCTTTTCTCTACAAATTGGCACGTCCTTGTAAGATGTAGTTGTTTCTCAAGGAGGGTTGGTGAATGTTCTGAACAGAAGCCTATATTTGAGATATTCCTTGTGCTTTATAGAAGGCACATCTTCGTGGCTGTGTGGCATCCCATGCCATATTCAAATATCTCCTGTCAGTCGAGAGGAAAGCAAGTACCAGAGCCATGATTTATTTAGACCAATACACTTCCTCAGCATCCAGTTGTATTCTTGGTCTCATCCACCTCTGCCTCCTCTCCTCTGACTCTCTGCTGAAGCATCTGAGCTTCCTCCCTGCTTGTGACACAACTGTTTTCCTTTCCGTGCTGTCTGCTGGTGCTCCATCTTCAGCTCCTCTGTGTTCCTGAGGGCTCGGAGACTCTGACCTACACCTACTGAATGGACCCTTCTTCCTTTCCTTAGGGTGTCAGCTCAGGAGACCTCCAGATGATGCCCCTTGCCAAAATAGTAGCAATACTGAAATGAGAGCATTTCCCTGTGCCCAGCTATTGTCATGTTTTCAGCTGCTGTCTGTGGCCAGCTGTGCACAACCTGTGAATGTCCCATAGCTCCCGATCCTGTCTGAGGCAGATCCCCCCTTTACCTTAGGTGGTTCCCAGCAGACAGGTGCTTTGTCCTCCTACTGGCAAACTAACTGTAGGCTGCTCTCTTCACCTACACTATTTATAAAAGGTCTACGGGGTCGGTGCCTTTGTTCACTGTTCCCTTACCCTCCTGCGCTCTGTAAGGTGAAGATTTGTGTGTGCTGCTGGGTCAGGGATGATTCCTGAGCCACCCTCCCCAGAGGAGCGGGGTGTCCTGCTGCTCCTTGTTCCCTGAGGCCCTGTGGTCCACCTGGAGATGTGTGCAGAGCCCTCCATGGAGCTCCCCCAGAGTTTAGTTGATTCACGCAACAGCAACGCATAAGCTTGAAACTTCATTTACTTGTTGTGTGTCTCAGCTGCTCTTCTACCAGGAACTGATGGTCTTCACAATCTCAAGATTATCTAGAGGAAAGCCAGGAGGGTTTCAAATTGCAAGTGTCCTGCTGATGATTATGAACAGGGTTGTTAAGCTTTGCTTTGCAAGTATGACTAATAAGCAGTTTGGAGGGGGAGAGGGAAAAGTGAAAGAAATTGTAATTTCCACCCCCTCAGCTGTATCAGCTCAGCTGAGGGATGGTACCCTCTGGAGCAGCAGGCTGAAGAAGAAGCAGGAAACTCCAGCAGGTCAGCAGCTCCTGGCAGGATAGGGACGTTCTCCATCCACTGCGGATTGAATCTGTGAGATTCTAGCTTTCCGTGCCAGAGATTTCCATCACTTCTGTTGTGCTGAGCTCCAGACCAGTGCACTCGGGCTGCAGGACCCTGGCATGGCAGTGGCAAGGAGGGGCTGGGGAGAGAGGGATTGTTTAAGTTCAAAAAGCAGACAAACAAAAAACCCAGTTGCTACTTTCTAGAAAGCTCATTGGCCAAAGAGGAGCTGTTTACAGAAAGCAGAAGTTTGTAAACCTTGGGTGTTGCAACAGGAAATCCATGCTGGGAAAACAAGTTGAACTGCCTGCAGTTAGCTAAATAATCAGTGTTGATCCATGACTAAGGCTCCCGAAAGGCTGAGTTGCTGATTGTGATAGGGGAGGACTCAGCGTAGAGCTGCAGTGGATCAGAGACGGAGGAGCTGGGAGGGGTGGCTACTTGTGAGGACAGGCAAACATGTAGAAGGTCTCCAGCAAGCCAGGACAGAAGCTTTTCTTGGCCTGGATCTGTAGAATATCCTCCCGTAATAAGTGAAGAAAGCAGTTGTGTCTGGTGTGAAAGGAAGGGAGTTCTGAGCTGTAGTTCTGTGGTAGCCTTTTAGAAAATGCATTTCTGCCTCCAGTGCACGATGGGTTCGGGTCTGTGTGTGATGGAAGATCATTCAGTGGAAGTCCCTTTGTCCGTCATTCCTCTTCTGTGGAATGAGTGGCAGTGCAGTGTGATAAATATAGCTCCCCTGGATCCCTACAGTTAAGGTGACTTGCCATCCTGATCAGCCAGGGACTTTGTCTTTTAGTGCTACTTTGCGCCTTAGGATTTCTCCCTTCTTGCTGATAGAAGCTTTTGATGCACATGCACAGACATGGCCATGCCAGGTCTCGACATAGTCACACTGTCTGGCCCTCGATAACTGATTCCCATTCCTGTAAGCGTAAGAGCTGTTGCAAGATAGAGGAGCATTAACAATTAATTTAGCATATTCTTTCTGGCAGCCCAGGGTTGTAGCTTACAGCAAAACCTTAATGCCCTGTTCTTTAATGCCCTGTGGGGAAGGAAAATCCATTAATACTGGTGGCGAGTCCCACAGTACAAATCCTCGTGTCCTTTGGCCATGCTTTTGGCAAAGATTTTTTTTTTTTTTCCTCCCTTTCTTCATTCACGTAATTGCCTCAGCTGATTTCCCTTCTCTGCCCCCCCCCCCCCCCCCCCCAGCTGATTTTGCAGAGGTGGCTGGTAGCAGAGGAGCTACTTTTTCCATACTTAACATAGCAATCCCTGAATCCAAATAACTTCCCATCCTTTTTTTGTGTGTAGGTCCTGCATCCAGTCCCCACTCTGCATTCTTGACCACTGCTATATGCAACCGCAGTCAGTCAACTTCCATGGTTGACTAGATTGCATGGAAAAATCACTGTAAAATACTGTAATTTACTGTGCTTTAACTGCTTTGTAAACTTCTTAAGTAATTTCCTTTCACTGAGTCATTGTTCTTGATTTTTTTCAGATGAATTTTTCCATCACCCGTTCTTGGATGCAAGTGCCTCTATGAAAAAATGTAAGTGTTGCATTTTTGACTATAACTCTTTTTGAACCATGACGTTACTTCCTTTGCTGCTAGTTCAAAAGGAAAGAAAAAGACTGCTTTATGTTTTCTTAGTTATTTAGGCAGGGATTCAGCATTTGTTACTGTGTCATGTCCAGATTTTGCCATCAAAATGTATTTAATTTTGCTGAGTGATCTTCAAAGGGATGATTAGGGGGCTATTTAGAAACCTAAAGTAGAAGTAAATGTACTTTGAAATATTCAGCTGCTTTGTATGAAGTGCTTGGCCGGTGGGGATGCTTGTAGGTAAACAGGATTATGCAGCGTGATCTTGCTTTTCATCCACATCTGTAGGACAATTCAGGATAGTGAATGGTGGAAACTGGCACTCTTGTCCCTGTTTGCCAGGTGGTACCTTAGGTTGGCTGTGCCAAATGGCAGGCTCTGGCTACCAAATCTTGTTTCAGCATTTACCTCCAAACTCTTGATAAATCTTGTTTTAGAGGGGTTAAATTTGGGTGCTCTGTGAGAACTGGCCAAAATGAAGACAGATTTCTATTGAAAGTTCTTTCTTTCCTCTTTTGATTCAAAACTTTTGAAAATTTCCAACCACATGTACTATGATTCAGAGGTTTGTTTTCAGTGGAAAACAATTCAGAATTGCTTATAGTGTATGGGGTATAATAGTCCTCTGGCCAAGAGACTTGGTTTAGTGGAATTGTGTATGGTTGTCGTCTTCTGGAAGGATCCTCCTGAGCCTTTAATCTCCTGACTAAATGATAGAGCCAAGGATATTCATCGGTGACTGATTTGGGCTGCCCAATGCAAGGGCTGGAAGTTTTGGAGGAAGCATGTCCAATGCTTTCTGAACATGGAGCCCCTCTTGGATGTGTGCCATGGGTGGATTCCCCTTGTGCGATGTCCACGTCACTCCTGACAGTCTCTTGCTTTCCTGGGTCCAGAGCAAGACTTCTCAGTTGTTCCTGATACAGATTTTAACTGTGTACTTAGGTGACAGTCCTGCGGGCAAGAAAAGACGCTTCTGGTTTAGGGGAGCTTGCAAGCCAGCCAGGCCCCTATCGCCGTCTGCGCCCACAAGATGTGGGGCGAGTCCTGTAGAACAGGACTGCTCTGCAGGCAGGAAAGGACTCTGCCTGTGTAGGACTGCTCCTAAGCCAGCTCAGCTCTCAGCACCTGCTGTACCACTGCTGTGTCGGAAAAGCCCTTCAAAGTCTGATCCCGCTGTGGGCAGAGGAGGACTCCCCCAGGACGTTCTTGCATGCCCACCAGCTCATCTCTTGCCTCCGGCAGTTCCGTTGCTTCATTGGCCAGGGGAACAGAAAACCCCCTGCAAACAGGAGAGGGTTTTCCTGACTTGGCCTCAGTTTCCAACTTCTGCGCGTTTGCTGTGCCGAAACCAGAGGCACCATTATGAGCAAGGGACTGTAGCTCGGCCTTTGCCCCCAGCTGCACCAAAGCTAATGGTGTGGGGTCAAGGCCCAATAAAAAGAGCACCTTTACAGGCAGGTAAGGACAGTACGAACTCCAGACCTTTCTGCTGCCCTGCTGGTCCTCACCTCTGGACATATGTCCACAGCCTGGAGTCCTCTCCAGGCAGGAGAGACCACGACTGGGTTTGAAAAGATGAGGGGAGAAGTATTTCCCCGTTGCTGGAGGTCTTCAAGTTTTTGTGCACAGAAGTCTTCTAGTGGAGAAGATGGTTCTTGTAGACTGCTGTGGAGGTCTCTGCTACTGCCAGATGACAGTGATGGATGAAGACCTCTGGGAAGTGCAATGAAGAGCCTGGATGAGAAAGGCTGCATGTGGGAATGGCGGTCCTTTTGATTTCTGAATAGGTGAGAGGAGAGCTAGTGTGTCAGCAAAGGTCTTGGTTATGGTTATCTCAATAAGAAAAACTCACCTGAGATGTACGGAATGCTGCTTAACGTGGTAGCGTGCTTAACGTTTGCACAGTTTTAGCTGAAGTAGATGACTTAGCAAGGTTGCAGTTGCTCAGGGGCTAGCTCCCCTGGCTTTACCTGTAGAACTAAGATGAGTCCAAAAATTTATTGTGCTACTTCATCTCAACATGTGGCTCAGCATCATGAGTGTAGGAAGTATCAAAGAGGAGAAGAGAGATGGCTGCATCTGAATCATGATGGTCATGCTCAAACTGAATTAGAGTCCTCAGGGCTGCAGTGGAGAACTGGGGGGAGGAACAGCGTGCCCTCGTGTTTTTGTTCTCCTTGGGAGCTGATAATTGGGCTACCACTGACTTCGGTGGAAATGGGACTAAGTCATTCACATTTGAGTGTGCAAGGTTCTCTTAGGAGAGTTTGTTGGATGATCTGTACCAGCATCTGAGTAGTAGCTGTTGCATGATGAACACACCAAGACCTCAGCTAAGCTCAGGGACCCACTGTGCAGCCTTTGCCTAAAGGACCTTCCAGTTCAGATGCACCTGCACTGCAGATACAGGCAGCCGTGCATACATTTAGGTCCCAAACCAATTTTAAGGTGAGACACTTCCTTTCCATATGAGAACATCTTGCAGTCTGAGCAGAGCATGGTGGTCTCTGTACCCCTGCAGGCAAATCTGCCCTCAGGTGGCAAGGGCAGAACGGGAGAGCTGCCACCAGCCCGCAGAGCTGAGCACATCACCCGGGCTCCTGAACCCTCTCAGGGCTGGTCCAGATCTGGCCACACAATGATTAAAAATAAAGTGAGAGTCATCAGCTGTTCATTCGGTGTGGATATGTCTTAGTACACCATCTCATGGAATTATAAAGAAATTTTTTTGATATAACATAGTTTTGGAATTCTGGAAAATTGAGGAATCCTCAAATGTGGATAATTCTCTAAGTGGATAATTTTGAAGTTGCTAAGGTGGAGGGTTCCCCTTGTTCAAATACATCTACATGTTTTTCAAGACACTTCAGCAAAATCAACATTTCTGTCAAAAAATCTTTAAGTACGACATTTCTGACAAGCTCATCCTCTCCACTACGGTTTTGAGGGATGGCTGTTCTCATGTCCCTCCGCTCATCTCAGTCCTTTAGTGAAGCAAGGACCTGAGTCTGCTGCCATCCAGGGTGTACCGCAAAGCTCTGTTTGCCACAGGCTTTAACCTGGAGAGTGGGTTCAGGGCCTTGGGCTTTGTTAACTAAAACGTGTACTTTATTTTTTGTTTGTTTATTTATATTTTATTTTATATTGTGGGTTTTGTACCTTTGACTAAGCATGTATATTAGATGTGTAAAAATTTATTAATAAAAGTCTTCAAAATTACTGTGTCTAGTCAGAATGTCGTCTGTCTGTAGCCAGGTCTGATCAGCATATGGTATGGGGCAGTGTGTTACAGTAATAATGCATGAGAAGGCATAATTAGACGCTTGTGCAAGTCTTGTCTCAGTAAACACGTTGTAATTGGTACCCGTACAGAATATATTGGAGGTTTTTTTTGCTCCTGCCTTTAATGAATGGTAAGCTGGTACCTCCTTTACTCTGAGTTAAGAGACCATGTAACGTGAGCAGTTCTGGTTCAGAAGTGTATGGGTGGTTCAGTGTCTGGAATATGTCAGGCTTAACTTGACTTTTAGCATCTTTATAATCTTATTGTACATAAAATACTCAGGTAAAAACTAGCAAAAATCACCATGACTTCTGCATGTAAAAGATTTTAATGGTGCAAATTTTTTAACTCTAAAAAGCAGTTTATGGGCAAGTCCTTTTCAGTTTTTGCACTCAAACTATTGCCTTGTCAGAGGCTGCAATTAAATGATTTTTTGATTACTGGTTTTAATTGAATCCAGATAATCACAGAAATGCATCTCTCCAGTGTGTATAAAACTCGGATTCCAAATAAAGCTTTTATATAAAGCTCGAGGCTCGGATATTTTTAGGACAACTGAGCCCCTGGTAAGATGATTTGTCAGCAGTAATTTTTGGAGGTGTAGGATCCAGTATCAAGATCCACACAGCTGGAGCAGAGGCTTGCCTTTATGGCTCCCAGCTCTCCCATTTTGAAACCAGTTGGCGTTGGTTACACAACATACAGGATGACTGTTTTGTTGCTGGAACAAGTTGGAGAGGACAATTATGAAAACAGACTTATTTACATTACAATTACAATCCAGCAGTGTTTGGATTTGGGTGGGGGCCTACAATTCATGTTAACATTCCCTGCACTCAGACTTGAGCTGAAAACATGATGAGCCAAGTGTTTGCACCCTTTTTAATTTTAAACTGGGAGTGCCTGGGTGTGTGGAGGAGATGGAAGCAAGCGTCTTGCTTTCAAGCTGTCCTACGTGGCTGACGCTGAAAAACGCACCACCAAGGGATATGGTGGTGAGAGGGTTTGTCAGAGCCAAACCTTGTGGTTCTACATGCATGAAAGTCCGTTTTTAGTGTCAGGACCTTTTGAGTTGGACCTCACAGCATTACGGTGTGAATCTGGGGAGTTTACAGGGTTTAAAATAAGAACGATGATTAATAGAGGCTGTATCTAAAGGTGTGCTTCATGCAGATAGAGTTTTAACTTGAGTTTCAGATGATAGTGGCAAAGTCTGCCTGCTTGTCTTCCTTCCTAGATTAGTGGAAAGCTGTCCAAAGCAAATAGACAAAAATAGAAAAGTCTCAATTCCAGCCAGGTTTAAATCAATAATAAATACAGAACCAAAATAGAGTGGAGGGGACCTTGAGAGATAACTGAAATGACTCTAACAGAAATACTGATTCCAGGAAAAATGAATGGTGATGCAAGTCTTGCAGCAGGCACGTGTGGATACAGTTCAGAAATCACTTACCTTTTCTTAAAAGTGCCTCTCCATAATAGGAAGGTCTGGCTGTACAAGGGTGAATTGTTCTGTAACAGTTGGCAGGATAAAAATGGGGAGACTTCTTTCCCCCTCTCTGATTTCTGGTATTAAATACGTAGCGAAGGTAGTAGGAATTGCTCTGCAGGCTCTGTGGGAAGATTGCGGAGATCAAAAGCGGTGTGGCACAGGCAGGACAGAGCTCTCCGTTTTACAGACGAGTTCTCAGACCTCTGTGTGTGTTCCCTGAGCGTGGGGAGTAGGAACCAGCTGTGCTGGAAGAGAGCGTGGGGTGCGGGCGGTGTAGCTCTCCATGCCAAGCCCCTGACCAACCTCGCAGAATACCCATCGTCCCTGTTCCTTTCCCGCAGTCAGGGCAGTGCATTTGAACAGCACAGCCCATCCAGGTTACAAAATCAAGCGTAGAATAGATGCAGAGGCTAAAAAGTAGCCTCTCGCAAAGCTTTGGAAAGATTTATTTTATTATGGACCTAGCCCTCAAAACGCTGACAGAGTGAGTGCTGCCAGTATGGTCCGACACAAGAGGGAAAGGCATCACTGCACCCAGGCCCCACACAGCCACGCCGCTACGGCTTCCTATTGCACAAGCCCCGGGACTCTGCTGAATTAATCTCTATTTGCGGTATAACTTAAGCTCTTTAGAAAAACATTTGGGTTTTGTTGATGTTAGCAAAGGGTGGAGGGATGGCTATGACCCTGGTTAAACTGTTACAGTGGTTGATTACTTATGCTAAAACGTATGTTTTAAGTCTACGCTACTTTGGCTTCATTTTCCTGTTGCTGGATCTTGTTACATCTCTGTCAGGCTGAGGAAGTCAGCATCTAAGTGATTGCTCTCTTTGTGCTAGGAGACACTGGTCCAGTCATCCTTTAACCTTCTTTGATAGGCTACATGGAAAGACTTCTTAAAGCCTTCTATCAAAAGGCATATTTTCCCATTCTTTTATCATTAGAACACTGTTTCAACAGTTAATTGCAGAGAGATGTACTTTTATTTTTCTAGCTGGTTGGACAGAGTAAGTACTTTGTAGTATCTAATGTAATTAGTGACAGAGGTAGTTTTACTTCAAACAGAAGCATTCTTCTTCTAGGTGTTATTAACCTTTCTTGTACTAAGTATGGAGTCATTAGCACAGATCCTGTAAAGGTAGAAATCTGATACAAGGTGTTAATTCTCTGCCAGCACAATGGAAGAGAAGCAGAGTGTTCTCCTCACTTAAGCATTGCTTCTGATCTCTATCTTAAGTCATTCAAATACCAGAATGGTTGCAGAGTAAAATCTGACTTCAGGCTGCCTTGAAGTGGAAATGTTGGGACTCTTCTGCAACTTCTGCACTGTTCAGTCTTGTGCAAGTAGACTGGGGAATTTGAACCGCTAAATACTTCAAAGTCTGTTAAAGAGGCAGTGTTACCTTTGACTTGTCGCCCTCCTCGGCTGAGCTGAGCTCTTCTAAGTTATTTACTGAACCTCACTTGCATAAGTCATTGGAGTTAAATATTCTTTTCTCCTGTGATGCCTCAATCATCTTTTCTGCCTGAAGGTCAATGCTAACTAGCCCTTTCAGTGAGCGCTTTATGCCTCTGTGAGAGTTACAAAAGCCAGTTCAACAATGAAGTGAATAAAATGGGCAGTTCTGATATTGAACAATAAAACATAAAAGGAAGGGATGCAAGAATAGCCTGTGCTGTGGAACAATTTCTGTACAAAGAGATTAAATAAGCAAAACCTGTTTAGCTTGCAGAAGTGACCGAGGGAGAACGTGTTGAGGTATAGGAAGCAATGAACTATTTCCTTGTAGAATGATTAATTCTGTGGGAGGTTTTTTTATAGCATGTGGCCTGGGATGCCCAAATGACTGTTTGGGCAGCAAGCACATAGAGCCGGAGTTAGGCATGTTTTTAACGTAGGACAGACCTCCCAACATTTGTTGTATGTGTGCTAAGCCACAAGGTCTGATGAAGAAGAAACTGTAAGGGTATGGTCTAGCGTCTAACCTCTGCCCCGACGTGAGTGACTCAGTCCACTTTTCTGTTTATCTTTCCCTTCATTTGCGAAGATGCTTTGGAGGCTTTTTAGGGCAGCAACCATCTTGCTACCTGTGTAGGTCGGCTCTTGAGTGAACATCTGACCAAGGTCAGATGTCCTGAGACCTTCCACCCCAAGAGTTGTAACTGTGAAATAGCGTGCGGAGGAGTGGATGGATGTGAATCATATAACTGAACGGAATGCTAATTTTTCTTTCGTTCTCCTTTAATTGGCCACATCTGATACACGAGATACATGAGGGTACATGAGATAAACCTGATGGGAAAAGATGAAAAAGACATTTTATTATTGATTGATCTTCATTTGACAACTTTTTATTTTTGTCTTTTTTTCTGTTTTCAGCTGCTTCCGTGCCAATGCCTTCTTATCCCAGTTCAGGCTCCGGTAGTTCCTCCAGCAGCTCTTCTACTTCCCATCTGGCATCACCTCCTGTAAGTACAGCTCAGAGGATGCACTGCTTGTGTTCATGGTTGCTTGCTTCTTTGAAACAAGGTCTCTGCTTTTGCTGTCTTCTGGTGCAAGTCACTGAACACTTTAGTTCTGTCTGGGTTTAGTTCAGTGTCTTCTCCAGTCTGTAGAGTTCAGATCCTGAAGGTTGTCTTTTCTCTCCAGAAGAAATATTTCAAATTGCCGTTGCCTATTATATGAAAAGCCTTTGTGAAAGTAGTTGGTATTAAGATACTAGCTTGTCTTGGCAGAGATGGAAAGCTCCTTGGAACCAAAAAACAGTCACTAATTCGGGGTATAGCACTGCTTACTTGGCTGCAAGTTCCCTGTTCTCGCGTGAAGTCTCTGCAGCTTGACAGCGTATCCACCCTTCTTTGTAAGGTGACCCTCCTCCTTTGTGACCAGCATTCCCAGGCACCACAGAGGGACATTCAGCAACACTGTTTGCTCAGACCAGACCTGCCACAGTTCAGTGGTCTTGTGAGAGATGATCTGAACTGCCAGTTTTTCTCTCTGGTTACCTGAAATGATGAAAACTTTTCTGGAGGGCAGAATATTAACTGGCTAGTGAACTGACATTCCTCCAGCTTACTGAACTGAAAGCTTGTTTTCAGAGGCTCTTGGTGAAAGCTGCCTTTTGACTTTGAACTCAGGAATGCTGGTGGTGTGATGGGTAGGGGAAGGGAGAAGGATTGAATTTTTTCCTCCCTGGCTGCTTTTTTGCTTTGTTCTCTGAGTTTCCCTGGGCCAAAGCATCTCAGCCTGGTGTGGGAAAGGCTGAGAGGCACTATCTGAAGTTGATGTAAGTGCTCATGGTGTGGGCTGGACAGAAAGGAGAGGTCTGCTCTCCTCTGAATGTCGCATAACTGCATCCCCGAGAGCTTCTTCCCCTCCTGCAGCCCTAAGTAGAGGGTTATTGGCTGAGGCCCTCCTGACCATAAGACTCCAGGAATGGGCAGATGGTGTGAAAAGCAGACTCTCTCCCCTGAGCTTTCCTGATTTGGGAAGCTCAGGGATGGTACAGACTCACTGCCAGACCGGGAGGGGGTTCCATGTCAGAAGTGTACTGCACTGGTCCCACTCTGCATTTTGAAGTTTTGCTGATGGAGATGTGCTGGCTCAGCGTGTGAAAAATGCCACGTCTGCAGGGCAGAGCTAGCAGGTTGGGTGGAAAAGAGACAACTTTGACAGCTGGAAAATTCCTTCTGCTTGTATGTACTGCATGTACACTGAGAGAGAGTCCCCGCTGGTACAGCAGGAGAGTCTTTGGAGGGTGAACGTCTTAATAGGGCCCAAGTGAAAGCTGATTCAAGGCTTTCTCAGCCTAAAAGTGCATTAGGATAAAGATTGTGATCTACTCCGTGGGTAGTTCAGCTGTCTTAAAGCTTTCTTAAACCATCCGGCCTCTTCCATCTGTCTGCAAAACATGAGGATTGTGGGGCTATTTATCCTTTGGCTGAAGGAAGCAGAAAAATGGGACTTTTTAGGGTCTGTTCTGCCTCTGATGGCTGTGAGGTGTTCATCTATTGAATGCTTAGCCTCCTTCAGGCCTTTCTTTTAACTCCTTCTCAGCACTACAGCAAAACAGGGTTGTCCTGAAGGTGCAGGGACACTTATGTACATGTTCCCGAGTGCTGCTTACTGCAAAAGCATGAGTAGAGACCAGATGTTTAATGTTTAAGAACAAAACAAAAAAACATAACCCAAAAGAACAACAAAACTATCTCTGAAAGCTCTTCTCTGATTCACAGCCGTACTGAATTGAGTTGGTAGAAAATGCGTGGTTGATCCAGAAAGCCTTAGCAGAGGGATGTAATACCTCAAGTGAATTTTTCTTATCTGGGGAGCATCAGACATGCTGGTAGTATCTTTTGTGTAACAAAAGATGCACTGTTCTGACATGGACATAAAAGGCTGTTCCTTTTCAGTAAACTAAACAGCTGCTTCTGGCAAACTATCAGCCCTGGTTTATCAGCAAGATGTTGTTTGTAGCCTTGTACAGCTCGGTTTAAAGGATCGAGCAGAATGATGAAGTAGCCGTGCTGAAGCCAGTGTTTGTTTTCTTCTTGAATTAGCAGTCCCTTGGAGAGATGCAGCAGCAGCTGCAGGAGAAGGCACTGGCGTCTCCTACCCAGGATTCCCCCGGCTTTCTGCACGGATCGAAGGACTCTGCTGGAAGCAGCAGTAAGAATTCATCCTGTGACACAGATGACTTTGTTATGGTCCCAGCACAGTTCTCAAGTAAGGTGGTTTCTGGAAATGCAGATGTTCTAAGCAGAGGGGGATGTGGATGTTAAGGATAGTTACTAGAAAGTTGAAAGAGCAATTAAACCTGTCTCTTTTGACTGAGTAACAGGAATGGTTTTGTTCTCAAGCTGGAAGAGACCTCTGTCTCACTGGCTAGTTTCATAGGATATTTTGTAATTACCTTCAAAGATAGGATTTGAGAGTAAAGATTACTCGGGGACCTCAATAAGAGATTGAACTTGGAAATCCAACTGGAAAAGAAGATAAGCAGGCTCACAGGGAAATGTCTTTCTCTCACAGAAGCTGTTCCTGTCATTCTGTCTTCAGTTTCACTCAGCATCACAGTCCAAGACAGGAGTTCAGCTAGCGAGCTGGATTTTACACTTGAAAAAATCCCTGAGAAAAACTAAAAGACGGTGGCTTTTTCTTCAAACATTTTGAATTTCATTCTAACACCTCTATGTGCTTATACTTTGATAGGAATTGCTTGAAAATATATATGTACATAGAGGCCAGGGCCCCGGTTCAGCCACATGCCTGAGGATGTCCATGCATGAGTCCTTACTTAACCAGCAGAAGGATATTGTTCAACCTTGACCACGTGTATGATGCTTTGCTGAGTTGGGACTTGGTGATAAGTGCTGTGATTCCTCCTTTCACAGTTGCACTACTTGTATTAAAACAGGAATTTGGAGGGGTAGAACTGGAATCTGTGAAAGGTCTCTGCAGCGCAATCCTTGTGATAAGGAAGAGCTCGGTGTTGCTTGTATTTTTCCTGGGAACAGCATTGGAACCAGTATACACTTGTCTTGTGCTAGTCATGTTTCCAGTGTTCAGATGTTTTGACAAAGGCATAAACTCCCCTATGTTGTGTATCCAGCTGCCAGCTCATTTGGCTGCCCTGGATTTTTGCCACTTAGGACACGGATGTTTCAAAGCCCTACGTGCAACATATACCACTGTCTTTTTATACAGCAGCTAATTGCTTGCACCAGGTGGGCATATACCTATTGCCCCAAATGATTCTGTCTGGTTTTGGCCCCCTTCCGAAAGGACTCCCTTTCAGTCTAGAGTTTCCAAAATTTCAGGGTATAAGGATCAGCAGCATCCACATCAGCTTCAGCCCACGTGTATTTTGCAAAACACTGACTCAGCAAGTCTTGGAGGAGCAGGAAATTCTATCCAAAATCTCAGTTGCTCTGAATATATAAAGATTTTAAAGAAAATTATCTCAAATTAATCTGTTTCTGCACTTCCTTGTTCCTCAGGTGATTTAACTGCTGAGGCTGCAGGAGGGAAACCAATTCAAGACAGCCTGATGTACAGCGGGTAAGACCACCAAGGCAACTGAAATTGTTTAGCCACTGGAGCGTACTGTGCGTTGGGGACTTTTGGGTTCTGGTGGATGGGAGGGAAGATGTTGCTAGGTTAACTTTTGTTTCAGGGATAACTGTCACCTGCCTGGTTCGACCATTTTCAGTCTGATCGTCAGCGTGTGGCACATGAATACCAGACCATATGTGGGGCAGCATGACAGTCCCCAGGGCTCCTACAGCTAGAGTCAGCAGAGGGTGCTGGGCAGACACAGCTCTATTGCTGTGCTTTGTAGGGGGGGAGCAGGGTTGGTTCCCGGGCTCTTAACAGCTGGGTTCTTTCTGTCATTCTTCAGGAGTTCTCTGGTGACTTCAGCAGGCTTGGAAAGTCAGGGAAGGACACCATCTCCTTCACCCCCATACAGCAGTTCTCCTAGCCCGTCCAGGTAAGAAAGACTGTTCAGTGGTGACTACGCAACATTGATTAATTGAACACCCGTTGACTTCCAGGAGGGGATTTTACAGATGTCGGTGTGCTGGGCAAGATCCACATCTCTCCTTTAGTTAAAGGGTAACAAGAAACACCCAGGAGAAACTCCCCAGCCTTGGGCACTGATCAGTCTCAACTACAGAGCCTGTCTCTCCCTCTTCTGGCCCTCGGGAGGGGCTAGGAGAGAATGCAGTAGAGCTAGAATTAACTCTGTTCCCTGGGGGGCCAGGGATTATTCTCAAGCAGAAGGTAAATGTACTCCACTGGCATATATGTGCTACTCCTTCCCTCTGTGCTCAGTCTGCAGAGGCGGTGAGTATTTCAGCTAAAGAACCTTGTTTCTAAATTCATGCAGTGAATTAGAGCCAAATTTTAGCCAAGGCTGAAATTACGATGGACTTGAATTACTGGGCAAATGTGGAGGAATGTTGCTCATCTCCCCTTGCTGTTGAAGGACGGATCTGGGCCTACTTAGTTGTTTGTAGTTTGCTTGAAGATCTGAAAAGTTCCTTGTACTATGTCTGTTTAAAGTAATGCTGCTACATGGGCCTTGTTTACTAACAGAGGATGCAGGAGTAGGAGTAACAAGTGCAAACAGGCGTGGTCATAGGTTTAGTTCCAACTAAACCAGTTGCTATAAACTCGGCCTTTAGAAATGTTGTAGGTGACAGCTGCCCGCACACAGCAGCACCAGCTGCCCAGTGCCACCAGCGGGTCCGGATGCATTTGTGTTCAGAAGACGTTAATGGTCTGTGGAAGGTGATCCCGTTGACTCTAGAGCTTGAAGCTTTAGGGTACATGCTTAGTTTACAGGGAACTGGTGGTGTTGCTTCCCATCTCATTCTTGCCTACTGGGGAGGCAGGACAACTTTCATCTTCTATTCTGTCAACATGGCACCTGTTGGGAGAGGACGGTTGAAGGGGATTTCACACTGGGAGGTGGATGACACTAAAATCTCTCTTAAGAAGAAAATATAGTTCCAGGCTATGTGTTGAGCACACTCGTCACATAAACGGAGCCCAGAAAATGACAAAACGTAGCCTCAAAGCATAAGAATTTAAAGGAGAAGAATATAGCTCAAAGCCTTGCTGACGTGATCAGATTAATTGGCAAGCACGTACCACAGTGTGGAGTTTAATTGCATGAGGCTTCTTATGCCATCGCCTGCTAAGCTTTTTAACAGCTTATTCCTTAACTGATTCCTCTGCATTCTGGGGATCAGGCTTTATTAAAGGATTTGGCCTTGTTTCTGGACAGCAGTGAGTGGCAATTCATGGAAGTTGACTACAAATGCTGCCTACTTTCCACTGTTCACCGCTGTCTTCACCAAACTGGCCTCATCGTATTCGACTGGATCACAAGGTGGCAAGTCGATGCCAGCAGCTATGATCTAAACGTGTTTCTGCTCTCACTGTCTTTCCTACTCATTCCCAGCAGATTCTGTGGAGCAGATGCCAAACCGTCTAGTGCTACTTCCCACTTTTCTATCTGCTTTAAAGAAACACTGAAAAGTTACTTCCTACCCTGTCCAGGATGGGGAGTAAGGCATAAATAATGAAAGATTGGAGCAGTCACTCCAAATCCAGAGCATGATCTTTGATCTGTCCCCTGAAAGTGCTTTGAATGGGTGCCACCCAGGTGTGCCCACGTATTAATGTGGGTGTCAGGGTCCTTCACTGTAGATGTCGAGGCCCGTTGGTTCAGCACTTGGCTTCACTGGCACAGAGGACTCCGGATTTTCTCTCCACCTTTGCTCACTTGCAAGCAGCAGTTCTCCCTTTCATGTGTGGCTCTAGGCTAGCGAGCGATGCTGGATGCAGTCCAACTAGGACAGAAAGCAAAGGCTATTTTAGAGTGGCCAGCAGTGGATTTTCCTCAGGGTATCACAGTACACTCTAGAGCAGTTCTCCTTGATGTTAACTAAGAGCATAAGGACTAGGCAGAATTAAAATACGCTGACAGTTGATTTTTTCTTTTTTTTCTTTTTAAATACTACTTTGTTGAAAATGCTTAATTAATGAAAGGTAATTCCTTGGATGTATCCCACAGCAATGGATTTAATACCATTTTCAAAGGGCTTTTAATTACTGCCAAGTAATTGAACTCCCTGTCCCTGCTTTAGCTCTTGGTCTTTGCAAATTTATGGTCAATTGTATTCTTTAAGGCTTGAGGCCAATTAGCAGGTTTAGTATACGTCAGCTCACTTGGATGCTTTCTTTTGCAACTTGCACCTTGTGGAGAAACCTGGCTCCTGTAAGGACTTGATATAACTCTTGGGGAGAGGGAGGATCCTTTCACCCGAGAACTTCTTTTCCTCCAGAGGATTTTGACAAGATGGAAAAGATAGCGTTTGAAATGTATGTTGAAAGTCAGGATATGTACAAAGTTTGACATGATCGCTCAGATTTCTTGGTTAAAGCTCCGTTCACTTTATGTCTGTCTGACACCACATCTTACGCTGATGGAAGGCAGAGACACCAAAGCCTCACCTTTCCACTGAGCAATCAGAAACCTTCAATGCCTTTGTTTTATTGTATGTCAATGGAGAATCAAGGCTTCCATGCTGCCTTTTAGAGACAAACATCAGATTAAGAGTCTGTTCTCTTGGTGGAAGAAATAAGAGCACACAAGGAAGAATATATAGAACTTAAAAAATTAGTAGACATATGGAGAGAGGAGCAAAGAAATCTGAATCACTTTTTGATCTTTCGGCCTTGATGAAAGATCTCTTCCAGTTAGTATCTTGTGGTGGAGAAGTGTCTTCATGTGCACAGCGTGGAGATGTGCAGACACATTCCTGCAGGTCAGCTTTGTTCAACACTGTCACCGTAAACCACAGAGTACTACTGACCTTCCCCAAAAATAAATTCTGGTAATAGGATGCTTTGAACTGTCAAATAAGTCACAAACTCTTCTCTGTTCCCCATGCACGTGTGTATGTTCTTGCTGAATTAGATATCTCCTTTCATCTTCTGTAAAACACTTCCGCTCCAAGTGTTAGACCCGAAGAAGTGATGCTTCCTGCCTCTCAGGGGCAGACCCAGGCCTGTGTCCTCGATTGACAACAAGGAAGACTGCAGAAGCCTTCATTACCAATGAGATCTTTCTGTAATTGTGCAACATCCCTGCAATTGGTGTTGGCAGTTGTAAATAGCATTGCCATGGCAATTAATCCCAGAATTCTGGAGCCTTTGGGAAAAGACTTTAGGCGGCTACTTAGTTAAATGTGGTGTTTGCATCGTTTTTGTATAGCATGGTTTGTGTATAGTGTGGTGTACAGGCTAAGAGTAACAGGGGAAACTGTCACCTGGGGGAATAGGTGTCAGACGTGAGCTGATTAACCTGCTTGGATGGAACTAGAAAGAAGTCTGAAGTTTGCAGAATGGGCCTGTCCCATTTTGTGTGTGACACTCTAGCTGACCTTGATGGGTATATAGATACCAGCTCCTGTCCCCCAAATTTATTCTCTCTTCAGTTGCTTTCTCCATCCTGTAGTTAACTTGCAAATACTCTGAGAGACACCGTAAGTTTGTATTCTCTTTGTGGCATGCTGAGACTTTCGTGGAGGAGATGCCGTTGCCGCAGCAGTGCCTCTGCATGAATTGCAAGTAGCTCTTGGCAGCAAAATCTTTGCTGGTGTCCTTTGTGAGCCACGAATGTTCAGCCCCTGTTCAATGATGTGCTCTTTGGCTGTGGATCTGAGCTGCTGGAAACTAGGCCAGTTGTGGCCTGAAATAGCAGGGCTCCGATTTTCCTGGAGGGAGTGGCGCGCTTGGGTGTATGTTTTAACTTCAGTCTGCGGGTGGGAATCGTGCTGGAAGAAAGGTGCCTGTTGTCGGGAGATGTGTGGTGCCACTTCCCTTTGAAATGACTTTGAACTACCTCCCAGTATAAACCCACAACCCGAGAGCAGCCAAGGGACACTCCCTGTGTACGGTTGCTTTACCATAGATAATACCTCCAATTACCTGACGGAAGGCCCACCCCTTACAAGGAGCTTTCTTTGTGTGTCTCCTTTCAACAGCCGGCCAGGTCAGTTTTCTAGCAGCAAGTACGGACACTCCGTGCCCATTCCGGTCCCAACGCAAATTCATAACTACCGGCGGATTGAGCAGAACCTGCAGTCTCCCAATCAATACGCCTCTCCGCGGTAAGTGCTGGGGCTGGGAGGAGGGGGTAATGTCAGTGCAGGGGCTCTTGTGTTACAGCTTGGGGGTTGTAAAACAAACTGTTTCACAGCTTGTTCTCTGTACCTCTAAAAATTTCCCTGTGTGATGGGCTCTCCCCCTTGCCATAGGGAGCCAATGTGGTGTGTGTTATGTGGTAACATAGTTTTGGGGTATTTTTGTAGCGGTGTTGAGATTTAGTTGTTACCACGTACTGTAAATTTTGTCTGTGTGCACGTATGTGAGACAGCTTCCGTCAACTTTCAGTGCAGGCTGAGCCCCTTTGAGTCTGACAGCTTTTCCCATGACAGCTATGGGTTGGGTGTCCAAGCAGAGAACCATCCATCTGGCAGATGCCTTTATAAAAGGAAAAAGTCGAGATAAACAACTAAAATGATGGGGCTGCAGAACTTACCTGACTTTACCATAATTGGTTTCTGTAGCTAGTCACACCATAGATGATGTGTCTTACACGAGTTGCATACTAATGTGGTTATGCAGCCAGGACTGATTAAGTCATGAGCAATTTATGCCTGTGAGGCAGAGCATGTTTTCTGAAGGCCGTCAGGAAGACCCGGATGCCAGCCTTCAGCTGTACAGCTGACCTTCTGAGTTCAGTGGTAATGCCTTGTACATCCAAGACACGTAGGGCTTCTATCTCTTCTCATGTGTAATTTCTGGTTCTTACAGGTTTGAAATCTGGGTTGACA
Source organism: Mycteria americana (assembly GCF_035582795.1). Classification (NCBI taxonomy): domain Eukaryota; kingdom Metazoa; phylum Chordata; class Aves; order Ciconiiformes; family Ciconiidae; genus Mycteria; species Mycteria americana. The sequence goes on from NC_134377.1 coordinate 15,144,267, forward strand.
GTGGCAGCCCAGGTCATAGACTGCTTAGAAGGAGACTCATACAGGATCTTAAAGAGTTTGTACAGCAGGGGCATTCAAACAGAAGTGTCTATGAGGTGTCACGTCTTTTTTTGGATGAGTTGCTTTGGTATCTGTGTTAGTTAAAGTTTAGATTTCAGAAGTAGGGTAATACCTATGTCAGCCTAAGTTTGGGCTTCAGACAGCCTAATTCAGGATAAGACTTATTCAAAGTGAACCCAGAAGTAGAGACACAATATCTTGATGTTAATCAGGGATCAGCAGAGAGATTGTTTTGTGCCAGTGTTACTTTAATACTATTTTATGTTCACTTCTTCGAGTGTGTGGCAGGTTTTGTGATACGCTCCTTCCTGTTTCCTATGGGCCTTGTATTTTTTACAGCAAAATTTGTGGACCCTGTTAGTGTTGGAACTCACAAAAGAGTCCTGGTTATCCATGTGACGTATAAAGTGAGAGCTCTGGAGAAGGTGCACCCAGGCACACTGTGCCTACCCCAGACCTGGTGACGGGCTGCTGAGTTCAGGTTCACAGCCTGCAGCTACCAGTCAGGGATTAAATTGTCATGTTTTGCTCCTTTTAGTCAGCACTGTGTAATGATGAGATTAGCATCGTCCCTGCAGAGGAACTCGAGGAATGGACGCAATCAGATGATTCACGCTCTGCTTTTAGGATCCGCTCAAAATCTCTGGTGTCATGGTTTTTTTCCTCCCCCAGGAAGCCATATTTATCTCTCGCCATCACTTCCTCTAATCAGCAAATTCAGTAGACACCCTTCAGGAGTGGAAGGAGAAATCTTCATCAAGCATTTAGTATGTGATTCCACTTTTCCGTCAGGTGTATCAAATAGGCCATTACAGCCAAGTGCTTTGTCACGTTTGCCAAGTCATTTGACTACAAACCTTGACGTACACTCTTGTTTCTGAAAAATCGACCACTGTCATCTGACGTAGCTTGTTTGTGGATAGATATATTGCTTGTTGAGGTCGTAATTACGTGTGCGTACTTGTGGCCACATCACCTGTCCTGCTCATCTGCTTGCTTGCTTACCCCATGTCTCTTAGGGTGGCATTTGACGGTCCACGTCTTTCAGCAGGGGCAGTCAGCTGGTGGGTTTTTCTGCAAGTTCCTGATAGATAATATTCAGCCTTCTGGATGGCTCATATTCTGGAGAGTTAAAAACATGGGGGAGTAATACTCTCTGAATGTCTAGGTATCTTTTCACCTTGCCAGGTATCCAGTTCCTTGTTGTGTATTCATTTTGCTTCAGGGCCAGGCACTTGATGAGTGCTAGGCCTCTGAATCTGGAGCAACCTGAAGGGAAGTGATCTTTAGGTTAAAATTTTAAAGGATTTCCTTTTTTTTCCAAGCATGTGAATATAGTGTGGATTCATTTGGCTGAGAAATGTAGTAACACGTTGAAATTGGGGGTGGTGGCAGATCAGACTCTTGTATCTCAACTACTGAAATAGATATTTTTTTTAAACTTTTTATTTAATGTATTTTTTTTTCTGAAACGTGGCATAAAATAAAGCATATACCTAGTAGTGTTGTTGAGTAGATGTACTGACACTTCATCAGGGTGACTTTGCCATTCCTGGGTAATGTAGCTAGCCCTGCTTGCACTGCTGAAAGCCATATGCCTTTGCTCCTTCTGTTCAGATATGGGCAGCTTAACGCAGCGTCACTGGGAGAGCAGGCAGGATACCTTGGTGATAGCACCTTTCAGTGGCTTGAGCACAGAGGGGTTTGTTTCAGCATATTCATTGATTTCTGTCCAGAAAACCACCTACTGGCTGAGACTAATGTTCTTTTAACAAGGGAAAAAATGTTTCCAAATTGAGAGTAGAATGAAGGATTTGATGAAAAGGCTGTTTTCTCATATAGAGGAGTGTAATGGAAATCTTGAAGGAGCCTGCAGAGGCAGAATGGCATTTCAGTAAATAGAGTTTAGGTTGTGTGTTCTTAACGAGTGGTGAAAACATTAAAACACTGAGAAATAAGTAATTAATGTATAATACTCCCATCTCTCTCCAGAGTGGTGGTGTGGCTGTACTCACTTTCCTGCTAGTCTAGTTTCCTCTCGTTTCATTTTAGCAGCTGGGTAATACTTGAGGTTCCTGCATGTGCAGGCTGTACAAATGAATTTTAACTTCCTAAGGTGAGGCTTCACAAGGAGTTAAAGGAGTTTGGAGCACAGGCAATTCTGACTGTCCAGCCCAAAAAGAAATTCCTCTGGGTAGTACTGAACTGTTTCACATCTGGCAGCCACCCACTGCTCTGTTTTGCTCTGTAGCTTCTGACTTGAGTCAAGGCTGTGTTGCAGAGCAGCGCCTTTGGCACAGCTTACCTCTGCGTCGTACGACCTGCACTCACGGAGCTTTCTACCTAAATGGCTGCTCTGACAGAAGAGCAAGCGGTTCAACACAGGGGGGACACTTGAATAAAGCCCTCTCAGGGCATTCATGCTTAAAATAAACACCTTGGATGTGGCAAGATACAATACTCTGTTTTGTTCAGGATTGATGTAGATACCTGAAAGCACCTAAAAGTGACTTCTGAAAAATGACAGGCTTTCCTGCTTACAGCTAAGCTAACCTCGTTCTTCCTTTTCATTTGTTTTGCAAAATTTTGTTTAGATTGAAAGTCTTGAGAACAAGGATTATCATCTTAATCTGTATTGGTGTAGTCCTAGTACAGGGGGATTTTGATCCAGAATAAACAGCCATGAAGCTCTGCTTCTGTGGAAGTAGCTGGGGGTGTGTGAGTGTCTGGTGATACTGTTCTCCTTACTCTTCTTTACTGGCACCTGGAGTAACGTGTGTGCTGCTGTTGTTTTCTACAAGGTCTGGAACGGTCCGGAGGTCTAGCAGTACAAGTCCTCTTGGTTTTCCTAAAACTGGTGCTTCCCCTCCTTATCCTGGAGAGCATGGATCTGTGCCCAGCTCTAGAAAGCTCTCCTTTGGCGGTGCCAAGCCCTTTATGCCATCACCGCAAGGTAAGAAGTCAACCAGCATGTCGCTGCCCTAATAAAATCATATGCCTCTTTCCTGTAAAGAGGAAGGTTATGACCAGCTGTAGCTGCCAGGTAATAGAGAATTCAGATTGTTGTGTTCTCCCATGGCTCTTCTCAATAGATTATTTGACAAGTGTTTTGGCCTCAGTAAAATGGAGAGGAAAATACCTATTAGCCCCAGGAGAGGCAAGCTTTGTTTTGGTGTCTGCATCAAACATTTTGCTGCCCTCTGAAGAGCGCTTCTGTAAGTGCAAAGTATCTTTTTACTGGCTTGAGCTGGGGTGAGAAAAAAATGTAAGCCAGTAGTTGTCAGAGCAAAATTCTGACGAGCTTTGGAAGGGCTTGAACTTCACTGTTCAAACTGAAAAGTAGCTGTCTGAATTCAGATGCTAACAAGCAATTCAGGTGGAAAGGGATAAGAAAAACCCCAGTGTGCAACTGATGCAATTTGCTGTTCTCTATAAAGGAGCAGACTCTGATGTAACTAGCTATTCTATATCCCTAGTGTCTCCAATCCTATATTTATTAGTCTCTGCTGGTGGGGAAATGCAGAACATTCATATTCTGTTCCTCTGAATTAATATGACTGCGAAGTCAGACTAAAACTTGCTAAACTAATACCAGACAGAGGTTTCTTTCCTCCTTTTACACTTGTTGATCTTTGTACAACACAGCTAGGGCTGAGAAGATGGAAGAGATAACTAGCATCTTTCTATAAAACAGGTGCATAGTGTTCTTATTGCCTATGGAAACTTCATACTGAATAAATTTTTTTTATTGTGTTCCCTCAAAGTTGGAACAATCCCAGAGCAGCCCAGCCAGACTGTTATCCCGTCTTCTCTTGGAGCAGAAGTGAGAAGCCGGATTCCTGTCGCCGGTGCGTTGGTCTTTACCTTCCTTCATTATTCCTATGGATAAGGCCAGAACCATAGTCTCAGGGCGTTCAAGGTTGGGTATGTTCCTTCAGCAGCTTCTCTTGACGCTTGGCCAGCCAGGATTTCTGTGTGCTGGTAGGAGTTGGGGTTGATCCATTCACATCCCATCAGCTAGCGTCTTCCAGTGCTGACAGACCCTGTGTCACAAAAACTTGAATTTGGGACTTCAAAGTCAATGGATTGAATGAAGGAAAAGCATCTCAAAACCCCCAATGCCCCCTCTGCCAAGTGGCCTGCTTGATGTGTAATTTCCTTGCTGCTGAACTCTGACAGTCAGGGTCCCTTTCTGTGTAAGGGCTGCAGTGAAGGAAAGGACACTTCTGTGTCCCTGTTGTGCTTGTGTCTTCCTCCTGTAGAGTCAAAACCTGATCAGACCTAGCAGGCTGTGGCACTGATCAGTGCGCCATCCTCAGCCATCCACTGAAGGTTTTGATCTGTAGATGTTTTAGCAGTGGATCCTGGGATCGGGCTGGCTTTTTGTGTTAGAACCAGGAAATTATATGGTTTGTCTCTGGGCCCTCCAGGTTCCTCGGCACTTGAACACTCTCCTCGAGGGATGGGCTCCCGGCTCCACAGCGCTCCCAACCTGTCAGATTTGCATTCCTGCAGGCAGAAGATAACCAAGCAGCACTCTGATCCTCTCGTTGCTCACTTCGGTCATAGCCCCGGCAGCCAGCCTCTACAGATTCATGGCTTGCAGCACTGCCGGCAGCTCAGATCCTCACCGAAGCTGTCTGAGTTCATGCAGAGAAGCCCTTTGCCAACTATAATGGGCTCCCCTACAAAGGTATGTCAAGGAGTCTGCTTTTTGGTTTCTCACAGCTTGATCTGTTGAGTTATTTGGGGTGAACTGCTGCATGATCAGGTAACTCTGACCTGGATTTATCACCACTTGTTCGCTTTTCTTCAAGGGCTGTGTGAAATGGGGTAGTGTCCTAGTTCTTAGTGGGCAGATCTCACTTGGCAGCAGTGTTCACCATCTGAGCAGAGTCCAGGGTTTTAAACAGGCAATGAGAAGGAGCTGCCCAGATTAGGCAGAAGAACATTAGTGAACTGCGGTGCCTGGGCTGGTTTGCACACAGCGACTCCGCTTGTGACGCAAGTGTGTGTCCAGGAGGAATCCCCAGCAGAGACGGCAGACAGTTAAGCAGGTGACAGCCCTGGTGTCTTATGCGAAGCTGGCACTGTGACAGCATTTTCTCTGGGCTTGTGTTAGGCTGATACAAATTTTCATCAGAGTTTGTTGTCCTTCCATTTTGGTCTTTCTGGGATTGGGGACAAGTAACTGCATGGGGTGGGATTTCTACCTCTTTATTTCAGGCAGGTTGTTAAGCATACAATTTAATTTTGATAAACAAATGAGGGGGATGAGGGGAACCTTCCTCCTTCATTTTAAAGACAGATCTCTGTTTTTTCTGTCCTTCTTAGGCCGTGTCCCCGTTTGAGTTTCCCAAAACCCCAAGTTCCCAGAATCTCCTCACCCTCTTGGCCCATCAGGGGGTCATGATGACTCCGACACGGAACAAGACCTTGCCAGATCTGAAGGAGATGGGTCATTTCCACTGCCAGCAGACTGGCTTGGGATTGAGGCCTGTGGAAGAGATCAAGGGCAGGTGAGCTATAGTCTGCTTTATACAGTGCTGCTTTGTTCCCTAATATAGGACAGACGGGGCAAATCTCAAACCCCAGCTAACATTGAAGTTATAATGTGGCATCTGTAAACATTCTGTAGTTATCTGCTAGCACCCTTGGGTTGCAAGCAGACATGATGCAGATTTTAAGTCTTCCTCTACAGGGGGAGGCCATGGCCTGCATTTTATAAAATGAAAGATTGTCTGCAGCTTCACACTGTGTTTCGTGTCCAGGGTTTCATCAAGTGGGGATGCAGGATTTTGTTATTAGACCAGACTCCCTGCAATTATGCAGATGCGTGCCTTGCTCTTTGTGGAGCCTGTGCCTGTCGTGGATGAGAGGGTGTTAGGGGTGTTCCTTTGTCCATTGAACAGTGGGTACAGGTCTTCAGACCAGAGATCTGTTTGAAAGCCCTGCGCTGACTGTCATGAGCATTGCAGGATACAGTGTCACTCAGGTGTTAGTGTTAAGTTTTTCTTACATGCCTCTCTGGAGTCTGCAGCTTTCTCCCGTGATGTGGAGGAGTCCTCTGATACTGATTTCCATATCTTCCATCAAAGAAAAATTGTGTTGTAATAATGCTGTAGTCAGTACTTGCATTACTGCAGTTAGTCACGGTAGTTGTATGCTTTCTACAAGTAGCAGGAGGTGCTTCAGATGGCCTGTTGAAAGAGGAAGAGTGGTTATTTCAGCTCCAGACTGTTTGCTGTGCAGTGTGAAGTTGTTGTGGACCAGGAATGGCACAAACTGGAGTGGAAGTTAGCTGAAACCTTGCACCTGTTGACTTTCTGCATCATGTTGTATGTCCTCTTTTTAGATCTCTGAGCACAGGCAGGCTCACTGACCTGCTTCTGAAGGCAGCCTTTGGGGCACAGATCTCGGAAGCTGGCAGCAACGACAGCCTGAACAATGAGAAGCCAATGGAAATTGCAGGTAGGTGGGGAGGCCAGGCAGATCTGGCAGGATGTCCTGGGTTGGGGCGAACAGTTTGCCTGCATGCCTCCTACAAATGGGAGGCCGCTTTTCTGATGGCTTTTGGCAAAGGAAGTGACTGCTGTGTGTGAGGAGTGTAATGATGTTTGCTTTCTTTTGTGGAGCACTCGGAGGTCTGTGGGCTACGCGTGCTGTGTAACTGCTGGCTAGCGGTGTGATTTTTGTAGGCAGGGCTTCCTCTTTTGGCCCCTTCTGAATGCGATAACGTGGAAGTGGGGACTTTCTGCCAGGCGGTTCGAATGTGAATGGCTCTGCAAGGGTGGGTCTTCCTGGGCTTGCAGGTTGGGAAGCGAGGAGCGGAGAACAGCTGCAGCAATGCGTAACGCTGCCCAGGCTCGTGTCCTGTAGTCCATGCCAGCCTGGCCCGGTCGTGTTCTCGGGGGATGCCTCCAAAAGGAGCGCTGGCCTGTGCTGGTAACCACTGTCTCCCAAGAGAGTCTGCAGGAACATAAAACTGCTGGGTGAGGCACACCGTGCTCTGAGTAACTTTCCTGTAATGCCAGTCTGCACCTTTCAACTGTCTCCCCAGCTCCCTCAGGTGCTTACGGAGGGACCCTGCACTCTGGTGCCCGGGCTGGGGGCTCTGCCAGCCCATCCCCAGTGATTTTTACTGTCGGATCCCCTCCCAGTGGAACAACCCCCCCACAGACCACGAGGACCAGGATGTTTTCAGGTAAAGGGCTGATACCTACCTGCCTGTTCCAGTGGGAATGCCTGGGGGCAGAGCGATGTGTTGAATTCCTTGCTGCTGAACACTGGTGGTGGCAGAGGGCTGCTCAGAGCACAGTCCATCGAGCTCAGCTGGTCTAAATGCCTTTGAGGTTCTCGTGCTGGCTCCTGCCAACCCCAGTTATTGCTGGTAACTGTTTGCACTGGCACAAGGACTAATGCCAGATAGTGGTTTTCCAGTACTGGAAGAGACAGGCGAGCTATCGGTTTACTTCATTGCTCTCTGCTTCAGGAATAACGCTGCAGCTGTTCATAGACCCACTGGTGCTGATAGGTCAACAAACGTAAAGACTGTGTTGCATTCTGATCGTTTTCCCTGTGGGTTTTGGATGAGCTATAAAAGATGAGCATGACCATCCATGCCCAACAATTTCAGTGCACAAGTACCGTTAGGAAAGGACCAGGATGGCTCTGTATGCAAAATTTAGTGGTGTTACTTGTGCTCTGAGCTGCTTAAGTAGGAAGTGGGGAAATGCACTCCTGCTTGACAGATACTTTTAAGATGCTGGTGCTCTGGCCTCATCAGCCAACAGTTGAGGCTGTGGTAATTGGCCCTTTTGGAATAGTGTGTCTGGGAGCTGGACTCTCTTCAGTTTAAGAAAATATTTGTACACTTTTATTTGCATTTTTGGCTTGTTTGGGTTCTCATCTTGGCTGTTCCTCATCTGAATGTAGTAGACTCTGTTGTTCTTAATTACTGCAGGGAAGGTTTGGATGTAACCATGAATAAGCTGCTTGACTGGGATGGGGGGGACACATGGGCTCAGTTCCTGGGTATGGCTTGCATTTCCATCGTAACTACAACCGCTCACATCCTTGATTGTCGGGAAAGTTGGGTCCATAATCCTTTCTTTGTGTCGTCTATTTAGAGGGTAAGCTCTGCAGGGCAGAGACTCATACAAAGTGTCTGACGGGCCTGTAGCACAATGGGGTTACTATCCTGGCTAGCCTCTAGCTGCTACTGAAATGTTTTGAATCGAGAATTCAGACTTCCTATATTGCTTTTGTGGGGATAATAGAAATTTGGAAGCAGATCCAAGCACCAGTTTTTAGCGGGTTGATATTTGGATGCTTAAGGGTCTGTCGAACAGTCAAGGTCTCAGATGGGATGCCTGGAAGAGAAGGCTGTTGAATAGTGAACCTTCAACATATATGCAGCATTAGGTCAAGGCGGTCAAAGCAATGCAGCTTGACAAGCTTTGTTTATTAGGTCTGTGCAGTAACTCCTTATGTTATAGTTAATACACCAAGTTAATGGTGAAAAGGGGAGCTTTGCAAGCGAAACTCTGCACCCCAAGTGCTTGGACAAGCCATAAGTAAGATCACTTGACAGATAAAAAGGCAGAGCCTTTTCATGAGTCATCATAACAATTTCTGCAAACAGCCTCTTGGAATTACAGGGTATCCAGAATGTGATATTGTTGGTCTTTTCCTCTCTGTGAAGGATCTGGAAGTACTCTGCCAGTCTTCGATGATCCACTTAGCCTTGAAGCATAGCTGCCAACAAGGAGAGAGCTTTGGGAGGAGAGGGGACTGTGCCTCTCTGCAGATCAGTTGTGCATTATTATATTGCTGAACCTTTTGAAGACAGGGTAGGGCAGCAAATTAAATTTGGGGATAGAAGAGAAACATCTCTCTCCAAGGGATCAGTGACAGTGGAGAATATTGCCTTGGTAGAATTAGCAGAGTATTGTAGCTGGTATTGGCATCTCCCCATCAGACAGACTATATCCCTCTGTGGCAGTGTGTCAGGGGATATGGAGCCCTGTGGAAGTGGTGAATGTATTATGAATATCCTGAGACAGAAACTCCTTTTGAAGTGTCCATCTTTCATATGCAATGTATTCTTAGGGTGGATTCAGTGGGTAAAAAGGGTAAAAGATGGTGAGGAAATTGGCTGATGGACACTGTACTTACAGCTTCTCCTGAATCCTGAGGTTAGGGTCTTGACTCAGCTGAAGTCACTTACTCCTGCCCAGCCTCCTATTTGTGAAGCGGGGGAAGCAGAAGTGCAGGGCATGTAATGGAAAGCTCTCCTGGTTTGCATGTAAGTGGTTGATGGTTTAAAACCGTGATAAAAACCTCACTTATCAGAGGTGCTCATTCAGTGATAGTGTAAAAGCTAGGGAACCACGATTCAAACCATGCTGATCCATGATGGGGAAGTTGGCTATCGTGCTGTATGATAAAAATCAGCCCAAGATGCTGTGGCAGGATTCAGAAAGGGTTTGGACAAAAAAGAAAAAAAGAGCACTTCTGAATTGTCTCCATAAATGACAGACATTCTGGAAGGTGCATTAAATGTGCTTGAGCTTGTAAGCTGGTCTACCTGAGTCGTTAAGGAGCTTATGTTGGGGAGTGGTTATTCTGCATCAAGAGTCCTTGCATCTTCCTCCAAAGTACCTGTTGCTGGCTCCTATCAGATCCAGGATCCTACAGGATTGTCCCCTCTGCTGGGCAAGGAATACCTGGCCTTCTGTTAATAACTTCAGTAATTCCTTTGCCTATTTTTCTTCTCAGTAGGGTCTTCCAGCTCTCTCAGTTCTGGAGGCTCATTCACCGGCAGGCACTTGGCAGTGGGAACTGGTGGGGATGCTGTGGAAGGCCCCTCAAGTCTCCGGTACGCTTTTGCCGATCCAATCACCGCCAACCTGGAAGGTGCTGTTACGTTTGAGGCACCAGAGTTACCTGAAGAGACGCTCATGGAGGTGGGTATATCCCAGGGACTTGTTAGGGGCAAAGGACGAGGGAATAAAAGTAAAGCAAATCCAGAGGTCAGATGACTCCATGTTTGCAGGCAAGGGGGTTGCTTCCAAAGATGGAGCAAACTGGTTTCAAGAGAGCCAGGCCAGTACAGTGCTCAGAAAGCCCAGGGCATATTTAGCACAGTGACTTTTGCGTCTGCTACCAAGCTGTTTAGTCCATGAGACAGCCCATGACCAGGGTTAAAATTCACCATTTCCAAAGCTGAAATTGCAGGTTGGAAACAACAGTTATCTGATGCATTCTGTATTAACAGTTTCTGAAGAAAACTTGGGTACTTTGGGCCTTTTCCCTTTTGAAAGGCTCAACATTAGTAATAGCTGACTTGAGAGCGTGCATAGCTTAGTGTGCCAAATGACTGCCTGCTACATGCGCTTGGGGAGTGAGGCAGTGATATGGCCTCTGCTGAAGGGATCTGGAAAAAAGTAAACCTAACACTTCTGTTGCTGAGGGGAGTGGGGGGACACCACGTTCTGTACCAGAACGGCTGAACCAGATTGTCGAGCTGAAAGGCTGCCAGGTTCCCCTTCTCTGCAGGCTGAAGACAGGCTGAAGCAGAGCAAATGCTTTTGTAGCTGAGATATATTTGAAATGTAGGTCAGGCTGCCCATTTGCAGTAGGGGTGGGAAGCAGATTCAGTCACGGTTTCAGCTGTGCTCGTGATACCTCCTTGGGCTGTCTGGGACTGGGGAAGGCTCTTTGTATCTGAATTTTGCTGGTGTTGCTAAAAACCCCTAGATACCCACAGGGATATGCATACATTGTTTTAAGCATGTGGGTTTGCTCTTCTGCTTCACATTTTATTTAGCTCTTTTTTTTTTTTTTTGGTCAATTATGCATTGAATTACATTTGTTTGCTTAATTACCTGCGGAGCCACAGGGCTAGGACTTTCAGCATTGATGTGATCGCAATAGTAGTGAGGTTAACTGAGCATCCTACCTGTGTGAGGTCCCAGAAGTATGGGGCCCTGCCAGCTGCCACCACTTTGGACACTGGTCTGAAGAGAAGTGTCCTAAGGAATTATCAACTTAATCTTGTTAATAGCACTCAGCTCAGCTTCTGTGTCTGTAATGAGTCATTTGGGTTCGGTCATTGTTTCTGCTGAGCGCAGTAATCCATTTGCATGTCACAAAACCTTTACAGCATACTTTGAGACCCCTTTGTGCTCTGTGGAGTTGCCCAGAGTGCAAACCTGGCAGATCTTCTGACTTCTGATATTTCCAGGGCATTGAAATCTTACTGTTTAAGCACCCTTGTTTATCTTGAGCAAAGCTGTTGCATTCAGATGGGTGGTTCTTCCATCTGTTGTTAAAGTTTCTTTAGGTGCAGACAAGGCAAATTGAAGGCTAGGTTTTAGTTTCTTTTGCGATGCTTTAAAAACACAATACAGAGATGGCTATGGAAGGAAAGACTCTTGTGATGCCACATGAGGCCTCAAATGCCAGTGTAATTAATAGAAGCCGACTGTATAACCAGAGAGGAAGGACTGTGCATTGGTTAGAGATACCAGGCTGAGACCTGCAAGATCTCAGCAGTTTCCTGCTCTGCCACAAACTTCTCGTATGACTTGGCAATTACTTAATCTCCAAGTTCCTCCTCTGTTTTTAAAGAAAATAAGAGGAAGATGGAGATAACACTTCCTTACCGTACTGGACTGTCCAGGTAGCAAGATAGTGGGAGGAGAAATTAATATTTCAGATAGTTAAAGCTGCCTTAGCAGCCAAGTGCCTGAGCTAGTGAATGAAGAACAAAAGCTTGTAGAACTTGAGCACTGGGGGTCTTTTGATAAATTCATGTAGGAAACATCCTTACCAGCCCCCTTTGAGAGAACTGAGCCGCTGAATATTTGAAGATCAAGCAGGTTAGCCACTTCTCTACAGAGGGAGTACAAACAATGGAGTTGCATCTGATCCAGGCGGCAATTAATTTTGTAGACCCACAAGCATTCAGTTTTTCCACAAATACTAATTTCCCAAAAATGCTTGCAGTGACTTAAGCAATGCTGCTTCCCAGAAATGGGATAATCCCCTTTGATCTGTAATAGCAGAGGAAAAACTACTTTGAAATGAACGTAGGACATAGTGTGAGAAGCTCTCTTCCCTCACTAGCTGGGCAGGAGTTGCAGATAAAAGGTTGTCCTTGCTGTCTCTTCAGGGCTCACTGCACTGGACTGGGAGGATATAAAGACCAAGGGCTAAGCGAGGGCCGGGCTGTAGGGTGGGACACACTTTGTTTGCAGTTTTCCATGGCGTAGGAGGTTGTCACTCTCATGAAATCCACACCCGCTTTCGGTTTTGTACCAGCATTGCTGTGGTGGGAACCAGAGCTGGGCCCGTGGTGCAGATGGTCTCTCTCCCTTCCTGGCTGACTTCTGAAAGAGTCCCACAGAGCTGGGATCCTCCTTGGGAAGGGGGCATGTAATTTTGGAGCAAGTCTCACCAGCTTCTCCAGGGAGCTGCCTGGAAATTTCTGACCTGGGGCTGTCGCTTGCTGCTATTACTGTGGAGGAGGAACTGGTGCGGTGTGCCGGCTCAAGGCTGAGTTTGGCTGTCCCTGCCCAAAGCAGAGGCGTAGGGGGGCTTGGGGCTCGGGTGTTATTTCTGTAAGCTGGGATGAGTTGCTGGCACAGCTGTAGGTGAGCAGCCCTCCCTGGCATGCCAGCTTTCCCTCTGTAACCCCCACCTTGGCATCCCTTCAACAGCAAGAGCACACTGACATCCTGCGCAGCCTCCGCTTCACGCTGGCCTTTGTCCACTACGTGATGGAAATTGCCGCCCTTAAAGGCAGCTCCAGCGAGATGAGCAGTTCAGTGACATCTGAGTACCAGCTCCAGGAGAGCGTGGTGGCCGACCAGATCAGCCTGCTCAGCCGGGAGTGGAGGTAAGGACCGAGGAGAGAGCCGCCCAGCTCCCGTGTCTTCTGTCACTCCCTCCCACCCCACGTATTGTTACGTACCAGAAGTCCTTCGGGACACTTACCACTGTCCCGTCGATCTATTTGCATTGCAGTTTGCTTTCTTTGCAGCTATGCAGAGCAGCTCGTGCTGTATCTGAAAGTAGCGGAGCTTCTGTCCTCGGGGCTGCAGATGGCCATAGAGCAGATCAAAGCTGGCAAGCTGTGCCTCTCCTCCACCGTCAAGCAAGGTAAGGGGCTGCTGGGCACACGGCACAAAGGACTCGCCTGGAATGGGAGTACTAAAAGTATCGCAGAGGGTAGGGAGGGGGTTTGAGTGAGTGCGAACCCCCACCGGTATGCCTAGGGGCTTATTTCGTATTGTCCCCTTGCACAGCCGGATCTTTATTTGCACTGAGGGGAATGTTCCTCTCTTCACATTGACTTTAGGTCTCAAAACTCCTGCTCATGCCCCTGTGAGAATCTTCGGCGCGCTAATTAATGAGAGGGGAATGTATCTTATCTGATTCCTTGTACATCTCTATCTCAGGTGCTTATTTGTACTTGATGTAAGTCCAACTTAATTACACAGTGCATGTCCTAGGAAGTGCTTACTTGGCAAACGCCAGACCGGTCTTGGCAGTAATGATTTTTTCAAGTGAAACAAAAACACAGGAAGTAAAATACTGGTAATGCCAGAGTCACTTCTTTGGTAGTGTTATGGCCTTACATTTACATCTGACTGCCTGGCTTGTGATGTGAGCTGGCTGTGATTCAGTGATTAGAAAAAATAATTTTAAAACTACCATTGTAATATTACTGAGGGAGCTTTTTGAAGCACTTGAAGTACTTGACCCATCAGCCACCTTTCCCAAGAACTTCGTCTTTGAAAGTACTCGTGCTGCCTTGGGATGGGGTGTAAAAAAAAAACAAATAGAAGTTAAATACAGTGAGCACACCTATGTTGTAGCAGGCACTATGGAGCAAGATACACAGGTTTAGCTACACGTCTTCCCCAAGTTCAGGCTAACAGGAGAGTTGTCATAAGCCAAATAAATTATTCCTTTTCAGGGCAGATTGCAACTCCTAGAGTCATAGTGCAATTTGGCCTTCAGTGGGTGGGAACTGGGCAAGGCTGTCTTTTCTTACTTGTCTCCCCACGAAATACTGCTCCCTTGAGGTTTTCCAGGGCACAGTGAGGACAAGAGGGTTTTCAAGGTACTTGTGTCCCACGTATATGGAAAAAGCAGGGAAGCACGACAAGACAGTGTCCTTGGGCAGTGTGTGCCAGGCAGGGTCCCTACCCACAGCCATCCTCTTCTTCCTGATAATTTGGGCACAGCTCAGAGCTCTGATTGAATTCCGTGGAGAAGGATATTGCTGTATTTGTGTGTTGTTTTGGTTTTTAAATGGTCTCTTGACTCTCTTCTCATGGGGTGTTTCATTTCACCCTCCTGATGTCACCCATGAGCTTTGGGGTTCTCGCTCCCTCTCAAATTCCTTCTGAGCAAGGATGATCTGATAGTATGACCCTGACAGGGCTACATTTTTGTGCCTCAGTCCTTTTCTCGGATGAAGAGTTACAGCAGCCTTTCTTCCTGGAGGCAGTCTCTTCTCCGGCTCTCTGCTCTCTTATCTCTGCCTGGGAAGGCTAGATTTAGTCACAAGGCCTGGCTGTCATGTGAGGTGGCCCCTCTGCATCGTAGCTGAGACAGGCTGGTTCAAGGTGTGGGTTAATTTGCCTCCCCCAGGAGCAAATCATGCAGCGTGGGTATTTTCAAATGTGCACGCAGCAGTTAATACTCATCAGATGTTGGTGGGAGTTTGTATTCAGCAGTTTGTGTAGATCATGCCATGCAGCTAGGGAGACTCAAGTCTGTGGCATCGCTTGCTGTTTTGGATTGTTATTTAATTCCTCAGCATCATATTTGATTCCCGATTCTCTGTCCCATAACCTTCCCGTACGAGCTGCCGTGGTTCAGGAAAGGACATGGCCTTTCATAGGCACCAGTGTCTTTTCTTTCCGGGACAGCAGGGTCTCGAGAGAGATTCCCTTGCTTAGTCAGTGCTGCTCATCCACACTCGGCTCCAACAGCTACCACATGCAAGTCACGTACTTCTTCACGGCACGTCATCACCCATCAAGTATCAGAAGCCTTGTATCTGGCACGTCTGTTGCTTCTGGTGGTGCGTGAGACATCTTGCACGGTGCAAACTGCTCTCTGCCTTGTGGGAGCTGAAGGAAACGAAAATAGACCTGGCCTCAGGTGAACTAGGCATATGTGTAGGCGTTGCCACGTGCAGGCTTATAACTGGTGAAGGTGACAGAGGAAAGGAAAAAGACCCTGTTGGTGCAGCAAGTACTTTCCTGCCTGTCTTTTGGCTTTAACATAACCCCGTTGTCCTGAAGTTACTCATTTGGGGCCCTGTGCATGGAGACTGGGAGGCACAGGGAGACCTGGAAGTAGTGCCTAAAGCATTTCTTTCCTTTACTCTAGTTGTGAAAAAGCTGAATGAGCTTTATAAATCCAGTGTATCGTCCTGCCACTGCCTCAACATGAGACTCCAGAGGTTCTTCTTGGACAAACAGAAACTCATGGATCGGATCAACAGCATCACCGCAGAGAAGCTCATCTTCAGCTATGCTGTGCAAATGGTAATAACCCTACGGTGCCTGGGAGCAGGGTTAGCCCCGCGCCGGTGTCGGGCATTAACGATTCCTGCTGGTGGCCTTGGCAGGTGGTTTTACTCACGATGCTGTGCGCAGCCGCTGGAGGCTGGGCGAGGGAGGTGTTCGTGCAGCTGAGGGGCCATGCTGGGAAAGCCGAGTCTGCTCTGGGAGTAACCTCTTGGCACGGGGTTGTTGCCTGCAGGTGCAGTCTGCAGCTCTGGATGAGATGTTCCACCACAGAGAGGACTGCGCACAGAGGTACCACAAGGCTCTGCTGCTGATGGAGGGGCTCCTGAACATCATCACTGAACAGGGGGACATAGAAAACATCAATAAATGTGAGTGTTCAGTGACTTTTTTTTGTTCTCCCACTAGAACATGTGTTTTTCTAGCTGCATGGATCAGAAATTTCAGTACCCAGCATCCTTTTTTCCTTTGGCTACATCTTGGTGGACATAGCAGAGATCTCTTGGCTTGTGATAGCTCCTTGCAGCCTGGCCTCCTGCTTTCCCAGCGGGAAAACTGTTAGAAATGCAGGTCCCTGTTCTGAGCCATATTTTGAGAGCTTCCCATGCAGAGTGATTGCCCTGGCAATCTGTTGGAGCTTTTGATGTGTGAAAGAACTCACTGAAGGAAGTGGTTTGGCAATGGCAGGGGCCTGGGTTTGGTTTCCAGCCGAAACCATCCCTTTGATTGCACAGAGCACTGGGGAACATGAAACTGCAGCGGCTGTCGGGCAGAGATGGCCGATCAGCACAGCGAGGGCTGCTTCCAACACATCTTCTGAAACAGGACTGCTCGCCTGTCTGGTTTCCCAGCCCCAGGCCTGGCTGAGAAGGCAGCAGACAAATATTTTTCTCATGAGCAAGTGCTTGTTGTAGCAGTGAAAGCTGAACTCTTGCCTACTTGCTGTCATTTGGCTTCACCTTCCAGGGACAGATGGACCCCTCTGTCTGCTGCTCCGAGCTGTCACCTCTCTCGTGCTCTCCCTTTGTTGCGAGGGCTGCTGCAGGCTCCGCAGCTGACACACGTGGAGTGGAAAGGACTGAGCTTACTTGCTCTGAGCACACTTTCCCTGCCTTTATGGCTGGGGTTTAATCACCTTTGTCATCTCTCTGTACGGGAGGCAGGCAGAGGGGATGGGGGATAGCCATCGTCTGTCAGAGCAGCCTGACTTGGCCTCAGCTCTGCTCCGTCACAGCTAAACCAGCCATCCGCAGCAGTCCCCGGCGGCTGAAGGGAAAGGGCACAGCTGGCAAACCGTGCCTCTCCCCTCTCCTGGCTACCGAATGCATTTCTTGGGCCGGCATCCAGAGGGCTGCCAGGCTGCTCTAGTCGTCCGTGCAGGCAGAGCTCTCGGATAGGTAATGAGAGAAGAGATTTCTGGCTCACAGGCAATCAGTCAGTTAATTATCAGCAGCTTCACAGTTGACATGAGGCTCACGGAAGGAGAGCAAAGGGAGATTGGCAGGTGGTGTGTGGTACTGGAGGGCTAAGTGAATAGGGAATACTAAGTAGTTCCTGTTGTACCATTTCTTACCAAACCTAAATCACATCTTTTGTCCAGAGATACAGTTAATGCGTCTAATAGATTTCTTTTCCCAGTTGATATCCTGGTATTCCCTGTTTTACCCTATGTTCCAGCTTCCTGATTGAGCTGTTCTCTGGTAGGCTGTAGTGGGTATGCATTTCATTTTAGATCTCAGGGATATGATTACTTATTTCTGAAAAGTAAAATGATGAACTGAAAATACAGCAAGTCTTCCTGTGAGAGGAATGAATTCCACCAGACTCTAATTTAGAGAGTCTTGGGCTCGGGCAATGAGAATCTGGCACTGACCGTGCTGGGCTGGGCTCAGCCTCTCAGTTGTGAGCCATGACAAATGGCACTGGAGACCTTGAGTGATCTTGCCTGCTGGCAAGAGCTACTCCAATAACTAAAAGTGAATAAATTCTTCCCGGTGGATGGTTGTTCTTTATAACATCTTGATAACTCTGTCAGAACTGCTGCCTCCTGGCTTTTGTTGTTGGATCTCCAGTTATTCAACCCTTCGACCTGTCCCTTCCCAGCACGGTGTTTGCGGTCAGGTCCTCACCTAGCCTAAATCGGTACATGGTAACGATTCTCAAAGGGCTGCTTAGATTTGCTGAAGTTTTGCCTTTTTTTTTTTTTCTTTTTTTCAATCTTCAGCATGTTTTGGTAGTCTTTATATTGCCAGGAAAATGAGAAGTTGATTTGTTTTGATGTTTTTTTCTCTCCTAGGTAAACTGTGCATCGAGCGCAGGCTGTCAGCTCTGCTGTCGGGGTTCTGCGCCTGATTTCAGCATTGTTCTTCTTCACGCACCTCGCCCCAGCTGATCACTTTGTTTGCAACGGCCTGCTGCTGTGTTGGGAAACGATTTTGGCAGTAGGAGACCTGGAGGATGAACTGCTCAATGTTTTGTATTTTGCTGTTTTGGGAGGTCGTTCCACAGACTCGGATTCCTTCGTGGGGATGTGTGACTGCAGCAAGCACAAATACTTCCCTGCCCAAAGGCCTGGGCGAAGACGTAGCCGATGTGGAAAGGTTTCCCTCGTTGGCAGAGGGGATGAAGGATAGAAGTCTGCTTCTTCCCAGCACTTTGAAGGGTAAGACTGCTGCCTGCCCCTCTTGCTTAAGAACAGGGTATTCCAGTGCTGTGTCCATTGCAGGCAATGGATGTGCTGAAACTGCTGGCTTCAGTTAACGTTGGAGGGTGTCATTCAGAAATCAAGGCCAGTTTGTGTACTTTTCCCTGCCCAGCTGAGAGCCAGGCACCTTCAAGCTTCCTGGCAACCCGAGGCTCCCCTCCTTTCTCTCCTTTGTCCCTTCCTCATACGTGTTTATGCCTTGGAGTGCTTACTGAACGCAGAGAGGAGGGAGTCGGCTCCCTTTTGCCCGAGCGTTGCTCAAGGAGCTCCCACCTCTACAGACTTGCCGAGCGAGGCAGAGGACATGCTGCTGCTGGGGAGGTTTGCATCTCCCGTGGCTGTTGTGTGGACTGCCTCTCTGCCTGGACGGGCAAGCGACACAGGGAAAGAGACTCTGCGCAGGAAACAGGAGGATGACAGCAAGTGTAACGCTCCTGTGTTTGTAAGAAGCCAAAATGAATCCGTTCCTCCCTTGGTCCCCGGGCTCAGCGGGATCAACACGAAAGACTCCTGGCTGCTCGGCTCGGCTTGTCAGTACATATCTACCAGGAGGAAGCACTAGCGCTGTTCTGCTTTCAGCTGTTGGCTCCACGACCCCTTTCCTGGAGCCCTCACCCCACCCCCAACTGAAAACACTAGCTTTGTGAATCAAAGGAGCACTTTACACACTATGGGAACTTGGAGAAGTTGACTTTGCATCACACGACAACCCAGGAACATCGCGACTGTTAGGAATGCTGTTCCTTTTATTCCTTTCCTTGCTTCCTGGTTGTTTTATTGCACTACGTGTGTGCGTATATTAATATGTATTCCTAAGGGCGAATATATATTGATATATATATATATATATATATGGTTTGTGTGTAACTGTATGTATTTAACTGTACTGTATCTGGTGAGCGTGAGGCAAAAAGCACTGCAGAGTCTGTGCTGTTCCTCCTCCGCACCAGGCAAAGCTGACTTGCAGTCTGGCAGTACCACGATTTGTTTTGTTTTGGGTTTTTTTTATTTAAATGTTCTTTGAAGGACAGTCAATATACAGCTCCGTGCTTTTTAAGAGCTCAAGAACAGGCGTTAAGATCCTACACACTTACAATTGGAAATGCATTTTTTAAGAAGTTTTATTTGCTGCTTCATTTTTTTTTTTTATAAAGAAATCTTGTAGTGTTCAGTTTTATGTTCAGCATTTCTTTTAAGGAGACTCTGTAGCCAAATGAGACTGCGGGTGCGAGTGGCTCGAGTTCTGGTTGAAGGCTTCGGATGCTGTGAGCACGTGCGTGAGAGGATAGCTGGCTGCCTTTCGTCTGTCTGCGTGCGCATGTGTGTGTCTTAATTTATCAGAGTCGTGGCAGTATTTTGTTAGCGCTGGGCAGAAAAGTATCTTTGAAAGCAACTCAAAACCTCAGGCTTTGTTTTTGGGGATCTAAAAATGTTTTGCACATGGTGGTTAAGTCCTCATCGCTTTTTTTCTCTCAATATTGGCACGTTCAGTGTGATACTTTACAAGGGTTTCAGGAGCAACTTAGTTGACTTTGGAGCTGGCATCATCTTTGGCAACGTGGGTGTTTCTGATCACAGAGCAGAAATGCCAATAAAGAAATTTAACAATATTTCAGATTGCCCCGACCAGGGAAGTTTAAGCGTAGCTTTCACAAATGCTTCAGTATTGGGCCGCTGTTACATCGTACGTTCACAGCCTGCTGCTTCTGTGGCTGTTTGTGCTTGTGCCTGGGAAAAAAAGAAAAAAGATTAAAAAAAAAAAGGCAAAACCAACAACCAACCACCCCCCAGCCTGTGACCAGAAATGCCGAGGAGACCCAGACTGCTTCCGAAAGGATTTTACCAGTTCTGCAAAGGGCTGTGCTGCAGGCAGGAGCGGTGCAGCGGGAGGCAGCGTGACAGCACTAAGCCAGGACTGACTCTGCAGCACCGACACCTGCGACCACCCCGAGCCCTCCCGGCGAGCCCCGCGCACACCGGCAGCCTCGGCCACGCGGAGGCACAGCCCGGGATCCACGTCTGTGCCACAGGTCGAGTGATCCGTGTGTGTGGCAAGCTCAGCACTAACCTTCCAGCTGTACTTAATTACTTGAATGTATCAAAATTGTCCACATTCAATGTATACAAGTATATATTGCTCCAAAAAATTGTGGTTTACAGACCTACAACCAATATATATGTATGTGTTTGTGTATATACATACAAGGATGTGTGTGTGTGTATGTAGATACACACACAAACACAAACGTGTATATATATGTTTTCTCTCAATACTTGAAACTTAGCCACTGTGCTTGAATTAAAAAAAAAAAAAAAAAAAAAAACCACACAAAAAACCCACACAAAAAACCCCAAAAATGGGGGGAAAGAAAAAAAAAAAACAAATTGGACAGGTGATTTATTTTGCCATCACTTTGGTGACTTTCTTTTTTTATCTAACTGCATGTAGTGTGAAACCAACTTTTTTGGTGAAAAATATTTATTGCTTTGTAGACAATAAGGTATGCAAAAAAAAGAAAAAAAGCCCCAAAAACGAACCCCCCAGCCATTGTCGAAGTTGCTAGTGTAGTCCACCTGCTCTTGTCATGGCTTTGTTACTGTTGCAGAGTTTGTGTCTAGCGTCTTTAATAGATTTCAAGAAACCTCAGCCTAATAAACACGTATCTTCAGGTTTGTGAGAGCGTATGATGATGTTCTTTATAAGGTAATGCTTGATACTTTGTCAACATTTTTTTATTTGTGTTTTTGTGTGACTTTTTTTTTGCTTTAAATTGTACAACATCAATTTAAGAAAATAAAATTGATTTGAAATTGTTAGTGGCCTGTTTTCAGTACTTTATAATTCCCGTTAGTGCAGTATCTGAGCGAGGTGTTCGATGTGTTTGGTTCCACCAGCCTTGACTTTCAGGTGAAAAAGTGCCGTCACTCCCTTTTCACAGAGGGTGAGGCTGGGGACGGAACAAGCCGCGTTGCCTAAAGCCACACGCAAAGCCTTTGAAGGCGGAAAAGTTGAAGCCAGTTCCTGGGTGGGAGCTGTAATCACTGGTTCGTCTGTCCGTAGTACCTGGCTGTGCTCTCCTGCTACCCTCAGAAACTCCGCACGAGCTGACAGCAGACCCCTTCCCATCCAGTCAGGTCCTTAAATCTCGCCCGTGTTCCCGTATTTGCAAGATCCGCCTGCCGGAGCGATTCATTACTCGGCGCTCCAGCGTGCGGCACGCGTGTCTGAGGCTGTCCGGAAGGGCGAGGACTGAGTGTAGGTTCATGGTGGTGCTTCTATGAGACCTAGTAGTTACACGTTATTTTAACCTCTAGCTTTTTTTTTTAATCGTTAGTCAGGAAGCTTGTTGCTGTGCAAGAGAGGTAGTTGAAGTGTGAGTATGGTGATAAGATTTGGGTATTTTTAATTAAGAATAAATATTTTCCTGCCGTGTTTGTACTCCTTGCAGTTTGTTCTTTGAACAGAATGGCAGATGGCTTAGTTTTCTCTTGCCCACTTAGCTGGGCAGAAAATCGCCAAACGTGGCAAAGAGCACGAGGAGGATGCTGTGAGCACTGGTCCTGACTTCGGGTGCAAGACAGGCAGTTGTAATCCCTGCTCTGCCTGAATCGCATATTCTATGACGAAAAACTCAGCTCTGCTCTGGGGTGTGAGAGAGGTCCTGAATTAATTAGTCCAGTCCTTCCACTCCTACAGAAACTTAAGCGACAGAGGTGTGAACTTTCAGGAGCCAAATACCATAATTCCACCAAACATTTCCCAAAACTCCGCTTGCTGGACCGTGCATGTTATTGTTGGCCGTGAGCATCCCTGGGGAGAGCCCTGCCCACCCGCCCCTGTGTGACTCAGCATCACCCCGTACAGTTACTGGACTGTATTGTTTTGTTGTAAGAGAAGACCCTATTTCAAAATCCTAATTTACCATGAGCTGGAATTGTTTTTTCTTGCTCAGCCCTATTTATAACTTCTGTTTCCTGCCCCTGCCTTTCCC
Organism: Mycteria americana; assembly: GCF_035582795.1. Taxonomy (NCBI): domain Eukaryota; kingdom Metazoa; phylum Chordata; class Aves; order Ciconiiformes; family Ciconiidae; genus Mycteria; species Mycteria americana. The sequence goes on from NC_134377.1 coordinate 15,166,577, forward strand.
ACCACGGGGAACTGGACACCACGTGTTCGCTCCGTGAGAACGGCCCTGCCTGGAAACGCCGGGCTCTGGTCACTTGTCGTTTACACAGGCTCGGCGCAGGGGGAGTCGATTCCTTTTCCCTGCGGAGTTGCCCCACGCTGCAGCGGCGTCGGTGTTGGGGACGCTTCAATGTGGTGAAAACATCGTGGGGGTACAACCTGGGCAAGACCCTACGGCAGCCCTTGGAAAGGCAGCCCTTGGAAAGGTGCTCGGAGCTAAATGAATAAGAATGCTGGTGTTGCTTAAAGTCTGGCAGCTCAGCACACTTGGATCTTTGTTTTCTGGGGTTTTGGTGCGTTTTGTTTGGTTTTTTAACATGTAAAGCCCCCTTTTGTGGAAAAACCTTGTGTACGTTCCCTGTGGCATGGGATTGTGGTAAAGAATATATATATATATTCAAGTTTCTGATGCTGAGGGTAAGGGAGGGGGTTTCTTTTGAAGCTGCCTGTGAAGAAGTTGAAAGAGGAAAGATGGAGCAGTGTGTGTCGCATGCCCGTGTGGACAGAGAATGCTCTGCTGAATCCATGGGACTCTTTCGTAGGCAGCAGAGCAAAGGGGGACAGTGCTAGCTGGGAAGACTTAACCAACAGAAATAAACTGTCTTCTAAAAGTGCTAAACCATGGGGCCCGAACAGTGTAAAAGCACCGGTGAAAATTGCGTAACTTTCTAGCTGTTGACTGTGACGTTACGCTGCTGTTGATTCGAGGAGAAAACAAACCCCAGCAATTCTTCCAGGGCGTTTGGCCTCGTTCCCGCATTTTATATTTAGTTGTTGGTAAGTACGTCAGCAAAAACATGTTCATTCAACTCTGAAAGATCAGAGGTGGCTTAGTGACATCAAGGAAGTAGAAATGGGTGGGTGTGTGTTGAACCAAAGCGATAACAAAGATCAAGTATTCCGCTTCTAGTTACCAGCTCTTGCAAAGCTTTATTTCACGAGGAGTTAACTCCTTCGCAGCGTGTTTCAGCTCTGCGGCGTTCAACTTGACATCGTCTTCTCCTCCCGCAGGGGCACGTTGTGGCTGCTCTTGCCGCACGCTCCCGTGTGCTGCCTGACGGTCCCGGTCCCGCGCACCTGAGCGGGGTGAGCCGTCCTGGAAGTTGTAACGGCTGGAGGGCTTTTGCTGAAGGAGGGGAAGGGCTGCGTGGCAGGGAGGCAATGCGCTACCAAAGCTCTGCAGGGCAGGAGCTAATGCTCTCCAGACAAATCCTACGAGCTGGATTTATTGAAATTTATAAACGTAGCGCTGGTGATGGGTGCCATTCCCTGGATGAGGAATGGCACGTAGTGCAGGAATACAAACTTCCCTGGGACACTTCTGTTCTAAACCAGCATTTTTAGGGACAATAGAGTCAGAACCATCCCCCCTCCTGGGAGCTGAAACCTGGCAGGGCATTTGGATGCTTTCAGAAAACACGTTAAATAACATATTTCTAAGAACGCGCTTAGGCAAGTAATGTCAAACGCAGGTTTCTTCCCTTACTGTGGACAGAGGGTAACTGAGTATCCAAATGTTCACGGTTGTCCTTCATGAGCCCTCACTGGGACCCGGACGCTGCTATTGGAGATCCCTGGGAGTTGGACCCAGCCACCTCTCGCATTCCTAAACGTGCCTGGCCGTGTCCACAATACGGCTCCGATCCAAAGCCCTGGTGCAAGAAGAGTCAGGTCCCGAAAAAGTCATTCCCAAGTCTGCGGTGCACGAGGCAACGCGCTGCAGACCTACGGCACGTGGGGTTCGTGGCTTCAGCTGCTTCTCAGCATCTGCTGCGCGTGAGTATTTGCTTACATTGGCAGAGGGATCGTTAATGCACTGTGGCAGGGAATTACGAGTCTGCTAGGGTTCCTGCTGCAGGTAATCTTGAAACACTCACAAGTGGATTGTTGCTAGACTTCTCCCAGTTTAGATCTTGGTTTAGGCAGCCCAGTCACTCCCAGGTGAGAACACGCTGGCCTGTGTTACACCAGGAGCGCCTGGTGGAGGAAGAACACTTGACTTGGTCTCAAACAGGAATATTCTCCACAGCTGAAAGAGTTCCCAGTGTTTTTCCTTGTATTCTCCCGTGTGCTCATTTCCAGCTCGTTTCCAGTCGTGTTTCCCTGATACACGACTGCTGGGGAGCCGCAGGCTGAGGTACCCCTTGTCCCTTGCAGCGCAGCACGTCTCCCGTTCCCAGCACGGAGGTAAAGAGCTTTTAACCACAACGTGTGGTATCTCCTGAACTCTAGTGCCATGCAGCAAAGACTCTTTGCCCAAATGAGAAAAACATCTTTCCCCAAATTTGCTTTGGATTTGCTTTCCCAGCACGGCAGTGAAGATCTTTCCGCTGTGAGTCCCGGGATAGGCACTAATCCCCAGCCCCGGCCCCTCTGCCAGGGGACAGGAGGGCTGGGGCTTTTCGTCCTCTGCTGCAGCCTCTTGCGACAGCAGGTCGCTGGTACGCCGCACTCCCCGCCCCAGCCCTTAAACTCATTGAAGATCAACTCCGCAGGTTTTTTTCTTCCCTTTAACAGAAAACAGTTTGAAGAAAACGTCCTTCAAAACACACCGTTTCTTCAGAGCTTTTTTTTTTTTATTGCTATAAAGAAATTATATTTCTCTGAAAATTTAAAGCGAATCCTCTTGAAATAAATATGTCCTTTTTCAAAGCAGGCCTTGGGGAGGAAGATGAGAAAGTTGCCGGGGTCACATTGCCACGGCAAAGAGGAATAGGCTGCTCAGGCAGGGCTGAGCATGGTGTGTGGCCGTGGGGCTCTGCCTGCCGGAGGGGTAAAGACCGAGGAGTCCTCGGGGCGGAAGGCGCGGGTCCCCGGTCGGGGCTGTGGCTGCGTGTCGGAGGTGCCCTGGCAGGGAGACGCTGGGGAGCCGGGGCTGTGGGTAACAGCTGAGCCTCACCGTGTCCCCAGGAAAAGGCAGAGCGGAGGAGGCACATGGGCGAGGGAGTTTTGCGGGAGGCGAAGGCGGTTGGCGCTGCCAGAGCCCCCCTGAAGGCTGCTGCCGCCCGAGCACCCTCTGCCCGCTGCTCCCGGGGCTGCCCGGTGCAGCCCACCGTGGGCCGGCCGGGCCGGGAGCTGGGCTGGGACGGGCTCCCCGGGCCCTGCCGAGCCCCCGTTGAACGTGCCCGCTCCAGCCCCGGCGCGGTGGCGGGGTCACAGCCCTGGTGAGCAGTGTGACCCTGAGAGGGAGGCGTGCAGCGAGGAATTGCCCCAGAAAAGCTTGGAAGGACCCTCCGTGATGCTCTTCTAAACCAATTTTGAGTAAGTGAGGCTTGACACCCATGTCATTAGGAAAATAAAATTAATATGCCTCAAAACATGACTATGCTCGAACCCCTGTCCTGCAGCTATTTTGCTGCCCGTGCCCCTGGCTGTTTGACAAAGGTGTAATTGTCCGCCAGTCCCCAGATGCACTTGTACCTAGAAAGCTTTTACGAGGCTGATTTCACTGCTGAGTAAACTTGATGGCAGCGCTCTCACTTAAGGCCAAGCAGATGTACCATTCAACGTACTTCAATTTTATCAGTCCTATTAAACACATATGAAATGTTCTGCTCCTCACATAAACAGCAGGGAACCTCGCGAATTGTTTGCACCGGTTCCAATTTAATCCTGGGTATAAGTGTGAGAGGAATGAAACCCCTCGTTAATTTAATTCCTGAAGATGTTGGGCGCTCGCTGTGCATTGCAAATCAAATCCAAGCAAGTGCGTTGGCTTCGCAGGCCCCACACAGCGATCTGCAATTGGACCTTCTGCTCCACGCCAGAACCCCAGCCGTGTCTCTGCTGCCTTTTCACTTGAATTACACGTCCCCGAGGGTCTGCCTTCCCGGTGCCAACTCCTGCAGAACTGACCGATAGCAGCAGCTCTGGCAAGCCACTTTAATTCCTCCTTGCCTTTGGTAGCTACCTGTTTAAAGATAAAATAGATAAATTAAAAAGAAAGAGGCAGCATGTGCCATGGCAGGTTGAGAGCAGAGCTTGCGCTGCCTGTTTTGAAGCTTCTTTCCTGCTCTTGGATGCCGCCTGCTTTGGGATACCAAAGCTCTTCCCTCGTGTAAGTCTTTCTCCTGTCCCACCACTGTTTTTCCGTATGGGCTGGGGCCTTCTTCCCTCTCTCAAATTTAGCTGAAGTGAGCCAAATTCCGAAATCACAGCAGGGAGGGAGGAGGAAGAGATGGTGGTGGACAGACAAGCAGCACAATTGCATCAGCTTCGCTTCCTAAGGAAATGAGGCAAAAAAAGATTCAGACGGCCTGGGCAAAGCGATAGAGAAGTTCGTATTCCCGTTTCCCTTGGCGGCAGTGCTGCACTGTGACAGGCGATCTTTTATCACTTCTCTAAACAAAGTGCAGCTGGGACCGTGTGATAAATCTCCCCCTTGCCCCATACCGCTACTGAAATAACTCAGAAGTGTCGGTTCAAAAAAGGACGTGCTGCATTTCTTCCCCTTATTAGCAGAAATAACAAGCCTGCGTTTGATAATCTGGCCTGCTTGGAAACGTCAACTCTTCCATTTTCCATCTGAATGAACAAATGGAGCTCTCTTACGCTATCTCACAGCGTGCCGGGAGCGTGCGTCCTCTCTGGGTAGCTCCGTCCTGTAAAGCGCTGAAGCTCGTAGCATAACAGAACAATTTCCAGGTGCATTCGGCTTTTCGGGAGGTACATGCTGTTGCCTGATAAGGGTGCCTGTTGTGCTCAGCTTTCCCATTAAGCGCATCACTGCAGATAAAACTTGTCGCAGAAGACATGAGCACAACGGTGGCTTCAGAAAGCCACCTGGAGGAAAACCTGACGGGAAAACGGGACCGCAGGTGCCCGTGCTTGACGCTGGCACAAGCAGAAACTGCGTGGGGAGAGGGGACGGGGACCAATGTTACATCCTCTGGGAAGGGAAGCCTTGAGCAGCTCCTGACAGACCTGCCTGTCACGCGAAGCGTTTCCTCCCGCTTCTGGTCCTCGTCTCACGGCGACTGCAAGGCCGTCGGTAGCGCTCATTTCCCCAGGTGGGTTTGTAAGGGAAAAACGGACTGGTTTACTTACACAGCTAACGTTTACCACAGGAATGTATTCGTTAGTTTGCCTTTTCCCCTGCTGGTGCTTCATTTAATAACGTGACAGGCTTTTTGCATGTGTTGGCTCCTCAGAGCCCGCGTGTGGCAGGTGGGACTGGGCAGCGGGGATAACACACTGCAGTGCGTTACTGCAGTGCAGGAGGCGGGCAGGGCCGCAGGGCCCAGCGCTGCTCCTCAGGCTGGAAATCCCAGAGCAGCCCCCGGGTCACCTGGCCATCCCTTTGTACAGCCCAGAGAGCGACCTGCTCCCCAGCCAGACGCTCCGGGAAGGAGCAGCCTTGCTGTAAGCAGCCAGCAGGACCGGGCTGGGACCTGACGAGGACGGCCTTGCTCCTGCCGTGATACGAATGTGCCGCCCCAAGGGCGGGAACCTCCGCCCCGCGCCCGGCCCGGCCCGCGCCGCCCCGCTCCCCTCAGCACCGCCCCGCTCCCCTCAGCACCGCCCCGCCCCTCAGCACCGCCCCTCAGCACGGCCCCGCCCCGCCCCTCAGCACCGCCCCGCCCCTCAGCACCGCCCCGCTCCCCTCAGCACCGCCCCGCCCCGCCCCTCAGCACCGCCCCGCCCCGCCCCTCAGCACCGCCCCGCTCCCCTCAGCACCGCCCCGCCCCTCAGTACCGCCCCTCAGCACGGCCCCGCCCCGCCCCTCAGCGCCGCTCTGTCCCTTCGAGGCCGCCGTAGGGCGGCACGTGGCTCTCTCGCGCCGCGGCCGCGCGGTGGCGTCGCTCCGCAGCGCCCGCGTAAGTGGCGGCGGCGGCGGGAGGCGAGGGGCCGGGGCCGGGGCCGGGACGGAGGCCGGGGCCGGGACGGAGGCCGGGGCCGGGGCCGGGGCCGGGGCCGGGGCCGAGGCCGAGGCCGAGGCCGAGGCCGAGAGCGGCCGCCCGCCCGCCCGCCTCTCCCGCTCGTCGGGGCCTGCGCCGGGGACGATGCTGCGGCTGCGGTGGGGGCTGAGGGTTGTGAGCTGCGGCCTTTCCGCCCCGGCGAGCGCGGCGTGCGGCGGGCCCTGGCGCCGGCTGGGCAGCGTACGTACCCGCCGGGCCGCCGCGCTCTGCCGCTCGCGTTGGGGAGGTGGGAGAGGCCGGGTGGGCTGCGGGGGGAACCGCCTGGGTTCGCCCTCTTCTCACCCTGCCGGTCTTCCCAGCAGGCCCGCCGGGCTGCGGGCTGCCGTGTGGGCCAGGCTGTGCGGGCCCTGCTTCCCTTCTCCTTCAGCGAACGGTGGCAGCCTCGGGGAGGTGACACGGCCTGGGAGGGATCGGGGGGTGGGCGCCATTCCTGCCTCCAGCTTGTTAAACGGCCCTGGGTGCCCCCCTCTGCTGCTCCGGGGGATGGAGCTGCCGCTTTTTGCCTCAGTTCCTTGCTGAGTCCTGTCTGCTGCTCTGTCCCTTGCAGGTTCTCACAATGGCCGAGGAGTTGAGAGCAGCGGTCGCCAGCCAGACGAAGAGGCTGAACAGCAGCAGTGAGGTGGTTGAAAGGCTAGAAGAAAATGGACATCAAAATAAAAGGTTGAAGAGAGATGCGGATGAGGACGATGTGGAGGATCAGAATAAAAAGTCACCCAAAAGAAAGATTGTGTTGTTGATGGCATATTCAGGGAAAGGCTACCATGGGATGCAAGTATGTGGCTTGGCAGAACAACGTGGCCTGCTTTTTTTTGAAGTCTGTTGGGTTTATAGCTGTAGTCATAGTGACTGCGTAGGGAAGCAATTGCAGCTTGAAAAGCGGGGCAGGAACAGTGCATGCCTGGATTCAGATGCCTTGGTAGTAACTTGAATAAAAAAAGTCAGTGGTACATCTCTGATATTTGGTGATTCTAGTGAGTCTGTCTTTAGTATAGAGCATCAGCAGAAGATCTTTCACAAACTGCTGCAGACAAGGCTCTTGAGGAGGCTGAAAGCACGGGCACTGCAGTTCTGTCAAAACCTGAAGTGCTGTGTAGCGATCCTCTTCTGACCAGTGCTCCAGCTTCTGGTTGAAGCTTTACATTTCAAAGCAGTTGGGCTAAGTTTCTTTTAGGTTAGACCTCAAGTTGTCTCACTACGTGCAGATTCCAGAGAACTGAGCTGCGTATTTGAATGAAACAAATTTGCTTCTATGTTGCTGCCTCCTGTACTTTTAAAAAGATTATCTGTACTTGAAGACATTTTAAATTTTCCTTTTTTGACGCACTCTAATGGGGCGGCTTGTAGCAGTTTAGAAACAGGAAAACTGTCGCAAGACTTCTGTGTTTGCACGTGGAAGAAAAGGGATGTTGCTTCGTGACAGCACCAGCACTGGAGCAGGGCCCCAGCACCAGACCCGCCGGTGCAGGGGTGGTCTTGTGGCACGCAGTATTGGCAGCAAGAGGATGATCTTGCTCCATCTGCTGCTCCTCTCGGCGTACTGCAAGCTCCATACGCACTATCGAGGCGTACTTTAAAAGCTCCACGGGATAATTGATAAGATTGCACACGGACAGGAAAGGGAGTCTTTCATGCTTATGCAACAAAGTAGATTTGTTCAACAGCAGTAAACCTTACGCTTGTGGGCACATCCGTGTAAGCGCCTGTTAGCTTTACTGCTCGCGTAATTGAATGGTACGTGTCGAGGGCGCGTGCTTTGAAGCCTCGCGCACAATTGGAGTTGTGCATTTCTGTTATAGTCCATCTGTGTGTTGAGCGCAGAAGTCACTGGAGAAAACCATAGTCTGTGTTACACAACAGCTCAGGTGAACTGAGCAGAAGAACCCAATCTAATTTCTAGAAGCAGAATTTGCAGAGGGCAGGTTTGGAGCAGCAGCTGTTAACTTGCAGGCACTGGAACAGTGTGTCATTGGTGCTGTTTCATGCAGTTGAAGGAATCATCAAAAAACTCCATTGCAGAAGTATTGCACAGTGAAATTAGAGATTACCCTTCACTTGCAATAACAGTAAAAGGTAAATCAGAATGTAGGTGTTTTATTAACACTGTCTGTATAAAATATAGTTAGTTCTGTTAGAGAATGGCAGTGCTTTTAGGGCTGTGAAAGGAAGGCTTTTAAAGAATTTCACGACAATGTTTGATTAACAAAATTTTTCAGTTACCATCTTCAATTATCCAATTATTACTATTTGTTCTATACTTATTTTTACTATATGTCCTCTTGTAGAGAAACGTGGGATCTTCACAGTTCAAGACGATTGAAGATGACTTAGTATCTGCCCTTGTTCAGTCAGGCTGCATCCCAGAAAACCATGGGGAAGATATGAAGAAAATGTCTTTTCAGCGGTGTGCTCGAACAGATAAGGTACGTTGGTTAGGGCCTGTGCTCTTAAACTCTGGCGTACCCCCACCGGTGCTACTGGGATTGACTGGAAAAGCGTTGTCTAGAGTGAGATCCAATAGCACAGTGACTGTTGCTTGAAATTTCTCCTTTCATCCACTACAGAGCTTAAGTACAAGCAAACATTTAGAAAGCGCAGGATATTGATTAGATGGTGTTTGTAAAGCTGGTGCTTCCTACCTAAACTTTGTCTGTATTTCTGTCACATTCATCTGCTTCAGCCTCCCAACCTGCTGCTCCTCCTCGTTGCTGCTGCCTGGTTGATGCGGCGCTTGAGAGTTTAGCTGCATCTCGGTTGATTTTAAGCCTGCCACAGTGGGGTTCTAAGTCTGAACTGGAGTTCATGGCTGATCTTATCTATAAGTAATTTCTTTTCAGTTGATGCTTTACTTAATAGCAGTCAAATACAGTGAGATGTCATGGAAGGGAGTGCAATATTCTGCTATCTAAGATTGCTAAGGTGCTGTATGGCTATACAGCACCAGGAGGTCTTCCAGGAGTACTCTGACTTGGATTTCTGCCTGTGGCCTTGCCTTTGCCTCGCTTCAGCCTGGAATGACCAGTGAGAAAACGGAATAAACTTGTTCTTCAGCTATTTCAATTCTGCAAGTGCTATCCCAGAGCTTCCAAGGTACATAATTATGTGTTTGTGTGTTTTATGGTTTTTATAGGGTGTGTCTGCAGCTGGACAGATTGTGTCGCTAAAGGTCAGGCTAATAGATGACATCTTAGAAAAGATCAATAACCATCTTCCTTCTCACATCAGAATTCTGGGTAAGGATACTGGAATGGGCAGAGAAAATCTTTTCGAAGAGGAGCTTTCTCCTGCAGAAGGTCTCTCCCTTACCATTATAATTTTACTCATAAGCAGTTTAGTTTTAACATGAATTCCTATGTTTCTGTTAGTTTGAAATTAGGGTTGTATAAAATAAGCCTATCTTTTGACTGTATTTTATTTAAAAAAATATTCTTGTTGGTAGGAGGGAGATCACAATCGGGTTGTAACCTACTGATTCAAAAACCTAATGTCACTTTTAAAATAAGGTCTGAAGAGAGTCACTGGGGGATTCAACTCCAAGAACAAATGTGATGCCAGAACCTACTCTTACATGCTGCCGACATTTGCCTTTGCCCATAAAGACCATGATGTGCAGGAAGAGGTTTATCGACTGGACAAAGAGACCCTTGAAAAAGTCAATAAACTGCTTGCATGCTATAAAGGAACACACAACTTCCACAACTTCACATCTCAGAAGGGACCCAGGGACCCCAGTGCCAAGCGGTACATAATGGAGATGTACTGTGGAGAGCCATTTGTGAGGGAAAACATAGAATTTGCAGTGATCAAAGTGAAAGGTCAGAGTTTCATGATGCACCAAATAAGGAAGATGATTGGGCTGGTGATAGCTATTGTGAAAGGTTATGCTGCCGAGTCTATCATAGAGCGCAGCTGGGGAGAGGAGAAAGTAGATGTCCCCAAAGCTCCAGGACTTGGGCTGGTCTTGGAAAGAGTACACTTTGAAAAATACAACAGACGTTTTGGAAATGATGGGCTGCATGAGCCACTGGAGTGGACAGAGGAGGAGGAGAAGATTGCTCTTTTCAAAGAGCAGTATATCTATCCTACCATTATCAACACGGAAAAGGAAGAGAAATCCATGGTGAACTGGCTAAACACCCTCTCCATTCATGACTTCAACTCTTCTGTTGTTGGGATGCAAGCTAACAACAAAAATTCAAAGGTAATGATTGAAGCCATTATTTTATCAAATGGAAGCTGTCAAGTTGAAGTAGCTCTTCCCTTACTAACATTTTTGTTTTCCATGAATATGCCGTGGAAGATGACAGTCATCTGGAGTATGAAATGTTTATTATCTTTTCCATCTTTGTGTACTTGATGATAGTGGAATGAACTACACAAAATGTTATTTTTGCAGGGTTTTGCATGGAGCAGTTGAGGCAGAGAGGAAGGAATGCTTTAAAGCAGAGGCCAATTTGCAGACTCATAAACTGGCAACAGAAATTGTGGACACATCACCAGCCTTTGCTATTGTGAAGCTGTTTGAGAGACTAGTGTTCAGGTTGACAATTTCCCTTTAAATAGCTGCTGGCTCTTTGTATTCACTGATTTTGGGCTAATTCTCATTTTGTGTAATGCCCTTTTCATGAGATAAGGTTTGGAATCGGGGGGAAATTTAGGACCAGCTTTTTTAAGTAAATCTACCATGAGCTCAGAATGGGTCATCAGACCAACTCCTGCTGAGTAAAATGACACGCTGTGAAATCTGATTTCTGACAACAGGAACTGCTGTCAGTTGGCAGTTAAACAAAAGTGTAGAATACATTTTTAACCAAAAGAAAATTTCAGTTTTAAGTTAAAGAATTTTTTTTCTGGTTGAGATGTAGAATAGCCTCATAAGAAAAGAGTGGAAAGATGTTTGGGACGTGCTAGAAGTAGGTTGGAAACCGCATGAGGAATCTTGAGTCATGCTCACAAAGTATTTCTTTAAATTGACAACCACTGGAGTGACCTAAAATACAACAGTGCTTGATTGGACAAGTCCCTGATCAACCTGATCTAACTTTGAAGCAAGCCTTGCTTGAGTGGGAGGTTGGACTTGATGACCTAAAGATATCTTACAGTTCTATATGTAATTCAAGTTTTCTTGGTCACAGGGCTCGCAAATCCTTGAAGGATGAATGATGGGCAGGGCTAAAAATTCTGTGTAGTGCAACTTGGAAGAAAATAATGACCTTTTTTCACTTAATGGAGTCTTTAAAATTAGCTTTAGTTTGTGTAGATAATAATCCTGCTCTAAAGAATGTTAGGTTTAATCCTGTCTCTGCCATTTTTTGTTTGAGTAGGAGAAAGAGTTTCACCATATAAAATAAAACTTACAGCCTCGTTGAATAGTACAAGCAAGATACCAGAAATTTCTCAGGGTTATTTTTGTACTTGTGGTAATTGTTTTTCTGAAGTGTCGTGCTGTGTGAGGACATTTGTGACAGGAGGTTATGACAAATGCCACATTAGTTGGGTTAAATGGGACCCAAAGAGACCGTGTGATGCAGAGAGTCTTACCTAGCTCAGGGGTCTTGATGATACTGCTGACAGGACGTACTGCTGACAGGTTCAAAATCACTGATGTATTGCTAGCAGGAGGCAGGTCTGCTTGCTTTAGATAAACTCCACCAAATACAGCTTTGGCATCGTAGTTAGCACAAGCTGTCTGGAGAAGGATAAATAAGGGATGATATGACAGACTCCTTTGAGATTTTGCAGGCTGTTTGCACTTCAGTGAGCTGCGGTTGCTGTTACGAAGGCAACCGTCTAAGTCTCTCAGAATTTGTTTTGTAGTAGGATATTAAATTGTCAATGTAAAATTCATAGGATTTGGGGGTTTATATGTTTTCAGCAAGTGGTGGTGAGGAAAAAAAGGAGTAACTACAGGCATATTGTCATGTTAGCCTTTCTTTATAAAATCCTTTGATGCCAATCATATCAGTCAAAATACTTGCTTCAAAAAATTATGTAATCCCCCCAAATTTACTGCATCGTATTGACTTACTCCTGAAGGAGTGGCTTCCAGTTAAGAACTCAGACTTCAGTTTCCTTCTAAGTTGCTAACATTTGTCGTATTTCCCTAATACTGACTTTGTTTTTAAACAAGTATTAGTGAGCCCTTGCATAGCTCTAATACAGTTTGGAGGTAAATTCTCTGCAGCAGACAAAACAAAATTCTCAAATCTGGCTTTAGACGATGTAACAAACTTAACTTTTGCGGGACTGGCATGAAAAAAGCCCTTGTTAACTTGTCTCACCTGCATTTATTTTAAACATCAACATTTCATGCCATTTCCCCACTTTAAGTTGCCCACATGCTGCAGGTCGTAATCATGCAGTTGTAGGTATAAATGAGAAGAGATTTCTTCTGCTGGTGAGTGTAACACAATGTACAATTTATTTTGCTACAAGAAGCATCATTCACTATTACAGAACTTTGTTACAATAGATGGGTCTAAGACATGAAGTTGGGATCTAGCCCCGTTTTCTTATACTTTTGGAGAAGTTTAAAGTCAATGTCTTTGATTTAGGTCAGTCTCTAGATGTGAATGAAATACTGACAAACCATTTTCTATTTTACTTTATAGAACAGCAGCGATCTCGAAGGCAGTGATGGTTGTGATGATGATTCCGACTGAGCCAGTAAGTGGCTGGACGTGGGACCCTTACTGCTTGGAATTCCCTTTGTCTACAAAAAAGTGGCCTTTCTAAATCCAAGAATCCAGTAAAGCAGGGGTTTGTGTGCTTGCAGAACAAGAACCGGATGCCCAGGAGAAACTGGTTGGGGAAAACAGTGCAGTAGAAAAAGTGAAAGAGGCTTTTTATACCACTGACTGATTCACCTGACTGATATACTTGAAAATAGTGTAATGTAAAAGAAGCTTTCTAAAAGAATCTTGTCATGCAGGATATCTTAATTGCTATTTGAATCATGTTTTTTATTATATGTTTACCTGGAAAATAGTATTTGAATATGTATAATCTCTACATAAAGGTGGGGCAAACATTTTAATATACTCTCTTTTTCGTTATTATATCATGAAGTTATGACTCCATGAACTTTTGATTTTTTTTTTAATTTATTATTTTCTTCACCTTTACCTAACCTGATCTCTAAATACCATTAAGCTTTTATTTTCTATGTCATCCGTGACTTTCCTGTGGAGTAACATTGTATTGGTTAGGAACTCATGCTGACTGCTGTGAATTCTTTTGGTATTGAAACAAATTTTCTGTCTTTTCTAAAGCTTTGCAAGTCTAAAAGAAGTGATTCCTTACTCAGTGAGAGGTCTTAATTTTGGAACATGGACTGAACTGTGTATTTCAAGACGAGACCTTTTCTTTGGGAGGTGTCATCCTCCCAGTATTGCCCGCGTGCTTGGGCAGACTCAAGAACAGAGATCCACAGCTACGTGTGTAATTGAGCCTTTACTGCCTGAGGTGTCGTTTCACAGACCTGTAGTTGAGACGTGAGGAGAAGATGTGAATCAGTTGTTAGGACTGCAATTCAAGGTGTGCAGCCGTGAACATTCTAGTGTTGCCTGTGGTGGATCACAAAATGTGTTGCTGCTGGTTTAGTGTTTCTGGTCTTGGTGGAAACTATCTAGACATCTGCTAGATTTGGGGTTGAATCAATTTAGCATGCGTGAAAAGCATGGTGCTGACTTCCTCTGGGCTTTAATCAAGTCTGCCTTCACTTTGTGTGTGTGAACTCGTAATTCCCATCAAGCTGCTCAGAACAGAGGAATGTGTGCAATGATACAGGAAGCACATCTGAGGACTGCCTTCCTTTGGGAATCAGTTTAATTTTCTGTGTTTTGGGGATCTGCATACCCTGGAGTTCTTGTTCTCCTTTCCTCAGCTGTGGTTTGACTTCTGGTTCTTGTTTCCAACTCTCCACGGAGGTGGTGGAAGAAAAAACAAGTAAAGGCAGCAGCCTTCCTGCTTGTAGAACACTTTTGGAAGGAGTGGAACAAGACTCTCCAAGCATTCGGGTGTTGGTACGAGTGCTTGATACGCTTCCCTAGCTGGGTCTGTATGGAGACTTGCTTTGTGATATGGTAGTTACTGGGTATGAGGAGGCAGCTCTTTGCTCCTTCATTCCGTGGTTTCTGGCCAAAGCCTCTGATTTTATGGCTCCTTCTGGAATTAGTTGTTTTGGGTTTGGTTTTTTTTTTTTTCCCCAGAGCACAGGTGTCCCTTAAAAAAGGGATTTGCTTTGTTTATTTCATCTGGGTTTTAATTAGTGCTTTCTATTTTATTGTGAAGGTGTCGCTCTATTTTATCAGAGTGAGTGTGTAAGTGTTCTGGAGAGGGACTCTACCTAGGTAATTTTCACTTATATCCCTTGCTTTTGTCCATACTGTTGACCTAATCTGCATTAGTCTTCTATCCAAAGCTCTTATCTTTCTATCCCTTTCAATCTGAAAAAAAAAAACCCCCTTTATTTGCTTATAATAAAGGCCCCAAAACTGACATGCATCTCAGTTGAAATCAACGAGAATTTCTATTTATAGCTTTTGGAGAAAACAAAATAATAATAATAAAAAAGGGTATTTCTTACTTCTTGGTATGTGTGCTGTTTTATTTCATGGGGATTATTAATTTGGTATTTCAGCCCCCGTTTCGGTGCAGGAGCTGAATAAGAAAAAAAAATACAGAGGTGGTGTAAATTCTAAAACGGACTCTGAAAGGGCGCAGCACTAAGGTGCCTTACGGGGAAGAAAATACTCGGAGGGAGCGCGGTGCTGGATGCGAAGGCCGCTGTGGAGGGCAGGGACAGCGCGGCCGCGGAAGGCCCGCAGCGGCCCTCGGACGCCTCAGCCCTGGCAGGTGCCCGCGCTGGGGCGCGGTGCCCCGCTGGTGGCCCTTCGCGGCAGGCGGCGTGCGGGCCGCCCGAGGGCCAGCGCTGTATTTTCAGGGAACAGCAGATTCCGTGCCGCCGCCTGAGCTTCACTCGCCGCTGCCATGCAGGAGCCCGCCTGCCCGCCCCAGGGCCAGCCGGGCTTCGCGCATGCGCCCAGCTCGGCGGCTCACCCCCTCTCTTTGCGGGTGGGACCGTCGGGTGGGGGGGTGTCCCCCCCCCCCCCTTCCTCCCCCCAGGTGAGAGGGGAATGGTATCGCTTAGCGCCCGGCGGGGCGGGGCCGGCTGAGGGGGCGGGGCGAGGGGCGGCTGCCGGCGTGGCCGCGGCCGCGAGGGGGCGCCGCGGTCGCTGTGCCTCGCGGAGCGCTGCGCGGCGGGGCGGGCCCGGCGGGGCCCGGCGGCCCAGGTGTGTGCGGGGCGGCGGCGGTGCGGGGGAACGGGGCACCGAGTGGGGTCAGAGGCGGGCGCCCGGCGGCCCAGGTGTGTGGCGGTGCCGTGGCGGTGCGGGAGAACGGGGCACCGAGTGGGGTCAGAGGTGGGCGAGGGCTGGGGGCGGCGGAGAGGTCGGGGTCGCGCGGGCGCTCTGAGGCAGCTGAGGGCGGGCTCTCCCGCCTCGGTCTGCGCACCCAGATGCCGCGCCAGGGCTGCTGAGCTGGGCGTTAGAGTCTATTTTTCTCTTTCGTGGAAGATGGAGGGCGTGAAGTAAACTGCCTCCTTCCTCCCTCGGGTACCGCAGCCCCTCCGTGGCGGTCAGTCAGCAGCCGTGCAGCGGCGGGCGCTGCATTGCAGCCGGTTGGAAAGTTCCTGACAGGAGAGCTGCAGGTGACGCTACCCGCCCCGCCCGGCACCGGCGGGTTTCAGGTGCATCTTGCAGCAGAGGGGCTTTGATAATGCATTGCCCTTGTACCTTCAGGTAACTTTATCTTTGCATTCAAGCTTCTTCACAGCCTGGCCAGTAGTGCTGCAGACGTTATCCTATTTTGAAGGCAGCATTCAAACCCTGCTTGGGTTTGTATTAATGGCATACGTGGCTGTAATGTACTTGTAGGATAAATCATTCTGCCCCTCAAACAGCAGCGCTTTATGAAATGAGAGATCTGGGAATTGCATGAGCGACGCTGGGCATCACCCTGTTGTTACAGCTTCCATCGTCTCCAGTGCATGACCGTGTACGAGAGCACCAGCCTCGCTCAGTCTCCACGCTGTAGTGTTGGTCATCATGAGTCCGTGTGTTGGGGAAAGCCTGAAGCGCCTGTTGACTATCCTGTGTCGTCGTGCTGCAGGAATCCTCTGTGTCTGACTGCTAGAAATAAAGTAACTGGATAAATCTACTGGAATGATAAAGAATTCAAGTGGTTAAATTGAGCTAAAAGGTCCATGACCATTGAGATGAACTCTCTTATAAAAGTTGGGCAGGAAGCAATTCTGTGACTGTAAAAATAATGTCATAGCAAAAAAAGGAGGATGTAAAAGTGAAATCAAGGGTAAATGTGAATAGGGCTTTGGAGGTGGTAGACCAATGCACCATTTTATTGATAATGAGATACTTTATTAGGTTAACTTCATTTTAGTTCCAAAATAGTACTTCACATAGAGACTCATCATTAGTTTTTATAACAGTTTAAAAAAAATGTCGCAACCTTTAAAATAACGCTGCTACCTCTCGTACATATATTAATGATTTGTGATAAAGTATTTATGACCAAATGTAAGTTTTAAGCTTTGTAATTAAAGATAATTGCTTTAATGAGATTCTCTGTAATTGTAACATTATATCGAATACCAATTATTATACGATTTAAAAACCCTCTAGAGAAAATCTTAGAAATCTTAGTGAGCGCTGCACATCTCATTTTCCATGCATTGGGCTTAAATTTGTACCCTCTGTGCCTAATTTGTTGTTTTCTTTAATTGATGTTGTTGCATGAAATTTTTCCTTTTTGGTCATTTGATACCCTGATAGACATTGGTTGCCTAGCTATCACCTCTTTGTAGGATGTTGTTAAAAAAGATCTTCATGTTGTCAGGTTAAAGAGCAGATAAGTACATTCTAGACTAGCATGCTGATTGATTTGCATCTTCATAGCTTTTAGGTATGCAGTTGTATGTAGTATCGTAGAAAGTTGATTTGACCGACTATGTAACAGTCTGTACTGCTGCTTTCTTTGGCTCTTTTTGATATTCCACTATTTTAACTACTGAAACTGCAATTTTTAGAAGTTTCTCTGCAGGTGGAATGTCTCCTGTTCCTCAAGTGGCTCAACAGATTAGCCAGGAGCAAAGCCAACAGCAAAATGGACCAAACTTGTCAAGTTTGCATAGTTCCTTACTTGCTCCACGCGGCAGGAACCCAGCTTTTCTTCAGCAGGTACAACCAGCAGGCTGTGATAAGAAGCACGTGCTTTTGGTCCCAACTCCAGTTCCTGTACAGCGACAGGTATCAGATTTGTGTAGTATATTGTATGTGGCTTTGAACAGCTGGTTTTTGTCTTTGTTTGTATTGTAATTGCTGTTGTCGTCTATTCTCCACCATTAAATAGTCTGCCTGAATACTGGGAAGAGAGTACCCTCAGAGCGGTAACATCTGTCTTGTTAAGAAAGTCTAGACGAGATCAATTTTTGGCACTTTACCGCTACTTTCCCTGGAAATTTTACTTCTGTGAAGAACATACCTCTTCATTTATGTCATTTGTGATGGCTACCCAACTCTCAGTTTAAATATTCTTGTGCTGGATTTTCGTTTTCATTGAATCAAATTCATTTCATGCTTCAAAGTAAATTTCAAACGTGTGTGGAAGGTTGCAGGTAAGTAAGTTACAAGGTGCAGCAAGAGGGAACAGCGTGCTGACCTCTCACTGTATCCTGGCAGTGTTGTCCTTTGTGTTTTGTATCGAGACTTCGTGGATGACAGAATTTATTACTCCAACCTGGGGAGAAAGGAGCAAATAGTTTCAGTAAGTTTTGCAAAAGACTTTACCAAGCACTAATAATTTGCTTTAGAGAGCTGCTGTATAGCACAGCTGGGTATAAATCTTTCTTTACAGTAAAACTTTGTCTTCATTTAAATTTAGAATGCTCTGTCGATAGCTGTGTCTCTCTTTCGGTTTTAATGGGTGGTGTAGATATGCCATATGATTTTTCTTGCATACAGAAAAGGAATGAGAAGGAATCAGGCAGATTCTCTAGCAAAGCAGAATTTATTCTCGTAATGAAATCCTAAAAGGCGATGTAATTAAGCAGAATCAATTATTTTAACATTTTATGCAGCATATTTAGAACAAGGGGGGAAAAAATCACAATGAGAATTTGTGCTGCTTGTGCTTACTTGCCAGCAGTTGCAGGACACTTAATGTGTTAATAAAAATGCCATAAACTAAATGTATTTTTATATTAACTTTTTAGGGAATTCTGTCCATCTGCCATTTGGCAGGGCATTTCAATTCTGTGAAAATTCTCACTGAATCAGCCCTGCTCTTCTGATGAGATATAGAGGTGCTATATTTTAGGAGGAAAAAATGAAATTCTAAAGACTGAGTACCACTGCATCCCAAATTTCTCTACTGATTTTTACATAATACGGCTGCATCACAAAGTCCTTCAGAGACTTTACATAAATCTGCACAAGATGTGTTATTCATTATCTTTTAATAAAGTGCAACTTCAAACAGCGTAGAATGTTTCCAAGGACTGAATAATCATTTTGATTGGTTATTCATGTAACATTTTTCACAGCGTCTCTGTCTTGGTTTTGTGTTGTGCAGTAGGAAACATAAGTTTAATTATGTTTACTTGAAGGAAAATGAGATTCTGCAGCAAATAACAGCACTGAGGAAAGAAGGCTTATGGTCTCTGAAGCGTCTGCCCAAACTCCAAGAGGCCCCACGGCACAAATCACACCATGATTATCTTTTGGAAGAAATGCAGTGGATGGCAACTGATTTTGTTCAAGAAAGAAGATGGAAGATGATAACTGCCAAGAGAGTAATGTGAATTTGATATTTTCAACCTGAGAAGGGGGGAAGGATAGGCAGCATTTTCATGGTTAGGACGTGATCGCTGAGGATGTGTGAGTTTTGGTTTGCCTCTCCACTGTGTTTGTAAAGTTTGGGCAGTACTCCTAAAGGGATTGCACTTTTTTTCTTTCTTTAGAAATATGCTTGTTAGATGGAACATGGTGAAAACTTAAAATAATTTTATGGTTTTATTCAGCTGATTTTAAGTGTGGCTCGTCATCACAAGGATGTGATACTTCATAAGGAAACATGCAAGAAAAGACAAGAGAAGCACCTGAGGACTGTTGCTGCTTTTACTGCTAGAGAAATTGAACGTTTCTGGTCCACCATTAAACAGGTAAATGTAAAAAAATGAAAAAAAAAAATAAATCTAAAGACGTACTGAATAAAAACCTATTGGACCATAACAGCGAGAATCTTACAACTGAGCTTTGCTCAGCCCAAGTGGTGAATATTATCTGTTGGTAAAGACAGCTTCATGTTATGGTTGCATGAGTAATTTCAGGCCTTATATGTCACGAAGGAGAGTGCTTCGCTAATCCTGGTCAGTGCAGTTGGCTCGCTGCAGACATTTAAGTTTTGATGTGAGTTATTCTTGGGTAGCTCTCGCTTATTACGTGGATGACTTCTATGCATGGTCAGTTTTGTACACACTGTTTTTTTTTCTGAGGGCTCTGCATTGTAGCCATGTCTGATGCCTGTCTTACTGTTGAAGAAATGTGAAGTAATTCATAGCTGTATTTGAAGCTAAGTGCATTGTGCATTCATGTTTGTAATTTCCTTCTGCTCTTTTTCCCCCCACTCTCTCTTGATTTTAGGTGGTAGATTTAAAACTGCAAGTGGAGTTAGAAGAGAGGAGGAAGAAAGCATTAAACTCACAGAACAACTCAAAAAAAGGTAATAAGAACCTAGGACTTTTTTTTTTTTTTTGCATGACCTTTTTTTTTCTTTTGCATACTGTAGTAGTAGTAGTATAAAATAAAAATAAATGTTCAGGAGCTAGTATTTTGGTCTTAGTTTTGAGTCATAAATATCTCCTTTCTCTGGCTCGCTAACTTCCTGTAGCTTACTAAAGCTTTGATAAATGCCCTGTAAAGGCTTTTTGTTGCTGAACTCTTGTTTGTATTAGGGTTTAGTTTTATGTCCCTTGGGGGCCATGCATGAGACTGAATTCACTAAAACTATCATGTGTGCACCTGGGTCCCGCTGCCATTTGCCCTTGTTTATGTAGTCAAGTTTGACAAACTTACAGAATTCTTCTAGTGTAGAATTATTGTGTTCTTTAGACCCTGGATTAGCTGCAAATGGCATCAAATCTGCTAATGAATTATTCATCTCAGATATGGCAGCACCATGATTTTTATTATTTTGTGCAGAAATAAGAGACTCTTTGAATAAGAAAGAGAGCCTTCAGAAGGAAGTGGTACTTCCAGATCTTCTCACGTCTACTGTAAAGAAATACATGGGAGATTTAGTAGATGCAGCTGCTGCTGCAGAAGCGTTGTTACCCAAAGGCAGTGCTCAAATCACAACAGCAGTAAAAAGTGATACTCCGTCTTTGTGGTGCGGCACTCTTAGAGAGTATCAGAAGACTGGACTAGAGTGGTTGGCAAAGCTGTATCAGATGAATCTCAATGGCATTCTGGCTGATGAAGCCGGACTTGGAAAAACAGTGCAAGTTGTTGCTTTTTTTGCACACCTGGCATGTAATGAAGGTATGAAATATTCTAGATCTTTTATTTTGTGAATCTATATTTTTAACAGTTCATTAGTGAATGTGTTTTCAGTAAGAGAAAAAAAAAGAATTGCTTTTAATATGGATAATTTAAAGAAATGTACCTGGAATAAATTTTATAAAAAAGGATACACAACTCCTTTCATTGTTAGTGCATGTGTATGTTGTTTGTATATACACAATTGCCTTTTCTTGTAAGTTCTGAAGTGGTATGCAGTCATTTCCAGTCACGCCGTACCTTTTATCTCTATAGGTAATTGGGGTCCTATTCTTGTTGTTTCACCAAACTTAAATGTGCTGAAGTGGGAGATTGAATTGAAACACTGGTGTCCTGCTTTGAAAGTTCGTCTGTATCTTGGGAACCCAGGAGAACTTCTTAAAAAAAGACAGGTATTGTAGAACGTCGTTTCGTCTACACGTGTGCTGGGTAACATAAGCATTACACAGAAAGAAAGTATCAGCCTGAGTCCCGGTTACACCATTGTGGTTAAAAACTTTAGTATAGTGATATCACAACCTAGTTCTTTTCTCTTTTGTTATGTAGCATATTGGAAGAATGAAGATATTTCCTCATTTCATGAATGCTAGTTCATAAGCAGAGTTTGATATTTACCAATAAAATCTGCTTTGATGACCAGCAATGTCTGGCTAGCCTTCTTGTGTATGTACTTACTGGCGTGATGTCCCTTTGCATGGATATTTTTGACTAGTACCTAATCTCTGCATGGAGAAACTCACATCTTTGCTCCAGTGACGTGTACGTCACTATTTGCTGAAGTTTATTAAGAAAATGTGTTGAATTTAGCCATTTTTTGGATGAGAAATTGATGCGTAATCCAGAAGAAGCAACAGGAAGTTTGGTGTGTATTTTGTAGTTTAGAAGCCATGTATGTGTTTTCAGGCTTCAAAACTTCACTAAACTTATTTGCAAAATATGCTGCTGCTTTTTTTTTTTTTCCCCCTCTAATTTTTGTATTCTCAACTTCCATAGTTACAAGGAACTTCTTGGGTTCCTCCATTAACGCTTTTACAACATACAACTTTTATCCCTCCTTTTGGGATGATGTGTCTTTTCCAGTTACTTTTCAATTTCTTTCCTTATTGCAGTCCTTCATATAATCTTAGATTTACTAGCAATTTTTCACTTCTCTCTCAAGTTTGTAGAATTGGGCCATATAAATCATGTAGTAACTGTTTCTTGCCTTGTGATCTGAGCAGGGCAGAAGAAAATTAACGAAATTGCCATAGCTTTGAGCATATTTATTCCTTTAGTTCTGTGACTTTTCCTTTTGTTCTTGCAATTTTGTGTCTTGTGTTTCTGATTTTTTATTTGCCTTTGAAAGTAAATATTAGGATGTTAATTCACACATTTGACAGCTTCTGCGATCAAGTTCATAATAATTTTGATACTTCCGGGTAGAATTTACCTAAAGATTGACACATATGAATCTTAGAGATTAGAATTTATCCATTAAGTATGAAGACTATTGATAACCTGTAACCACAAGTATAAGTATTCTGAAACATGTCCAAACTCTTCAAGGAACAATGCCTAAGGAAAGATGGCTTTTCATTGCCACTTGTTTTTGGATTGCTGGGAAACCTGGCCTACTGTGTTTTGTAGGAAAAGTTTTTTCTTCTTTAAAAACCCAGTTTCTGTTAAGGATATTTTACATAATGTTTCAAACATCACAACCAGAGAGTTAAACTGAGCATTCTCTTCCCTTTTTGGATTTTGAAAGCTTTGAAGAACTGCACTGAGATAAAGTGCAAGATAATCTATTTTAATCCCAGAAGAGGAAACACTTAATAATCTTTGCTCTGAAAGCCATCCAAAAAGCCTTTGGGATTTTTGTGGTTTTATGTTGCAGGAATGGACTGACCCCAACAACTTTAATGTATGTATTGCCTCCTGCAAGCAATTCTTTGAAGACTGTGAAGCATTCATGAGCGTACAATGGAGGTACCTAGTTTTGGATGAGAGGCAGAATGGTAATAATCTGACAGAGAAGCACTGGGATGCAATATTCAATCTCCAGAGGTCTGAAGCATTCATTCAAATTTTTCTTTTTGCTTTTGTCTGTCAGTTACTTTCTGAAATACCTTCAGCGCTTATAACTGCAGGTTTTTAAAATTTTCTTGCTGTGATGTAATTTAAGTTATGAAATAGGTCTTACCTTAATTGTTATCTTCATTGTTCACAGTCATCATCGTTTACTCTTGATGGATACGCTTCTGCCTACTGCCTTAAAAGATCTGTGGGCCATTGCCTGTTTCCTGATTCCAGGGATTTCCCAATCCTACCTGGATTTTACGAAGGTAGCATCTGTGGAGGGGAATGAAGATCATTACCGGAGAGTTGCAGTGAGAGTGCAGAGAGTACGTGTCCCCTGAGGATAGTGTCTTAATACTAGTATCTCTTTCTCTGAGGAAATACAATTAGGAAATTATTGTTTTGTATTCTTTCAGGCAGTGCAGTCTTTTATTTTGCGGAGGTCCAAAATTCATGTTGAGAAGCAGTTACCAAGGAAATATGAGCATGTGATTACATGTACTCTTTCTAATCGGCAGAAGTCAATGTATAAGGACATCTTGTCTCAACCAAGGTACATCTGTCGAGTAGTCCTTAATTGTTCATTCATCATTAAAGTTAGGAACCATTCCAGTTACAATAAGAAAGCTTGTTTGCTAGTGTGTTATTTCTAAGTGAGTCATGAGCAAACCTGAAGATTAAAGCACATTGGCATAATCATAGTGCTGTGCAGGCTAATCATGTTCTACACTTAGTGGTAATTGCATTCAGCCATTTCTTCATTCTGTGTTTGTTTATTTAGATCTACTTGTTTTAGGAGGTGAAAAGAAGCATAAATAAACAGTATTTGCAGATTATGGGACGAACTATATACAAGACAAAATATTTATAAGTTAGACAATTGACCATGTATCATGGTTTTTGTCTAAATTTAGGAACTGAATATCCTAGGTTATATGTTACATTGCTTTTCTGATATGTCTAGTTTGTATTTTCCAGAGAATTTGATAATTTAAAGTGATATTTATTCAGGTGTTAAAGAAAAAGGCCTTAATATTGACAATATGTGTTTCATATATTATCTGATGTCATTCATATATTATCCGACGTCATTTCCATTTGAAATAGAGTGGTTATTTGAGAAATTCAGGGTTATGATAATTCGAGTTTTAAAATCAGAATATATTCTATGAATTATTAAAAGTTTGTGTGAAAGTGAGAGAAGCTGGAGGAATGGAAAACTGCATTTTTAAACTCATACTTTTCTAGGTTTGATAACTTGGTATTATCAGATCTATTCAGAAAAACAATTTGAGTGTGCAGAAAGACCTAAGCTCCTAAAAAGCACTGTTTCTTAAAGATAATTTAAATTATATTTTCGTTTTAAATAACAGAACTCAAGAATGTCTTAGAAGTGGGCACTTTGTCAGTATCCTCCATATTCTGATGCAGCTGCTAAGGGTGTGTAACCATCCTGATCTGATAAGTTCCCGGCTTCCAAGTTCTTCCTTTGTATTAGACACGCTGGAGTTTACAACTGCTTCTCTAGTGCTGAATGCGTTAGGATGGGATCTTTGGAAGGTGAGGAGGGAAGTAATTCTCTTGTGCTTGACTTGATTTGACTGGGAGAGCAGGTGGCTTAGGACATAAAATTTCTTACACATAATTCAAGTTCCAATTAAATTTCAAAATCTGAATTGCTAATTCATTTATTTTTAGAAGCAACTGCTAAGACTATAAATAATAACTGCTGACTTTATGGTAGTACTGAATTTAGTAGGTATGCTGTGAATTTGCTGTCCTTGTCAAAGAAGGTCAGACTATTTTGCATCATTTTTTGGTTTTGCTTAAAGTTCCCAATTAACTGAAACTGATAGGCCTTGGAATCAAGGGAAAGGTGCTGTTCTTGTCCTGTCCTGAGGAGCAGTAAGGGCATAGTTAAGCTGTGTACAGCTCTGGAGATGAGAAGCTGTCTCAGATTCCACAGTTTAGTTTTAACTGTAGTCTGTTTGTTAAAGTTATATTACAAGGGATTTGATCCTTTTTTTTTCCTAGTGATTTCAGCAAGACTAGAGGCTTAAGAAAGACTGGACAAAGCTAAACCAGTAGCATTATGCATCCTGGGGAATTCAAATAGTTACTCCTTTAAGGCTGTTGGAAAAATCATTTTGGGGTGGGGGGACAGGGTGAGTGTCAAAGGCTTGTGATGGACGTAGGGTTACTGTATCAAGGTGGGAATGGATGAGTCTGGAATGACAGTTCTACAAAGACAAATGTTTTAATTACAAGCATTGAATTAACTGCAGAGCTTGTAATTTGAGGATGCTGTCCTGTGTTTGACTCTTGGTAACATGAGCGTAATGCTCTATTTTCTTGGTGTAGGTTGCTCAAACCTTTTAAAGTAACGGCAGCTGCTCTCTGCAAAATCACGTGACACTTGGCTCCTCCGCGTTTTGGTTTAATTCTGGCATCAGCTGTGAGCTTTTTAATAATTCTCAGATAATGTGGTATTATTACTAGTATTATTTTTTTTACTGCAACTGAATGGTAGTAGAATATGTCTTTAGGGTTTTTTTTTTTCTTTTTTTTCTTTTTTTTTTTTTTAATGACTTAAGCATGCAGACTGGTCTCTCTTTGATGTGATTGGGATGGAAAACCAAATGACTTGCTACGAAGCACAAATACTGCCAAAACTGAAGGTAACTAGGAAGCTTATTGAAGAGATCTACTGTTCTGGTTCATCACCCAGACTTGAGCCGGTAAAGCTCAAACCAAAGAGGTATGCAGTGTTTGATTTATTTATTTTAAGTAACAGGTGAAAATGAGTGATATTTGTGAGGGCCGAGAGGGTTCATTCAGAAGCATTTGGTTTTCTTGCTATCTTCTGTTTCCAAACTGATCACTGCTGAAGACTGTCTGCCAGTCTTCTGAGGGAAAGCAGGCTGCTTTTCACCACTTACCAGTTCTTTTCATTTATGAAGGCTCAGTTGTGATCTTTCCTGCCAAACTCAATAGAGTTGAAGTCTGTTGTGTTTTTGATCAAAGAGTGGAAGTGACTTCTGCAGTAGAGTTTCCTAAGCAGAATAATTAAATCTTTTCCTTCTAGTTAGTTTTAAGTCTAAGATGTGCTTGCAAAGCACTTAAAGAAATCTTGGGGGGGGGGTGGGGGGAAGAAGGGAAAAAAAAAAAAGGTGTTCTGTTAAATTTTGACCTTTCGTTTTTGTTATTGACTCTTCTCTCTGAAGAGCAGTTGGGAGGGTTCATTTCTGAGTCTTGGAGCAAATGTAATTCTGCTGTAGAGCCATGTGGACTTAAACATTTTACAATAAATTAACCTGGTAAGAGCAGAGTATGGTTACTGAAGCCCAAGACAGCTTGTGTAACACGCAGCTGTAACAGGTGACAAGGAGGATGTCCAGCACTAGATCTGTTAGGCGGTTCTGCCAGAAGGGAGCTTTGTCAGCTAATGAAATCTAAGAATTGGAAGTGATAGCTAAAATATGTATGTAAAGCAGAAAAAGAACTCATTCTTTTACTGTTTAGACATCTTTAGTTTCCCTGAAGTAGTATACACGAAACAGTTATTGTGAAGTCAGCTTTTACAATTGCAGTATATTTTTAAAACTAGACTGCCTGAAGATGCACGGAAGTAGAGATCCCCTGCTTTTTGGACTTACATTGCACCTAGCTGTAGTTAAGACTTGGCTTCATTAAGAAGTTGGATCCTTATTAGCATCTTTTGGGAAGTTTTCTTGCTGTCTCCAGACTCCAAAGATGATTAAGGAATATGGGAGATCTGTCATGCTTGTAACCCCTCCACATAATCTTTCAGAGAAGTCTGGAGCCTCAGAGCATTTGGTGTACTTGCATTTTACAGTATATTGTGTTTCTTCTGCATGTTGAGAGAAGCAGAATCCTTCTTGCTGTATGCTCTGCAGCTGGGTACCTCTTCTAGCTCAGATTATTGACTAAAAATAACTATTTGCTTTTTAACTTGATTTTGTATTAGGAAGAAGGGATTAACAACTTCCTCATGTATGTTTTTTATATGTGCAGAAAGATGATTTGTTAATTTTTAGGTTATTTACACCAGCGCAGTATGGACAGAAGCCTGAAGGTAGGACTAGAGACTTCTCAAGGTCTCAGTTGCAGCGGACAGTGGACACAGCAACAGTTATGGCAGATCATCATGAGAAAATACAAAGACGACAACCCCTTGCCATGTTTTCAGAAAATCGGTGTAGGAAAGGTGTGTTGTACATATAATAAACCATTGCTTTCTGGTTTGCTGTCTTTTTTAAAAATATTGCTTGAATTTGGGGGAGAAACGGGGTTGTAATGAATGCATTTGTGCATTACATATTTGAATATCAAGTTCCATTAGCAGTTTTCTAACAGGAATTCCCTCACAAAATCAAAACAAAGTTCCTTATTATCTATCTGTCTGTCTTTTATAAACAGAGTGATACTGTTGTGCAAACACTGGACATTTTGCTGGCAGTTGTGTTGGTCTCCAGGTATATCATCTTAATGAAACTCTCTCTTCAGACCTGACCTGCAGTGTGTGAGGCAGCTTTTCACACATGTCATTCTTAACTGACTGAGCAGATTTAGTCATCATCACTGTCCCATTCTCTGGGTCTCTGCTGAGCCACTACTAAAGGTCATTGTTTACTAGGTCTTTTTTATATGATACAGCCCTTTGGAACAGACCGTTTTCAGATGATTGGGGATGTAGTGCAGTATTTCAAGCACCCTCTTTTTCAGGCCTTTTCTAAATTCTTTACATAGTGATTTCAGCTGGTGATTACAGTGATTACAGTATAAGTTTTTGCATGGTTGAATGGGAAGCATTCAGTATGAAGGGAGACTGAAAATTATATCTGATAATTATTCTTTTGTGGTCTTAACTGTTCTAATAACTTCTTTCATTGCTAAAAATGAATTGTGCAGGAAAAGACCTCTGATTCTGTGGTTGTCTTCCCCCAAAACTGTGCTTAAAATATACCTGTGCAGACTCCTGAAGCCCTTGCAAAGTTTGTACATTGTGAAATCAAATCAGTACCCATGTGAAATACCAGTCAAACTGTATCTAGGAAATCATCCTTTTTTTTTTTTATAGGTTTACCAGTGGTACTGAGGGGAAGAATATTTCATGTGTAGTTTAAGAACACACAGTATTAGAGGCAGACCTAGTCTGTTTGCAGTTAAGTGCAACCTAAGTGTTATGCCTGGAGTAAAACTGCCCTTCATTAGAAATAGGACACACTATATGCATGGGATAAGCATTCAAATTCTGCAGTGTACAGTGAGGAAATTCTTATTTTTAAACCTTGTACCTTTTTTATCTTCTCTTAACAGCCAGCAAGATAGTACTTGGCCCAGTGGCTTCCACAGCTGGAGCACAAGAGAGAATTGCTCAGTCAGAGAAGCCTGTAACATTACAGTTTAGAGGGAAAACATTTACTTTGTCTTACAGGCAATTCTGTCGGCTTATTGGTAGACAGTCTCTGAAGCATCAAGGTAAGGTGCTACGTGATTCAATTCACATCTTTCTCTTTTTTTTTTTTCTCCTTTTTTTTTCTTTTTAACTTTTTAACTATTCAGAAATCAAAATTCTAGAAGCTACAATATCCTCATATTGTAATATCATGTGTCTGTGAAATTAAATTATTTTTCTTCATTAAAATATTTTTCTTGTCTTGCTGCTTTCCTGGAAAAATGAATTTATTAATGCGACAGTGGATGACTTGAGTACTAAATCTAAATCAGTATCTACACTTCTGTGTCCAACTCAGGTACTATGCTAACTCTTTATATGATAGAGTATATACTTGATCATGAACAATGTCTAGTTGCCAAGATTCATGTGTGCATATCTATTCACTGAAATAGTCAAAGCTTTAATATTTAAAGCATGTAGAATATTGTAATTGACTAGTCTCATCCATCTGTACTAGTTGATTCTCCAATGGTGGTTTGAAAGTCCCATTATGTTTTTGCTAGTAGGCATAGAGTAGGAAAGCAGATTTTTCATTATAATACCAAACCTAACATCTGTCCTTGTATCACAAATACTATTCTAATCGTCAGCTTTTCTCCTGCTCACATCTCCTCTCATAGGCATTCATAGAACTCTCGCATTACCTAAATTATCCTTTATTTTCAACTTTCTTTTGCATAAATTTCTTTTTTGCATAAGCTTTATCTGGTCAAAATACATTCAGAGAAGAATTTTGAATTTAAAGGGTGTCATAGAAGGAAAAAGACAACTAACAGAACACCTGGACAAAATATATTTTGGGAATGAGCGCCGTTGTTCCAGAACCCCCCTGTACGGCAGAGACTTGTTGGAAATTTGCTCTTGGATCAGTGAAAGAAAAATCTCTCAGCATTGTTCTGTCAGGATTAACAAATGGTGCTGGGCTGGCTTTGCAAATTGCCTTCCACATTCAAGTACTTCAGAGGGTCTAAAGGATCCATTGCAAGAACTCCTTCTGACATTGAAGCAGCAACAGATCGCCCTGAAGGATGTTGTTACTAGGTAATTGAGAGAAATCCATTTGCAGTTTTTGCACAAATTTGATGGGTGTATACTACCATCCAAAACAGGGTATTTATGTAAAGTACTGTAAAATCCTAAAAGTGATAAATGAGTTGCCTTGTTTTATCCTTATTGCAGGCTAAATTCCTTTATGCAGAGCCTGTTTGCATCCCTGATGTATAATTTTAGATCATTCTAAGATTTTAAAACTCTTAATAGTTCCATGGCAATTGTTATTAGTTATATAGCAACTCTATTTTGACATTTCTTGTATTTTTTGTGTGAATACTTACAAAAAAGTAGGAGTTGTAAATGAGCTTACCTTGGTAACTTTACGGATAGTGGTAATTGCCTCTTGTCTTGTTCTGATCTTGAGTGTTTTTGCATTTACTTGATGTTAACATAAAACTTCATCTACTGATTTACTTTCAATTACCTTTAGCCAGGTCCCTTATGCTTCCATGCAGACATCTTTATTACTGTTTTTGAGTAGTTAATAGCCCAAGCTGTTAAAAATTAGTATATTAAAGCTTTGGGTTGTTTTACAGAGATCTGTGCGTATTGCCAGCTGTTGCTGTTGCTACTCCGTGTTTGTATGTAGCAAATCCTCCTCATACATATACCCGTGAAATGAAGGTCTTGAAGTTTAATCTAAAGGAACAGATGCTTCCCTACTTCCATTCAATGCAACAGATAGCAAGGCCTCGTTTTCTACAGTTTCCAGATCCCCGACTGGTGCAGCGTGATTCAGGTATTAAAAAACCACCACCACCTGTTAGAACTCTGTGAATGTGCTTTCCCTAATTTTTGAATGCTATCTGCAGAACCTTCAAGTTCTTATTTCATAAACAGGCAAGATGGAAGCTCTGGCTGTCTTGCTTTGGAAGCTGAAAGCAAGAGGACATCGTGTGTTGATTTTGACGCAGATGATTCCAGTGCTTGATATACTGGAGCTTTTCTTGAACTTCCATTTTCTCACACACATAAGAGTTAATGAGAGCGGTGCTCACAGTTGGCATTATCTGGTAAGAGGACCTCTTACTGATGGTAATAGTGAATAGATGCTCACAGTAGGAGGGAAAATGCTAAAGGGAAGTCTAATACATTTGCAAAATTCATTTGTGTAATTTCATTACTTATTTAAGCAATTATGTATGTAGCTGTAGCACAAAATATGTAATTATATATGAAATATGTCAGTCATATTACTATTTGATGAGGCATCCAAGGTATTTCCAAGAGGTATGTCACTAGCTGTCCTACATTTATGAGTAATTTGTGCTTGAAATACAGACGTTTTATTTCACAATAGTGTTTTGAATAATTCCTTTTGCTTTCATTATCTGTAGCTATCTACACTGTTAGTACTTTAAGTGTAGTTGTTAGTACTTTAAGTGTAGTTGCTGTTTTTATGTTGGCGCTTCCTCAGCCTTACTCCAGGGGCTTTTGTTTTTTGTAGAGTGTCCTGGCATTGCCTGAGGATAAATTGAAAGTATGCTCATTTCCCTCCCCAGTAAGATTCTCAGTATCCTCTGGGGCCTACAATTTGAGCAAACATTAACAATATCGTTAAGTTATTCTTTTCTTATTTTTTATTTCAAATTGCATTGTTATGCTTTCTGTCAGATGCAGGGTAAAACATAAGGGAATACTTTGCCTTAAAGCAACACAAGGCAGCACAATAGAAGGGATTCAGTTTAGTCAATAGACAAGAAAAATGATGAAGCATGCTCAGAATGTGATAACCCACTCAGGTGTGCTTAGTCATAGGACATAATGCGACTACTGTAATACATCTTCAGATTTTTATCTGGTTAACTGCACCATAAATTAATAGTTTTAATGGTACACAAATTAATTTTGAACGGTGTAGATCTGTAATGTGGGCAGTCAGGTAGCTTAAAATGTTTGCAAGCTTAATGTAGGTTGGGGAAGTAATAAGAAAGCAATTTTTCTGATCTTCTCATTCTGTAAAAATGTTTAGAGATTTACGCTTTATTAATGTGAATTTGTAATTAAGTTGCTGCTTGTCTCCCCATTTTAGGAATCCATAAAAAACTTCAACGAAGACAAGCGATTCTTCTGTGCTATTCTTTCTTCCCACACTCCTTCCACAGGTGTCAGCCATATAGATGCTGACACTGTTGTCTTCTATGACACTGATTTAGATCCGGTGATGGATACAAAAGCTAAAGAATGGTGTCATAAAATTGCAAGAGACAGAGATATTCACATATACAGGTGACTTTTACGCTAAGAAATAGTGTAGATGTTTTAAAATCAAAAATACAGGGAAGGTGTTTTTAGGTGAAACTAGGATTTTTGGTTGAAGTCGTCCTTTAGTTAAGTCATTTGGTCTTTTAAGATCCCTTTAAAGATTGGATCAGTCAGACATACTTCTTCCCTTCAGACTAAAGGGAAAATGGAAACCCTGTCCTCTCCTTTCCCTTACTGTATCCTCTCTTCCTGTCTTTCCCTCCCCCTTTCATCTTGTAAGCCATCTGGATTTCTGTGTTGGGACAGTCAAAACAAACATTAATATCTGTAGGTGTTTCCTGCTCTTGATAAACAATAAATGTCTTTCTTGATGGTCTGTCCTTGGATTTCAAATCCACTAGATGTTCATGTAGTTCTAACATGTATTTGAAAGCTTCTCTCAAGTGACTGTTTCTTTTCCTGGAAGGATGTGCTGAGAGCAGGGGGAGCTCTTGCCCACTTTACACCAGTGGCCAAGTATGCATGGGTGGTGTCTGTTAGCAAATACCCTGCTATGGTAAGGATTTTTTAAAAATCCAGTTGTATAGAAGGCAATACTGTTTATTGTTCATTTTGAAAATAGGAACTTAAAAGAACCTGGTGTTTTGAAAATATGAAATCAGATGTAAAAAGAAAGCTTTTGTCTTAGAAACTAAAAAAGAATACAAAATTTCCTGTGAAAATACCCGATGGACTCTAAACGAGTGTTGGTGCTCACCGCCATAGGCAAGGAATGTTAGACATGAAACAGTTGAGTTTCAGGAAGTGTCACTGTTTTCTAGGGAAGAGTATTTAATGAGTTTCTTTGTTTTACAGGCTTGTAAGTGGTAATTCTGTTGAAGAGAGGCTGTTGAAAAAAGGTATTAAACATTTGATTCAAGAAGTGGCTGCTCAAGGAGATGATTGTTCAACAGACTTTTTAACTCAGGTACTGTAACGTTAAAAATGTGATGATATGTAAAAAATAAGTGCTTTACTAGATCAAAGTCAGAATTTTAAACATAATCTAGTTTTATATTTCTTGTTTGGGGGCCAGTGGTATGTGATCATAGTTAAAATCAGTAAAAATCCTGAATTGTTAGCTCGTATAGAAAACCAGAAGATAAAAATATCTAGAAAGAAAACTGTGTTTGTTCCAGTGATAATTTTACACTATTTTTGCCATTGTTTTAATAAAATGAAAACAACATCTTCTGCAGCAAAAGGTGTCAGATATGTCTGTAATCTGACTTTTCTAAACTCAATTTTAGGATGATTAAATAACTTTTGACATCATACATTGTCTTATTGAATACTTGAAAACATGTTTCCATAAGGTTCTTTGCTCTGAATATGGAAAAGAGGATTCCAGAAAGTTTACAGAAGAGACACAATCCGAGATAAGAGATGACATAGACTCAGAGTTGTATGATTCAAGAAATACCATGGTTCCTTCACAGTTAGAACAGCTGGTTAACTTTGTGGATGAGGTATGATGATTTCTCTTGTTTTATGTAAAACTTCAGAAATATTTGCAATTTACTTTCCTGTGCAACAATCAAATGGCTTTCATAAAGTACCTTATTTCCACTCCATTTACATGAAACTCTTCTGTGCAAACTTAAATATTGACACAACCCTGGGAGGTAATCTGAGCTTGTTGATAGATCTGTTCATGTAGTGAAACATTTAAGTCACCAATTGTTCTCCTGAGGATTGTGAAGTGCATTGGACTAAATTGTATCTTGTGATATAAAACTGTTTTACAGTCCTGTGCTTTGCCAGATACTTGTGTTTTTTCTTAAAGTCTTTGGATCTCTTTCTTCTTAACCATGAAATGACTATTCTTAGCATTCCCTAAGTTCTGTCAGATTCTGATTGTCTCCTTTTCCCTTTGGCTACTTGTGCAGAACCCAAGTAGCAGCCTGCTTACTAGCAACCAGTCAAGAGTGTGCATAGTAACTCGGATGGGATTTTTTTTTTTCAGTTAGGAAAATGGAAGCCAGTAGTTGGAGCCTATTCTCAGTGATACTGGTGGGACGTGAGCAGACTAGCTAGGGACCAGAATATCAGATTTTTGGTCCTTAGGTCTTTTTTCTCCCTTAATTATGGTGCCATTATTTTCAACTGAAATAAATACATTTATTGGTGGGGGTGTTTTTCTGCTTGTTTTTAAATCACTGGTTATTTCCGTGTTTCTAATTCAAGAGCTAAATAACTAGCAATGTGTCAAAATGTTTTTCTGAACAGCTTAAGCCAATTGAAAAGTATGCGTTGAATTTCTTGGAATTGTTTCATACTTCAAATGATCAAAAAAGCCAGAAAGCCAACAAGGTAAGCAACTATATTTAATTTTCTGAGTAATTAATGAAAGCAAAATAGAAAACCCCAACTGTTGTCAGATTTTATTTTTTGTTTGTTTATTTGCATTTTTTGTTTGTTTTTTGTTTATGAGCACTGAAATTTTGCTTGAAATGATGGTGGTCTAAAAACACATTGGTTCCTAATTAACAGGTAGACATATTTCCCTCTCTCTTTACTGGTATGAGGGCCTCACCCAAGAATGAAAACTCAGTTTAACTAACTTTGCTATGACTGTTAGCCTATAAAAGGTGAGGCTCAAATCAGTGGCAGTTTACTGCTGTTAGCATATTTATTGTGAAAAGTGGTAATATTTTGAATTGTACAAATTTTCTTCCTAAAAGGAGTTAAAAACTGCAAATATAAAATGGGAATATCAGCATGCCAAGGAGCTGGAAAAGGCAGAAGACAAGTTTCAGCAGGAAGTGAAAGAGGAACTTTTAACCTATACCAGACAAGATGCTTATAACACGGTAACATCAAGGGATCTCCAAGTCCCTGCTTTTTGAAGAATTTGCATATTGTGACTATGAACCATATATTTAAGTATGTCTGTTGGGTTTGTATTGCACTGGGCTTGTGCCCTTGCACAAGTATTGTACTCTTGAAATTGAAGCTGTCACTTTGTGGACAGTTTTAATTCTGTAGAGTAGCAAGTTGCTGTTTTAGCAGGACTGTCAGTGTGTAGGTTGACTTGGAATCGCACAGTTATGTATCAAGGTAGTAATAACTGACGGAAGAGACTGAGAAAAATATGCTGCCTTTTGAAAATTAAGATTAATGCCTTAAAAAATATTTTTTTTCTAACTTTTTAACTATAGTTATTGCAATCATGCTTATGTTTCTAAATGCTGGGTAACCTAAATGCTGGGTTCTGAGCTGGATGATGTATTGAGGTATCAAAAATTCCTTGTTTCTCACACAGGAATTTGTCTGTGAAGGCCCAGATGGAGAAATAGAAATAATGCCTGTAAGTCAGTAGCCCTTATTTCATCTGAAGGAAACCTTACCTAGAATACTTTAATTAGTGGCAAACTATGGATTGTTTGTTGTTGTTCCTGATGTTTTGTGTTTTTGTTTTGTTTTTTTTGTTTGTTTTTTTTTTTTTTTTTAAAGCTTTGGACTCCCCCTGTTGTACCTGAGAATGATGATGATGTCTACACTGATTCTGTTATGTGTCTGATGTATAGTAGTACCCCGATTCCAGAGTCTAAGCTTCCACCTCTGTTTGTCAGGAAGGCACGTAAGCGGCAGAGAACAGATCTGTCTTGTAAGTTGGATTCAAAATTGCATGGGAAGGTGCGGTAGTGTTTTTGTGTGAAACAATATGAAAACTCTTTTGCAAGAATATCTTTAAGTTCGTGTTTACAAATTTAGGCAAGCATGTACCATTATCTCTGTTAAGCTTGATATCGCTCAGACAAATGATTGAATGTAGAGTGAGAGCAGAGGGAGCGCACTCTGAAAACTTGCTATTGTCCTTATGAATTAGAAATAGAAATACGGGTGATTTAAAAGAGCATAAGTAAAGCAGTGAGACTCCTGTGCGTGCATTTGATCTGTTTTTAAGCTTATTTTCTTAGTGAAGCGAGCAGCTATTTAAAAATGACTGACCAAGTTAAACACTGTACTAGGGGACCATAGGTTGAAGGTACCTGCATTCAGAAAAGCACTGCAAAAGACTTACCATTAGTCAGATGATTTGCAGCAATCAGTTTTCTGTCATGATCTTGTTGTACAAAGTTCCTTTCCCACTGGAGATAACAACTTTGTCCTGTCAATTAGCTTCAGGTGAGAGAAAGAAGCATTGCCGTAGAAGGATGGTTGTTCCTCCGCCTTCACTTTTCAATCAAGTGACTCCAAGAATACTGAAAACACGACAGAAGAGCAAAGCTCAGAAGAGCCTCCTCTTGGTAAAACAGCAAACCTATTTTGCAAGACCTTTGTCAGCTCTCATCAAGTCAGCAGCTGACACTGGGCAAGATAGTCCTGCATGGCTAATTGTTGAAGACTTGGCACTGTTAAAAGTGAGTTGGTACTTTGTTTTTATTGACTTCAAAAACTCTTTACTTGGAAGTTTATTACAGCATCCATAGACCTTGATTAATACAGGATTATACCTGCTCGTGCACACAAGAAAAGCATTTAATTGAAACATTACACTGGTTTGATTTCTCTCTGCCTCCTAGGCGGTGAAAGAGTTATGGGCACTTCCTTTAAACCCTGCTATTGTGTCACCAGCACGGCCGGCAAACTGGGACTTTGTCAGCGATGTCGTTAACTCTTGTAACTATGTATATCGCTCCCCAAAGCAATGCCAAAATCATTACATAAAAGCATTTGCAGGTCCAGAAGGACAGGTGAGTTTAAGTTGAAATGTGCATTACATTGTGAAGACTCGGGGTTTTTTTGTTTTGGTTTTTTTTTTTAAATCCTCATTGCTGTTAGTGGACTACACGAGTGTTTAATAAGCAGAATCATAACCATATTTTAGAATTTTGAATAGCTTGGTATAAAGCAAATGCTAGTAAATACCTTCCCCTGTCAGTATGACTACTATATGTTACATTTATTATCGTTTCCATACACTTAAGAATATGAATTTCCCCAGTGCTGTGACAATGATATGACCTTGGATATTTCACTTGGCACTATCAGTATATTAAAAATAAGGAAGAGGAGCTATTTATTTTAACTTTTATTTAAGTGGCAGGATATGAATAGTCTTCAGTCAAGGCTATTGTAAACGATGATTTTTGAGACAGGGCACTTGTGAATACTTATTTTTGGTACCTAAGCCTTCAATTTCTATTTATTCCAGAATATAGGTGGTTATCCTCTTCGTGTTAGACAAGCCTACGCTAAGGACCAGAATTCTGAGCGTACTCAAATTTACATGAATCACTTTGAGTTGATGACAATGACTGCTAGAAAAAGAAGTTCCTCAAGTAGGTTTCTGTAAGTTTACTTCTACTGTCAGTGATGTTTCTCAGATCTAGCATTTAAACAGTTTGGTGGCCTGATTGGTGAAATTTTCTTCTCTTCAGCACAAATGTATTTCACAGTGGCATTTCAGATGGCCTTCAGCCTTAAGTTAAAATAGTGCATATACCGTCAAAGAATCAAACCGGTGCTTGGGCTGATGTAAAGAAAAGCTTGAAGTGCTTCAGCATTGCTCCAAGTGATGTACCAGGAGGGTCAGCCCAGGCTTTCCTCAGCTCTTTCCTCAGGTCTAACAATGTAGCTGTCATATTTCTAGGTAAAGAAATGGCTGGAGTTCCCTGCTAATCCTTAGCTTTGTCAAACCTTAATTGCAAAGTCCTCTCACAGAATTTTAGAATTCTTTGTGTTAAAATGTCATGAATATTAAAATAGATGCATAAAATTAAGTTAGCTTAAGCTATTTCATTTACTTCCAGTGCAGACGACTATGACAATTTACTACCTATGTCTGAAGTTGTTTCCATCTGTGCAGAGCCTGTGATGATGCAGGAAAAGGTCCGTTCAGTTTTTCCATGTGAATTCCATTCTGTACATTCTTTTCAATAACTTTCCAATTCTTTTCAGTTTCAAATACTTTTTAATTACCTTTTCCTGTAAAAACAATGGGAAAGGCTGGGAATAAGGAAAAATTACCAGGGTTTTTGGAAGACTGAAAATTGTTCAGTATGGGTTTTGACTGCCTAATCCCCTTTATCAGTGCATCAAAGCTATCAGCTATCAGTTGTCCATTCCAGATCTATTCCCTTACTGTATTGTGGCTGTCTCATTTTTTGGCATTTTAGCCATGTCAGAAGCAGGCAACCATGATAGAGAACAACTTTTTGTCAAGTCAGAATTTTCTGTCGCAATTATTGGTATAGACAACTAGGAATTCACTTCAGGATAAATCTTTACATGACTTCATGGCAACAGTCACGTTTTTGTTCTGTTCAGAATTAAAACAATTAAAAGGAAACCTCCTGCTGTGATTTCTGCCCCCCCTGCCCTTCCTCTACTTCTGCTGTCATAGGCATTGACTGAAGAACAAATAGCTCCACGACTGCAGGAGCAACAGCCTAGGCGGGAGCAAGGAGAGGAACAAACAGTGGAGCAAATCCAAACCCAGCGTCAACCACAGGGGGAAACGCAGGTGAGAAACAGAAACACGATTGCCACGTGGTACGTGAATTCAGTTCACGCCAGCAGTTGCAGGCAGAGAAATACGTCCCTCTCGGCTAAATGAATCTGTGAGCCCAGATTCATGTGCACTTACGGCATCTGTTTTGACTGATCTGTGTGTAGGACTCTCAGCAAATCTGGAGAATTGGGACGTTGAGTAACAGGAGCATTTCGTTTTACCTGAGCTCAGGTGAATGGACTTAAATGTTACCAAAAATACAGTCTTGTTCAAGGATGTATTCAAAGAATCATTGTAGACAAGCTCCTTCTTAAAGATACAGAATTTTGGGCTCCATCCCAGATTTTACGATGCTGAAAAAGGAATTCCATATATAGAGAGGAACAAATGTCATTTCATGGTACTGATATAATTGGACTTGTCCAATGTATTTATCTCCCTCATTGGAAGAATTTCTTAAAACTTCACACCCTCTTTTGTGATCACTTTAGAACACCTGTAAACATTAAAACCACAAGTTTATTTTATGACACTTTCAGGCTTCAGGACGTACGCTCACTCCAGCCGTGGTGTCCGTGGTACCCCCCATCCCAGCGCAGCTGGAGCCCACGACTCCCCGCCAGTTTTTTCAAGCAGAAGCATTTGACAGCATCAGTTGGAACCATCGCTCTGATGACAACTGTGCAGATGCTTTTGATGACTCCGCTTATATCAGGTAGCCTTCTACTTTCTATTTTCAGTTCACATTTTGCTATTGAAAATAAATCCTCACATCTTTATTAAATAGCATTGCTCACTTTAAAATTTATTCACAATAAGTGAAAATGATGGGAGGATAGTCTTTCAGTAACTCCTTTACTCTTTAGAAAACAGTATATCCCCAGACGCTGTACTATTTAAGTGTAATTAATTTTAATTACATAGAATTTTAAACACTATCATCTTTGTATGCTGTCACTTATTTTCAGCTGTAGCTTAAATAGTTTTAACTTGGCACGTTTAACAAAACTGTTTAAACAGTTTTCTCGCTACACTTTTAGCTAGTAACCAATCTTCATCTAAAATTTAATTTTAGATTTCATCACAAAAAGTTCCAGGAACCAGGTCCCGATCATCAGACCACAGTGACTTCTTTGGCACAGGTGAAGTCAGTGTAGAAGTTACCCCGATGGCAGCCCGCAGGCCCCGGCCAGCCTCGGGAAAGCAAAGCGCGCGCAGCCTGGACTCGGCGTACGCGACATCCGCGGTAGCTGACGTTAAAGTAGCGAAACGTCTGCTTTGTAGATGAGAAGGGGATGTCATTCTTTAGAGGTAGAAGTTGTATTTTCTTTATTGCTAAACTATTGCCCGGGTTTTTTGGGCAGTACTTTATTGTAATCTAGAGCAGCGCAAGGTTACTACTTTTTTTTTTCTTCTTCCCTTTGCATCGCACGATTTTATTGCCCCTGCTCCAGGTACGCGGTGTCCAGTTCGTCCTGTACGTAGGCAAGTTTTCTTTGTGGATTTTTACACTACGTCTTGAAGAAAAACCTCGGCACCGTTACCTGCCCAGGCCAAACTTACTCTTTGACCGGCTGCTGCACCCCCGCGTCTGCGCTACAATAAAAGTCCATTTTCTGTCCTGTCCCCGAGTCTGGTTCCTGCGCGCCCCGTGCCCGCGCTCCCGCCCGGGGCAGGGCTCCCCGTCCCGACGCGCAGCCAGGGCCGCAGGAGCCCGCGGGCGCCGGCCTCGCCGCCTCCCGCCCCCCGGCGGCCTCCGCCCTCCCGCCCTGCCCGGCGGCGAGCGCGGCACGGGGCCCGGCCGGCCGCTCGGGCGGCGGGACGGCGGCGCGCAGGCGCAGGCGGCGGCGCAGGCGCAGAGCGCGCTCCGGACGGCGGGGCGGCGGCGCAGGCGCCGGGAGCGGAGCGAGGCGCAGGAGGCGCGGTTTGTCTCCTGCCGGCGCTGGTAGCGGCTGCCGCTCCGGCCGCCCCCCGCCC
This sequence comes from Mycteria americana, assembly GCF_035582795.1. Lineage (NCBI taxonomy): Eukaryota > Metazoa > Chordata > Aves > Ciconiiformes > Ciconiidae > Mycteria > Mycteria americana. The sequence continues at coordinate 15,206,434 of NC_134377.1, forward strand.
CCGCTTCCTGTGAGGAGCGAATGGAAAGTCTGGCCCCGGCGCCCGCGGTAAGTGGGGCCCGCCGGGCTCGGGGAGGCCCTGGGCGGGGGGCGCCCGGGCCCCGCTCCTCCCCGCCTCGCCCGCCCCGCAGGCCTCGGGCCCGAGGCCCGGCGGCACCGGTCCTGGCGGCGGGGGCGGCCGCGGAGGAACGGGCCTTCCCCGCGCCGCCGCACGGCGCTGGGGCGGGGGGCGCCGGGGGCGGGCAGGGCCGGCCGCGTCCCGCCGTGGTGGGGGGGCGGGGGGGAGCGGCGGCGGCGGCGCTTCCCGGGGCGCTGCCCCTGCAGGGGGGCGCCCGCGCGGGCCTCGGTGGGGGAAGCCCCGCGCGAACTTCGGGCGCCGGCCCGCCGCGGGGCTGGGCGCTCGCCCTGGGCCCGGCCCGCCGCCTGGGCCGTTCGCGTACTTCAGCGTTCGCACACAAAAGGCGATCCCCGCTCCCCGGGCGGGCAGAGGCCGGCGGCGGCGGCAGCGCGCTGGTGACGCTTCCTTATCAGCCTGTAATTAATTAAGTGTTTTCACTTGGGCCGTAAATGTTAGCGAGGTATCGGTAATTAGAATAATAAGACCTTGTTACTGGCGATAGGTGATATCATTTGCATCTTAATTATTTGGTATCCGTGCTATGAAAGAGTCACAATACCACGAAGTGTTGCAGTATTACTAAATCTTTTGGAAAAGGTGCCTGTAAGGAGTGGAATGTTTTTTTCCCTTCCCGCTCTGCTGAGGGATCTCCCTCAGATTTGAGCTCCGAGGAGCGGGAGGGAGGAAACCTGCCGAGAGCTGTGTTTTAGTCCCCGGGCAGGCTGCGCTCCGCCGTGCCTCCCCGCCGTGTGCGGTCCGGTACTCTGGAGCAGCCCCTCTCCTCTTCTGCAGCCTCCTGTCGCTAGCACGCCTCTGACCTGACACCGCTTCTCGGCTTCCTCACCGTCCCGGGAAGCCCTCTCTTTCCCGGGGGCGAGGAAGGGAATATCTCCGTCCCCAGGGCTTGAGCGGGCTGGTGCGGATAGCCCAGGACAGGGCAGCGGATGAGTTGCGTTGCGTTTCCCTGCCTGAGCAGCAGACGCCGAGCGGGGCGGTCAGTCAGCCGCTGCATCGCCTACCTTTCCAGTAGTGCTGCTGCCTGTCGCCACTTGTAACCGACTCGAGAGTTAGGAGCGAAGACGAATGGCAGCACGCTTGTCTGTGTGTGTGGCCTGAAATACCAAAACCGAAGCTGTTGTTTTCAAAATATGAGAGAGATTTTGGGAAGAAAAAAAAAAAAAAAAGAAATCAGGTTTCATTTTCCTTTTGCTCCTACTACTATGTGACACCCAGCACTGAATCTGCCTGTCAGTGCATGTCAGTGGAATTTTTTTTTTTGTCAATGATTGAAATACAAAACCAGAACATTTTTGGATTTCGGGATAGCTTGGCTCAATAGACAGCATTTTAAATGAAAAGCAGATTTGGATTCATTTTCATCTCTTTGAGGGGTTAGTGTTGTGAAGGAAAGAGAAGGCAGAGTTAAGTATCAGGTACAATACTTTTTCAAAGATCTAGATGATTTGACAGGGAGATTTTTCATGACACATTTTTTCTTCAGGAGCTAGAACAATAAAGTTGAATAGCCTGTGTCCATTTTTGTTTAGTTATTGTTGAGGAAACATACTGTAGATTTTAAGCAACTGTTATGTTATCGACAACATCGTATTAAGTGTTAAAAGCACTGAAACATTGGGAATCACCATGTTTCAAAAAAGAGTAGATACTTTTGATATTGGAGACTGTTGATTCTTTAAGTTCCACAGAAAGGGAAAAAATATTTTTTTAAAATTATTTGAAGTCATTCTAACTAGCTGAGAGGAACCTATCATTTGTAAAACTATTCAATAGCACTTTGTTAGCTAGAGAAATGTATGAGGGATTTAAGCGAGCTTTTGTGGTGATGAAAATTTTAGATAATTTGACTGATGACGTAAAACATTTTAAGTAACTGCAAAGACAGGAGAACTGAGTTCTTACTGTAAGGTAGTCTTTTGAATAGTCACAAAATAGTTTCAGTGACAGAAATATTTTTACCTTCCCTGAATTTCTGTTTTTGTGTATTTCTTTAGAGTAAACTGTAAAAAACCTAGAACAGTGAGAATGCACCATGGTAATGGTCCTCAGAATGCTCAGCGCCAGCTCCAGAGGTCCAGGTCCTTCACGGGCAGTGAGGGAGAAGAGCAACAGGCAAATTTACCCCAGTCCCCTGCAGCTTCTTTTGCACCTTCTGCAAGTCCATCTGCACCCCAGTCCCCCAGTTACCAAATACAGCAATTTATAATGAGTCGAAGTCCAGTAGCTGGGCAGAATGTGAACATCACGCTGCAAAACGTTGGACCGGTGGCTTCAGGAAACCAGCAGATAACGCTTACCCCATTGCCAATTCCAAACCCAACATCACCGAGTTTTCAGTTCAGTCCTCAGCAGAGGCGGTTTGAGCATGGATCCCCATCGTATATTCAAGTTACGTCACCGCTGCCTCAACAAGTTCAGTCTCAAAGCCCTACACAGCCTAACCCTGTGCCGGTGCAAACGTTACCAAATGTTCGGGCAGGCACTCCAGGCCCTGGCTTGGGTATGTGCAGCCAGAGCCCTACTAGAGGATTTGTAGATGCTAGCGTGCTTGTGAGACAAATCAGCTTGAGTCCTTCAAATGGTGGACACTTTGTGTATCAGGAAGGACCGGGAATTGCACAAATTGCTCAAGGAGCTGCCGCACAAGTACAGCTTCCGTCCTCCGGGACCCCTGCTACGGTAAGGGAACGCAGGCTTTCACAACCTCATTCTCAGTCTGGTGGCACCATTCATCATCTCGGTCCTCAAAGTCCTGTAGCTAGCGGAGCAAATATGCAATCTTTGACTAGCCCGGGCCATATTACGACGACCAGCTTGCCACCCCAAATCAGCAATATTATCCAAGGGCAACTTATGCAACAGCAGCAGCAAGTGCTTCAGGGACAGCAGCTGGGTAGACCCATCGGATATGACAGGACTTCTGGTGGATTGATAGCAGGAGTTGGAGGACCTGGTGCATTTGGAATGACATCACCACCTCCTCCCACAAGTCCTTCACGGGCCACTGTACCACAGGGGCTGTCGAGTCTTCCTCTTACTCCTACAGTTAATACGGCAGTGAAAAAACAACCCAAAAAATTGGAGGAGATTCCTCCTGCCAACCAAGAGACTGCTCAAATGAGAAAACAATGTTTGGATCATCACCACAAGCAGATGGAAATTCTTAAGGAAACTTTTAAGGAATGTTTGATTGAACTGTTTTTCCTGCAACATCTTCAAGGGAATATGATGGACTTCTTAGCTTTTAAGAAGAAACATTGTGTTCCACTGCAAGCATACCTGAGGCAAAATGACTTGGATCTGGAGGAGGAAGAAGAGGAAGAACAATCTGAGGTCATCAATGATGAGGTAAGAAATCTGTTGGTTAACGGCTTGGAACAAAATCCTAGATGAAGTTGTGGCACCTGGATTGTGAAGTATTAGACAATGTGACAGTACCTGAAAAATCATTTTTACTTGATGAAGTACGGTATTTTTTCTTTAAATAGTTGGTCTGAGAGAATGCAGTTCTGCTGGGTAGTGTGATTCGACAGGTCGGTTTGAGCGTGCCGTTAGGTGTATGTATTTAAAAGAAAAGAACAGAGAGGTAAAAGGAGCTTTCACTGTCCTAGTTAGTATGTAAGCCAACACACAAATAAAGATGGCATTGGTGTGGAAGCTGTTTTAAGCTATCAGAATGAGTATGAGTAGGAATCATAGATTAAATTTCACTTACGCAAACCAAAAAAGAATAAGCAAAACGTCTTGTAAGAGGTTAATCTTTATTTGATTTGTGTGACTTGTAACCATAGGTGGTACTGAAGTTCAGCGTTGCTGTGGCCAACAAAAAATCTGAAGTTATTTCATCACTCAGAGAGAACATGTGAATCGTAATGTATGTGGGTCCATAGTAATGAATCAGGTTACTTCAGGTATCTTAGAGCCCCGCGCATGTATTGCTCTCTAAATGATTAAAAAATAGCACTCACAGACTGGACAGTAACAAGTTAACTTTGTTACTTACGCAAAGGTTTGAAATTACTAACTTGAATTCACTGTTTCTTGATGGCAAAGGACTTGAAATAAGCTTGCCACAGACAGATGCTGTGCAACTTTTCCTGCACATCTGGGCCCATTCGTGTGGCTCTGGACCTGCAGCACTCCCGTGGGTGCTGGAGCAGTGCCTGTCTTGTGCGGCACCTACCTGCAAGCCTACATGGCAAATGCTTGCAACAGGGTAGATATAACCGATGCCACTGCATCGCCTGGCACTCGCAAATACCTTTTAAAATTTGTAAAAATATATACGGGTATATAGTTGCCAGTTTGCAAAGAACCAACCCAAACCTCTTATGTAAAGAAACTCATATTGCTTTGCAATAGCTGTTAGAAATGAGTGTCTTCAGTGAAAATTAGTGACTTTCTTAGGTGTGAATCATTAGTGATCGTATCTTCAGTTGGAATTTGTGGGAAATTTTAACAGTATAACAGCTGAAGTTAAATTTGTTTATTGTTTTGTGGTCTAAACTTCTTGACTAGGAAGAATATATTTCTGCTTGTGATAGTTATTGATAATTTTGAAGGAATCATTTCTTTCTATATATAGTAACATAAAAGCTAGCCTGTTATTGTAATTTATTGACAAGGGATATTCAGTATTTTTTTTCACCTGGTTTGTATTTTGTCAAACTGTTTAGGTGTTCTTGTTGGGTTGTGTGTTTGTCAGCTGGAATACCAGGTATTTTTAACTGCAATACGTGCATTTTGAGAGCTCTTTGGCGGCTGTAAATTGTATAGGTTCATTGAAGTCAGTGGAGCTACTACAATTTACGTCCGTTGAGGCTCTACCCCTCGGTCTTTCGGGTTTGGAGTTTGCTGTACTTCACTGCCTTCTTGTGTTGGATGTTTTTTGTTTGTGAAAGCTGCTTGTCCCTTTAACTGCTGGAGAATTTTGCAAAGTGCAACAGCAAAAGTCTTTACGTGTTTTCGAATGATGAATCCTTTTGAAAGATTAAGACATCTTTTGAGTATGTTCTTTCTTTGTATTTTTTTGTCTTCTTCTCTTTTATTTCCCCCCTCCCCCCTCTTTATCACTTTCTGCTAAAGCAACGCACTTCATCCCTTGCCTGGAAAGGTTGATCACTTTGGGAATTCAAGGGGAGAGCGAATGGTGGCTGTGCTCATTGCTTAAATAAATGTTGGAGCTCTCTTAAGTTCAAACTGTCTGTCATGCTAATTTGTTGTCCGTTAGGAGCAGCAATCATTAAATTTAAAACGCACTTTTATGTTAACTGGATTTAAGAAAAGGTTTCCAGTGATGAGAAGTCACTATAAATAGTCAAGGCCATACTCTGTTCCGCTATTAAAAGCGAGACAGAACTCTTCAAAAACAGCCTGCATTCAAACCGAGCCGTGCTGATGGTCGTTTAGTTATAATCCCCTCTTCAGTGAGGTACCATCAGTACAAAATGAGTGTGTTGAACAGTACAAAAAAAAAAAAAAAAGAAGAAAAACTTTTAAAAAGAAAATGATTCTCCCTTCTTTTTTTTTTTCCCAAAATATTTCTCTCAGGTAAAGGTTGTGACAGGAAAGGATGGGCAGACTGGTACTCCTGTCGCTATAGCAACCCAGCTTCCTCCAAATGTTTCTGCTGCTTTTTCATCCCAGCAGCAACCATTTCAGGTACTTTTCAATGGTTCTAAAATGTAGTTTCATCCCAGATTTTTTTTCTTCATTCAGATTTGATATTTCTTAGATGAATTAGAATTTTCCCAAGAGCCCATCCCTTATCATCTAAACGAAACAAAAAAACCCCTTTGCAATCTTCAAATGCATCAGTATTAATGAAGCCTTGAGGAAGTTAAATCTTTGTCTCCAGGTTGCTGGCTTATTTCATTAACTTTCAGCTTGAATGTTTTCGCTTTGGTTTGTTTGTCTTTTGTTTCCCTAATGCATTTGGTTCATTTGTGCATTCTGCATAGTGATAATATGGATTCTTTTGTCTGTGGCACTGTAATTGTGGATTTCTCCTAAATTTCTTTTCTTTTTTTCCTTATCTATTAAGGTTTTGAGTATGGCTACAGAAGGTTTTGGATTTGCCTCCCCTGAAATGTTTTAAACAGCAATAATAACCCTCTGACACATTTTTTTAAAACAACTAACCACTTTCCATTAGCTCTACCATAAATGTTGGGAAGAAGAAACTGAAGTGCCTATTTTTTATTATATAAGTCCTTTTTTACATTTTTTTTCCTTTTTTTTGTACAAGGAATACAAATGTGATAATCAGTTAAAATTTTTGTGGATCAGTGATGGTGCAACTTTTAAATTCAGGCTAGTACGGGTTTATGCAGCTGCCTTCAAATCTGTGCTACCCAGACATCATTGCTTGTATACCCTGAGAAGTAATATACCCTAATTCCTCTCCAACTACAATATTTGCCTTTTAGCTCAATTATATACACTTGAATAGCAGGTGTTAGAGGGTGAATTACTCTGCTGTACCATGGAAGCTGTACAGTCTGCACGGCCTTCATCTAGGTTTTGGAAAAAGGAGAGTTAAATGAAATGTAAAATGGGTTGTATTCCTCTGTATGAGAAATGGGATGTTCACTGTGGTATTTTACAAATGAGTTGCATAGTTAAGGGGCTTGCACTGAGAGCTCTGTGTTATGGCCAATACTGACATGTCTTGGAAGTCTCCTTAGGTAGTCAGGCTTCATCTAAGCTGTTTAAAATATGTAATACTATATCAGGTTATTTATTACAGTGATTAGGGTTATCCTCAAGCTATAGCTACAGCAGTCATGAAGTACTTTTGAAAGTATTACACCATTTCAGACCTGTTTCACAGAAACTAGCAGGTACATGCTAAAAGCATACAAAACTCTCTGTGTAATTGCCATACCTTTTAGCACAAACTGTTAACAGAGAGTATCATCTCTTCCCATCCGTCTTTCTCTTTGTAACTGTTTATAGAGAAATAATGTGTCCCAATCAGCATCATCATTCAAATTTACATGCATAAGTGCACCACTCAGAATGATTATTGTGGGCGTGCCGCATAATCATGACCTCTGGAGAACTACATTATTTTAATTAAAGTTAGGACAGTTTTAGTCTAATATTAGTGGTATGCGACTGCAATTTATAAAGACGTAACATATTTGCTCTTTGAAGTGTCTGGCCTAAATTACGTGGTGATAATGCAGACAGCTGGGAGGCATACTCTTAAGAAAATGTCAGTCAAAAATCCTAAAGTAGAGATGCAGCCTGAAACTGAGTATGCAATCATCCAGAGTAAGAGTGTAGGTGAAATAAAGGGCATCTGAACGAGAGTTTGGAGAACATACTTTCTTAAACTGATGTCCCAGAAAGCATTTGATGCAAACAGGACATAAGCCGAATTTGTTAATTAATCCGGTAGCACTGTAGAAAGTAAGTTCTTGTGACTTATTTTGAAAATTCTGTAAATGCCTAAGTGCACGATGCTCTGCCAGACACTGGCCGTTGGACTTGAAATGTGCTGCATGTCTGCTTTGTGAGAAGACAAACGTTTGAAAACTTAATCCATATTGAGTGTGATACGACAGTGAACCATGACCATTAGGGATGAATATGAGTCAGAGATTCTTAAAACCAAAATTCACATCTTAAGGCTATAGCTGTAGTGCTAGAGTGGCCACAAATGCCCTCACAGCAGCACAGAGATTAAATGTTATTAATTCATAGCTATTGATAGAATCTGAGTGGCAGGAGATATATTCAGGTCAAAAAGGAGTATTTGAAAGCATTAAAGATGTAGGGTTGTGACAGCTATGGTTTATTTCAATATAGACTGGTGTTTACTTCCTTAGGCTTAATTTATATTGGTAGAATTTCTATTAAAAAACAGAGAAGAAAAGACCTGTGAATAAACTAGAAGATTCTTTTTGGGAAATTACTGTCTTTGCTATGTTGTCATAATAAATTTTCACAACATTTGCAAACCCTTACTGTACATCAATAAGGCAGAGGCTCTCACCAATAGCAAATTACACTTAGGGAACTTTAATGTTAAAGTAGCTCATTTTCCAGGACACAGAGGCGTACATAAAGTCCATCTTTGTCTTTTCTGATAGAATCTCTTAAGCCCTTTCTTTGGACCCTTATTTTTCTCATAATAAGTTTCATAGTAGAATATTGGGTATAGCATGGCTAAATATTGAGGAGAACTTAAAAATGTGACTTGGAAACTCACTGAAAAGAACTGGGCTTGCACGAACACTGGCGGACATTAATAAGTAGTCGCCAGTCATGGTGAGGGCCCAAAGAGCATGGAAATCCTCACATACCTAAACTGGTTGGTTTCAATAATCCTGTACGTAAGTCTGGGTTGTGGTTTAGCCCCAGTCGGCAACTAAGCCCCACCCAGACGCTCGCTCACCCTCCCCCCCCCCCCCGCCCCGGTGGGATGGGGGAGAGAATCAGAAGAGCATAAGTAAGAAAACTCGTGGGTTGAGATAAGAACAGTTTAATAATTGGGAAAAAAAATAGTAATAATAAATTGTAATGAAAAGGAAAACAACAAGAGAGAGAGAGAGAAACAAAACCCAGGAAAAAACAAGTGATGCAGCCACTCACCACCCACCGACCGACGCCCAGCCAGTCCCCGAGCAGCCATCGCTGCCCCGGCCAACTCCCCCCAGTTTCTATACTGGGCATGACGCCCTATGGTATGGCATAGCCCTGTGGGCAGTTGGGCTCAGCTCTGCTGGCTGTGCCCCCTCCCAGCTGCTTGTGCACCCGGCAGAGCAGGGGAAGCTGGAAAGTCCTTGCCCAGTGTAAGCACTGCTCAGCAACAACTAAACCATCAGCGTGTTGTCAACATTATTCTCATGCTAAATCCAAACCACAGCACCATACCAGCTACTCGGAAGAAAATTAACTCTATCCCAGCTGAAACCAGGACAGTCTGCCATCTGAGTTTGGTGCTGAAACGATTATCTAGGATATATTCTCTGCCATCATTGCCAATATTAATTGTGGTAATTTTAAAATAAAGTTTTCATGCACTGTCTAATCCTACTGAATCGAACCCCTGTGATTTCTTTTCCATCTCAATATCAATAGTGCTCTTCCAGGCTTGTTAATTCATAGTTGTGGGGTGCTTATCTTCAGAGAAAATGTCTAGTAATTTCTGATGAGCTCCGATGTCACATTAGCCTTATGGCAGCTCTCCTCATCGAGTTTCTTCATGGTACTCATTTTGCCAGCTGTGCAAACAAGTACAAGTCTAGCATCTGGAAAACTGGAATCGGAACTTGTGTAGCTTGGCTGAGATTCTTTTATTCCGTCTTCTGAGTCTTAGCAGTTTTTCCTGACATATTTCAAGGCTAACTCTCATGGAGCTCTGTCCCGAGTGTGACAGTGGTGAAGACTCAAGTAAGCTTAAACCGCCTTCAGGATGAGAGTTAATTTGTGTGTTACTGATGTTTCACACAGAGTGAAAAGGATTAGTTTTCATAAATGTATTGACTCTTATTTCTTAGTTTTGTGTCTTGTTAGTTATGATACAGTTTATGCGTAAATTTTCTTTCCTCATCTAATTTCCCTTCTAATTAATCCTGTAATGAAGTCACAATGTTTACTTTTTGTCATGTCAGCTTTTTATTGCAGCTATATACTATATGAATATGTCATTTTGACTTCGTTGCAGCATTATGCAAATGATGAAGGGTAATACATTAATGAAAATTTCCATTTATTAAAAAAAAAAAGAAAAATACGGGGCAAGTTTATTTTTTACATATCCCATTTTCCTGCGTTTGGTATCACTTTTCAAAAAATGTAGACATGTATTACATATAACCAACTTCATCAGTTTAGTTACTGTTTTAAAATTTAAACTCAATGAAGAATATCTGTGCATTATGGACATATAAAGCGTTATAGCAGATATTGAATGAGTCGTGTTTTCTTCGTTGTACAACTGTTCTGAAGGATTTGTTCTGTGCTGGCATCTTTAGATCCGTTTGTAAATTACCTCTTGGTGTTAGACTATCTACAGATTGAACTTTTGTGATTTGTTTTCTTTTTCCAATAGCAAACGCATACAGGGACTCCAGTAACAGCGACTGTGAACACCATAGAAATTGAAGCTTTTAAGAGACAGCAGGCACTTGCACCAGCAGGTATGTTCCACAGACAGAATATCACTTTGGTTCTTTTTTTTTCCAAACAGTTAATGGAGCCCACTGTTCTGTAACTCTTGAAATACAGTTTTGCCTCACCTTGGGAATTGCCAGATCCTTAGGACTATCTATTGTGAATGGTGTTGTGTGAAGAGTGCTCTCCACTCACAATATATAGGACTGGATTTGGCAGGCATGGAGACATTGTTAGGTTGATTGTTCTGGCTAAGAAGATTGGAGATGGCCAACTTGAAGTTAGAGGGACTCTGCCCTTGGAGCATGTTCTTCATAAATGCTACACATGTATAGTAGCCGTAGCTTTCTGAGCTGATGTTGGAATCATGTGTAGTAGTTTGCTTTGTAAAACTGAACCCATTCCATTATACCATGCCATAAATGGAATTTGAATATCACAGATTCGTCTAAGAGACCACGAATTGAAGTGGGCCGTCATGGGATGGTTTTTCAGCACCCGGGTGTGGCTTCAGGAGTTCCTCTTCAACAGCTAATGCCAACGGCACAAGGTACTGTGTCACCACATGCCAATTGCACATTAATTTAACAAGGAGATGTTAGTGATGGGACTAGAAACTTGGGCTTCTGGCCTTCCAAGATCCTAGTCCCACCACACACTTCTCCATGTAAATTAATACTTGGTATGCAATGCCTGGTTTGTTTAAGGAGCTGAGTGACGGGCTCCGAAGGTGCATGTGGGCATGGAAATACGTCACAGGTGCTGATGCAAAATGGTTAATCTGAGAATTCTGGAACTGAGCCAATGATTTATGAAAAGGAAACCTCCTAATTTGCAACATCATCACAAATTTTTATTCATTAGTCATGCCAAGCTTTAGGATACGTGTTAAGGTGAATGTGTTAAGAACTAAATATTATTTAGACTTGACACTGTTATTTTAGGTTAAATTCCATTAGCTCACCAGTCCATTTTTTTTTTAAGTATAAGAAATTCAGAAGACATATAATTACATGGTTTTTTATAGTTGCTGTGCTCCAAATTTTAGTTGCAGTCCTGTGCATGAAATACTTTGTTTTTTATTGTAATGGTGATTTTTTTTTTTTGTGATTGTGATGTGGTATTTTCAAGTGATGGTGTCTTGTGGCAAAGTAAGTAACAAATTAGTCCATTTGCAGTTGATTTCCTCTTCATATCAGTAAAGAGCATTGGACATTTTAATTTCATCTGTGTTGTGTTTCCTCTTGCTTTGTAGGTGGAATGCCTCCCACTCCTCAAACTGTACAGCTGACTGGACAGAAACAGAGTCAACAACAGTACGACCCATCTAAAGGCCCTCCTGTGCAGAACGCAGCAAGTCTGCATACACCTCCGCCGCAGCTGCCAGGGAGACTGCAACCTGCGAATGTCCCCATGACGTCTCTCCCAGCTGCGCTGCAGCTTTCACAGCAGCAACCACAGATAGTGGAATCTCCAGCTCAGCCTCAGATTCAGGTGAAGATCCAGCCTCAAAGCGTACCCCTGACTTCGGCTCCACTTCCAGCACCGCTTCAACAGCAGGTGCCACCAGCAATCCATGTGCAAGGACAGACACCAAACCAAGTGTCACAGCCACAAACTACAATACAGCAACAGGTATGTGAATTTTATTGGGGTGAAAATATGTTTGTTTCAATGCCCAGTAAAATCTAAGAACATTATCTTCTTGAAAATATATGAAATATGTTAATGTTTTTTAATTCCACTGGACACTTAAGTCCTTTCCTTATAAAAATGCAGGTGTAAATTTTTTATGAAATTAAATTTAAGTCTGCATTATGTTCTGCTGTAGTGTAGACTAAGACGGTATTGAATCCTAAACTCATCACTAACAAATGTGTTTCTTGGGCAGACTGTGACTCTGACACGATCATCTGCAGATCCTGCGCAGACTTCTCAGCGTCTTACGGCCAATACACTACCGCCTACCTCATCTGTTGTGCCAGCAACTATCTCAGGCTCAACACCGCCTTCTACATATCCAGTACAAACAAACAGGACCTCTCCAGCAACTAACAAGTCCCTGTCTCCTATTGCATCAAAACCCCCAGGCTTAGCAGTAGCAGCAGCACCTAAAACACAAAGTCCAGCTCAGAATGCAGCAGTATTACCCCAGGACAACTCTCAAGACAAGCTTGCTGAGCAAGTAAAGCTGGTAAGATTTTCTGTTTTTCCCCAAAACTTACGAACAGTTAACACACAAATAACAATTAACACGAGTGATGTGTTTGACTTATGAAAATGTGCTATTTTTCGGGGGAGTGGGGTGTTTTTTATATTTTTTTTTTTCTTTGAGTCTACTTTACATACTGAGTTTTGCTTTTATGGGCATTCAGAGAAGTTGAAGAAGACTTACTGGTCTTCATACTGTTGTTGCGTTCTTTCTCTTTCTATTAAATTGATTCTATCTACTCATTCAGGGTGACTGCAACCTTACTTATTTTTACAGCTAACTGGAGATGTTGTTTTGCTTATTTAACAGGAACATCACAGAGAGCTTGTTTTTTCACCAAATCAAGCAATATTAATAATGAAGTTATATTTATCTTCTTTGGATAAATACAGCTGCAATTTCAATTTATTAAAAAAAAAAGTATTATTTGATTGCAGTTCGCAATCAAACTTGTTTTTTGTGCTGCCCAGCGAACCCTTTTTGTCCTGTTATTTAACAAAGTACCTGTTGTAATACAGGTTGAAGTACTGTGAGTCTCTTCATGCATAAGTTGAATTTAGTCCGGTAATTTTTTAACTGATGCAGTGTTCAGACTTGGTTTTTGTAATGCATGTGTCATGCTGTTACACCTTTTTTTTTGCCTTCGGTTATTTTGATGGAGTGGGAGCAATTATTTTTCTATTTGGCTATGGCTTAGGTGCATTCTGCAGCTTCATTGTAACTGTATGTACTTCTTTTTAAGGAAAATCAAATCCATCAGCGAATAGCAGAACTGAGAAAGGAAGGTTTATGGTCCCTGAGGCGACTGCCTAAACTCCAAGAGGCTCCCAGACCAAAATCTCACTGGGATTATTTGCTGGAAGAAATGCAGTGGATGGCAACTGATTTTGCCCAAGAGAGAAAGTGGAAGATGGCAACTGCTAAGAAGGTACTTGAAAAACATTTTTTGACTCAGAACAATCAGTCTTGTATCACTGAGCTTGGTAGCAAAGCTATTTAAAGGTTCTTTTTCTATAGACAGAAGTGATGGGAATATAAGGCACTGATTTTTAACTTAAATGAGAAGCCATGTTGTCAGCTTTGGATATTCTAGCATTTGAAACAGACTAGATAATTGTATTGATTGTGGATGCAAATAATAGTTTTGGATTTTGTGGATTTTATTCCTCTGGAAATCAAATAGCTTGTTTAGGGGACCCAGTCAATATGTTGACTGTGTCATATTTAAAAAGTACGGTTATCGTGCCTGTCTCACAAATCAGTTATTCCCTCTCAATGAAGAGTAAATATAGAATTTTGTAAATAACTTCCATTGGGTGTGGTTGTCTGTCTAATTCTTCTTTCTTAATCTCAGAAAAAGATGAAGGAGAAACCATGGAGTTCTAAGGACAGCAGTGGAAACATGGTAGAGAACTGTTTCCATAGGGGACGAGAGCAGCACAGTGGGAATAATTAAGTCAGTGATGGAATGAAAATTGGGGTGGTGTGAGATGTAATATGTAAAATCTGTTTGTTTACAATAAGCAAGAGCTTTCTATGGATTCTAGCCATGTAGCACCTTCTTTTGATACATTTATGACCAGTTTGGGCTAACGAAGAGAGCAACTGAAGGCCATTAGTTTAAGTTGCCATGTTGTTTTCTATTGTATATTTTGAAATGATGGAACACCAGAACTCTCTTCCTTACAAGCAAAGTATTGAAATAGGTGTATCATTTTGTAAAATGAAGATCTACATTTTGAATATAATTTAAATCTGGATTTGAAGCACTTACTCCATTTGTGGCCAATGGTAGTTTTTTAAGAATAGGAGAAACAGGAAGGGCAAATATGAAATGATCCTTCCCCTGGCAGTATGCTTCAAACTTCTGGAAATCAACGTTTTAGGGACCTTCTGAGCTAAAGGTCGCAATCAAGTCAGTCTTTAACAGCCATTGACTGATCTTTCACTCATGTATGTACACTCTTTTTGAACTCATTTTACCTTTGGTCTCTGACGTTTTGTGGTGTGATTTCTATGAGTTCATATGTGCTGTCTGAAAACAAGTCTTCTTTTGTGTGTTTGCTGCTAATTTCAGTAGATTTTTTCCTAATTTTTGTGTTGAGAGAGAGTAGTGAATGAAGACTTTCCTACTTGATCGCTTAGTTATAGTTCTTGTGTTTTCTTTTTTCCTTTGAGTTTCGTATCTGTTGTTTTACTGGCATGGTAAGAATTACAAATATTGGAGGTAAGTGCTACGTGTGTAAAGCTATGGTCAACATCTGGCTGCTGATAACCACTATAATCTTAAGAAACACAATGATGTGTATTTTGAGGTAACCTCATTCAGGATCTCTCATGGTATTTTAGATGGTAAGAACTGTGGCTCGTTATCATGAAGAAAAGAAACTTAATGAAGAGCGAGCTAAAAGGGAAGAACAAAACAAACTAAGGCGAATTGCTGCATCAATTGCTAGAGAAATAGAATACTTCTGGTCTAACATTGAACAGGTAAGATACCGACTTATTAATACGTGTGCAAGTCATACTGTTTTTTTCATCTTCAGTAACTTATTTATAAAATTTAAGTGCTTTATTAGACTTGATTTACTTTTCAGGTTGTTGAAATAAAACTACAAATTGAATTTCAAGAGAAAAGGAAAAAAGCTTTGAATTTAAAGAGAATTTCAAGGAAAGGTAATTGTATTCCATTTCGTAAGAAATCCAGTATAAATTCTGATGCTACTGTTTTACATCATTTCACTCAGTGGGGTTTAATCTTGTTGGTGATAGAGTTGTGAGATGCTAACAGTAGGTTGTGAACAGATCTGAACTATGAGTTACGGGGGTTTTTTTATGCTTTTGTGCTAGATTTTGTTAATATTTCTTGTGGTTTATGTTGGATGCATTTAAAAGTTCATGTAAGAAACATAAAATTACTAAGTGACTAATGCATACATGAAGTATAATAATTTTCCAGGTAAGGATACAAAACCTGCAGAAGACCTTTTGTTGGAAAAAGGAAGTGAAATGGTAAGTCTTTCTGTTTCTTAAAAACCCATCAAATTAGTTTAAATATGACTACCTGTGTGAAAAAGTTTTGATAAATGTGAAATGTTTTCCTTAAATACATGGCGATGATAAACACATTTCTGTGTAGTTACTGACAATTGAACATATTGTCATAAGCACAAATATAATTTTTTCTGGTTACGAACCACAACTTTTAACGGGGAAGTGGATTGTGGTTGATGCATGTCTTTTAAAGGAAGAATTCATACTTACTCAATGGCTTTGAATCAGTCATTCTAAGATTGCAAGACCAAAACAACATACAAATTAATTGCCAGACTTTGTTTTGGGCAGGAGTTTCATCTGCTGTAACCAGGGGTAAACTTTGTGGGGCATGAAAGCATGTTTTCAGCTGTTCAGCTGTGGTTCATCTGCTGAGAGACGTAGGTATATGTTACAGATGAAAAATATCTTTTGCCCTAGATAAAATGTATACTAGGACTCCTTGGCTACATCTCTGCAATTGGAAAAAAAATGAGCGAGGCCCTGTTCTGAGGCTCTGAGCCATCTGGCACGGCACAGCTGATGCCCACTTGCTGAAATGCTCCCCTTTCACCAAGCAGAATGCCTGCATCTGAATTTCCTGTTAGGAACAAGCTTTAGCATGTGCTTGCAGCCAAACTGTGGCCTAGCACTGTCTGCGAGTGTTAATTTGCACAGGCTGAACCATGCTACAGAGTATGCTGGACAGCTGAGAGTGAACAATTGTAGGCCTGTGCCATATCCCTTTTCTATTGACTGGTGAAAACTTAGTCCTTGATCCCAACCTGGGTAAAAGTTTTGTGCCTCAATAATGTTTTTAAGGAAAAGAGTACTGTGGCTCTATGCCACAACTGGACCTGAGTCATTTGAACCACAAACACTTGATGCGGCTGATTGCACGCTACCTTCAATACAGAAGCAGAGTATCTGTTTGTGTGACCAGGAAAGTGCTAATAGGTGTTAGGTGTCTATTAGCGAATGCTGTTGTGATTGCAAGGCACTTGTTGCTTTCTTTAAAAAAACGAACAAAAAACCTCCCTAACTTTGTATTCTATGATTTTACATATTTTAATTATTTAATGCTAGGGTTCTTCATCATCTGGAAGGAAAAGAAAGGCAAGCACATCTTTGACTGATGAGGAGGGTAAGTCACTTTTCAAAATTGTGCATCTATACTGTAGTACATAAGTTGTATATTAAAACCCTGGAACCACAGGTTTTCAGTCTGTTACTGCATGGATGCAATGCTTTTCACAAACCAAATACCAGCCCTCATCTGTTTCTTAGAGAGATTAGATAGTCAATTAGATAGTAAATTTTCCTTAAAAGAGCTTCTGTGAAAATTTGAAAATAAAATTTTCCCTGAAAACACACTGCCATCATTGTTGGTAGATTCTTTCTGTCCTCATTCCTTTGTTTCTCAAACCTTACTAGTGGTCTTAAACCTCTTTTGAGGATTTCAGACTGAATAACCCATCTACTGTAGTTCCTTTCTTGTGATGACATCTGTGTCATGTTTCTGACAAAGAAAATCCTCAGTTTAAAGCTACAGAATAACCTGTCTCTGGTGACCATTGCCAACCAACACTTAAGAGTTCAAGACTGCCTTTTGTCCTGAGGCAGAAGTGCTTCTCTCCTTTTCACTTATCTTTTAAGTTCTATGTGTAGTTGCTCTCAGATTTTCTTGTTTTCCATACATCTCATTCTTTTTGAATCCTGCTAACTTATATTATTCTATGCTAGTACACTTCAGAGGATATAATTACAGCCTTCGTGAATTATTGCATAATTTGAATGCCAAGATTAGCATTTGGTTTTATTGTAGTTGAAGATGAAGAAGAAACGATTGAAGAACAAGAAGCTAAAGAAGGAAACATAAACCATCAAACTGAATTGTCTAATCTAGCCAAAGAAGGTAGGCGTCTGGCTTGATTCCTGTCTGTGGTGGGCTCTCAAACAACAGGTGACAACATGCAGCAGTTATTGTATTTGTAAATAGGGTTATAGATGAGAAGTTGAATGCATTCAGATGTTTAGTCATGTAATCCGTATTTATTTTTTTCTGTTTGGAAAGCTGTAGCGGTTAGTTTATGGGATGATGATGGACATCTGTACTTTATAAAGCGGTCCATATACTTAACTAGTTACCACACAAGGTAGCCTGAGAAAAAGTATTTCTCTACGGAAGCACTGCATTTCTTTAAAATTTCTTTAAAAGACTCTCAACCTAAGTACTAGGAATGCGTGATAAATACTTAAAACCAGAAGTGTATCAGATTGAGCATGAACATTTTATCATCAACTGTCTTGAGTATCTCAGAAGGGTTTTGTGACCCACCTGATAAGTTGAAAGGGCCCTGAAGTGCTGATCTTGGGGGGTATAAATACTTGAAGACAAGGGGCTTTTAGGGACAATGCTCTGGCTAGCAGCTCTCTTTCATTAGCAACATAACAATAACTGCTATGCTGAGCTTGATGTATGCAAAGTATCCCATAGGGATCACTTATCATGGTAAAAACCTTGCTGATTTTGAGAGGCAAGCTTTCCGTTAAGCTAAACCTGCCTGGGAATTAATATGCAGTTTCCAAATCCGTTTGTTTGGTCTGTTTGGCAGCTTAGTGGCTGCAGCCAGCTGTCCAGTTGGAGGGATTATAACTCTTGGCCAGTCAGCCAGGTTCCTAATGAGGATGTTTCCTGATTGATTGGCCACCACCAGCATGCATGTTCCTGCTTCAACAGATCAGACAAGGGATCATGGAGATACTGTTTAGCAGGGTTGAGGTACAGCTCAGTTTTGAAACTCTGAAGTCTTGAATTGTCTTTTAACCACTCGCCTGGATTTGATGCCCCTACCTCCCCAACCGGTGGTTTACTGTCAGGTTGTATGGTGGGTTTGTAACATAGTAAAAAGCCAGCTGGGTGAGCAAACTGTTTGGTGTAATGCCAAGTGTTCTCCGTAATCGAGGTCACTAAATAAATATTGCCATCATCGCCCTAATAATTACCTCTTCAGTTAACTTCTGATTAGAGAACTGGCTTTATAGAATTGTGAAGAATGTAATGAGATTAAAACCAATGGTGTTGATTGTTGCAAGTTTTGATATTTTTAAACTTACATCCTTTAATGTCCTTCAGCTGAATTGCCTCTGGAAGATTTACTAAAGATGTATGAAGGTGCCTTTGCAGAAAATTTTCACTGGCCCCAGCCGAAGCCTGACAGTGAAGAGGATAGCAGTGAGGAAGGTAAATTACTTTTTGTAAACAAAAAGTTGTACTGACTTACAAGGTGAAGTAAATTCATTGCCTCTTCAGGTCTCTGTTAAAACACATTTTATACTAGGGGAAGACAAATATTGAGTGAATGACATTTAAAATGGTTTTTATTTTTTAACTGAAGAAGAATGTTATATACAAGAATGGATGGAAAGTACAGTCGCTTTCTTGCTAAGCGTTTGGAATGATCATTAGAAAAATTAAATTTATTCCTGTAATTACTAAATATTTTTGGATAATGGTCTGTGAAGAATTTCTTCCCTTTTTTTTTTTTTCGTTTCTCAGTTTATGAAAAGAGGGTAGTGTTTGCCTATCTTAAAGTCAAGATATGTGAGATTCTCAGGAACAATAGTGAGCCATAGAAGAGCCTCTCTACACTGAATTAAACAGCACTCTTCATAGCTAGCTATTATTACCACACATTACCGATACAGTTGCCATCTGGTCTGTATCGGAGTGATGATAGAATTACGTATTTGAGGATAGGTAGTATGAGGGGACCTCCCTAGAAGTTGTGAAAAGCTCATGGTCATGTTAGCCTAGCTAGTGTGAACATCCAGAACACGTACGTGATCCTGAGCTTAGGCTATTTTCATTTTAGCTTGACTAGCTTGAAAATCATAGAATTGTTTTGAAAAGTTAGCTGCCTCCTTTTAGACCCCTGTCTGAATCCTAGCCATCTCAATTCCTTTGTGTAACTGATACTTAAGTTAATTTTAAATGCCAATGTAATTTTTCTCTCTCATAGAAATGGAAGACCATATCTCTGATAGGGAAAGTCCTCAGAAAGAAGTTGTCCTCATAGACTCCCTTCTCAGCATTGACCAGTACAAGGGTATAGACAGATCAAGTCCTCCAAAGAAGCATATGCGAGACATATCAGAAGTTGCTGCAGCAGCAGAAATGCTGTTACCTAAAGGCAGCTCTAGGATAACAACAGCGGTAAGCCTCTCTATTTTCTGATACTGTGTGTGCTTACTTTTACATAAAGAACACTTTTTTCATGATTTCACAGATTTTAGCAACAAATTATAATAAATATTTTCTAGTTCTTGAACTACAGAATGGTTATTCTTTATGACATGCTCCGTGAATTTAACTCAGAAAAAAAGTATCAGATCATTCCCATTACAGGTAAAATACAATACTCCATCGCTACTCTATGGGCCTCTCAGAGAATATCAAAAGATTGGGCTGGATTGGTTGGCAAAGCTGTACAGGAAGAATCTCAACGGCATTCTGGCAGATGAGGCTGGGCTTGGAAAAACAGTACAAATTATTGCCTTTTTTGCCCACTTGGCTTGTAATGAAGGTAAGTTCATTTGCCCAACAGTTTTGGACAGGTACTGGGCCAGCATTATCCTTGTGAATTGTAGCCTAGGGTCACATTTTTTTCTGCTGAACTGTATCAGACTTTAGTTAATGCACAGAGTAATATTATGTCAGAAAAACTTTCTTAGATTGTGTGACATAGGGTGCCTTCTTATCAAGTATACTGTTTGATCCATCTGCTGTTATCTTCTAGGTGATAAAATTCTTCTGAAGCCTAGTTTATTCGTATAAAAAAGCCTTACAAATAATTTAATGACCAGATGGCCACAGATAGTTAAATTCAAGGAGTAAATATGAACAATTGGACAAGTGTGTCTTGTATATCATCTCAGATATTACTAATAGTGTTGCTGTAGTCGGGATCATTTAGGAATGTAAGTAAGGCAAAGCTTGTTGTGGAGGTAGTATCTCTTACTCAAGCAGTTGATGTAGTTGAGGGAAAAATAGATACTGGGTGCACAAGGGGTACTTGAGGTCTGAAAAATAATAAATAGATTAGTCATTAAAATACCGCTGTTTGTTGTTATGGGATCTCACTTTTAATGATGAATTTAGTGCACTGCACTTAAAAAATCAGGGGAGAATATAAACCACATGAATTGTCAGTAGTCTCTTTCTACTGTTAACTGCTATGTTTCCCCTTCTGTAGGTAATTGGGGCCCTCATCTTGTTGTTGTACGGAGCTGTAACATACTGAAATGGGAGCTGGAATTGAAACGCTGGTGCCCAGGGTTGAAAATACTTCTCTACTTTGGCAGCCAAAGGGAACTTAGGGCAAAAAGACAGGTACTGTATTTTGCAACTCTTACACTGTTGTATTTAGCATTTTAGATGGCAAGACTTTTCCTTTAGCCTGCATTTATCTGTATGTTCCTTACATCCTAATGCGCTATGAGAAGTTTTTAACACTACAAGTTGGTTTACAAAGAGTTTCACACCTAACAGTGCTAGATTTTCAAAGGCATTTTTGGAACTTCCTTGGGATTGAGCAGTACATGCAATACTTAACATGCTTTCTGAACTGCCTATAACTCAAAGACCAAGACTGTCTTTTAGAACGCTTTGGGTCATAGCATCTTTCTGTTCTTAGTGAAGAAATAGCTGGTTGTAAGATACTTGAGGGTTCTGCCGTAACTTTTCTGTCTCATCCTCTCTTTCCTTTTCTGTAGGAGTGGACAGAACCCAACAGCTTCAATGTGTGTATCACTTCCTACAAACAGCTGTTCAAAGGCCACCCAGCATTTATGAAAATGCGATGGAAATACTTAATAGTAGATGAGATGCAACAAATAAAGAACATGACTGAGAAACACTGGGAGGCACTTTTCAGTCTCCGCAGGTATGGAGCAGAGAATTGTTTTCCTGCTGGCAGTGGGTTTTTTCCTTCTTCATGTCACACAGTTCTCTCTTTAACAGAAAACTGATAAAAAACCTCTTGATTTGGTCTGCCCAAATTCCTGTGCAACCTGCACCTACAGACGTGCTTTTAGGTGAAACAATCAGGATTCAGAGACGTGCTCAGGATCTTTTTGTTGCCACTGTCGTAACACTAATTCTTCTTTGCTGATACCTGTGCTCCCAAACAGATCTCCTTGTATGTTCTGCTATTTTGCAACGAGGAAGCTAGTTTGGTGGTATATTCAAGATTAAAGAGATAATTTATCCTAGATTTCATTTTATTAGCGCTACTATTTCTTCTGTGTATCTGACGAGCCTAAAGCTACAGTAAACAGTGTTTGAATATCGGTGTCATTTTCATAATGATGCTAGCTAAATGCTGTATCAGTTAAAAATCTTCTTTCATTATTCACAGCCAGCATCGTTTGCTTCTGATAGACACTCCTTTGCATAACACATTGATGGAGTTGTGGACCATGGTACATTTTCTGATTCCGGGAATTTCCAGACCTTATCTAGATTTTCCAGTAAAAGCAGCTAATGAGGAGAACCAGGATTATTGCCATAAACTGGTCATCAGGTTACACAGAGTATGTTGTCATTTTTTCCTATCTGTCCTACTACAGTAGTTAAGCTGTTGGGGGGCAAAAGAAAAGGAAGAAAGGAAAAGATATGGTTCACCTCAAAATTTCTGGCCTTTCTTAACACTTTGTTCAGCTCAGACAGAAAGTCCTGCTGAAAGCAGAGGTTTCTGCTACCAGAGTAGTATGGAGATTTCTTTTAAAAAATAATACAAGGCTCAGATTTTGAAGCATGACATGCAGAAATTAAAGAACAAATGAATGCCTATGCAAGTGTGTGTATAGCAATATGATTATATATGGCATATGAGGTTTATCACATCAAATGTGTTAGGTGCAAATAGGTTTAGCTTTCTGTTGTAAAACTGCGTCTTTGAAGTGAGAATTTTTTTTTCCCTCAATTATGAAATGTTTCAGATGATTCAGCCATTTATTTTGCGAAGATCAAAGAGAGATGTTGAAAAGCAGCTAACAAAGAAATATGAACATGTGCTAAAGTGTCGTCTTTCTAATCGACAAAAAGCTATGTATGAAGATGTCATATTACAACCAGGGTAAGGAGTTAAAACAGTAAATAAAACAGACTGTCATTTTTGGTGCTTAAGCAAGATGATAAACAATTGTCATGGTTGCAAGTGTTTTAGTTTTTTCCTGAAATTGAATTCTGAATTGAATTTTCTGAAATTTTGAATTCTGAATAGAATGTGATTACATTATAAACTAAAATTACAGGCAAGTGATGCTATGGGCCTAATGAAAAACATGCATTTACCTCTGGAACCTAAGAATCAAGTTGTAATGGTCAGGTTTGCTGCTGTTTTGTTTGAAGATTTGTCTTTAATGAGTGGTTCTTTATTTCTTAAAGCCCAAAGCTTTAAGTTTCTCCTCCCACCCACCCATTTACCTGTGCTGTGATATCAAGTGGTTATTGATAGGTGCAGGGATGAAACAGAAACAAAGCAGGTAGAGGATAGGGAGCTGGTTCGGTCGTAGTTGACTGTAAGATAGCACTGGTCTCTTAAGTTTTCTGTTTCCAAATTTACATTTGGTACAGTGCTACTTAAAATGCTCTAGAAAGAGCTAGGTAAAATCTAAGCTTGTTTTAAGACTTCTGCATAACATATTGCATTGCACATTCTCAGCTTGCTGATTTAGGGACATCTCCATAAAAGCTGTACTTAAATTAATGTATTCCTGTATAAATTATTTGGTAGAACCCAAGAAGCCCTCAAAAGTGGACACTTCATCAGTGTCCTGCATGTCCTGATGCAGCTGCAACGGATTTGTAATCACCCTGATCTGATAAACCCCCGGCTTTCAAGTACCTCTTATGTATCAGAAACACTGGAATACAGAACTGCATCTCTGGTACTGAGTGCCCTAGAAAGGGATATTTGGAAGGTGAGTAGAAAAGTAAACTGTTTTTTTTTCTCTTCGTGCCATTGTGGAATTTCAGTACTTAATATTGTTTTCTTATACATCACGAGTCTACCTGAAGTTTATAAATAGAAGGAATTCACTATTCCATAGCTGTGCCCACCAAGCGCGTACTTGCTGCATCTCTTTTTTGTAAAAGTAGTTTGAGCTTTTCAAGTGGTTTGTAGTCAGTACTTTTTCATGAGCTACTTGGTCAAAGAGAAATTAGCTTTGCTTTCATCATACTCATGTTTGCAGGAATTTTCTGACACTGAAAACACTCTGGGTAGCACAGTGCTTATTTACGGCGTTCTGTAATTTTCTTTCTGCTTTCAAGTAGCTAAAGGAGAGCAAGACTTACTCTTTTTCACGTGAGAGTAAACACTCTGATTCAGATTCAATGACTAAATTAGTACACTTCTGTCAATCCATTTGAAGTACCACTGTTTGTGTTATCATTAAAGAAATGAGCCCCCTCTTTGAGATAATCAAAGGAAATAATTGCATTAGAGAGAAGTATAAGTAATGGAGCAGATGCAATGATCTTTTGGTTGATCTTACTTCCGTCCTTTGTATTTTCCCACTCCTAAATTATATGCATGCCTTTATAGTTTGGCGTTTGAGCTCGACAGTTAACAAACACCTTCTAGGAGTTCTACTTAATTCTTTGGAAATTATGGTATATGAATATGGTATATTGTTAAATGTGACTTGCTTTGATTTCCGTAACTGGCTAATAATTTAAATTCTTTTTCTACCGATGCTGATGCTTAAAATGGGATTATCAGCTTAAGATATATTTCCAAGGTTTCTAGACAGATTTGGCTAATAATTAATAGTTTACTTTTTAAACTTACAGCATTTATTTCAATTTAAAAGTAAAATATAGAAAGTGAATTCAGCATAGAACATAGAGAGGACTTAACTGTTCGGGTCATCACATAAAATAAACCTTATTTTACAATGTCCCTAGGAATCAGACCTGTCTCTCTTTGATCTCATTGGAATGGAAAACAAAATGACTCATTATGAAGCGCAAATGTTGCCGAAACAAAAGGTTACTAGAAAGTTGATTGAAGAAATCTACAGCTCCCCTCCACCACCGGCTAGGCCCAACCCAGTGAAGCTCAAACCAAGCAGGTATGTACAACTGCCCTTCTTTTAAGCTAGATTTACAGGAGGACGATGTAGTTCTGCTGCTATGTTTACAGAGTTCTGTCTGCATCACTGGTAACATGATTCACACAAAACCTCAGACTTGACTTTGCATTTTATTATTCTGTTGCTTTCTTGTTTACCCTTGAAATCAGGGATTCTATTTTAATAGTTTTTTGAGGTGTACAATTCCATTTGAAGTTCGTTTATGGTTTTCCCATAGTTTTTACTTCACCAGCAGATGAATATTAGTCTTGGGGTCCTCATGTATGGCAAGGGGGTGTTGTTTTGCAAAATTAGGATGGAAATAATTCTTCAAGACTAAGCTGGGCCTACAGTATTAGCTGTGCTTGCAGTGTTATAAGAGACGTATGAAGTATTATAGCAGTAAATTTTTTAAGAGTATTTGTCTCCTAGTGAAGTAGTGATCTCAAACTAATGTGGAACTGTTTTTCTGATGCAAAGGAGCTGCCTGATGACCTGCCAGCATGTTGATGTCTCTCTGGAAATGATACAAGAGCCCCATTCTTTTTTCAGATATTGGGCTGGACTGTTTAAGCTGTTTGCTGTAATTCTGATGCATCCTGCTTTAAACTGGATGCATGGCAATGCAAGTTTTCTTCTTTCTTGGACTTAGCAAAATGACTTTATAGAATGTCTGCACGTGAAGTTTGCTGAAGTGATGAGTCTTGCCAGCTTCAGCCATCTGTGAGAAAGAGATTAGTGTCTGATGTGATCAGTTTATACTTTCCTTGGGTGATAGAGTTTATTTTTAAAGGCCAAACTGTGATCTTCCTATAGACTTTGACTTTTCATGTTCTTTTCAGGTTGTTTCAGCCCGTTCAGTATGGTCAGAAACCTGAGGGCAGGACTGTAGTTTTCCCAAGCACTCAAGTACAGCGCACGGTGACCACAGCGACGGTAACTCAACAGGGACAAGTACGAGGAAGATCACCCATAGCTACAGTGTCTTCAAATCAAGGTAAGAGAGTTAGCGCTAGGCTGGTTATCTTGCACCTATGCATAGACGATACAAGTTAGTCTGTTAATAGAACTCCTTTTCCCTCTAGTTTAATGGTCTAGAATACTAATGGCTTAAAAATACCAACAGACTAATTGCCAGTAAATTTCCCCACTAGTTTCTACAGTACGATCTGCCAGTATAATGCAAAACTAAGCTTTGTGTAATCTAACTGTTAGTGTATGGAGTAAATATGGCACAGTTGGTATTTAGACCCTGATCACGTGTAATGTTCTGTCAAAGACGGGAATTTACAGTGCTTTTGTGTATTTATTTAACCTTTAAACGATGCTTTCCAAATATATAATGTTGTAAAAATAGGCTGGAGTAATAGGTGTAGATAGATATCCCAGTCTGTAAGGACAAGCCGTTCCTGTAGCCGTTTTAATATCCTGTTGGAAGGTTTCTTTTTAATGCAGGTTGTTTAAAAGAGTGGAGTTAAAACCTCTAACAGCTTGCCCAAACAACCCTTATTGATTGCAGCCGCAGCAGCACAGTTTCAGACAACTCAGGCTTCCACCAGTGCTCCAAGACACCAGCCCGCAGCGACCTTCACCACAGCAACTAGCACAGCCAACCCTGTGAAACCGCGGGGCCAGACCTCTGCGCAGGCCTCTCAGCTAGGCCAGGCCCAGCCACAGGCCCCCTCGCACACCATCCAACAGAGTGTGCTGCCTCAGAGGCTGGTACTGACCTCTCAGGCCCAGGCACGGTTGCCTAGTAAGTGGCCTCCCCTTTCAAGGTTTCTCCCACCTTTGTACTACAATGAGGTTAAGTTACTAGGCACCCTAAAATGTGTACAGAATCGTTGTTTTTTTTTCACTCTTCTGATTAGCCTTGCTCAGTACGTTGCTTATGACCAAGGAAAATCGAAAATTGGATAAGAAACAATAGAATTGCTGTGGACATACATTAGCGGTGTCAACTTAATCTCCTATTTCTGCATGTTTCTTCTGCTGGCAAGACTTCCTTCAGACCAAATGTTTTAGCTCTATCCTAATTATTCCTTTCATATTAAACACTAATCCATCTGCTAAAGGCCTCTCTCGCAGAGAGGAACGTCGCAACTGTTAGGCAGAGAAAAGCGATGAGGCTTTGCTTTAAGGTTGTATGTGCACTGCCTATTAGCATGTGTATAGAGTACTGAGCACTGATGTATTAATTTTGTCTCTGGGGTAATGCACTGCCTTTACAAAAGCTGAATTTTCACACCAATATTTTCTCAATATCATAAAACTTAATGCTTAAATGCCTCTAACCTTTCTGCATTTAAATCACAAAAAGCTTGGTCCTTGTCACTTTAAAGCTTTTTGGTTTGTCTAAGTGCAGATTGCTTATTATAAATCATGTTTCATCAGCAAATTTCAGGGCATTT
This sequence comes from Mycteria americana, assembly GCF_035582795.1. Taxonomy (NCBI): domain Eukaryota; kingdom Metazoa; phylum Chordata; class Aves; order Ciconiiformes; family Ciconiidae; genus Mycteria; species Mycteria americana. Next base: position 15,233,491 of record NC_134377.1, read on the forward strand.
CAAATGTGTATTTACAGGGCCACATGTGTGAATATTTTTGCCTCTCCCTTAAACCTTTGTTTGTGCTCTTGAAAAGGCAGTGAAAATCACTTTAATGTCTATACTCGTTCTGTTACAAAGTGTCACATGAGTTTTCAGGTAGCTCTTCATTTTTTTTGCTAATGAAAGTGATAACTTCTAAAATGTTATGTTCTTACCCTTTCAACAATCCGCTTTTTTCCAGTTTGTCCAACAAATATAGAAAGCAATACCTGCTTAACTTTTATATGACACTTTTGATGCACTAAGTATAATTATGCATGGAAGGCGCTTCAGCACCAGTTTACTAACCAAAACTTAGAATTGTGAATATTGAACAACCCGCCTCCCGCTTTGGTTTTTTTTAATGCCTGTTTCCCTCCTTAACAGGTGGTGAGGTAGTAAAAATAGCCCAGCTGGCTTCTATAGCAGGAGCACAAGGCAGAATCGCTCAGCCAGAGACCCCTGTAACACTGCAGTTCCAAGGGAACAAGTTCACTTTATCACATAGTCAACTTCGCCAGCTCACTGCAGGGCAACCCTTGCAGTTACAAGGTACTTACTTCAAAACAGGGAGTTTTCCATTATTTAGAATGCTCGTTTTTTGATATGGACAGCACGTTCCTTGTTGCTATATGGTAAGGAGATTTTTCCATCCCTATAGCTTGTACTGTTCTGCTTTACCTTTTTTCTGTGTGAGACAGGGATAACAAGGTAGCTCCGTTTTGAAAAATAAATGCCTATCAAATGAAAGACACGGTTACTTTCTCTTTCTGTGTTGTATGTCAAGATTTTATTATTGAATTTGTTTTCACATGTATGGAATACAGCTGAAGTAAGGTGAGGCATTATTTCAGATAAACTCCCTGATGAGCAGAAACAGACAAAACTGAGGATGTTCTTTGTTTGTTCTGAAGTGGTGTAAATAATACTTCAAGATTGGTGTGCCTCTGAATTTTGACCCAACTGTTACCCTGGCCTGAATGCTACAATATATTTTGCCCTCAAAATTCCCTTGCTGGTGGTATGTGTGTTGCCAAATTCAGGAGAACCTGGAAATCTTGATTCCCTGTAGCCAACAAAATAGAGGGAACGCTAAGTGAGGATTTTTTTGGTTGATTGGATTTCATCCGAATTCTATATAAAATACCTAGATTTAAAATGATACCCCAGCAACACTGATCTCCTCGTTAACTGTGAAGACTTAAGTGTTTTTCTCCTATTGGATATTACGGAACTTTAAATCAGATTGGTGTAATGAACTTGTCTGGGAAAATTTAACATAGTTTAAAACAGTAATGATCAGTTTGTAACAGTAATATCTTTTGCTAGAGAACACTCTTTATTCTTTTCCGCTCTATCCAGCCTAATTTTTAAAAAATCTTCCATTGCAGGAAGTGTTCTTCAGATTGTTTCAGCACCCGGTCAGCAGTATTTGAGACCTCAGGGTCCGGTTGTCATGCAGACGGTTTCGCAAGCAGGGACTGTTCAGAATGCTCTGAACGCTTTAGGAAACCAGCATCAAGCAGGTGTCCCAACTTCCACAGCAGTGACACAGCAAGGTAGGTTTTCTAGCCTGAAGAAATGTCTCTGTCTAAACATTCAATTTCTAAAATCACATTGATATATAACTTGAAATTGTTAGCAATCATAATTCTTTAAGTTGAGTTCAGAAGCAGGTAAACTATGAGGCAAATTCTTCTGATTTGTGTGTGATGTGTACTAGAGTTTTAGATAATTTTTTAGTACAAACTTGGGAGAGCTTGAAACTGTATTAAATATATAGATTTTTTTTTTTTTTTTTAACCAGTTGTGTCTTAGGTCAGATTTTTGTGGGAAGAAGTGAGTTTGAAATACTTTGTTACTTTTTTTCAAAGAAAGATCAGGGTGATTAATTTTTATACTGACAGAGAATGTCCAGCAATTCTCTCCATTTTTCCACATTGATTTTGCTTTTATCTAATTTTCTTTGCTTCTCTATCTAATCAAGTTACTGTTTTCCCTTTCCCTCTGCAAATGCTACTTCAGTGTTTGGTGCCTTGCTGCAAATGTGATCAGTTCCTTGCTTAAAAACACAACCAAGATGTTGATCAAAAAACAATAGAGAAATTGGTGTCTAGGATGCATTTACAACAAAACAGCAGGTTTGTTAAATGTTGGTAACTGCAACGCTAGGAGTTCGTTCCCTGGAAATGGCCATCTGCTGTAATTTTCTCTGGATATAAACCGATCCCTCAAAACAGACTGTTTACTGCTCCTTTTTGATGTATTAATGTGCCCTTGAAGTTCATATTTTGACTTTCTGAAGAGTAAACATCTCATCATAAAAAGGGGAGAGGAAGCTTCAACAGCCTCCCAGTTGTTGGGGGGTAAAGGATTTCTGTCATAGTTTGCAAGATCTGTGGCTCAAATGTTTCACCCTCCAGCTCTGATCACATTACAGGTACTCCTAATACGGCCGCAGTTCAGAATGAAAATTTAATGTAAGATTTCTACAAAAACTCGTGCATCTTACTACTCTCATGATGGTAAAAAGAGAGCTCCGTTAAAAGCAATAATAACTAAAGTACTGTTTCCAAATGATAAAAGAAAACATTATTTTTGCTGTTCATCTTTGGAGGAAGATGTAAAGCATATTGAAAATACTTATTTTGACTTTCTGAATTTTGGATAAAATGCCAAATAAATTCCATTGCTTGGGTGATTGGAAATTATAATTGCTGGGCTCATGTGTAGCTGTGTAGTAAAATCAGATTTATACTGGCTATCTGTATTAGCTTGTTTGTAATAAAAATGTGGAAAGGCAAAGCTTAAACCTCTGCATACTCCTTGGAGTCTATTATTCTTAATGTAAGGGCTAGCACCTGCTTATTAACTTGAATGCAATTCTTCATGGGTGTATTGACGCGCCACTAAATACAGTTTCACAGGGACTAGTGGAGGGTTGTGCTGCTTTTCTAGTACAAATAATCAGTGCTGACGAGCAATGCGTTCTGGCTGAGATAGAAACCTATATATCCTATCAAGAAAATAATTGCTGCACAGTGTCTGTAGTCTGCTAGTACATGAAGGGTAGTACGGTAGTTTCTATTAGTTTACTTGTATCTAATGTTCTCATAGTTTAGTTAGCTGTCTGGGAAAACATCTGCTAGCAGTTGAATTCATACGAATGCTACTGTGAGATTCCATCATATAGCTTTATCAATTTGTAGATACACTGAATTCATATGTTTCCTGAAAAATCTTAGTTGATTTGTTTAAGATAAATTAGAACAATCTTTTCCTGATTTAGAGTATAACTTCTAAATGTTAATACCTATTGCACTATACATGACATTTTGAATAAACTACAAATGCAGCAGGTCTTTGTGCAAAGCAAAGTAAAATTCCATTGATCTATCTTGGACTTTTGTGAAAACAGTTGGTGTAAACATCTGTCAGATACTTGATGTGTAACAAATTTGGTATACCCGATGGACATTTAGACTAAAAATTTGTCTGCAATTATGATGTGTTACAGCTATGAAATGTCTGCTTATTGAAAATAATAAATGAAACCAATCTTCAGAAGAATAAATATATAAACACAAGGTTTATCCTCAGTTTGTATTCCAGGTAGAACTGCAGTTACTAATTTGTCATCTGGTGACATGGGAGCAGCGTTAAAACCAGCACCTACCCATGGACAATTGCAGGTACTTAATTTTTATTTTCTTATGGTAACACAACTTTTCAGGATTGATACTAAGTCCATGTAATAGTTGGAAGCTATAATTTACAAAGCTGGAATTAATTAGGAACTTTGATGATTACAGATTAGGTAAAAACCCCAACTTTTGTGAGTGTTTCAGGTTGACAGATATGATGCATTTTCATCTATAATCCATAGTTTAAAATAAATTCTGGTTATCAAAGCAGCTGACAGCTTTTTTGTGCTGTGATAGCAGACAGGTTCTTACAACTGTAATATATCGTAATTATGTAGTAATGCATAAATAAAGGAATCATAAGATTTTCTGTGTGTTTTAAACACAAAGGCAATTGGGCAAATTTTTATAGATTTCTAATCTTAACAAGTTTTTAGAAAGGATACTCAAGCAACCTATAAAGCATAGAGAAACATCAAGTGTATGTTAACCTGTGGAAGAACGTGCACCTTATCAATATTAATGTGTTAAATGAAATGCCCCAAATATGAATGATTAATTTTGTTTTATTTCCAAAACTATGAAAACGTACTTTAAAAAGCCAAAAAGATACTAAACTAAGATAGAATTGACTCTTTAATATGAATTGAATTTAGCTGTAGTCTTCAAATTTTGTCCGAAATTTATACCTTTTGTGATTGGTCTAAGTAGTTGTTATAATCTAGGATGTTGGTGGTATAAAGCACACAGTACTCTGATCCTGATAGCTTCATTCTAAAGAAACTCAAATTCCTAAGTGATTGTGATGAGCAGCAAATGTTTTTTTCCAACTTTTCTTGGCAAAGGAAACATATGAAGAAAAGAACCGGCTTTTGAAGGAGCGCCTGGACAGAATATTTTCTGGCAATGAGCGCCGTTGTTCACGGGCCCCAATGTATGGCAGAGACTTGCTGAGTGTTTGTTCTTTGACTGGTGAAAGAAAGCCCTCTCAGCTGCCTTCCAGTGAAGACAACAGTTGGAGGTGGGCTGGCTTTGTGAACTGTTGCCTTTCTTCAAGTGCCTCAGGAGGCCCAAGTAACCCATTGCAAGAAATGATCCTGACTTTGGTTCAGCAACGAGAGTCTCTAAAGGATGTTGTTAACAGGTAATGTGTGATTCTGCCTTGTAAGCCTTTACCACATTTAGTTATTTCTTAAACACTCCTTTTCAAAAAAGCTTTAAAACCTTGTTTCTGTTCTTGAGCTTGTTTGGTTTAGACTGATTTATTTAGCAGTATGAACATAAACATACATAAATGTTCAGTTGATGAACATTTTAGTATGAACATAAAAATAAGTCGCTTCTGTTTCTTTTAGGATCTTTATAATAAGAGTTTTCAGTGCCTCATTCCTATTTGCAAGCCTAAATTCAGCTGACCATACTTCAGCTTACATTCTTATGCTTTGGATTTACTTCTGATTAAGTACCCCTTGGAGCCAACCAACAAGAGTTAAGACAGAGACGCAGGCAGAAGCTAGTTTAGCTAAAGCTGACATGTAGTGGATTGTGCGCAGAGCAATAGCTGCAGTTTTCTAGAAACGTGAAATGCAATTAGAAGAACTCAAACTTTTTTGAATTGCTTTTAGTAAGTTTGGTATGATGGGTGTGTCTTGTGTTTGAGCTCCAGTGACTGAATACAGTGGTCACAGTGCAAACACCTTAGCAGAAGCTATCATCAAGGCAGACAAAACAAAACAAAAAGATAAAAGGAGATAGAGAATATTAACACTTTGAAGGTATGCAGCACTTACTAAGTCACTTTAACAAAGTGGTTAGATAATAGGGTAAAATTCCATGGTTGTCAGGCTGAAAATTATTGCTGCAGGGGATCATTTTGTATGTAACTTTTTAAACTGGTATATCCCTTGTTTTGATGCTTTTCACAGGGCTCTCTTCGTATTGCCAGCTGCCGTTGCTGCTCCCCCTTGTTTGTATGTGGCAAATCCTCCCCCTTCATATAGTCACAGATTGAAACTCCTTAAGCACAGTCTTAAGCAGAAGGCAGCTCCACACTTGCATCAGTTGCAACAGATTACAACTCCTCACTTGCTACAGTTCCCTGACCTCCGGCTGGTGCAGTATGACTCAGGTAAAGGAAGACATTTGGTGATAATATTTCACTAATTTCCTGTTTCACAGGAATGGAATTTCTATATAAAACCATTATTGGTTTTCTTGTTTGAAATACAGGAAAATTAGAAGCTCTTGCTGTCTTGCTTCAAAAGTTGAAATCCGAAGGGCGCCGTGTGCTGATTTTGTCGCAGATGATTCTGATGTTGGACATACTGGAATTGTTCCTGAATTTCCATTTCCTCACATTTGTGAGGATTGATGAATATGCTAACCATGAACAACGGCAGGTAAGTTTGCCCTAACTGTTGTCCACTGGTACAGCAATATGTGGTGCTCGGGCTTTTATATGCTACGGCAGGGGAAGGAGATTTGCCTTGTTTCTTACTAATTTTGAAACACTTGACTTGTTTTTGTCTGTTTTTTGTTAGGCTCTAGTGAATTCAGTTTGGTATTTTATTTTGGTGTATGGTTTATTTACTCCTTGCTTTTATTCCATTTATGTAGGAGCTGATGAAAATTTTCAACAGAGACAAGCGCATTTTCTGTGCCATCCTTTCCTCTCACAGTCGTTCCACTGGAGTCAATCTTGTTGAGGCAGACACCGTTGTGTTCTATGACAATGATCTAAACCCAGTGATGGATGCAAAAGCTCAGGAATGGTGTGACAGAATTGGGAGATGTAAAGACATCCATATATACAGGTGATGGTTACAGATCAATGACTGCTCTTTAACATGCTTTAATGTAAGGTTAATTCAGATAGTGCTACTCTGTATGATCTGAAGTAAAGTGGAAACAGTGTTGAAAACTTCGTCTCACTTCAATAAAAAAGATGCCAGGTTATCACAAGAAAATGTGGTCTTTCTTAACACCAAATGTAATGAATGAATCGTACCTGCATGGTTTTTGTCTGTGAGTTTACATGGAATTTTTTAAGTGAGGCCTTTCTTGAGATTTTTTTTTTTTAATTACACTGATTGTTAAAAGAAAGCTTTAAAGTAGAGACAGTAGTATGTGTTTTTTTCTGGGCCTGTAACCAGAACTAAAAAAAACCCACCACAAACCACCACTTTTTAAGAGTTCAGTGTTATTCTTTAAGGGCAATTTCTCTTTCTTTTTCTGCAAGCTGTTTTGGAAATGACTTACCAGTTTTTTTTTGGTTTTTTTGGTTTTTTTTTTTTTAGGCTTGTCAGTGGTAATTCTGTAGAAGAGAAGCTTTTGAAAAATGGCACAAAGGACTTGATCAGAGAAGTAGCTGCTCAGGGAAATGACTATTCAATGGCCTTTTTAACACAGGTAAGTTAATATTCAAAATATGTTCAAACACCTGTGTTGCAGTGTTTAGTAAGTTCAAACATCTGTGTTGGAGTGTTTAATAACAGTTTAGTAGAAATGTGTTTGGGCTAGAATTGATAGGTAAGCATATTAGATTTCATGATTGTTTGAACTCCAAGTGTTAGGGCCCCATTCTCTCAAATACTGTCCATCTGCTTTTGTTCTGTTACTTGCATAGTGAATGCACAGGCATCACCTATGTGACTTAATATATTCTGGTTTCTTGCACCCTTCTGCAAAATTCTGCAGAGCTTGTAAGGATGAAGGTTTCAACAACTTTAAAAATGTGAAATGTAACGTTTGGGTATTTAGTGAGATAGGGTCTCAATTGCTGCTCTGAAGATGCAGAAGACAGTGCTGCATTGATGAAGCTAGTCCACCCCCTTCTGGCACTCCCAGTGTGGTGGTGCAGGATGAGACTGTGTATTTCTGACTTTCCTATGAATGAGCTGTTAACACTTTATTCTACTCTGTAGTCCTACAGGAGAAGGTTACAGAAGAGAAAATGGGTGATTTTCCAGAAATAATAGACAGAGGTTTATTTTTTCTTTAGTCAGTCCATAGTTTATAAGGTCACTTGAACCTGAGCTAATTCAAAGTTACATAAAAAAAATAGAATAGTCCTGAAAGCTGAATGTACTTCTCTTTTTGTTTTTCTTTTACTTCCCAAGCAAACGATTCAGGAATTGTTTGAGGTTCATTCTCCCATGGAGGATTCTGGATTTAGAGTGAAAGCAGAAGAATTTGTAGTACTTTCTCAAGAGCCATCTCCAGCAGAAAATATTTCACCTAAAGTGGCAAGACCATTCATAGAGGTAATTATTAAGACATACATTAAAAATACAGCTGTGCAACATTAGTATTAAACAGCTGCCTTATCTTTTTTTATTTGGGTAAATTCTGTCAGTCTTCTTTCCTGGTCGTTGCATGTTGTTTTGTCATTTTCCTTGTAACAAAACTTCCAAAAGCCCACAGTTGAGTTGTATACTTCCTGGGGACTGTTTCTCTTGCCTCAGCAGAGCCTTAATCCAGAAATTTGTGTTGGATTTCAGTGAACTTCTTACGGGGTTTCTTTCCATATTTTTCAAGTCTTCACTATTTTTAAAATATGTCTTTCTGAAAGGCCCTCAACAGTATTGAGCAAGAGGATGAGGAGTCAAATGATCGCATACAAGAAATAGGACCCGAGTCAAGCATTGAACCTTTAATCTCGGAGCTCTGCGAGACAAAATACAATGAAGAGCCCTCACAGCTGCAGGAGTTAGTTGCTGTTGTGGATCAGGTACCATGACTTGCCATGAATATTTGGTTAAAAAGTAATGTTTAATTCAAATATTTAAATTTCTTTGCAGTCTGGCCTTAAAGCAACTTTGTTGTCTATGGGATTGATACTCCCATTAAATGGACTGGGAGATCTCCTACTGACTTAAGATGTTAAGCCATCAGAGAGGGAGATTAGTTTTAAGGAGAGCTTTGATACACTCTCCTTCAGTGAACGTTTCTTTTATTATCCTCAATACTAACTTTTTTCTTCCTTTGATACGTTCTCTCAGCTGACTCCAATTGAGAAGTATGCTTTGAATTATTTAGAGCTCTTCCATGTTTCAGTTGATGAGAATGAGCCACGGCTGAATGAGGTAAAAAACCAAATCTTTCTTTTCTATGTTGTTCTGTCACAGTATGTACAAGCAGGGTTATATTTTCAATGTGAAGTGGAAGTTTCTCCAAGGACGTGGAATATAGCGTAGGCACTTCTGTGATCTTTTCTTGTTATACTTTATGAACACTGAAATGCCTTACAGAGAGCTTATTATTTTGGGATTCTCTTGGTTTAAGCAGTTCTTAATTTCTTTTTTATAAAATGGGAATGACATTCTTCAGCACAGCTCAGCAAATATTTGTTGTACTCCATTGATAGTGGGGGAAAAAATTTCATTAATTTCGGTGAGCCTGCTTATTTGGGTAAAGGAGCTGTGTTCTGGTTGTCTTGGTTGTTTAGCTGAAATTCGGAGTTTGCTTTATGTTGGTTTAAAGACCCTCAACAGAGACCAAAAAAATCTCTTCTCAATGATGGTGCAAGTATCTGTTAAGAAATTCTTGTAAGCTTTCTGTGCCTGAAAATGTCAAAGTTCAAGGAGTTTGTCCATAAAAGTACAAATTGGTAACGTTTAATCCAGTGTCTGTTACTGCATAAAGTTTATAAGGAGTCTGACTTTCATCTAGATGGAATTGAAAACTGCAAAGAAAGCATGGGAAGTCCAGCATATGAAGGAGTTAAAGGAAAAAGAGCAAAAAATGCTTTGGGAGGATGAAGAGGAACTTCTAACCTACACTCGGGAGGATGCATACAACAAAGTAATTCCTGATTAGTCTTGTTTTTCTTAATAGTGTATTTCTTAACAGTTACTCTGAGAATACCTTTTCCCTCAGGGTTCAGTTGAATCATTTGAATTGCATTCTCTTTTTGCTGTGTAGGAATATGTCTATGAAGGTCCAGATGGACAAACCGAAATAATGCCAGTAAGTAAAAGTAACACCAGGCAGCCTAAACAGGCTTTTTATTTTTTTGAAACATAAAGATCAGTGGAGAGTTAATATTGCAGTAACTACACATTTTGTTCTGTGCAGCTTTGGACTCCTCCCACTCCACCTCAGGATGACAATGATATCTACATAGATTCTGTTATGTGCCTGATGTATGATACCACTCCTATTCCAGAATCAAAGTTGCCTCCAGTGTATGTCAGGAAGGAACGTAAACGACACAAAACAGATCCATCTGGTAAGTGTTTGTTCAAAACTGTTCTGAGATTTATTCCTGAAGTTAAAAAAAAAAAATCAGGGGATTTTTCATACCTCCTACATGTCTGGTCCAGTAAAGATCAAATTTGCAGGTTTGAAGAGATGAAAATTCTTGTCTCATTGTGGTCTTGAAGTAATAGAATCACTGGAAGCCCCAGTTCTTACAGTGTGTCTTTCTATTTAGACATACAGGTGTTCTTAAAAGGACAATTTTAGAAAACAGGCATTTTACTATGTGAGTTAGGAGAAGGCTGATCTTAGTTTATACCAGGCTCTGTTTAGTTACTGGCAGTACGCTTTTAAGAGGCAGTGGGGAATACTCTGTACACATGTAGGAGCATTTTGCGGCTATAAGTAGCAGAGAAATCAAAGAATGGTAGTAACTATTTACCAAGAATGTTTCTGGGGTTTTTTTTCTTTCTTTCTTTTTTTTTTTTTTCCTTAGCTGCAGGTAGGAAGAAAAAGCAACGTCATGGAGAGACAGTTATTCCGCCTCGTTCACTTTTTGATCGAGCAACTCCAGGAATGTTGAAAATGCGCCGAGAGGGCAAAGAGCAAAAGAAAAACATCTTGTTGAAACAACAAACACAGTTTGCAAAGCCTTTGCCGACTCTTGTCAAACCAGCTGCTGAGGCTGGACAGGATAATCCAGAGTGGTTGATCAGTGAAGACTGGGCACTTCTGCAGGTCAGATCATACCTGCGCTTTCTGCTGTTATTATTTATTGTATTTTTGCTTCTGATTTCCGAAATGACTCTTTCTGCGCTTTATCTCTTCAAGGTGGTTTCTAATTCTTAATGGCTAGTTTGGCATTTTGCTGACATAACTCAGAACAGATTGCCTATCATTTCTGTTCCTCTAAGGGTAAATTAAAGGTTAAACTACAAACTGCATGATTAAGTCCTATTTTTGTTGTAGAGACCACTTACTATTACATTCCAGATTAGTTGTGCTGGCTGGACATAGGGTAACGCAGCTAAGGTTTTAACCTTTGAGAAGAGAGCAGCACTTGAATGGCAGCTCTCTCTTCGTCTTATACCAATCTTCAAGTGTTTTCTTGCACATCAGTCTGCATAATAGCAATTTATGCTTATTTATTCTCTGTGAATGTAGGTGAACCCATAGCCTGAGCCCTAAGCTGTCTGTATCCTTGTAGTAATGGTGTGTGGACACATGCAGATAAGGGTAGGTTTGGAAGACTGGAATGATTTGTCATCTGAAGCTTTTGTACCTTTATCTGTTGTAGGCAGTGAAGCAGCTGCTGGAGCTTCCTTTAAATCTTGCTGTTGTATCGCCAGCACACACTCCCAATTGGGACCTTGTTAGTGATGTTGTTAACTCATGCAGCAGAGTCTATCGCTCACCAAAACAATGCCGAAACAGATACGAAAATGTCATTATTCCAAGGGAAGAAGGAAAGGTGAGTTTACGTAGAATGATGCGTCTTTTTTTACCTTAAGTTTGTAGAGCTTTTTTTCCTTATCTCTGTAAACACTTGTTTTTTGTTAAATGTTTCAACAGTGTAAATAAATAACTTTTAAAAGATTATAAAGTTATCCTCATCAGGATTTCCACTTATTTTATGTGATTTCTTTGAAAAGAAAAAGCACCTGAACAAAATCTTCCACAAAAGATCATCTAACTTTCCTTCTTATTTTACAGCTAATGTACGAAGCTAATCCTAAAAAGAAGACAAAAAGTATTTATAAGGTGTGCATTGGTATTCTTTCAAAATCAAATCTAGACACTGTGGTATTTAGCAGCAATGGAGGTGGGCAGATAATTCATATGAGATCCATGTTGAGTGTTACTTGAGTTCTGAAACATCAATTAAAATTCCAAATTTATTTTTCCTTTCTTTGTTGATACAGTGGATTGACACCAGACTTCAGCTTTTGGATTTGATAGATAAATTTTAAATCATGCAGGAAGTTTGTGATTTCACTTAAACTGTAGTGGCTATTTTTCCATCTAACAACCACCACATAACTTATCCTGATTATTAAGATGGTACTTAAGATCTGTAAGAATGTACTTCGTGCTAGAGTCTAAGTGGATTACAAATATATAGTGAATTTAATGCTTGAAGCACCTTTTAGTAAATGAGGATGATAGTACGCTACAGAAACAAAAATAAATTCCATGATTATAAACAACTTCTTCCAAACCATACAGCAATTTAGTGACAGAACTGGGTGGAGAATCTAGAACTTCTGACTAGTCCCATTCTCTGACTAATAAGCAGGTTTGTCCCTGACTGGCAGCTTCTACTTAGGAGAAGCCAAATGTTAGAATGGCATGGTGTGTTGGATGTTAACATAGCTTTGTTGGGAGAGCAGTGCAGTGATGGTTTTGTTATATTATGTGTGCGCTATGCATAACTATAAACTAATGGGCTCTTGGTTTGGGTACTGAATTAAACTTGCAAAATCTAAACTAAAGCAAAGATTCTTTTTCAAATTAGAGTTTGCCATTTTGTATGTCCCCAAGTGCTGATGCCAGTGTGACCGTGAGAACTGCTCCTTATTTTGTTTTTTTCTTTATATATTTCCCATAGAGTTTTGTGTAACAGTAAGTTATCAGTGACACGAGGCAGAAACCAGTCTGTGATAGATATGTTGGAGTACGTTTTTAAGTAACCTACAAGCGCACCATGTGTTTATACATAGACAAAACGCCATGTGGCTGTGTTCGCAATTGAAAGTTGGTTTGTTTTCATTTTTTAGACTAAAAACAGTCGCCCACTTCGTACCAATCAGATCTATGCTCAAGATGAGGGTGCAACCCACACACAACTTTATACTAATCATTTTGAGATGATGAAAATGATTGCAGGGAAAAGAAGTCCACCTATCAAACCTCTGTAAGTTTAACTGGGATCATTCCATCTCCCCGTCACCACAGATCTCCTAGAGACTGTGTTCTGAATTGTTCTCGCAACTGAGAGTTATTTTACACTCTGTTTCAAACTGCTGGTTTTTTTTCTCTGTTCTTGATCTCTTTCCTTGCATCCTGACCTTCTGTTACTGGAATACCTTCATATTTCATGTGTTTGGGTTAGCTTTTACTCACTGCATGAATTTGTTTTGCATGATTAAAATTATGATTAAAGTTAAAATCTCATGCAACTGAGAGCAGAAGAGCACTCAGTTGTTTTTTTTAATCTGCTTTGTAAACTGCACTTTCTATTTGCCTGAACTGGAAACATTTTGATGTCTGTGCTGTTTAGTAGTACATCGTTTTCTATGTATATTTCTGCAGTAACTTTTTCTGTATTCATTTAATATTTACTCTGAGTCTTTCTTAGAATGTCTATCTGTATGCAGGCTCCAGTACTGGTGGGAATATCATGAAAACTTCACCAAACCTGCGGTGTCATCCACTAAAACATGTGAAATTAAATATTATTTTAAAGTTTTTTCTGTCTCCAGTAATACAGTTTTGCTCAATTTCAGACTTGGCATGAATCCTTTCCAGAAGAATCCAAAGCATGCATCAGTGCTTGCAGAAAGGTGAGCACTCTCTGTCTTAAAGGAGTTATGAATTGCATAAAAGTGCTTTTTTTCTTTTCTTTTTTAACTTTCAGTTATTGATTTTTAACAATTGTGTGCTTTGTTTTATCATTGTTTCTAGTGGAATCAACTATGATAAGCCACTTCCTCCAATTCAAGTTGCCTCCCTCCGAGCAGAACGTATTGCGAAAGAGAAAAAGGTACTGTCTCCATCTCAGCTTTACGTATGACTACAGTAATTAAAAAAATTAGACAACAGAGGAAGTATGAGAAAAGCTGCCTCCTGGGAGAAGTTTGGCGGTACAGTAGATGTTATGGGCAGCTGCAAATTGTTCATGTACTAGGGTTTAGATGTCCAGGGTCCAGAGTGGGACCTTTCCTTGGGCCTGTATGTCTCACTCATACTCATTGTTTAGAGGCATCTTCTTGCAAAACATACTAAAAACATGTAAAAATCTTGTTTTATTCTTGACCATTCTGTAGCCTCCTTTCTTATATTATTCAGAAAGAGATACTTGTCCTTGCTTGTCGATGGTAAATTGCTTGTTGTGCTATGCTCTAAGCCATATAACCATGAATATAGCTTGTAGTTTGAAACTAGTTAGGTCATGTAACTTGGAGTTAGAGAGTTACAGTGAAGACAGATCTGTATGCTCTCTCTGCACACACATATATATTACATGCTTAGAATTAAAGGGGTTTTGTTTGTTTTGTTTTTAAAAATACATCCTGATTGTTACGTGCACTGTTTTGAAGACTATGAAGCTCACGCTTTGATTTCCTAGGCTTTGGCTGAACAGCAGAGGGCACAGCAACAGACAGGTCCACAGCCTCAGCAGCAGCAAGCTGGCCAGCAGCAAGCTCAGCAACCAGCTGTACAGCAAGCACAAGCCCAACCTCAGCCGCAGGCTCAGGCACAGGTAGTTCAGCAGCCACAGGCAGTAGTGCAGACTGCAGTAACTACTGTGGCCAACACAGCAGTATTGGTAAGAAAGGGAGGGCTTGGTGCTTCTGATGTAGTAACTTCAGTTCTTCTGTGTGTACCATATTTGCGTGTTCTATTTTCTCTGGAAAGTGAGAATTTTAGGTCAGTGTAGTGAGATGAAAACTTTCTTTCTTTCTTTCCTTTTTTCCCCCTGAGTATGCTGGGTATCTTCTTTTTTGCTCCTTTATTAAGACTGTGTTCGTACCATTATAGCAATAGGTCTTGGCATTCTGAGGTGGAAAAACACCATATCCTTTGCAAAGATTTTTTGCCTTTTTCAGTTTAGACTTTAATTTAATTTAATCAAAGTCTGAGCAATACATTTACACAGTCATCGAACAGTGTTATACAGAGAACTCGGACAATAAAGAGAATGTAGCTGTAAGAGCTACTCTGTTAAAGTAGCTTTAAAACCAAACCTTTATTAACCTTTGCAAGGCAAGTGGAATGTTGCACCCTACAGGACCTATCATGGTTGTTTTATTGCAAATCTGTGCAAAGTTTTCATGGCTTCCTTAAATCTAGAGTCTCTTTTAATGAGCCTGATGACAGGTCTGGGGCTTTTGTTTTTAGAGCTAATCCAGTTTGCATACTAATGTGTGCAGGCAGTGGTGATTTTGTTTTGCTTGTTGAAGGGCAAGAATACTACAGCTTTTACAGAAAGAGACAGAGGACGGGTTCTGACCCATAAGTATTGCTGTGTATCTACTGCTCAGTGATGTTTATGTGTAAGTGGTTGTCTGTGGCGTGCTAGAGTAATGTATTGCTCCTTTCTTCTGCGAACAAGGACGTCAAATGACCAGTATTTACCGAACATTTGACTGGTCTCCAGTTGCTCATTAGTGTGGCAGAATCCTAATACATACATCAGTTGTTGTTGATATATAAAATGAATGAACAACTGCAGAAGTAGCTGTGTATTTTGTTGCATTTTTCATATTTTGTCACTTCTGGAATACAGAATTGTGTTAAACAGCATAGTAGCGTAAGAGCTATATTCAGTTTTCTTTTATTGTTTTTCTGAACTGTTACCTCAATTGTCTTCTAAATAGGCGGGCACCATCAAAACAGCAGTTACGGGGACAAGTATACAGACCGGTAAGAAGACTTTATAATTAGAGATGCATTGGAGATTATAGGACATTTGGATTTTCATTTTTAGAATCTTACACTTAATCCTGGCTTACTTTCAGCTACGGTGAGTGGAAATGTCATAGTGAATACTGTTGCTGGAGTCCCTGCTGCTACCTTTCAGCCCATCAATAAACGTCTGGCTTCACCTGTTATACCTGGAACATTGACTGTGAGTAGATCGCATCAGTAGTTGTGTCCCTGGACTGATCTTGGTTGCATGTTTTATCAGCATATGTGTTTTCTTCTTTAGCTTTCCATGTTATCAGAACCTTTGCTTCTTGCAAATTCCATGTGCATCATGTGCTTCTGTATCAAACCCCTCTCCCTTACCAAAATATCAGAACACACTGGAACAGTTTATCAGAACAAAGTGCCTAATAGGTACTACTGTTAAAAATAGTTCGTAAACAAGTGCTGTCGTAGGCAATGTATTATGTCATTATAATTTCCAGCCTGTAACTGTTTTGTGCTTTGTTAATGATGATCTTTATTTTAATGGTTTAAGACTATGGAAGATAAAGCAAAAAATTGAAAGGTAGTAAAATCAAATTTCTGTAATGTAGTTAAGGGTTTGGTGATCAGCCTGGTCGAAAAAGATTTAACCAGATGCTATTATGAGACATATCTGAACAGCAAATGTGTTAGATTTGGAAGATTTGGACCTTCTTTGCTTTTGCAGTGCTTTTGCATTTTTGATGTTTGTTTCTAGAATTGTATAGTCCATTTCCATAAGGTTCCATAGCTCTATATGAGGTATGGAAACTGTGAGAAATAATGACTGTGTTCTTTTTCAGACTTCGGGAGGCACTGCAACTGCACAAGTGGTACATACCCAGCAGCGAACTGCGGCAGCACCTGCTGCTTCCACAGAACTGGTGACCATAGCATCTACCCAGGGCGTTCGTGCAGTGACATCAGTGACAGCATCAGCAGTAGTAACTACAAACTTAACACCCGTGCAGACCCAGACAAGATCTTTGGTGACTCAAGTTACACCAGGTAATAATTGTGTGTTTAGGGATTTTTTCCAAGGGTACGTAAAGGGCCCCAGAATTTATGTAGGTTGCTTGACCACCATAGCCCCACAATATTGAAAGTCTGGATTTGTTGGCAGCACAATTAAACGGTGCTATGATTTTTAACTTGCCTTATTGTTGGTGCTCAGATTACATTTTTCTCCAGTATTTCTGGATAAAGTGTTGCAGTAGATAGCTGCTTGGCCCCTAGGCATTATGATTAAAAAAGATGATTAATAATCTAGCAGTAAAATTGTTCTGGTTTTGGCTGGGACAGAGTTAATTTTCTCCCTAGTAGCTGGTATGGTGCTGTGGTTTGGATTTAGCATGAGAATAATGTTGATAACACGCTGATGGTTTAGTTGTTGCTGAGCAGTGCTTACACTGGTCAAGGGCTTTCCAGCTTCCCCTGCTCTGCCGGGTGCACAAGCAGCTGGGAGGGGGCACAGCCAGCAGAGCTGAGCCCAACTGCCCACAGGGCTATTCCATACCATAGAGCGTCATGCCCAGTATAGAAACTGGGGGAGTTGGTCGGGGCAGTGATGGCTGCTCGGGGACTGGCTGGGTGTCAGTCAGTGGGAGGTGAGCGGTTGTATCACTGTTTGTTTTTTTTCCCCTGGGTTTTGTTCCTCTCTCGCTCTCTTGTTGTTTTCCTTCTCATTACAAATTATTATTATTTGTTGTTGTTGTTGTTCCAATTATTAAACTGTTCTTATCTCAGCCCACAACTTTTCTTACTTATGCTCTTCCGATTCTCTCCCCTGTCCCACCGGCGGGAGGGTGACCAAGCGGCTATGCGGTACTTAATTGCCAACTGGGGCTAAACCACAGCAAAAATATTAGAACTGACTATCTCAACTAAAAACCATTGTGAAGAAAGGAGCATAATTTTATTATTTACTCTGCTTTTACATCATGTTTATGCTAATGTGTTGTTATTTGTAGTTAGTCCACAAACTGTGCTGGAGCAGAAAAATATGCATTTAACAGCTTGGCTTTTCAGGTGAAATCAATGAATTAAACTGAATGTTGAAAATCTTTCTTCAGAGCATTTTGTTTTTTCTTTATTCACAGCTACACCAACAGTCCAGCTGTCCGGCAAAACAATCACCCCTGCTCACTTCCAGCTTCTGAGGCAACAGCAGCAGCAGGCTGCTCAGGTGCAGGTCCCACAGATTCAGGCTCAGGCACAAGCCCAGTCTCCAGCTCAAATAAAAACTGTAGGGAAATTGTCACAGGTGAGGAAATGCTTCTGAAGTAACGTGGCATGTTACTCTCGTCGTTATTGTAAGCATCATTAGCAGTGCGTGTTGTATCCTGTCTTCTTGGGCTAAAGTGAAATGCAGCTCTTTCTTAAATTTGATCCTACTAAAATGTCATTAAGGCAGTGAGTCTGATAGCCATTTCAAATGCTACCACTGTCACAGTAGGTCAGGATGTAAAGCACTTAATGTTACTTATTCACTGGCAACCCATTGTATAAAGGAGTTGCATTCATCTTAACTAAAGTCTGGCATAGAATGTTTCTCCTTTAAGCTCCAGATTCATTGCCATTTTTTTCCTGTAGTCATGTAAAAGATTGGAAATGATGGAAGTGTTTGATTTTTGCAGGAGCAGCTGATCAAGTTGCAGAAGCAGAAGCTGCAGCTTCCCCAGCAGCAGGCAGCGCAGCAGACACAACAAGGGGCACAACAGCAAACAGCCCAAGTACAAGTGCAACAGCAACAGCAAACTCAACAACTCACTGCTGTTACAGCACCTCGTCCTGGCGCAGTTCTCACAGGCACTACTGTGACAAACCTGCAAGTTGCTCGTCTTGTAAGTTGTCTTTGACTTTGCAAAAACAGTCTTAAACACCTTATTTTCTTTGTTGGTTTAAATGAACTGGATACTGGTCATTCACGCACACAAGTGCCCTTTGCATTACTTAGGCAGTACAAAAGATACAGCTGTAACATAAATAGTTTTAAATTGCACTTACCCACTGATACCGTCTCTGAAATGTATTACTGTAAAGGAGCAATTATATTTAGAAACATTTACTATCACTTTATAATGACCTGTTATATGCAGCAAATATTTTTTTGTGCCAGTACAATAATCTTCATTCCTTACTGCTTAGACTCGTGTTCCTGCTTCCCAGCTTCAAGCACAAGGACAGATCCAGGCCCAAACTCCGCAAGCAGCACAGGTTGCTTTGGCAAAGCCTCCGGTAGTGTCTGTTCCAGCTGCTGTTGTGTCATCTGCAGGAGTCACTACACTCCCCGTTACTGTTGCAGGCATTAGCGTTGCCATTGGGCAGCCACAGAAAGCAGCAGGTATGTCAACAAACTTGCTAAAACGTAATAAAATTTTAAATCCCACTTTTTTAAAGGTAGGATGTTTCAAGTAATGTCTTCTGTGGGACACTCATGCTTTTTAAAAACTAAAGCGATAGAGGTTGCATTCCCGTTTGTTTCAAAAATGAGGTTAGAGAATGACACTTATTCCATTTAATCTAGAGGTTAGCATGATTCTTTAGCCAGATGTGGTTGGGGTTTTTTGTTTGTTTGTTTGTTTTAATCTGTGCATGAGAGTAGGTGAGCAGATATAGTTTTAAAAATAAAGACCTAGTAATTTCATACTTTTTTTAAAAATGCAAAATGGCAATAGGAAGATTTGTATTTCATAACGGTCTCCTGTAGTACGGACAGAATTCTTCCTGTGGGAAGATTATTGTTAGAACACAAAGTTTACTCATGCCCTTAGAGAACGGAATGTTGTTTTCTCCACTATCAAAATCGTATGTCTTATTCCCATTAAAATCAGTGGGTTATTAGTGCTCAAAGCTATGCAGATGTATACGTCTATAAAAAGCACAATCTGTGTTTGCAAGCTGTGATTACTGGGACAAAGCAATAAAATGAGGACTCTTACGGTTCTAATTATTTTTGTAATTTTCAGGAGGCCAGACGGTAGTTGCACAGCCACTGCATGTCCAGCAGCTTCTAAAGCTCAAGCATCATCAAGCAGCACAGCAACAGAAAGCTATCCAGCCTCAAGTTGCGCAGGGTCAAGCTACTGTGCAGCAAAAGGTATTTGTCGTTTGCTCTCCCACTGAGTTACGTAATGCTTCTGTGGTTGTAAAGCTTCAGCTCTGAATTACGAGGACACTCCTAGAGAGGCAGTCAGTATTCCTAGGGGTGAATCTTAAGTATATCTGGAGAGAACGGTTTCTCATGTGCCTTGTCAGGTGCTTAATAATTTTTTCAATAAGGCAGCTATTTGGTGTGATTTCTCATGCCCCAAACTGAGTTTTCTTTTTTAAGTAACAAAGATTAAGATTCTCTTTAGTAATTTCTAATATAACCAAATGTGGAAAATTCCCCAAGATTGTCACTGTGTACAATATCATTTGTGCAAAATATACTTTTTCCTGAAATGTCATGTTCTCACGGGCTTTGCTGTCAATCAGCCACCAATGTGGTTTTTTGGAAGTGCATTATTGTATGAAGTGTGTGTATGTGTGCATGTGTGTAAGAGAGAACCTTTTCAGTAAATACTTTGAGTGATTCAGAGTATTTGTATAAGGGCATGGAAGCTTTTGCCTAGTGCTCGTTTTGCTATTACTAAGCCTTTTGGTTTAGGATTTGACTAAGGATTTTGTTTCAATAATTAAATGTAATTAATCCTGTTAGCTACGTACCTATTCTTTAAAATACACATATATTTTGTAGTCATTAATGCCTTTTTTTTCTCTTCTGCAGATAAATGCTCAACAGGTTACGGTCCAAACCCAACAGCAGACTTCACAGCAACAAAAAGTAACTTACACTACACAGCCTGCCATTAAAACACAGTTCTTAACAACTCCAATTTCCCAAACCCAGAAACCAGGTGGAACCCAACAAGTGCAGGCCCAGATTCAGGTACAGGTAACACAGGTTTACACATTTAAACTCTACTGTGACTGGAGAATTGTAAAGGTGACAGGTGATGTAGCATTTTAGCACGCACTCATATTAGTTCTAGTCACACATTTGTTTGAATTGACTTTATAATAAAATTCATTGGTGCTGAATATGTGGCCGTATAGCAGGTCAGAGGAACTCTCTGAGCTATAAGTTCACCTTTCCTCTTTGAAATAAATAAATAGTCACTCCTTTTTATTAAGCAAGGGATTCCATACTGTGTTTACTATGGAAAATTCAGCCAGATTTCTTCCGTTTTCTGGTGCTGCCTCCCAGCCTAATCTGTGGCAGAACAGTAGGTGACAGTTCAGTTCTCTTCTTTTCTGCATAACTGGATCAGTCTAACCAAGGAAAAAGGGGGTTAGGAATTGGAAGCCTTACTCTTTCAAAAGTATATCTGAGATAATGTAGCCCATTAGAACTTCTGTGCTTCCTTCAATTTTATATATAGTTAGGAGGAAATGAGTATGTTGCAGTTAAAACTGAAAATACAACTTTTCCTCTTCCTCTCCTAGCTAAGTTCTTCAATACACTGATCTAAAAACTTTTACAAAAGTTCAGTATCACTGAGAATGCCAAGCTGCAACTTACCATGAACAGGACTTTGGAAAGGTTTTCACTTGGTAGCAGTTTTGATAGGTATGGTGTTTTGCTGCTATTAGCAATTTTTTATTTTGACCAAATCTTTCTTTATTTCATGTCACTACAGGTTGCAAAACTTCCACAAGTGGTCCAGCAACAGGCTACTGTTGCCAACATTCAACAGATGGTTTCAGTTTCCCAACAGGTAGGTTTTGCGCTTGTGAAATACAGCACCAGAAATATGATCCTACTGAAAGCTCATTTGTGTGGAATATGTGTATTTTTTGCCTTATGTGTGGCATAGGCAGTACTTTTGAAGGATATAGCAAATGCCCTTCTATAAAAATGAATCATGTGAATACTGAGTTAGCTGCTGTGTATTCTCTAGTCTAAAACTTTGGTAGATGGAGCAGTGTTTGTTCATCACTGTAGATAAGCTGAAAAACAGTTTTTAAAAAATATTTTCTAGAGCTGAAAGAATTTTTAAAAATTGGTTTCTTGTGTAGTCAAGATAGCAAATAATTGAACTAATGAGCGCCATCTGAGTTTGTTCTACAAAAATTGGGACAAATTGAGGGTTACAAGTTGTTTTGTTCCAGTTCATAAAGCTGTGCCAAATGCTTTGTAAAAGTCAGAATGATGTGGTATCTGTTCTAAATGTGGTATGCTAACGGACGGGACTAGGGCAAGAGAAGGTCAGATGGTTTGGCTTCCCCTCCCCTAACTACCAGGCCGTTTATTTAACACTGTTTTAGGCCACATATTCAGCACTAATGAATTTTATTATAAAGTCAATTTAAACAAATGTGTTTATTTAACAATGTTATTCAGACCATTAGCAACAGGCGTAACTTATGCAGTTGATTGGCAGGAATGATTTAACTTTGGACAGTGGATGAAGTTACTGCCTTCAGTCCACAAAAATCTGAGCCGATCGGCTCTTAATCTGTCACAGTTTATAGTGCGGTGTTTTAGTGCAGAATAAAATCTGTGACTGTTTATCTTAAAATGATGATAAAGTGATGTAAGCAGACTGATAACCACCTCAGATGTGAATGCTTCAAGGGCAAGGTAGACAGCAGGGAGTAGAAACCTCATCAGTCAACACAAGTTGAGTTGTCCTCTATAGTCAGTAGGAGCTCCTAGATAATTTTTCAAGGGACATTAAAAGCTAGATTTTCAAAAGTCATTGATGTTGGCATAACTCTGGGGCTGTTGAAGTCTGTGGTAAAAAGACAAATAAACAGCTCCCCTCCCACACGTGCCAGTGGCATCAAAGGCAGTAGGATTAGGCCATGCTAAGTATGTTTAAAACTGCGGTCTTGTTGTGTATGTGGCATTCTTTTTACCTGCATTTTTAGTGCTTCCCAGTGGATTCCTCTTGGATCGGTCAAGAGTTAACTTTCCCCTGGAGAAGCCCTTGCAGCTTCATTTGGCTTCTGTGTCTGACAAAGGCAGCTGAAGCTGCTTCATTTTCATTACCTTGTTCTCCGGACAAGGAGACGTTGAATTTTTTTTCTCCCTTGCTCTGGGTAGAGCTATGAAAATTAGATTTCTGGATGGAGTTCAAACTGTTCTACCCTAAACTGGCAAGAGAGACTGGCAGCTGTAGTCTGAAAGGGTAATGTCAGAGACTGGTAGGAAGCCTCAGTGGTGGTATTTATTGTCACAATATAGGTGCAGAGTGGGCGTTTTAACCTCTTTGATCCTCCATCTATCCTTCTGCTCTTTTCCTATTCCTTCACTTCTGCTTCTGCAGTACAGGAATTTTCCTGTTTATCCAGTGGGGTTTTTTTTACCTTCCATTTATCTTCTGTAAGGGATCTGGGGGAATATCCTTTGATTTGCACTGCAGAGATCCGAGTTACAGGCATCTTGGCTCTTAGTTATGATTTATAAGGCCCTAGAAAATGTGACAGAATGTTGTTTCTCACTGAAACCACAGAGCCTATGTTCCCAGAATCCTTCTCAGCCTTCCTACTTTGCCCAAGATGCTTGTCAGTCAAGAGAGCAAATGCCTATATAAGTAAGATGCCTTCTGTAGAGTGGAAATTAAATGACTGCTCAGTTTAATGCCAAACCGTTTGTTTGTAATTGGCCTGTCATCCTCATGTCTAGGTACAAGCTCAACCCCAAACTGTGACACTTTCTCAGACGACAGCAGGTCAACAGCAGGTTCAGGTGATTCCTGCAACAACTGCTACTGCTCAGGTCGTCCAGCAGAAACTGATACAACAGCAAGTCGTGACAACAGCATCTCCCCAGATTCAGGCTCCAGGTGTACAGAATCCAGCCCAGACACCAGCAACACCTGAAGCCCAGAATCAGCAAGCAAAAGTACAAATGAGGACGCCTACTGTCAGATTAAAGGCACCTACTAAACCAAGTTGAACTAATGATTAAAATGCAATAACAGGGAAACACAGCATTTCTTGTTTGCTAAGCCAAGTGAGAATCTACTCCAAACATCCAAATGAAGACAAACCACCTCTTTTTTTTTTCTTTTTTTTTTTTTTTTTTTTAGCAGAAGGTTTTTTGCTGGTGAACATTTAAACATGGGAACTCTCATGTAACTTCAGCATATTAGCAACTGTTTAGCACTCAAAATCTGTACAAGGTGCATACTGCCAGTGTTCTCTGTGCTCATTCAAACCAGATAAAGCAAACATCACTTACGTTTAAATTCTGCCCAGCTTCACAAAAGTAAAATGGTAAAATGCCATAAATGTCAGTAAAATTCATCTGTGTTAGCATACCATAAACTGCCCGGGGCAATATGCAGTTCTTTGCTATAGTTTGGATGTGTGCTCAGTATCCACGGTGAAGCCATTCAAAGAAGCAAGTGTGGCTAATACAGCAAAGTATTTTCCATCTGTATAAAAGCTGCGTGTTGTTCTCGCTTGAGGTGAATACCTCTGGAAGATCTAACTTGTATTTGAAGTGCTCCCTGCAAAGTTTAGCCAATAAATGTGAAAACCTGTAAGTATATGTAATTAAAAAGGAAAAAAAGTTTCATTCTCCATTTTTGTAAGTCTTTTAAAATGTTTGTTAGTAGTTTTGTGTACAGTTTACTGAATCACCCAACCTGTGCGCTCATTCTCATATTTCACTTTAAGATAATGGATATTTTAGGCATGAACTGAGTAAATACTGTGTTGATAGTAGATGTGTATTAAAGTGTAGCCCATTTTTTTTGTAAAAGAATTGTTCAGTGGATACAGCTAAACAAATGATCCATAGCTGTTTCTCACAGGAATTCCGTCAAGGAAACTCTCCAACTGTTAAAATTTAATCTCTCAGTTTCATTCTGCTCTTGCAACATGTTTAAATGTTCAGTACTTTCTACTCAGCTTTCAGCTCGGGGCGGGGGGGTGGAGGGGGGGTTGGAGGGCTGGGGGAAGGGGAGAATAGTGAAATTAAATCTAAGACTTAATTCTTCAACTGTGTAAAGAATAAGATCTAACTTTTGTACTATTCTTTTACTAAAGCTAATGATGAATGTATCTTCAGGTGGGTATTTTGGATGTGAATAGAGCGTGGCCTCTTCCTCCAAATCAGTTTGCCTTATTGTTATGAAAAAAAAAAAACCAAGCAAAAAGCTGCATAGAACTGTGAGGGTTTTCTTTACTTTTCTTGCATAAAATGAAAAACAGACTCTGTTTGCAAACAGCACTGAGTGAGGAATCAAAAAGCTCTTGGTGGCTTGAATGGGTTTATTTTACTTTGGCCATAAAACTGCATGACGTGTAAAATTCAGACAAAATTACAACATTCCTTTTCTGAGATGGTTTTAAAATTATTTTTCCATTCTGTGATCTTTGTACTGTTTTAGGAAGGGAGCCTATTTAAAGGCAAGGAGAGCGTATCTTTTGTTCTGATCTCTGTATGTACACACCCATTGGTACCTAGCAGTCCACATGGCTTAAACAAGAAAGAATACCCGCTCAGCTCCTCTGTTTTAAGTAGGATAGGTCCAGCCCGTTCTGTTAAGATCACGAATGTAAACTCTGGGTCAGGCAGCCTTCCTGATTTTTTTTTTTCATTTTATACCCCTTTTCTCCTGCATCCTCTTTTTCTCGGACCCTCAGGTCTGCAAATACGGGGGCATTGCTAGATTTTTTTACACTGTTTGTGCATGCAGTAGTATTCTCCTGACCCTGCTGAACCGCGCGTTTGTGCCATGGCCTGAACTTCATTACTAGCTGCAAAGCTGGTAGTGTGGGCAGCGGAATAGTTTAAAATGCAAAGCAAATGCAATGGTAACAGATAACTGACGCTGTGTATAGTGTTGCTCATCCAAAAATATTGCTTAGTTAGCCCCAGTTTTACTTTTAAATGTTTAGCTCTTATTATGTGCATGAAAGTCGGGGGGGGAGGGGGGGAAACACTTCCAGCAGTGGGAAAGCTGTTGACGGCATCATTGTGCTGGTCTGATTTGGTGTCTAAAGAGGCAATTGTTTCTTGTTTAGGTCAGTTAATGAGGATAAAAATCACCTTTTTGTTTTTTCCTTCTTTTTTTCCTTTCGATGTGTCCTTCTCCCAGGAGTGTGTTAGGAAGTCAACCTGTAAATAACTTATGAACATAAGCATTTGTACTTGATCCAGTAGGATTGTAAGGAATAGTGATGTATCCTACCTGAAGGTGTAATAAAGTGTACATTTTTATAACACCGCCTTGCCCTGGCTTCTGTAACGCGCGGGGGAGGACGCTGCCGGCAGCGGCCTGCGGCGGGGTTCGCCGCCCCACGGACGGGGCCTTCGGGCCGTGTCTCCCCACGGTGCGGCCTCCGGGCTGGCGCGGCGGGAGCGGGAGGCGGGCCTCGGGCTCCCAGCCCCGGCCCCGCCTGCGGGCGGAGCGGCCGCCGGCTCCTCCTCCTTCCGCCGGCAGCATGGCGCGGGCCGCCGCGCTCGCCTCCTGCCTGGAAGCCGTGCTGGGCAGCCGCAGCAATGCCAACCGCGTCTTCGAGATCCTGGAGCTGCTGGCGGTGCGGGCCGGGCCGGGGCGCGGGGCGGGAGCGGGGCCGGGGCCGAGGCCGAGGCCGAGGCCGGGCGGCCTGTGGGGCGGCGCTGGGGGCTGAGGGCCGCGGCTCGGAGCGGGGCCGCGCCGGGCCGCCCTGCCTCCCTCTCCTCAGAGACTTGCTCTTCCCCAGGGCCGGGAGGAGGCGGAGGACGTCCTCTGCGCCGCCAGGACCTGCAGCCGGCTCTTCGGGGCGCTGCTGGAGCGGAGGGAGCTGTTCGTGGGCCAGCTGCCCGCCGAGGAGGCCTCTCTCGCCGGTGAGTCGAGAGCCGGGGGGGTCCTGTGGCGGTGCCCCGGGCGAGGCAGGGCCCTGCGCCTGGGCCGCGTCTCCCCGGGGCTCGTCCCGGCCGGTCTGAGCTTTCAAGACTTGCCCGTGTCTCACGCTTCAGATAACTACAGCGCTGAGGACAAGTACAAGATCTGGATGAGGCACCGCTACAACGACTGCGTGGATTGCTTGGCCGAGCTGATGGGACACGATGCCTTCCAGGTCAAGGTAGGTCCTGAGCCTGCTGCTGAGACACGAGTTCACCTGGGGGTCCCTTGCCATGCAGAAGCAATCATCACTCTAATATTTCAGTGTGGGAGGGCAGGCAGTGCTGTAAGGCATTGCTGGTGCTCTGGCTCACCTCTGCTCACCAGCCTGCCAGAAGCAGGCACGCAGCTCTCTCGGTGAAGAACATCTTACTTCATTCTTCCTCCTTTAGAAGTTGCCTCTTTTGAGTCTGACCCCTGGTGTCCTTGTTGAGGTGGGTTTTTTTCTGTTGTTTTTTTTAAAAGGAATTGTCACTCTGCACCCTCATGAAGTTTGTTGAGTTGGAGGCACAATATCCATTGATCAAAGTAGAGTGGAAGGGGAGTTTAACTTTTCCTCAGAAACTTCTTAAGGTAAGCTGCGGAACTGAAAAGTTCCTCCTGTCAGTTACCCCATGGCACGCACAACCTCACGTACTCACCTTCTCCAGGACTAAAATTTCAAGCTAGGAGGTTTTCAGTGCGAGGGGAGGGTGGTGGTCTAGAGAGAGCATCGAGACCTAGAGCTTCTGTCCCTGGTGAGGTGACACCTGCAGGTGTGGGAGCAGCTGCCTTGTACAGGTTCGAGCTGATTCCTGAGTGTTTATGAGGTACCAGTTCTGGGGGGTTTTTTGGAGCCCCTGGCCTCACTTGCAAGGATTGGGAGATGAGAGGGAAGCTACTGCCCCAGGTTCAGCCACAGTATCATTTCTAAGTGACATTGTCTTTGATAGAAGGGGCCCATCTTGGAGATCAGGAGGGCTTGTCAAAATGGCTTGTGAACGTTGCTCTGGGGCAAGCAGCACACAGCCATGCTAGCTGCCTTTCAGAAGACATCACAGCTCGCTGTCTGCTCCGGTACTGTAAGAGACTGACTTGTTGCTTTCCTTTACAAACCTTTTGTTAGGTAGTTGTTGATGGCTTACTTCCCTTAAATGAGGACGCTTCACTCCTTATCTCTCGCTTTCAAGAATACATGGAGTATGATGACATTCGGTACTTTGTCATAAAGGCAGTCACTGAGAGTATTGGACAAGTCATGCAGAAAACAAAAGAGGTAACAAATTGTTACTGTTGAGGTGGGTCTGGATAAACTGCTCTGAAACGTGTATCGTGTGTGTGAAGCAGGGAGGGACTAGTGGTATATGGAAAGACTTTGGAAGCAAGAGAAATGGGTGTGCTCACTTGAAGGCATTGGTTTTTTTTTTTGTGCTCACAGTTTATGACAATTATGCTAAGACTGTCTTCAGTTTGAAATTGGAAGGAGTCAAGACACACATACTGTTGTTCTTGCAAAACCTGGTCTGGGCTCTAGCTTGTCTTTTACCCAAATCTCTGCAGCTCAGATGGCACACACAGAACTTTTAATTCTGTTCTTTCTCTGGTGCAGAAAAGGAGTCTCTTTTATTTAATTGGATCCACCAGTTTTGTTAACCCAGAATTAGTTCAGAGATAGGCTTTGTGTGAGGCAAACAAGCAATACTCCAGGATGAGGCAGCAACAGAGAGTATACCAGTATGTAGTTCAGCCATCAGCATTTTTCCTTTCCTTTTTCTTTCCTAAATATATTTAATGCTCAGGAAATAGGGCAGTACTGAAGTCCAGCATCTTACCATCTCTTGTGGAACTTGCTTCATGTTTGATTATATGCTTTTTTCTCAGAGGCCGCTGCCATTTTACCAGCAGAACGTATTTTCCCTCATTTCGCCCATTAACATGCCGAGCAAGGAGTGCGACATGGTCAAATTTATGGTCAAGCAAGGTTAGTAAGCTCCGCGTGATGAACTGTGTATGAAAAGGAAAATCAGGTTTAAGATTTTTATTGTGTAAAGACTCTGTGATTGTTTGCTAATGAAAAACATCTGCTTCTGTGAGCACAGTGATTCTAAACAGCATTACAAAATCCACGTTCCTCAGTCTGCACTGGGGTCTGTCATGGCCTTGTGTCAAGACAAGGACTTCAGCCCAAATTTTTAGGGTATCAAAGGACTAAGTAAAAAAGGGTTATCTTAACGTTTTAAACATCCATTTCAAGTTCAACATCTGTTTTCCCTTTCTTTTTAGATAACTGGGAGGAATTGAAAGTGTCAAAGCTGCAGGTAACTGTTCATTTGGTGCTTCAGAGTTGAAATTTTACCTACTTAAATTAGAGCTTTATCTACACCAGTGTGTTTAACTCACTGCTTGCAATTCTGTTTTAAGGCACACAAGCAGGCGTTTGAAAAAATGTGGCTCGTTTTTTTGAAGCACAAGGTGAGTGTTACTTCTGCCACGGATCTGCATTGTTTTCCAGTTGCTAATCGTTAGAGGCTGTGGCTGTCCTTGCGTGGAGCTCCTGGTAGGACCCCACTATGCTTTCAGTGTCAGATGAGAACAGCCCAGTCACCCTTGCTGCTGGATTGTTCTCCTGCCAAGAAACATGACCTCATGTATGGTCTGCTGCTTCTCCTTACCCTCAGCCTTTTTTCCCCCACCTTAAACAAGTCTGCCTGTAAGGAATGATCTGCAGCAGTCTCTTCTGCATTCTGCAGCATTCTGCAACCTCTGTGCACAAGTTGAAGGTTCTCAAGCCTTTTTGCTGGTGACTTTCCCCTCTGAGCTGTGGTGACACTTAGTTGTGAGCACCTGCTTTTTTGAGTGAACTTAATTGTCAGGTGTCACTTGTAAACTCTCCCTGGAAGTGTTCAAGCCAGGTTGGATGGGGCTTTGAGCAACCTGGTCTAGTGGAAGGTGTCCCTGTCCATGGCAGGGGGGTTGGAACTAGGTGATCCTTAAGGTCCTTTCCAACCCAAACCATTCTGTGATTCTATAATTTGGGAACTGTTGCTGCAAGCTGTTCTGTATTGTCCTGGCACATTCCCTTTCGTTTGTGCGTTGCCTTTTTGAGCCATGGGTTGCTGTCGCTTTCTGAGTTCTCCCTGCAGTGATTGTTTCACTGTATCGTTTTGTCCTTCACAGCTACCCACTGGCCTTTACAAAAAAGTTCTTGTCATTCTGCATGACTCCATCCTGCCTTACATGAATGAGCCCACTCTCATGATAGACTTCTTGACAGTGGCCTATGGCATAGGTGAGTGAAAACAGGCTTTTTGTCCTTTGTGAGGCTTTGCAGCATGGAACGTATGGACTTGGAAGGGCTGCTGGATGCCACACCATGGCCTGGGTGATGAAATGGGTGTACTTTTGGCTGGGATGAAGCTAAGGAACTAGTGTGAACTCCGTTGTCCCTGAAAGTAAGATGTTTTTACCTGTGTTTGTCAGTGCTGTTGCTCCTTGTATATAAGGAAGATCATATTTAAGGCTTTGGGAAGAGCAGAATACTGGAGCGATTTCTTTTAAATACAGAGTTCAGCCAGCAATGCTGATACCTGGCCTGCATCCAGACACAGGATGTGCAGAATCCTACAGAAATGTCCTTTCTGAGGAGATCTTTCCCCCCCAGTGTGGCTTTCTTGAGGGATTAGAGCAGCATGTTTGTATCTCTCAGTCCTTCAGAGCCTGTTGTTCTAAACTACAGCTTAATTTTTGTAAGTAACTTATGAGCCTCTGGATGGTTTTAGATGAAATTGTGTTACCTTACAGCCATCGTGCTGGCTCTAATTTCAGGTACTCTTAGTTTTGTCTTCCTTGTGGGAAGGTTTTATAATAGAAACAAGTTGAAGCTGATTTTTTCCTATTGTGTTGATAGCTGCCTGCTTTCTTACAGGTGGAGCAATCAGCCTTCTAGCCTTAAATGGATTATTTATTCTGATTCATCAGCATAATCTGTAAGTGAAAAGAGCATCTTGTTTAAAGGAACACGGGTTTTGCATTTATATCTTTATAGAAAGGAACTGAAATGGATTCTACACATCTTCAGGCTTTAAAATTCCCCCATGAGAAAGCTAAATTCTGCACAAGAGGCTCAGCTCTTTGGATGCTAAGCTCTTTTGATCGTCTGACCTTTTTTTCAGCTGAGCCTAAATACCCTCTTCTCCAGACTGTGGTTGCTCAGCACTTGAAAATAGATTTCCATTGATCTGATTACATAGTGAAGCTGTAGTCTTTGGTATGCCTTTCACTGGATCCTGTACCATTCGCCATCAATGGACATAGCTTCACATCCTGAAAATGGCTGGGCACTGCAAGAGCCACAAATTCACCTTACAGCTTGTTTTCAAGTGGTGGCTGTGGAGAGAAGCCTAAGCAAGCTAAACAGAGCACAGCAGTGGTCTGGGGTAGTCTATAATGAAAGCACAGAGACATTTAGACACAGTGTAGTCCCATTGTACGTCGCTAATGGATGTTGTCTTTTTCCTTTTTTTAACAGGGAATATCCTGACTTTTACAAAAAGCTGTACAGTCTTTTAGACCCTTCTATATATCACGTGAAGTACCGAGCCCGCTTCTTCCATTTGGCTGATCTGTTTTTGTCTTCGTCGTAAGTAGCATCTTTATTATGTACGTTCGTATATTTTCTTTCCTCCTGCTTTTCTGTTGGCCGGAGACTGTTCTTGAACAGTCCCCCACATGTCTCGATATAATGTATTCAGTGTGCCTACTGGATTAGATTCATTTTCACTGAGAAAACTGAATCCAAGAGTGTTATTGCCGTGTTGTGTAGTTTTTCATGTGCTATTTTTGAAGATTTGCCACACAGCTATCTAGTTTCAGAAAGGAAAAATGCAGTTAGTTATCTGAGTTTGATCTGCAAGTGATTATGGATGTATTTTGATCTGTATTCCACTTTGGCTGAAAGTGATGATTTTTCTGTCTGTCTTTATGAATATGAAAAAGTAACATTTGCAGGCTTTTTATAGATCATAAAGCTGTTTTTAAATTTATGACCTTTTGCAGACATATAACATTGAAATATAAGGTGTTTGACAGTCTGTCTTGATGCTGTCAATTCATTGTACGCAGGGAAGAAACTAGGAAAGTAGCTGGTCATATAGTTGCCATCATATGTTATACAATAAACCAAGAGGAACGCTTTACAGTTCAGCACTAGGCACTTAATATCAAACCCCTTGTATTCATGGTGTACTTGGGAGAGAGTAACAAGATCTGACAGATGGTGTCCTGTGGGGTGGCTTTGCTGAGCCTTGCAGGTGTAGCAAGCCCTAGGGCTGGAGGCTGAGTGGCTGAAAATTGTCATCTTTCATCCCGGCCCTTCTGACCTGAAGAAGGTGCCTAGATGAGCTGATTGCTGTTAGAAATTTGCACGTTTACCATAAAAAAAGAACTGTCCTGCACATTTACATTACAGCAGCGTTATGTTCCCATTAACAGCTGTACTGCCTACTTTAGTCCTGGAAGTATTATGTAAATTGAACACCATGGCCCATGTATTAATTAAACCCACAAAACGACATTAGAAGAATATGATTAAGGTTGCCTGGCCAAGCACTCAGAAGTTTATAAAATGACTGAATAAAGACTGCCATGTGAATGACCGTGTACAAGAGCTGTGCTTGGCTACGGCGAGTGTCTGGAGTGGTGCCATGCATCTGGATTGAATCACAGAGTGATTTGAGATTATTCATGCATTGAGTGGAAATGCCCCCAGATTTCTTCCAGAGAACACACAAGACCCTATTATTACTGCTTGAAACCAGGATTCTTACAGCTTCTCTTTACTCTATAGCCCAAAAAATCTGAAGAGCCCCACTATCTTTAACCTGACATGCTGTTTGGATTGGTGAGACTGCTGGCTCACTTGCTAGGACTTTTACATGCTGGTTTCCTCTGTCTCCTTTCCAACAGTCACTTGCCGGCGTACCTGGTGGCAGCATTTATAAAGCGCCTCTCCCGGTTGGCCCTCACTGCTCCTCCCGAGGCTCTACTCATGGTCCTTCCCTTCATCTGTAATCTCTTTCGGAGGCACCCCGCATGCAAAGTGCTAGTACACAGGCCTAATGGGCCAGACGGTAAGAGGGAAGGTGGGCAGGGGAGTTTTGTGTTATGCCTTTAGACATCATAAAGAGCAGGATTCCTGTGGAGGAGGAGCGGAGATCCCAGCCCCAGTTCTGAGGTTTAGGAGGATCCTTCTGTCCCTTGAGTTTGTGGAAAGCCAGTAGGCTGCTCCTGCAAGTTCTCTGGACTGTGAAGACCCATCTGCATTGCTCCTCTCTGACCTTAAGCCTTGCAGTTGGCTCCCCTGCCTCTGTGATTCCCTGGGAGGAGGCTGCTTTGAGCATGGCACACTGACCCAGGCTTACTTAAAAATGCTAAAGGGCTGGGGGGAACCTGTACCAGACATGGAGCTTGTCTTGTTCACCTCAAGAAATGAGAAGAAAATGAATGCAGAAACCAGAGACATCTTCGATTTCAGTCTGTAGTGGTTTCGTGTAGGTGGTCCCGCTGGGGCCTCAGCAGTCTCCTGAGTTTTTACTTCATCTCTCTCATCTGTGATGTATCTGATCAGTGTTGAACATCAGTAGTGACTGTTCAAAGTTGCCTGAGATGCCCTTTGCATGAGACTATTCCAGTTCTTTGTGCCCTACTTCCTGTGCTCTTTAAAAGTAACGTGATTCTGTAGTGCTGCAAACAGTGATTCTTGGGTCGTGCTGGGATGTGTCAGCTTGTTCCTGGTCCATAAACATCTTGGGAAGGAGC
Organism: Mycteria americana; assembly: GCF_035582795.1. NCBI lineage: Eukaryota > Metazoa > Chordata > Aves > Ciconiiformes > Ciconiidae > Mycteria > Mycteria americana. The sequence continues at coordinate 15,266,711 of NC_134377.1, forward strand.
AACTCTGGCTGCAGCACTGCTCTGGGTCTCTGTGTTCCCTTTGGGGCTATGTACATCACGCAGAAGGTATTAGCTCTGTATCTCTATTTCCTTAGATATGTCAGAAGATCCATATATTATGGAGGAGGAGGAGCCATCTGAAAGCAGGGCTTTGGAGAGCTCTCTCTGGGAGATTCAGGTATGTCAGCTAAAAAGGAACATCCGCATCTGGTATGGGCTTCTTCCACCCTTGCTGCTTCCTTGACACACGTTGGCAGTGGGCAGTCCCACTTACAAGAACCTGCTGACATACGTCTTGCAAATGAGATGAGTTTCTGGTTGATCATTTATTCTGCATCCTTTTCTATCCTAGCATAAGAGGCAAAGGAATCCACACACTGGAGAAATCGTACATGCTAATTAGTAGGTGACTAGTGAGCACACATGTGACTGTGCAGCTGAAAAGTGTGCAGTTAACAGCTGAAACAGACTAAATAGCTGCAAATGTATGAGGCTTTTTACTTGCTTTGGAGGGGAGAGAGGAACTTGCTGGGCACTGATGGAAATTAATTGGGTACAGCTAGGTCATCCTGTAGAAATGGGTTTAAAAATGCTAGAGGAGATTGTAACGTTCACCTTTCACCTGGATCGTTTGTAGGATGGTGTATGAGGGTTGAAATTGGTTAAATTACTCCTGATGGTTCTAAAGCCTTAGTGCCAGGATTAGCACTTTCCATTTAAATGCTGCAAGGGCTTTGTGTAAGGGGCTGAAGCGGCAACAAGAATGTTGTGCGGGAGCAGGAAGGCCAGAGAGCAGGAGCTCGGATGCAGCGTCAGGGCTATGGGAGGTAGCAGAGTTGGGTTATGCGTTGTAGGCACGGCCTGTGGAGGAGTCCGTCTGTCTTGAGCTGGATGTGAACCAGGTGAGAGGGGCCTGTGACGTGGTAGAAAGATGGCTGAAATGAGGATTTCTTGAAGCTGTGTAGTAGCACAGTACAGCAGACTTGCCTCTGCCGGAATTTGATGTTCACTGAAGATCTGACCAGCAAAGGGGCAGATACCTGTGTGGGAATCCAGATGGATGTGTGCTACCCTGTACTTATTAGACCATCTCCTATTTGTCTTGCTTTTGCAGTCTCTACAAAACCATTATCACCCAGATGTGGCCAAGGCAGCTGCTGTCCTGAACCAGTCGCTGTCTGAAATAGAGGATGACATATCAGGGCTCCTGGAGCTCTCGGCTTATGAGGTAGTGTTGCTGTGCCTTTGTAAAGGATTGGACCCAGAGGAAAGGAGACTGGTTCCTGGGCGCAATAGCTGTGTCCTGTTCATCAGCCTTGCTGCTGGGGAGGGAGCTAGACTGACTTTTGGTTACCCAGAGCCAGGGAAAATGGGAAAATGTCTGTTAAATAATGGAGCCTGAGGCAGCAGTGGTGACGGGGATGGCTTTTATACAAAAGGTTTATTGCTGGATCTTTTAAGAGGTTAGAGTGAGCAGTGGTATCAGCCAGGGTGAAGAGCTTGTACTGAGTTTTGCCAATATCTTCTATTTTTTTCTTTGCAGCTTTTTGATAAAGAAGTAAAGAAAAAGGCTGTTGATGTGCCCCTGGAGTTTGAGCCAGTACGAGGTCTGTTTGGGAAGAAAAATGATATTTTTGCAGAGCACTTCACTTTAGATTGATGTGATCTCTTATAAACACATCTGCACAACTGACTGATCTTAGGGACATGCACAGAGCTCACGTGTTGTGCTTGGCAATTCTGCCTTTGAAGTATCTCCATGTGATGAGAGCTGGACTGCTTGAGAAGGGTGCAGCCTTCTTCAGTGACCTTTGCCTTTACCCGTGGACGGACTTTCCTTTGTCGTTCCTTGTTTCTCACACTTGCATGTTGCCACCTGATATTTGGGAGGGATTTTCCGTCAGAGCAAATTTTCCTGGGCTTGTTCATTGCTGGGATTCCAGCCCTTTTCTCCAAAGCTGCTGGTGCCGGCTGTGATCGGTGACTGCGTCGACAAACCATCTTGCTGCCCTTTGATGGGACTGAGGGGAAGTGCGGTCTCTGACTACTGCTCTTATTTTTCAGATGTGTTACTTTCATACTGGAGCTGATAACCTGTTTTTAGCAAGTGACACACAGCTGTGTATTGACATACGTAGCTGTAAACACCTGATAGTGTTCTAATTATATTTTTTATATACACTTTTGAACTCATGTCTTCAGAGGGATGTTTAGCTTCTGTGTACTCATCTTAACACTCTCGCGTTCAAGGCATTGAAAGCTCAGGTTTGTCCAAAACAACTCGTAGATGATGCTCCGTAATTCCATCTAGGAAGTGTTGCTGATGTTCCTTTATGTACATCCGTCTCGCGCTGTGAGGTTGCTTAATTCAAAATGCTCATGAGCTTTGGAAATGAGCGTAATCCTGGTGACTGCTGTAGCTAGGGAGGCCAGCTGATGTGCAGTGGGAGGTATGTCTAATCCTTGATTTTTGCTTCAGAATGATAAGCAGCTTAATGTAGCTTTGCTTGCCACCTGCAAGCGTTGTAGGAGCTCTGGCCAGTGTGTATCCGGGTGGTAATCAAGTTTTAACTAGTCCACTGATACTAGGTGGTTTTGTTAGTTTGTTTTTTTCATATAGTTCCAAAAGTCATGCAGAAATTCCTTCTGGTGGGTTTTGGGGTTTTTTTTCCCCCCAAGGTTTTAAGTTTGAGATCAACTCCTTATTAAGAACACAGATAAACTCACTCAGGACTTTTTTTTTTTTGTAATCATTTTCAACCACTTATTGTCTCATTAGACTTTAATGCTGCTTGCATATTTTGAAATCATATTTTGTGGAGAGAAAAATACAGTCAAGAAAGTGGAGGCCAAGAAATCTAATTTCTGGCAGACAGGTCTAAGTCAAGGAAAACTGCAGCTGTCTTGGAGACACGAAGTGTTACCTTTTCTTCATCCAGTTTTCTTCATGCTTTCCAAACAATGGACAAGTCTGCAGAGTATAGAGCGTGCTCTCTTTTTTTTTTTTTCCTTTTTTTCCTGATGCTTTTGAATTCAGGTGGTGTGTTTTTCAGGATTCAATTTTTTTTTTTTTTTTTTTTTTTTTTAAGAAACAAGTCTTACTCTTTGTTGTTCTCTGGTGAAAAAGCAATCCTGTCTCCTCCCTGGCCAGCCTGCTCTTCTTTTTTTCTTTGACTTCTGGTATCTGGTAGGAAGGCAGAATGGTTGAGATGGTAACTTACAACTTGAGAGACCTCAGTTCAGGTTCACCCAAGCCTTGTATTTCAGCTGTAAAATGTATTTCCCTATATCATATGTATGTTGTATGTATGTGTTTGGTAAACATTTTGAAGTGCTCTGATGCTATAGTAACGAGGACCACATAGCTGCCTTTGAAAGAAGTATGTAAGTGTATCATCTTTCAGATGAATGAATATATTGAATATTGAAATGAATGAATATATATATTGAACACCTTTCTCTGCATCTTTTTGTTTTACTCAGGTTGGCCCGGTTATATCTGTCTGAAATTACTGATGGGCAATGTCATTCATATCTTTCATAATGTTGACACTTCAGGATTCTTTTTTTAATGCACAAATACTAAACCATTTGGGCATGGGGCAAGTCCAGATCTCATGGTGTTGAAAATGAGGGACTTTGGTTGGGTTCTTATATCTGGACAGAGGGTAAGCAGAGTCTTTCTCTCAACACGGCATCTGAAGGGCTGCGTAAGCTGTGTGCCTCTGTCGCCCTGGGGTCTGCCAGCACCAAACAAGGATAGCCTGCACATGGGGCAGATTGAGTTGGTGGGGAGTGGTGGAAAGTAGCAGCTTCTGCCTTCTGATAGGGCCTGCTGCTGCCTTGTGGGCAGAGCCTTGCACCTCTGAGACCAAAGGGCCACAGGCTAAAATATTATCAATGCACTTGGAAAAGGGATGCTACTGGAAGTAGGGGGTTTTGTTTTTTCCCCAGGAGGAAGACTGCGAAGGCACCAGCATCTTCAGTGTTTCACCGGCCGTGGATCCTAAGTACTGTACTGCAATTAATGGTGACTTGATTGGAGCAAGATGCAATTTATTTTTTCAGGTGCGTTCCCAGTGCCCTGTGTGCTGACCGCTGCAGCTCCCACTGACGTTGAGACAGAGGGTTAGGCTGACATAGTGTGTTTTCAGATCTCTTGGCGTATTTCACTGCTGAGCTGAAAATGCTGTTAGCGCTTTACTTAAAGCATGTGCAGCTGACGTGGTCTGACAATTACTTTGTGGTGATGCCTAGCAGTCCCAGGCACAGCCCTGCTGTGCTTGGTGCAGACAAGACAAACCGCAGACAGCTCAGAGGAGCTTACAGCTTAAAGTAACTGGGTGCACTTTAGACAAGCCTTGAAGGTCTTCCAGAGCCTTCATCTCCCATCTCTGATGCTGCGCTTGCCTAAGCAGCGTTCTTAAACCAGCTCTTAGGTGAAGATAGCTTTAAGCCCCTGCCTGTCCTTGGAAAAACATTCCACCTGGTCTTTCATCAAGCTTTTATCTTTAAACTTTCACCCCTCTCCTCTCAATAGGCGGCATCAGGAAAAAAAATCAGCAGTTATAAATATTAAAAGTTTCATCTGCACTAAGTGAACAACCCTTATCAGGCTGAACACCCGCTGCTGCTACTGCTCTACAGGTCTCCACAGAGTGCAGATTATAGATGCTTTAATCATAGTGTGTGTTAACTGGAAGGCCAGATTGAAGTACCAGGCAGAGAGCGCATAAGTCACTCCTGTTATTATTTGATTTTTATCAGATGTGGGGAGGGGGGAGAGGGCTGTTCTGGGGTTTTTTTGTTGTTGTTGGGTTATTTCAGTGAGCATAAAAGATAGTTTTATGAAAACATTGACATAGTCCCCCACCCTTCCCACTCATCACTGCCTCATTCCCCCACCAGAGGATAGTGATACGGCCTCTCTGTGTTGCAATGGGCTGCCCTTGGTTTATTTGCCTGAGCTTTCATTCATTTAAAGGCCATTCAAAGGCATCCTAGCCTGAAGGTAGAGCCGCTCATCAAGAGCTCGATGAGATCTGTCTCGGGAGTCAAAGGTCCAGGTGACCATGGTGTTTGTGTTAATCAGCTTAGAATTTTACTTTTAAGATATTCCTTGGGGGATAGAGGGAAGTGTACGTTTACATCTGTAAATAGGTGGAAAAATGCAAATGCCAGCCGGAGGCCTGGGGCAGGCTTGCCCCAGGTAGAGGGATCTCTGCTCTGGGGCAGAGTCTTGGTGCCTGTCCTCTTCCAGCACAGTGGGACGTAAGCACGCTTGGTTGCAGGCTGGCAGTGGTCCTCCAAGAAATTAGGCTTCTGCGTGTAAAATAACTGGCTTTTCACACCCTATGTTCAGGTATCTCCAGTGGGTATTAGGAACTGCCTAACCGGCATCCCCTGCCTGTCGTCTTAACCGCCTGGGAGTCCACCTCTGCTCCTCTGGATTGCATGTAAGCTCCTCTCAGCGTACGGGAGCTGGACATCGAGTAAATCCTGTCTTAGCTCCAAAGGGGCCAGATCCACAAGCTCCCGAGTGCTTAAAAAACCAGTAAGAAATGCCTAGCCCCGCTGATGAGCTGTTGTTAGCGTTAAGGTGGTTTCCCAGCCCTGAGACAGTGAAAGCTGCCGTGCAGCCATAAGCCCTGTGTTTTCCACTACCTAGTTTTGAAAAACAAATGAGCTCTCGGGTAATTTACAGCCCTGCTCAGGCAAAGAGGGCTACAGGATCTCAGTTCGACTGACACCAGCCTTCTCCAGCACTATCATAATCAATATTCATTAACTGAAGTCTATTGGACTTGGAGATTTACTGCTATTAATAAGCCAAGAGTCTATCTTAGTGTAGTTTATGAAGGAAATTTTAGGTCTGTTAAGAAAAAGAATTGCTTTTCTGCAGTTTCTTAGCCCTGTCCCTGGGCCATGCTTGCAGCTCTAAAAAGAGAGAAGTGGAGCAAGCGGGTAGAGCCAAAAGAGATAAAAACAGAGGGAAAATTCTCTTCAGAGCTGGTGGAAGGCACCTGCAGCTGGGTTAGTCTATGGCCAGCTTCAGAGAGAACTGTCTTGGTCTCCTGTAATTTTCTAAGCTGCCATCCTGCATGCACATGAGAGGAGCAAAACTTGGGCTGTTTGGGAACATCGCCCGCTCGGCAGCAAGCCTGAGCTCTCTGGCCGCTTTGCTTGGGTACCTGGATCGTCAGGCGTAAGCACGTGGCTGGGACCCAGGGAACTCACCCTGTGTTTTACAGCTGGAGGGTATCTGCCAGCAATGACCACTAGTTCCTCACGGGCTGCAGAGCCAACCTTCCTCCTCCTGAGAAATGAACCCCAACGACCAGGACAACCAGGATGCTCTCGTTGACGGTGCATGCACAGAGGATGTGAATGTCAGCTCCGTCCAAACAGAGTTAAAACCTGTAGACTCCGTGGCCTGCTGGTATCCCCATTTTGGTGATAAATGAACAAAGCGAACCTTATCAAAATGAGCAGGCTGCAGTCCTGCCAATGTAGCTCCGCCTGTGCTAAAGATAATTGATGCTTTAATAATGCTACGCATTATCCAGATTGCGGCTGGAGAGCTTATGTGAGGAGAAGCATCAATCACAGGTGGTTGTATTTAGCTTTTATCAAATATTTAGGTGGGTGGCAAGGTGCATTCTTGTGCTGCTCTTGGGGAAAGGGTGTTGGGCTCCGAGATACAAAGTGAATGAATCATCACATCCCTTTTGCCTACATCAGTTTGCTGCAGACTGGGAGAGTGAGGATTTACATTTTAGTTATCTCGGCTGGAGACGGGAGATACCACATGCTGTGGTATTGGAAACAGAGGCTTAATGACCAAGAAGTGCAGTTCCCAAGTGGAAGGCCTTCAGTCTCGTCTGCTGGTGAAGAGACGGGTCTCTCTGCTGGGTGTGCTGCTCTGCCCAGATAAGGTCCTCCTGCAACCTGGGCCATGGCTCCTGGAGTCGAGTAAGCCTTGAGAGAAGCTGTAGGTGAAATTTGCGGCTGTGTCACACAGGTAGACTTCCAGGGAGAGGCCAGGGTGAGGGATGCAGGCAGTAAGTGAAGTCCCACCACGGTGCCAGCCCGGGGGGCTGTGGGCAGGCAGCGGGGATGTCTGCAGTGACCGTCGCTGCTGCTGGCCCAGCGTGTGCCACGGGGCTCTGCTGTAGAGCCCAGCAGAGCGGCTCCAATTAGCCGTGTGCTTGGCTGGGTCTGTGGGCCAGCATGGGGCGATCTTGTTTGGAATGTGCCTGAAGGGCGTCTGACCACTCAGCAGCCTCATGCGCTCCGCGGGATGGCTCCAAGCCTCGGTGGAGCCGAAGGGAGCTGGAACAGATCCACTTTTGCATCCTGTCCCAGGGCTTGGCTTCCTGCGCTCGGTGCGTCATGTCTAAAGCTATAGCGTGTGGCTCCTTCCAGAGATACAGTTCCCTCCCGTGAAGCTTTTCCTTGTTAAGATGACTCCTGAAGCATCCTGCCTGGCTGAAATGTTTCCTCTGGACCACATCTGCCCGAAGGCTCAGTTTTTCAAAGGTACTTAGTAAATGAACTGTTATCTTTGAGGAGCCGAGTATAAATATTGAGAGGAGCTTTTATTCTCTTTCAGCTTATCAAAAGATTTATGGCCTGATTTACTTCAAACTTTATTACATACTCGGCAGCAGAGATTGTTTTCCCACAAAAATCCTCCCCATTCTCTGTGCCCAAGAGCAGAAGGCTGGAGCCGCCCGTTCTTCCTCCTGGGGGCTGTTGCTGTCGCTGGCAACCTTTGCCTGGGGCCTTTGGTCCTGGTAGTCTGAGCTGCTGCTGTGGAGCCTGCCAGGCTGTGTCCCACGGGCCAGCGAAGCTGGGAGCCATCCTGCGTGGTCCTCTGCAGCACCCAGGCCCTGGGGAGCTGCCGGGGGGGTCCCATGGCTGCCCTCCCGCATGCTCATCGCCTTGCTTGGAGGGAAATGCCGCCCTGGGCGTTTTGTGCGGAGCTGGGCAGCAGGCGATTGCTATTTGGGAGTTTCATCCACTGCTGGTCTCTTATCTCCTTGTTACAAGACTGTAGAAAAGCCTCTGCGTGTGCTATCATGGAGAAAAACGGATTAAAAAACTCTGGTTTGAAACTGCAAGACAGTGAAAAGTGGAGTCTGTAACGTCAGTTTAGTGTCCCACCATTTCGATGTAGAACTCGTGAGGTCATTTGGTCTCAGAGGATGTCTGATGTGTGAAGAGGGATGGGGGAACTGGCTCTTTGGAAACTTGCAGGTGTGGGATGACCCTGCTGGGTTATTTGTCCTAGAGCCACGCTGAAGCCAGCATGGAGCCAGGGGCTGAGAGAGCTGTCATGGGAAGGAACTTCAGATGTTGTCAGGTTAGCAGGTCGCAAAGACCAGAGCCCAGGACCTGCGTTGCCATCACGGTGGCCTTTCCCATCCAGGTCCCCCCGAGATCTGAGCACCCTGTTCCTGCTTTGCGGGGCTGGCTGCCTGCTGGGCTGGAGCGCAGCCTGGGAAAGGGCGGAAGGAATAGTGGCGGCTGCTCTCCCCATCTCTGCTCTCGGGGAGGCGGGTGAAAGCAGAGCCTTGCTGCTGATTAGCGTGGCCCTGCAGGAGTGTCCTTGCAAGGGTGACGGTCTCAGGCTCAACGGAATGGGGGAAGGCGGGGGAAAAGAGGGGATCCCGGTGCGGGGAGGGGACAGCGCCATGCAGAAAGCGAGGGCTGCGGGCAGGGGGCTGCGGGCAGGGCTGGCCCAGCGCTGCCCGGGGGCTTTGCCTGCTCCCCTGCCCTGGGGGACGAGAGCTGGGCCAGTGAATCGGGGCTGGTGGCCACTAGAGGACGGTGCAGACCGGGCCAGGCGGCTCTGCTCGGTGTGCTGCCGAGGCAGGGCTCCTGCAGGACACGGGGATCTGTGTAGGGCAGGGGGCACGCAGCCCATTTGCTACCAGATTAAACCGAAGCCTCCGACTCCTACATGTGCCCACCCGGGCTGGAGCATCCACGCCGGCGTGGGCGATGTGTGACCATATGGGAGAGTAAATCCCCCAGCAAACCCAAGAGCCGTGGGGTAACGGGCCCTGCGGTGGATCGGCTTAAGGATCTGCCCCCCCGAGACCCCGTTGTGCCGGGGGGGGGGATGGCTTCGCAGGACTGGGGACGCTGAAAAGGGGGGGGGGAGAAATAAAAGTGTCATGGTTGAGCCCCAGTTGGCAACTAAACCCCACGCAGCCGCTCGCTCACCCTCCCGCCAGTGGGACGGGGGAGAGAATTGGAAGAGCAAAAGTGAGAAAACTCGGGGGTTGAGATAAGAACAGTTTAATAATTGGGAAAAAAAATAGTAATAATAAATCGTAATGAGAAGGAAAACAACAAGAGAGCGAGAGAGGAACAAAACCCAGGAAAAAAAAAGTGATGCAGCCACTCACCACCCGCCGACTGACGCCCAGCCAGTCCCTGAGCAGCCATCGCTGCCCCGGCCAACTCCCCCAGTTTCTATACTGGGCATGACGCCCTATGGTATGGCATAGCCCTGTGGGCAGTTGGGCTCAGCTCTGCTGGCTGTGCCCCCTCCCAGCTGCTTGTGCACCCGGCAGAGCAGGGGAAGCTGGAAAGCCCTTGACCAGTGTAAGCACTGCTCAGCAACAACTAAACCATCAGCGTGTTATCAACATTATTCTCATGCTAAATCCAAACCACAGCACCATACCAGCTACTAGGGAGAAAACTAACTCTATCCCAGCCAAAACCAGGACAGGTCAGAGTGCCAGGCTGCATTTTGGTGCGAGGTGATTGCAGGGAGACGCATCTGGGTGGCCTGGGCCAGTGTCCTCCCTTTCCTTGCCAGGGTTGTCCCACACGTGTCTCAGCAGGTGTTGCGAGGTAGGGGAAGGAGATGGTCGCGCCTTGAATGAACGGTGCCGATTTTTCCTCCCAGCGTTGCGCTTACAGGCTGTGATAAGGTAGGCTCCAACCCTCCTGTGATGCAGGTGACTCGTGTGTCACTGGTTGCAATGACTGAGCCCGTGTCAGGGAACGCTTTGCTTGCTGATGCGGCAAACAGCCTTGTCCTGGTTCTTCCCAAAGTAGCCACGCGTGGCATTTTGTCCTTATGTTTTTAAAGCATGTCCTAAAAATTTTTAGTCCCAATTTAGGAAAAGATTTTGATTAAGGTTAGCACTTAAATATATGCTTAAACTGTCTTGGCAGGTGAGATGTAAATTTGTGCTTTAGAGCACTCGTTTGTCTTTAATGCTCCCCTGAATTCCTTCCTGAGGAACTGGGGTGGCAAAGCACCCACCAAAGGACGTCTGAACAAAACACCAGCAGGGCAAAGGCTGCGGCCCCAAGTGCCAGGCTTGCTCGCAGAGACCCCCTCAGCCCAAGAGCAACTCCATCTCCAAAACCCCTACGGCAAGAGCCAGCACTTAGTGCGGGAAGCCTGCAGGAGAGGCTCTGCTTGCTGGCAGGGAGGGTGTGCCTGAGCAGCTCTTCTGCCCCAGAGCTGCCCCTGGGGACAGGGCTGGTTTTGGCGTGCTGGGACCCTGCCTACATGGTCAGCTCTGAGCCCGGGGTATGGTTAGTCCGCTATCAATATCATAGCTTTGGTGGAAGTCACGTTCTCATGAGGAATGGCTGCAATTGAAGAGTCCCAGCCCTACTTCAGTGCTATGGAGGAAATGAGGGGAGAAGGATCTTCTGGGGCGGGTTTGTCCTTCTGCTGAACAAGTACTTTCCCTCAGCACAACGTGTTGTAAGAGTGTGTAAAAATCAGGCCGGTGCCTGATATTCAGCCACGGGCTCAGAGAAGATAGCCTCATGGTCTTTTCTGGCTTTCAATCTGATGATGGGTGCGAGATGCTCATACAGATAAATAACGAGGAGAGGGCACAGCCAGTTAAACACTCATCCCAGCCACCCCCTCGGAACTACGCCTTTCTCACTCTATAATGCATCGTAAAGGCTCTCTTGATGGCTTTCTACTGTGTATAGCAAAACAGAGCTGGATTCTGTTTCTGTTTTCGCTGTTTCTAACACTATTCATCATTGCTATATCTAAACATGATCTTACTTTGATAATAGGACTCCAAGCAGTGATAAAACAAAGTGAGATTAAAATAACTACATAATAAAATTCCAGATTAAGCTGAAACTATGGTAAATCTTTCAGAGCTGTAGAAAGGTAATAGCTAAACTGCATGGACTCAGTATTTTGTTGAATGGCTGTGATAAAATGTGTTGATCCACATTATAGTTTTATGTCTGTTTCTGTATAATAACCATAACTACAGTTCAGCTGCAGTTTGGCACTTAAAAAAGATCTCCTTTGAATGTGTAACTTGTTGCATGTCTTTTGTTTGGCTTTTATAATCTCCCAAATATTAAAAAAAAAAAGAAAAGACTTGTGCAATAATAGGTGACGGGTATTGACTCATCCCTGGGCACAGGGGCTGTTAAGAAAACGGGAAGGACAGATCCCTGCTGATCCCTGCTCCCCTGCTGGGAGCTCTTTGGTTTTCCTGGTTCAGCATGGTACAGCATGGTACCCTGCAGGTCCTGAGATAAGGCTGCAGCTGTAAAGGAGAGGGACGGGGAGGGTCACGGGTGCCCTGCGCTTGTGAGCGGCTGGGACTCCCCTTTGCCTCGACTCCGACACGCGGAGCTGCGCGTCGCAGGTTTCGCAGCCCGGCAGCTGGTCGCTCGTCCCCTAATGGAAGCTGCCTAACGGCCCAGTCGACCTCCTGGCCACCGGTTGCCATCTGCCAGCAACGAAGATGCGACCCTTGGCTTTTGGTTGAGGCCTTGTCATGGCTCCGAGGGCACCTGAGAGCTGTGAATCGCCTCAGCCCTGGTTGCCAATTGCCAGAGAAGCTGCTGCGCGTCTGATGGCAAACGCCGCTTCCTGCGGAAGCTACGGAGCTGCCTTTGACGTGACGCACCGGTCAGCTGCAGGGGCCTTGGGCTGCTGCTTGCGCCCAGCACTTCTCACCTAACATCGTACCTAAGAGCAGGGTCGGGCCGGGGAGGGCCAACGCAGCGTCGGCAGCCGGGCTGGGGTGAGCTGCCGGAGCCCCGCGCTGGGCTCGGGATGCCCGTCTTCATCCTTACGCTGCGCCGCGTCCAAGGAGCCGGGGTGGTGGTCACCCGCAGCAGCCATCAGGGCTGCGGCTCCTCCCGGGGCACAGCGGCGGGGGCAGGGACGGAACTGCCGCCTCCGTTTATCACGCTGAGCTCGCAGTACGGGCTTGCAAATCTGGGAACGGAATTGCTCGCAGAACAAGTTACAGACCTTCTTGCTTTACAGGACTGATGGTACTTCTGTATTCTTTTGATTTACTGTTTATTCTTTCGGTTCAGATCAGTGATCCGGCACTTGGCTCTGCTTAGTGTATTGATTAGTCCAAAATCCCATCTGCCACTGCTGCAAGATACTGTAAAACTATTGTAAAGCCCTGAAACATTTCCAAAATAATATCAGAGCCTCGTGCCCTCCTTGCCAATGAGGATCTCACGGACCAGCTTTGAAGGTAGGCAGGGAGGAAGATTACTGGAGCAGGCTTTTAAAAGGAAAATTAGAAATTATTTAGCAGCGTGATCCGGCCAGGGACCCCCCTCAGCCTGGGTCCGTGGCAGCCCACTTGTTGCTGGAGTTTTGCTCTACAAGCTGAGCCCAGATGAAGGCCCTGCAATGGCAGCGTGCCACAGCACACCGTGGGGCTCTGCCGCCTGAGAGCGGGGCTGGCGGTGCTGGCAGCGTGGCCACGGTGCTAAGCCCGATCTCCTTCCCCTCCCGTGGCCGTGCCGTATAGCAGCTATACACTGAGGGGACAGCGGGGACCATCCGCTGCGTGTTCCTTGACCCCATCAGGGAAACCTGAGCGTTGCCAAAGAGAGAGCGAGAGCCTTTTGCAGGCTTTGAGCAGGGACGGGGCAAGGACGATCAGACCGCAGTGCTGGCTCGCAAAGGGGTTTTCCTCCACCCAGGTAGGAGTGGGAGTAAGTGCCACGAGAAAAGGCTCTGTAGACACGGCAGATGCAGAGCTTTGAATTCCTTGAGTGACATTTTCCTTTCAATTAACAGAGCGGAGCTTTTCCCCCTGCTCTGGACCACTGCAGAGCGCTGACCCTGATCCTCTGGGATGGACCTGATGGGCGTTCGGGCTGCTCCTAAAAGCCCTTGCACCAGTGATGGATGGACTGACTGACAGAGCTGTCTGTCCTCCAGTCTCACGGGTCAGGTACGTGGGGGTAAGGCACAGCGGTCGAACGCTTCTGCCCAGCAGAGAGCATCCCTCTCCAAGGACCCCCTTCACTCCGACCTCAGAGCCGGATTTCAGCCCTTCCGAACTGGCTGATGTTAGAGAAGGAGACTTTGAATTTTGAACATGCAAGAACTTGCCTCTGTAGGCTTGAATCACTTACGGAGTATAAATGATGCCTGCATGTTAATGTGCATTTCAGTATGAACGTTATGGAGTGGATGATAACTTCACTAAGCGCAGTGACGTTGCATCAAAGATGAATTCGGCCTGGGGTGTTTGCTAGCAAACGCACCGCCATCAATCCCTGCTTATGGCCCCCAAACGCTCCAGTTTTTGTTGACTCGTGAGCCAGGAGGACCCCAGAAGAGAGGCGGGGAGTGGGAAATAACAAAGATATGTCTCGGCGTTGGAAAGGTAAATTGCTCCCTCAGAAAAAATGATCCCTAGGGATAGCAAGTCACCAGTAAATACAGCAGCAGGCTAGAGCTGAAGAGAGTCCCTGGTAGACGAGAAGCTCAAGCCTGGAAGGCTGCTGTCAGAGAAATCAGCAGAACCGAAGTCTCCGGTGGTCTGGGACTAATTCTGACCCTGCCCGTAACGGGCAAGAGCAGTAGTGGGTACAGCGTGCCTGGGAAGGGAAGGTTGATTTGCCTGGCAGAATGTGCATTTTAATTGCTCATTTTCTTTCCTTTTTTTATGTGATTTGATTGTGAATTATGTTTTCTGCATTTGTAATTAGAGGGTAGAGCAGATGGTGAGGCTTTCTCTGAAGTAATGTAGCCATTGAAATAACTCATGCTGCTGGCTGACACTTTGCTAGGAAAGGGTGTGTTACGCCGTGAAGATGCCCTGGCAGTATCTCTAACAGAGACCCGCTTTCTAAATAGTCCGAGACAGAGCTTCAAATGACAGAAATCAGCATCGCCCCACTGAAATCAGCACCCAGGCCGGTTCACACCACCTAGAAATCTGTTCGCCGGGGAGAAACTGTTTTGCCCTTCCACCTAGAAATGCCTGCTCTTACACCGTGTTTGCAGTCAGCTGTGCTGGATGTATTTCCGTGTAACATGCCACAGCCAGCCCACAACACGCTAGCTGGGTTTCTTTGCTTGTGAGTTTGAAAGGCACAGCTCTTCGCACCCTTGGGAGATGCCCAGCTCTGCTTTGGCCCCGTATCCCGCACTGAGAAGCAGGATTTTGTAATACAAAAGTTTCAGCAGAAGTTACAAAGCTGGACTTCGAGAGAGAGAGACCTTGGAAAGTTGCAAGAGTTGAATGAAGGGTGAAATCACTTTGCCTCTCTCGCTGTCAACCAGATCCCATTCATCAGCTTCCCCCTCGGTTAGTGATTTGCAGAGAAAATGTTGGACTGGAGTCTCAAAACAGTAGCGAATCCTAATCATATTTTTGAAAAAGAGAGAAAGCCCTTCCTAGAAAGTTGGTTAAATATGTTTTAGACTTTCATGTGTGTCTTCTTTTATCGGACGCAAGCTTTTGGTGATACGCCAGTATGCAGAGCAGGGAGCTGAGCTAGTAAGTCTTCTTCTTGGACCTGGCATGGAACGGGCCTTTTCCATTTCTGATTTCTGTACCTCTCCAACAGCCCTTGGACAGCTCTGTGATACTTTTGATATAGTATTTCAGTGACAACAATTGTAGTGCAAATAATTGTAGTGAAAACCTGCGTAGTTCATGTGCATCGTTTTCCATAGTTTAGTTTTATTATTAGGAAAGCAAGTATCTGCTGCAAGTGCTGAGCAAAGTGCTGTACGCTGGGTTGAGACCACCGGAGGAGGAGGAGGAGGAGGAGGAGGAGGAGGAAGAGGAAGAGGAAGAGGAAGAGGAGGAGGAGGAGGAGGAGAAGGAGGAGGAGGAGGAGGAGGAAGAGGAGGAGGAGGAGGAGGAGGAGGAGGAGGAGGAGGAGGAGAAGCGTGACCTGATCTGTGTCTGCAGAAAGCAGAGGAGCAAGGCTTTGAGTGGGGGCTGAGGAAAACTCGATTCTTAACGCTGCTGGGGATTTGGTGCCTTGGGGACCGTACCTTGGAGGGCTGAGTTTCCCGGGCAGAGGCAACATCACCCAGAGGACACGTACGCTGCTGAGGGCAGTCAGTCGTGCGCTGGTGATTTTGCCTCTGTTGAGAGTCTCCTTAATCTCATGCCTATGTAGACACACCTAGAGCAGATTAAAGGAGAAAAAGAAAACAAGATTTAAGTGTAAGTCTTGCCTACGTGACTGAACTCTTTCTGAAGTACATATATTGTGATTTTTTTTTGGCAAAGTGCAGACTGCATTGGGTTATGCTGGGGATAAATAGCTGCGCGGGCACCTTCCCGCTCTGCTTGCTCACCGAAAGGTAACTTTCACTTACAGGTATTTATCCTTTGGCGCTTAGCTTAAATTGGGCCTGGCCTGCAATTTGTTCTAATCTGAGCCAAGTGAAAGACTCGGCGGTTTGAATCTACAAGAAGACGTCTTACGGTGCAGGGTTGTCCATCCGTGAGCAGGAGAGCACGTTCTTCTCGTGGTCTGCCCTGTTGGGACCTGAAGCAGTCGGGCATCGCACGAGCTGCTCCCGGCCTGGGGCCGCTCGCTCCCCGGGGATAACCTGCAGGCGGTTTGGAAAGGCATGTTTAGAAAATGAGGGAAAAGATGGAAAAACCTCAGCCCAGTGTTTCAGGTTTTTAGGTCCTTGTTCCCAAGTCTGTGCGAGCCTGTGGGAGCTTTTCTGTTAACTTCAAACGAGCTTTGAACCGAACCTGGAAAGCAGCGCCGAAAAAGCTGTCCTGGATGCTCCCCGGCAAGGGCTAATTAATGGCTCCTCAGCAGTGCTAAAAGCTGTGAAAAATGCTGCGTTACCACGATGTTACTGGCACAGAGCCCCCCGCGATGCTGACAGTCCCACAGTGACCTTTTTCCACCCGTATCAGGTAATGCCAAAAGGGCAGCTCTGCCTGCTTGAAAGGGGTACGTGTGGAAGAAGGGCATCCCCACCCACGGGTCTTATCATAAACCTTACAGGAATGATCAGCCCCCTACGAACGAGTAAGAAACAGCTCAAACCAGGCCCTTAAACCCACTCGTGCGTGTACGCGGCTCCCAAAATGAGCTGTTCTGCCACCTTCCGGCCTCCCACCGCAGAAAGGTGAGGTGGTTCCCACTGCCTTTCGCCGTGCAGTTAGACCTTCGGCTTTCCTCCAGGAGTCCTTGGTGCAGCGTCAGTGTCTGGTTAACGAGGCTCGGGAAACGCTGACGGTTTAGTTCCTTTCCCAGGCTGGCCGGAGGACGCTTGTTTATGACATTCAATTATGATAAGTGGAAGACATATGGCGTTTAACCCGCGTCAGCTCTGCGGAGCACGCGACTGCCTCCATGCTGAAATGCATGTGGATGAACGTTTTACGGCCCTGGTTATTGCCGTCTGCCGCTTCCGCTTTCTAGGAAAACTGATCCGAGAAGGAGGAACGGGCAGTGCTGTGTTAGAGCAAAGGCTCAGCCCCGCGTGGGGTGACAGCGGGCGGTGCAACTTAAGGTGAACTTCAAACTGCTCCTACGTACCTTCCCCAGGACGCTGGTTGCTCCACAGAGGCAGCAGAAGGCCACCACGCTGGCGCATCCTCCTGAGCTCCCCGCACGCCCTTAGCCGTAACCGTGACCTGCACCTCACCCTTGGGGCTGCACCGAGGCAGCTTTTGCATGTTTTGACGCGTAAAGGACCACTGAGAAGAGCCCGAAAGAAATCACACCTGCTTACGGGGGCGTGTGCCTGCTCTGGCAGGGCTCCGGTGGCTTCTGAAACACAAGGGAGGAGGGGTGGGAGGTTTTCAAAGGGAATTTTGCTGACCCGGGTGGCTGCAGCCAGGCGAGGGGCTGCTGTGTGACAGCATCCTTCGTCTCCTGTAGGGATGCAGGTACTTACCTGTACTCTCCGGCTGGCGCTCGTAAACACTCACAGATTTTTTTTTTTTTTTTTTACTGTTTAATACAGCAACACTGTGAGCTCTTCCATTTGTAAAATCTATCTAAAAAGAATTTAAAAAAAAATATTTACAAATGCACACACAGGCACACACATATCATCTAAGACAACAAATAACTAGGGAAGGTGAGAAAGTAGTAATTCACTCTCATTTTTCCTCTGATGTTTTTAAATGCCTCAAGTTTTCCTCTTATGGTTTATGATGTTATCATGCTCCTGTCTAAACTACTACCTTAAAATACATTCTACGGGGTTATTTTCTCCATAAAACCCTGACAATAATAATTTCTCCTGTAAAACCTTCAGTTCCTACTTGCACTGTAATTTGGGATTGCCAAGCCATCCACATCTATTTGATGGCTAGCAAATTGCAGGCTTGCCGGTACCTGCTATCCCCGCTGACGACCCGCAGGTCACATTACGCCACTCCGATGACTAATTCCGAGCTGGCAGAGGTGGGCTCGGATCACCAGCAAGGATGAGAGGACATCAAGAGGCACATTTAATGGACTGTTTCCTTTTAATATCGAGAGCGCTGTCCTGGGCCAGCTCGTGCTGTGTCTGAACACGACGCTGGTGACCTTGAAAAGGGACTCGCTAAAGGCGATGCGTTGGGACGCGTGCCTGCTGTCCGGCCTGATCCGATTTCTCCCTTTGTGTGTTCTTTGCAGCCTGCACCGCTGTGACCCGTGTCGTGCTGGAGCTGCAGCAGCAGGCTGTGCCCGGCCAGGCTGGTCCTCGCCCTGCTCCCTCTTCCAGATGCCGCTGTGTTAGCGCGCAGGCAGGGATTTCGGCACCAGCAGGGATTTCGGCACCAGCAGGGATTTCGGCACCGGCAGGGATTTCGGCACCAGCAAGGATTTCAGCACCAGCAGGGATTTCGGCACCAGCAAGGATTTCGGCACCGGCAAGGATTTTGGCACCAGCAGGGATTTTGGCACCAGCAGGGATCTCGGCACCAGCAGGGATTTTGGCACCGGCAAGGATTTCGGCACCAGCAAGGATTTCGGCACCAGCAGGGATTTTGGCACCGGCAAGGATTTCAGCACCAGCAAGGATTTCGGCACCAGCAGGGATTTTGGCACCGGCAAGGATTTCAGCACCAGCAGGGATTTCGGCACCGGCAAGGATTTCGGCACCAGCAGGGATTTCGGCACCAGCAGGGATTTCGGCACCGGCAAGGATCTCAGCTGAGAGCTTGCCAGCCTGGAGCTACGCGGGGGCTGCCTTTCACACTGAAACAGAAACACCCCGTTTAGTGGGACGGTGCTTTTCTGGGAGCCCTTGCCTCCGCTCGTGCTCCGCCGACAGCCGCCGGCTCCTCAGGCTTTCCCTGCGTCCCAGGCGGGCGGGAGGACGGCCTGTCCCCCGGAGGAGGAGGAGCGGGAGGGCACCCCATGCAGCGCCAGCCAGGCGCTCGTTCACAGCCGCGGAGATGCTGCCTTTATCGCCGGCTGCGCTTTGTTGAGCTGACAGTTTAATTTCTGGTTGCGGTCCTCCCTCCCTGCTCCAGCATCTCCCCTCTGTCACCCCTCATGTCTTGTAATTTGTGCTTAGCCAAACCAGAGGCTTCTTGGAGAAATATTTATCATCTCTTGCAACCTGGTGGGTTTTTCTTCCCTTACTGTTGGAAAGCATTCCCACGTGAACTCTGTCCTGGTTAGGTTTGAAGCAAAGGCTTTGCTCGCAGATTACAGCTCTTGCCAACTCATTTATAGCAAGGAAAGAAAAACGGGGGGGATTGCCAAACCACGAGCACATCCTCGCAGTGCCCGACGCTGTGCTTCTCTATGGTATTATTTTTTCCTCTAGGTTGTTTCAGATCATCTGAGAAAAGGGCAAGATTATTTTTTAGGCTTTGCTGTTTGTTTAAGTCCCAGTTTAATTTTTATTTTGAACTTTCAGCTTACTTTATGGAACATTTTTTGGATCATCTGAGGTACTATCTGCTCTTATCTTCAAAGTATACCGCTGAAGAGCCGTCAGGGTCTGGCTTAAGCAGGAATTAAGCGGCTCTCTGGGTTTCAGGATGGAAAAAAGTTAAGCTGCTGCTTTGCCTACTTGCACAAAGGAGCTCAGGAAACATGGGCTGCGGGGTTTCGAACACCCGTCCCTTTACTGCGCTGACCTGGTTTAGGAAAGCCGACGTCAGCAGCGCAGGCAGGACTGCTCTCCGCCGGGCAAGCAGAGGGGTACAAGTTAATTGATGCGGACCCTGGTTCCCTGGAGTTATGCTAATGCTGCTGGTGCTGGTGGTGATGCAGATAACTCAAACAAGCTCTTGGCCTTTGGAAAGGCAGGGAGGGGGATGAGGGAAAGGACCTGGGGGTGTTGGTCGACAGCCGGCTGAACATGAGCCGGCAGTGTGCCCAGGTGGCCAAGAAAGCCAACGGCATCCTGGCTTGTGTCAGGAATAGCGTGGCCAGCAGGACTAGGGCAGTGATCGTGCCCCTGTACTGGGCACTGGTGAGGCTGCACCAGTTGCGACCAGTTACACCAGGAGAGGTTTAGACTGGATATTAGGAAAACTTTCTTTCCTGAAAGGGTGGTCAAGCATTGGAACGGGCTGCCCAGAGAGGTGGTGGAGTCACCTTCCCTGGAGGAGTTCAAAAAACGTGCAGATGTGGCACTTCAGGACATGGTTTAGCAGGCACGGAGGTGTTGGGCTGACGGCTGGACTAGGTGATCCTAGAGGTCTTTTCCAACCTTAAAGATTCTATGATTCTATGAAAAATGGATGTGAAATGACAATAGGGGTTGGGAAAGAGATTTGATGGGGGACAAGGGAGCGTAAACAAATTCAGTGTTAAAAATCATTAAAACTATTAGAAGAAGAAATGATTTGGCATTAGCCTTAGGAAGAAAAATACTTGTATATAAGTACCTGAGACAGGTTAACGGGGGCCTGTTTGTTCCTTTCCACAAGGAGCTCAGTAGCCACCACATGCTGTCACCGACTGCCAGGACTTGGGAGGCGTCGCCTCCGTGCCCCGTTTGGCCTCATTAAATAATCGGTGAGGAACCCGCTTCAGTGGTGATAATCCAAGCGCCAGCGCATCAAGAGCGGTATCAAAAGGAAGATCTTGTTTCTTCTAGGTAGCTTAATATGGTGAAAATCAGATGGTAACTCTCTCTTCTCCAAGGTGATTCAGCGATAGCTTTTGTAACCAGACGGGCAGACGGCTGGACCCGGGCCGTGCAAGCACGTGCCGGCCGCCCCAGCACCCCGTCCCCACCGCGAGGCCAGTGGCAACTGGCTTCCCATCTCTGTGCATGAGCAAGCGCAGAATCCCGGGGTAAAGTGTTTCCGGAGAGCTGCTGAGGAGCTAAAGCTGCCTGAACCGAGCCTCAGAGCGAGACCTTTCTTCTGGTGCGCGGTACCCGCCGCCCAGCCCTGCATTCAGGGGCGAGCAGCCCTGCAGCCCTGGTGATGGGCTCCATCGCCAGCGATGCCTGGTGACGACAGGGTCATTCAGCTGCTGCCCTGAGGCCAGCCTGAAACTCTGTCGCGCGCACACACACGTGCGAAGAAAATAGCGTTTGTGTAGCGCAGCCCCTACCACGTCTAACAGGCTTCCTGCTTTGCCACGCAACCAGCCCGTGCTTTCTTCGGGCTCCGGCGTACGCCGTCTCTGCCGGAAGCTGTCTCCGCCGTCCGTCGCGAAGCCGCCCAGCGGAGCAGAAGGCAGCGCCGTCGGCGGAGGCGCGAGGGCGAGCCCGTCGCCCCCGGCGTCAAGTGGGAATTCAAATGCAAGCCCGCTCTTTCCTCGAGCAATTTGCTTGTTTGCCAGATGAGGTTACGGCGGGAAAGGTGACCTCTGGGCCGAGCGGCTGTAAAGCAGCTCATAAAAGCGAGGGGAAGGGACGAGGGCATCTACTGCGAAGGATAACGGACTGCCTTGAGCACGATTTGGGGATCTGTATGTTAAAGCTGCTGCTTTGCCTCAGATTAACTTGAATTGTGCTTGCAGAACTGAAGCGAGCGAGGCTTTCTGCCTCATTTTGCCCTTGAAACAAGGAGATAACGTGCCTGTCGTGACACCCTTTGGGCCAACACCGCGCTCGGCCGCTCCTCGTTCCCGCGCGTCTTTCCGGGGCAAACTCTGTCCGTGGCTCAGCAGGGCCCTTTCTCCTGTTTCTGGTTCACTTTTCTCCTCTCTTTCCCTCCCTCTAGTTGTTTCCACAAATAAATATACTAGCAATAGCTAAGTCACACCCCAGCGGAAAGTAACATTTATCAGTATTTTTGGAAGAGACATTAGTAACATATTTGCTACGCAGTCAATGAGGGGAAGTAAATCAGCAGGACATCTCATGGATGAAAGTGTATACTTTTTTTCCCTTGCTGCCCAGTTAGCTCTTAAATTTCTCTAAAATAAAGCTGACGCTGAGCAGCAGAGACACCCAGTTTCTTTCTTCTCCCCCTTCCCTTTATTACATATATATAATATATATTCTATATATATTTTTTTATATAGATGTATATATATAATACAAGTTTTAGGAATAAGGCCAACCCTATTGTCCTATTCTAATCACAGTTTATATTCCGAGGAATATGTTGCATTTTCATCCTAGAAGTGTAATTCATAAGACCAGCACAGAAGTAGTGATAACAGAAAAAAATGATACAGTAGGGCGGGTTTTTGTCTGGTTTTTTGTTTGTTTTTTTTTTTTTTTTTAGCACGGCAATAGCATTTGCATTTCATTTTTCTGCTATAAACATTTGTACTTGTCGCTATTTAACAAGCATATTAGCAATGAAAAATGTGAGTCAAAAAGCAATACAACGTGACCGTGTCGCAATTAGCCCAGTATATGTATCATGCTATAGCTTGAGGAGTTCCCGATGCAGGGCTAGTTTCAAAAACTAATTATAGCAACTGCATTATAAACTGCACCATGGCTGTCTGCTGCCTTCGCATCCAGCAGCTGAGTGTAATTGTTCGGTCCTGGAAGCGATCTGAAAGAAAGTGCCGCAGCAATGGGGGAAAGGCGAGCAGGAACGTGCACGCTCTACTCGTACGGAGGCAGTGAGGGTTTATCCTATGGCAGAGATTTTTCAAGAGTATTGTCATGACAACTGAGTCAAGGAATTCCATTTCCTGCCCTTGTTACAGCCGTTGTTAGGTGAGAATTGAATCATGGTATTCAATTTGCTGTTTAATTTTTGTCTGTGCTATGGATGTGCTCGATTTCATGCCCTACATGTGATACAATTGCTGTAAACATGAATTCTTGGCATCTTATTGTATCTTTTCAGTTTTTTTCCAAAAATCTCAGAGGGACTCTGTTTTGTTTTGCCTTTTTTTTGTTTGGTCGGTTTTGTTGTTTGTGGTGTGTCCCCCCCCCCCCGCTGGATTTAGTGGCATTACTGTGATGGCAAAGTGAACAACTGGAGAATTCAGGTACTTCATTTTGAGAACCGTAAATGAGCTTTTAATGCACTGCCTTCCACCACCGGCTGCAAAACAGCGGCACGCCTGACTCACACAGCAACCTGAGCCAGTTCTGTCTGTCTGGGGCGGAAGGCCTGGGAGCACTGGGAGCACTGGGAGGGCTCAGGGTACAGCATGCACTGCGTGACTTGCCCCCCAAAATGTGTGTGTGCTATACAGCATCCAGCAGCCTCCGCGCACCCCTGAGGTATGGCTCGTCCAGCTTGCAGGCGGAGCAGAAAGCCTCTGAAAGGTTTTTACAAACTGCTCAGGCGTTGACTTGTTTATTGGCAGCTTGTATTAATTGGGCTTAAAAACTCCAGCACGGCTTTATTTTATGTTTATGACATGCAAGGGGCAGAGGGAAGCTTTGAGGGGTGAGGCCATCACCCCGTTGCCGTAGCATCAGTAGCCCCGCAATGTGCCCACCTGATGTGCCACCTCAGCACCGTCCCACCCGCTCCCACAGCACGAGACCACGGGCTTTGGCTACGGAACGGCAAATAAATGCACGCGGGAGTTCTCACCCGAGGCTTTCGCTGAGCCTGGGGGCCCGTCTGGCTCAGCTCTGGCCAAAGCGTGGGACGGGCCGGGGGCTGCGATGGAGGTGGATGCTGCCAGCAGTGCGGATGCTGCGGGAGCGGGTCACACCACGCAGCGCTGCAGCCCCGGGAAGGATTATTGATTTCAGCATCTCAGTCAGCCGGTGCAGCCAGAGGTGTCGGCGTCTGTCCGGGAGCTAGAAATAAGCACAGACCGTGCCTGCCATTTAAGAGGGGCTAAAGGGGTGCCACGGTGCCGGTAACGTAACCCTGAGCCCCCCAGCAGGCACTCAGCCGGGGTAAAACGTGCAGGCGTTGCTGGAGCGGGAGCGTGGCCGCAGCCCAAAGCCAACACGACCTCACGGTGCTCCCCAGCGCGGCTTTGCTCCTAGGTCGTGATGCTGTAACCGTGCTAACTAACCCTGGAAAGCACGGCGTCCGAGGGGCCTTGGAAGGTGGGGAGGAACGGGCAAAGACCTTTGGGTTGTGCCCGCACACCCGCACACACGTTAGTGAGTCAGCACTAACGCTCTGCAGCATCACCCTTGCCCACAGGCAACCGCTCTTCCCATCTCCTTTTTAAAAGTGTTTGCTTATTTATGTATTTAAATTGTGTCTGAGGCTGCGTTCTGAATAGCTGACAGGGCAGCGGCAGCCTTTGCTTCCCTGCGAGCTTGCTGACGAGTGCTGGGGCTATTCTTGGCTCCCAAGCATCCAAGTGACCGTGACAAATGCCAGAGCATCTGGAGCACCAGCTGCACCGCCAGCTCTGCCTGACACCTAGGCTGCTGCCTGGCAAGCCTGGGCTTTGCTATACAATAACAAAGGGTCATTTACAGAAATCGTGTTTGTTTCTAAAAAAAAAATAAGGCGAGGGCAGTAGTTTGTGTCAATCCACCCGAACCTGGAATTCAGAAGCCAGGAGCAGGACGTTCGTTCGCAGCTCACGTTGCTTTGGTCATTGAGGAGCCCCTTCTTGCGAGCTCTGCTCTGTGCTGCTGCATCCCCCGCTTTGCCATCAGGATGCGGCTTTTGCTCATTTCTTTAAGCTCCCCCGCCCACTATGGCCTGGGCTACAGCGTTGGTTAGAAAGCTAAAAGGCGATCGTGATGTGGTATTTTATCCCTTTGGTTCAAGAAACTTCATTTTGGGCGCAGTTGCCGCTTTAATTTTTTTTTTTTTTTTTATTGCTGGCTATGTGCAGTGACCCCATCAACTGGCAAAAGCCCAGCTGATGCGATTTTTTTTCTCTGTATTGACTCTTAATGTAGGAGATAGAATCCATGGCTGCCTTCTCCCCTCCCCAGGCAGCCCAGGCAAGGGCTGGGCGTTGGGGCAGGCAGGGCTGGCGTGAGACAGAGGGCAGCCGGCCGCTCTGCAGATCCTTGTCCGGGTCTGCAACGCCCCGTTCGCTTCTCATCTGTACATGAGAGCACCACTGGTGTAGGGCAACACGATACGGCGGTGGGAGCATCAGTCCTACCCCACAGCGAACCCCTCGGCACCTGCAGAGCAAAGCCACCCGTCACTGTGAATAAAATAGTACTGAAGGCGAAACAATAAGGAAATAAGCAAAAGAGAGTTAACGGCCAGGGAAGTGCTGCCTGTCTTCAGGCAGCCCGGAAAGCCAGAGCCAAGGCAGCGGCCTGGGGGAGCTGCCGGCAGCACGGGTTGCAGCAGGACGAGGTGGCAATGCTATTTCTTCCCCGGGCTAGCCTGGGTTTCTTTGCCATTATCATGGTAGCTACAGCAACCGACTTGCATCCTATTATCTTTGGGAACAGCAGGACCTGCATATTAAAGTGGCATATTTATTTTTATTGGATTTGTACATTTAATTAGCTGCCTTTGTACAGGGGCCACATCCTTGACCTATTTGCAGCACCTCAATAAACAAGCTCTGTGCAGCAGTTCCCCGGGGACCCTGCCTTTCGCAGGCGCGCAGCATTTGCAAGTTCACCGTTGCAGGGCTGTTTGGAGCTAGGAAAGATTTCTGGCCAATAACTCGGTTGTTTGCCAGCCGGTGAGAGCACCCAGCTGAACGTGGGCTGCGGAGCAGGCTCGGGCTGTGCGCTTGCAGCCCAAGAGCTCATTCAGAAGAGCTGGCACACAAAAATTCACACCTCCTCCTGGCTGCACGCTGCCGAAATTTCTGAATTCATGAGATGTGCGAGCAGAACTGGAGGAAAGTCATCATTCCCACAATCCTGACCCGGGCAGTAGCTGCTCTGATTGCAGACCACGTGTGGGACTGTACGACTGGTGACAGCGGGGTGGCCACTGGGCACTGCTGGGCAACGTGGTGCATCATTTGACGCACCAGGACGAGAGGAAATGGCCTCAAGTTGTGCCAGGGGAGGTTTAGACTGGATATGAGGAAATTTTCCTTCACCGAAAGGGTTGTCCAGCACTGGACCAGGCTGCCCAGGGCAGTGGTGGAGTCCCCATCCCTGGGGGTATTTAAAAGCTGTGTGGATGAGGTGCTGAGGGACATGGTGTAGTGGTGGGCTGGGCAGTGTTAGGTTTAGGGTTGGACTCGATGATTTTAAAGGTCTTTTCCAACCTATACAATTCTGTGATTCTGTGATTCTGTGATTTAGTGACTGCTAGAGAGGGCTGCAGTGTCCCGTATGGCTTGCAGCTGGGATACCCAACACTGTGATTAACTTCCACGTGGGCTCATTGGTGGCTTTAAATGTCAAATCTGTGTATTCTTATAGGCTCTCCTCCTGCTTCATGCTATGTTATGTGGATGAACAATGAGTTAAATTCCAGCGTGAACTGTAACCTTGATGTCCTATACATCAGGAATAATAAATTTCAGTTCTCCTGCCTAGTTTAAAAGATATTCCTCAACTTAATTAAAATGAATTATTTTTCCTAAAGATGAGCTGTCTTCTAGAGGAGGAGGAAAGAGAGGCTTGTGTGGTACCAGCCTTAGGGTTTCTAATAAAGGCTTTTTCCTGTCGTGTGGCAGCTGAGGTTTATTTATGGAAAACAATAAAGTTTTGAATCAAACTCTTAAATCTTGATATCGTGCGTAAAATATCTAATGAAATCTCCTTCAGCTCCCTGTAGATAAAGGCAATGATTGTTCATGACAAAGCAGCCTTTTCTGCTCCCTGGCGTTGGAGAAGTTTGAATCTAAAGGTCAGGCAGGTGATGGAAGCAACACAGGTTTGTGATGGTGGGTGGCGGGTGCTGAGAGACACATGGCAAAGAAACCGGGCAGCAATTTAATCTTCCTTTTTGGTGGTGGAGAGGTATGGCAATGACTGGGCAGAATTGAGGTCAGCAGGTGGAAAAGCTTGCTGGTCTGCTACCATTCAGCCCGACATCCTCAATACCTCAATGCACCCAAGACCTAAGTGCAGGAGGAGACCAGAAGACGGGGGGGAAATGTATGCAAGTTCCTAGGCAAAGCTCCACTGGCATCAAGAGTATTTTTAAGGGTGGTGTGGCTGAGAGAGGAAAAAAGTATTTCCACAAACAGTCATTTGATGATCATTATGTGATGACAACGCGGCAGGTCTGGAAAGCCATGCACATGGGCGCTTTCGAGGGTGAGAGCTGCTGGATTTGCTCCTTCCACTCCAGGAGGTTGCTGTAGGGGCACAACCAACAAGCCTGCAATCCCGGAGGGGCAAACCACGGGGGAAATGGGCTCCAGCATCGCGTGGAAGATACGGAGCTCTCCCCGCTGCTCCGCGCTCACGCACCGATGCATTAAGGCTGATGCTTTTGGCAGGAGGCAGCGTCCGAGCTCTTCACCAGATGTATGGCAGCTCTCGAGTTTGTTTGCACTGGGCACTATTGCTCCAGCCCGCAGGGGGATCAGGAACTTTGTATGTCTGCGGGTACTGACGGTGCTCAGCACTTCATCGCATCCGTGCCTTGGAAAGGCAAGGAAAAATGAGGCAGAACAGGGTTTTCATAGCCTGGGAAAAATGACTGGATTAGTTAAAGGGTACAGCACGAGCCCTAGGCAAAGCAGAGGTGCGACAGACACGGCAACAGCAGCCTGTGAACGCGGGTTTGTTGTCTGCAGTGACTGAGATGCTGTCCCGGGAGCAGGCTTGATCCAGCAGCCTTACGCCAAACAGCCCCGTAGGCACCGCGGCATCCTTAGTTTTGGGGCAGATTTGTTGAAACCAATGTATATAGCCCCATTCAGGGTAACTCCGAAGAAGCAGGCGACAGAAGCAGAGTGCATTAGCTCTTGCGCTTGTAGCACGTCCCGCAGGGTGGGCTTTCATCCCCCTGTAGCTGGCGTAAATAACCTCGAGCCTCTCTCCAGGCTGTAGCTCACCTTGGGCAACATCCCCCCCGGGACCACCGGAATTACTGCAGCTCCTCTTTCCATGGAATGTATGCCTGCTCCCAGTCTGATACGCTGGTCTGTTTTTCTTCTTTTAAAACTGATCTTTCTTCTTCGTTTTTAAAATAAAAATTAACTTGCTGTTCATCTTTTACTTCCTTTTCATGCTCTGAGCACTGAGTAATTAGAGCTGCATCACACTGGAGAAATTACAACAATATAATATTTCTACAGTTAGATCTGCATAAGTATAATATCTTTGAAAAATAACAAGCTGCTCTAAGGGAAATTAATTATCCCATTGGGACAGTCATTATTCTGAAACAAAAGCTCTCCGTTTTCTTTGCCTGCTTTCATTTTGAGCATTTCTTTCATTTTAAGTACTGGCCACATATTCCAGCCCTTTTCTCTGCGGTTGGAACATAAATAATAATATGTTTTAAAAGTCTGTCTTGGAACCTTTTACAGATATCATGAGAATATTAAGCAACTTTAAAATTAAGTCAAAGTGCATTTCGCAAAACTGTCTTGGTGGCTATATATCATGACTGTTCATCAAGCCAGCTCAGCCCGTCAAGTCTCATCTTCCTTGGCTCTTTTTTTGTGAGTTGTTTCTTCTTTGAGGAACATGACTCCATTTATCATAATAAGCATTTATTATCTGGACTATCATCATATTCTCTACCGAGGCCCAAGCCATTGCATTTAAGACGAGATTTCTTTTTTCAAAAGGGAATGGCACTGCTGTAGATGGTGTCTTCCAGTATTTAACATCTGCACACAAGCCTTGGAATTCAGACTCTGGAGCTGATAGCCACAGGCTTTGAATACAGCAACGCGTAACGTCTGTGGCTTAACTCATAAGCTAACTTCTAACAGTTGTGTGAAGGTACAGAGGAACAAGCCGTGACATTGCAGGGCTGGCCTGGCAGAAGGAAAATCAGCGTGCTGTGAGCACCGCGCGTTGTACGCGGTGGTCCCCTGCATGGCCCTGAATCCAGCCTGCGCTCCTATAAGCCAAATATTGTGCAGGATGCCGACTGACTCGCATCGACTGCTTGAGGCTTTGGCCATCTCAGTATCCAGTGGGAAGCCAGCCTCGAAGTGAGCAAACTCCCTGGCCACTGCCCTAAATGGTCCCAATTTTTCAGGGCGCTGAAAAGCTGCAGAGCCATATTTGTACTCGCTCGAGCGACTCAGGAGGCATTTCTGCTTCAGCAGCAGCAGCTCCTGGGCACCAGACTTGTGCTACTCCGCATCCCTGGCCAGGACCGCATTACCGTATTTTAAACCAGGGCAAGGTCTTCCGTGCCATCGCCGTCTATCAGCCAGCTCTTTTTTTAATTTTTTTGTCATTACTGGACATTAGCACAAGGTGGCCTGCTGGCTTTGTATCATGGGAGCAAAGACCGAGTCCTTGAGCTCAGCAGTCAGCTGTGCTGCTGTACGGCAAGGAGAGCATCACGGTCCTCCGACAGCCTTTCCCTGGCGGGTAACAGCTCTCTAGGCGACCCTGTGAATGATGGGCATCGCTTAGACTGCTTTTGCTTTCATGCACTGACGTTGGGCTGCCATTATTTTTAGAACGACACTTTCATTTTACAGATCACAAACTCTGGGTGGGATATTAATATTTCTGTATTTTCTACAATGTACTAGGGAAAATCAAAAAAGGCTTTGTCACTACACAGGTAAGTTTCCAGCAGTACAAATGTGGAGACTCAGAGAAACTCAGAGAACCCCCCCCCCCCAAACCTATTATCGAGTCTCACGTGCGTTTGTCAGAGCTTTTGCAGTCAAGGTGAATTACAAGGATCCTTGCTGAATCCCTGACAGGTACAAACACTTAGTTATCCTTGGCTTTTCTGCTGAACCTAATCAAAGATAGTGTTTATTAAAATCCTGTTGTCTCTGCAGTGAAGAACAAGGACAAGCTTCTCTGTAGTGATTTAATACTTCCGACAGTTCAGTGTAAAGATTTATTATGGCCAGCTGAAAGTGCAAACACGCAATGCCCGAGTCATTATTTTTAATTTGCCACTTCTTTAAAAAAATGTATACACATGGCTAAAACCCAAGCCCTTCTTTGCCGTTCAGTGTGATCTCTTCTCAGCCGGCGAACAAAACAAAGCGTGAACCATCGCCCTTCCCTTCAAACAGAGGAAGGACATTAAGATTTAGCCTTGCATTTAAAGGCAGACCACCATGCTCCTGCAACACAAGTGGTTTTAGACTTGAAACCGGTCTCAAAAAAAAAAAAAAAAAAATTAATCGGACTTAATGGTTTGAATTACCACGTTATACCTGTGATCCTCTCCGAGAGGATCCGCCAGAGTGGAAAAGAGGGCTCAGCTCGGTGCAGAGGGCTCAGCCCTGCAGTCGGCAGCGCACACAGGCACCTCCGAGCCTCTGTGCCCCACCTGGGTTACGGCAAGAGCCCTCCCTGCGGGGTCACAAACCAAACTAATTAAAAGTGATGCACCTTTTTTTTTTTTTTCCCCCCCAAGTAATGAGCTTTTCTTTGTGAATCAATTTTATTAAGGTTTCAGGGACTGTATCATAATAAATAAAGCACAAAGATAAATGAGTGAGCACAATTAATAAATGCAATGATTCAGCCCTCTGAGCTTTTAAACTGCTTATCTAATCATACGTAATCTTTATTCACAGTGTTAAAACTCCTACATTATGACAGTTGTAAGGCAATTAGGAAAATGGCTTTAACGGTTTAAAGAAGGTAAAGGCAACGTCTGCTTTTCCAGGTGAACGGAGCTGTGGCTTAGCAGGCCTGCTAAGCACCCACATCCAGACCTCAAAGGTGACCTCAAAGCAGAGCTGCTGCCCTCCCTCCCCTGCGATACGGCACCCCAAACCTGGCAGACCGATGGAGCTGGGAGCACCATCACCATCCGCCGTGGCGACTGCTTCTCCAGCCTGTTAAATCACACCGGTCAGACACTCAGCCCAAAACCTTCTTATCCTTAATTATCTCAGAAGCCCCAGTTATAACAGCTTCTTACTATGCGAAAGGAGTTTTCTCTCTCTTTGGCATTTTAATATTTCTAAATTTCTACCTGAAAGGAGGGTGTGGAGAGGTGGGGTCGGTCTCTTCTCCCAGGTCACAAGTGATAGGACGAGAGGAAATGGCCTCAAGTTGCGCCAGGGGAGGTTTAGACTGGATATGAGGAAATTTTCCTTCACTGAAAGGGTTGTCCAGCACTGGACCAGGCTGCCCAGGGAAGTGGTGGAGTCCCCATCCCTGGGGGTATTTAAAAGCCGTGTGGATGAGGTGCTGAGGGACATGGTGTAGTGGTGGCCTTGGTAGGGTTAGGTTTAGGGTTGGACTCGATGATCTTAGAGGTCTTTTCCAACCCGTGCGATTCTGTGATTCTGTGTTGCTAGCTACTTTCTTTCTCACTGCTAAAGCCACAAAATTTACAATTTTGGGAAAAAAAAAAAAAGCCAACCACATAATCAAACACGTCTTGGCAGGTTTGGTCACACCCTCCTCTGAGGTGCCAAGGCAGGACGGTGTTCACCTGAACCAAAAGCCAAGCCCGCCCTCGCAGCAGCAGCACAGCGATCCCGGCTCCGGCTGTGCCGTGGCAGCGGGCCGTTCCGGACGATGCCTCTTGACTCTTGAGTACAAAGTTCCCTCTCTTCGCTATCATTTAATTTGCACGTAACTCTTACGGTGAGATACTTCTCGCTTAGATCTCATATGTATGCTGCTTGGATTTAACACGCTGTTTCCCCAACTAATTTTCACCGGCAGCCGGTATAGGGCTGGCTTTTCCTTGCCTCATTTCTAGCTGCTAACCCCCCGCTCCCGGCCTCCTGCATAAGTAGTAAAAACAAAAGCAATAATCCCAAAGCCCATGTTTTCTCTGCCTTCCTGCTGCTGCTTTTTTCATTTAACAACTCACAGGTTTCTCTCAGGACGTGCACATTAATTTGCCCCCGACTTTCTGCTCCAAGAGAGGTCGTATCTTGTAGCACGGAAAAACAAAAAGACAGGTCTAAACTTTTGTGCTGGGCACTGACACGTATGCAGGATGGGCTCCCCGAGGGATTTAATTAAAAAAAAAAATAATGTCCCCATGTAGCGAATAATAAACTCGCTCTCCCGAGGTGCATCGCTGCGACGGCAGAGGCCCGGAGCCTGTTGCGGGCAGCTGAGGAGCGACGCTCTGCCGGGCCGAAGAGGTTGCGTCTCCCTCCGTCCTCCTCAAGGCTGAAATTTGACATGGCCTTTCAGGTAGAAGGAAAAAAAAAGGTGGTGTCTTTGATTACGTTTTATCTTTTTGTCTGGAAAAGTTGCTTTGAAAGCAGCTTGTAAGGCTGAGCTACGGCCACCCTTCTCCTGTAATTCAGCTGTGACCTTTTCACCATCCTTCCAGAAGTAATTCTCAAAAAAAAAAAGAAGAGGAAACCCAAAACCAAACAAAAAAGTTATAAACAGGTATTTTTTTTTCTTCTGTCTTCAGAGAGTGGGGTTTTTTTCCTGCAAAAGCACATGCCTGCTTTCCAGGCTTCAAATCCAGCCGCAGAATCAGAACAAAATGGTCAAAGCCCTTGGCAGCAGACAGCTTTGGACGGAGCATCGGGGGGGTATGGGCTCAAAACAGTTTGCACTAGTGAGCAATAAGGTTTTTACCTGTGGAAAAGGTCACATTTGAATTTCTATTCGGAGTTAATACTTCCCTGGAGAAGTGACAGGTATTTGTTGGGACAGGAATTGAAGAGAGAATATGAATATGAAGAGGAAAAATGAAAAAAAAAAAAAAACTACCCTCAACCCTGAAAATGAAGTGCAAGGTTTGGCCAAATACGAGTGCATTAAAATCTTCAGTACTGATGAGATTTTCAACACAAGCTTACAGGAGATTTAAGGACACTTTCCAGGTGTTATTGCACTATATACTGTTTTTTTTGGCCAGATCTGTAAACTTTGAAATATCTTGGAAAAGGAAAGCTTTTGAATGCTATTGCATTCTCCTGAAAAAATGAAAAAGCTTCATATAAAAGCTTCATAAGATCACCTGCTTTATAACAACACTTCTTCCCACAGGCTCTATTTTCACACGCCATGTAAAAGCATTCCCGTTCTGAGGTTTTCTCTGAACCCTTGGCTTTTTTTTAATCACTGGCTGAACCTCAGGGCCCGTTTCCATCCACACGCAGATGAAGGACTTACCTGGCCGCTTTTCAGAGGACCCCGCTACGTTCCCGCAGCCGGGAAGGAGCATCCCCCCCGGCCCAGCCCGTTACACGCGTCCCAGGAGAGGCCACCGCAGCACACACGAGTCAGTTCAGCCGCTCTCCCCCACGTTAACAAAGACATCGTCACAAAACCCACCGAGCCATCAAACAGTGAAACCGCTACCTCCTTGCCAGAGACCTTGTGTGTGGCATTTATTGTGGTTTTAGCCTCTTAAGCTGCTTCTTCAGCTAAGCTGCGTGCCATCAAGTTTAAAACAGCGCCGTGGCTGCAGCCCGGACTGACGCCGAAGCGACCGACGGCGCTGCCGCTGTGTAGCCACAAATTTCTGACTGGGGTGGTGGTTTCTTTTTCCCCTCCTCTCTCCAGATTTTGAGCCCGTTCTGGAGGTCATTGCAAAGACGGTGAAGTTGGCAGAAACACAAACCTGACCCCTATCCCGCGTTTTCTGAAAGGTCACCGTCCCCGAACTGTTAGGTGCCTCTAAGCCAGACTCCAAGCTCTGGTGATGACACGGTCACTGGTATAGATAATTTGGCTCCTAAATGTTTTCTTTGTGCTTTGAAAAAAACATCTTTGAGCAGTTACTTAAATGTCATTCCTTGCAGTATACAGAGCAGGCAATAAACAATAAAATTATTCACCTTGAAGAAACCATCTGCTGTCTTTAAGGACATCACCAGGTTTTTTGTTGCTTTGAATGGGCCTCTGGGATGCTGTAAGTGTCATTAAAGCGCTGTGTTCCCATCGTCTGCATGCCAGCCTCATTTTGCTTTAGAAACAAAAATGATGAGGGCTAAAATAAGCAGAAATTTCATTCTCTATTAGTTTCTATATTTCATTTATTTTGTATTTTGTCTCAGGTAATGCTCGGTATTTGGAATTATTCGTTGAAGGCTGCATCAGAACGATTTAGCCCTTGGACGCGTGACGCTCGGGTGCACAGTCCGACCCGCTTGCAGGCTCTGCTGCGCCTTGATGATCGCTTCTCTGCCGTCTCGGCACCTCGCCGCGCACGCAATCGCTCAGCGCCCAGGGACCTGACCCGCGCAACGCGCTTTGCAGAGAAGCCCGTGATCCTGAACTGCAGCGAAGCAAGGTTACGGTTAACCCAGGGACATCTGTCTCCATTTTTCTCATCTACTCAATCGTGGATGGAGAGGACGTTGCCATTTTCAATGAAAGTTCAACTCCCTTCCTCCTCCCCCTCCTCCCGTGCCTGCAATATACACGCTGCCTGCTTTCCTCTGGTCTGCTCCTTTATAACGGTGACACGCCTGCCAACGGCAGCATGTCCCTGTGCACCGGGAGATCCATCGCGGCCTAAAGAGGACTCGTCTCTTGCTCCCTAGGACAGCAGTGCTGCCGTCCTTGGGAAAAGGCAGGCGGAGCTGTGCCCGCTCCCCTTTCCTGCCTGCCCCCGCTCTCCTCCCAGCCTTCCTCCGTTCTTTTACTAAGCTTAAAACAAAAAGCCCGGCAACGCCCCTGAAACTACGTCCCCACTCCATAGGAAGAACCTGAGGCTCAAGACAGAAATTACAGAAAATACTGCAGGAACGTCCATCTCAAAACTACCTCTCGCTGCCCAGGACGTCAGTTTACGGGCGACGACAGCCACGTGCACCTACCCCCACAACTCGGCTGCAGCAGAAACCCCTCCCCGCACAGTCCTTGGCATGGGCAGGCTCTGAATGTGGAGGCACGGCTGGGCTGGGGGAGGGAGCCGAATAAAAGGTCAAATAAGAGGCTGTTTTAGCAAAAGAACGAAGGTTGAGAGCTGCATTTGGGCTGGGAAAAGTAATGGGTTTAAAAAATAGAGCTGCATTGCTTTAAACGCTGTATCGTTTGGGATATGTTAGCTCCCTCCTAATGCAAGCCTGCAAGAGCAGACCGTTGATGCAATAGGCTGTGCCTTGCAGGGTTCAACCTTAGTTTCAAGGTTGTGAGGTTTATTCCTGGAGGCTAAATTTACTATAAAAAACTTTCCAAAACCTAGCTAATGTAATGAAAAAGCAATCAAACGTTAAGAAAGGGCCATCGCATCAGAGACAACCCACCATTATTAATCTAGCTGAAACCAAAGGCTAAGGTCTGTCAGCCTTAAAAAATAAAATTAATTCTTTTTTAGCTCTACAGCCTTTAATTGTTCCTTTCACCAATCGATATTTATAAAAATATAAAGAAAAATTTCAAGCTAAACCAAAGCTCCTTTTAAAATGAAATGAAATAAAAGCACAACAAAAGCAGCTGAAGGTTCTAGTGACATCAGTTTTGCTGTTGTGGTTTCTGATGTCAGGGCATCCTTTGATGGGATTATTTCTCCACGCCTCACGATCCATTCATTATTGTACCCGTATTGTAGATTTCATGTTAGAGTCAACAATAAAAAATACCCTTGGCAACCTCCATTACATCCTGCAGTTAATTTGCATTCTCGCAAAGTGCTTATATTTACTATGAGTGATAATCATACATATGCATGAGACCTTAAGTGAGGGAGAACGCGCTTAGGAGCTAATACAGCGGGAGGTCTGCCTAGAAGAGATGTCAAAATCAGTTCACTTTTGTTATATATGAGTAATTTAATTTCCTCTACGGTGTTATTAGGGCAAGAATGAAGTAACATTCTTTGGCATAATTGAAGCAAATCCCGGCAAGACAAGAGGATAACAAAGCCTTCCCACCTTGTCATGTCAAATTCTTACCTACTATTTGGTGCACACAAATGCATTCTTGGTGGTGAATTAAATTATCCAGTTGAGTTTATTAACTTGTTATGTCCCATGACTTTCAGCATATTTACTGTTAGATCTTTAAACTTCTGTCTTTCTTTAATTTACTCCTTCACAACCGACCTCATTTTTGCATCAGACCAGAAACTCCGGTGGCATTCGAGCCTTTGTCAGGTCTCAGTTTTCATCAGCGGCTCCTCTCGTTAAACCCTGAAACAACGCTCCCCAACAGATTATAAACCAGACAGCCAAAGGCGCCTGGGACTGGGAAGGAGGTGTGGGAGGCTGCTCTTTCCTTCCTCCACGATCCCTGATGTAGCAGAAAATGATGCTCAAAGCCATCACGGGTCGCAGCCCCACGGGACACGAGCCCAGCAGCCAGGGAGACCAAAGCCACCGAGAGCAGCTTCTGTGAGCTGTGGAACTACCCTGCTGCTGGTGCCTCGCAGGGGTAGGTTACTTACGTCTAATTTAATTGATTTAAAGCTGTAATATCCTCCAAAGGAGAAACTAGAGCTTTTTCAATGTAACAGGTGAATCACAGGAAAATCAGCTAGTTGTAGGTTAGCCAGGCTAAGCCACTTGATACTTATTTTTACTTCCAACCCGGCAGCCTCTGCAATGAAACTCAGAGCAAAACTTTTGTTGACTCAGGAGCTTCGTTGTCTTGTAAAAGAGCCCGAGTTTCACAGCTCGCTTCTGCCGGTCCTGGCAGATGGCCACCTAGCAGCGCTTCTCGGCGAGGAAGCCCTTGTAAACCTCACGGGTCCAAGCTCACTTGGCTGCAACTCACCATCGTTTACAGCTCTGAATTTACCATATTTGGCCCAAATGGGAACTGGAGTTGAGCAACAACCAGCTCATAGCTCCACTCAAGAAAGGGAATTTGGTATATGAACGTCAGTTCATTCTGGGCACGAGGGACAGACGAGCGCCCGTGTTTACCGCTCCTGCTTGCTCTCTAAGCAAAACCCTTGGTAGGAGAGGGTGCGAGTTCCCATGCTGGGTGACTGTGTGCTCCCCAGATTTCAAGCCAGGAAGAAATGAGGGGAAAAAACAGGAGAACACAGCACTGAGGAAAATGATAGACTCTTCATCTCCCGACGCCTTTCTGAAAGATGCTTTAGCCCTTTTATAGTGGGAGAGCGGCATAGGTAGGGAACAAAATTTCTGCCTTGCTCTCTAGCTCGAGGAATACAGCTGTTCTCTACCTGCCTCTGGGTCAGTCAAAGGGGCGGACGTACATGTCCAGACAGACAATCTGATGTCAGAACTGCCTTTGATATTTATTTGATACTCACCAAACTCTAAGAAAGTACTGCTTGGTATGATCCAGCATGGCAAAGGCACGTCTAACTCTTGCTACCCCTGCCTGAGACTCAGCTGTGCTCTTCTGTTACTGCCATTCCTCTTCCCTCAATCTGTAAAACAGGAATAAATACTATTAATGCACCTGTGTAAAGCATTTGAGAGCATCACAGGAAAGGTACTGTGCATGTGGATATATTATTAGGTCTATTCATACAAAGAAAAGTAAAATGACAACACATAAGCAATTTGCAACAACTCATTTTAGCACTGTTTAGCCTGGGAAGGTCATTATGCACAGTGGCTCCGGAGAGAGAAAGCTTCAATGCTCCGAGCAGAGCATGCCCAAAGGAAGAATACTGCATACACCGGGCTCAGGGAAGCCTCAGCTTACAAATCAGCTTATCTTGGCCATGCACAAGTTAGCCTTTTTTTCACATGGTATTTAAACACTCTTCAACTTGTGAATTCCTGAATATGTGAGATAAAAACAAGTCATTGTAGGATGAACCTCAGCTCCCTAAAGCTGCCGAACAGGAATGGAACGGATAGAAGCAAAAATGAGGGGATACTTCCCAGGTGCATCAGGTGGAGCCACAGATTTCTTGCAGATGCTGTGTGTCTCATTTATCATATTCTTCCGTTCTTGACTTGTTTTTAATTGTTCTCTTGAAATGTTACTCCTACGTATCTGAACTGTGTTTAATTCAGAAAGGTGGTAAATAAGAGTCATTCGTAGAAGAAAGTAGCAAATAAATAGCAGCAAAAAAATAAAATAAAATTGACTATCAGTAAGTGAAGTGAGTTTTGTTGAAACTTCTACAGTGATAAATCAATGACAAAGTCCTCCATATCCAAAGACGGGTAAGTCATGAAAATTAGTAGTAGCCTGTTACCCTTTCTTGGACTTAATGGATGCTCCACCTTTAGGTATTAGACATTATCCAGGTGTTCAGGATCATTCAGTCCTTTAGCCTTGCTGCAGAGACAGTCTGCTGGCCCCTCTCTGCCAAGCACGGCGAGAGGTACCACTTACCTACGGGATATTGAACTGAGCCAGGGAGCTCCTTCCACGTTTACCAAAGGACACGTCATGAGATGCTTGGAGCCACCTGGGTCCATCAATAACATCTCGGTTTGAAACATACTACTCGGCAAGTTAAAAAAAAAAAAAAAAAAAAGACAAATTCGACCCACTCTGCTGTGCCCTCCATCAGTGCCAGCACTGCTGCGTCCTTACTGTGCTCCACGCATCCAAACCGAACACAGCTCCATCAAAACGAAGGGCATATGTTTACAGCACCGCCGGATCTTCTTGGTGGACTTAAACACTGCACTGTGCTTTTATTACTCGCATATAAGTTGATGCAGCGATTCTGGGATTTTTAAGGCTAGAAGAAAATATAATCATCTAATCTGACCTCCTGAATCACACGAGATCAACCACAGGTAACGGGTGCTGTCTGATGTTGGAGGAACGCAGCAAAGGCATCATCTGTGATTTTTACACTGTGGTAGACCACTGCTGGTAAAACTGAAATGGGAACTCTTGAACTCTCTCTCTGCCAGATACGGGATAGAAAATTGCCTTCTGGTTGGTCTAGGCGAAGCTGCGTTAAGCTAAGCTGTAGATGAAATTATTGTTATATTCATTGCAAGGGCTGCTATGACAACAGATGAATGCTGCAGGTAATTTGATTACATTTCTGTCAGCCCCTGTGCCTTTCAAGAGACAATGCAGAAGCCAACAGCATTTTCTTTTAATCTTGCAGGTGGCACGGAAAATGTCAAATTCTCCTCCAGAGGGCCTAACGAGAGCATTTCACTTGAGTCACGAAACATTATTTAAGTATCTTGAAGGATCACTCATGGCTTTTTCCCAGCATCTCTGATTCTGTGCATGCTCCCTCCGTTGTTTCAGGACCCGTGCTGCACAGCAGCACTTTCCGTCCCTCTTGGTGCTCGCTGGCTGTACAACTGTCGTGGTTTAGCCCCAGCCGGCAACTGAGCCCCACGCAGCCGCTCGCTCACTCCCCCTCGGTGGGATGGGGGAGAGAATCGGAAGAGCAAAAGTAAGAAAACTCGAGGGTTGAGATAAAAACAGTTTAATTGGTAAAGCAAAAGCCGTGCACGCAAGCGAAGCAAAGCAAGGCATTCCTTCACTGCTTCCCATGGGCAGGCAGGGGTTCAGCCATCTCCAGGAAAGCAGGGCTCCATCATGCGTAACGGGGACTTGGGAAGACAAATGCCATCGCTCCAAATGTCCCCCCCCTTCCTTCTTCTCCCCCAGCTTTATATACTGAGCATGACGTCATGTGGTATGGAATAGCCCTTTGGGCATTGGGGTCAGCTGTCCCGGCTGTGCCCCCTCCCAGCTTCTTCTGCACCCGGCAGAGCAGGGGAAGCTGAAAAGTCCTTGACCAGTGCAGCAACAACTAAAACATCCCTGTGTTAATAACGCTGTCTTCAGCACAAATCCAAACCATAGCCCCATACCAGCCACTATAAAGAAAATTAACTCTGTCTCAGCTGAAACCAGGACAACAACACACCTGGAGGCTGAAGCCCAACAAAAGCTGTCTGCATCCCCTGCCCACCCCACCGGGAGAGGAGATAAGAAACATGTGAAAGTTGGAGCTGTTCGTCTAGCAGGCGAGAGCGCCGAGAAAGCTGCAGTGTCCCCCTCCTGCCCTTGTCTGTCCCGGCTCAGGTGTGGTTTGGAAATCAGCACTCGATCGTATTAACGGGAAAAAGCATTGGGAGATGGAGGCGAGAAAAGTTCCTTTTCCCCCGCGATCGTGAACTGTGCAGCAGGGAGAGGAAAACAACTGCTTTAAGGACGAAGTATTGACTGATATAACAGAGAGAAGTTAATAGATATTGACTCCCACTTGCTTTAAGTAGGTCACACCGTGCAAGAACATGATGCACATCCTCCTCTGAGGCGTGGGGATAGGCAATTCTTGCCACAATGAGCAAAACTATATATGTTGTTACTCCCTCATTATATATATCATTCCCTCTTACTAAGGGATAGTATTTCCATATGCAAAAGTCCTAATTTCGGTACAGCTGGATGAAAGCCTGTTCTGATGGACAGTGCTGACTTCAGTGGGCGCTGTGGGAGCTCAGCGTGACTTGAGAAGTGATCTGTGCCTCACCAAGGCTGGACCCAAGATCATTCAAATAATCTTATAATTTACATTAATTAAAGCAGGAACATGGCAATTATCTATTGTTTATCCGAGGAAACTGTCTGAGGAGCAGTGCTTCCATACCAGGGTATAAACTCAGTTGCCATGTAATTAAGTCATAGTTACATAAGCACCGAAGAAATGTGCAACAAGATTTGGATAATACATTAAGGCGATAAGAAATACCCAGGCATTTAGCTGGCATTGAGGAAATTAGCCACACCAAATTAGATATCAATGAACACATTTACTACCATGTCAGTTACTATTCTGAGTATAAATGGAAACTTAATCAATTATCTCCACAGAGTTCTAACATAAACTCGTATTAGGAATTTAAAAAAATAGTGTTATTTTATAATGTTAGGTCTGCGATGTGTTTTATGACACTGGTGAAGAAGATGAGACAGCGTTGTCCTCTCCTCAATACCTCTCTAGACTGAAGAGAGAAAGGTGGAATAACAGCAAGACACAGGTTAAGGTCAGCAGTGAAGGTAGTTGACAAAGCACTGAAGGGAAGTCTTGGGAGACCTGGATGTTTTTTCTGAACTTTCCTGAAGAGCTTTGTGCCTGGATTTCTCCTTTGGTATATGGAGATAACGATACTTCCATTGTGAGGGGCTTTGAAATGTCTCTGATTAAAAGCTCTACAAAAGGACAAGTTATTACTCATGCTCATCCACCAGGTTTGGTGAAGTCCCTTGCAGCCAGCGAGGGGGCTTTGTAACACGGATCTCAGACGAGCTGCAAAAGAAACATTTCTGGATATTCTGCCTGGAAAAAAAAGCAAGTTCTGATCACTAGATCAAGATCAAACTGCAGAAAATAGTTAAATGTGTTCACACCTAGAACATTCAGTCAGCATGGGAGACGCTGATTGTACTTAAATTCAAATTCACGCTGGATTCTTCTCAAAGGAGTAACAAAACAGAGGGTGATCTGATGAACAGATAAATAAAGGTTGAATGTAATTTATGAATTCAATAAAGGAGACATATCTGAGCAAATATCTGACAAAATTCATAAAGTGAGAAGAAAAGCGTGAAGCACAAAGAGTTATCGCACCTTTTACATATACCAACCCCAGAGCTCCAAGAGGGCATAAAAACTGGGATGGTGGAGTCCTCAGTTTGGGAGACAAAGGAACAGTGCTGTTTGCTAAAGGCAGCATTAACCAAGGATAAATTCATGTGTATACAAATATATAGAGAAATGTGGATATATATACACCTAGAAGGAGAAAGAGAAGATAGGTACATGATAAAGCTGCGAGAATAACACAAGTTTTGGATGGAGGCACTGCAAGTTATGCAGGTGGTTCCAAGTGAATTCCAATAAAAACTTGCATGGCCACCACACCGTCCCTCTAGTCGGAATACTTCAGAAGTACGTTGGGGTTCAATGGCACTATTTTTCATATCTTTCCACTGATACAACCAAGTTCCCTTGGCAAGACAAGTCAAAATGCACAGACCTAGCAAAAGAAAAATATAATTAATGCATTTTAGGAACTACTAAAATTGACCTAAAATAGCTTTATTTTATGTTTGCAATTTGAGGCTTTAACAGCCTTGGACTTTTAGAAGCTGCAGCCAGTTCTCTACATCTCATTGAAAGGCTTGGCCTTGTTCTCAGTGGTATTCAATTCCCAGTCCAATCCTCCGACGAAATAAAATGGTTTTGTTCTATTGTCAGCAGAGGTATGATTGGCATAAGCTCTTCCCGTTGTTATAGATAATGAGGTTGATTGTACTTCGGACTCCAGCTACGTCTTTAAATCTCCATTCTCCGCTAGCTACCTTGCCTGCCTGGCTCAGCCCTTGAGCCATCAGCTCTCTCCATGTGGAACCACAAAATTCTGCCACTTGCACCATGCACAGGCTGAAAGTCCTTGTAGATGAGCCATGACTACATCAGGGTCTGACCAACCTCTTGTGATGTCCCCCCCACCTCAAGAAGCAGCAGCAGTGGTTACAAGAAAGCCATGGTATTACAGCAAAAAGGTATTACAGCAAAAAGGTATTACAGCAAAAGCAGCCCAGGTATT
The DNA here is from genome assembly GCF_035582795.1 of Mycteria americana. NCBI lineage: Eukaryota > Metazoa > Chordata > Aves > Ciconiiformes > Ciconiidae > Mycteria > Mycteria americana. Next base: position 15,308,738 of record NC_134377.1, read on the forward strand.
GCTGCTCCTGCCTGCGGGAAGTCTCAGCTGTCTCAGATGCACATGCGAAGCATCTTTCTGTATGACTCTACCCTGCCACAAAAGCTTCTGAGCCCTGAACCCCCTCCCTCTCCCAGAGCTTTTTTCCCTCTTTAGAATTATTTAAGATCCCCACAGTAGCGGATGTGGCAAAATGGGACTTGTAAATCGTGTCAGAAAGGCTACAAGAGCCTTCAAGCTAACAGGTCATCCCATTATCTTTCAAGGAGGTACCCAAACCTGTTACCCAAGGTCTGCCCGGAGGCTTTCCTTGTTACCTTCCTCTCAAAATACTTAAGGAAGAATTTCCTGGAAGTGCTAGTGGTCACTCTTGTTGTCCAGCATCTCTCTCCCTCCCGGGGCAATGAGAGGACTCTCCTAAGGGAGGTACTTCAGTATCAGTAAATGAGTTCCTGTGTGTGTTGCAGTCCTCTACAATTATACACAGGCATCTAAAAACCTAGATTTTTCCCATATGTGTTTTTCCCCAAACACGGTATACTCCGCTGAGTGGAGTATACTCCATATACTCTTAGCATCCCTACGAGATCAGGACCCATTTTCAGACAAGTTTCTCAAAAATGCAAAAAATGCCTTTTTTAACACCCTACCACCACCTGCCTCTCTGTGAGCTCTGTGGAGGAAGCACAGCCTCTCCCTCTGCCATCCCTCTCGACTGTCAGTTCTTACATGATTATTCAGAGTGCTTTTGTTCATCCTTCAGACCTCGTTGTCTGGCATCCTCCAACCACCAATTTCTTTAAGGGTCTGTCTTTTTCTCCAATGAAAAGGAAACATTTTGGTATGTGCATCCAGCCTCGCCGTTTGGACAGTTTAATGAAAACATCAATAAGGCACAGACCGGAGAAAGAGAGGGAGGTGCACAGTCATTAGGATCTGTTATTAGCATTTTACACAACACCACAAGCTTTTGTAGATGAGCAATTAATACGGTAATAAATACCACAATGAGCTGGAGAAACCTCATTGAGGCTGGGAAGTGTAAACACTGCCTTCCACTTAAAATAATTGTCAGAAGCAGTTAAGAACCTTCGTGGAAAGGAATAGCTGAAGCTCCTGCCGCAGACACAAAAATCCATCCCCAGCCATGATAGAGAAACCTTCCACCATCTTAAAAAGAAGTCATCCGAAGGAGTCAGAACAAATGCTAGCCCAACCATACTTCCAGACCCGTATGCTACCAGCCCACCTAGATGTAAATACTAGGTTTAGAGAAGGGTAAGACGGAGTTTACTCCTGTTGATTTAGCCAGCAGGCACGATATAGAGCATCGATCGGCTTTATTCTGGCTGCACAAAGGAGCACAGGCAATACCTGATCTGGTGGTACACAATTAACTCATCAAGAATTCTTGAGCACGCTTGAACGACGGACTGAGTTTATACAAGAAACACGTTTCTCTTTGTATTTTTGACTTGGCATTACAAACCCTAGGGTGGGATTTACTGTACTATACGACCACGGCTGGAGATAAGTGTTGATAGAAACATGGGAATGCTCTCGGCCAGAGACAGAGCCTGGCTCTGCAGACTCTATCTGACGGGGGGTCAGATTCCTTGAACCTGTTTTCAACCTTTGCCCCCAGATACAATTCTTCACCCACCCGTTTAAAACATCTCACAAAGTCGAGTTTCCCCAAGGAAAGCACAGATTGCAGAAGTCTTCTCCCGCAATTTGCTTGTACATGCTAGTTACCAGCAACTTTGCTAATAACCCATTGCTCATGCAAATTAATTCAGCTTAGAGAAACAAGTCTTGATGATTATAAAATACTGCAATCACAGTATTGCTTCCGGCCAGCTGAGAGTAAATTCATCAAGCATTTGATATTTAAAGCTGCTGTGGTGATAAATGCTTGCCTTCATTTATGACTGTACACCAAGACAGAGAGAAAATGGAGTACAGAAAAATGACTGCATGATGGGAATCCCAACAGAAACCACCAGAGACAAAGGCGGAGATGTGAAATCTCTTTCACAATCAGCTGAATGCATCTGATATGCAGCAACTCGTCCTCTCTTATTTAACGACGAGCTATTAGAACAAAAGCAACAACAAATACCGGTTTTACTCAGCCAGAAGCACTGAGTGGTGTTCTTGTTGACTCTGTCTGATAAGTCTTCTTATGGCAAGGTCAAGGACAGCCGTACAGTAGTAGGTGTCTCTTCTGCCCGGCAGTACACACGCAGCCAACCGTTACGATTATGGATGCTCGCTCTATGTGTGCAGAGCATATAAAGGGGAGGATGAACTCCTCTGAGGTTTTGATAACAACCCTCCTGCTGCTGCTGTGTACCTTTGCTCTGTATATGACATTACAGTAAAAACAAAAGGAAAATGAATTCAACGATAAATACCCACGATTATGCTGCACTAATTGTTTTCATGGTTTTATGTGCAGTCAACGTTTTGGGCAATGCTGTCCAATACAGAGGAAATAATTAATTCCATTGGTATTCAGAGTAATAGCATTAATTGCAATGAACTCTTCTGCTAATGAATGTGGCAAGAGAAGTGCAACTCAGGGAGAGTTAGTTGTAACTTTTCGTTCAACTGGAGCTCTGCTTCCTGGCAAAGAGCTGATGGGTCCTGAGACCATGGCGAGTCCCTGGCTTGCCCCAGGAGCATCTGATGGCGGGGGGATTTCAAATACCCCAAGATGGTGGTCAGAGTGAGGATACTGGGCAGACTGGAGCAGCTTTTTTTCCCCAGTTGCTCTCAGGACTCACTTTGTCCTCGTGGTAGTCACAGGATATCTTACCGGCACGATGGTGATAGCAGCAGCACTGACCTGTGGCTGATTTACTCTGCGGGAGTCTTTCTAATGGGTGAGACAACAAACGCGTCCTTCTGCAGTGTGTGGATGTACAGCACCCCGAAACAGATCCCCTGTGTAATGCTCTGTAAATACCATCTGCACCATCTGTGGAGGGAGAGGAAGCGCTAGCCTGGACTTGGCTGGCATGTCAGAAAGACCTGGTCCAGATGGAGGAAAAAGAAAGATCCAGGGACAAGAGGAAGCAGAAAATCCTTGGACATAAACCTCTTGGCAACCCGTGTTTGGCAGACCTCTATTGTCATTGATCCTAGGATAACATCTTAGAAAAAGGAGCTGAATTCCCATCTACTGCTCTATAAGGAAATTATAAAGCAGCTATCTATTTTTTCATTAAAATTAAATAATTGAATCTGTCCGGATTCATGTATTTTTTCCCCAAGAGATATCCAGGAGAATTAAGTTTCAATTAACTTTCCAGACCTTGGTTATCATAGGAAGCTTTTCAAAAATTGGGACATTTGGCAATTTGAAATTCAAATAGGTTTCAGTCAATATGTTTACTATTGCCAGACAGGCATCTTTGTCCCCCGGGTGTTTAATGCCTCAATAACTAATTGGTCCTTTCATCTTTTATAGGCACAGAGTGAAGAGTTTATGGCTCATACAGTGAATTGTCAATACAAAGGATCTTTGTACCAGTCTTAAATAACCCAGCTCCCAGCTCCATCAAACCCCTTTAAAAACCCTCCCTCCCTCCACATGCCCACAACTAGCCTCTGAAGAATTTTTTCCCCTCCCCTGATTTTCAATGGCATCCTTAAAAGGCTGATCTCTGCTCTACTCACCAAGCCTAGAGACAGATAAAGGCAAGGAGGTGAACACGAGGAACAAGAATATGCCCCCAACGAACTGAAAACTCCAAGGATTTCCAGGAAAACCCTTATTATACATTTATCCATTAGGTCTGAAGTTCAAAGTAGCCAATGCATCTGTGTCCAGAGATTCAGATCTTTAGAGACAGGAATGTAACAACATCAGTTTTGCATGAGTATTTTTTCATATGAAGATATCTCCTGAAGCTAACTGTTCAGATACACGGGCAGTGCCGTCTGTAAAGCTGAACTGAAATCATATTTTCTGTTTTACATGAAACTGCCACTTTTTCATCTTCTTCTGCTTTAGGATTTTTAAAGAAATACGTCTGTCACAAATACTTAAGATTTATTTTCAGACAACTGAAACATTGTTTTTCAACCAAGAAAAAAATCTGTCATTGAAATTGGACAACTCCTTTGTACTTTGTGCACTATACATACACATACTGCATAAGTACAAATATTAAAAACAAAAAAAATGTTTTTTTCAAAGAAAAACTTGTACTGTTACTTTCCAGGAAACTCAGAATTGAAAGTTACTGCCCTGCTTCTTCAAAACCCAGGCATTTTCATAATGTGCTTTGCTTTCAACGAGTCAGAATTTTACCAGAGGAACTGCTTCTCTTGGCCAGTTTCTGACCAGCTCTAGCGATGTGCTAGAGCAGGCAGGACACCAAAAGAAGCTGGTTTGGTTTATTGAGCTGTGACTCCGTCTCATCACACCGGCAGTACACGCATGAAGCAGTCAGGTTTTGCACCAAGTTTATGTCGGCTTACGCAAGTTGCAGGACAGATGCTACCTGCAGCGCCGGCAGAGCTCCGCTCATCCCTTTGCAAGAAAAACCGAGCTCACAAAAATCTTTGTCCAAGACAAGACTCTAAGAAGCACAGCTAACCTCCTATATTTTCCTTTTTGAATATGGCACTGCATGCCAGGCTAGGTTGTGGAGGAAGTCCAATATCAAAACTTGCATCTGGGTTTTGGGCCATGAAGAGTTACGGGATGTGTAGACTTCGATTTAACTTTCTGTAATGATGGGAATAATTTCTTTCTTTTCGTCTTTGTGGTTTTTTTCCTTAATTCAACCATCACAAAATATTTTTTTCAGGCTAAGTTTCTCATTCAATTAGATCTAGAAAGGTTTGGAAAGTCTAATTTTTGAGGACTCCAACACAAAGGGCTGCAATGTGATTCTGATCAGCCAGTGCAGCTTCTGAACCACGGAGATTTTTCCCAGACTGAGTGCCCAAGGAAATATTGAGCCTTTTCACAAGGGATCTACGCTGTTACTCTCATCCTAGCATCACCAGAGATAATGATACAGCACAGAGAATGCGTAGCATTGAATGAGCACCGTTTTCCTCAGCTCAGCTCTCCATACCTCCAGCATTATTTATCACTCACCCCGTGGCCCGCAGGGTGGAGCATGCTGCAACACTGGCTACCGCTAACGACTCCGTACAGGTTAGCAAATCTTCTGTAAGTGTTCATTAGACTTGCATTGCAACATTTGATATTTAGTAGGTGTGCTCCCTGTGTGACACAAAGCATTTTGTCAGTATCTGGAGGTGACTCGGGAGGCTAGGCATTTATGCCGAGGTCTATAGGCAGAGAAGAAAGCAGTGTGTAATCAAGGACAAATGCAGATAAACTCACTCTACGCACTTGTAATATGGGCAAAGTAAAGCTTTCTCTTTCTATGTATGTCAGAATTGAGATGACGCACTCTATTTGTTTCTCACTACGCTATAGGGATGAAGAAAAGTCTTCACAGATTCAGATCAGAATCCTTCACTGCTGCTAATTGTTCATTTTTATTGCATATGTCTATTGAATTTAATTAAACTTGTCTCACAAGCTTTGCAAATGCAATAATGAATAATAGTTAATAGTCCATTTCTCATTACTTTTCAGTCAAAGGTTGCCTTAATGCTCTATAGAACATATTGCATATGTTTAGGATATTTTACCCAGCAGTGAAACAGCCATCTCTTGTGACGCCTTGTAGCAAATCTTCAGCAGTGCAAAGAAACCCCCCACTCACCTTAGACTAGACTACACAGATACCTAGTGCAAACGAAATGGCCCTCAACTAGGGATTAGTAAAGTAGAGACTATATTGATGTATATCACAATCTGGCAAGCCGCTTGCAAAAACAGATTTGTGTTCTGTGAATGGAGAAATAACTCGGCGTTACTTTTCCTTATCAGAATGGCAGCATGTCCTCTTGGCAATGAGAGATCAGATACATCTACAAGTAGCAACTATCTTATCCCTTAGTCTGTAAAGTCAGTCAAAATCACAGCCCAAGCCGATCAGGATGAAAAAGCGCTCTCTCCAGTCAGTCATGTTTTCAGTCCATATTTGCTCAGCCCTGAGAGGAATAATTAGAATGAAAAACAACTTCCAAAGAAACAGTCCTTGTATCAGCTAAAATATTAAGACAAGATGTCTGGAAACTTTGCTAAATGTTTTGTTTATCCATGGGAAAATCCATATTTACACTGTGGCACATGGCTTCCCCTCGGATCTCTCTACCAAGCTTCGCACTTCTGGGAGAGGGGGGTTAGTCCCCAAATACACGCTGTTAATTTTTGACTTGGGTGATGACAGGACGGGCATAGTCATCTCCATCCTCTCCAGGCTGAGCGAGCATCTCCCATGTTATTTCTTTTTTCACCACAGCCTATACCATAAAGGTTCAGAGGGAACGGTGCCTTGTCTCTCCTGTAACGGTGAAGGAGAACTTGCTGGGGGATAACTGACATCACCTCTTACAACTTCGTTATTTAGCAGGGGAGGCACGATATTAGAAGTCAGTGGCATGTCCTAGTTTGGGAAAGATCTGTCCCTGATGGGGACGGCTGCGGCCCTCACTTTACTCCTGTGCCTGCGTTAAACGCTGAGCCTGCTCTCGGGCCGCGACAGCCGCTGAGCGCTGCTCCGAGCAGTTACAGCACGCCTACCAGCACGGCGTCCGGCTGCTCACGGCCAGCAGCTGGAGCGACCCATCGCAGGAGCGGATGACTCGCGAGATTTTCATACAACAGAGGCTTCTAGTAGCGAGTTAACGCTGACCTGTCCAAAGGCCGTTGCGTGTTAATATAAGCTACAAGACAGGCAAAGGAAGAATCTGAGACCTCCCTCCTGCTGTAAGGGCCATAGAGGCCTTACGAAACAAGACGCTTTTTGTATAAACGATGCATGCCTTGCTAACGAACGTGGCCTTGGAGAAAAACTAAGAGACTGATAAAAGGGGAATACGCAGGCCTCGTTAATCGCTAACCTTTGAAGAAGAAACTAAGACGAGGAACTTCAAGGACCGATAAAAGAAACATCTTGTTATAAGGGAGATTGCCGGGCTGGGAGGATATGGCACTACGTGAAGTCAACAAGATTTACAGAAACTAGGGGAAAGGTGAAGATGGCAGGGGGAAATCATGACCACCGACTCAATTAAGGACCAAAGAAAGCTACCCCCCCCCCTCCCCCCCACTTCCTGCAAGCATGTGCAGAATATTGAAGTAGCACTGTAGCTTTAAGGTGAAATAAGAAAAATGTAGACCAGTAGAAAACTGCTTGGTGTAATTACGTATGCATACGTATAACTAGACCATATAAATACTGTACCTGCACGACCGAACTTCATGCTGGCTTTGTGGAGCTACCACCCAGCACCCACCTCTGCGCAGACGTGAAATAAAATACCTCTGCCCTGGGCGTGTATTGGCGTCTCGCACAGCGGACAGACGACCTCACACTGGTGGGATAACGCTCCTGCAGGCGCCAAGGAGGAACCCCGCACCTAAAGAAGAAAAGCTAACATATCGCTCATGAGAGCCAGGAACACAGAGCACAGAGCCAGTCCTAAGTTTTGACAACCTTTGAGGATCCTGGACAATTCACCGCTGTCAGGACTGAACTAGGCGATTCACGGCAAGGGCAGTGGTGAATTCAAGCCCTGGCAGAGCAGACAGAGGCGTACCTTAAGCATGTGTCGTCTGCTGCAATCTCATGAATTGCAAAGGTCAAACATTTCTCCTCTGCAAAAGTCTGGTGCAGGGCGGAGATACAGCTACTCCTCTCACAAGATTAAACAGAATGAGGAGAAAGGGTAAACTCAGCTGAAGATGAGCCGCATCCTCAAGACATGCAAAGAGAACACGTGGAGAAGACGCTGGGGTTCTGCCCAGAGCTGGCCACAAAGAGCCCATTCACCTCAGACTTTTGATAGCATCCTAGTAACATCTGCCGCTACTGCAATTCAGCATCAACTTCCTGCGGCTCAGCATGAGAAATATCTTCGCCTAGAGTAAGAAGATGAAAAAGTAATTAATAGATAAGGGTCTTCCCAGTGGAGGCTGATTTGCTTTCTGATCCACAAAGCATTGCAGATTAAAAACTGGAACTAAACAATTCATAGAATACTGAAACTGCTGGAGAAGTGGGTGCTTTTTCCCTTCACAGGTTAGGGACACCGTTACCCTCATCTGCAATCAGGACTGCAAAATTCCTCAGTCCAGCATGCCTGCTAATCAATCCCTTTGCTTCATTAAAAGGAGGGCAAAATGAAATTTCCTGCACTGATTAGAACTGTGGAGAAGGTAATCACTGTCATTTGCATTCAATCAGATGTTTGTTCCCCCTGATAGAAGAGCATCAAGATTATTTGAAAAGCACCAAACAAGTGCTGTGCCATTTCACTAATTAAACCCACCCTTCTGCTCTAAAATTGATGAATAACGACTCAACTTGACTCATAATCCCTTTGTCTTCTATTATTTACTCTTTTTTAACGGTGATTTATGGCAAGGTAGTGCTTTCATTATTCTTGTTAATTACCTCTGTTCTCTACTTCGGCTTGTAAAATGTAATTGCCTGAAACATAAATCTAGTCTTGCCACCTATGTTCACACATCATTAATATTATTCTGGCCATTCTTATAAAATCTTTATAAGACATAATTATACATGTGCCATTAAGTGCTACGTTATGTTGAAGATGCACTAAGCCTGTTCCGAGGACTAAGCTAGTCCGTATGTTAAACCTTCCTGTTTGTGTTAACGTGTTTTGTGTTCCCCTAAGGAAAAAACCCCAGCATTAATTGGTCGGTGGATAGCGTAGCTCCGACTAACACGCCTCCTTGAGCGTGCAAGCCCTGCTAAGTGGCTGCGAACACTTTTGCACCAGGGGAGCAGAGGCACTTTAATGAACTCTCCCTCGCTCCCCACCCCTGGAAACAATCCTTTCACTGAACTGAACAATGATCACTAGGCAAGAGGGTAGCAAACAATTGCAGCAGCTACTCACTCGAGTGATTATCAAGTTTCTTTCTGCGTGTAGATAATCCCCAAACAAATTATTTTCATCCTCTCTGCCCCTGATACTTCAAATCAAAAGAGCTGCGTATCACAGAGAACAGACATCTTCCGGCGGCCGTTTTTTTCCCATTGTAATTTTTCAGTATTGCTTATGATTATATGTAAGGAAAAATCTATTAGAAAGAGAGGGAATGCATTATCCCCAGCTGATTGTTGACATGATATTAGCTCAGTATTTGTCAGGTTTCTGGTAATGAACAAGTTTATACGCAGCACTTCATCTCTCCAACAAAACACTTGGCTATATGAACAGCAGTAATATCCCAGCTGAGCCTAGTGAGAGAGAAACATGTTTATTATTTCTCAAAAAAAAAAAAAAAATCTCATTCCTCCCTGATTCATCTACTACATTATTACCTAAGTACGCATTTGGAGGTACTAGACCAGCTAATGTAAGCCCTTCAGCCAACAAGTATTATCAAGTGTATTTCCATTAACTTCCATTCTCCATAATCTTGGAAGGACAGCCTATAAAATATTGCAATTGCATTTACAATTGTTAATTACTATAAATTCAGTGTTTGAGATAAGAGCATTTGCTCTCTCCAGGTCTTCTACTTGATGTATCATGGCTATTATGGCTTTTAGTTGGATTCATGGTGGTGAGGTCCTGTCCGTGGGGTTTCTACTGCCTTACACCAGCAAGATCCGAATCGGACCTTCCCGGCACTACAGCCCCATCGGGGCCAGGACTTTAACGGCTCAAACCGCAGTGCAGATCTGAGAGGCACGGGCCAGAGGGGGAGCAAGCAGGGTGTAGTCTGGCACATTAAACCAAGACTTTCTCCATCTTTTCCTATTCGTTAGATGGCTGCAAGGAAAAATATTTCCTGCCTGACCCCACCTGTGGTTTATTGAGTAATGGCATTCTTGATAATGCATTTTGCCCGAGGAAAGCATTGTAACTTGGTTACTTTGGGGGAGAGCATGGAAATGGGATGAGAAAGCTGAGTCTTTAAATCAATTTTGTACATCTATGCCAGGTTGGGGTGGGCAGCGAGGAAGAGGCAGGTCAGAGGGCAAATTCATCGTCGAGTACGGTTCCCAGAATTAGACAGACTCATTCTTTTTTTCAAGGAAAGGTTTATTTCTCAAAATCAAATCTATCTGATATAAGCCATAGAGCTAAACCAAGTTCTGGAACCTAGCTTCCTTTCTTCTGAATGCAGATCTGCTACAGAAGCGTATATGCCTTCTGGACAATTCTTTCTCAAGAAAAGTGGATAAATCCCACTCCAGTCCTAGTTTAAACTGGTAAAAGTGACTCCCCAGCCTGAACTAGTCTTTCAATAGGGCCAACCATGAGGCAGTCCATCCCATTTTAAGCTAGTTATGTAGGAAAAGTTGACTGACTTGCTTCTTGGCAACCTGTTTTTCTCCATTTAGTTTAGACTTCTTCTGGACCACCCTCCCTCATGACCAGGGAAGCTGCCATGTGTGTGGCTACCTCACCTCCTGCATCCTGCCGTGGGATGGGCACGAGCAGTACGCATGCAAATGCTCGCCATGGTCCAGTTCCATTTCTGGATGGATGTTTACATCCGAGATGTGTGCCGACACGGTTACGGAAAGCTAAAAGACTGGCTTGGTGGTTACGGAAAGCTAAAAGACTGGCTTGGTGGTTGCAGCCCTGCATTTGGGGAGCGCTGCTCTGTGCACGCTGTCCCGGTGTCTCCTCCTCCCGACCTCCTCGCCAATGCCCATTTGAAATACAGGTGTCCAACGCAAATGGTCAGCAAGGAAGGCTGTATCACCGGGGACTCCTTACAGTCAGACACAGAACGTATTTTCATGCCAAGCGGGTCCCTCTGAAAGAGATTTAATTAAAACTTCTGAATTAATAAGCCTATCCTTCATTAGTAGCCAGAGTAATAAAAGCAGCACGGAACTTGTCTTTAATGAAACAAAGCATACCTAAAAAGCAAAGAGGAATGTGAAGAAACAGTTGTACTCAGAGCTGCTTTTGCTGCTGTTGGTGCATCGCTATAATGACTATCAGGCAACTGCTGTGTGTGTTCTAGTGAAGGAAGAAAGGCTGGACAAAGGAGTGCCTATTAGAAATAATGGCATCATCTTCGGAAGTTAAAAATACAGGTATAGCAGGAAAAACCTGAGATCTGGTATTGCTCAGGTGTTCTTATAGACCAGAACACTTCATGTAGTCAGAGGTGATTACTGTAAGATGCCTAACCATTTATCAGGAGGGCAGTGCAAGAGATTACCTAAAACCTCTTCAGCGTTTATCCTTGTGACGCTATGAAGGAAAGCCCTGGACGTGGAGATCCCCAAGCACGGCAGATACTGAGACCCAGATCATGGTCGTGCATCAGCTCATCTTCAATTCTGAATGCATCACACACCACTAAGCACCTTTTTTCTTTTCTTAAAGTTTTCTGTTGTTTTGGAGTTTTTCCTAAGTTTTACAATCTACTCTTACAAACCTAACACAATTGCATCTCCTGCACAGCTGGGGGTTCCCGAAGCTAGTTTTCTAAAGAAAATGTATTTTCCATCCACTGCCTCCATGAGCCTCCCTACTGAGAAGAGTTTATGCTTAGCTACACTCAGGACATAATAAATGTGAAAGAAAAGGAGGTAAAGTGAGGATTTAAAGAGCTGTATCAAATTTTATCACTGGAGCGTCTGGTGATGAACACGATCCTATTTTTTTTCTGTTTAGTGCATTCTGGAGTTCATTTTTCACAGAAACCTCTGCATCCACCTAAGGGATATTTTTTTTTTTTTTAAAGTGCCTAAATGGGTGAACTGGTCAGACTCTAATTGTGTCTGAAAGGCTACAGTTGACACACACTGGAGACTTAATTATGTAGTGTGTGGCTCCATCTGTCAGCTGCAATATCTTTTGTTACCAAGAATTAGACTTCCATAGAAGATGACGTGACAGATTCAATTTGCTTTCACAAGGATAACTGTTATGTGGGCATTTGAATGATGCTAGAAATTAGAACAACATTTACATTTCTTGTGTAGACATTGAAACGCTATTTACAGCAAGGTTTGTCCAAAATATAAAACGAAGATTGAATGGGTGGCAGCCAATACAAAGCTGAAAACCGGGAAACAATTAATTAAAATATCTTTAAATGGAGGACAGTCTTACACAACACTGTCTGCGTAAAGATGCACCCATACACATGTAGAAAAACTGTGAAGAGTTTGGTTTTGTGTGAATTTAATGGAAACAGCAGTTGTACTAAAATTCAAGTGCTTTTATGGCAAATCTGATAGCAAAATGTAAAGACCATAAAATTCCAGTTTGGGAGGGAGAGGGGATCAAGTTTTCCCCTAAACTAGAGATTTTTGACCTTTTTCAACTTGTTTACTGTAAAGTTTTTTCAAGGCTGATGTAGATTGCTGTAAAACTATTTAAGCGTGATGACTATAAGCTGTCATGGTTTAACCCCAGCCAGCAACTAAGCCCCACGCAGCCTCCCCCCCCGGCTGGATGGGGGAGAGAATCTGAAGAGCAAAAGTAAGAAAACTCACGGGTTGAGATAAGAAGTTTAATAATTGAAATAAAATATAATAATAGTAATCATAATAACAATAATAAATATAATAAGTTGTAGTGAAAAGGAAAACAACGAGAGAGAGAGAAACAAAACCCAGGGGAAAAAAAAAAACAAACAAGTGATGCAACCACTCACCACCCGCTGACTGATGCCCAGCCAGTCCCCGAGCAGCCATCGCTGCCCCGGCCAACTCCCCCGGTTTCTATACTGGGCATGACGCCCTATGGTATGGCATAGCCCTGTGGGCAGTTGGGCTCAGCTCTGCTGGCTGTGCCCCCTCCCAGCTGCTTGTGCACCCGGCAGAGCAGGGGAAGCTGGAAAGCCCTTGCCCAGTGTAAGCACTGCTCAGCAACAACTAAACCATCAGCGTGTTATCAACATTATTCTCATGCTAAATCCAAACCACAGCACCATACCAGCTACTAGGGAGAAAACTAACTCTGTCCCAGCCGAAACCAGGACAGTATCCACCCCTTATTCTATACCATCTACGTCATGCCCAGGTCCCGTACTTTCCAATCCATTTCAATTAATCACCACCGCTTTTCTTACCTTTAACATATACACACATATCATTCCCTTGGTTTATGGGCCATCCCTCTAGAATGTCCGTTGAGTTCATTTAGTCCATGACTTTGGGTTCCATCTGTCATAACAGGGCAGGAGAAATGGTGTGCGGTGTTGGATTGTTGCATGCTGAAGTCAGTTCTGGTTCCATCACCGCTGCACTTTGCTCAGTTTCATCAAAGTTCATTCTTCATTAATCTGGGTGATTCTTACTGTAATACCATTGATATGGCATATAACAACTATAGTAGTAATGATATACGGTATTACATAGCAATTAATATCATACAGTTTGAATCACTGGCTATTCTCATCCAAAATCAAATCCCCTTGAGGTACACACCAGACGTCCCCATCCTTTCGCATCACCCACCAAGTGCACCCAGGTCCTTGAGCAAAAGCAATCCCATGAATGGGTTTTCCTTTGCCCGAGGCAGGAGTAACCCAGCCTGTCTTCCCCAGCATGTTTTTCATGTGCACTACAGGGACTTTATCCCCTTCTACAGTATGTCAGAGTTTTGACTGGGCAGGGCCAGCTCAATTGGCAGATCCCCTAGTGTTGACTAACCAGGTGGCCTTTGCCAAATGTTTATCCCAATGTTTGAATGTCCCAGCACCCATTGCTCTCAGTGTAGTCTTTAACAGTCCATTGTATCCTTCAATTTTCCTGGAGGCTGGTGCATGACAGGGGATGTGATCTACCCACTCAATGCCGTGCTCTTTGGCTCAGGTGTCTATGAGGTAGTTTGGGAAATGAGTCCCGTTGTCTGACTCAGTTCTTTCTGGGGTGCCATGTCATCACAGGACTTGCTTTTCAAGGCCCAGGATAGTGTTCTGGGCGGTGGCATGGGGCACAGGATACGTTTCCAGCCATCCGGTGGTTGCTTCCACCATAGTAAGCACATGGTGCTTGCCTTGGCTTGTTTGTGGGAGTGTGAGAGAATCAATCTGCCAGGCCTCCCCATATTTCTATTTCAGCCATCATCCTCCATACCAGAGAGGTGTTGACTGCTTGGTTTGTTTGATTGCAGCGCATGTTTCACATTCATGGATACCCTGTGCAATAGTGTCCATGGTCAAGTCCACCCATCAATCATCAGCCCATCTACATGTTGCATCTCTTCCTCAATGGCCTGAGGCATCATGGGCCCACCGAGCTATAAATAATTTACCCTTATGTTGCCAGTCCAGATCTACCTGAGCCACTTCAATCTGAACACCCTGATTCACCTGCTGGTTGTTTTGGTGTTCTTCAGTGGCCCAACTCTTGGGTATGTGAGCATCTACGTGATGTACTTTGACAACCAGGTTCTCTACCTGGGCAGCAATATCTTGCCACAACTCGGCAGCCCAGATGGATTTGCCTCTGCGCTGCCAGTTGCTCTGCTTCCACTGCTGTAACCATCCCCACAGGGCATTTGCCACCATCCATGAGTCAGTGTAGGGATGAAGTACTGGCCACTTTTCTCGTTCAGCAATATCCAAGGCCAGCTGGATGGCTTTCACCTCTGCAAACTGATTCGATTCACCTTCTCCTTCAGCAGTTTCTGCGACTTGTTGTACAGGACTCCATTCTTGCCAGTCCGTGATCACTTCCAAGATTCCTGGGTGACTGGGGTTTCCTATTCAAGCCCATTGTGTGATCAGTGCGACCCACTTACTCCACGTAGCATCAGTTGCATGATGTGTAGAGGGGACCCTCCCTTTGAACACCCAGCCCAGCACCAGCAGCCGGGGTGCCAGGAGGAGTTGTGCTTCAGTACCAACCACTTCCAAAGCAGCTCGAAGCCCTTCCTATGCTGCCAATATCTCTGTCTCAGTTGGAGTATAGCGGGCCTCCGATCCTCTGCATCCCCGACTCCAAAGCCCTAAGGGTCGACCTCGAGTCTCCCCTGGTGCTTTCTGCCAGAGGCTCCAGGTAGGGCCATTCTCCCCGGCTGTGGTGTAGAGCACATTTTTTACATCTCGTCCTGCCCAGACTGGCCCAAGGGCTACTGCATGAACTATCTCCCGTTTAATTTGTTCAAAGGCTTGTCATTGCTCAGGGCCCCATTTGAAATCATTCTTCTTCCAGGTCACTTGATAGAGAGGGCTTACATTTAGACTGTAATTTGGAATATGCATTCTCCAAAACCCCACAACGCCTAAGAAAGCTTGTGTTTCCCTTTTGCTAGTTGGTGGAGACATGGCTGTTATTTTGTTGATCACATCCATTGGGATCTGACGATGTCCATCTTGCCATTTTGTTCCTAAAAACTGCATCTCCTGTGCAGGTCCCTTGACCTTACTTTGTTTTTTGGCAAGACCGGCCTTCAGAAGGATTTGGGCTATTTTCTTCCCTTTCTCAAAAACTTCTTCTGCTGTCTTGCCCCACGTGATGATGTCATCAATGTATTGCAGATGTTCTGAGCTTCACCCTGTTCCAGTGCCGTCTGGATCAGTCCATGGCAAATGGTAGGGCTGCGTTTCCACCCCTGGGGCAGTCGATTCCAGGTGTACTGGACGCCCCTCCAAGTGAAAGCAAACTGTGGCCTGCACTCTGCTGCCAAAGGCATTGAGAAAAACACATTAGCGATATCATTTGTGGCATACCACTTGGCTGCCTTTGACTCCAGTTCGTATTGAAGTTCTAGCATGTCTGGCACGGCAGCACTCAGCGGTGGCATGACTTCATTCAGGCCACGATAGTCTACTGTTAGTCTCCACTCTCCATGAGACTTTCGCACTGGCCATACGGGACTGTTAAAGGGTGAGCGAGTCTTGCTGATCACTCCTGGGCTCTCCAGTTGACAAAACAGCTCATGGATGGGAATCAGGGACTCGGCTGGTGTGATATTGCTGCCGGTGCACCGTTGTGGTAGCGATCGGCACCTGTTGTTCTTCAACCCTCAGCAACCCCACAACAGAAGGGTCCTTTGAGAGACCAGGGAAGGTGGACAGCTGTTTAATTTCCTCCGTCTCCAAGGCAGCTATACCAAAAGCCCATCAGTAGCCTTTTGGGTCCTTGAAATACCCTCTCCTGAGGTAGTCTGTGCCAAGGATGCGCGGAGCCTCTGGGCCAGTCACAGTGGGGTGCTTTTGCCACTCATTCCCAGTTAGGCTCACTTAAGCCTCCAATACAGTCAGCTGTTGGGATTCCCCATCACTCCAGAAATACAGATGGGTTCTGCCCCTATATACCTTGATGGCATTAGGGGACACTGTGCACCGGTGTCCACTAGAGCCTCACACTCCCGTGGGTCTGATGTGCCAGGCCATCGAATCCACACAGCCCAGTAAAGCCAGTTGTCCCTTTCCTCCACCTGGCTGGAGGCAGGGCCCCTCTGGTCCTGGCCACAGTATTCATTACCCACTTATAAATATGAGTCAGGAGTTCCTTTGTTAAAATCAGGAGTAAGATCAGGCCTTCTACTCTGTCTGGGGAAGTGCTCACTGGAAACCGGAGCAGCAATTTTCCTGGAAAATCTCCCTTGTGTGATTGTTTTTCCTCACAACTCACGTACCCGTGCTTCTAGAGTTGAGGTAGATTTTCCATCTCACTTCCTCATGTCCTCTCCGTGGTCACGCAGGTAAAACCACAGGGTGGCCCGTGGTGTGTATTCACTATATCCTCTCTCTTGAGCAGAGGGACGCTTACTCCTAATGGCTGAGATACTGGTTCGTACAGGTAGGGAGTAGGACATAACCTCTTCAAGTTGCTGGACCTTCCGGGACAGATTTTCCACAGCCAAGACACAGGCCTGTAGGGAGGAAGTGGTATTTTTGGTATTTCTTGGTATTGCCGGAGTTGGCTGACCAATTCATCCACTGTTGGTTCCTCTCCGTCTTTCCAGGTCATTACTGCCAACGAGTTTGCATGTGACGATGGTGCGCTCCGTACAAACTTCCGCCACACGCGTTGTGTGCACCAGACTTCATCTGGATCTTTGGATAACTGCTTATTGTCCAGGTCACTATAAATCACCTCCAGCACAGCTAATTCCCTCGGGTACTGGATCCCTCTCTCTGTGGTGGTCCACTTGCCTGGGTGACGTAGAACATCTTCCTTGAAGGGATACCTTTCCTTCACACCTGACAGGAGTCGCCTCCAGAGGCTGAGGGCTTGTGGCCCTTTTCCAATCGCTTTGTCAATGCCCCCTTCCCTAGAAAGGGATCCCAGCTGCTTGGCTTCCCTGCCCTCTAATTCCAGGCTACTGGCCCCGTTATCCCAGCATCGGAGCAGCCAGGTGACAACGTGCTCACCTGGACGACAGCTGAAATCTTTTCACATATCTTGCAGCTCACTCAGGGATAGAGATTGGGTGGTTACCATCTCATTTATGGGTTCTGCCTCTTCCTCCTCCTGTTCTCGTAAAGGCCCTGGTTCATCTTCATCCCTCACTAAATAAGCTGATTTTCTTGTGTATTTTTTCTTGTGTATAGGGGCGACCGATACCAGCACGGGTTGGTTCTCTGGTTCAGCTGCAGTACCTGCCTGCAGGAGTTGGAGTTGGAGTAGCCGCAGTGCCTGTCACAGGGGTTGGAATAGCTGCAGTGCCTGCCATTTTGTGGTCAGATCCAGAGACCTCCTCTTCCCCTTGAGGGCTCTGCAGAGTGCTGAAGAGGGCTCAGTAGGCGTGGGCCAGGCCCCAGCACGTTGCAGTGATTTGTGCCTCTCTGGAGCTGCCAGGGTGACAGCATACTTTTTCCAAATGCTTTACTAGTTTTCCAGGATTCTGCACTTGTTCAGGGGTGAAGTTCCAAAACGCTGGAGGTGCCCACTGTCCTAGGTACTTACCCATACTATCCCACACACCCTGCCACTCGTAACTATCCAGCCTTGGGGCAGACCTCTGGATGATATTCCTGAATTGCTTATTAACCTTAGACAAAACTGAAACAATATTCCCAAGAAATACCAATAGAAGTATCTTAACTACCCAAGGATGTTCAAGATACTGAAAAGTTATGGCAATGAAGGAGGAGACATCATAGAAGAAGGCAGCGAAGGTGTCATTCTGTATTTCCCCCATAACAAACCTCTCAGAGGAAGAGGTGTAATTGCCAATTGTCTCCATGAGGTGGTACCCGAAGTACAGTAATGGCTTCAGTACAAACCTCAGATACCAGATTAAGCTGAAGGCCAGTGTTTTAATGACAAATCTCCCAGGCAAAACATCACTAATCACTGCAGAGCGCAGCAAACTGCAAAAACCAACACCAGTCTTTAACATGTACAGCAAAAACAAGAGCACGGCGCTGATCAGATATACTAATATTGAGAACAGATGAATCAATATTGTGACTGGCAACTGTTAAGAGATCTAAATTCCTTAGTACGCACTGGTTAATCTGTTATTATCTCAAATCCTCCGTGCCGCACGTTGGGCGCCAAAAAGGGCTGTCGTGGTTTAACCCCAGCCGGCAACTCAGCCCCACCCAGCCGCTCGCTCCCTCCCCCTGGTGGGACGGGGGAGAGAATCTGAAGAGTAGAAGTGAGCAAACTCGTGGGTTGAGATAAGAACAGTTTAATAATTGAAATAAAATATAATAACAACAACCAGAACCACAATAATAATAACAACAACAACAATAATAACAAAAAATTGTAATGAAAAGGAAAACAATGAGAGAGAGGGAAACAAAACCCAGGGGGGAAAAAAAAAACAAACAAGTGATGCAACCACTCACCACCCGCCGACCAACGCCCAGCCAGTCCCCGAGCAGCCATCGCTGCCCCGGCCAACTCCCCCAGTTTCTATACTGGGCATGACGCCCTATGGTATGGCATAGCCCTGTGGGCAGTTGGGCTCAGCTCTGCTGGCTGTGCCCCCTCCCAGCTGCTTGTGCACCCGGCAGAGCAGGGGAAGCTGGAAAGTCCTTGCCCAGTGTAAGCACTGCTCAGCAACAACTAAACCATCAGCGTGTTATCAACGTTATTCTCATGCTAAATCCAAACCACAGCACCATACCAGCTACTCGGAAGAAAATTAACTATCCCAGGCAAAACCAGGACATAAGTTTACCTTTCTTTTCTGCCTTTGTTGACAGCTCACAGATCACATCTCTAGATTCATTGCAAGGTAAACAATTACCCTGTGTGGCTGGGTAAATCCAGCCCACGGTTACTGTGGCCTTGCTGCTACCTAGCCACTCATTTAGCTGAGATAATCCGATCACTTACGATTGTGGGTCCAGAGCCTCCAAGGGACACCGGTACCCATGAATCACATGTTGGCAAGAAAGGAGGAAGAAATGTTACTTTCGGAAATTACAAGTGAACCATAAGTGTTCCTCCAAGTCTTTGCAATCACATTGTCTTAATTTTTCTTAATACACGTCTCTGCCCCATTTCAGTTTGCGAAGCCCACACAGACTAGATGGGAAGCAAAGCAAGTGACCACGACATGCTGGCATATTTACAAAGAGAAAAAACAGAGGGGGGAAAAATATACTATGAGGGTTTTTTCTATTTGCTCTAAAATGAAGAGTCTTGTTAATTAAAAAATGCTTTTCACAACTGATTTAATTTGAAATGGGGGGACACACCCCTTTCATTTGCATACAGGCTGCAACATATTTCAACTGATGAACAACAACATTATTTTTAGCAAGCTCTACATTCATCATATAGTGATGCATCTGGAAGTCTAACCTGCCATTATGTCAGCATGCAATATATAGTTTCGAAAAACTCCCTATATTTATCAGCTTTTGAATTCAACGGTTGTCCAATTATCTCTAAAATGGTTATAATCTTAGTTTTAGCTGAAAAGCTTTTATTGAAAATCTACTAGTAATCTTCTGTAAATGTTAGTCATAAACAACGCTGCTAAATCATAAAAATATAACTGCTTGTGATTAATCTGGAGAGAGACTTACATTAACATATTCAGTTCTAAATGGTCTCTCATCCCAGCATCTGATAAGTACTGATAAATTGAATTAGCTTACTTAGTGTGAGGTTTGCTGGGAGCTGGCTTGTAAACCTCCCCTGATTTTCTATTTTAGCATCCTGGCAAAAGCGTGGAAAATCCAGCCCCAGACTAGATTTTCTGAAAATGGCACCAGTCTGTGAGGATCTAACAAAATCCTCTATCCACGCTCTTCTGAACGCGCCTCTAACACTCATTTTACATTCTGTGCCTATGCAGGTTTTGCTTCCCAAAGCACAAAGCAACCTGAGGGCAGGGAAACCATGATTTCTCCATAATTGCATCCCGCTGCAAGCCTACAGGCTCTGCTCACATTGAACCTTTCCTGCCTGCTTGCTGCTTTTACCCTACTCTGTGCACTCCGTGCATTTAGATTTGCAATGGGATCTACAGCCATGAAACAAATAGGAGACACAAGCAGGGGACGCTGATGTGCCACCACCACCAAAAGCCTACGGAGGCCATCAACAGGGGCACGTACAAAAATGCCCTGGTTGGGAGCAGGAGGACATAGCTACGTGGGGTTGCTCAGGAACATAAGTGCTTATGGAGTCTGTGTTCCTCATCCATGTTCTGGTGGATAAGAGCTATCTGAGAAAGCCTACATGCTCGGTAACGTGTCAGGGGCTGCACAGTTTGGCTCCTCCGTAGCAGAGCCGTAGCCGAAAGGCAGACGTATGCAAAGGACGCGAACGATGTCAACGTTATGGGCCTGAGCCAGCTGCAGCTCTGAGCCGAGCCGAGCGAAAGCGTGACCCTACAGACTCCACTAACCACGTGTGGTTGCATTTTCCATACTAATTCGTCTACTTTGCAAATACATAAAACACACCTCTTCCTCTGCTACAATTAATTCACATCTACTTCCAGTTTGGCAAACTCTAATTGGAGCCGAAGCTGAACGAGAAATAATACCAGGCAATGAGAATTCACTAAACCCTGATTTGAATATTGCTCTTGTTTGCAGCCCAACTAGAGCTTGAGAGCTGCCGAAGGAATGAAGCAAATCTAATGAACATAAAACCAGGGCATCAGTGCTGCTCGCTTAGAAAGGAATGGCTGTATTATGCTGCCGGAGCAGAAATCTGTTCTCCGGAGGCCCTGCCAGGGAGGTGCCCACAAGGCCGGGGCTCAGGGGGCTGCCCACGGCACCGGGCTGCTCCGAGCTCCGTCCCGGCAGGCTCCGAGCTGTGCCGCGTGTGAGCCGTATTCCCTGCAGAGACCTGCCAGCCGACAGAGCTATTCTGCAAAATTAATACCTGCCAACTGACTGCAACGCTGGGATGAAGGTGCATTTATTGTATCCCAATATTTGTCTTCTCAAACGCCTCCCCTTCGCCTTGCTAGCAGAACCACCCGGAGAGAACCTCGGGGCGTCCCTCCCCGCGTGGGGCTGGCGGGGACAGAGGGGTGGGAGATGCCTGGGGATCGCTGCGGGAGCGAGCGCTCCCCGTTCGCCAGACCGTTTCGCTTCGCAGCCACATGGGCACTTTAATACCTTTCCCATATAGATAACGTTCCTCGCTTCCCAAATGCACAAATCAAGCAGAAAAACCCCGCCACACGGCTCAATTAAATCCCATCTAACTGACACCACGGGAGGCGTTTGACCAACGCAGAAAGCTAAAATATGTTTTACTTCAGGAAAATGAGTAAATAGCATCTCCAGCACCCCAGAAATATGTAGAAAACATGCAAACTTTAAACCACCGTTTGGTGTTAACTACTTGTAAAAGCCCTTTTTCCTTAGATTAATATTTCACATTTATCTGCTCTATACATTTTGGAGACATCGTGAAAATTGCTTATTTCTAATAAAGTGTAGCAACTGTACCCTGAGGAAAAATTACTGTGTTATGAAATATTTTTCCCCTCTACCACAGCCAATTTGGTTTTCATTTAAAATTCAATAACTGCATCATACTCAGAATCTTCGATGACTGTCATAATGACTGTGAACAAAAAGTGTGCTGTAAACAAGGAAGATTAGAAAGACATTATCGAGGTAATTTCTCTCCAAGTTACTTTCACACAGACAGAGACGCAGAAAATGGATGCAACAGTTAGTGTGAATACGATTTAGAAATAAATAGGAAAAAGGAAGCACTTTGTTCCACAGGTACTTTGGTAATAAAAGCATTACTTCCCCTGGTTTATTTGAGGTATCTTTCGCCGCTTGGTAGAAGGCAACACTTTGTTGCTTCCTCACTGAAATATTGATGTAAGTGACGGAGACAAACAACATAATATTGCTAGGAAAATGCTGCCTACTTGCTGTACCATTTTCTTTCCTTGCACCTCAGGAAGGAGCTCCGACAGCGGCGCGGGCAGAGATCCGCTCTGCAGGAGCTGCCGGTCCACGCGCCCCCAGTCCCGCGTCTCGTTGCTTTGTCAGTAGCAGTCGCTTCGGAAGAAAGTGCGGAAGAGAAGAGTCTTCCCCTTTTCTCTGTGCCCGGTCTCCGAAGACAAATTCTGCTCCCATTACGTGGAATAAATTTCAAAACGTGCCTCTCTCGCCCACCCGGGGTTCTGCTCCTCGCTGCGCGCGTGGCCAGGCATCTCCCCCGAGCAAAGCCCAGAGCCTCCATTTTGCAGAAGGCGGCTGAGTTCCTGCAAACGTATCCAATAAGCAAAGCTGCGCACATCCAGCTACATCACTTGGCGTCACTCCCTATGTAAAGCATCTTCACACGTGCAGGAATCATTCCTATCGGTTTTATTTTAACTCAAAACAATCCCGAGAGCTGGGAGGACGCCAGCGCCCTGTGGTGCACTGAAGGGTGGGTGCTGTGACACTAACCTGCCTGGCATGGGAGCTGCAACTGATGGAAAGCAGTGAGGGATTAAACAATTCTGAGGCTCCTTTTAGAGAAAGTAACAAACGTGGATGTTTTTCTTCTGAGACCAATTCAAGAATATTCCTTTTACAAAGGTTTCTGGTATTTTTTCCATCTCACTGTACCGCAAGGTCGATCTTCGCCTGGGTACAAATTCCCACGTTCCCTGAGCTCAGGGACTCCAGCTGCAAGGAAATCCTCTCCTTTTCCATGGAAACCAGATACAAAATACACTAGAAACTTCTGCAAACCTTAAAAATCCTCTGAAAATTTTTAGTCCAAGTAAATTCCATTAATCTGTAATTGAAACAAGGCTGAGGCCCTGACCCTGCAGTTGGTCTGGGTCCCCTGCCTCACGGCTCCCATCTCCCTAGGACCTTCCATCATTTCTAGTTGCTAATAGCTGACCTCGTAGGTCTTGGAACACTGTGTGAGTTTACCAGAAAGAGGACAGCATCTACAGTTGTGCAAAAATTGGGAAAAACACATTTCCAGTGGAGCTGAAAGTCATATTCTCGTCATAAACCAGCAAAGTTTGTTTTATAATTGTCTATTTTTCCACTCCAAAAAACAGGGAAAACCTGTGGTTTTTGCCTATGGAAATGCAATGTAACTCGGAGAAGCTTTCCGTGCTATTTCCTCTTTATCCTCTAGAGTTAAAATAGTTCATTACCAGTCTTCTATCAAGTCCCATTCCCCATATCAGCATTCCTTATTCCTGGTGAGGGATGCAACCTAGGGCACCCTGATCCAGTTATTTCCTCAGGACTTTTCTTAGCACGCCTCAGACACCCGCAGCGACTGCCGCAGGCGCGTGCTCTTATGCAGCAATGACGTTACTGGTGTTTCGTACTCTTATATTACAACTTGGTGGGAAAAGCCTAGAACAATTTCTGGGAAGAAGGCGAAAATTCATAATGTTGCTATACCTCGCTACTCACAGTGAGTCCCAGCCATCGCTTCTGCACCCACCAAAACGGCACCCGTGAAACCCTGCTCTGCTCACCCTTCTCCTCCTCTGCTTTCGGCTGCTCTTGAGATCACCTACACGGGAACAGACCTGCACAACAGAAATGCCCGCGGGTGCTGCTGCTTTGCAGCGGCAAAAAGAGAGGAGAGAAGCACCCCGAGCAGTTGGCTGTTCTCAGGATACAGAGTGCTGGTCAGTCAAAAAACCTGTATTTCCCCCACTTATATTATCCTCTCCCTGTGGGATCTGTTCAAAATGAAACGTTAGAGCGGCCGTTACAGTCAACTTAAATTTTAACGACAAAACCTGTTCTGCCCTTCTCTCTCCAGGGCTGCACAACAAACCAGACCTGAGCAGCTGCCTTCCCCCTGAAGAAAGACTGTATGCTCTTATTTAACAGAAGCATGCAAACTCAATTTAAAAAAAAATCTGGTTTGATTCTTCTTCTCTTGTCTACTCTAATCAATGTACTTTAAAACGTTGACAGTAATTTTCTAGGGTTTTGCCAGGTGATTAAGGCAGAGGAGGTCTCTGTATGCCAAACCCTGACCATATTTATGCCAGACAGTCTCGCTGGTGCTCTACAGACACAAGATCATGTTAACACCATTGACTTTTTGCTCCTCTTCATTCATCTGAAATAAACATTTATATCCCAGGAACTCATAGGCCATCTGCAAACAGAGGTAGCAGGGCATGCCCTTTTTACAAAGCTATGGCATAGGTGTTGGCAAGGACTACGGGAATCTTTGGAAAAAATGGACTACGAATTGCAGGCAGAGCTTTCAAGAAATAAATCGAACACCTGTAAGTGAGCAAGAAAGTACTGGTCTGTTGTCTGACACATAGAGGGTAAGAACCAGTCTCTCGCTGCACAGGGCTGTCCTCAAGAAACGAACCCACTACATGGATTTTCCACATCTGGGTGAAGGGATGGTCTCCACCATTCACAAAGAATTAGGTGCTCAGGTCCAGTACCTGTTCAGTGTCTGAATCATTGGACAATGTGGGCTTCATAACACTTTTTAACATGTTACCATAGAAAATAAAAAAAAATCCCTTGCATCCAGGTACTTTTAGATTTGATACTACCCATCTGATGGAAGGGTAACTCCCACAGCTTACTCTATTTTTTTTTTTTTCTTTTAATTGCAGGTCATGGAGCTGATCTCTAAGTGCAGATTCCTAGAGATACCACACTGGTGGAGTGAACAATTCAGAAGATTTACTAGGTTTCCTTCTCACAAAGTACTGGCTCATATGAAATAATAGAAAAAAAAAAAAAAAAGCTTATTAAATTTTCTGAATACCTGAACCCCAACGTGGAGTGGGGACATAAGGACAGTGAAAGTCTTGGTGATTCCATCCCATACGTACAAGGATTTGGCCCCTGCTAGATTCATGCACTTGACTCCACTACCGTTCAGCATTTGTCACTAGTCAGCTGCCGATCTCTGAAAAATCAAGGAAAAAACCCTGCTATCTCCTGGAGAACAGCAATGTGTAAATACCAGCTTTAAATTCATGACAGCCTTTTGCTACTTCCACATGGGATCTGCTATTTGCTATAAATGCTTGTTCCTAGTCCTCTGTTTTGGGAAAGGTAAGAAACGAAAGGATGGATTCTGCTTGGTCTTAACGCTATGCTTTTTTGCAAGAGGAAAATAATCGTGGAAGTACTTTCTTAAAACCTGGCCTCACCACGCTGAATCAACAAGCAGTTGGTATTATGAGATAAAAGGATACTGTTCAGTCTGATTAATCAAACCCCCTTATGCTTGCCAAAGCCTAATTATTCTTTGATCTACATTAATGACTTCAGAAAGTGTAGTACACCAGGTGGGAGTTCTCAATGGGAAGCATTTTAGACTAAAAGGAAAACTCCTCCCTGTGTCACAAAAACGTAATTTGCCTGTATCAGTAGAATCAATTGTTTTGTAGAGAACTGCGGTCTCCCGCAGGTACTGTTGGCTGTATTGCAAGATAATGTATGCAGTTCCTACCAGTATCAAAAAGCTATTGTCTGACAAACGGCAAACTCCATCTCAGGGTGACTTTAAAAAACACATCACTATCGCATACTATTGCTGTACGTAGCTTTTTATTGAGCAGTCTGGCTGTAACTCACATGAGCATCTCATAGTTCGCTGCATTCTGAGTGAGATGACTAAGCTGCTCATATCCCAATTTAAAATTTAGCAAGATATTAATTTACAGTCCAGATCCAGAAACAGTCACATGGATAAGGATGACGCAGCATCACAAAAGAAAAAAAATCATCTATGAATAAAGCAATTCACCCCAGCTTTACTTGATTAAAAAGCCCCTATCATTAAAGCAAAGTAAACTGTTGAAAGCATAAGGTCCGTGCTTGTGCAATGGGAACTCACATCAGGAATTTCCTCCATCAAATGGTATTTTATGGTCATCTAATGCTGGAGACATCCAGGGCCAACAGACACACAGAGAAATATAACAGAATTATTTCTAGCAAATCTTCCTGGAACTGCATTAATTTATAACAGAAATTTTAAGATTGGCATGAGTAACACACGAATGGCGATGTGTGTGTGAGCACCAGACAAAAGAGTAGAACAAAGTTTTAAGGAATGGCCTGCATTTGTGACAAGATCAAGTTATGGTAAACTAATAATGTCCACAGGGATCTTTTTGGTCTCCTTCATGCTGTTGAGGATAATCTTTGCTTTACAAGGAATATTTGCTCAAATCCCAAAGCCAGGAACACAATTTCCTGTGCATTCATGGACAAGACCACATTGACAACCCTCTAAATTTTGAGAAGCTGATACTATTTACTCAAGAATTTAACAAAAGAAATGAGGAATAATGATTTTATATAAGAAAGAACTGCATCAAAATAGCTGTTGTCCATGGAGACTCAGAAGAAGCAAAGAAACCAACATTCGGGTGTTTCCCTTGGGTGCATGGATATTTGAGAGCCCTGGCATAAATTAGTGCTGGAGTTTTGCAACAAAATGACAGACACAAGTTGTGTTTGCCAGAGAATCTTGGAATGCACCGGTTTCACAGCCATACGTGGCGAAGAGGAGCAAATCCGTATGGTACTAATTGTCATTCCAACTGGAACATATCCTCCAAGGTTCCTGGTGTCCAGCTTCATGGTATTGGCTTCCCTCAGTGCTTATGAAGCTTAATATCTATAGGATCCAGTCAGAGAAGACCTGACTTTTTTTTTTTTTTAAAAACAAACTTTTCTGATTTAAGAATAACTGAAACAATTAGTGGTACATATCTAGACAAAATAATACAAATTTATCCTGACCACCAGTCCAGATCCAAAGAGCCCAGATGAACTTCTGGGAAGTAATTCTCCCGATGGATTCATTGATATTATTACACACTGTCACATGCAGCTTTGTTTAAACTACAAGTTTAAGCTAGAACTGCAGAACAAAAGAACGTCTTTACGGGTTAAGTCCCAGAAGCAGTATGAAGGCTGTTTAGGCAACCATGTATCATACACAAGAGAAAGTTCTCAAAGACAACTCAGGCCATTACAAGGATTTAGTCAGAGCTGTTTCTTCCTACTCTTCCTTAGGCCTTTGAATACTTCATGCCCATGGCAGCTTTCAGTCTTTCGCAGTCCTTACTGATGGGCTGGATCCTGATATCGGGAACTTCCATGGCGAGGCTGGGAGAGCAGCGCAGAGCGCTTCACATCAGGGTTGAAAAAAGACCACTTTTCACATCCGTTTACACACCCTCGTTGTTTTCTCCTGGGCTTTCAGCCCTTTTACCTCTGCCTGCAGCACCAAGCAGCGTGTGCGGCGCTCAACTGTGGGAGTTTGTAGGTGCTGTCACAAGGAGCAGCAGTAGAAGACTGGGCAGAATGCAACTGGAGAGAGTCTCCTGCTATTGACTGTTTCCAGAACTCAGCTCATTGACCAAAGCAGGAGAGGACAAGTCTTAAATCAAGCACAAGACAGAAATGATTAAACAGTTTGACGGAAAGATCAATGATGACAACGCTTTGCTTCTTTCTTCAGCATATTATGAGCACATAGTATTTTCTCTTGCAGCAGAATTCATTAGTTTAACGTGAAATGCTGTGGGAAGGGACAGCAATCATAAAGTTGTAAGAAGGATTATGTTTGTCTCAGATAATGTTGTCCAGAGCTCTTTTTTCTTAGTAGTATTATTATTCCTTTCTCTATTTGAATATGATTTGTGCCTACATTTAATTCTTTTTTCCCCAGATGACTTTATTTTAGGCCTTTTGAATTCTAATGCCCTGGGCAAAACCTGTTCAACATATCCATGGGTCAGACTCCGCGGCTGTATGGGAGTATGTGGCCATGAGAAAGAACAGAATGTGGAAGAGAGGTACAGTCTTGCTGGTTATAAACCAACCTTTTCCATTCATAGCAGCGAGGCATCTAAGTACCTACCTACGCCTATAGTGCATATAACAGCCGCGACTCTTGTCCTGCCAGCCCGCTGATAAGCTCGCCCAGTTCAAGGCACCAAAGCTTTAGTTGATATCAATCCATCAATGGGACTTCATTTATTTCTAACAGCAGACATTCTTGCCCTGTTATGTTTGCTTTGTACTATCATTTCCTTCTCATCAAGAAACAAACTCGATTATACTTTCCTCTGCTCCAGGCGTAACTAATCAGCAGGCGACTCCCTCAGTAAGCCCAGCCATTTCAAATACCTCCTCTCACATGCAGATATCTCAAAAAAGAAGTGTTACTTCCATACCCCTCAAGGGGTGCATGCACAGTCATTAATCTTTCTTTCATCTCACAGAATGCTAATAAAACAATCACCTCCCTATCCCTGAATTGGGTAGGTCCCAATTAACATGCTAATTGGGCAGATCTTCCCTAATGACTCCCAAACCTCAGCAGTAATATGTTATTTAGATAGAAGAGAGTTATCTAAAAGATGGGTAGAATTAAAAAACTGGCAAGCCAGAGCACAGTTTGGATAGGCAAAGTACTGAAACGGACCTTTCTACTGCAAGAATGATAATTCTGCACCTGCCCAGGCTGCAGATCATATATTTACTCAGCACCTTGCAAGGTTCGGAGCAAGAGGCATTTTGAACGTAATATACAGCTGTAATAAAGAATACCATTCAAGCGGAGAGAAACGACATATGAGTAACAATGAAGTTTTTAAATATGTTATTAAACTTGTTTATTTTAATATCTCTCTAAATAAAGCTAGCTTTTATTATCTGACACAAAAATGTACAAGCTGTTTTGCAAACCCAGCAACGCCAGAAGCTCTGGCAGTTTGTATTCATGAGCAACTTCAAGATGGATAGTTCAAGTCTTAATGGAATTAGTCCACTGGGGCTAGTATTGTGTTTATGCAGTTAGAGGCTCAATATAATCAAATTTCTGTGCATTTGCTCTCTTCAGAAAATAGGACTCAATAATAATTTAAATCCCCCGTTAAACTAAAATGAAAATATTGGCAGATGTCATAAAAGTCATTGTTCTAAAGTTTTCTTTCATGCACACCTCCTAGATAAAAGCGGAGTTTTGTTAGTAAGGAATTAGAAGTTTTGAATCTTATAAACCAAAACCTTTGATGTGCCTCTCTTGAAACTCCTACTGCACAAGTCCCTGCAAACATGGCCTTACCCTACTACAGCCGCACGTGCAGTTGATGAGCACACCGGAGCATGCTGCTCCGAAAAGCCGCCTTTCTGTGCGTACCAGCCAGCCAGCACTGCCTCGCACCCCAAGGCTGGGTCAGGGAGGACAAATTCAGTGTGTCAGGACTACAGCAGCAGCGCACCCCCATCTAGGCAACCGAGACGGACCTGAAGCATGCGCTTTGGCCCCAGATTGGAAAACCTCAGAGAAAAGAGATGATTTCTTTTTTTGCTGTGTTTTTGGAGCATGCAGAAGGAGAAATACTGACACGGGGACACCATAGCATTATTTTGTACAATTTTCTGGACTTTATTTAACCTCATTAAAAATAGCCATGAAAAGGAGTCAAAACATGTCACTGCGATATTTTGTTTTGTGATGGAGAACGATTCTTCATTAAAAGTTTTTTTACAAGATGCCAAGAGCTAAGATAAAATGTTTTTGTCCTGATTTCTGCTTTTTTCCAGTTTTAGTTTTTATGGCCCTTGTTCACAAAACCAACATTCTTTCCTCTCCTTCCCCACTCCTCATTTTACAATGGCTGCAAATAAAAAAAAACAACAAACAAACCAAAACTCCACCTCTTCATATGCTTTTCCCTGCATATGAAAGAGGGACAAGCAACGCAATAGTTGTTACTTACAGCTGTGATAGACCAAGAAAAAATGAGTACAACTGAGCTCTGGACAGTTTGGCCCCTTTCTTTTCATCTTTGTATATCCAGGCAAACCTTCTCTCCCTTCTGAAGGCCCGTTTGATAAAGAATCTGCTGGTTTCATTTACTGGCAACCGCAATAAAACCGCTGGCTTTAGATGTACTATGAACAGTCGTGTTGGAGGGTCACACCCTACCCCGCTAAAGTCAATGAGGAATTGATTTAGCGAAGCCCCTTAGCTCCTTTGGTACCATACTGCTGCTCTTGCCTTCGTATAAGGCACAGTTTATAACATACATTTATATAAAACTGCAGAACAAGAGGCATCAGTCTGAACGGACAAGACAGAGTCTAAGTAATATAAAATAAAGTCTAAAAGCAAGCTATCCTTTTTTATGTATGCCATACTGAAGTGCACGGGATCACAAAGACACATCTCTTTCCATATACTTTGTTTTGAACAATGTCAGTTTTTCTTGGGAGTTACTGACAGAAAATACCATTACGATGAAAGTACTGCAGCACGTATTGGGCTGGCCTGTGCTCCTTGTTGGTATTCTGTTATACAGCATAATGGGACTAGAAAGCCCTTGGGTTGAAATTGCTGCATTACAGACCAGGCTTTTATTTCATAGCAAGTCCTTATGGAGCAGCCTCATCCCTGCCTGACAAATGGGTAATTACTTTTGAGCACACAGAACTTCTTTATAACACCATTAAAACCCACCTGTTTATGGTGTCTTCATTGACCGACAGATAAAGGGTCTGCCAGGGATGGGAATCCTGGCTAGTATTTACAAAAAAATAAGTCTCCTCCCCGGTTGAATTTAGCTGGACCGTGTAAAGCTAACTCATGCTCCACCCACGCACCAGGTATCGCATATTTTGGCATGTGACTGGAATAAGGGATAGCAAAGCCACCTCTGTGCTGCGGGGCAGCTGCTCAGTACAGCTCAGCACTGGTCTGCTGATCATCTCAGCGTCACAACTTTCCAGCCCAGGCACCATGTTTTCTTCCTACTGAGCAGGAGGACTGTGTTTGGCAGGGTCCACCTCGCCACACGGACACAGCTGAAGAGCACTTTCTCATCCCACAGGAGAGATGCTTCCGGGCCAGCATCCATTTTGTGTTACTCCCCACCCAGGGTGGGTAAGGATCAAACCCTGCCACAATCTGATGGGTCGCGGTAGCGTTCTGTGTGCGTGAGAGTCCACGCCGAAGAAGCAGTACCATTCAAGGTACCTAACGGGGCTTCCTGGGATCTTCGGCTCTCCAAATTATTCCTAACAGAGTCAGGTAATCTGGTTTCTGCTCAGGTGATCCTGGTAACTCTGGGCTACTATTTGCCCATCTAACTTTGCAAATATGATTTCATCATGAAGAACAGCTTTAGAATTGAGTTTTGGTAGTAAAATTGCATTTGAAATGAAAGAGCACATGCTATCGCTTTTGTGAATGAGCCAACTCTGGTTAATGGGTAAGGCTGCAAGCCGAGTTGTGTGTAAATGCTAAAGAAAGCAAATAACCTTACAATTTCCTCCTTCCCTCCAATTTCCAAGGAACTTCAACTAGAAAAGCACTTACATGAACATAACTGGGCAGTTCCCGAAGTCCTGATTTCTCAGAGGGCCCCATCTCTAGTATGGAGCTGAGGAAAGCCCACAAATACCTCCTTCTTCCAAACCGTCCATGTACAGGGGTTGGGGGGCCAGGAGAAGCAATGAGCAAAGATTTGAAGCTGCCAGCTTGAGACAAGGCCCAGATCAATATTTTAGACACCGGTGTGATAAGCCATGTTTTGGGGGAGCTGAGACACCACTTAGTATCAGGATATACGTGCAAGCATTTTATATTTGTTCACAAGCAGCATACAAATTTAATGTGGTAAAGCCAGCATTGGGATACCTTCAGCAGGGCAATGGTTACTGGTCATTAAACTCTGGAGAAAGATGGAGGATGACCTGGTTTTAATTACTATAGTTCTAAAGATAAAGAATGAAGAATAACTAAAAAAAAAAGAAAATGCATTTCCAATTTTCAGCTGGAAAACAAAAACCCACCATGCTAACCCATTTAACTTGTTACACCCCAATCCAGAAGAGACACAGTCCCTTCTAGGGACTTCAGGAGCTGGGAAGGACTTGATTGCTTTATAGCTTTAACCTGTAGATTTTTTTGGAACATAGTTAAAAAGGGAACCAAAGGCAAAAAAAAAATAGAAAAATAAACCCCAAAGCATAAACCTTCCAGAATGTCTGTAACCAACTCCCTGTCATGCCACATAGGCAGAAAACACTCTCAAATGTGATCTTAGCAATGAGACATCTGGACCATTACCAAGCACTGCCAGTCATTATGGGCTTCCTCCAAACCTCCCAAAGTCAAGGGCTTCAGTCCTTCCACTGATTTCACATCAAGTCCAGCTGACACGGGCAACTGGCACACAACTGAGCTGTCAAAACCAAAAACACAATCCAAAAAAGTGCTCTGTGATACTGGTCCAGCAAACTCACTGGCGTATTAAATCAAAGAGGGACAGTAGGAGCCTTGAACGAATGTAACTGTGCTCCTTCTCCAGATAGCAAGTCAGCTGAGATCTTAACAACGATCCGTCATGCAGATTCTAGCAGGCTTGGCCGGGTCTCGCTAAAATACAGGCTTTTCCTCAATACGTACCCGATTTAGGCTTATGAAACTTGCTCTAGCATTATATGAGACAAAGTAAAGACACTGGAGATTTTGCTTATTAGTGCAAGCGCTACTCCCCAAACGGAAGCTTGCTGGATCCCACCTATAATCAAGATCGGAGGCTTTTGTATACACGCAGGCGACAGACTCGGCAAGCAGCAAACTCTGTAGTCCTTTCCTCTTAAATATAAGGCAGAGAAACAAACGTGACCTGATCGAATGAACTCCAAAGCAGTCGTCCCCCGTGAGGACGCAAGGGCTCTGCCCCGAGGCGCCCGCAGCAGGAGAGCCCCAGGAGAGCCCCAGGAGAGCGCCGCGGCAGCCGCCCAGACCCGGAGCAGCCCAACGCCCTGCTGCACGCCAGCTCGTCCAACACCCCGACCAAAACGGGATTTACACAGGCAAATTACTCAGCTACTTTCCTCCTGGTAGCACCTCTGGGCTGTCGCAGCGTGTGCAGGCTCTGGCAGGGCACTGGGAGGATGAGAAGGGTTTTTTTGAGCACGGCTGAATACCCCAGTCCATTCTTGTACCTACGAGGGACAGCAGGACAGCAGGACAGCAGGACCTACGAGGGACAGCCTATCCCCGTGGAAGGACAGCCAGGATAACACAACAGCTGGGTGTTGCTGGCACCACGCAGGCTATTGTGAAAGAATCCAGCAGAGCTCTTTTATACAGCTTTGGACCTGTATTTATTTATCTATAAATATCTATATCTACATAGATACACCGTTCTTTCTTGCTATATAACCTCTTTATAGAGAACACTAATATTTCTGTGTACCGCAGCACGGCACTGTGCTGTGGAAGCTGGGCTTGAAAGAAAGGCAATCATGGAAAAAGGCTCTCAGACACAGGCTTAAAAGCAATGTAGCCAGAGACAAACAGCTTCAGGCTGAGCTATCTTAAGGGGTGTGTTTTCCTGACAGAAATACAGTTCCCTGAGCTGTATTCACATCATCTGCACACTCGTATCACGGTTCAATGATATAATAAATCCAACTTAGATCAAAACTACTGCAGCTGTGAGACACAAAGCACTGATCCAGTATAAATTTGCTCTGCTGATTCAGATTTGTTAAAAAAAAATAAATGTTGACAGGTTAACTTTTCACTGGCAGGCTTTATGCTGGATCACGCACCATCTGTCTGCAGCATTTTAACATTCTCCGAGATCCCATATCATCTTCAGCTACCAGAAAATAAACATACGCTCCTGATCTTATATTTTGGCTAATTCACCAGAGATGCAATTGTGTGTCCATGCCCGATTTGGTTCAAATCTGTGTTGCTGGATGGTCCTGTAAGTGCGTGGATCTGGTATAATGACCAGAGAATAACATCTTCAGCCTTTGCTGGAACAGTCCCAGAACGTATTGCCCCAGGGCAGAAACTCTGGGCTAAGCAAGGTGAAAGCAGAGTGTGCAGGGCAAGGTGAGCGCTGAAGGTGGCATGAAAAGTCACTCTACGTGGGCTGGAGCCAAAATCACGGTGCCCCCTTAAGAATGCATCTGGCCTGAAACCCAAAGCTGCTGCTGGCTCTGCTAAGGTTGGACCGGTTACCTACATATATACTTTAGTTAACACGGACTGCAAAGTATTCAAAAGGCTTAAAAACAATCACCTTGCTCTTCTCAAAACCACACCCTTTTGCTCATTGTTTCAGAATTGCTTTTCTCCTTTTTTTTTTTTTTCAGGGTTTTTCAGAAATCGGTTCTAACAGAAAGAACTTTTAGCTGCCTGCAAAGAACAAAATAAAGAGAGGAAACTTTTGATTTGTAACTTTTTCTAAACAACAAAAAAGCATGTAGAACATCCCCTGATGAGGCCTGGGTCATGATCCCCTCCCTACAAGCCACCCCTGCTCAACTGAAGGTGAAATGGGTCCAGGTGAGCTCAAAAAGAGCTCGAAAGAGAAAAGGCTGCTGAGCCCAGCTGAGGGTCTAACCTTGGTCTTTTGGAGATGGCCTGTTTATTGAGGTTGCTATGTGGAGTGTAATAGATCAGTGGGTTTTGAAAATTCACTGAAGGATGTGTGGGCTGAAAGCACTAAGGCTATGTAAATGGAAATTTTCTTTCTAAAGAGTGAAGTATGCAGATTTTGCTCATTGCTTCCACATAAACGAGTGACCAAATGAAGAGAAAACTGATCAAAAAAACGTATGCATAATAAAAATGCGTACGTGCTTAATCTAAAATTCCTTGCCTCCAAAGGTTCATCAAATAATTACTTAATCTTGAACAGCTGCATGCACAATAAAATGTGCTTGCACTAGGTCTGAATAGAATTAATTTTTCTTGAGAATTGTAACGTAACCAATACCCTCCAAATGTTCAGCAAGTGGCAACTCCAACTGAAAACGGCACTAAAGTAACTTGTATTTAAAAGGACCTACACAAACCAGATTGATTCTGAGCTGACATTTGCTGGTTTTAATCATGTACTTCATTGTATAGTAGCAAGAGCCTGAAGAAACAACAGAGCTACCGCATACAAAAGTTTATTAATGAGTCAAATCCAATCCACGCATTGCTTTGCTCAACAAACATGAGAAGCTTTATGTCACAGCTGAAATATTTCATTCCTGCTGTGAACTGAGGAGAGGACATTTAGGCCCTGTGCAGGAGATTTTAGACGTCGTGCCCGTTGCAATGGCAGCGTTTCCTTCGCTTCCCCAAACCTCTGCAGGTCGGTCGAAGGGCTGGGGTCTCAGGCAGGGTTTGAGGGTATCGCTCCTCAGTGCGGAAGGAAAGGGAAAGCCTCAAGTAACCTTTTTGGAGCAGAACTTAGAAGAAAGACTCACTCCACCCCATTCTTTCAGTAAAATCACTTCTATATGACAGCAGGATTTGTTCCAACACGCTTCATTTTTCAAAACATCTGTTTCCATCAAATTTCCTTGAATAATTTTTATTACTGGGTCACCTGTCTTGAAACGGGAGCTGCGGGCAGAATTGCTGTCCCAGGTCACTAATGTCCTATAACCTCTGTCCTCAGTAGCCTTCCCTGCCATGCTGTCGCTGTAAGAAATTCCCTAACCGCCAGGAAATTCCACTACCACCGCCCCCCCGCTTCCTGCTTGTACAAACCGTACAGCGGGAGGCTTTATGTGTTGCGCTGAAGTTAGCAGAAAGGCTCCCACTGACTCTGCTTCAGTGACAATTGGATCAGACGCCGGGTAGGTATATCGAAAATTCACAAAGCGCCGGTTTGGAAGCACTTAACAAATGTCACCGTTGACTCTAGTAAGAGGAGCTGCTTGCCAAAGATTCAGCTCCCGTGGTGAACAAAGGGATGAGGGATGTTCTCGATTTACCACGGACAGCTATCCCTCGCAGCACCAGGCTGCCCGTTTCCATGCTCAGCTATGAAATAAAAGAAGTTCTGCAATCATGACAGGACCAAAGACTGCCTTTCCTCTGCCCAGCGCTGAATGAGTTCAAAATGCTTGGGATGACAGATGACCACATCCAGAGTCAGACAAGCTGGGTAGCAGCCCATGTAGTTTTGTAATTAAGCCAGGTTTGCAAGGTTTTTATTTTGGAGAAAAAACAACAGGATCTCTTATAATTGGAAATGAAACTAAACGAATGCCACTGCCTTTATTCTGGCAGCTGAATTCCAGTAATGGTTAGCAATTGCCATGTTTGTAATGTAAATATACTACTGTCGCTGCACCGAAATAGATTTCTTCTTTTTCCCTACTCATCAAAGTAAAAAAAATTTGCTCCAGCTGCTGCTGATCAAGAGTTTGGAGAACATTACCCAGACTATTAGTATTCTGCACACACTCCCAGGTGCACAAATAACTGACTAGCATCTCTCTCTCGATCCAGTTAATTGAATCATGGCTTGATTGAGTTCAACAGACAATAAAAAATATTTTCCCAGTTTGAAAAGTTTTGGCCTACCTCAGTGAGTAAAAGAGTGATAAGGGACATCTTCGCAAGAAAAATCGAGTTTGCTTGGCTCATCCGAATTGTGTTTAATTTTGTGAGCTCTCAGCTTTTCTTTTGCTTCCTTCCTCATATTTCTGTTAGTGCTGTAAGACAAATGAGCTAGCAGATACCACAAAAGGTCAAAAGACAGACAGCAGGAGAAATTTTAGCATAACTAGATTTTCTCATCCGTCGCATGGTCCTGCAGCGTACAGACGGGATTTCTGCTCTAGCGATGTCCTCAAACGGGACCGCTACAGCTGCACTTCACAGAGGAGGCATTGCCGCAGAAGAGCTGACCTGCGCTGCACCACGGGTCCGTCCCGCTGGGCGTCCTGCTTCCCCCAGCAGCCGTCAGAGAGCACTTCTCTTCTGAAGGCTGCTGTGTCTCAGCCTAAAACCCAATGGTATGACTTAGCATCAGGTGAAGCACAGGAACCCCCAAAAGACAGGGAGAGCGGTTGGTTTGCCTATTGAATTCAGCTGGAAGGGAACTAACTATAAGGGAAACAAAGGAATTTTACAGCTGAGAAAACCTCTGCTGTGCAGAACTGCCAGACCTTTTTTTTTACGGAAACCCCCTTTTTTATGGAAACAGAGCACCCTCGTGCTTCCTAATTGTCTAAAAGGTTTCTGCATTTGCCAGAGGAACCGTGGAAAGCAGCTACAACAGCGGCTGTGCCAGACAAAACCTCTCTGCTGCCGTGCCTTCAGCTTGTTTCTCTCTTTCCCCAGCTGACCCTTCCTAAACTCCCTGCTTGCCACGCTGGGGTGACCTATAGCATCGCTCCCAGTCCAAATCTCAGGACGCAGTCCCATCCCCAGCACACCTGCAGCAACACCGAGCCGGCTGCTGGGGAGGTGCAGGGGGCTGGGACCCGAAGCCCTGCAATCTTAGCAAAGTCTGGGGCGTTGGACAAGCGTCACCTGGAAGAGAGCAGAAGCTTGCTCGACAAGCGTCACCTGGAAGAGAGCAGAAGGTACACGAGGACAGAGCCGAACCGCGCTGTCAGCATCCGCAGCGCTAACAGCTTTGCAGTTTCTCAGCGACCTGGCACGGACCAGTCGGGAGGAAGGAACCCGGAGGCCCACGTGAAGGTTGCTTTGGGCCAACGTGGGCATTCGCTGCCTGGCTTTGTGGTCAGATTTGAACCCTCAGCCCTACCATCACTGCATGCTTTTCCACCTATCAATACCCCCCGCTTTTCTGAACTGCAACAGGACAAGATTCACAGCTGATGTAAATCTGCGCCCCTCCAGTAAAACCGGCAGGGCTGCAGTGCTCTGCACAACCCATCTCTCGTCTAGAAGGGTCCAGAGATCTTACTACCTTGTAAAATATTAGGCATTACACAGCAGGGATGAATTTGACTAATTCTGACAGAGCTGAAGTCCCATTCATTAGCATCTGTATAATATTTCCAATTTCCTTGTTTATTGAAAACTAGTGTTTCCTAAATACTCACTGAGGGTACTTTTTTAAATAGACACAGCCTCAAATAATTGTCAATCCACTCAAATTCTATTTAACAAGCTCTTGAGTAGAGCCTGCTCTTCCACATTGATTTTCTGTTTTGGACAAACTTCGGTGGAGGACAGGCCAGCTCTTGGTGTCTAGCTTTGCTGTGTTAACTGCCATGTGTTAAAAGAAAAAGCCCCCCCCCCCCCCGAAAAAAAAAAAAAAAGAAAGAAAACACCAAAACCCAAAAACCCAAAACCAACCCAAAATACAAATCAAGAATTAAGAGCTTTCAGCTGCATTCAGTTGTCAAACAGGCTCTGGAGTATTAACAGATGCAAACAGTATGTATTTTGGTGCGATTAATATAGCGAAGGAAGATTGATGATGCAGAGTTAAGCAACAGATTCTGAATTAAATCCTGGTTTTACGTGCTCGACTGAGGTGTGCTTTATTATAGCGTGACACCCACCAGCACAGATGAAGTTCAGGGTCTGTCAGCATTTTCCAGCCTCAGCCAGGTCTGTTTTCCAGAGCAGGAAGGAGGTCTGGGCTGTAACTCAGCTGTAACCGTTCCCTTGAGTCAGGAGTTTGGCAGACTAGGTCTCCTCTGAGGACAGTAGTGTTTGTTCTGCTAATTATTGTTCCAACTGGTTTGACCTTTTTAAAATTAAAGGAGAGTTTGAAAGGAAAAGTATACGCAGGCCAAGTTTTCCGCAGTTTCAGCTAATCTCTTATGGTTTGAGTTACTGTGTTTTATAACTGTGTGCGCAGAACGTGGATGAGATGCTAAGAACATAGTGAAAATTAAGAATACGCCCCTTCAGGTATTTGATACTAACCCTTCCCAGAAAAGACCTTTAGGTTGCAGGCTACAAAGTGAGAACCCGCTTAGGTTCCTCCGAATGACGAAGATGTCAGCGCGTAACAATTTGGTTTGGATCGCTGTTGGCTCAAAGTGATACATCTTTGTAAACAGCACGCTTGTTTTCACTGCTTTTTTCAGGTAGGCTAGAAGCGACGCAGTAAATATAACGCTTCGATCAGCAACATTACTTCCGCAAATTTTAGAAATGAATATGGTAATTGGAAATTGTTAAAAATTGATAAACACATGTGAATGAAAAGGAACTGCTGCGAGGCAATTTAAATGGCAAAACCATGGAACAAAGAAAAAGCAGCAATAGAATTTTTTGGCACATAAGCAAATTTTTCCTTAAAAAGTGTATGCGTGTACAAAAAAGAGAAAATACGTAGGAGAAAAAGTTGGAAAATATTTGCACCAAGGGACATATAAGGTTCATCCAGCCATCTCTTTGGAGTCAGAAGAGATGAGTATTAATTTAGCGCTAGCGGGGAACTGTTTTTGACTGCATCAGTTGTGCTTATGCTGAACTTGGAAGAAGTTGATGGAAGACTTCAGCTGGAATTATCACAGCATCCTCAGAACAGGAGGTCTGATCCTGCCATGTCTGGGAGTTTGCCTGAGTGAAAGCTGTACAAAACCACCCAGAATAAGGAGCTGCTCTGCAGAGAGTCTTTCTGTATGACAACTTATCCTCACAACCAGAAATTGCAGCAAAAAAGCTGGCATGTCAGACTCTAGAGTACCTAAAGATCATAATAAAATAATAAGATAAATAATACTTAAGATTACAAATAAAATCTTTTTAACTCGTGAGGTTAAATAAGATATAAGGATTTAAAGAACACTCTGCTGACTGCAGTACATAGAGATCTTAAAAAGAAAAGTCCTTCCTAATTGTGGGTTCAGAATACCAGTGAGAAACTGGCCCTAAGCTTATGTCACAAATTTGATATGTACAAACGAAAGAAAGAAACAGAGGACAGAACTAAGGGAAAACTCAACCACCCCTGTCACCTGCAGTTATAAAAGTCAGGCCAGAGTCTGATCTTCCCTCGGAAGCAAATACGTAGGACACCTGGGAAATGGCTTGGACGAGTCTGAACCACGAGCAAATACTGTTGTACATAACGGAACACTGTAGAGTCCTTCTCTAGACACCCACGCTGTGTGGGTAGGCCTATTTCACTGTGACCCTCCTTAGAGGACTGTGGTCTAAGGACCCCAAAACTGTAGGCAGATAGATATTCATTCCTTCTTAAAAGCTGGAGGCTTACCAACACTTTGCATCCTTTCTGTGCAGTTGTCTTTTTTCATCTCCTTTGGCTGTCATGAGGTCCTACAATATTTACAGCAACTATGCAATGTCTCAGTCATTTATCCAAGATTCAGCAAGGTTCTCCATCTGCCACACTTGATGTATCCTTAAGGAGTCTCCTAAAGACAAGACACTCTTGCCTTTCTATGCTCAAAACCACAGTGCTAGCCCTGACTTAAATACCAAGCACACCCTTCAGATAAGGCACCAATCGATGTCACACTGCCACTGATTAAACCACGTAGCTTAAAAGTAAAATTTTATATTTTCCAACAGGGCTTTTTTGTGTGCAGTGTTTTAAATATTCACTTCAGGCAGGATGCTATTTGAAGAGGCACTTCACCTAGGGATTTTGGTGTGATTTCTAGCCTCATTCGAGTCTCAAAGGAGACTAAGACTTCATGCTTGTGAAAGGTGTTTCATATAGGGAATCACACAGTGTTTCACAAATAAATATTAATGTATCCTAGTAAGGAAGCTGAGAGGTTCAGATGGTCAACCTAATGCACAGACACACGCTTAGAAAATCCCTGCTTTATGTACTTCACGTCAGGCATGTGAGTGGAACTTACTGGCAACTTTCTGGCTTAAAAAATAGCTGTTCAGAGACCAAATTTGTAATGAGGAAAGGTCTGGTATTGCTAGTTTACTGGTTTGAGGTTGTGAAAAATCTTTTGGTTTTATATTCAAAAAGTCAGTCTAAATTTCTTCTGTTAATAAGAATTAAATTCATACTAAGAAAGAGACAAAAATTAGAAATCTTTTAGTTGACCCAAACTTCCTCTTTCTTACCTTTTTAATTTTGCATGTTTGAAAAAATAAGAAAATTCTGATTTTTTTCTTGACAATTTTAAGATCTGGAAAATTCTCAGAGAACGAGAGACATTTCCTACATAAGCTCATATATGAGTAATCAAGATCAAACCAAGCGTTTGACTTCTCACATCAGGAATGTCTATACTAGATTAGACTACGTGAAACACAAGAGAAACAAGACTGCTTGTTTACTCTTGTAAGGTGATATTTATGCCAGAATTTACCTCAGACACTGATTCCATACGTGATTGTGCTCATCCTTTAACAACATTTTCCATTTTTTAATTGAATTTGCTTAATCCTTTTAGAAGACAGATTTATTCAGAAAAGTCATTCCTCTTCCAAAATGAGAGCAACCACCCACAGAGCCAATTAGGACCAGTTAAACGGCTTGACATTCAAACTTTGCATCTTATTCTACGCTTTCTTGAGTACAAATGTAAATCTTGGTTCACCTCTTTCTCCTTCCCTTTCTGCTCTCCCTTATCCAAGGCCATTAGAGACAGATAATTCAACGAGTGGTGAGATGACATTTGCCTGAATAAAGGCACTGCTTGAGCCAGCTGCAGACGCACGCCGAGAGCTCTCGTCCCACCCGCTCTCCTACAAGCGTCCTGTGCTGTCACAGCTCCTCCGTGAGCCGCTGTCACGCTGCTAAGGCACAAGAAGTTGGAGCCATCTGCTTGCTTCGATTAATTACAGCTGGCTCCCGAGATTTCTGCTGGGACTCTCCCTTTTCAGGCACGCTGAAATGAGACCCGCAAGCATTAGGGGAATTGCCCACATTGCCCCACCTTTTAAGCGAGAATAAAAAGAGACGCCCTTCGGAAATAAGAAAAATGGTATTATTTCAGCTCCCTCAGAAGTGACCGGTGATGTCTTTCTCTGCAAATGACTGTTTACGACATACACAAATAGGGCTGGGAGAGGTTGAAGTGTCAAGAATGGTTGAATTTTCAGCTACTTGCTCTTTAATAAATAATGACAGGCTGTGCTTGCAGTTCAGCAAAGAAACCGTATTGCCTTTCTCCTGCCAGGACGTCTTTATGCATTACAGGATTGGACACAAAGTTTCCTGACACAGCAAGGTTAGTGCAGTCATGCACTTGCAAAGGCGACCCAGTGATATTCAGAGTTGACAACTGGTAAGTATTAAACTGTTCAGGCGTTATGCTCTCGCTTCGCGAGCTCCTCCATTGCTTGTTTGCTGGAGACATGTCTTATGGGGAGGTCGGCAACAAACACATGGACATTTGGGTCTCATCGCAGAAGAGGACTGTTCATAACTCTGGTAGTGAGATTTTTCCAAGTACCTAAAGTGAACACTTGGTAATGTAATTTGCCAATTAGAAACAGAACTGCTGGCTTACAGCCTAAGAAATACCATGTTATATCTGATTTATCCTCTCCTCCCAAATACACATGACTAGCTAAGGAAGGTCATGAAGCAAAAAGCCCCCTCACCTTTACGTGAAAGTTCATGTAAGCATATGATGTTACAGTTTCTGTCACAAAAATATCAAGTCATCTGCCTAATTATTTCCAAATCATTGAAGTAAAATGTCCATCGTCTTCTAGTTCCTCCACAGTTCATCTGAACTAGCTCTGTGATTAGATCCCGGAGCATCATTAACTTGCCACCAGCCTTATGACCTACTCCGAGCACAGCTTGACATTGCAGCATAAAGAACCAACCTGAATTTT
Organism: Mycteria americana; assembly: GCF_035582795.1. Lineage (NCBI taxonomy): Eukaryota > Metazoa > Chordata > Aves > Ciconiiformes > Ciconiidae > Mycteria > Mycteria americana. The sequence continues at coordinate 15,351,739 of NC_134377.1, forward strand.
TCTGGATTATTCCCAAATTCACTAAAACCTCCTTCTCATCAGCTGCAGTGTGATGCTAAACAGTAAAGAGTAGGCTAAATCTAACTGTTTCAGTGTTGCTTAGAGCCAGCCAGCCAACTGCTCCTTGGGGTTCCCAACAAATAGATACACCCTTCCCTCCAGGAGAATTTAATGCACTTGCTTATCTTAAGCTAGCATCTGCTACCTTGTCCCAGCTACAAAGAGAAATATGAAAGGAAAGTTAAGTTTGTAAAATATTTCAGATTTGTGCCTCAGTCCCTGCCACAGATGCAACGAATTCCTATGCCCTGTGCTCACAGTGAGCACTAGGGTTGCAAGGTGAAACGAGAGCAAGCTAGGAGCACCCTCATTAGTATCTCTACTGCTGGCAGGAAAAGCACCAGTGTCTCTCTTAGTTTAGCCTGCATGGGATAAGAAACCAGAAGGGAAATCAGGGTAACCTGCTCCTTTCACACTGCCTTCAGAAGAGCCGCAGCATCCTCCACCAACAAAACCTTGGAGCTATTGCTCTGAAACACAAACAAACTTAGAGTTAGGAGGCTTGGAAACGTCCAAGGAGGACCGACGTCGTTTATTAATTTCCACCTTTTGTTCAAAATATGCATAGACATCTAAAATCTGAGGTTCATAAAAGTCACTGAACAAGTGCCACATTAAGCAACTGCAAACAAAGGAACATATATCCAGCTGTTAAAATGATGCAGCCCATAAATACCAAGAAACAGTGACTGTTTATAAGAGCTGTATATCTGCTACTTCTCTCTTTCCTTCCTCTCCTTTCTGGGTAAGGATGCCCTTCAGGAAGGTAAGGTTCCTTCTTGTAAAAAAAAGGAAAGGAGGGGGGAAAAAAAAAAAAAGATGTGATTGAAGAGCTTTAAATCAGAAATACAAGTTCTGAACTCCTTTTTGATAGAGAACTTGGAGTCTGACAGTTCACAAGCCTGAAACCTGACTTCCCACTCCCAGCAGAAAATGAAGGAGATGGGAGGTTGCAGCGTTAGCACATTAAAGTCTCTCCTTAATCCATTCTTGCCAAGAAGCTGATTTTGGGTGAACTTGCTGACAGCTCTGTAAACCTTTCTAGATTAATTTCAGCTAGTGAAGGACATTCGCAAGGGTTAGATGGTTCAGATTACAACCTTGGGCTGGAACTCCTTTGAAGATTCTCAAATTCAATAACCTAGTATGAACAATTCAATTAGAGGATTATCACCAGGCAGCTTAACTGGAAAATTCTTCACACCAAATTCTTAAATTCCCTTTTCTTCAATAAATCAAGGCATTTATTCTCCCAGTCATCCATCATCTACTTGTTATTTGCCTGGCTTAAATATTTTAGCAAGTGCTTTAAAAATGTTTGCTGTTTAAAAATTTAGGTGGTGAATAAATATGCCAGTTTCCTATTTCTTAAGCCCCACTGATGCCAGGGACCAGATATTAATGGGAACGCTTTTCTGCTGAGCTCTCACCACAAGAATTATACATTCACATTGTTGTCAGAGGGTTTAGCACTGGATTGAATCAGTTCAGTGCTCTTAGCACATTGTTTCTTTAAATATCTGTAAATGAATAAAGCGTATTTGATGAAAATCTGTCACGCACTAGTCATCTGCATTAGCAGATTTTTAAATTTTCATGAGAATTATGTTAGACTTTAATAATAATAAAAAACCCACCCTTGCCTGCATGGAACATATACAGGGAGTAAGGGGACATTTTTTGCACACAAATTAAGGGGTCTTAAATGTATGAACTATGCAGCAGAGCTTCCACCAGTGATGGCGAAGAAAAACATACATGGTCTACAAACTATTCACAGGACACAAAGAACATAAGGATCAAGGAAGGAGAATTAATAAAAAGTATGTACAGGGAAATACACTGGATTTATTCAGATTGAAAAGAGGGGAAGAAATAATTTTTCTTCAGGGAGACCAGCCCACACCTCATTTAAAGTCCCATGAAAATCCCATATGCCTAAAGCTGGGTACACCTGGACGTTTGGTTAGTGCTGGGTTCAGCTGAAATAGAAATTTAAGAATTACTTGTCAGGAAAACACAACTCCATTGTGACCAAGGAATTATCCCGGCCTTAGAATTGGGCCCATTGTATTCTTTCCTGGATTTATTTCCTGATAATTGTGGGTCCCTGAAAAATATCCCTCATCAGTCAGTAACAGCTGAATGATCCTGGTTCTGGGAAAAAAATGAAACCAAACCCCCTAGAGATTTAATCAAGAGCATAAGGTGAATATTAGTGATTTCTCCCCTCCTTACCCAATCACAAAATTATCCATGGACTCAAGCAATGGGTCAAAACAGAACCTCAAACGTCTTTGAAGCCTGTTAAACAGTGGGCTGTTTTTCATGTCCTCCTTTCTGCTGAGATCAGTCAGAAAGACCAACAGCAGCCCACTATTACGGGACAACAATCCTTTGATGGAGCTACACAGCCTGCAAGAGCTTTGCACAGCATGTGCCTTTGCAAAGGACGTGCTGGCCACCTTCTGAATTCATGCTTCCACGTATGAAAAACCATACTGAAAGGTCTGCTTCACTACAGAGCAGACAATGAACCGTAATTTAAGAACCTGTCTGGTTAAACAAGGCCTGCTAGAAATGAAAAATGGCATTCCTGATACAAGGCAATTACTGTAGTTCCAGCCATCCAGTCAGGAGCAAGGTATAAGGGAATGCTTCCTGCATTTAATTTCCTACAAAATCACAGGTATTAATTACCCTGACTTTTCAAAAAGATGCTGCCTTTGACATTTGAACACATGCAGATTTTACAGAGGTTTGTAACCATCTGGTTTTTGAAAACTTATTCCGGTCTCGGTGACCTGAGTGAATAGCCATGCAGTGCAGCATTTAACTGCCAAGAGACAGAATAACTTTTTTCTTCTTTCATCCAAGATATTTAACAGCTGTAGCAAGGGAACAAACCCTGGTTCAGATAAGTCTGCTGACTTTCAACAGCAGTAACAATTTCTGTGGACATTAGCCAGGGGAAGTAAATAAGGAGCAGATTAAGAGCTCGCGACCATGCTGATTTTCTGATTAGACAGTAGAGGAGGTGGGTTAGATGATTAGATGTAGGTGAATCTTTGTGTGAATAATGAAGCATTGGGAAAATTGTGATGCACTGCAAGATTGGGAAGCACTATGGAGATTTTTTTTTTTTTCTCCTCAAAACTTAACACTTTTTCCAAAAGCGAAGCCTTTCCTAGAAGGACAGTGAGGCTAGTACAGCTGGCTGAGAGTTCTGCTCTTCCAAGTATTTGGAAGAAAATGTCTTTCTACTAGCCTAAAGTTTCTTCCAGTGAAAAAATACAGTCTCTAATTTCTCTTCATGTTATATCCCAAGCCAAGTTTCCATCTAGTTATTGTTACATAAAAGCATCTTGATCATTCTCCTAAGGTCAAAGCAGTAAGTCTACTGCATCTCTGTAGGCAACACGTTCTCCCCTGCAACCCACCTCTGAACGTGAGCCCAGCTCTACACACATCAGCCCTCACCAGCTGCTGCATGTCTGCTTAAATCTTTTTCTTTTCTCTAAGTAGGAAAATGTCTTCATCGGTCCTGCCCTGAGCATCCTTGGATAAGGCAAATTTCAAGTCTGTGCTGTGGTAGCCTCCTTGATGTATCACTGGCATGAGGCCTCCATAGATGCACTGCGAGCCGATACCGTGCTATGGCTGCTGCCAGATGTTAGCATCAGCAGCCAGGTACCCGGACACCAAAAGTCCTTGCTGCACATAACTGACTATCCCCCTGTCTCTCATTAGTGTTCCTCACAATTCTCATTTATGGTCTTTCCACCATACTTACAAGGGCCTAGCTCTTAATAAGCACTGTCACTCCAGTTATTATGCTTCAGATAAATACGTTGCAGTAATTAATAGAGAGTAACAATTTGATTTAAAAGATACTGGCTTGCCCCAGTATGAAAAATGACTTGCCTGTCACTGCAAGCTCCACTAGTCCTCTGTTAGATTGTACGTGCAGTTCACATGGGGAATTGCACAGAAATCCCTCATCAGTAAAATTGTATTCATTAGCCCTCAGTTTCAAAACGAAGCTGGTAAACCAACTTTATCTGCTGTCTGTGGGGTGAAGAGACTTTTGATAACAGCTTTTTAATTAGATGAGGCTCCTTAGCATCAGTATGCAGATAAGTGAAACTGCATGAATTACCTATACTTTGCAGCAATAGATCCTTTGATTTGGAATACGACAACAAAAAGATTTTAACATCAAAAGTATTGGGGACAGGGCTGCTTTTGAATAATAGCATTTGTATAAATTATAGCAGGAACAGCTGCAGCCGAGATGAATGCCTGTAAAAATGAGCCTGCTAGAAGTCTGTTCACATCAAGACCCAGAGAAATCCAGTGCCAAGTGACTATTAAAACTTCCAGCCAGTTCCCACTCAGATGGATAAGAGCTGCCTCACGCTCACTTGTGCTTATGGGACCTTGACTATAAAACATTTATCACATTTTCATCCCTTGTTAAATGATTTCTTCCAGGGGAGTTCTTTATGGGCAAGCATATCTAGTGCTTCCATATGCCAAGCAAGCAGGAAAAACTGCAGGAGAATGGAAAGACTGAATATTTCATACAGTCCCTGGTTGCACAGTTGTGTGCTTCTGGGGCACTCTGCAAAAGATACGAGGTTTAAATAAAGCTATTTCCAAGAAACTGGCTGCTAAGTTTCCCCTTTTGAACCTGCTAGTCACGTAACTTCTCAGGTGGGAAGTAACCGAGAACCTGAACTCAGCTCTTCCCACAGGAGCACTGAAACTGGGCTCCTGAGAAAACCCAGCTTCCTCACACCAACTCTTACTCACGCACTAGACTTGAGGCTCTCACAGGCTTTGCAGATGCAACACATTCCTTCTTTGCTGCTCTTTCCATAGAGAGAGGAGAAAAAGCAAGCTACGGGCCAACGAGATGACTGCAAAAGCACCTATGGGAATAGGACAGGATCTTACTCTTTGCCCCCAGTTTTGACAGAAGACTGCTTTTAATGCTGGCTTTGAACCTCCTATTTGCTAACACGTGGAGCATGGTAGAGTCTGGGCAGCCACTAAGAGAACCAGGAAATTGCTGCATTTGTATGGGCCTTTGAAGATTTTGATAGGCACCCATCTTTTTCCACAAAGTAAGTATACTCACACTCAATCATTAATCTGATTTACATTTTCCTTCAGTGGTTACTGTGTGCACCCCATGCTTCCCTCTAAGCCTTCTCTCATCATCTCCATGCTGTATGTGCAGATAACAGGCTTCTGGTACTCAAGGTCAGAGCTCTCATTTCCATGTTTGGAATGAATATATTCCATATATTCCAAGGGCAGCATTTCCAGGTCACTCGTTCATCACTGCCGCTGTCTCTGTCAGACTCTCCTAGCTGGAGGTAACCTTAACTATGTATTACTACCAGCACTGGTCTTCTGAAAACAGAATATAATGCCCCCACTGCAAAGCTCAGAAACTGTAACCTGGCGCAAACCCCGTGCCAACAGGGATTGAAGTCTTCCTGGGCAGAGTCAACCGCAAGGTCCCAAGGCCCAACTCTGAGGTCGTTTAGAGGGACAGAGCTCGCACAGTGGAAACATAACAGCAAAAGCTAAGCCATAGCCCTTATTATCTTCCTATCCACATACCAAATGGCTTGCACCATCCAGCCTAGCCTGGAAAGCCGTCCCCAGGGTCCCAGACCTGACAATTGCACCGGTTTCTCAGCTGTTCTGTGTAAAGAGAAAGATTAATGTGGTCTGAGGAAAATGAGGAGCCAGGCAGTTTCTAGAGGCTCCAGGAACTGAAGGATTTCTAAGGTCCAGGTGGGGACACGACTGGTTCTCAACCCTAAATGTCCTTAACACGAGTTAGGAAGAAAAAGCATCCTCCTGAGGTGGCATGAGGCTGCCCTTGTGCGGGCGGTACTGTCCTGCGATCGAGTAGAAAAATACCAGAGCTGTCTACAGGTTGTCTCCGCTCCCACGAAGGGAGCTGATAAGTGCGATACCTCGGGTCTGATCCTCCACTTGCTGTTGCAGAGTTATAGCACGGAGACCTGCTGCAGGAGAAATCAAGTGTGCCGAATTCCCCGGAGCTCTTCGCCTTCTCCCACCAGGCACCCAAGGGACCGGGGCCCAGCGCCTGCCAGCGCCCAGCCAGTACCGCCTGCCTTTGGCAGCACTCTCCTCCTGCTGAGGTTCAGTTAACAGGCTTCATTAACATGCTTCTGCCATGCTTCTCACGGAGCACAGCTTTAAGTTTCCTCTCGAGGCAGGTAAAGCCGGCTGCCACGTAGCATTTCATGGAGGCTGTTCGTGTCGTTACCAAGTTCCTTTGAAAATTCTGTAATACTCCCCTGTCTGCTCAACACTGAATTTTATGGGAAAAGAACTTGCCTGGGTTTGAAATAATTGCAGGGAGAGAGGAGGCAACCAGAGGAGCACACACCTTTCGGAACAAAGACTGCTATTTTGCATACCACACGGCATCATTGTAATTTAAATGATGTCAAGTGTAGCTCTTAGGATCTCTCTGCTCCAAGCAATAAACTTCCAGACAGTTTTAATATCATTCAGTTGTCAAACAAAGTAGTAATTTACATAATAGTGTACTACCATGTCTGTGAAAGTCCCGACTCTTTCATAAGGCTCCTTGGCATAACGCTTCTGCCTCTAGGAATATTTACATTATTTTATTCAGTATAATGCAGCTCTGTGGGTCCCAGCGGACTGAGCTGTCCCAAATGCATTATCCTTGAAACTCTGGAAGTCTTTTGTGCTTCTTTGACAGAAGAAATTCCACCATCTGGTCTCAAAAGACTCGCAGAAGCTCTCTACCGGTTTCAGCACATGACATGGCTTTTGCCCGCTGGCTTAGTCATGGAAACGGTTTGCATGTATTCTCCTGCTTCTCAGCAAGCAAGAGGTAATGAGCAGAAAAGGGAATAATTCAATCCTGAATTTGATTCCTATTCTGCACTCTAATGCTACTTTGTAATCCATGTTCCCTTTGCCTCCAAATGCGCTGGGGTTAAAGGGGTTTTTCTTCAAGCAGTCAATAGGGAGGTTTGACAGCACTGACCGCGTCTGATCCCAGCTGGTAGAGGGCACAGCAGGGCAACCACACCCCAGACAGCTGGCTTTTATTACAATATCAAGGAATTCAGAATCACAGAATCACAGAATCACAGAATCATATAGGTTGGAAAAGACCTTTAAGATCATCGAGTCCAACCATAAACCTAACACTGCCAAGACCACCACTACACCATGTCCCTAAGCACCTCATCCAAACGTCCTTTAAATACCTCCAGGGATGGGGACTCAACCACTTCCCTGGGCAGTCTGTTCCAATGCTTGATAACCCTCTCGGTGAAGAAAAATTTCCTAATATCCAGTCTAAACCTCCCCTGGCGCAACTTGAGGCCGTTTCCTCTCGTCCTATCACTTGTTACCTGGTAATTCGATTAACATCTGCATTCCAAGCATCCATAAGCTCTGCTCAGGCTTTTTTCTCCCCCAGCACAATCTGAAGACAATTTTTTTTAAAAAAAGAGTGCCTGCAAAAAGAGCTGAATTCTCTCGGGTGTGAGGAAGCAGGGTTTGCACTCACTCTGTTATTGCTATTTCAAGGTTTGAGGGCAGCGTGGGCCCAGGTGCCGCGCACACATGCTGCGTGAGAACCTCTGTTGCGCTGAGCAAGTATTGCCTGGGAAAGGTTTGTAACGGATGATGTAAAACCTGAGGAACTCAGGGGCAAGAGGAGATTATATGACCTGTTGTGACTTTGTGAAGGTCACACATGGTGTTTGCACAAATCTCAGAGCCTTGTCCCCCCAGCCTGTTTTAAAACCCCAAAGAATTCTGTTCTTTACTCAAAATGGTGGTATCTCACTTTGATTGAAATTGTGCACTGTGATACTGTGCATCGGAACTTGCTTATCCCACACAGAAGCAACTAAGTTCCTACAAGCAAAACCTGCTTTGTGAGATGCCTAACTTGGTTGCCTAGAGTTTTACAAAAGCATCTTCTATTTTGGTAAGTATATGACCTACAAACTGCTCTGGACCAGTTTCCAGGAACCTCAGCTAAACCCAAGTTTGAAGGACAGGCTGCTGCGTCTGCCACTTCTGCACCGCATTATATCAGGAAGAATACAGTGACCCTAAACACAGTTCTGCTTCACGTATAGCAGAACAAGGAGGATAGAAAACAAGATGCTTTCCCACGTAGAACTACTTTTGAATGTATACACTGAACAGCGTAACTATGCCAATAACGTCAGTGACTGATCCTTAGGTCAAAAAAATAAAACATTCTTCTCAGTGGTATAGGACACCAGCTTCATATGGTAGAGCAGCTTCACAGAACACATTCAAGTTCTCTTCTGTGTCAGAGGATCTCAAGAAATACCATTTCATTGCAGTTCCCCTTACCTCTTAATGAGTACTCCACACCTTTTAGTTAAGCTGCATACACCTCAAATATAACCTAAGAATAAAGAAAGGGAATCACCCAACCTGAAAGAAGGATAATCTGAGACAAAGCTTGAAGACTGGAATACACAGCAATAAAATGAGGATATGCCTGGAAGTCTTTGTGTTTCAACCAGTTGTTTTTATCTTGGCTGCGAGGTCTGAGTCGTGGGAACATCCAGCCGTTCACGCTGCTTCTCTTTCCACTTGAACGTTACCACTAGGACAACCCCCTCCCCATCTCCCTCAAAAAGCTACCTTTCAGCTTGTGAAAAATCATCTAGAACACTTATAAAACAGGGCCTGCCCGTCATCAGCCAAGAACAGCTCCATTGCAGAATTACAGCTTAGCTATCTCTGTGTTTACTTTGATGAAAACCTAATCCTTGCTCTTCTCTCAGTAGGGCTGTCTTGGCTCAGCCTCTGTGCTCTGAATCCAAGTACCTGCAGCTCACCACTTTCCAGTATGTATGTTGTTTTGTTAGGTGTACGCTGAGCATTTTAAGAAGTACTGCAGTCATTAATGAACAGAATTTTAATCTGCTGTCATCTAGTCATGTAAATGGGGGGGCTTTTTGCTTCTCTGCCATTAAAACCCCCACCTCACGCTTCATATTGGCTTCCAGGTATCATAATTGCTGGTCTTACATGTAGAATATTATTTTACAGTATACTACATCTTGCTCAAGTCAGTCTCCAGTTAAAGAAGCTGAAGCTAAGTCCTCAGTCTAAAGTTAAATGAAGCCATATTTTCATTTTCTTCATTGCATAGCATCACTCAATCACACAGGCATATAACCAACTTTAGGAGAAAGACATCTTAAAATGCCCAAAGGTTTTCAAAACCAGGACAAATAAAGCCAAGACGACAAAAGAAAAGACATCTTTTACAAGACCCAGACAACCTCAACACTAGGAATACTAAAATGTCTCAGCCCCTGTCCCTTTAATTCAGCCCTTACCACCAGAATAGTGCTTTAAGTAGTACAAATATTTTTTCTCATTTTGATATTTCTGACAGGTTCCTTTACATTTAGCACTGAGCAGACACAGACTAAGACCAACCATCCTTGAAAGTGAACTGAATTTGTGTCTTCAGGATATAAATATCTCCTAAATCCCAGCGTGGATTACCCATACGAGTAAGTGGCAAGAATCCTCATCTAAGTAAAATCATCTACTTAGAATGAAATTCTCTCTTTGCCAGGGAAACAGGAGTATTTATTTCAGTGTGATACAACTTCTTTCCTTTCCATCCCTTCCATTCTCTTTTCCTTGGAAAGGTGGGAGATCACAAGGGCACTCAGACTCCAGTTTCCTGGATACGCTTACGCATATGAAAAAAGTGATTCAAAGTTCACAGTCTTCGTACATCAGAACGTCAGCGTCAGAATACACTGTAGAAAAAAACCCCTATCTTGAAATAAGGATTTTAGCCCTTCCTTACATAGCCAGAAAATATACTGTAGTAATGTTCTTTTTTCTTTTTTTTTTTCATCTCTTGCTGTTTGTGGAGATGGCAAAGGTGAAACTGGTGCAATTATTAAATAAAGATCGTGTTTTAGATATTTTGCAAGGTCACCTAAACCTTGGAATAGCTGATGATTCGGTACAGACAGAAATAGATGAATCAACATGCAGTCATTTTTCAGAATGTTCAACTATGAATTGGTGATTAACCTTTGAAACATACTATGAAGAAAAGCGGCTGATTCTCTATCTCATTGCCTTCAAATCAAACCTGCTCATCCTTCTATAACACATGCTATAGCCAAGACCAAGTTATTGTGTTCAGCACAGGACTATCTGTCTGAAATTCTTCAATCCTATTCTTTGTAATAGAAGAGACCACATAAGCGTATAATCTCTTTCAGCTGAAACTCTGTCAACCAGTGGATAACATTTCTAGTACCTACAAGCCAATATTTTAGTGTCCAACTCACAACCTTCTGCTGCATTTTAAGAAAAATCAAACATCATGCTTTAATACCATCTGGAAAAATGACAGTTTGTTGCTATTGCCACATTCTAGGCCTCTAGAAACAGTGCACTTGTCTCTAATCCTGAAATTTTCTAATACTTCTTGTCAAATCAGATAGATATCAACTTCACCTAGGTGGGAATCATTCCAGTTGGCAGCCAAAGAGAAGCTGCACTGACAGAATCCCAGAAGCTGATGATTAGACAGTGAACAGAATAGTGGGAGCAACACCAAACACTGGCAAAAAGCACTATCCGTCCTTTGTAAGTGGAGAGAATGTTATTCCATGAACGGCAAACCGAGGATATTCCTCAGTGGCACGTGCTGGTTTTTGCTCTACTTGGTCTTCGTGGAAATACAACAAAAAATTCAGATTTGTAATGAAGTATGAGGATTAGTCCTTTATACGGTGAATTCTGTAAGAGGGAAAAGTAACCTTGGTATCAAAACAATTCTCCAAAGTTGATGAAAATGACAGACTGTCACCACCATCTCAATCATGTTTGTGCACTGCTTCCAACTGCTGTCAGAAAACCAGTGACAAGCTCTTTTCAGGTCCTATAAACCTGGGTTTCCACTCTGTCAAGTGGCTTTAGATCTAAGCCTCTAGCTTGCAAAACTCAGTTGGTTGAACAGAAAGATTTACATAGCTGCGTAATACGAAAGTGAGGAGGAGATCAGGTTTCTGGAAAATATGTATTTTTTCCAAACCGGGAACGTGTAGTACATCCAGAAGTTACTTGTAATTAACTCAGAATTAAGAGGAGGATGTGAACTGGTTGAACAAAGGCAGGGTTAGGAACAGAGAAATCTCTGAAAGTGTATCCTATCGTGACAGAGAAAACAGATCCACAAAGCCCCAAAAAACCAAAATCAGGACTGAACCCAAACTTATTCAAAATTTAATACCCGGATGCTTAAGTCCCACTCTAGGACCTTCTCTGATGAATACCAGCTAGCTAGCAGTGTCTGGCTCCAGAGACCCAATTAATACACTTCTCCAGCTATGTGTGGCTATCAGTTTGACTTCTGTAGTTACTGATGAGTACAGACAGACACTTTTTATTGGGCATCAGACACCAAAGAAAATTTGTAGCCTTTTTTTTTTAATCCATACCTCCTTCTGAAACAATTTATATAGGGGCTTTAAAAATGTGGCAAATGCAACAAAGGATAAAACTGCAGAATTCTTTATTAGATGACTAACCCTAGTGGGTGGTCATTAAGAGTAGTAGCGAGTCTGTCCATAGGTGTACTGATACGGTGCTCTAGGCCTTGCTATTGTTTATTTTGGAAAAAAACCAGATCTGGCAAGTACCCTTGACATACCTGCTACATCAAACGCAGCCTTCTGGGACAGCGGCCAGAGTGAAGGATTTGCTTTCTACTTGACCTTGAAGAAGTCACTTGACCTTTGAGTAACCATACCAGAAAACCAGGTTAATAGAAGAACTTTAATGAGAACCAGATGCTGTGTCTGAACTGAATTTTCATGAGTTCATGAATTATAGAAACCCTAGCAGCAGAGGTGGTATCAAACTTATAATTCAATTTCAGTTGATGTTTCAGAGTCCTGTTCCAGCATACAGAGATCCAGTGGGAATCTCAACAACTTTGGTGAGTTCTTCTTTTTGTTACATTTGAATATAAAATAATTCACTGATTTGCTTCACACCTCAGATAAGAAATCTCTAGGTCTGATTCTTCTTCACCTGTCCCAGTGGGCAGTGGGTAGTCCCATATGAAAATATCCTTATTATGGCTAGGTACCATGTTTCACCAGTGTATATGTGGTTAAAGAAAGTACAGTTGAAAACCAGCCTGTCTCTGAAATCATGCTTAGCCTTGCTTGAAGCTTCCCCCGACTTTGCTGGATGCTTTAAAAAATACAGCCAATCTACAAAATATTAAAGGCAGCCACTAAATAGCCTTTTCGTGCCTTTGGTGGAAGATTTTAAAAACCATCCCACCCCCGTTATCTTTTAGCAGCTGTTAGTGACTACAGCAGGTGGGAAACACTTCTGTCTGTAAAACTTGTGCTATGTAATTTTGCTGCCCTAAAATGAGAGAGCGTGTGTGCACGCGGAAACAAAATGCAAAGTTCTTAGCTTATTCATCTTTCTTCTTGTCTGGCTAACTGACACTGCGTGCAACGTGCAACACATCAGCATTGAGCCCTTTTACTTAAGAACCAGGCAGGTACTGGAGCAACCCAGGACCCTGTCCGATAGCACCATCTTCATTTGGCTCTTCTGTCTCAAGCGTTGCTGGTTGAAAAGGCAGCCGTGTGCAGCAGATGGCCCGATGTGCTTCAATACACTCGCGTCGCATGCGATGCCGTGCATCGGCTCAAAGCCTGCAGTTCCAACCTCAGACCTTGCAAGCCCAGCACTGTCTCCTAAATTATTTATTTCTCAGATCAGGCTTAATAATGATGTGGGGAAGAATTTGGTTTTGTGATGAAGAGTGATTTAACGGCGCTAACAGTATGCCTACAAGCTTTGTCAGGGCTATTCAGCACAGAGGTGAACACTCCGCTGCTCTGTTAATGGTTATGGGTAGTTAGTCATCAGGCATTAACCAGCTGTCATGAATAAAATCTCTGCAATCTACCAATTTCTAGACATGTAGCAAAGTAGTCTGTGCTATGGACAAAAATACTACCTTCTGGACCAGGTGACAGGAGCACAAGATGTTGTGGTTTACTTTGGTTTTGTTTGCTGAGACACTGGCATTCTTGTTGTTTGGATCAACTCTAATGAAACACCTGCTAGGTTTTAATTAAAATAAAATGGAATGCAGTTGCATGAACAGGTGGAAGGAGAAGATGATATACCATACAGCTCAAATCCCTCCATGTGTTCAGAGACTTTGCAAAGTCCCAGCCATCACATCCATAAAGCAGCGATAGAGTGTGTCAAGAACATTTTGATTGTGCACACGAGTCTGGTTAAAAAGGCATCTACTTAGTCAGAAAGATAATATTCAACCAGCCTTATATTACATCCAGGTAATGACTGGTGTAATGGTTTCTTGCTTCTGATGTACTACATGGTGATATTTTCCAGTTGTGAGAAGCTGGACTATTCAAAATCATTCACAATAAAATGTCAGACATCAAAACAACAGCCAGACATCAAAATACATGAAGCATATAATGAGCATGATCGTCAAAAAAAAAATCCCGATTACAACTCCTAGCCTGAGCTTTCTCCCCATGCTTTGTTGCAGAGAGCCGTCCCCAGGAGGCCCGAGGCTGTGCACCTCTAGCCAAGTGCCAAACAGAGCAGGGCAAGGTTAGCCATTTCATTTCATATTTTGTTGAGGCGTAGAAGAGAGGTGGTGCTCTTCAATATACCTCTGCCTCTTGAACTTGGCACGAGGTTAATTGCCATCTGTATGTGGCAAGAAAAGGGAAGGAAATGAAGAGCTGGAGTCATGCCCCACACAATCCTGGCCCTGGCATAAGAGAGAAAGTAGGCAGTTGTGAAACGTGCACGGTGAGCGGCTAGTGTAAGAGCCAGTTCTAGTGCTATCGTTTATGGACGATTTAAGTTTTGAATGACATAAGTGAACTTACTGGGCTAGAAAATGTAGCCCTTTGCCAAGGAACGCTTAATACTGATTGCTTTAAATTAGGTCTGTCCTTTAAGCATTGGCTTTTTATGCATTCACTGTCAGTGAGCCTGTAAGTGTTCATCCATTATTACTTGGTGGGTACTTCCCTCTAGAACTGTAGTTCTAGAACACCACCACCACAAAACCAAAAAAAACCATATGAAATCTGAAAGGCACTCCCATTTTGCTGAGGAGAAACTCATGTCATGAACTTTTCCTGTTGCAAATAAACTACTTCAGAAGCCCTAAGTGTGCATTGTATTTGTCAGTAGATAGAAGCTATTTAGAGCTTGAGTTATTTTTCTTTAACAAACTTTTCAGTCTATCAGGTTGAAGAAGTTCAATGTTATAAAATACTTACAAAATACTTACCCAAGAGAGGCTTTCTGTACCTAAACATCTACTATTTTCTGAGATACAACGCAAAAACCCTTTCTGATTTTTGCTTTCAAGATAACAAAAGTCCTCTAAGGACTAATGATTTGTCAAATTTCAGTTCGATATCAAAGAATAGGGGAAAGCACGTAGCATGCTGCATTCAAAGGAGCTCTTCATTTCAAGTAACTCCAAGGATTGTAATTGCGTACAGCAAAAGGTAATAGATGGATCTGGAAGTTTGACCTGCTAGCTACACCTGCTAGTCCTGTTTGCTGTATTCTTTCTACAGTGGGTTGATTACTGGTTGTCTCCTGTAAAAAAGATTTTTCTGACATGCTCAACTCCATAATTTGGAAAAATGTCTGCAGTTTGTGCTTTGATTTAGAAAATGAAGCAGCAATGGTATTATAAAAGAACTCTGTAGAACAACACATAGAACTTGGGGAAAGTGTTGCTGAGAGATGCAATCCAGGGCACTGCTCCCAGGCAATGGGTCATGAAGCCTAATGTCCTGGTTTCAGCTGAGATAGAGTTAATTTTCTTTATAGTGGCTGGTATGGGGCTGTGTTTTGGATTTGTGCTGAAACCAGTGTTGATAATACAGAGATGTTTTAGTTGTTGCTGCACTGGTCAAGGACTTTTCACCTTCTTGTGCTCTGCCAGGTGCAGAAGAAGCTGGGAGGGGACACAGCCAGGACAGTTGATCCAAACTGACCAAAGGGCTATTCCATACCATATGGCGTCATGCTCAGCATGTAAAGCTGGGGGAGAAGAGGGAAGGGGGGGACGTTCGGGGTGATGGCGTTTGTCTTCCCAAGTCCCCGTTAGGCGTGATGGAGCCCTGCTTTCCTGGAGATGGCTGAACCCCTGCCTGCCCATGGGAAGCAGTGAAGGAATGCCTTGGTTGGCTTTGCTTGTGTGTGCGGCTTTTGCTTTCCCTATTAAACTGTCTTTATCTCAACCCACGAGTTCTCACTTCTACCCTTCTGATTCTCTCCCCCACCCCACCGGGGGGGAGGGAGCAAGCGGCTGGGGGGGGCTCAGTTGCTGGCTGGGGTTAAACCACGACACCTAATGAGGCAACAAGCCCAACAGAAGCTGGTAATTGAAACAATTTCAGAACTGTAAAAACAGTTTGGAGACAGCAGAGCGTTAGGAAGGAAGAATGACCTTGGTACGAGCCAGATCCTCACCTCACCCAAACACGTGCTGCCCTATCTGAGGACAAGGAAGTCACTGGATCTAATTACTTATAGCAGATAATTCAGCACATTTAAAAGCATCTATCTGCGTGATTTCAGCCCATGAGATAATCCAGTAACAAAGCCCTTCAGAAGATGGGTTGGTTCTGATCTCCCATGTTGAGGTCTATTTCTGTAACTTTTCTTATAACAACTTCACCTTCCATATAGAGTTTTGGCTTGAATTGCGATTTTTGGACAGATCGCCCACGCTGCACTAGCAAAATGTGTCTTTGCATAGTTTAAAGCCATGTTTTCTTTCACACTCACTCTGCAGTCTACTTTTGTAAATCATTTCTTTCCTGGCAGCTACAGGGATTGATTTTCTACTGGTTCAGATGCAAAAAGTAATGTTTGATCTAGAAAATCCATTTAACAAGTTTTTTTTTAATCGGTTTATGCTGTCACAAAACGTAATACACATTCTTACATGACAGGGTTTATTTTTGAATGTGAATCACCTCCCCCATTAAACAAGAGAAGTTTCTCTCTCAAGGAGCCTTAAAAACAATGATTAATTATGAAGTTGCAGACTCTGATAGGAATTAAGTTCCTAGATAAGATATCTTTAAAGATGTGGGCCTGTGTTATTCAGGATCTGTAACGTCCTGACCTGCCTGCATTTGCTGTACTCATGCGTGCTTTGTATAACCACTACGTCGAAACTCTACAGCACTCTGCATCCGCTGGTGTCACAGTTATTTACAACACAGAGGAAAAGGCAGCCAGACTTTTGTTCCTTTGTGGTCGTTGGCTGTGATGATTTGTGAAGCCAAAAGTTCAAGAACAGAAAGAATCAGGGAAAATAATAGTCATGGGACAAGAGAGAAAGGGCAGGGAAGTCCAGCAGATAATTGCACTTTTTGTGATGTGTTATACCTGACACTAACTCTGCATTTCTGTAAAAGTGAAAGGACATGAAGCCACAAAAGCAAACACACCTCACATTGCACAGAAACAGACACAGATCTTGTTCTTATTAGACAAGAAGGTGGCCAAGGTATACAAAAACACATGGGCAGAGGTAGGAGCAGAGAGAGCAAAAAACTGAATACTGGGTCTGAACTCACTTTTATGGCATTTACGCTACCAAAGTTCTTGTGGTAATACCTATAAAGCAGAATGAAGATCTGAGGCTTTGCAAAGCAGCCTGAATT
Source organism: Mycteria americana (assembly GCF_035582795.1). NCBI lineage: Eukaryota > Metazoa > Chordata > Aves > Ciconiiformes > Ciconiidae > Mycteria > Mycteria americana. The sequence goes on from NC_134377.1 coordinate 15,368,637, forward strand.
TTGGATTTTATTAAGTACCATTGAAGTGCATTTAATCACAAAGGCACCCACTGTTCTGGCCTGAGGGGAAAAAAAAAAGGCAATTGCCATCTCTTATTACACAAACATTCGAGCTAATCCTGTACGGGGTCTCAATCAACAACCACACACAGATGCTTCAAAGAAAGCCAGAGAAGCTCCACAGTAGACAATTATACAATAGTCTAGCGTAGACAGAAGTACTTTCTAACACAATTAATGCTGCATTTTTTGCCCAGGAGCCTGACAATCTATACAGCACCAAACCAGATTTCTATGTAACTGAAGAAGGATTTAGTATTTAAATGACAGTGAAAACATAAGACAAGTTGTGTCGTCAATGCCACAGGTAAAAGGGTAGTGCATTTGCACGGGTTGCATCTCTCCACGCTCTGGAGTGGATTACAGAGATAGCTAATCCAGTTCCCAGTATAAGGACAGACTCATCTGGAAGACCACTGAGCGTGGTTTTCTTCTGAGGTCCACAGATAAAACCATACTTGCATCACAAGTTTATATATTTATATTATTTATAACATGTGCAAGCAGATGCCTCCGGCTTCTTTGCCGTGTGAACTCTGTCAAGCCGGTAACTTTTCAAATACCTTCTAAAAGAGTTTAATTTATTTGCTTGTACACTCATTGCAAACAGCAGGGAACACTGTGGATTCCCTTAACAGCTCCTTTAGCATCCACAAGAGTAGACTACAATAAAAACTACATATTTTCACATTTCACTGAAACAAGCCAAACTTTTCCAGTAAAAAAATTTAAGCAAAGTTTAACTAAGAAAACACTTGCTCATGCACAGTTGGATATGAGCTCATGTCAATTAGTCACGTGGTCTGCACCAAAAAGGCAGTGACATTTAAACGTCAGTAATTGTGTACCCATTTCTCTTGGCTGGTGCTGGTAGGCTAGGCACTCCACCAGCTCATTTTCATCATTCCTTCTCTGGTCCTGAGGAGCAGAAAACTAATGTTTTTTTCTTTAGGAACGAAAAGCAATCCTGTGGAACAAGACAGCAGCATGAATAGCTGCAGCATAAATCCTCAATGTGGTTGCAAGATGTTGTTTTCCTAATACTACAGTTTCTACATCTGCACAGAAGAACTCCAGCCAGTTACACGAAAAAAAAAAATCAAAGTTCTATTTAATTATTTTTTTATAGGCTTCTGAACGCACATTGCTTCCATTCTGTAATTTGGTCTCCTGAGTACCTTAAGTTTAAGGTCTTACTAGGTTAAAAAAGAAAGGCACGTATAACCTATTGGCTCTTTGATGATGAAAAAACCCCACTTTTGGACTCTACTTGAATACATAGTGTTCCTTTGTGGGCAAGTTCTGGGATTTGTGGGAAGCACGAAGGGCTGCAAACGTTTCACAGGTCAGAGATTAAGTTTACCTAGCAAGACTGAAGTGGTTTAAGATACTTTGCCAGTGAAGATTTTATTCCCTTCTCTCAACCGCTTTAATAACGGCAGTGAAATGAGCCCCCAGCGTGCCTTGTCACTGACCTATCAAGCAAGTTTAGTAAGCTTTCCTCTTAAATATTATATTGCACAGGGCCTTGAGACATCTTTTTCTATTTATAACCTGTCTCAGTCTGGGCTAGCCCCTTCATATGTTGTGTCTGTATTCCTCTTCCAGTCCCATTCTTCTCTTCCCAGAGATACAAACTTGGAAGCTGGACCTCAGGAGTGCAGGCAGCTCCTGCCTTCCCTAGTGAGCTCAGCGTGAGCTTTACTTACACCACTGCTTCCCAACTGCATTGAAAAAAACCCCACCAATCTCTTCAACACTTGCAATTCCCAAGCCTAACACTTCATTTTACTAAATCAGAACAGATTGCCCTACTTTTTACATCCTAGTAATTGTCCATTAATAAATCCTACTCCTGCTCAGCCTTATCCTTCAGTTATCCAGCAGCATCGCCGGCAGCAGCAAGATTCAATTCAAAATTGTTCCCAGGAGGGCAATAAGTAGTAAGCAAGCTTTTGCCCTTGGCAGGCATCAGTGATAATAGCAAGTGGTAAGGTGCTGACCTACATCCATCTCACAAACACATGAGCTAAAGAAAGTCTCAAATGGTAGCACTTTGATCTGCCTTTCAGCCCCAGTCTGTTCCCATGTATCAGGGTATCATGTATTTGGAATTAGAGCTAGGTTGTTTTTCTTCTAGTGCCATTAGTTTTGGGACCCAGGGAAACTGTGCCGGGTAAGTAAAAAAGCCAACAGTTTCTGGGCTAACCAGTCACTGACCATACTTGGCTGTAGAGAGGAGCAAGGGCGAAGGAAGATCACGCGTCTGAGGAACAACATTACAAACCTGGACTAGGAATCAAGGGAGGTGTGAAGGGTGAGAGGGGCCTGGCGCTGCAGACACACACACGTGCACCCTCCAGCAGCGTCTGAGGTGTTTAGAGGGCAGGGGAATACTGTTCCCTGGACGGTGACTCCTGTTCCAGAGCAGAGGGAATTAGCGTGGCCATGGTTTTCCACAGAGGTCTTCTATAGCTGCCTTCGTGGTGGTACAGAGGCACGCTGCCTGTTAAACTGCCTTACTATCTGCTTATCTAACTCTCTTCATGCTTATCAGTCAAAAGTGCTGAAGGTCCAGCGGCCTCGAGTAAGGGCCACTTCAACATTAATTAGGTTTTGTTCCCTTTGGACCATCCAACACAAGAGGGGTCATGCTTGGGGGCCTCTTTTGCTTAAACTGAAGTATTCTTTGTCCTGCAGAAGTTACAACTGAAACAGAAAAGAAGCTTCACGTTAAGCCATGGCTTGAAATTTTTCACAAGTCCTCTCGTGGTGCTCGCTGTCACCTACACTTCAGAAGCATCAAGCCACTGGAAGATGCAGAATGCAAGCTCTGCCTATGAAACGGACGCTCAGGGAAAGACAGCGCTTCCTTTGACGTAACCCAGTGCCTCTGTGCCCCTCCGCTATGGCACGTAGAGAGCAAGAGATACAGAAGCGGCAGATTCTTTGCAACTCCTTGCCCTGGTTCTAAACGTGAGCACCCTGCTCTCCCACGGATGAGCTTTTCCTTCTGTAAAATAATTGTTTAGCAGCTATTTAAAAGTTTGCTTTGTTATAACTCTCTTCTCTTTCTTTGTCCTCCCTTGGGCAAATGATCTCCTTCTCTTAATTTGGTTTCAGCAGCTTCCAGAAGAAAACCTTTAAAGGGGTACCAAGACCTGCGCATTCATCCTGGCTCCTTCAAATCTATTTAGACAAACTGATTGCAGGTTACGGGAGGACAAATCAATTTTAGTTAAAAGACAACTTCATTCTGGACTGTATTTATCTAAAACAATCAGAATAATCCTGATTTAAAACAAAACATTTTTCCCTGAGGTAGTAAATAACTCGTACGAAAATGGTTAAATACTGCGTGTTCACAAAGCCAAAGTCTCTATCCCATTCTCAGAGTCTCACTGGAATTTTTATCTAAATTGTTCAGAGTCTAGAAAAGAAGTTACAAACCGAGTTCCGATTGGGAAAGTTGAGCTCTTTTTTCCAAAGCTGAGAGGTGATAATAAAGAGATAATATTTGCTTCAGGGAAAAAGCTTTGAAGCAAGTGTCGCCCATTTGATCAGCATGCTCTCTACTTTGTCCGCCTCTCCTCCTTTAAAAGGCTAATAGAAATAATTTCTTTAGAGACTGCACACGACGATAAGTGCAACAGACTTGTAGACCCCTAGTGAATGTGCTTATCGGCCACTTTCAAAGGGCATGGAAATGAACTAACTCCTCCCGACTTCACCAGCAGACTGGGAACAATTCAAACACTTTGGCCCTGCTAGCATTAGATTTGCACATCCATGGCAAAAGGAAGGGTTTCAGCAACATGTATTTATATTTCCTTTCCTACAGTCTCAACAGGGAGTGCAAGTTGGTTTTTATCTGCTTTGCAGCACCTCCCAGAGAGGATTTTTGAAAAAACTGTTAAAAACCCAACTTCTTGAGCAATTCATTCATCCACCTGACTGGTGCTAAATTATCACTTTCTATTTCAAATAATGATATTTAAGAGAAAATGACAGAGAGAGCCTGTGAAGAGGAATTTATCAAAGGTTCTTAAGAGTAGGATCACATTTGCTATAGAAATGCCTTGTCCCAGGACAAAACAGGTGGGCAGAACCCTCTCTCATAAACTGAACTTGACAGGTATTGCCACCAGCGGAGTTGAGCGTACGGCTGCAGGTCCCTGTGCGCTAGCGCTACACTAGCTATTCCGAGACATGACTGGCTATTCCGAGACATGACTAGCTATTCCGAGACATGACTAGCTATTCCGAGACATGCGGTGCAGCAACATTTAGATTAGATTCTTAATTTAATTCACTCTACCTCCAAACAGATTTTGCAGCTCCTACATACTTAGGTGAATGCATCCAATAAAAGCAGCCTGCTCCTGGCTGTTGGCAAGAGGTTTGCTCTTCTTGGGTAATACTCTTCTTCTCTGGCCCGCTGCTGCTTTGTGTTTGCAACTGCTTAGCCCAGTTTCTGTGGCACTAGTCAATTCTATCACCTATTCCTCCAAAGGACTATGTCAAGATGATTGTGTGCATCCAGTGGCATCCCAGACAAGCTGACTGTAATTATCTGGCTAATTTAATTTTTCCAGGCATTTTCTATTATTTTACCCCAGAGCATTTATAATCATTGTCTCATATTTGTATGCAGAGAAGAGATAAAGAACCCATGAAAAATTAAAGTGTCTGATGCTCCCAAAGTAGACCTGAAATTGTGAAGCTTTCCCAGAGAAACTACTGTATTTGCTATGGCACTGAAGCTCACAAGATGTTTCCCCTAGAAAGTATTACACTCTATTCATTTAAACTAAAGGTCATGCTGAACTAAATAAGAAAAACGACTAAAGATGATCAGTGGGAAAGTGGCACAGAGACCCGTATTCCGTCCACCACACAAAGGACTCTTCTGCTGAAGGCTGCTGTATTTATGCGCTTCTTTTCTCACTGGTGAATGTCACCATTCCTAAGCAGAGCAGCTTAGCGGCAAGCTCCAGGCATCGATTTCCATTTAATTGTTGGAAGAGGGAAGGCGAGAGGGGGGGGGGGGGGGGGGCGGAATAGAAAAGGGCAGTAGGGAGAGAGATTGTTTTTCAAAAATCAACAAGGTACAACAGGGTGACCAAACCGCGCAGAAACACAGTCATGGTGCTGGCAGCCCTGCAGTTGCTCCTTTTGGTACCTCATGCTCTCAATCATCCCCTTCACGTATTCTCCAAAAGGTGTAACTCTGCTTACCATTCGTGTTTACTTTTCAAGCTCTATTTGTCTTAAACTAATCTTGGCAAGATGATCTTGAGATCAAAGAATAATTAGGATGGGGCTCATAAAATAGGTTTATGATTTATTAACCACTGATTGTGCCTCCTCAGATTCACCGCTAACATGTCACTAGTCCAAGAATTTGGCTTTTATTCTGTGGTGTCAATCAGGACACTCCTGAAGGGCTTTGTGAAGAAGAGTGATGTTTTGCATTTCAAAGTGTTAAAGGAGAACAAATAGAAATGACAGACACAGCTATTAGACACAGCCTTTGTCACTCATTAGCACAATGTTCTGGTAGGAGTCCTCTCCGGGCATTTTATCCTATGGAAACGCTTGCAATGCTGTGGTCTTCCCTGGGCCCCAATGAAACTAGAAAACCCAGCAAACAAAAACCACAGCCCCACGCCTCAGCTGCAAAACCAAACCTCCCTCTGTTTAAATTCAGTCCTAGCCAGTAAACTCAGCCCTATTTTAGGTGCTAAAACATGACTAAGTGCTTAACCTGAAGTTGCCTGCATTTTAAAGGTTCTTAGTGCCTCTCTTTGTAGAAAATAAAACTGTCAGTCTTTCAGCTCTCGGTTAATTGAAAGGGGGTCGGCTATGCAGAAAGCGTTCTGCTGAGGCAGAGTCAGCCGTGCTCTAACCACTGCAGGGAGCCGTGCAAGTCTGGGAAATAGTGTTCTATCGGACAGCGCTAATTGATCAACACGAACCTTGCTGAGTCCGGTATTTCCACCGCTGCTTGCGATATTACTGTAACGCAGCAACCTTGTAATAGCTATGTTACTGCTTTCAGCACTAGCTTACATACTTTGACGCAGGACTTATTTTACTAAAAATAAAACCGTCCACCAAGACAACGTGCCATCACATTCTCCCTTTGGGAAGCTACAGAGCTTTGGATATTTTTAACTATCAGAAGAACATCAATACACAAGAATTCCTGCATGCAATGGCTCTGAATGGAAACAATGCTGCTTTACGGATGTGGTTGTATAAATATTTCACAGATTAACTCTTTTTATTAATCTTTGCTAGCCAGTTCTCCGCAAATGAGTTACACCTGCTCCTGAAGTATTGTTTTTCAGAAGTGCTGCTTTATTACAGGGGCCTGATTAGGGCTTACTGCAACTAATGGAAAAGTTTCCACTGACAGCTTATTTTTGCTGGGTCAGTTTCAAGTGTTTTAGCAATAAACCTGCCCAATTACATAGCCTACTGTCTAATTTTGGAAGACTGCATTTGAGACAAGCAATAATCAGCCAACCTCAATATTTCACAATATCCAGTGAGTAAACTGTGTAGTTAATGCCTTTAGAAAAAGCCCTTAGTGTCATTTAGTTCTTACAATGGGAAAATTGGTTCTTTCCTGGCAATGAAAAACAGAAGAGAAAAAGATCTTATAAGCCTATAATCAAAAATACAAAACACATCCTTGGAAGAGAGTTGCAAAGGAGACAGTTTTTCAGGCAATGAATGTAAGCACCAGTTCAGAACACAAGCAGCTACAGAAAATCAATGCAAAGGCTGAACACTTCTCTTGACACTTTTCCTTTTCTGAATGGCTCTCATAAATTAGTTTTTTAGCTTCTTGGAGTGCTTTGCTTCACAAAAGATTTAGAAGCGTCTGGATCCAACATTCCAGTCACTCCCCAGAAGATAATGTACTTGCTTATCCCAAGAAGAGTTATATAGAAAGCAAATTAAAAAAATGCAAGATCATATCAAATCAAGGAGAGTCAGTCTCAAATATTAATGCCTCATGTCATAAAGGTACAAAATTATAAAAACACTCCCTATAGGCAACTGAAAAAGCAGCAACTTGGCAAGCAATCAAGAAAACTGCAGCCCTGGTTTATAGGTCTGCTTGAGCTGGCTCAGCAGAGGAATGAGGCTCCTGTTCCACGGAGTACGTAAATGCGTGCATAAATCCCATGGTTTCTAACTGGATGCAGCCCTTGCTTACACATTTTGTGTCACAAGGGTACCAGGGAGGTGAACAAGACTCTTCTGGTAGGCATTCCAACTGGTCTAATCCAGATCATTCATCTGGATTAGACCAAAAAGCTCAATGTTTAGAGCAAATTCATTAGTCGGTAGTCTTGGAAATGTCACATCATCAGTTTTACTTGTACCAAGTTCTGTTCCTGTGCTAACAACTCCTAGGTCACAGAACTAGAGATGTCAAAGCTGATGTAGGAACTTTCCTACTCGGATCATGAATTAATGAAGAAGTCATACTGTTTCTGGGAAAGTGATGCTGCTGCACCACCACTTATATTTGACAACTGATGAGGACAAGTTCACGCACAGAAGGCGCATCTACCAGTCCTCCCCCAATTCTACATGGGCAGGGTGGGACAAAATTCCAGTAAAAATGTCAGCTTCCCTGAAAAATGGCATGATGGAAATAAGCGTTTAATTGCAGAAGGTGCTATTTTGCCTAATTACTAGTACAACATAGGCACAGAATTTTTTCAGTTACCCCTTTAGTGACCAAATGACTTGTGCTCACTTAAAGCTAAACCAAAACTGCCCAGCCAGGCTGCAGTGTTTCAAGGCTTGAAGAGAGAGGAAGAAGTCGCCTATTACTTAGCAACTTGTTCTAATTTGTAATTATGCTCATCTTTTAAAATAAAGGTGTATACACCCCATTTTAAATTTATTTGGATTTCTTCTTCAGCTCTTGGGCCTTTCAAATTCACTTGAACTGAGGGAAATTCATCCAAAAGCTAGGAAAAGTTTTAAGTTTTTGGTATCCACTCTTGAGAGATCATAACAGTGGGACACTCCTAGGAACCAAAAGTGGTTTTCTTCACTTTTTTTTATTGTCACTAGTAGTTTGTAAAATTCATCAGGGACTGCAAGTAACACATTTGCTTCGTAAGGCTCCTTAAAGTGCCTTTGCCATGCTGGAGCCCTTCCAGGGCAAGCGTCAGTACAAGCCTGGTAGTCAGTGCCACACCACCATTGACTTCAAACTAAATTCACTTCTTCCCAGCTCAGTCACTAGCACTGGATGATCACTCATCACAGCAAGGGATTCTGGCTTGCACAGCCAACTCCAGTCCTGTCATCTCATTAATGCAAATTAGGAACTTCATTTTACCCAGGGCCGAGCTGCCCCTGCTCCGCCCTTCTCCTCTTTGTACTTTATCATGGCTGAAGTTTTTTGTCTTGCCACGAATGAGTGTGGGATAATGGCCAAGGTGGCTTAAAAATTAGAACTTATATTCACACTTAAGGCACAGCATTGACGAAGTTTCCCAGGTGGAATGGGGCTGACATGTAAGGAATCCATTGCATGGCAGTTCCCTAGGCCTGCACCCTGAGATGTCGGTAACGCCAGGGAACTTGGTGTGCTGACTCTAAGAGGCGCTGCCCGGAGGGTGGAGCGGTGTGGAGATGCCGCGGCCAGGCTCTGCAATAAGAGGGGAACTTAAAGGTGTCATGGAACTGATAAGCTGCATATTTACTACCCTGGGCCAACAGCCTGCCACGTTTTTGACAAAATGCTGTCCTTTTGGTGAACTTTGCTCATTATAACATCATTCTAATACCAAAACACACCTCCATCCCAAAAGCTACCCGCCTCCAAGGTGCGACCACCCCTCACTGAGCTTGCGCACTGAATTTTTCTAGCTTATACCTTTAAAAGCGAAGCGAGAAAACTTTACACCAATCCTAAACAAAGGTATGTATGACTAGAGTCACTCAAGCTCCACCCGAAAGGTGAAAGATAGTATAAAATGGTTTAAGAGAAAGAGAATGTTAGGGAAGACACCATCGCGTATCACTCTGACGTCTGGGATCAGTCGACGGGCTGAGCCTCTCTTTCCCCCCCATCAGGACGCCTTTGGGTAAGAGTCGAACACTTGGTTATACCAAGTGCCTCCCCGGGAAACTTAGAAATCTCTATAGAGTCGCTTTATTATTTTCTTTTAACGCGTTTGTGTCCGGCCGTGTTACTCGTATTCTTCCAGCCGTGTTATATCCAGCCGTGTTACTCATATTCTTCCGGCCGTGTTATATACATGTTTGTGTCCGGCCGTGTTATTCATACTCATATTCTTGACATTTGTATGTGCTTTGCAGACAGTTAATTTATCACTGGTAATCCAAAGAATCTGTGTGCCTGTTGCTCTAATAAACTGCACTCTTCACTGCTCTGGCCGTGATAGTTCCTTCAACACAACCAGACTGGGGGGTGTAAAAGTTAATGCTGTCACCTTACTGAAAGCCCTGAACCAATAAGTGGCTACACACACAGTCCTTAGAAAATAAACCGTTGACCAGGTCTGAGACTAAGACTGGACCTAGCCACACCTAGGCTCCTCTCTGAGAAGAAGTTTAGAAAGCAAGGGGGTCCTGTCTGAACCTCCTGACTCAACGGGAGGGTTCCCCTCAGCCACTCCTCAGACTCCTGTTTGTATGCGACAGTAACTCTTAACGCAACAATGAGTCTCCTCTGCTTTTACGAGAATCTCTCATTATAAAAGGCTGTGTTTTTTCCTGCCCTCCTTCAGGCTTCTTCATTACTGGGTAGTTTAAAAAAACAACAACAAAACCATAGCGCAGTGTGCCAGTCAATAGTGAAATTATGAGAAGTGTAATCTACTCTCCCCACCCTAATGAGCTGATAAGTAAATAGCTGTCAGGCCATTGCACTGAGCTATCGACTGAGGCTTCCCACAGAGCTGATATGCTGCATAGGTACCTGCTGCTAAACAGAAGGGATCAATATAGGAAACTTCTGAAAACAATACAGAAAGGTTTCAGGTTTTTAAGATGCTCTCTCTCATGTGCTGGAGCAGCACATCTTCATTGCTAGGTCAGTCCTCACACCTCCCACCCTGCTTCCTGCCTTTCACCTTGAAAAGGTTCAATATGTTCTGTAAACATCTAGTACCCTGTGGACCAAAAAGGCTGATGAGCAAGAAGTGTAGTTTATAGCAGATATTAAAGCAGCTGGATGAGATAACTTCACCTGCAATAAGTGCTCCAGGGAAAATGTCCTCAAAAATTTAAGCCTCATCTTCTTGCCCCTACACAACACAGCCATCACATCGCACGTATCGGCTTCCTATTCCACCAAGAGCCAAAGCTTGAAATTGCTTTAATTCCAAAAGCTTTGGAGGGGCTTCTCCACCAAGTGTCGTGCTGTGTCACTCCTCCTCCATTTTCCACGCTATCATCCTTCATTTAGTGCCAAACTTTCAGGGCAAGACTCTTATCTTCTGCTGCATATTTCTTTTTTTTTTTTTTTTTTTTACCTTTCTTTTCAAGTCTCAGTTGAAAAGTTCTCTCCCCTTCTAGACCTCAAAGTATTAAATTTTCTGTTCTCTGATCCTATTATTTACTTGGATGGTCCAATTTTCTCAAGACTTCTCATAGCTTTTGCTTTTGTCCTCACTTCTTCTCATTGAAGCTAGGTACAGACACAGATGTCAGCCTTGAATGCCAATTTTGGAGTTTCCAGCAGAGAAACTTCTTTCTTTTTATAAAATTACTTTCCAATTGAACTCTTGTAATCTTTTTTTTTTAAAGCCCACTTACAATCACTAAAATGAGAATGAAACGTTTGCTTTTTTAATGAAAAAAATTCAATTGACATAAAAATTCCAGATTATGAACAATTGCAAAGATCTTATTTCATTCGGTGATCTAAAAAAATTCAAATTCAGGGAAATTCTTATGAAATGTTAAATCCCGTGGTACTGTAAAAATAAAGAGACTTGAACGTCACGTGGTTATCATTTGATGAACTCGCATGCAGCTACACCTGAAACTTCAAGCGGACGGCACGTATCTCCAGATAATAGCTCGTGACTTGAGTCCCTATTAGATATCATGTCTAAATCAACGGCATATGGAAGCATGCTGTTCTCCTTCCTACAGAGCTGAGATTCTGTAAACACAAACCATAAGCTTTGTCTTATATTTATGTATTGTCACTCACTGAGAGGAATTCTGAAATAAACACACTACTATGTTTCTATGGACTAGTACTATCAATATAGTTAAATATTAAGTTGACCACAAATAAAAATAAGTTTTCCCATCAGAAAAGGGGGTCTGTAGTATTTTTTAAAGGTGTAACAATTTGGATAGAATTTTTCAAATGGGAAAATTCAAGAAAATGTTTGGGTCTTGCGAAACAAACCATATGGTAGTTTTGAAACATGGAAAACTTTTGCTTCCATAAAGAGCCCTGACAAACAACACATTTTCAAAAAGTTGGTTACAAAGTTTTCAAAACCAGCACAAGTTTCCATCTTGACATCTTGATCTGTGATAGAAAAAAGTTTCAGCCCATCAGAGTTTTCTGCAGGACCAAAGTTGTATTTGGTGATTTGTTGTAACAATTCTTTAAGGCATATACATAGCTTCACCGCTAGCATCCTGGTTTTTTCAGAATTTGTTGTACGCTGTGGATATTGGGCTTCATTCCATACCTCAGAAGGCTGTCATTGCAACAGTTATTTTAAGTGATATCAACCTTTTCTTGCTCAAAGTCAATAATTAAAGATAAAAAAGGGAAGTGGATTAGACAAAGACATTCTATCCCTTCCTTTTACACTGCCCCAAATCATTTTATCACAGGGAAGATATTTCCAGCGGATAGGTACTTGTCTCCATTAAAATGCAGCAAAGGAAATTTAAAAAATGATCAAGGGGACACACTACGGTCTTCATGTTAAACAAACAAGAGAACTTGATGTACAATTCAGAACACAGGGAATAAAAAGAAAGCTTAGACAAGATAAAAGGGATAACAACATACAGAGGATAAGTCATCAAACAGAAGACCTTGAAGTAAAGCATATTTTGTTCATTTCAATAAAGAACATGAGATTCCATGCAAGAAGATGGAAGATTATTATTTTCTCCTCTGACAGATTCATGTTTGTAGCTTTTTCAAATTTTTTTTTATATAGCTGTTCTATAATCAATTCCCTCCTTCAGTCTCCACTCCCAACCTATAGATCTCAAGCCCCAGAAGCTAGCGTGCAGTTGAAGTTACTCAATTAGGAGATACTGTCAGCTAGGAAATAAATAAAAAAAAAAGATGAAAATAAGAAACCTGGAAACTGCAAGGTATCTTTGAAATGAACAATGGACAACACAGCAGAATGCACTGAAAGCTATTTCAGAGAGCCAGTATCTAGACTGTTAAACTTGATATAACTGGATTGCAAAAAGAAAAAAGTATTTATTCTTAAGAAACAATTTATTGCAATCTAGACTCCCAACCAATCATTCGAGCCATGGGTCAGAAAGTGGAAAATACTACGGTCTTTATATCCTAGTAACATTCAGCACTCCTTGTAAGGGCTCATTTTTAAGATTTTGGTGCATGGATTAAGTGGCTAGATCTAATCACGCAGAGCATCGGCTCAACATCTACTGATTGAGGAGAAACACGCCCACGTTTTCTCAGTGAACGTGACAATGATATATGATCACAGAGAATGGGAGGGACCACGAAAAATGCCAACCTCTCCTTTGATATATCAAGAAGTAAAAACAAAAAAGTAAAAAGCAGCTGGTGTTTTTCTTCACATTTCTTTGTGAGGGTCACCTTCCACACAAGGCAAATCTCACAGAGCGCCTGTGAAAGTGATGATCAACAACACTAGAAGGAAAAATGAAAGAACTGATATAGTTCTCTTCCCACCACCTTGGGACATGGTGCTAATAGACAAGGAAATGCTATGATAAGTCTACAATCACAAAATGATAATCTCCCTGTCAAACAGAATGCCAGCAGACATCAGAATATTAATCAAGGAAAAGCTTTTCTAGTGCTCCTGGATGTGATTTGTATTACACTGTTGGTGTCTAGGGCACAAAGGTTTTACTGCCATAAATCTGAAGGTGCCGTGTGTTTTCCTGCAGTTGGGATCCAAGACAGGTTGGCTTTTGCCTGTGTGCTGGTTTTGGCTGGGATAGAGTTAGTTTTCTTCACAGTAGCTCATATGGGGCTATGGTTTGGATTTGTGCTGGAAACAGTGTTGATAACCCAGGGATGTTTCCGTCACTGCTGAGCAGTGCTTACATGCAGTCAAGGGCTTTTCTGCTCCTCACCCCACCCCACCAGCGAGGAGGCTGGGGGGGCACAAGGAGCTGGGAGGGGACACGGCCGGGACAGCTGACCCCAATGCCCACAGGGCTGTCCCACACCATAGGGCGTCACGCTCAGCATGTAAAGCTGGGGGAGAAGAAGGAAGGGGGGGACACAAGCGGTGTGCCGGTCACAAGCGGTGTTCCCCAGGGCTCGGTGTTGGGGCCAGTTCTGTTTAATATCTTTATCAATGATCTGGACGAAGGGATCGAGTGTACTCTCAGTAAGTTTCCAGACGACACCAAGTTGTGCGGGAGTGTTGATCTGCTGGAGGGTAGGCAGGCTCTGCAGAGGGACCTGGACAGGCTGGATGGATGGGCCGAGGTCAATTGTATGAGGTTCAACAAGGCTCAGTGCTGGGTCCTGCACCTGGGCCACAGCAACCCCATGCAACGCTACAGGCTTGGGGAAGAGTGGCTGGAAAGCTGCCTGGCAGAGAAGGACCTGGGGTGATGGTTGACAGCCGCCTGAATATGAGCCAGCAGTGTGCCCAGGCGGCCAAGAAAGCCAATGGCATCCTGGCTTGTATCAGAAATAGCGTGGCCAGCAGGACTAGGGCAGTGATCGTGCCCTGTACTGGGCACTGGTGAGGCCGCACCTCGAACGCTGTGTTCAGTTTTGGGCCCCCCACTCCAAGAGAGACATTGAGGGGCTGGAGCGTGTCCAGAGAAGGGCAACGGAGCTGGGGAAGGGTCTGGAGCAGAAGTCTTATGAGGAGCGGCTGAGGGACCTGGGACTGTTTAGCCTGGAGAAAAGGAGGCTGAGGGGAGACCTTATCATTCTCTACAACTGCCTGAAAGGAGGTTGTAGAGAGGTGGGGTCGGTCTCTTCTCCCAGGTAACAAGTGATAGGACGAGAGGAAATGGCCTCAAGTTGCGCCAGGGGAGGTTTAGACTGGATATTAGGAAATATTTCTTCACCGAGAGGGTTATCAAGCATTGGAACAGGCTGCCCTGGGAAGTGGTTGAGTCCCCATCCCTGGAGGTATTTAAAGGACGTTTGGATGAGGTGCTTAGAGACATGGCGTAGTGGTGGTTTTGGCAGTGTTAGGTTTATGGTTGGACTTGATGATCTTAAAGGTCTTTTCCAACCTATATGATTCTGTGACGTTCGGGGTGATGGCGTTTGTCTTCCCAAGTCCCCGTTAGGCGTGATGGAGCCCTGCTTTCCTGGAGATGGCTGAACCCCTGCCTGCCCATGGGAAGCAGTGAAGGAATGCCTTGCTTTGCTTTGCTTGTGTGCACGGTTTTTGCTTTCCCTATTAAACTGTCTTTATCTCAACCCCCGAGTTTTCTGACTTTTACTCTTCTGACTCTCTCCCCTATCCCCCTGGGTGGGGGGAGTGAGCAAGCAGCTGGGGGGGGCTTCATTGCTGGCTGGGGGCCTGCGGATAGTATCATCATAACTGTATTTCCAAAAATTGGATATGCAGGGGAGAACAAAAGAGTCTCCTCTGTATTTGAGGCTTCAACTGGCATACATCAATCCTATAGCTAGTGCTGGTAGCCAACATTAATCAGAGCTGCAAGATGGCAGATTCAAAAAAATTTAAAAAAACTGCATGCAGGCACTTTGTCTGACAGCATATAATTAGACTGAGAAATTCATTGGGCACTGGATGCTCATTAAGGCTGAAAACATCAATCAAAGTTGAAGAGGGAGTGGACAGCAGACACTTATGTAATGGAGCAGATGACCCTAATGCTTCAAAGGACCACTAAATCTCCACTTTCTGGTCTTAAGCCAGTTTTTTTTGTCTAATGTCTTTTGTTTTAATGTCTAATGACTAGACATTAGGACAAAAGCTGGAAGGCAGGGAAGAGGCAGCACAGGTTATTCATCCCAACATGTGAAGGAATTTTCTTCTGGAGTATTTTGCTACAGGTCAGGATACTAGCAGGATGGACTAACTAGACAGAGGCAGAAGCTGGCAATTGCCACATCCACACATAATCCCCCCAGATTCTTGTTAATGCACTATGACATTGTACTAATGACATTGTACTAGCTGCTCTTCAAATAGGCAAAGAAATAGCCCATATTCTGCATTCCCTTGTGCGGTAGGCAGGTATTTAAGTACGGTTGCTGCCTTACCATATGCAGTACAACAGCCCCCAATGCCTTCTGCAGCCTTCCACAACCCTGCTCAGGGAGTGCGAGTCCTGATGGCTTGTGCTAAAGTGAAGCTGTGAATCATGGTAACGAGGTCTCTTCCCTCCTTTCCCCCAGGCACTCTTGTAGACTCCTTTCCAACTGGAAAGATCACAGGAGAGAAAAGGCTGGTGGGCTTCCTTCCTGCAGGACTGGCCACAGTCCAGACCCAAGCATCTGTTAGAGAGCTCACTGTTGCGCTTTTCCTAACAGCTTTGGCCGGTAAACCTGGTAACAGCTGCATGAGCTACGCTTGTGATCCATGCAATTAATTTGCAACTGGCAAACCTGTCATTGTTCATCAGTAGATGACAGCAATGCACTTCCGTGCATGCCTTGAACTGTTACTAAGGGCACGACTCCAAGCAGCCGTGTGTGGTTCTGTGGCCTGTTTCCCTGCCATAATCACAGCTACATCGGAAAACGATGGGAAAAGGATGCACTTGGGAGATAACGCTGCGTGGATGAGGTGCCACAGTCCCAAAGGGAGAGAAGACACCAGTTCAGTAAAATACACAGTAAAAATAGTGGCGAGGCTCAGGATTTACCCCAAAGCAAAGACTGAAATATTGGCTCCCTCTCATTACAACGGGGAGCACGCTCAGAGGAATTTAAGGCAACTGTACTACGCTGTGTCACGCACACGACCTTCCTATGTCCGTGGCAGAAGGGCAATGTAAAGCAGCGACATGAAAAGTAAGAGCAACTTCTAACCGTGCGATGCCATACAACTCTCATGGCCAGGAATAAACATGCTGTGCTGCAGGAAAGGGGTGCCACAGGAGGAATGAAGCCTGTGGTAGCAACTCCTGCCTCCCGCTCCTGCTCCTGGATGCGGCACAGTGACTGCCAGTTGGGCCGGCACCAACGACAACCGAGTGACTGCACTGTGAACAAGTTGGTCTGGAAACACCACGTCCTGTAGCAAGCAGCCTGGCCAATTTGTATTTTCTCAAGGGGTTACAATTTAAACTAAAGGGTGGAGGCAAGTGAGCTCACAGATGGAGATGGGGGGTGGAGGAGGAAGGGAAACAAATACAAAACCCCAACCAAAGCAAACAGACTGGATGCATGACCAATTCGCAGCCAAACACTACTTCAACTGGAGCAACTCTCATTTAATACTCCAATTTCCATAGGAAGGCAGTCTATAAATTTAGCTGCACGCATGCATATGTATACCCACATTCACATAAATCCTTGGGTGAGAACAAGGAACATGAATATCTGCAGCTTCAGTGATTCCTCGCCCTGCTGGTGAGAAAAGAATAATTTCTTCTTATTATATCTATGACAAGCCATTTATTTACACAGTTCTTTCATACTGCCCTTTTTTCCTTCTCACCTGATATTTTGCCTTCGCTCTATAGCTCTTCATTTATGATAATTATTTTAATTCTTAAGTTAGCTTTGGGGTGGGCAGTCTTACAGAATATAAGTCAAGCCCTTGATGACTTGAGGTCATTAGAGACTCCAGGGCAAGAGAATTATTTACAAACAAGAAAACTTCATTTTCTCTACCTACGAGGAATGGCTGTATCTCCGATAAGACAAAATAAAACACCTATAGGAGCATGGAGAAAGGTTCAGCTGAGAAAAAGAAGAGATTTGTTTGTATTACTTCTGAAATATCAAGTTCTCTGGGTTATCCACCCGCAGGTGTTTCTCCCTCACTTTTGTGTAATCATGTGGTTACTTCTTTCCAGAATGGGATCATCCACTAACGAGCTGGTCATTTTGTTCTAGTGGAAACCATAAGGCAGAGGTGCTCATGCTACATAAAATATCTTTATTGATTCCTCATCCTTACAGGAACCAAATCTTCCGAAAAGAGCTTATAAAGGAAGCTGCCATTTTCACCTTCATGACAGTTACTCTTATTGACAATTACTCTTATAAGAGTCACTTGTTTCAGAAACGAGGAGAACAGTGAAAGTAATAAACATACAAGTTTAGCATGGCAGCCATACTCTGGACACTTAGGCTAGCAATATTAATTAATTGGGTTTTTTTTCCTTCTCAGTCAGTCATCGATTCCCCAAGTCCATAGCAACTTCTCAGATAGCCCCACAGTTCCTCAGAAGGTCTAACAGGGACCAGTCTGACTTTCCACTGGGCAAGATGTGTGTACAGGTGTATGAAGGCACAATGGAAAACAATGTTGGGCTGCTCAAGGAGGTAAACTTCCTCTGAATTGGATCTGGGCTACTCTCTACAACAGAAGTACAACAGATTACAAAGAGTTGAGTCCTTGATTTTTTTTGCAAAACAGTAAGAATTATTTTAGACCTTCTTGTTCTACAGAAAATGAAGATCATCATCCTGGGATAGCCTCAACCCTCTTCAAAATGAACTTACTCAGTTCTTCACTAAGTGAACCCAGAGGGCTCTGACAAACCCCATTCTTATCCCAAGCATCTGTCTTCTGGTTTTATAACTGTGCACAACTTGTGTTGCTTTATTGATCAGTGCAGCATGCCATCCAGAAGACCCATAGCAAATCGTAGAGCTTCTTCCTGCTGCTTCTACATTTCCATTCTCCCTCCCACGGCAAACTTCCCTGCTCTGCGTACACTCCCCTCCCTGCCTGCATCTAGACTTGGCCTTACCCCAGCTTCTGGTCTGCAGGAAATGTCTCTTCTGACAAGAGTGGCACTCATTCCCACAGCCCATTCAGTATCTGGTATCTTGGAAAATGAAGTTTCTTAAGAAAACATGAGACAATGTCACTGTGCTTAAAGGACGCTAATGATTGGTAGGGGACTGACTACTCCCTATAATGAAAGGGAATGCGGAACAGGCTTCAATGTCTGCAGCTCATTGGGGAAGTGGTGTTGTTTTCCCTCTTTAAATAAATTTTGAAAAGACGACAGGTGAACTCTAACTGCAACTCCCTCTGTAGGCAATAAAGCATCTGATGGAATGGCTGCACATCTGTGAGCGAAGCAATATGGATTAATCAACATACAACATCATCTACGTAGAAAATATTAGAGCCTCCCTTGGATTGCTTTGCAAGAACATCCTCTTGACATTATTTTGATATTCATATCTCAGACTTTATTCACTCCTTGTCTTTTGGGGTGATGGATGAAGGTTAGAAAAACAAATCTCAGTGAAGAATTCTCCTTTGGAAAATCTTGCCCTAACCTTGCACACTGTACATAAGGGTTGATAAAACCAGGTCAATTTTCTCCATTGGTTTTCATTCATGTGACAGTAGGGAGAACTGGCTGGCAGTTCTGTGACGTTTTCTGTCTCCACACCCCCAAACGGAAAAATGTGGAAAACTGACATTTTTCAGAGAAAAGGTTTGCTTTACCATAAAAGTCTCCAGCTAGAGTTTGTAATTATTAGAAAGCCCATTTTAACATACACAGGAAATTTGCAAAGACATGATTTCATTTTAGTTTTGACAATATAAAAGTGCAAAACAGATACTTTGAAATGGTTGAAATTAATAAAATAGTGCTTTTTTGAGTGGAAAAGAAGTTCAGCAAATATCAGGTTTTGATTTATAAGTTTAAAGAGTTACAATTTGTCCCATAGAATACACTTAAATGAAATCTTAGAGATCTCAGAACTATAGAGGAAGTAATGTTTATCTCAACACAAATGTCATTTGATTAAATTATAGGGTATACTAGGAGATATCAGGGTTGGTGTCATCAGTATTCTCAACCGATTTTCTTTAAAATTTTGGTTTTAACAGCACCTTCCACTGATTTTTGAGGCAGTCTTGCAAGTTTTGGAGGACTTCCTCGAAAGAACAGCAGTCTGTTCTTTGGTGTGTCACGTAAGCTGTCCTGTTTCAAACAGGACTCATTTCAGCCATCTTTCTCTAAAATTCAGTCTGCTAAACAAACGTTCAATTTAAACCATGATGTAAATATTAAGTCTTCAAATTCCAATCTAAATTTATCCAGAGCCAGTTTATACACAATTTAGTTTTGTGCCAACATTGTTCTCTAGCTCAAATAGGTATTTCTCTTACATTTGTAGGTCCTTCTTCCAGATGAATCTTCTGCACCTTAAAACTACTTTTCAGCCTACCTGGCTCAACAAATAGGCCTATTCACCAATTTATCCTCCGAAATGCTCCTAATCCTGAGTGTGGTTCAAATGCCAGATCAAATCTTTCTAAATAAACCTACTCGTAAATCTTTGTAGGTAAACATCTGTCAGGCACCTAAGTAAACTGAAGGGAAAAGGAGATTCATGGCCAGTCACTTACTTGCTTTACTCAATTTCTCTTTGCTGGTTCATCCCTCTGGTTGCCTACAGCTTGTCAGAGACAGAAAGCACATTTGTAGCAGCCAGCTCTGACCGCATTTGGAAAGGTTTGCTAACACGACCTTTTTATGCCTGCACAAGGACACAGAACAAAGCCAAAAGGGAGATGTTTGCGAGACAGAGACAAGTTACTTCATCAAATACCACTAATAGCAGGACATGTTCAATAACAAGGATATGCCAGTGAGAAGAATGCGCCAGTCCAAATCTAGCCGTGATGAGAGCAACTAAAAGAACCGGTAGAGATGTTTAATCCTGTTACAGACCAGCAGCCAACCCCTAACAAAACAGGGCTCAGAGCAGAGTGGAATTTCTGCAGTCACTGCACTGCTGCAAGGGCTGCAGGTACCAGAGCCGCTGGTACTACCAGTGCTAGAGAGAAGCCACTGGACATGGTAAACCGATTCGGTTTTTACATGTCTTCCTCAGCTAATTCGCACATGTACTTTACTGTTTAAATCAATGGGATGATTAGGAATGACTTGCTTGTGGCAGGACTCTATTAACATCACATAACAGAAAAGAAGAAATAAAGGGGCACTAGGGAATCTTACAGGCCACCAGAAACATGCTGCTCCGTCTTAGGGGCTTGCTTCTGTTAAACTGATAGATTATGTCTCTATTGCTTGTCAGGATGAAACAGGGCAAGCTTTATTATCGACAATGTACTCTAATTAGAATTTTAAAAGAAATTACTTGCTTAAGAGCTCACTCAACACTATTAGGAATATGCATTACTTTGTGTTATAGAACAGAAGGGGGTGTTTTAGTAGTAACAGCCTATTTTGACTAAATTTATCTCTGTATCCTGACAGTGTAATGTTGATTTAGCACTATGCTTGTCAGTTATCTTCAAATGGCAATTCTGTCTTCCAACTGGGGAATAAAGCTTTAATAAAAATAGTTCTGGAACATGCGATTTTTCTTAATGATGCCCAAGTTGGGCAGACTCAACTTAGAGTAGCTAAGCAAAACACCGCCCAAAACAATTACAATCCATTCTTTTCAATCTATCAACAGTTAGACTTGAAACATTAACAAGTGACAAACTAGGAGCACTTACAGCAAAGTCACTGAAATTAAACCAGCATAAGTGAAGAGTTGTACTGTTCAGAAATCTGAAAGGACTACGCTGCAACTGCTTGGACTATGCATCCTTAATTCCTTATGCTGCTTTGGTCATGTCTTTGACTCAAATGCTCAAAGAGTCACTGCTTGACAATTCCAAGAAAGTGACATTTAAAAGTGCAGTCAGGGGAAATAAGGTAAAAACAACAGACAAGATTCAGCAAAGAGACCATTCATCTTTCACAAATGAGCAGGTGGAGAAATCAGTGCAGAATTACAAAACCAGACAAAGGAAGAACCAATTGAGCAAACAAAGAACATATGGTCCAGAGACACCATTGCACCATCTGCCTCCATTTGCAACAGAAATGGCAGAGTTGGGAGTAAATCCATCTTTGGAGCAGTGGCGGAGTAAATCCATCTTTGGAGCAGTGGCGGGACAGTCCCTCATCCCACAGGAAATACTGCTCTCTGAAACAAGACATTCCGGGAAGAACTATCCTTGTTTACTTAAAAAAAGCTTACATTCCAGCTTTTGGCTGCTCTCATCTAAAGCCTCGCTATCTTCCTTCCATCCAAATCACACATCTCACAAAACATGACTGGCAGTCCTAAATCAGGAATAACTTGCTGTGACAACTAAAGTAACCTTTGCAGTTGGCCGACAATAAACAGATATGGCTATAAGATTCACCGAAGTGTCAACTGAAAAAAAAAAATCAGTTTCATCAGCAGCAACGTGTTTACAACTTAAATGAAGGTTTAGATTTATCCAGGAAACAGCAAAGAAAACGAATGAAAGGATGAAGTGAATGCTGTTCCCCCAGGGCTGAGGCTATTTTAGAGTTAGATTCTCTCTAACTTTCTCCATAGGAAAAGCTAAAGGATCATAGCCAAGCCTGATTCCATAATCCTGTTTTGTGAAGTGTAAATACTCATCAAAAGCTTTTGCAAAAGAACAGCATTTTCTTGACAGCTAATCAAGCAAGGACTATTGTTTATCCCTAGGAATGACCAATCCATTGTTGCAGCCTCAGCTTTTATTTGAGGAATACACCACAGGACATCAATGCAGATGTGCAGGCATGCAAACTATTCTATCTGACAACTGTCATCTTCAATTATTCTTTTCCTACCTACCTCAGTCTTCTTGTCTTAACCTGTTGTAATGAATTCTAAAATCCCCCCTGGGACCTTGGCATCTTCTAAGAGTCCCTAGCAAAAAGGGATTCCAGCCTGTCTCAAGCAGATCTGTGACCTGGTGCAATAAGTACACAGTTGCACAGGAGCAGCTTGAAAGAGAGAAAGGAGTATAACACACACACATGCACAAGTGTAGCCCAGAGACCTGTTTATGTGCACATCAGCTGTATTGCTATAAGTTAAAAATTATATTTGAAATTACTCTTGATTTCCCCCCCCCCAGCTTTTGTCTCCAGCCAGCAGGTTCAGCGTAATCTCACCCAGGGATGTTAAAACAGCGGTAGCAGTGGTTCCACTGGTACTCTTCCTTCTTCTAAAGCCCTAGGAAGACTAAGCTCTGATGCAATAGGAGCACACATGTACTAGAAGCAGAGACCAGGCAGCTACTATAGCATTGAGTTGAGCTCATATCAGAAATTCCTGTGAAAAACCCACTGGGAGTTGAAATAGCATTAATCCATTTTCAACCACTTGGAAATCAATCCATAGATTTGTACTATTGGCAGGGAAGATTCAGTCCACCAGTCTTCTGACAGAGCTGCTGATTGGGAGAATAGCAGTTTTTGTCTTTTCAGGAGAAAATTTTGTTTGAATACAAGTCTGAGGAGTTCTCTCTGAGAAAACAGATCAGCCTGATACTCAGCTAGATGTCTGCCATTAAAAGAAAAGGATGCACTTCCTCTATATTGAGGTCACTGTTATTCTTCGCAGCTTTGAAGGGTCTCCATAGCAAGGTAGTTCAGGTTTTAGTTCTGCCAGGTGATGCAATTCCTGTGCATCTTGTATTGCAACCTGAACCACACAGGCTTTGACAGGCAGAGCGCTTGTGTTGGAAGAATTTTAAGTACCCTTGGAGTTATTACAGGTATGATCTAGAAAGCTTGCTGCATAAAACCCCTCCAATACCCACGGGAGAACTATGATATACTGTCTTGAATCCCAGAACAGAGGAAACTGCAATCTTTTAACCAGCATTTAATTCTCTTCCCTTCACAACAGAATTACCTATCGTGTTTAAGAGCAGATTATTACTTTCCCAGTTTCTTCACATTCAATCTTCATTATAATCTGATCAATACATGACCCTAGTCCCCTTGCAATCAACTTTGCCAATAGTTCCGGTTGCATGATCAACGCCTGTATTTCTTCAGCCTTTAACACTTTGCTGCTAGTTACACAGTTTGGCACACCAGATCACCTACCGACGCAATCAAGCTTCGTGCACACCTGTCCCCAGAGGACCTCAGTTTTCCCTGGGAAAGAGGACTTCATAACTGAGAAATTCTTGAAGAGACTTTCTGATCTTCATACCTATAAAAGCAAGTAGGTTCCAAGAAAGAACTGCTCCATGAAGATTTTCTTTCAGAATTAAATCAGTTGGCACATATGGACAGATATTTACCAAACACGTAAAGTGTGTAGAAACCAACTATTCATGAACACACAAGTGAGGGAGGGAAGTGCATCTCAAAGATTAAAAAGGAAATAGAATTATTTTGACATGTCTAACTGTTTCTGCACTCTGGCTTGATTTGAATATTAAATAACTTAATTAGATGACTGTGGTAAGTATAAGAGACTAGAATGGAATTCTGTAAAGTCTCTCAACCAACTATTATTCTTATTTATGCTTCTTTACCCCTTGCCCTAACTGCACCAATAACCGAAGAAATAAGTACTGCTATTGTCTTCCTATATCTGTTCTGCTTTCAGAACAATGTTATTTTTCCCTCCTTCCTCTGAGATACAACTTCACTTCTAATTACTGTTTTCTGTTCCATTTCATTGCCATTAGTTTTTTTTAAGAATAGGAAAAAGAAGAACCCTACGCTGTTCTGACTCTGCATGATCACCCTTAATCACTTGAAGCTCCCAGCTATTTTGAACATACACACATTTCTCAGGACCCAACTGTTACAACATACTTCAATTCCTTTGCAGGTCTCCCGAATTTCTTCATTAACATGCATTTTAAACAATATAGTTTGCATTAACAATGAGGTTGTCAGACAATGAAAGAAGTCAGCTTTTTGTATACGTACAGCTACGTGACAAGACGCGGTCCCCGTGGCAGGGAAGCGGTACGTCTGCGTTAACACAGCGTTACGCCTAGGCCTGCTAACTGCACTACAGGGTGCATCAGTACTGGCACAGAAGTGCATTAACCCACCTATGCTGCTTTTGAGGTCCAAAATAACACTCGCTTCCCTCCGAGTATCACAGTACTGTGCCAGGTAAAACAACCACAGCACAGAAAAACACTCAGACTTTCAGTTGTGCTTTCCAGACAGATAATAGCAGCTCAAGCATGCACTTAAGCAAATTAGCCATTGTTTTAAAGCTGAACTAGATCAGCAATAGAGAGGTTTTGAGACTGTACACTAATTAAAGAGATAAAAGCTTTTAAAGACTAATTCTGATTTTCTACATTTTCATATCTTGCCTTGGATACCAGAAAGCTGTAGTTACTCTGTTTTGAGTGCCTCCGTTCAGTGATCATTTATATACACACACTGCCCATTACTTCTTGTGCTTAAATTTACAGGGGCGAGTATTCTCTGCCTCTACTGACTGCCTTCTTCGGACTAGGAAAACCCAACCATAAATTGACCTATTCTGCCTTAGTTAAGGCAATTCTTCTGCTTTACAGTTACTACAGGCAGCAACATTTAATCACCTACTTGAATGTATTCATTTTCGTTTAGGCACACTGCACCTCCATCATGCTGTAGCTGATGTGGTCCAGGAAGTCATTTGCTCTAAACAGGGTGAGCGTCCTTGGCATTTGTAAGGCAGTTATCACCATCAGGTTCTTTCATTGAAGTCACAGGGCAAACTGCTCATTACAACTGCAATGGATATCAAGCTTAATTTCCAACATGATGTGAATTGAATGTATCATGTTAGGCCATAGAACAATGCATCTATCTGCCTGGTTTCAAGGTTCATCTTCATTAGGAGTTGTATTCCACAGTTGGCTACAATAAATCAGCTCTACCAAAACAAGGCTCCAGTAGCAGCAGGTTTCCAGTCCTTGTTTCAACTCATCTCTACCTGTAATTAATGCTTCATCATTGCCCTTGAGGGAGAACATCTGTTTTCACACATCATACTAATGCTTGGTTAAATACAACTGTCTTTCCTATTCCCAAAAAACATAGTTGGCAGATCCTAAACATATTGTATCAGATTTTTCAGGAGGTTTTTACAAGTGTTTTCCTAGACTCTTTACCATTCCCTTTGCAGATCCCAAGCAAGTTTTTTTTTTTTTTTTGCATTAACTGACAAGGAATTACCATCCCACTTCCACTGCCTAGAGACAGAGCTACAGTACGAGACCACTATCATTATTATGTTATCATTATTCTCAATTACACTAAGCTACAGACACAAATAACGCACGATATCACCATTAGCATCACACCTGTTATTACTGAGGAAAGTAAAGTGTGAAGATAATTAGCAAAGGGATACTAAGACTTGCAACAAGCATGCATTTCTCAGTGTAAGAGTTTCAAACCTCTTCTATCCTCGAATACAGCCTTCTGCCTACAGACACAATGCAGAAAGGTCAGTCAACT
Source organism: Mycteria americana (assembly GCF_035582795.1). Taxonomy (NCBI): domain Eukaryota; kingdom Metazoa; phylum Chordata; class Aves; order Ciconiiformes; family Ciconiidae; genus Mycteria; species Mycteria americana. The sequence continues at coordinate 15,394,383 of NC_134377.1, forward strand.
CTGACCTCAGTTTGCTTACCCACTTCCCTTCCAAACAGCACTAAACTCCTGCAGCTTGTCTTTTACTCTGGGGAACAGCGTCTTGCAAGATGGCGGTGGTGCCAGGAGTATGCCTCTTCACAGAGAGTGCCAACAGCTCCAATTTGCAGAGATGGTGATACCACTGAAATGAAAAGAAATGCCACTGATTAGCTTCAGAGGCCAAAACCAACCTAGCTGAGCATAAAGGGAAACAGCCAACCAGCTCTCCCATAAACTATAATCTTCAGCTGAAAGATAATAACAAAGAGTGAGAGACAGCAGCTTCCTAAATCATTCTGGCTTGATCAGCATGAGGTTGTGTTGTTTGTTTTTAAAAATCTGCCCACAGTTCGGACTATGTAAATGACAAAACCAATACTTCAGGGGCATTAGCGCTAAGGTCAGTGAAACATTCACTGCAGAACAGGCTGTGGTACTTGAAGATATCGAGTCCCTCCATTCCAAAAAGAGTTGGATTTTTTTAGCATTGACAAGGATGAAAAGGATGGTGGTTTATCAGCCTAGCACAACCGCAGAGACAGAACCCACAGTCAACGATCACGTGTGATAAGAGACTTGAATAACTTCTTTCTTTTTGTAGTTGCTCTTCTTTCCTTACTATAAAATACTGATGCTTTCCCTGATCTTTACCGTTTCACCATAAAGCATGAAAGCCATGTGAAAGCAACAGACACACCATGGTCTAACAGGGCAATCCCATGCAACAGCAGGAAAAACCACAGATTATTTTCCCACTCCTGTGCAGGAGAACAGCAGCTGTGACACCCCAAGCCTATGGCCCCTGGCTAAGCTCTCATGAACCCGAGGGTGGAGCACACATGGCAGGTCAGGCTCTGATTTACCCTCTTCAGGAGCAGCTGCCTGGGCTTCTTTGGCTCACTTCACCCTTCTGCTGGCCCCACACTGTGGGTAGAATGGGGCTAAACAATAGGGATGCAACACCTGTACTGAGGCAGCCTCCTGAATCAAGTCTGAGCCTATGCTATCGTGGCAAACACAGCATAAAAATCTCATTCGTCAACACAGCTTACAAGTAGATTGTTTGCCCCACTGCAGGTATTATAAGGCTGGTTCAGAACCTCGTTCCTCTAATGGTTAAAAAAAATACCTTTTTGCTGTACCTTACTAATAGAAGCACTAGGAATTAATAAATTCCCAGTGCCGACACCATGCTGATCTTTGCTATGTTACAGATACGCTGAAATAACAGAAGAAAATATTTAACAACCCATATCCCACGTTTCTAGGAGATGCTTAACACCCACTTCCCATCATCCCACTCTACAAGTTGCTGGTACTTTCAAGTAAGGTCACAGCACTAGCATCTTCAGAAAATTCCCAGCTTAGACAGATATTTCGAATATATTATATTCCTATTATGCTTCATTCTCATATAGGATAAAAAAAGAGCATACACTGAAGGAATTGTTGGTTAAGGCATTCTGGGCTAAGCCAACACATATCCATTGTCAAGACAGAAATTATATTTTAACTGCAAAGTGAAAGCAACTGACAAGAGGATAATTCTAATGATCAGAGATTGCAAAGGTGACAGTCTCGGAATCAAATAATCATATTGCCAGCAGAACCATTTTAAAGAAAGAACAGCTCATAGTAGAGTTTGATAAATAGCATCTCATTAGCAGAAACTCAAGGAGCCAGAGGTTAGTGAGAGTTAGAGTCCAGCCAGATTTGTAACAACGTTTTCAAATTAAACCCTTCATTTAGAATATCCAGGCAAAGTAGAAGCTGAGTTTTACAGCTCCTGTACATTTGTTACCCTAATCAGGTACCAGCCATAATTTTCTCTCCAGTATACTGCAAAAAGATAGATTTCCCCTCTCTCCCTTTCATATGCATACAATTGTCTGGTGTTTTCAGGTAAAAGCTTTAATTGTTAGCACATGGCAAGCATAACAATGGGAGGATTTGCACATCTGATGCATCTTAGACAGGAAACAAGCCCTGCAATCCAATTAGCTGCCTTTGACAGTAACCTTAATTTCTAACCTTGGGTTAAACTCTTTCAAGTCAGTCAGTTTGTGCTCCAAGCTCCCACCGTACCTGGTTATTTGTCACTGTCAAAAAATGCCAGAAACTAACATATTTTAACTCTGAAAGTTAAAAAGTATTGTTGTCTCACAAATGGAGTTCGTTACCTGGTGTGCAACACCCAATACGCACACAGAGCCGCGATATCAATTTATTTCTGGTTTTGCACAAAACCAGGTGCTAGGTGGTAATTCCACAAAGCTAGCACACCGCTTGTTCATGCGGCTACAATATTTATACAGTCCAGTTATGCATAAGTAATTACACAAAGCAGTTTTCTATTGGTCTACATTTTATTGTTTCAATCTTAAAGCTGCAGTGCTACTTTAATATTCTGCACATGCCCAAAGGTGAGGGGTCTCTGCTTGGGCCAGGGTCTCCAGCTGAAGGGGTGTGATTTTTAGTATTATTATGAGACTAGTTCACATGAGGGTGGCTTCTTATCACACTTCTACTAGTAGTTTCAGATTGTTCCAAAACATCTTAATTGGCTTACATATTTCTCCAGGACGTGCTTCACTCCCAAGGACAACAATTCTTGTTTAGACGTTCCACATTCCAGTATGAATCCCCCTTATCAACTCTACATATGTTTCAGCCTTCCACCAGCTCTAGTATACTTCTCACATCTCAATATTTAGATCAGACCAACTTTCCATGCATACCTGTCTAGCACTGAATCTGATGGACTACAGTGAGGGTATTGTAAATGCAGCTAATAACTGCAGAAGCATTCACAATCCCATCCCAAGCTTCTATTGGATTAGTCATTGTAGACTTAGTACAGACAAGTATAATTGAGCAATCATATGACAGGGATTTGTGTTAGGGAAGAGCCTGTTATGAATTCAGACACCCAAGAAAGAGCAGGAGCAAGCTAAGAAGGTTCCGAGTCATCCCAGCACAGGAGCAAAAGAGTCCCCTGGGATCTCACGTCAGTGGCCCAGTCCACCAGCCAGCCAGCTGACCGACTGACAGGTTTGTGCTCCAGGGCCTCAAATTGTTTTGTCCAAACCATTTAGCAGAAAGTTACAACACGTAACTGTAAGAGTCTAAAGAAATGAAGATATTAAGCTGTTGTCTCCTTCTAACAAGGAAATTCAGCTGACTTATTTCAGAAATGGTGAATGCAATTTCTGCTTAATTCCTTTAGGAATTCATATCTGATTCCTCTTAGTTACACCAACCTGCAGGCAAGCTTTTCCAAAGCCTGTAAGGTAGCAAAACCAAGAGACTACACAGACAACAGATACCAGGATCTACAAGGCTTCTTACTAATTTTTTCTGAAAGGCTCCGCATGACAATGATCACATACAATACTCATGCATCAAAGAGTACCCCATAACCAGACATGAGTTTTAAAGCATACTACAGCACACAAACACCATGTACCTCCCATCCCGGTGTCTTAACTTTGACTTGAGGCTTTGAATTCACATCAGAAATTACTTATTACTTTGATTCAAACAATGCAGTAAGAGCATCTGTACTTTGCTATCATCACATAAAATAATCCTTAGCTTTCTATCAAATCAGACTTGTTTTATCACATGACTTAGTGATCCTTAGAGAATGAATCAGCCTTTTTCTCCCCTCATGCACCTATAGATAGATACCCCACAACCAAACATCCCAGGTTAATATTTGGTACAGAATTAGGTCCTAACACCATGAATTGCAAAAGCAAACCAAATAAAAAGCAAAACAAACACAGCAAAAGACTACGCAAAACAACCGTAAGAGAAAATAAAATGGTTATAGCCCTTATGAACTCATTTATCAGTACGACTTTCCCTGTATTAGAACTGTAATTCACCCCTCTGAGTAGCTGACAAAGTTCCCTCAAAAGCAGTCAGCAACCTTCAATTTTTTCACTCTAAGAAGTACTTCATATTACATTATTTTACTTCTGAGACAAAGTCAAGAGAGCTCTTAAGTACAACAAGAGCTGAACAAAAACAAATTACCTTCCTCCATAATTTGAGAAGGCTTCTCCGAGTTCTTAACAGTCCTAAAAACCACGCAGCAGCAAAAGCACCATCCCTCCCACCACCTCTTTTTGTATGGCTAAGGGCACCTGTTTCCCAAATGCTAATTGCAGTTAATTAGCCATCAATTATGAGAAGCTACATTTTCACCTGTTTCAGATCCAAATCCCTGGTACTTGTAGCTTGTCCAATTACCTTGTTCTAACTAGCAAAGAAGTTAACCTTCTGTTTGAAGTTAACTCCTGCCTTGCTGTGTGCAGTTGACTTGTCTACCGCAGTTACAGACTTGTCTGCATACAGATTCTCTAGTAAATTCTTCCTGGGGAGTATTTCAGAAGTGAAATATTTTTGAAGCAGCACACAAGTTTGCTTAAATATTCTGTTAAATCATAAGTAGTTTTTCTAATTAAAAGGCGTTCTTATTGAGGACAATTCCTCTTTGTAGGCAAGTCCTTCTATTCTTTTCAGCCACTAAAAAGGAGTTCTTAACAGATTGTACGCTTTGATAAGGACTCTTATTTTCCTTCTCAGATATTTAGCAATGTTCTTGTTCTCTACAGTTCACTTGTTTGCTCTTTACTAAAACTGCAGTGGAAGCTGGCCTGCTGCGATGATCTGTATCCTTCCTGGATTCTCTTTCTTCTTGTCCGATTTTTTTTTTTTAATTAAAAAAAGAAAAGAAAACAAAGTAGCAAGTTTATTTTTATGAAGCTATCCAAGTTTTTAATTTTCAACCTTCACAAATAAAAAGACATCCAGTTCTGGAATAAATAAAAATTAGCTCCATTATTATGAAGACAAATTAACTGCAAGTGAATAATGTTGATATCATGGGTACCTGATTTGCAATAATTTACTCATTGAAGAACTATAAGCCAGTCAATTTGCATTAGAATGGTTAAGTACTTTAATTCAATTATGGAATTACTATTGGGTGATTAAAGACTGAGAACAAATAACAAGTAAGTCTGAGTTCATTTTATTTATCTACTAGCTACTAACTACATGACTTAGCAAGATTGTCAGTTTAATTAAATTTGTCCCTATGGGAATTTATCTGGTATTGCCAAAAGCAAACGTGTACATGAAGTCACTAAGGAGTAACCTTGCCTCTCTAGGAATGTTTTGGGATTGGGAAGGGAGACCTTGTACAAGCTCTTTTTTCAAAATTATTGAGACAAAAATCTTTCATGAAGTCAGGTTGTAAAACCAAGAAGAAATACCCCCACACTCTCACTTGGGACTTTTATAAATAAATTCATAAAAAACTGGATGAAACATAGAACAAAATAAAAATTGGACCATAAATCTGTGGCTGGCTTCTCACTTAACATGTGATTACAAATGAGGATCTGATGCCTTGTTCGTGTGCATGGTTTTAGGTCAAAGTGAAAAGTCTTCAGGTAACTACTTCATGCTATCTGTTGTGAACCTCCCTCAGTCAAGTAGGTATTTCGTGATACATGATTACAGGTCTCTCTTCTGGCACAGAGGATTTCCTTGTAGTTAGACACTCAGCATCGTGAGTAAGCAACTCATGCTCCTTTGCGCTCCTCCCAGGTCCTCGACATTACTTGACTGCGCTCACTCTAGGAGAAATACAAGTTGGAAGTTACTATATTCTACATTCAGAATGCCCAATTGTAAAAATCTCTTTATTTAATGTGCTCATCCTGTCATTTGTCCCTTTTAGCACTCCAAGGTGATTGTTAATGAAAACCGCAGTTCTGCAAAGCCTTATTAAATCTGGTTAATGGACAACAACTTGCATTGAATGTCCATGTATGGTACGTGCACTTGTAAAAATCCTCCAACACCACTAAGTCATTGTTCAAATCTTGGCTTACGGTTGTTCTTCTTGGCACACTGAAGACCACTTGGCAATGGTTAGGAAGCTGGAGTGTTTTGATCACTGATTATAACTCTGCCATAATTGCATTACCGGGCTATTGACTTCTCCCTCACCCCATCTCTTTAATTGACTCTGTCATTACATCCCTTATAGATTTGAGCAGTTTTTTGGGGCAGCTGCCTTTCTATAAATGCTCTGCACAGCACAAGCTAAGATGGGCCCGAACCTTCTAGGCACACAACAGACCAAACAATAAAAAAGCAGAATTATCAATAACAGTAATCATTAGCGTGCAGTTGTGTCCCAAGGATAAAACATGGGACAGTGTATATGTGCATTCAAACCTGGCATTCACAGTATTTTCCATTAAAAGACACTGGCAATTTAAATATTTCTGGTCATTTGCTCTTATTGTACCGATCACATTTCTAATTTCTCCCAGGCTCTTCCAAGAACATTTAACATGCAGTGCAGATCTTCCATGTAAAAAGGAGCAGCGTTTTTAATTATAGTCGTTTTGCAGGATCTAATAGCAATAAGGTTCCCATAAATGTTCAGAATCTAACAAGCTTCAGAGCACTTTGCAAAGAGTAGCCATCATTCAGCAGAAATGTTAGAATGCCCTTTATTCCCTTTCTCTATTTCCCAGCAAGCATCCCAGGAGAATCATGAGTTTTAAATTTGCTCAGGCATGAAGGGATTGTGTGCCCCTTGAGCCTTTGTATTATGATAATGCATACATAAAGGTAAGTTTTATTAATTGGGGCTCTATCCACAGGGGTTACTACAACGAAGGAGGCAGGGGAAAGGGAACTGAATGGAAGAAAGAGTGCCCCTACGGAGCAGTGATTCCAAGATCCAAAATTCAATCCTGATATACTGCCCCTTGAGCCTGCCCCTCTTTACCTGTGCACTGATTTAATGTGAACTGTTCCAGGCAGCACTAATTTTTAACAACTCACTCCAATTTATTGTCTTAAAAAAAAAAAAAAAATCAATACTCCAAACTCTCCTTTGTACTTACCTTAAAAATTGCTCTCAGGCAAGATTGGAATTCATTACTGTAGCCTTTGCATAAAAGTACTTTGAGTTCACGCTTTGTGCCTTCCTAACAGCTCTCTCTGCCTTCCTAAGACCAGGAGCATAGATGTGATAGATTTCTCAGTATTTTCCTCATGGCTCGCAAATTACACTATATTTCACTCCTTCTTATTTGCGTCTTTTTATACCTGTGACTCCTATCATTATTGCTTTCTTCTATCTTTCCCCATTTTAATAGCTGAGGGATATACAAGGATGCCAGATGGTGCCAGATCCCTTCTTCCAATCTTGCTACAAGCGCAAGCATGACTAAACTGTTGCAGAGCCTTTCCCCCATCCCTGCCTCCCCAAAGGTTTTGAGCGGCTGCAGAGGTGAGCTTCTTCACTTTGGAAACAAAAGCCTACATGACGAATGCCCTCTTGCTTTCTTATCGGCTAACCAGGCTTTTGAGGGAAGGAAGAAAATAAAACGTGGTGGCAGGCTACTCTCCCGCTTCATTACTCATCTGCTCAGGGAGCAGCAAACACACGCTTTGAAGACAATTTGTAAGCTCTGATTTGTCAGAGGGAACGTCATCATGAAAATGCTCCATATTCACAACAGTAAATTAAAAAGGCACCTGCATTGAGCAAATCGACCTAATTATGCTTTCACGCATTTCTGGTGGTTTCAAGTGAGACACCCAGAGAGTCCCTCAGGACAGAGACCAGTCCAAGGACAATAAATACTGGAAAGAGCCCTGCCATGTATCGTGTATCAGCATACGTGAAGAGAGAAGGAAATAACTGGCGTAGGCTGGGGACATACAAATAAGCCTTCAGACATACAATATGTTAGGAACTCAATACAAACAACAGGAATTCAGAAGTGTATTTTTAGGCTCCTCCCTCGATCCCACCAAATACAATAGGAGTTTTTTCCTAACTTAAATTCACTGAAAACAAAAATATCACAAAATCTGGACAGGTTAAAGTTACTCATTAGGTAGCAGGAAAAATTGGCACTTTAAGGAAAAATAAGCAGGCTCTGTAATTTTTAGGAGGTAAGTTCAGCGTTATATTAAGAAATAACAGCAATAACAAAATTCCTTCTAAACCAAGACTACTTGTCTCCAACTTCATTTTGGTATGGAAAAACTGAAATGTGGCATTCAGGCAAATCTGAAAGAAAATTTGTTTCCAGTTTCAGCCATCAAACATAAGAAAAGTTATTTGCATGGATCTTCCATTGTACTAGAGAAAACAAGATATCAAATATTCTACAAAGGTCTCTGTATACCTTCTTTCATATTAATTCAATGGAATAGCAAAAAGCAGGATCAATAAAAAACAAATGCTTTAAACTTTCTGCAGCTTCTTGGGTCTCTGATGCGCAAGCAGAGCCTTTTCACAGTTAAAAAATGAAAACACTTAAGAGGCTTTTTCCTACTTTTTCTGCTGGAGGCTCATTCTCTTTTGAGCTAAGGGCACAAGCAGAGTGTGGCTAAAATAAACTTCTTAGGATCTGGTGGCTGACAGCTGTAGTCTTTAAGGTGTGGTTTGACAGGGATGAGGAAAAGCATACAGTGACTTATCAAGCAAAATCAAAGGCGGCATGAAACGGGCCTCTTCCATCCTGCTGTGTGGCTGGCCCATAGGCTCTGGGTATCTCCAATGCTGGCTCTGAGCAGAGAATGCTCAGAGCGGCCAATAATTTTTGTGCATCATGCTACAGAAAAGGGAACTGGGTACTTTTCAGATCCCCGTGTTTTGCAAGAGTTGACCAGGCTTGGTCCCTTCCCTCCATTATGTTCTGAGGGCATTATGTGTCCTGGAAACAGACTTCATGTTGTACAGCATACAAGGGCTGGTAAATAAATCCGACAGCACCAAAGCAGAGCTTGAATCAGGGACGTCTGTCTCATTCCACTAACAGTTCTGGCAAAGATACTGTTTTTCATATCATGCTCACACATATACATCTCAATAGCATCTGAGCGTCCTGGTCTTCTGTATATTCACCTAGGCACAAAGCAAAGTCTTTGTATTTAACCGCATGTCCCCACCTAGCAATACCCTACCAATCCAGTTGGAATGCAAGTGTTCATAAGTCATCATTGAGCCTTCCCACACCTGCCACATATTAGAAAAAGAATAATTTATTAACAAAAAGGCTTGCAGAGTTGATATCTCCTCAGGTAGCTCCAATCCTGCTGGCCCTCCTAGCTACCTCCTTGCTTCAGTAGAAAGCAATAAACAATGTTCTATTTCCTAACCTGACAAGTAAAGGCAAACTGACTTAGAGAGTTTAATTACTTTAAAAAAAAATACTAATGCCATTGGTTGCCATGGCAATATATTCTCATTAGATGGAACAGAATTGGCAGTATTGGAGAAACAGTCTGTCTTTGTAACTGCTAGACTTACAATAAAATACAATTATTAACTATAAATGCTTCTTGCTGTTTAGAACTGCAAATGCAACAGCCAATACAATAGTCAAGGATGGCTTTTGATGTACCGCTACAGAAATGCCTGTGCTTACAGTCCTGTGGGCGGCTGCTGTGGCAGTGGGAAAGAATACAGCCCAAACACTACTATTTGCGTAGCATCTGACAACAATGATGCGTGGGTTTGGAGCATTGGGAACGGCTCGGGGAAATATTCATACATATGTCCTGATCTTAGTCTTTCCTAAACATTTGCTTAAAACAATTTAAACAAAGTAGTAACTGCAAATGCTTTACCGATGGAAGTAGTAAATAAAGCTAACCAGCCACTGAATAGGCAGTTTGGAGCCTAACCAGTTATGCCAAAGGTGAAGGCAAGGTCCAATCTTTCGCTCTCATGAACGTGGAATCCTCACTTGCTTCTCCAAGTTTTTCTCTGCTTCCGGCTCTTCATATTCCTTCTCTCCTTTTCTCTCTGGAGTAGAGCTTAAGTAAAAAAGTGTGTCCATAACCATCTTGGGAATGACGGACAAAGCGATAGACTGAATATAATCACTTCCACATATTTTGTTTAAAGATGATGATACATCATTTAATTAATACAATCCTTTAGAGTGGAAAAATCCTACAGTTCTCCTTCCGTCATCTCAGCTCTGCCCTTCAACAAACTGTTGATAGGTACACATGAACCATAACTCAATTTATTAGGTCTTTTTTCTTGCCCCCGCCCCCCCGTGCTTCTGAGAGCAGAGGATATTCAGCTGGTATATTTTTGCTGGCTTAAGGTATGTCTTGATTTATGCCACTTAATGCCTGTTTACTCCAGAACCTTTAATTTTGAGGAAACAGAAGAACATTTCAGGGTATAATATTCTCTGCATTTCTTTTATTATTTTTAAACTGATGTCAGAGACTTTAAAAGCCACAACTTAAAGAATCTCCTCTCAAACTAAGGTGTATTCATGCACAGGTAGTATGCCAGAAAAATGTTGAAGACTTTGAAGCTATAGACAAATTCTTACTGAATAATCAGGTCCTCTGTCTCACACACATCTTGTACATTAAGTGATTACAGTGAATTTTGGCAAGGGTCCGTATGACAGGCATTAGGTGCATTAATTTAAATTAAATAATCCAATTTTTCTCCTCAAGAAAATTTTGCAGTGAATTGTGCCTTTTGGCAAGACTAGAACCTCTTGAGCATTTTATAAGGCAGATTTATTCCATTATTTACTGGATACCAGAAGGACTGCAAAGAAAATGGCATGAAACATTTGAAGCACCCAAAAAAGAAACACCAAAACAAAACAAATCCTCAAATTCTTTCAGTTGCACCTTCGTAGTTTAATAACTTTAAAGGTAATAATTAAAATAGAGTTGCATAATGAACGTCAGACCTTTAAAGAAAAATACCAAACCTAACTAAGGTGAGCAATGAGTTCTTTAATAGCACCCATGTTATTTTTTTTTTAGAACAATTCCAAAACAAAACCAAGAACAGATCAGAGCTGCAAAGACCAGCACAGAGGTTTTGCTCAGTAATGTTATACTCTGCAAAACAGTTTCAGGAGAAAAGAAATATTTATGTTAAGTGAAATCAAATTTATTTTTAAGCTTCTAAATTATGTATTTTTCCATGGCATAATAGGGAAGCACAATATTTTCTTCCTTACAAACTCTTGACTTGTTTCCCCCCAGCCTCCAGAAGTGCACAACACAGCATTTTATGTGGATTTTTTTAGCTTTTATATTTTTATTCCAAAGTCTTGAAATTGCTTTACAAAATATACGCATTTTCCCCACTTTACTGTTGACACATACTGGGAAAAAGTAGCAGGACAAAGGTTACGGAGTAGTTTTCTACAGGAGCTCAGGCTGGATGCGGTAACTTGAGCCCCAGTCTAACGGCATAAACAAAAGCTGATGAGTGGACACGAAACGTTCTAACATAGCGCGCAGTTGCGGTAAAACAGATCGGCTACACCAGCGCAATGTATGCTTAGCTTCTGTCAGCTGCTGTATTTCATGAAGAAGGGACTGCAGTCACAGCTGCAGTAAATCAGTACCTCCAAAGCAGCCAACTGATTACAGTGGGGAAAGGGACTCTGAATATTTCTGTTTTATTAAAATTCTGCTGTAATGAGCTACATAAAGGAAGATTGATGCGCCAAATACATTTTGGGCTCCTTTCTCTTTGGACTGATTTGCAAGAAATAAATCAGCTCTCATCAGCTGGACCAGTGCAAACAGACCACAGTGAAGTACAGCGGGCTCTGGGTGAGTAATTATCTGCCATATGCGAGTATAAACGACACCACCTACCCACGACTCCTCAGTAGCCTTCCATCAACAAACACCTATCGAAACTCTCTTTAAGTTCTTTCTATAGGGTTTGATCATTCACATGCATCACTGTTGTCTCTCCTAGGGAAAGAGCAGGCCACAGAAATGGCGTGCTGCTACCATGCTCTTCCCCAGCTCCGCCGCGAGTCTGTTCTTCACCTGAGCTAACCAGCAAGTGGAGAAGTGCCAGATCACAGTGACGTACGGACCGCGTCTGACATATATTTCCTAGAAATCAATATGGATGGTATTAAGAACCTAGCCAGAATGGCATAACAACATGCGGTGCAACTCAGGAGATGGAAGAACAAAAGGAAAATATATGGGGGTCACAGCTGGGTATCAGAGCTGGGCGACCCAGAGGTCAAAGAGGTCCCCTGCCCAAAGGAGGCCACTAGCGAAAGTGTACAAGCACAGTTCAAATACAACATAGTAAGCAGTGAAATCGTGAGATGGGGGTTTCAACAAAAACCTGTCAGTGCCCTATTTACGTTTCAGCTGTTTGAGCATCAAGGTGTAGAAATAACTGAGAAATTTTATGGCATATTGTTTAAGTATAAAATCTGGATTGTTCATACCAATTTGTGGAATTACAGACGGGTGTTGTGGAAGAAAGAAATATTTGGTTTAAGACTGAGCAGCTGGCCTACACTCTGGGGAAGAACCCCCCCCCAACTTCAATTGTATTGATTTTGCTCATTGAGATCATCAAGATCTGTTAGATTTTTCTAAAGGAAAAAACCTACTTGCAGCTTACAACTGGGGTTTGGAAGCATGAGTTTTAGTTTTGTTCTGTCAATACATTTCTGAAAAGCTCTAAGAGAGCATGCCTGCAGGTGAGGATTTTGCAGCTTTGCTTGCAAACGTGCAAGCAGACAAAATAAACATTTCCAACTGTTCATAGCTTAAATTTTTCAGGAGCTGACCTGGGGATCCTAATGGTGAGAACACATTCAAGGTATAAAATTATGCTCTACATTAACGGCTTTGACATGTTCTCCACTATCAAATTAAAAAGAAAGTCATAGCAGTATATACAACAGCCAAACACCAGAGATTTCCCATGGAAGGCATTATTCTCTTAGTTGTCATCCAGCATTCAGAAGAAACCTCTCTGTATTTTGCTTTTTATGAAAACTAGGAAAGGGCTTGTCATACTGGCACACAGCGTAGAAAACCAAAATGGATATTGGATTGTTCCTTTAATTCAAAGCATGAGCAGATAGTCATGCAATATTTATCACTGAAGGGCAGAGGAAGCAATCAATAATGTTTTCCCATGTGGGCCATTTTTCTCATTACTTTATAGGACAAATCCAGGTCTCCCAATACATGAAGCATGGATAAAATTCACCCCTGCACACAAGGCCAGTGTTAAGACCCATCTGCTTCTACTGCCCTGCTTTGGAGGTCTGAACTCTTGCACTCATTCCTCTGCATAGGAGCGAGGTTTGTCCAACAGATATTGCTTACCCTTAAGCAAGAGCAGAGTACAGGCTTCTAAATTTCACCATTAAGACTGCTGATGTAGGGGAAGAAAACAATGTGCAGTAGCTAGTGTTAAAAAAGAAAAAAGCAAACCCACACAAACCCAAACAACAAAAAACCCCATCTAAACTATGACTTGCCAGTCAGGAATAGTCAGTCTTTCTTAGATACATTAATCTGCTTACCTTCTATTTCTCATTCTTTCCCTACTTCCCTTCTTCCTCAAATCCAGATAGATTTATTCACTGTGCTAACAACATTCACCAGCTTCACCTAATTATTCCACATTAAAAACAGGGGGAAGGAAGATCTAGGAAAGGAGATGAAAACACCTAAACAGAGGCTGTAAGAGGTAAATATCCTTCATATTTAATTGATAACGCCTGGGATCCTTAAAGAACTGGAATTGATTTGTATGGGTTTCATAGCATGCTCTGTACTTTTCAAAAGAAATCAAACAAGCAAGCCATGTCAGATTTTGAATTCAAGTCTTAATGATAATTCATTAATAAAAATGCCATCCAGGAGCAGTTCATTATTTGAAAGCTACGGGAAAGGAGAAATATGTCCAAGCTGCATGCAGTTCAACAAGCACACACTCTCTCTCACCCCCAAAACCTGTATCAAACCAAACCCCCGGTTTCAGAGTTTGGCAAAACCTCTGGGTTTCCTTTACTCATGAAAAGTAACATTTGGCAAAATGTCATAACTTTGCTTTATGATGCTGCTTTGAGGATTGCAACAATGTAGGTATTCTCTTGAAGTGTCAATTTAATTAATTTCACAGTTCTTTTCATACTTTCCCTTACTGCCAGCAGCCCTTGTACTTGAGCAAAACACACACAGAACTTGTAGAATGGAAAAACTGCTACTTTTTCGACTTTTAAAAAGAAGGAAACAAACAAACTCTCATTTCAAATGCCCAAAAAAAAAAAAAAGTGATGCAGAGAAAAGTCTGGTACACCCATACAGCCAGCTGGGCCACCCTGATCACACCATGGTCCCTCGAGCTGGCGCTTCCACAATTCTGGTTTCAGCCTTTTGCCTCTGAGCCCGAGGATAAGCAAACCACATTTACAGACAAAGCACAAACAATCTCATGTAACTCTTAGTGGCCTGTATAGAATCCTGTAAAGAAGGGCTCCTTATTTTGAAAGCTGTAAGAAGGATAATGAGGGATAGACTTCAGCCTCTCTTTTAATTAAACCAAAAAGTTATTTTGATGAGCAGCTATTGCACTCCTATCAGTGTGGAGAAACACTATACTTTTGATGTTGAAATAAGGAGAGAGACTACATTGTCATGCAAGAGATGGAGGCCATTTAGATTCATCATGTACTCATATCTGTACAGCTAAGGCAACAAAATCCTTGACTGCATAAATTATCCTACAGAAACAACCATTCCAGATAAGGCCACAGATTCAGTAATGGGTTAATCCATGGAAACCTGAGTTTTCCAGATGAAGAACAGTTGCATAGCAGATGCAGGCACTCCAGGTAATGCATTTTACCCCTGTGGAAATATTTTACCGCTGGACAAACTAAGGCATCTTCCCCTCAGTCTTCAGGCAAGCAACTAAATGCAGTCTATTCATTTAAGTGCAGCAGTCGTAACATGATGTGCTTGAGGTTTATGCCTTCAAGTTTCACTTCTGACAGCTTATCTGTCTCCTGTGTTGGAGACCTAAGAACTGCTGAAAACAAGAAGGTAGTTGCATCTTGCTCTTAGCTCAGCTAAAGAGCAAAAAAGAACGTACTTCAAGTCTCTTTGGTTCATTCCTTGCTTATCTTCCATGTATGCAAAATCAAGGCTACATCTTCTCCTTTGCAACCCCTGCCTTACCAGCAGCTTTGGCCACAGCATTCTGGTACACAGGAACGCAATGCTACTTCGCTTGTCATTAGCATTCTTGTCCTCAATACCAGATAGAAGATGCACACTCCAGCTGAAATAATAGCTTTTTTTTTCCTCCTTTCTCTCAAATTTGCTATCTTTGAATGTATGCCATCATCAATAAAATTCTGACTGACATAAAGGGACCTTCTCTGCCAGAAGCCAAAGGCCATCATCACTGAAGGGCACCAGTAGTACTAACACTACCAATACAGACTGTTCAGCTGAGCTTTAACGTCACTAGAGTCACACAAGGGCGCAGGGCAGCACAGGGTGTGCTCGGAGTTCAAAGAGACAGGTGCTGCAGGTCTTCCGTAAAATATTTTTCAAAACGTGTAGGTTGTAACTTCTTCACATGTCAAACCATTCAATCATTGAAGTTTCCTATCCAAATACAAAGCATATATAGACACAACTAGAAGCTCATTTTGGAAGTATTGCCAAGATCATTTTGTTTAAGAAAAAAATCTCTACATACCCAACAAATAAGTGAAATTTTGCTGTTGCTTTCTCCTGCCAGACAAAGAAAAAAAAAGCAGATTCAAGGATACGAAGACATTTTATAGATGTGTGTTGTTTATGTTGAACATTCCAGTCTGACTTTTTCCCATAGTTCTGAAAGACTTAATTTGGTGATGTTTTGATCTTTTTTTTCCCTCCCAAACCAAGTGCTGCATTTCTCTGTAAGCCTCACATGTTTAGCTTCAACATCCTCATTTAAGTTAAAAGTTTGTAAGTTTTTCAATTTTAAAAAACTTTGATCCAAATCTATTGTTAATGACACACTAAACACTTAAACCAATTCTTACAAATGCAAACATTAACAAAAAACCCCAAATCTCAGCATCCACTCAAAGCCGTAACAACATAGCTACCTATATCCACCCCCTTCTCAAATTCTTTATAAACAAGTCTCCATTTAAAGCTAAAGAGCCAATGAGAGACTAAATTAATTTCACCTGAGACATCTCAATTATTTAATTAAAAATCATCTTTGGACATGCTAATCCTGGCTTAGGTTTAGTTTTCCGTCTCAGAAGAAGAAAGTGATTACTAACACAAGCAAATCAACATTCTGCAGCAATAGGGTACCTCAAGCGTCTTTATAAACAGGAAGGTATTATTAAAAAATAAAGAGCTCCCAAGCTCAGACCGAGTGTGCAATTACAGTTGATTATGAAACTCTGCCATCATCATAAACTCACCAAGAGAGATTGCTGAAGCAGTACCAAGAACTGTTCTGGACCTCAGGAACAAGGGGATAACGCTGCGCTTCCCTTCCCCCAGGCCTCCAAGGACAACGGTTACTGTTCCGATGGCAAAGGGTCAGAATTAATTTCATGTGGGCCCATACATCCATTCTGGGATTTAACCTTTGTCTTTGACTGGTGGAAGGTGATCGCTAATGAGATCTGCTTCGGGGTTAGACAAGGGAACATGGGAGGGTAGCACAGTGTATTAATGCAGCAGGAATAACTAGGCAAAGAATCCAGGCCGTGCTCTTTCCTCTTCATGGTACAAGTGCGGCAGCCACTTCTCAGATGACTTCACTGTGTTCTAGGCACTGAGCACTGACTTTATTTGACGGAGGAGAATTGCAATTAAAAATGGTATTTTTGCAACTTTTTAAAAAACTTTTAAAAACCACTTTTACCATCTTTACCATTGAAAATGGTATTTTTATAGAAAATGGAATTACTATCAAAAATTGCAATAGCCATACCAATAAGGGTCAGCTAGCTTCAACAAAGGAAGAGTGTCTTATTTCTTCTTGGTATTTTTGCAAGGTATAACTAAGGCTATGAGAGATGCTCCTGTAGTCTACCAGGAGCTGGTGGAAGGCCAAGACTTACGTAAAGTTGGTAAGGGGGATTCATAGTGGAGTGTGGAACGTCTAATCAAGAATTACTGTCCTTGGGAGTGAAGCACATCCTGGAGAAATATGTAAGCTAATTAAGATGATTTGGGAACCATCTGAAACTACTACTAGAAGTGTGATAAGAAGCACCCTCACGTGAACTATCCTCAGTATAATACTAAATAGTATTATACTAATTAGTATAATACTAATAATACTAAAAGCCACACCCCTTGAGCCAGGGACCCTGGCCCAAGCAGAGACCCCTCACCTTTGGGCATGTGTAGAATATTAAAGTAGCACTGTAGCTTTAAGATTGAAACAATAAAATGTAGACCAATAGAAAACTGCTTTGTGTAATTACTTATGCATATGCATAACTGGACTGTATAAATACTGTACCTGCATGACCGAACTTTGTGCTAGCCTTGTGGAGCTACCACCCAGCACCCATCTCTGCGCAGACATAAAATAAAATACCTCTGCCCTGGGTGCGTATTGGCATCTTGCACACCGGGCAAACGACCTCACACTTGTGGGATAACACTAGTGTCATAGGTAGTAAAAACCGAGCATACTTGAAGGATACAGGGTTAAACCCTCTTTGAAAAGAAAGCTCTTGGGAGCCAAAATATTTGGATTTATTTTTTCTACAGTCCATTGCTCTAAGGTAGTCCGAGGGATAAATCAATCCATTTTAAAACATTTTCTGGCATTATTTTTCACTCACATGCATTAGCATAATCTAGTTTGATCACAGCTCCAGAAATTTACAGCTCTGAACGCCTTGACTCAAAAAGGATCTTCTTGTCAGCATTTTCCTTCCTTTGCAAGGACAAGGTGAGGACACAGCCTGTTTCCCTGAAACTGTTTTCCCTTCCCGTGATTAAACACAATGCTACACAGCAAGGAAGAGCAGTAGAAAAGAGCAGGTATCTGGCCACACACCATTATACGGAGCTTTTGGGAGGTAGGGAACGACCAGGAGTCACTCCCTCTGAGGTGACCGCCTCGAGCTTTGACTCCGCTTCTCCGGAGGCCGCGGGACTCCCAGCCCACCCAGCCACTCTTTCTGAACAAACACGCTGCTAATTATTGCACCTCCAACACATGGCGGAAAAAC
Source organism: Mycteria americana (assembly GCF_035582795.1). Taxonomy (NCBI): domain Eukaryota; kingdom Metazoa; phylum Chordata; class Aves; order Ciconiiformes; family Ciconiidae; genus Mycteria; species Mycteria americana. Next base: position 15,412,496 of record NC_134377.1, read on the forward strand.
CCGCAGCCTGCAAACTTGTTACAACTGGAATTATCTTTAGCACAGTAAGCTGAAGTCATTAGTTATTTATTCCCGGGCAGTGTAGGTGGATAATTAGTGCATAATTTGAGGTTTTCTAGGCATGACAGCCTGCTCTGATAGCTGCCCCTAGTCCTGATTAAATCGCTGCCTCAGATCTCGCAGCAGCATCTCATGTGAGAAAATTCCTGGCTCTGCCAATATCAGGTTGCTGTCTCGCAGTTTGAAACCACCATCAACGTTTTGGGGTTTTTTTGGGTTGTTTTTTTTTTGAGGAAGAAATTTTTTTTTTCCTCTTTCCTGAAGCTTTGACTAAACGCTGCTTTGCATCCAAAGCACCTGTCAGAACATGGATGTGTCTGCAAGAGAATGAAAGGGATATTACACGAGGCATTAAAATAGCATTATGAACAGAGACACACACAGGCTTCGGAAAGGAAAATAAATATATCTGCGTGCTAGGAAAGGAAAAGTGAATTCAGTGTGTGAATTAAGACTGCTCTAGCCCACACACTATGGAGAATACACAGGAGCCATTGTAACGCACCCAGCCTGTGTGCCCAGATTTTCTGCCTCCTACACCACAGTGCCCGGCGCTTCACAGGAAAGCACCCTGGACTGAGTAAAAGCCGCCTGTCCGCCCATTGCTGTGCCAGCTCTGCTTCCAGGGGAGGGCAAGGCGGCACGGGCTGCCTCCAGCTGCTCCCTGGCCGGCAGCTCTGGGGAGCCCGGTTCCTCACCGCGCCGGTCGCCTCAGAGGCAGCGCTGTGGCGGCAGCCGCACAGCTGAACAAAAGGCTCGTTAACGCTGCCGCTCTCGGGGTGCATGCGGGACTTTCCTTCCCGCCCCTCAGGAAAAAACCTTCTTCGCATTTCCCCGCAGCGCAGCCGGGAGCTGCCCCGACTCTCCCCGTCACTTGCTGGCCCCTCCCCTCTCTTCCAGAAGCTTCCCCGGCGGCGCCTGCTGCCGGCTTCCATCCCCCTCAGGCGGCAGCCCCGCAGGGCGGGCAGCCACCCGGCCGCAGCGGAGCAAGCCCTCCCTCACAGGGACGAGTGACCAGGCGGCCGGCTGTACCCTTAGCCAGCTCATACCGGCTCCTGGGGCAGGACGCGGGGGCGGAGGGGCTGCACAGCGCGCTGCTGCCCACACCCAGGGCCCCTCCATCGTGAGGAGGAAGCCCTCAGCAGCCTCTTGTTGGAGGCTTGGTTTCTGAGCACTCGTGCTCCCCTGAGTGGAGTTCAAGCTATTTCCCCCCCCACCTTGAGATACACCCGTGTTTTTCAGCCTCGCCCACAGTCCCAGGGTAGGCAGGATGGCAGCGGCTGGGTTTAATGAGGTATTGATTTTGCAGATGGCGGCAGTGGTGGGGTTGCTGGTTTCTGCCTGCAGTGCCCAGATTTGGTCGCTTGTCATAAGTGAGATCGGCAGATTTTATACATTATGCTTGGAAAGGTCACAGCTCTCTGAAGTCTGCAAGCCGTATTGTCATCCCCTTCATCCCTCAATTCACTAAATGCCAGTTAGCTGAGTGGCCTCTGGCAACAAATTAAAACCAGTGGGATAAAATGGATCATAATCTCTGATTCACGGAGTGGGGATTCTGTACAGATATTTATTTAAGATTTTTCTGCTCCCATAAAATACCCGAGTCCTTACTGATTTTCTCCCCATGCTGCTTCTCTCTTGTTCCCATTTTCTGACTGTTGCCGCTCAGCCTGAGAGCACAGGAATAAACGACGCAGAGCCCGGCCCAGGGGCCGCCCGAGACCCCACATTTCTGCGGCTCACCACGTGTTGGAGCTCCCATCCCGTGGGCCCCCTCTGAGCCCCAGGACCAGCACGATGAGCACTTGAGGGGGGGCATAACAGGAGGGAGAATCTGACCCCGTTTTGTGCTCCAGAGAAGAAAGGAAGGAGGTATCCAGCCTCTGCTCGTGTTGTTAGGCTCCTGGGGAGATTTGTTTGTTTGGTTGGTTTTTTTTTTTTTAATTCACAATATCTTCGGAGTGTTTTTTGGACACGTCCAGAAGTTGTAGTGGAAGGTAGCTTTGTTATTTATCTGAAAACTGCTAGGTCTCACACATGGGTCTTTCCTTTTCCTGCCTCACCTGGGCGGTTCAGCTGGCAGGCATCCTCACAGCACTGGAGATACAGGGTAGCTGTTCTCAGCTTCTCTGCATCCCAGCCTTGCTCATACAGGGACTAAAGAGCCTACCTTGGGTACCACTAAGGGACAGAGGGACTTCTGGCAATTACATTGCCTAAATCCCTCTGTGGATATAGATTTGATAAAGGCATCCTTGACAGAGCCCGGCTTCCAGAGTCCAGTCCAACACCTCAATCCATAGCTATTCCACAGATGTTGAATAGACGTCACCCCAAACTCCCATCACAAAATATTACCTCTCAGCATCTTAATAAATACCCTTCTTTCTTTCCTTGAACTGATCCCTTATTACATTTCAGGGGCTAGCTTGCAGAGGACAGGTTCATTTGCTAATACATGAATCATTATTGCTTTGAGCCTCTGAGCTAGCATTTTTATGAGCACGTTTCAAAATGTATTTGATTGCTGTTAGAAATCATTTTGGTTCACACTCGACAACCAGGCCAACCTAAGCCAATATGCTCTGCCTGGCACTGTGAAAGGATGTTGTGAGAATTTAATTACTAACTGCAAGTTACTGTGCATATGGTGAATCTTAAATGTACTATTTCTTTCTTTTTTTTGTCTCCAAGATAACTCCAGCTTATTAAGATTTCTATCTAGGAGTTCTGATAAAACTGTTTCAGATTGTACACCCTACAGAGAACAGCATGCTGCCTTTTCCTATCCACGAACTGCTTGCAGACCATAAATGCCATCCAAGCCAAAGTGAGTCCTCTTTGCCCTTCTGTAAGCCTGGGCTACACGTTAGAGATTAGAATTAATTCATTGCCTTCATGTAAGAAAGCTTTTGGAAAAACATTTGTTTTATGTGATAAGGTGCAACAAAACATCACTAGAACAGAACTTAGTTCTGGCAGCAAGAGTCTCACCTTGTGGAAGGGAGGGAGGGAGGGATGGTGGAGGTGTAGACTGTAAAAATATATGCAAAATAATTTAAATCCACTCACTCTTTACTTCTCCTTTTTCACTACTACGATGGTGCTGATGCTCTCCTACTGTTTGGCTCCTATACACTTTTGTGGCACAAAAGCTCCATGATGTATATCACACTGATATATATATATACACACACAGAATAAATCAGAACCTTATATTGAATCAGATTTCATCAGCACAATACCAAGAGAAGGAAGAGGATTTTTCAGAATGTCTCTTATTAATACATACAGTACAGCATAAAGCCCAAGGAAAATTCAGCCCTTACATGCTTCTACTTCTACACTGTGCTCATACCCAGTATTCTTTCCAATGACTTGACTAAAACTCCTTGGGCCCCACTCTATGTGTATATTCCCTTGAGCATTTCCCCCTATGGAATATATAGTGTGCATCACACTCCCCACTGTCCACCAGCTCCCTTTCCCCTCCAGGAAAGCTCAGTGATGCAGTCTGGGTCGCCCATGTTAGGAACCTGGCAGCATACCTTTTATTAGAACCTGACTGCCAGACCTACAAATAAGCAGGGTACCAGCTCAGCCGGGCGCAGCGTGCAGTAGAAACAGGGAAAGTATGAAGAGAAAGCAGAAGGAGAATTTGAGGTGGGAAAAGTACCTTTCTCCAGATGGTACAATAACATACATTTTTACAGTTCTGCTCCTTCCCCTTGTCTTTCCATAAAACAGACATCTCAGTGCATAGAGTCTCCTTTAGGACAAACTTTTTCCACATTCAGCAGCATGGACTGCCTTAGATACATCTTCTCATCTGTAAGAGCGGCGTGCTTACAGGATGGAAAAATAAATCATTAAATAGATCTGGAAACCTCCCGCCTTTTGGTGGATTTTTTTCCTCACCTTTGTTTAAATTCCAGTGCTAATCTGCTTTCTTTGTGAAGTTTTTATCTTGAGCAATTCAGATCGGAGGGCTGGATATAAAGAGTGTGATTTGAATTTATTGTAGAACAGAGAAACTGCTGTGGATGGTGAAAAGCAAGACTGGAAATCTGGAGTAATGATGCCAGAAATAGAATCATAAAAAACTGATTTAGAACCAGCACCCAAAGAAGCATCTGCTGACTTCCACCTCAAGATAAAACTGAAGCTGCTCCTGAAAAACCCACTCTCCCGAGATGACACTTCTCTTCGGAGGAGGATTTGAAGGGATTTGATAACATGCTACTTGAAGGAGAACACCCCTGAAGCAGAAATGACCTGAGATAAATACACTGTGTAAATGTGGACTAGCTGTTCCGGAGGCCAGCAAGTTACCATTATGCTTAATGGTGGGTCTGAGGGGGCACATTCTCACCCACCACGTTGCATTCAATTACATCTAATTTCCCTATAGCTTAACTGTGTCTGCTCAGCATTAAATCTGGCAACCCTACTGAAGATCATGAGCCACTTTTCCCTGCATGTGTGAATAAAGGAGAAAGCACGTCTTGTCATTGCTTCATTCAAGAAACATGATATTCACCCCTCTGTTTTGTTACAGACTTCCACTGGTGATCCACTTCAGCCAGGCTTTTTGCCTTAGTGGCTTGAGACCCTGAACTCAAATTTGGGAGAGGAAGGTAGAAGGAAAGAGGAAAAAGAAAAGAGCTTTTTGCTCTTGGGGCTTCTTTTCCTTCCAGGCAGAGCCATGAGTGATGAGGAGCCTGACATTCTCCTCGGTTAAGTGTTTAAAACGAGCTAGGATAAATTCAGTCCTTATCCGCCCTGTACTGCAATTCCTCCTCTTTGTGAGGCGGCAGATTCCTTACAAAGATATTGCAGGACCAGGTTCATTAGTGTTTGTGATGCATTCAGATACATTACAATGAGAGTCACATTGGTACTTAAAAATTTCTGCAGATACTGTGATAGGCTTCTGATAGTTTACTTTTGTGCCTCTCTCTTTAGATTTTAATTCTCACTATGAAATGCTTGAAGGAACCAGAGTGTACATTTCAAAACTGAAATTATGAGCACCAGCTTACTTTCTCTGCTTACCACTTCAACAGTTCTTTGATTCTCATGCTTACAAAACCAAAACAAATCCTAAAACCTGTATTTTATCTTTTTCCTCAGTGCTGTGAGTTGCCAAGTTTGCTTGATACCTTCTGGCCCTTGTGAGCGCAATAAGCACATTAGATCTCCAAATTTTCGTGAAGTCCTCGGGCCTGGCACAAATGAACTAAATAGGACCCTTGTTTTTCTAAGCAGCCAGCATTTTTCTACTTGTTTGGGATGAATCCTCTGCCAATGTACAAAAGAATCATTCTGTGAGACATGATGAAGCTGTGTATGTTTACCTCAGACGAAATTTTTGGCCACATTTATCAATGCATTTCAAAAGGAAAAGAAAGAAAAAACCCCCTAAAAGTCCATTGTTTTGCTTTGTGCTCAGGCAAAGAAGTTAAAAAAAAGTGCTTCAAAAACCTTAGAATTGTAAGGTTTTAAATAGGTTTAATAGTTACACAGGGTCCCCTTCTACTAAACCCAGTGAAGCACTGGTATAAAGAAGAAGAGGCTTATGTCACTCTGGCCTGATGGATAGCAAAATGGGTCTCTGTAACTGTTACAGACTTAAGAAAGGAGCTTTGGCTCCAGGATCAAAACATCAAGCAGGCTCCTACGAGATGAAAAGTGTCCTGACTTTTTTATGATAAGGCTGAACACAACACAAATCCCTCACTGCCCCTCAGGAGCCCGCTGAAGCTTTGAACTTCATTTCTGGTCAGAAAGAGAAGGTGGCACAATGCAGTATCCTGGGCCTCAGTATTATGATAGCTTGAGGCTGTGAGGGAAACACGTGGCTTGGACATGCTAGGATGTATTCGGAGTATTTTAAACAAAAACTCCAACAGAATCATTCGAAATGTACCTTTCCAAAGACCAAGGAAAAACATTTTCAAAATACCTGTGTCACTTTAATGAGCCTACACTCTGCTCTCAAGAGTCACCCAAAATGACCTACACCACGTAAAAAGAGAAAAACTGCATCCAAAGTTATTTAGGTTCAGATTCACAAAAATATTTAACTACTTACCTTTAGTGAGTTGGACCTCAGCTGATCTGCTTGACTTGCATTTCGCACCCTTGATGCAGATTCTCTTTCCATAACTCTCTGCCCCTTGGTCAGCAAGACGAGACCATCCAGTGTCTGTCTAGCCTAGACCTCCTCGTGCAGTGTGAGAGCGGCCAGCCAGGTCAGCACCTCATCTACCCAGAATCATCCTGAACAGGCCGAACATCTTGCTAATTGCTTTTTAATAAAAAAAACCATCAGCCTTGCAATGAAAATAGCATTTTCTTCAGTTTAAACAAATAATTTTGCTCTATAATTTCCTCCTTCTTGCTGATAGGTGGCACCATTTTCTGCACAGAATGCCAACACTTGAAGTATATTGAGAATTTCAATAGGTTTTGGCAAATGTTTCGCTGCTAGCACACCACGGCACCAACCCGTGTGTGTTTTGGAGCTCTGTCAACAGATTAGACAGATTTCACTGTAATAAACTGCAAAAGCAGAAGAATCTTTCCTGAATCCTGATTAAAATCTCTTTGTTAAAGCTCAGTTATTCATGTGAAGAACCCAGGGCCTTATCGCTCGGTGAATTGCTGTATGTCAGTTCATGCTTTCCAGATTGGGCAGTGCAGCTCAGTCTCTCATGTTTAACTCCCACTTTTCCAGTTCAAGGAAATCCTGATATGCCCTGCCCTTCCCTTCTCATCTCATTTCTGTAACTCCAGGTTATGACACTAAACCACTTTTCTGTGAGAAGTGAAAAAAGTAAGAAGTTTTTTAAAGAACTTTTTCTGCCAGCTGGGCCCACCTAAGGAGTCATGTTAGAGCCCCCACTGTCAGCAAGATAAAGGCCATTAGGAAGTTCTGCTTGGCTTTTCTAAATCAAATAATAGACTCCTAAAAATTGTACACATGGTCTAATGAATGTCACATCACCTTGCTGGTAGCACCTTTACCCCTAAGTTCTGTAAACGACAGAATTATTTTTGTTAGTTAGAAGGCTCCTTTTTCCAGTGCAGGTCATCTACATTAGTAACACACCTGAAAATACGATACACAATTACATTAAGGAACTAAGATGATAGAAGGAGGTGAGAACAGCCTAAAAGGAAAGTCAGACAATATGGTTAAGCAGTAAAGGTGAGCTTATGATAAGAAGAACACAGTCCAGAAACACATTGCGCTAAATTCGCAGGAAGAGGGCTGAGTTTTGTTTGCTGGTGCTTAGGATCATAGTTGGTTTTAGGCACTGAAATACGTTTTGGATTTGTTTACAGGTTAGGAATGTTTCATAAATTCTAGCATAAGGAGGTTTTGTTTGTTTGCTTGCTTTTACCTCAACATTACAGACAGGAAAATACCTCAGTCCGTATTTTCCTGTTTTAAATTCCAGATAACCAGTCAGGATGCAAAGGCAAGCCTAACTAACAGAGGTGCTCACCAACGTTACAGTAACAACAGATAGCCCAAACACAACAAAACAAAAAAACGACCGAGCAATGTATAGGCTGAAAAATCATTATCGCTGCTACTTAGTGCTCAGTTACAGGCACATATTCACGATTTACAGTTGATTCATGAAGATTTATTGATCAAAAAAAGAAGAGGGGTGGCTACTTTAATGATATACATTCTTCACAGTGAAAAATCTGAGACTTAGGATAACTTTTGCAGTACAAGTGTTGTCAGATGCAGAACTGCTGACAAAATATTTATATGAACCTAATTTTGCTGGATATTATTCATTCTAGCAAGCATATGGTACCTTTAAAGGTGATATTTCTCCTTCCAAGAAATTCTGGCTTGATTATAATAGGAAATTAAGTCCACAGAATACCTCGGCTAGCAACAGAGCAGCGTTTCTACCCAGAGTCCTCAGTGTGGATTTACAAAGAAATGCCTCACCCTAAAAAAGACTGATCCTGGAGATGGAGCTAAATTTGGCAAGGCTGTGTCAGGCTGTTCCTTCTGAGGCTGGTTGTATCGTTGCCTGCCTGAAGACTACAGCCAACCCTGCTTCCTCTGGGTAACTCGGGGAATCGCTGAACAGCTGCTCTTCGACTCATGCAGTCGCTGTCCTTGTAGAAATCGGGAAGGAGAGAGCTTGTGCACTTGGGTCTCACCCAGTTAATTCAACTGAACCAGAAGCGTGGTTGGAAGCGTGTCCCAGTCCGGTCACAAAACTGTAACCCGTGGGTGGGCCCTGCAGCCTCCTCCTAGCAGGAGGAGCAGGGCAGGGAGCTCTTCCTAGCAGAATGAAAGAAGGTGTCAGATCCTTTCTCACATGCTCTGTGATCTTTGATCACAAATTGCAAACTCTGTGACTACATACTAACAGAGGAGAAGCAGTCTGGCTGAGATCCAAAATCAATGTTAAAACCAGTAATGTATGTTTCATACTGCTGAGCAGTTCAAGAGCCCGATCAGTTCTCACCGTGCTATCACCCAATCCAACATATGACACAGAGCATCTGCTTGTGCTTTTACGAAGTTGTTTGCTAGCGATACAAAAAAAGCATGACACTCAATCGGTTCTGAAATACATTTTAAAAGAGGATGACAGAGGTCAAACTAAGGGTGTTAAAAAAGAGTTGGCAGCAGTTATTCACAGTTTTTCACCGTAAGAGAACTACAGGGTATCCTATGGCATGAAAAGCAGAGATACTGACTCGCTGCAATTGTGCTATTTATTACAACAGGATGTTGTGACATCCAGAGGTGTAAGTGGGTTAGAGACATACAAGCCCACAGTAGTTATTAAATCTAATGGTTGGGTTGGTGTGTACAGCCTCTGGCTTAGGAAGTCCTTACTTTTTGAAATTAGGGGGAGATACGTGATGAAAGAATCATTCTGCGTTTTCCCTGTCTCCTATTTCATTCTTCTAAACATCAATTATTGACTGTTTTCAGTGATGAGGTGCCGGGCTGTGTAGACTTCTGGTAGAAGTATGACAGTATGGGAGGGAGCTCATAAGCAGTTCATATCCCCTTTCTATTGCCTTTGGGCAGATAAAAGTGACTTGGGAAGCAGGAAAAAAAATCAAGTCAATAGCAGTATCATCAGTTGCAACAGACCAGGTCAATCAATGGTATAAATTACTACAGTTCCCACAACTTCCTTGGCTGCAGCAGAGCAATGACATTTGTATCATCGGCAAACCTGGCCTCTCTGTTGATATAGGTCAGGTCACAGGGTGTGGGATATCCTTCAGTCCTTTGTATTAACTAGGCGATTTGGGAAGTATAAGCTGTTCCGTTTCTTTGGTTGTGGGAGTGTTCTGTGGAACAGTAACACCTTGATGGCAGATCAATTTTGCTCTTACACATTTGAATTGCTAAAACATAGCTCCAATGCAAAACTCCTAGAAAGAGAACACTTCCATCGTCAGCTTCCTCTCTGTGGCTCGATAGCATATTTTTCCCCATGGTTCAATGATTCCAGGAACGGTGATTGCAAGGTCAAAATTTTTTTATGGGGATTTTTTTAATCTATGTTTGAATGCTTCTTGTGGAGCACTTACTAGTCCCGCAGGACCATCCAAGAACAGAGCTTGTGTTGCTGTGCGGATTGGTACCTGGCAAGCATTACGCAAGTATGTCTTTGTACTGGGATGGCAAGAGAAGCCTTCCCTCAGGTCTAACAGTCACCATGCAGTCGTCATCTGTACCCTTGTCAGTCTCGTTTTGGATGCAGGCTCAGGGGCCAAGCCTCTAATGAGTGTGTGGTGATGCATCTCTTCTGACGTGCACAGAGCTTGTCCCCTTTAGAACAGCTTGCAATCTGCTGCAAAGTGTGCTGTGCTCATCTCAAAAATGGGCTGACTACCTTTCGGAACAGATTATGTGCAATTTAAATTTTCAAATGCATGCATACTTTGCTTTTCTAGTTTTCCTTTGTGTGACAACTTTGAATTTTAAAGACAAGGTGTCTCAATATACAATAATAAAAAATGCAGCTCATGTCAGCAGTAAAATGCATAGTAATTTATTAACTTTTCAAGTGTAAATACAAATTGATTTGATGATGAGCCACATAATGAAAAATTATTTGCAGTCACAACTAGCCTTCCAATTGCTGTGTTATTTTTTTAAAATTAAACTTATTACAAGGAGTTTGAAAACTGGGCAATACTTGTTGATGGCCAATAGAAAACTGTAACCCTATGAAAAGTAGTAAGTTCTTCTATATGTCTTTGAAGAATGCTCTTGATTCAGAAATTCTGTTCTTCCAAATCAGGTTGCCATATATCGCTTCACTGGGGTATTTATGAGTAAATATTCTTGGCCAAAGGAAACATTGTTTTTACTCAGTGCAACCCATGAACTCAATACCTTTAGTTACATATCATTAACGCTCTTGTAATATAAGTCAATGTATGTTGTGAAACCAGTCTAAAATCCATTACAATGTACTAAAGAGGTCACTGTAAATCTCTTTTTCTAATGCCCTTGATGGCTGGGTCATCGTAAAGACACAGCTAAAGTCTTTGCACGGCATAAGCATCCCAGATCTTTATAGGGACAAGCTATTTTCAACAGTTATCAGAGTAAAATAGGGAGATCGTTAAGAGAGAACCTAAAGCTAATGCACTACATTTTTTAGAAAATGTAAATATTGATGTGCTTTGTGGCAAATTCACTGAGAGTTATTAACTATATAAATTTCTGTGTTTACTCCTTGAGCTCCCTTAGTTCACTCGGTAAGCAGACTCCATTTCTAGCAGAACTCAGTGCATTAGTATTTTAAGAATATCCTTGTTACCACGCAGGAAGCTATAAATGCATGATGCACATACTTCAGTAGATCATGGTGCCAATTAAATGTATTTTCCATGCATTCAGTAATTACAGCTCTCGCCTTCAGTCCACTAATGTCACACGTACAGAAAAAATTGTATCTGCAAAAACAAGATTTAGAGGTACACACTGCAGTGGTCTCTTGAATAGGTATTCCTGATGAAGCAATACAAAAATGTGTTGTTTGGGATTCTTTCCAGAGAGAACATAATATTAAGTTTACTTTGGTGGCATCCAGATCTAGAGACTCATGAAGACCTGATAATTCCTTGGTTTCTATCCAGCTTGTTAGCTAGTTCCTCTAATTTGCAGTACCATCTTTTATCTGTGGCATGACCTCACGATCGATTTTGATTAGCAGTAAGAAGCAGGCAGTCAAAACTGGAACATCATTGCTAGAAACATTTTCAATTAAGCGAATTCTGACAGTTGTTCTTCCTCCCAAAGCCTTTCATGAAAAAAACAAAGGTATTTGTTTCCTAACTGAATAATAATATGCCAAACACCCTCTGAACTCCAACTTTAATAGAAGTTCTTCTTACAACCCAACTCATTGGGTCCCAAAACAGGCCATAACGTGCTTTAGTATGGCTGTTAATGAACCATTTCAAATGAATACTGGGTACTGAAGGAATTACATGCTGTGTAATTGATCCAAAGAACAGATTAGGACTGGTGCTATTTCATTAAGTCTTATTAGCTCTGGCTTAAGTACTTAAAATTGCAGCTGTCCTATGTCAGATAGATTACACCCCTTGTCACGCGGCAAGTGAGGTTTTCATCCACTAGACCACAGTTTTTAAAAAGGGGCAGGCTGATGGAAAGAAACGTAAACAGCATCCAAAGGACTGTGAAGGCCTGATCTTCAGACATGCCAAGCCCCAGATTATTCATTGAAATGAGATAGTTCAACACTTTCAGAATACGTATGAAGAACTGTTGTTTGTTTTGGTATTTTTGTCTTAGACCACTCCTATGGAACCAGAGTTTAGCTTTTTGGTTGTGGGACAGCCCTGAAGAGTTCTCATGCCTCATGGATGAGGGCAATACAGATGTTTATGTAACTGCGGTGGAGTCCATTGGGTCCTTCAATAACAACTTTTTTAGCTCTTCTTTCTCTTAGTCGCTTTCCACTGGAGGTTAGCATGCCTCGGGAACCAGTGAGCCAATAAAGCTCGAGGACAATTTTGGCTGAGCAACAAATGGCTTTAATCAAGCCAAGAATAAATTCAGCTTGGAAAACAGTTTATAGCTTTCAAAGGAGATAGGGCTTTTTTTCCCCACAGGACTCAAACTAATTTTTAGGGACCTTGACATGCTTACAAAAGTATTTTTTTACTGGTTTGCCTTTGACAGCAGTGTACTAGACTTGATGTTCCTTATCACCTTCTATTCTTCTGTCCTAGGGCCTAATATTTAACTCCATAATCTCCTAAATCAAACAAAACAACAATTGAAGATTCTGATCTGAATTTTCTCTACAAGGCATCTTACACTATATTAAATATTTTTCATAATATCTGGACTGCTGCACTGGGGGAAACAAGACAATATTTAAAACAACATTAAGCAGGACTTCAGATTATACTAAGGGGTGAAATACTTACAAGAAACCCATAGACTTTGGTTAAAACAGATAATACTCAAGGCTTTTTAAATTATTATTCCTTTTATGAGAGAATACTTAAAACCCTCTCTCTCACATGCAGAGTCACCATGTTAATACCACAGCCAAAGCAGTGGTTCAGAGAGATAAGTAAAGTAAAAAGAATCCAACAGGTGTATTTTTCAAATGTGAGAAATTGTTTCAGTGAATCTTAAAAAAAAAAAAAAGACAATCACAGAAAATACTAACTCCACCTTTAAGAGTTATTTAAATTCTTTTATATTATTCTGTAAGTCTCGGAGCCATTTGACTATCACAAACATCTGCTTTCCTTCTTACACTGAAAGTCTGGTTCTTGCAAGCCTCCTGCAGCCTGCGGCCTCCGCGCTCAAAGCTTGCCAGGGCTGACCGCTCTCAGGCAGCGCGGCCCCATTCAACCCCTTTGCACCGAAAACGTGCAGTAGTGAAATTCTGAGGACAACCAGTTCGCATTCATTACAGTGGTATCATAGCGAAGGGTTGTCACGCTTGCTTGAAATCTTTGCCAGTAAATGCAGATCTGTCTGGGCTTCTCAGCTTCAAAGTTCCTAAACCGCAAATGCAACACTCCTTTTTGGATAGTAAATTTAAAGCCTGGTATTCCTCCAAATATTCAGCCTTCCTTTTTCATTTAGCCAGGATTTGAAAGGCTTGCTGCCCCATTGCTAACCAAGGATTAAGCGCAGATTGGCAATTCAAGACGAGGAAAAAAAGAAAAAGAAAAAAAAAAAGCAAGCATGTGGCATACTCGCTTCTGTGGAGTACAGTAACTTTATACTCTAATAGTTAGGTGTTTAGTAGTCACACTGATATATAATTACTTTCAACTTCCAGCCATCTTTATATAAAATAGTTAGCACTTACTAATTGGAAAGACTACAAATGGTGTGAATGACCTGGGACTTTACCTCCCCCCAGAAAGCTCACCTGATCAAACTGTCTTTCCCTTCTTTTGCATTCTCACCTCCCTCAGCCAAATATTTCACAGAATAAAACTCCATCAGAGTAAACAAAAGAAGAATACAGCTTTCATACAATTCCTCCCTTTTAAAGTGTACCTGGAGAGAAGATGAAAAGTCACTTACAAATAGAACTCCTGTACAAAGCGTTCAGCACCTGCTCCATAGATGGTAACTATCCTTTTACCTTGTCTAATAGGTTAACATAAGGAGGTTAAATGCAGGGCAACTGTTCCCAATCTATATTTAGCCTGAAGCTTCCTACCTGTTTAAGACCTGCAGGAAGGCTTGAATACTGAGCTTGTCCATGATTTTTTACTGTATTGCTTGCTTTATTAAAGATGCTACCTCTCCCTGCAGGTCTTATTACACTGTTCAAGAGGTTGTGTTCAACTAACCATAAACACAGAATTTAAAGCATTTTTCTATTTAGAATCTCACCCGGTATTATTCTTTTGTATATATTCATGCATAACCTGATCCACGTTGACGTAAGTAAAGATCAGCTATTAGCCACAAATAAACTCCAGGAGAATTGGCTTTGTATTACATATTGCACACACTGTTTCAAAAATAAAATTGGGGCAAAATAGAGGCATATGGTCTCTGGATACCAACCAAGAGGTGACAAGTTAAAAGTAAATATTTTATTACATATCATGCCCTTGAAAAATTAACTTTGTTTCCATTTTATTTTGTTCAGCATGCCTTGAAACAGGAATGGCAAAAGCTCTTCAAGAAACAGATCACCAAGATTCGTGGTACCGCAGTGTCTGCAATTACCTGTTTTCCTGGCTCAGTAAAACAAAACAAAACTTTTTTTTTTTTAAATTACTATAAAATATTAAACAGTGAAGTTAACAGATACCGTCTTTGTCTCTCCATCAGTATGACTGAATCTTCTGTCATGAAAAGCTGTCTGCCATGGACCCACATCCAAAGCCTGCTGACGTCGACTGCGGTCATCAACTTTGACAGCCTTTTGGATATGGCCTTGTCATTGCTCTGGCTACCTGTGCACAGATACCGCATGAACCACTGGATACAGTATTAAATTCAGGTTCACAAAGATGCTGTCAACAGGTCAACTACAGTAAAATATTTATATTTCAGGGTAACAGTACTTATAAATGCTGCCTAGTTCTTTCTTGCTCTAATTTGGCCTCTTATCACTAGGTTTGTGTTTGTTTTTCAAATACTGAAAAGACTTTGTTGGTTTGTTCAGGAAATTGGTCTAGACAGCGCTCACAAGGCTTACTTGCTCACATTTGACATTTTCACAGGATGGGTAGCAAAATGGAAGCTTCGAGTTGCTAAATTCCACAGACGGCACCTAACTCGGTCAGCTTATTTTCAGAAGTAACGAGTATCCAGCTTCCAGGCAGTTTCTGGAACAACACAACAGTGCACCTGCATGCACAGCACTGCAGGATGGGAGCCTTGCACTTACATACTCAGGGCTTATGGGCCAACCGAGACCTCTAGAACTTCATCCATCTACTAGGACGTTTACTGCCTCGAAAGAGTTCAATATGCAAGTGCTATATTGTGATGCCTTTACAGTCAAGAAATGTAAAATGTGGCAATATAATGGAGGATGTGGCTATTTTACCTATTCAACATTTACCTGTGTCTAACTAGAAGAGGTCTCTAAAATGCTGCTTTTTAGCAGCTTGAAGGTTGAGAACCACCTGTAAACATTTGCGGAACAGTCTCCTTCCAGAAATAGAGACTCCTAAACAATCAACCTTGAAATTTATCATATATTATAATATATTTCCAGTGTTATTTACAGATCTTATTTAGTACAATGAACCAGACATGCTGAAAAGGTAAGGTTTTTCCAGTTCCCTTTTATATGAAGTACAATAAAAAAGGCACATGATTATTCACCACAGGAGTTGTGCACCAGTCAATAACTTAAAGCTAAAAAGCTACCCATCAGAGAACTCTCTTTATGAGGCAGTATTGAGATCTCTCCTTTCAACTCATCGTAGAACCATCCGTCTATAATTCCTCTAGGAGAGCTTAAGGAACCCACTCTTCTGTTGCGTTCTGATCTTCACAAGATTTCCAAATCAACAGAAAACTCTTAAGCTTCCCAGGTCATCTACCGGAGCAAGGAAGAGTCAAATAGGGCATGTATGTCTCTGCTTTTCTTATTCTTTTTTGCCTTTGAATGCCCAACTGTGGAGGACTCTTGAGAGCCAAGTCCTGTTCAAACTAATTTGCTTTAAGACAAATGCCTTGCAAGATATGGCACACTGAGCAATGGACAGCGGCAGGAGCGGCAGCTTCTCGGCCCCAGCGATCAATGTCGGCCATGTTTTATCCAGTTTCTGATCATCCATTTTTGCCCCGAGCACCTTTGTACGACTAATCTGAGCCCAAAATTTGCATCCTTTGACATTTCCACTTCTAGACAACGGCCAGTGTCTCTGCTGATGATTGGACCATTCTGAGAAAAAAAGAAAAAAAAAAAAAAAAAAAAAAAAGGAAAGAAGGATTAGAGGAAGGAAGAAATAGAAAAGGTGAAAAGACTAGAAGAGAAATAGTGCCAGATCTGTAAATCCCTAGAAAGCACTATGGAATGCCTGGAAAGTTCTGTATATATGAAATGATAAAAGTCCCTAAAAGTGCTAGAAATTCCTAGGAGAAGCTAGATAATCTATACAAAGTACCAAAACAATTCCTTGATAATTCTAGATTTAGGAATTGCTAGAAAATTCCCCAGAAATCACTAGAAAATCTCTAAAAAGCACTAGAGAATCCCTACAGACTCCAAGATACAGGAAATCCCATGAACTGTAAGAATGCCTTCGAAAGTCCTAAAAATTATTTGAAATCTCTAGCTCTAAAAATTCCTAGAAAGATGCTAGAAAAATCCTAGAATGGTTCTAGAAAAAAAAATCCTAGACACTCAAAAAAAAAAAAAATTACAAGTATGTTCTTGAGATTCACTACAGAAATTGAGAATATTCCATGAAAGGCTAACTAAAAATTCCTAGAAAGCATACCCCAAAATTCCTAGTAATAATGTAACAAAATTCCTGGCTAGCACATAACCTATGGAAAACATACCTGACTATTTCTAGAAGGCATATGGGGGATTCCTAGAATAGTCCTCCAAAGACCTCCTTGTTTTTCATTAAATATCCTCTAGAGCAGCATTCCTCTCCAGTTTATCTCTGCAAGGCTCCCTGCGCTCTTCCGTACCTGTGTGAAATCCCAGAACCTCTGTGCTGGCCTCAGGACGTCTTCGCACTTCTTCAGAGTCGGCGTCCTGCCCTTCCCGTCGTCCACGAGGCATTTGGAGTCGGGCAGAAAGGCCGTGGAGCCCAGCGGCCCCAGCTGCAGGACGCCTTCCGAGCTGTAGCGGACAAGCTGGGGAAGAAAGGGAAGGGAGGACTTGCACCGCAGCCCCAGGGACCCAGCGAAGGGACCCAACGCTGACCTGCAGCTGCCTTCCCTGCTGGCTTCTGCCCCCAGTGCTGGCGAGGAGCCCTTTGTCCCGCTGCGCGTTGGGACCTTCCCAGCCTGGCACGCGCTGCTGAAGGGCAAAGCTCGGGAAACTCATTTTACCAACACAGGGTCTCTGGCAGGACGCAATATTCCCTTCTTTCACCTCTCTGCTCCCCACCATTCCCTACCCACTATTGCACTGCAAAAGGACAATCCGGGAAGTCAAGTAATCAATATGTAAATCATGCCCACTCAGCGGGAGTTGATTTAACAAGGACACAATGTCAATTTGCCATGCAGTTTGTTCTTAAGAGCTCTGTTAGCGGCTATTGATAGCAACAAGTCTAATTAGTTTTTGTAAATAAATGTTACTGAAAAAAGCCAACCATGCAACCGGTATCCAAAAATATGAGAAGAAAACAGACATCATGAGGGAAACAGCAGCAAATTTGCTAACATATGCTTCAGGCCTCCATAAGAAAGAATCACACTCTGGTATTTTAGTTTTGTGTGAGGCTTAACTGTTCTGCAATTTAGTGATGTGGTAAATACTACTGGCTGTAATTAGAGGCTCCAGGTGAGGGCCATTTATTATTTTAGAGGGGTTTTTTAAATAAAGAAACTTAAGCAGGCACAATCATTCTTGTTAATTTTTACAGGAGTGTAATTTTTTTTTCTAACCTTTCTTCTATTTTAAGTGATGATTTCACTTGCCTCAAGTATTCACAGTAAAACAGCCCTCAAGGAAAAAAAATCCGCACGTAGAAGGTGAGGTAAAAAAATTGGTCTCGTAATCTCAGCGTGCCAGAATATATTTTATTACATTAATATTGGACCAAGGGAAAAGATTGAGAGACATAAAGAATATCTGTAGACGTCTCTTGATGATCAGGACTAATTGTCTCGAAACAAATATGTGATGGAAGAGAGCTGCTTTGCTGTGTCACAGCAGCCTTTTGCTGGAAGCAGAGGGCGGTTGCCCATTTGCCTTCTCACGCTGCTACGTTTTGGGTCAGAGCGGAGGGTGACACCGCTCCTTCTCTGAGCTGCGGAGCTGGCTGGGACGGCACAGCCTCCCGCACGGCACGCGTGGGAAGGGACGCAGCCAGCGCGGAGCCTGCAGGCTCCTGGGAGAGCAGGCAGCGGACGGCAACCCACATGTGAAGGCACTGGAGGGGAAAAAAAAGCTTTTCCTAGGGACACACTGGAGACCTTGAAAAGTTTCTTGCAACCCAAGAAGCCACTGAAGAACTGCTGGATGACGGCAGGCCTGAAGAACACAATCTTGATGAAGGAAGGTTGATTTCAAACTCTTTATTTTGCCTCTTCCAGATCTGATTTCTCTCTACTGCAATTTGTTTCGATCTGTATTCTAATAAAGCCTCACAGCCCTAAGGGTGGTTTTAGGATGTTCATTTAGAGGGAAAAGGGGCTCTGTCGGCTCACTCTGTATCACATTGCACTGAGATAACTATGATAGCGACGGAGTCCTCATTTATAAGTTGCAAAAATTAATAAGTAATCCCCTTAATTACTGCTGCTTCCTAGATAGTTGAGGGAGAGCCTATTGAGGGAGGTTTCAAAGCACATTAAAGCAAAAATGCACAATGTTAATTTGGCAGCAGGCCAATACGTCAAATCAGCCGTATCTACTTCTCACTTCTTCTGTGTTTAAATCCGGAGTCATTAGACCAGCATAATATTTTGCCCTTCTTACCCTAGAAGCAGTCAAGTGCAGCACCCAGGTGCCAAAAGACTGCAAAATGGAGTCAGCTACCCGGCTTGTACGCTGCGAGGCAGGATGCTGCGGGGTGAAGATCTGAGCCACCGAAGAAAAGCAATTATCACCCAGGAAATTCGCTGCCTGTCTGGTCTTATTGCTGTTATATGGCTGAAATTACTTAACAAGAAAGGGAAGGAAGGTCAGAAGTGCCTGCCACTTATTGGATGCTACTGACCAGTGCATGAGATGTCATTAAGAGTCAATCAAAAAACCTCGAATTAGAGTCGAGCTTTCTACTGCCATCCTTATTAACCTCAGTAGAATCATGCTGTGAATAATCATATCTTGCTGGTGGTAGAAAGAGCATGGTCTACTCGCTCCCAGACCAGCTGCTCTCTGACAAACTACGTGTTCGTTTTCCCACCTGCCGCTTCTGTTCAGAGCAACCACGTGAAGCGCAGAGTTAGAACAGAGCCTACATCAGAGAGAGCAGAGGGATAACCACACGAGGAGTCGTCTTCGTATGAACAATGTCATGGTCGAGGCACTGTCTAGGCACACTAAATAGAGACACTTTTTTTTTTTTGCCTTTCACTATAAGGGCATGGGGGACATACGTAAAACAAGCTCAAGCAAGCAAAGCGATTCAAAATATGAATGGACTGCCAGCTCAGACAAATTAACTTCCTTTTTTCCCATGTAAAGGAGGGGAAAAAAACCACAACACACTTATTTTTTTTAAAAGTAAAACCTGTCTGTGTATTTCACAATTCTCACATCTAATGGGTACTCAGCAGAGTTCAAAGGAGCTGCAGGCATGGCTGAAACTTACACCGACTGTGAAATGTGTTCCTCTTGCAGTCTGTATTATACCTCGCCAGGCCCCCAAATACCACCTAGCAACCTGGTTGGCTTTGCCTTATCTAGATAATCAGAACCACTGTTTATAATGGGCTAGCTGCTCTGTAGTACAGGATCAATCTTCCCTGTGGTTTAAGATGAGCAGCATTTTCTGGACCGATATTAAAATGGTCCAAAATATTATTTGTCTTGAGAATCTCAATAGCCAGAATTGCACGTGCTCTGCCTCGCAGTCGCCATGTACTTGGGAAAGACATTGTTATACAGAAGCCTGTCAAAGCAGAAACTAGCATTTCTGCTTAGGCTTTAGAAGTGGAAGATACGCTAACTCCATTAAACTGTCTCCGATACTGAAAGTGGCAGCAGTGGCAGTTGTGTGACAGCTCAACAGAGTTGGAGATGGCTTGGTGCAGGAAACTGGTATCTATACAACGACATGACAAATGGAATATCATTGCCTTAATTTTCCTCAATCTGTACTTTCTGCCAAGAATTCCAACACTCATAAAAACTTAGGCTCATCCTAAAATAAAATAAAATTCTAAAACAACACCCACAAAGAGTTATCTCGGTTTAGACCACATTACGTAGTAAAGTTTTAGTGCCTGCTTCTGCAAAATCAGACCAGAAATTAAAGTTCAATCAAACTACTATATGATTAATAATATCTCCCTCCAAAGATTTCATAAATTCCTAGAGACAACATAAACTGTGAAAATAAATTAAGCATTACAGTTGCTTATTACTGTAGACTAGAAAACAGGAACTGGGATACAGAGTCAATGAAACAGTGAAAATTACACCTGCTGTGTTCAAATTCGATCTCGAGTACCACCATACTGAAAAAGAAATAACCTCTGCATTTGCATTAGAACTGTGGGCACGATACATCACGCCAAATCCATTCCCAGCGCAAACAGCCAAAACCAAATGACAAAGTGCCCTTGATTAAGGGATATTCAATCCCATTCATAAAAAACCAAGTCCGTGCAAGTCTCGATGGGCTGAGCGCCTTACGTATCCACATACTCCCATTGCGAGCTGCAGAACAGAAACAGGGGTTTATACATCACATGAGGATGGACCTTCGCTCAGTTTTTCTCTTTTATCTGAGAAGAGCTGAAGGATCCACGTAAGCGACACTGAAGCCAAGTGCTCTATTAAATACTCCAAGATCTAATCCTGATACTGTCTGCTGTAGCTATGATAACATAGGATACTTTTCCCTTCAACATTCAGAAATCTGTGCAGAATGGAAGAGATGTGAAGGTTGTTTGTCAAAGCCACCATATCTGATTCAAAAATAGTCAGCAGTGCTGCCTATGGAAGGTGATCCTCCAGGAGCATCAATGTGATAAGCAAATGCCAAATCCAACTGAAGGATTTGACTTCAGAAAATCCATTCCTGCTAATTTCCACTCAAGTGGAAAAAAAGCACAGAATACCAACAGGTAATTGTTTGTAGGAAACAGTTACATGGGTAGGTCCCGTAGCTTTCCACACTAAATTTAACCCCTCTCTCTCCCCTCTCTTTCGCTCTCGTTCTCCAAGCAAAAGGAAATCTTTGATGATCCTTCAGCCCTGCAGGTTAAGGTGAGCTGTAAGCTGACACACAGATTGAAACAGCGAGCTATACAGGAGTCCGAAATACCTTAAATCTCCAGAATACTTCTCACCGTAAGCCAGACAGATCACAACAGAAACCGTTACCAAACTTCCCGGTTTGTTACAGAATCTCGCCCACCACTTCCTGCAAGTTAAGAAACTCCCTTTTCGTCCACGCTGCTCTAAGCAATCAGACCTGCTACCCAGCACGCAACTCCGGAAAGCCATAGCTCTACCAAGCAAAATGTTAAATATCTGCCCCCAAGCAACAGTTTAAGTAAAGCCTTTCATCTCCTCTTACTCCATCTGTTTGCCTAACTGCGAGCTCCAGGAATCCGAACGTCGAGATCTGCCTTCTTTCTGCTTGATCTCAATGCCGAGGGAGTTCTCGCTTTCTCAGCGGCAGTGCCTCCTCCTTCTCTCGGTGTGAAAAGGGAAGAGAGGAGGGCGGAGAAGGAGGCTGTTCACCGGGGCCCTTCTATCCCCGGATGCCATTTTATTGAGTTCTCCCCTTCTTTCACATACCGTATAATCAGCTCCACATCACAGCGTTCAAGACAGACTCTGAGACAGTGAACATTTCCACTGAGGCTGTATAAGTACTCTCAGATGGTTCAAAACCTGCGTGGCCTATAACCATTCCAAGAAGCTTCCAGAACAACACATTCCACTTCTGGGCGGTTGTGTCACCTGTGTCCCATCCCATCCGTCCGTAGTTCCCCCCCCCCCCTTTTTTTTTTTTTACTTTGTTTTACAACAAAAGGGTAATATGCAGTGCTGTAGAACCAGTGGGCTTTACAGGTGACTGTACAAGACAAGCCACACGCAGAGGCAAGGCAGTTCTGCTGCTTTGTTTCTGAATTTTCTCTAGCCCTGGACTGTTTCCTATTGCTCTCCCAGCAGTATTTGCAAACCTGTTTTCGTGAAAGGGATTAGATTCAAGCTGCAGATCTAATGAACACATATAAAAATGACACTACTTTTCTGCAAAGTGAGTTTTGAAATCAATTTAGACTGATGCAAAACCTTGTCTGGCTATTCCTAACTGTTAGCGTACACTGACTTAGCTCGAGTCAAATTTGTTAAGCTAAATTGATGTAAACTCAGGCTAAATGCATTCCAAAGCATCCATAAAAGATCTTGTCCCTGTTTGAATAAAGAATTTTAAAAGCTGATGTCATCGAAAAGATGTGATTTATCGTGGTAAAAACTGATCTTGAGAATACGCATAGGGAAAGGCATTTTGTTCATGGAGCAGTAACGGCGGGGTGGGTTTATTTTTCACTGGTGCCGCAGGACAATGCCAGAGGTGTGCAATATGCAAGGGAAATAGAAGGGTAAGAAGAAAAGAATTTTATCACAGATGAACAGTAATTTTATTCCTACCTCAGCTTTCTTTAAACACTTGACTGACTTCTGTTGGTTTCAGTGGAACCGTGCGTATACTAAAATCACTGGTAATTTGCTTGTCAGAATTGAAGAGTATGAAAACCAAACAAGACTGTAGCTGAATAGCAAGAGGCTTTCACACCAGTAGGACACATCAAGCACCAGTGAAAACCTAACTGGTGAAAACGAGTTTTGTGTTTATATTCATTTACATTCAGTAGGCGGGTACAACTAACCCAAATCTCAGCTCAGTAGGGGTATTTTATGCCCTATGCTTGAGATGAAAAATGCCAGAACCTGAAAGCTAAATATAACAGACAACTATGCTCACCCAGGCTGATTAGAAGAGGGGCTTTAAAAATGTTTATTTAATATATTAAAACGCTGGCTGTCAACACCTTTCATGCTATGTGCTTGAATATCCTTGATTAGGGTTTGTGCAGCTGTGGTTCTCATACCGAATTAATTTTGTAAATTGTGGTGAGATGATAGAAGTTTTCCAGCTGTGTAATCATTAATTAACTTGGCTGCATCTGAGTGGCTCCAACCCATGCTTGTCTGTGAAATACTCAACTTAGATAAAACATCACCTCTGCCTTCTGCTTGCTGTTTCTTACAGAATGAAAACTTTTTTCCTTTTGGAAAATGGAAAGTGCTGCAGGATGATTTGGTAGATTAACTTTTTGCCTTTCGCATACTTTTATAATTCTCACACACAGGGGATGCTTTGCATTTTAAGGGTTTGGGAAGAGTGCCTTTCTCTTTCTCTGCATTTATACAATGCTAGTAACAAAAGGGCTCTAGCTCGTGGCTGTAATGTAAAGTCTAAAAACAGCTTTTCAGGCTTTTCCAGAAAATTCACGTAGACAGGATACTGAAGACCTGTAGCAGAAGCGAGCCAGAGGAGACTTAACTGGTCACTACCCAACTTCAGCTTCTTGGGCAGTAAATACTTTGTGTTGTTATTTGCACCTGAGAAGAGCTGCCCCGTGTCTAGTCTAGGGCCTGCAATTCAAAAGGCGTCATCTACTGGGCAACGTATTTACATCTTACTAAAAGGAAAATGACCTGTTCCTTGATGGAAAAAATTCGTCAGAGCTGGATGCTGAGAGGTGAGCTACTTTATGCCCCCAAATCTACAGGAGTTAGTCAGAAGCTGGGCATGTCGTACTTCCTTTCAGATAAATTCACGGTAACTTACGCCCTCATCTATTTTCTTCTTCTGGAAGTCAAAGCATATTCTATGAAACAGGAGTCATGGAGGCAAACAAGTAGGTTAAGGACTTAAATTGCAAAATAAATTACCGTCAGAATTTATATTTAAGTCAGAACCGTTTATTTCATTGTTCTTCTCAATGCTAGCACGATAGGAGACTAGATGTTGCAAAGGAACTTTCTGGAAGGAAATTTGTAACTTTCTGGTCAGAATTAGAATGGAGCAAGAGACTGAACTCTCTCTGAGTGCCTTGACATCTCTAACGAGTCTTCTTGAAAAGCTCATTTACATCTAATTAAGCAACACTATTTTGTTACCTTACTCAAAGGCTGTTCCTTCTGCCTCTACTAGGAAAGTGTCAGTCAAGCGTTCCGTAACCATCCTGCCAAAGGTGGACATTTTGTCAGTAGGAATTACTGTCTGTCTCACTTTGCTCTAATAAGGTGTGACTCTTCACCAGCTTGCAATTAAGCACAATAGGCAATATTTATATTTTGCAACTCTCGTTATGACTCCGTGGTGATGTACGAGTCAGGACTCCAAATCAATGTATGTATGACTGAACTTCAGATAATTGTGAAGTCCATGGTAAGGTCAGAGTTTATTTACACATGAGAATGTTCATTAATGTAGTTTTCATTCAGATGGTACTTCGAAAGAAACTAGAATTACATTGCAGAAGAAGCTCAAGTCCTGGATTTAAATAATATCCAACTTGTATTTAAAACACAAGTAACATCACTATGAGCGTGGAAAGAAGAAATGTCACTTTAAAATCTGCAGACATGTGTAAGAAAATAATAATATGCACAGGGACTGACAAAAAAGAAATCTTCTATTTTAGAAAAGTATTAAAAGATATTCTTAATTCCCTTTGAAGTTGATGTTAAATATGTGCTTAACTTTTTGCCTACTGGGGAATCAAATCAGCAGCTTGCTAAATCATTTCTGCATAGGAGCCTATTGGACCAATGAACAGTTAATTTAAAGAGGTACTATTCCTAGAATAAGTAAAGTCAAAATGAGAAGAGCCGCTCGCTCAAACAAACTGTCTAAATTCATTAATCTTCAGTGGATCGCTCCGTATTGAAACAAATTACGATTATTCTTCTGTTTTCCTTACTGGCATCTTCAACATATAGATTCACATGCTGAACAACCTTGGAAAGGGCACCCAAAAAGACTGGAGTAAAGCCAGATATTTTCCTTGCAGCTCAGGAATATACCGCCAAACTCAACTCAGATGCACCAAATCGCTTTATGTTTCTTCTGAAAATTCTTTAGGTTAAAGGTTTCTCATCAGTGATGGGATTTTAACCATTTACCTGAGAGGACATCCCGTGGCATGGATAAAGGATTGCTTTGTCATCCTCTTCGGCTCCCTGATCTAAGCAGTAGCCACTGGCTTTGCTGTTACGCACCTATAACCGGGTCAGAAAGGAAACAGTTGCGTTAGAAATGAACCTGCACAATGCAAGCCCAGTCTAGCTAAATCTTAGCTGCACTACGGCTATTGAAACAACTAGTGTGTAAAACTGTTCTTCTCTGAGAAACACAGGCGTATTCTCCAGGTAGGACAGGATGCCAATAGTGAATTTGCTCCAGGAAAAGACATTATTTGGAGAACCTGCTGTCTTTACAGACCTTGGGTCAGAGTTATATTTTCAGCAATTACTCGACATCAAAACCCCATAAAATTCACTCTTAGAAACCCAGGCCAAATTTTGCTCCAAATTATCCTCGTGCAAATATAAATTTTGATCCTATATGTTGAGAATGTGACTTGAACCAAACAGCAGAGGAACTCCCCAGGATTGGTATGGGATGTGGCACCCTTTTAGTTGCACCTGCTGCATACAGAAAATCAAAAAAGCATACAAACCAGTTCTATCTGAATTGAGAATATAGTATATGGTAATGTACAGAAGTGATGTAAAGCACGTTATTGTGAAAGGATACAGCAATGATGACCAGCGTTGGAAGGCTTTCAGTATATTTAAAGTTTGGGTCCAGACAACCAACCAAGTCAAAAATTCATGTGCCTCCCCGGACAAGGAAAGTTTACAAGTCTATAAAACCGGGCTGGAGCTTTTGTGAAATTTCACACCTGCCTTTCTCTTCAGGCTAGAAGTATTACACGCATCTTTTGGACACAGAAACATTTTACAGGTATCTTAATCAAGAGGTTATTTAGACGGACACTTTCAAACAGTCAGCAGGTCAGTTTTGGTTTAGGCTGTGAACAATTTGTCTGGCCACCCCCCATGATACAGAAATAGCTGCTGCATGAGATGTCAGAAAAATCGGTAAATAATCTTTCATATTACAGTGTACGAGCATAACAGGGATGAGATAAGGGGGCTCACCAACAGTTAAATTTCAGGAGGTTTATTTTATAACTCGAGTCCTATAAAGGCTAAAGAAGATGAAGACAGCTTTATGACATGGCTTTAAAAAATGTGAATTGAGTCACTAGGAAATATATTTTTACTACTGTTTCAATCTGTTTCACATCTACTCAATACATTTATTTTCCTTTAAACTCACTAAAATCCAGACATCTTTTCCTCCAGGAAAATAACCAGAAGAGAAGGTATTTAATAACAAGCTTGATGTCATTTAGGATGAAGCCTCTAGATTTTTCATTATGGGCTTGTAAGGCTGAAAGGGAACTATGCCAGTTTATACTAGCTAAATAGCTTGTGTGGCTCCGTTTTATTATAAATTTTAATGAATTAGATACTTGCATCAGTAGACTTCCTGTTTGACTCAAGAACCTTCATGTGACCACTGAACAGAAACAAACTTCTTTTTAGAGCCCAGCTTGCTAACCGTCTGGTATAATTGACACAACATTGGCAGTACTGCCAATGTTCTTCGCAGTTAACAGCCTTCTCAGGGCTGACAGCTACTAATAGCTCCTGTTGAATTTACTAAACGTCTTTCCTCGGCTACTGCCATATTAGGATGCAAAGTGATATTATGCAATAAAACTCGCACTTTGTATCAATATCTGACGTGCCTGACTTATTTTTATATGAAGTCAATCCAATGGAACAGAAAGGAAGAATGCCCGTTTAGTTGTCTTGTGTGAAAATATATTGCCTTTGGATTTAATTGTAGTTCATGTAGACAATTAAAACAGAATCTTAAAAACACTGTGAAGCAGGAGAGCTCCTCCAACTTCGCCCCAGTTCACAGTCATAAGTGATAGCAGTCCTTACATTACAGGCACGTGATATAGATTTAAAGAGTTACAGACGGCACGTCTGACTTCTTTAAAGATTGGGGTCAAGCATATGTAGGAGATTTGGTTGGTTCACAGAAGAGAAAGAAATGATCCAGACAGCTGAGGTGAACCGAAACGTCTACACATTTCTAACAAGTTTGGATCCAGCATTTTATTAGGGTTAAGTAACCTATCCACGCAGCTATCTCACAGTAGGCGTTCCAAGGTCCTACTCAATACTGGTACACAAGTGGAAATGACAATACAGAATCTGAGCACAAAGCAGCAAAATTGTTTTTCCTCTAATGACTTTTTCATGATGAGATAGAGACCTGCCAAATGGTAGCCTCACCTCATAACCTGAACAAGGATATGTTGCTTTTTATCCTGAACAAGGATTGCAAAAATGAATTAATCGAGTGAATGTAATCCCTCAAATAGTTTGGCAAAACCCAAAAAAGGGGCGGTTCTTTCCCTAAAAACAATTCAGCAAACTCAGCTGTTCTCATTAACCGCAATTATGTTAGCTCTCTTGACTGCTGATATTTTCTTGATGACATCTGTGGCATCCTATTTGGGAAAATTATTGCCTCAAATTTATGTTCTCAGGGCTGCTGTATTTTAAAATGAAAGCCAATCTCATGAAAGCATATCATCGTTACTGAGAACGATTTCATCTGACACACTCCGATGAGAGGGACAGTGCTTCTCAAAGCCACGCTTCCTAGCGTTGATTAAAAGCAGGGGAGGGCATTTCTGTTGCTACTACTGTGCTGACTTGAAATTGCTCTGTACATCCGGATACCCACCGCTAAGATGAAAGGACTGCTCTAATGCAGCCATGATGTATTTTCAAAGACGTACAGTACCTCTCCATAAGTGACTGTATTATTATAAATCCTCATTTCAGGATAGACGTTCTCCAAGTACCACTTAAAACTCCGGCACTGCAGTCGCTGTCGTAGAGCTATTCTTTCAGAAACGTCTCCAAAGTCAACGCCAGGGTTCTACAAAGCAGAAAAGGAATAAAGAAATCTCACTGCATTGACTTCACGGTTGTTTTCTTTACTGAAACCAAATTGGAGTTCATTTTGTATACCAAGCTGTATTTCCCTCTCTTCTTTCTCTTTTGTGACTAGCAGCTCATCAAACAGCTGCTGTTGAGAGCAGACAATAAATATTAACGAAAGTCAGTGGAAAAAGAAGGGTAACGAACAAGCAAAAAACAAACATCAATCAAAACAATAAGAATACAATAAGAATGTTGTTACTTACAGCAATTCGAAATGTTTGCAATCAAACCTGGACTCTTTTGCTTTCCGATTTGTCAGGAATTTAGGCGGTAATTCTGATCTAAGATATGGCCGCTTGATCATGGTTTACTCTAGTAACAGCCTTAGGTAGTCACGAATATAAATGAAATCAGAACAGACCTGTTAAAACTTCAAAGAAGAGCTGCTCAAGAAGTCATTAAGCTCCATTAAACATTTGCATAGGCCAGCATTCAGTTTTTACTGGAACTGGAGCTCAACTGCAGACTTGAGCCATAAAATGCAGTTAAACTCAAACCCTTCTTTATAATTCTACTTCAGAATTTAATTCATGTTTGAATACAAATACCATGAAAAACACAGGCTGGAAGAGTCAAATCAATATGATCAAAACAAGCCGTTTAAAAACTGCCAGGTCCTGGGTCAGTGTCTGTTGATTTAAACCATTATAAATCATCACAGTTCAACAGTCAGACAGTAAGAGTTACCTCATCTAAAAGGCTTTTCCCACACCGTATGAATCAAATGGACTGAAACTGGGGAGTTTTGCATGGATCTGTCTTAAGTGCCGTGTACCTTTCCTCCAGAAAGATTTCTGTACGTTTTACAAATGATGTCTAATGCAGGGTTACAAGACAGCAGCAAATCTTAGCTCAGGGTTTATTAGAATCCCCAACAGATGCCTCGTTTTCAGGAGAGAATACAAGTGTAATACTGAACAGGTTTTTCTGTTTGCTACATAAAGAGTTTACTGTGCTCACTGCTGCTTGCTGATGCATACTTTGTCATGAGCTCTCTATGCAGCATCCATTCAAATGAATGTTAATTTACGTACTACTTCAGGCTACATGGAAGGAGAGCTATTCTCAGAGGCACTCAGTACAATAAATCATTCAGTATAAGATTCCTTTATCACTAAAATTGTCCAGGAATAGATCATAAGCAGAAGCCTACCAAATATTTGGTTAACTGAAATAAAGTTACGCGGACCTGCTGGTGAAGGTTATAGGAATATGATCTTGCAAATGCGTCCAAAGCTCATCCGCTAATCAGGATACACACTAAGCCAGATCCTCAATAACTTGGAAGGGAGCGCGTTGAGAAAAAGATGGTGTGAGTTATGAAAGGGTTAATTTGGATGGGTTTTGGTACGGAAGAACACATGTATTTTACTTGCCTCCTTTCTTCCCTCTTCTAAAATGAGGCAATACAATGCCCTGTTTGCAGTGCCGTCTCTACAGACCACAAGAGCAGCAAATGGAGCGGTTATGAAAACGCTGTGCTTGCTTCTGTATTAGCTGCAGTCATCGTGTGCGGGTTACAGTGTGATAGTACAAGAATGAGGTGTCTGCGGAATTTAGTATGTGGACCTATTCTTTTTGACCAGGCGGCAAGGTTTCTAGTTCTCTGCAGAAGTGTTTTCTTATGGCTTATAACAGTGCAGTACTTCTTAGTCATCTACACTGAATACTACAGTGGAATAACTCTGTGAACACTAACGCTAGCTTCCTTTTCCTGAGAGCTAATGGGGTTATTTTTATGATGCACATTTTATCAATCAATTTATTTTATGGAAAGAAAATTTTAATGTTCAGTACTTATGGTGATTTTATGTCTCCTAATGTAGATGTGCCTTTTTTTTTTTTTTTTTTTAAAGCATTGCTGTATAGCTCAGTGCAGAAAACTACATCAATAAGTAATCTCAGAGCGATTAAAGGAAATCATGTTTTGGTGTAAATGCTTACTTAAATGTCTTGCCTTTTCTCAGAATTCATTTGCAGAAGGCATCAAGCAAACAAATTTACCAAGGCTACTTCTTTTTCCTCTCCTGTTTGAAACTTACCATTTTATCAAGTGGATGCAGACAGGGCCAAAATGGCCCTAAAAACTTAGATGGACGCTGCTTTGCCTTCCTACTATCACGGAAATCTTGTGTGGGAAAGAAGTTATGCAGTATTGCCTTGTTAAGGCAAAATAATTCTCTGCAATTACCTCTCATGCCAAAAGAAGTCACAAAAACACATCTTCAGAGAGACCTAACTTTCAACATTGCACAGAACGTCCAATACTGAACAGGAGTACGGGAAATTCAGACGCGCAAACATCTGACATGTTCAGACATCACCCGGAGAAGAACGGAACATTGCTCCTTTAGGTATTTGTGTTCTCAAAACTACAACAGGAATGAACAAAAATGGGGTTTGATATATTACCTAGGTACCAAAGTACAAGTAGGTATTTAGGACACAGACTAAATCCGATGACGTCTTTGACAAGACTCCCGTGACTTTGACGGACTCTAGGTCATAACTGAATATTCACAAAGACCCTGCTGGCTTGGCATATTTTCCTGTTCCGATAGGAACATTCCTGTTTCCATTTACTTCAATCAGCTTTGAACAAACCCCTCATATAAGGGTTAACTAAACCATCGTTACCTACAGAACGGAGTATGCTTCCCCTCAGCTGCTCTCCCTGTGCCCCTTCACATGAATAATTTGGATGCAAATAGCACTAAAGGATACAGCGGCAGTCAGCTTCCACCTGACTGGGATATAACATATACCTCTTCTCTGGAAGAATTATGCTCAATGGAGATGTAGCATGTGATACACTTACAGAATAAAGTGATAAATTGAACATACAGTTTATCTAATATTTATATTACATGGATTCCTAGAGGTCCCCGCATGCCATCTACAATTCGTATGCGCAGTAAGAAACGGAATGCGTCCACGTTGCAACTCTCAGCCTGGAGACAATAAAGCTAGTTAATGTGTGATTCTTTTATCGCATACTTTGTTTTTATGCTGGTGAGGTCTACTGAGTCTCACGATGAACGATGATATTTATTTATGGACATTTCCGTAGTCCTCACCACTGTAGCATATGAACACCTCAAAGTTTAATGGCATCCCAAATTAACGACTTCTTCTGAGGAAGCACATAAACATGAAACATCGTGCTCTAGTTAAATTATAGATCTGTGTCACCGCTCCTGAGCACACAACAAAACTTACACCGAGGAAGCAAGTTTATATGGCAGAACTCTCGGTATCGAGCACGCACCAGCATGAAAGCGCTCTTGCCCCTACGCTCAGCCCGCTTCATACGATTGCGGTAATATCCTTCACCTCAAAGAGCTAACTAGGAACAGCCGTCCGCGTTCCTGTTCAGGAGAGAGGGTGACCCGTACTTACTGCCATGGGGATGTTCCACGCCATGTAAACGTGCGACTTGAAGTCATCCATCCAGACCTCAGCGGCCCGCAGGGCGTTGCGCTTTGCATAGTAATCAATGTCGTTGTTGTAGGGTTTCTTTGTGCGTTCGATATGTGCCACGCGAGAACAGGGTAAGACCTCCATGCTTCCTCCGCACTGCCAGACCTGGGAGAGTTGGAGGAAAAACAATTACATGATTTTTAAAAATTTATTTATTCTTAAGGTGATACAACTGCTTCTTTTCAGATGCTGTATGTCAAGTGTTCCCTAGATGGAGATGGGTACTATCGAACGATTCAGAACGATCGCCCGATTTACCTGCTCGGGGGGTGAAACCCCTCTCTCTTCACATTGACTACAGATGAGTCCGAGGTGAATGCAGCTGGCTGTGTTAGGTACATAAGTTTAGGTGCCATAAATATCCAACTTCTTCCCCATAATGTCACTGTTCTTGGAACCATTAGGCAGAAGACAAATTATAAGGTGGTGACCTCTATCATAGGGACTAATTTAACCTAGTGCT
Organism: Mycteria americana; assembly: GCF_035582795.1. NCBI lineage: Eukaryota > Metazoa > Chordata > Aves > Ciconiiformes > Ciconiidae > Mycteria > Mycteria americana. The sequence goes on from NC_134377.1 coordinate 15,444,533, forward strand.
TGTTACTGAAACTTCAACAAAAATCCGTCGTATCAGCTGGCTGTGTTTGGTGCTGTATATGTGGGGTTACTGTGTCAGCTCTCCAAATCAACTAACAAACTTTTAATAACTTAAATGCAACTGCCAGAAAAATCTGATATGTGTATAGCATACATAAGCATCTCAGATGACCTATTCCACACCAGCGCCTTTTACATGGGAACATTACCTTTGGGAAGGAAAAGGAAACAAATTACCCACATGCACAATACCAACAGAAAAAAAAAGCATGGAAACACACTTATTTTCTCATTATGGAAGCTTAGACTTTGATTGTGAGTCAGTCAGTTATTCTTTTCTTTTTCTAATCTAGCCCCTGCAGGCTTCACTGGTTTTCAGCGCAGCAATTCTCCCTTCCCAAACACGCTTTGCCCTACCTTCAGTAAGAAACAAGCACTGACTTACCTGGTACAGGACGTCCCATGGAAATTTTAACTGAGAATAAGACGCAAGTCTTAGCACAGGACACCTTGGTAAATCTGGCCATGAACCAAAATGTGCATTTAAATAGCAACAGAGGTTACTGCCACTCTTGGTAGTAGATGAGAGCACAGCAAATGCATTTCTCACCCGGTGCTCCTACAGCCTCTGCGCCGATAACCTGCCAGGCGGAGAGGAAAGGAGGAACCGCTGGTGCCACTACTCCGTGTACCTTTACCTGCAGCCTGGTCGCATAAGAAGCAATAAATGACCACTTACGTCTCTACCCCTGAGCTGATGAAGATGGGTAAAAGGGGCTGAGTGGAGGCTGGATCACCCAGCCTTCCCAGACACCCCCACACCCATCCCGTGCCATTTTTTCCTGTTGATTATTTATTGTCTGAACTCCACGGTGGGAAACAAAGAGTTTCCTGGTTTCAGCTGAGACAGAGTTAATTTTCTTTATAGTGGCTGGTATGGGGCTATGTTTTGGATTTGTGCTGAAACCAGTGTTGATAATACAGAGATGTTTTAGTTGTTGCTGCACTGGTCAAGGACTTTCCAGCTTCCCCTGCTCTGCCAGGTGCAGAAGAAGCTGGGAGCGGGCACAGCCAGCAGAGCTGACCCCAATGCCCACAGGGCTATGCCATACCATAGGGCGTCAGGCTCAGCATGTAAAGCTGGGGGAGAAGAAGGAAGGGGGGGACGTTCGGGGTGATGGCGTTTGTCTTCCCAAGTCCCCGTTAGGCGTGATGGAGCCCTGCTTTCCTGGAGATGGCTGAACCCCTGCCTGCCCATGGGAAGCAGGGAAGGAATGCCTTGCTTTGCTTCGCTTGCGTGCGCGGCTTTTGCTTTCCCTATTAAACTGTTTTTATCTCAACCCTCAAGTTTTCTTGCTTTTGCTCTTCCGATTCTCTCCCCCATCCCACCTGGGGGAGTGAGCGAGCGGCTGCGTGGGGCTCAGTTGCCGGCTGGGGCTAAACCACGACAAGGACTTGTCCAGCGAGATTAGGAATGATGCAGGGTGAGCGACGCTTATGCGTTTCAGTTCCCTCAGGTCTGCACCTAGTACTATAGCCTAGCCGAAATAAATAAAATATACTAAAATATAAGCAATAATCCATTGCTTCCCAAGGCTGCCTTTTACTGAGCGTAAGAGCTCGTTTCCACACAAGATGCGCTCCAGAACAATACTGGGGCAGTTCTCCACCTAACCTGCCTTCTCAGGGACAAAGATAAATTGCTTGGGAAGTGGCAGATAAAAATCTTCTCCTCCAGTTCGGCTTTTTTTTTTTTTTTTTTAAATACTTTGTTAGGTAATATTTGTTTGCTGCTTTCCAAACAGTTCTGTAGTAAATCACTGGCCACTGGAATTTGCATTTGATAAATGAAATACACTGAAAAACACACTGCTCGTAAATTTGGACTGGCATACGCTGAGGGTTTCCTCAGCGAAGTGGAAGTGCTACAAAAAAGAAAGGAATTCATTGATTTTCATGATCAGAAGGGGAAATGAGCAGTACACTTTAGTATACTGCTATTTGCCCAACCCATCCTGGAAGTCAGCTATTGAATGCACAGCACATTCTTCTTTCTCTTGATATGGCTAATGACCTTGTAATTTTTATTTATATATTTTGGTACCAAGGGCAAATACATTATCTGAGCGACAGATTTATTTCCTTCAAATGCCAGTGCTCATGCAAACCTGAAAAGAAAAAGGTACTAAACTGCAACATTAAAGCAAACAGTTTGGCTCATCTGTAAATTCAACACAAACAGTTATTTATCAGCAATAAATTCTTCCCAGATGAAATCCACAGGGAACTCAGACACCTGGCTTTGAAGACAACACGACACAAAAAGGCAGCGGCAGCCTCGGGCCAGGTGACGCTCACCCCGCCAGCCGGGAGCTCTGGTGCTCAGCCCTCGGCGTGAACTCGCGCCGTGCTGTGACCGCCCCATCTGCAGGTGCCCGGGTTGCTTTACATGCGCGTTTCGTCGCTTCTCTCCCCTGCCCCTCAGCCCCATCTTGCTCTTTAAAGAGACAAAATTTGCTGAAGAGTAGGAAGGGAGGAAACAGCCAGGGAATAATCAAGGAAATTTTGCTTCCTATGAGGATGATAATTCACCCCAGATGACTTGTTTTTTCACAGAACCGTATAGGTTGGAAAAGACCTTTAAGATCATCGAGTCCAACCCTAAACCTAACACTGCCCAGCCCACCACTACACCATGTCCCTCAGCACCTCATCCACACGGCTTTTAAATACCCCCAGGGATGGGGACTCCACCACTGCCCTGGGCAGCCTGTTCCAGTGCTGGACAACCCTTTCAGTGAAGGAAAATTCCCTAATATCCAGTCTAAACCTCCCCTGGTGCAACTTGAGGCCATTTCCTCTCGTCCTATCACTTGTTACCTGGGAGAAGAGACCGACCCCACCTCTCCACACCCTCCTTTCAGGCAGCTGTAGAGAGCGATGAGGTCTCCCCTTCTGGGAATGTGTAACTTTTAACACCAGTGGGGGACGTTTCCCAGGGTAAGGATGGGATTTCCCATCCCAGAGAAAGAGAGCGGGATGTACAGCATAAGGGGCGAGAAGGCAGATAGTCACGTATCACCAGGCGTACATCATCACGCCACCATTTCTTGAGATCCCAGATAAATGCCATGGCTGCTCGACTAAGGGTCATTACTTTTCAGGTCAGACAAGGTCTTCTGTTTCACTTCATCAGGATTAGTTGCTGTTCAATGGAGCATGGACATGACTCTGCCTGCATCCCCACACCCTTTCAGTGCACTGCGAAGTGCAGAGTGAAACTCTTGTCCCCTCCCTTTCCAGCCCAATGACTACTTAATCTACACAGAATGAAAGAGTTTCAGTAGTACAACCAAGGATGTGCACCCAAAACCAGCCAAGATCTCAGTAGTTAAGAGCACCCATGTGAGATTTAGATGAAGACTCAAGACTTGTGTCTGAATCAAGAGGATGGGGAGGTTTAGCAGCACCTTCTCCTTGCTGGACACAGAACTGAAAGACACACGTGATTCAGAAAACCATTGCCTGGCTGCCTCTAACTGCAAGAAGTCTTGGAAATACAATGAAGGATGAAAGAATGAGGAAAGTTTTACTGCATGAAACAGGTAAGAGAGGCAAATCAGTGGCTGCCCCCGAAACCGGTTGATTGTCCTCCTCTTTTCATCCTCAAAACTGTATTTAATGACCCATTTTAACAGTAGCAAACAACCCATTTCTTTCCACATCTAACTACGAAAGTACGCCAGAAAAACAATTACATGCAACTATATAGCATTTCTCAAGCAGAGTTCTTAAAGTGCCTTACCATGGCAAGCAACCTATTTCTACCTGTGAGCATAAAATGATGCCCAGGTCCCTCCAAACCGACACGTTTCAGGCAATCAGAGGAAACCAATTTCCATGTCGATGAGTCATCTTCTGGGATAACAACACGTTTCCAACCCAAGTAATTCCTCTCACACGGAGTTGCCAACATTAACTGTGTGTTTCAAGGTTCATTTACTGAGAACGTGGAAGTCGCACGGTGTCTCTGGGCCGGTCCCTACGAGGGTGCACGTGACTGAAAAGCAAAGTCAGGCGACAGCTGGGGCAACAGCGCAGGCTCCATTGGAGGCAAGGTAGATGCAGACGCCCAGCAGACGCCCTGGGCAGGGCACAGAAGTAGCTCCAGCTGATAAGCAGCGACAGCAGAGAAGCAAACGGGCTTCTGCGTTGTGTGCTCCTCGACTCGGTGCAGCTGCGACAGCCCAGGGACTCGGCTTCGCCTCCGCGAGCATCACACTGTGCAACGTTTTAAGACATGATCGAGTAATTCCAAGAGACACTCAATTTATTTGCTAATTGTAGTTAATTTCTAATTTCAGTATTGCTCTTTAGGCTGCTATAAACAAAATTGATAGCAATATAAATGTTACCATAGCCGTGTTACCTTAGCATTTTTACTGCTAATTATCTCAATCAACTTTTCTATAAACAGACATATTAAGTATTAAGAAGAACAAGTACCAACGTCAGGGGTAAATTACAAACTGAATGATAGTGTTTGTGGTTTGCGCTACAATGATTTACTGGCACTAATTATTAGCTATTCCTGTACACCTGAGATATGGCTGTCCTACAGAAAAGTGTTTACCATTTATTATACAGTAGTCAATCGGACATCATATTCTATGCATCAGAGAAAAACTGAGGTGAGACAGTGTCTTGTCCACCGTGACCTAAACTGTCCATCACCAAAGTTCTCTGAATGCAGGTTGGGTACATGATTTAAAAAGGCTAATAAATTGCTATGCTTTAACTCTTGCCAAAAAAGAACAACTTTTCTGAGGAAATACATTTTCCCACAAGTACTTGTTGCTGGAGGCCCAAACTATCATTTTTAATATTGGTTTCCTAAAAAAAAAAAAAAAAATAAAATCCAGAAAACCTCTTAAACCAATTTATTAGCATCCTAAAAAGGAAGTACAGTTTCAAACAAACCAAAAAAGGAAACCAAAAACGGAAAACAACCCTTTTGACCAAAATCCAGGTATTTTGGGAATGAGGAAAGGAGGTGAGGCAAAGCCAAGTGTAAAATTCCATCAGTCAATCAAACAGGTCAGACAACAAGCCTGGTCACCGTTGAAGCGGGGTGCAGAGCTGGCTGGACCGCTGGGCTCATCAGTTCCTAAGTTATGGCAATGTTTATACAGAACGTTGCTGACGGCCTCCGGCTCCGCAGGCGAGGCCTGTTTCCAATGGCATGAGGCCCTGCTGAGGCCATGTCGGAGCTCAGAAGCATCGCAGGGCGTAACACCGGGGCGGGCCCTTTGCCGCAGGGCCGCAGCTCCCGCGTGCTCCCGCTGGCTGCGGGGAGGGCTCTTCGCTCTCGCGGCCCCACTGCTCTGTGAGCTGAAAGGCAGCCCCTGTTACCCGCGGCTGGTCTGGTTTTTGAAAATACAGGGTTACCGACTCATCAGTGAAATGACTCATGCCAAAAACGGCAGTGAAATTCCAATATTTTGTGGCCGTTCTTATGCATGCTTTTAGGAGCGTCAGGAGAAGGGGGTGCCTGCAGTCTACGAGTAACTAAACTAGAGATTATTCATCGTTTCAGTCAACAAACACAAACATATAGCTTCACAAGTTTATGTATGACATCGTTTTGTACACTAAGCCAACTGGCCGTGGTTATTTAATTTGGTACAAATTATCTCAGTAAAAGCAAAATGAGTAGGTGAAAATGAAAATGGCATTTTACGAAGGCCCAGCTGAGGAGAGAGTTAACTCTCTTAACTTAGAAAACAGACTGGAAAGAAAGATCATGATCCTTACGAACTTTATATCCCGCTGTGAATTTTGCAGTTTAAACACCTCTGTGCTCAGTGCGAGAGAAAAATAAAAGCTTCAGGCTCTCTGTTGCAACTATTTTTTCCATCAAATACGCCTTTGATACAAGCAGCTGGAAGGATGAGCTCCCCAGGAACGTGTAATAGTAGGAGGACGACGTCGGGGAGGGGGATTTGTTTGCAAGCAGTTACCCTTTGCTGACAATTTCACGGGCTCTTTCAGTGGACGCACCGTTTCTGTCCGTGGGTGTAAACACGGCAGGTCTACAGCTGCCAAGGCAACTCCAGCACAGAGTGAACCAGGCATCTGCGACGCATTGGTCTCCACCTCCTTCAAAACTAGCCGAGTAAACATCGGCTCACTTTTCCAAAAGAGAGCTGGGATTAGTCCTGCTCTCTAATAATACAGAAAATCAAGCAATTAATGAAATTTGCAATAATCTGGACTTTGAGCCCATTTTTCATGGTCAGCAAGCGCTCTGGAGGTGGTGCCAGAAGGGACTATTAGTGTACACCCTGCAGCGGTGTTGTGGCGGCTTTGTGCTTTATCTGCTTCCAAGAACTTGTGGCCTTTTCAGTGGTCCTTTGCCGAAAGAAACAATCCCTGTCTACATCTTCCAGCAGCGAGAAAATGGAAAGAATCGGCTTTAAAACATGCACGTGGCAGCAGGGCCCCCTCATTTCTAAGACGCCCAGCAGAGCATGTTACCTGGCATTTCTGCAGTGGTTTCTGCCGGAGGCAGCACTTCAGAGGTGGATGTTCAGCACATCCTGAAATGAAACCCTTATGCTAGAACCAGACGCTGATGTTTTATAAAAATAGTTCTGAACTCCACCTGAGCAGCACTTCATAGAAGGAGCCTTTCAGATTTCAGACTTTCTTTTCTGTGTGAAGGCAACAGAAGAGATGGAGGAGTTTTTAAAGCAGCTCAGATATCCCCGTTTTACGATATCCCAGCGTGGGAATTCTTAAAAGTCAGGGATCTCAGGTTTTCTTCAATTTTCAATGCAAAGCCTACCAAAGACGGATGTCTTCTAGACTACCCACATACACCTACGGCAGGACTGGAAAAAGATTTTCCTATCATGAAAGAATTTCAATATTTCAGATATTTTGCTGACCTAAATTGTCACGAATAACATCAATCTTCAGTGTTTTCACTAGCTGAAACAGGCTCTTTGTCACCTCCATCTTCCTCCCCTCAAAAAACTACCCCCAAAACATTTTTCTTAAACTGAACCACTAATGATTTTCCGAAGTTCTGTTTAGTGTTGAAAGCTTTTTGAATATAAGCATATTTCAATCTCAAAGGCCAGTTTAAACTGAAAACCCAAACCTTTGTTGCAAAAATAGTAAACCACCATCTTTTGACGACATTAAAAAGAGGTATCTGTTCTTATTTAGAAATTCGGTCAAAGCACAGCCTTTTCTACAGAAGTATTTTTGTTTTAATTTATCAGCTCGAAAAGCCTCAAAAGCCTGCCCATCAAACTTGAAGGAGGCCAGCGGGCTCACAGCCCCTCTCAGGGTGCATGTGGCCTGGAGGTAAAGGTGCCTTAAATCACTGCGACAGAGCATCCAAATGAGGGGATCTGACACAGTGATTAAATTGTGGTTCCTCAAGGTGAAAAAAAGTCCAAGTACTTTCTGGCACAAGTTGCGATATCTGAAGGGCAGGAGGACGCGCAACCCAGGTAGTAAATTCACAACAGCAGGTACCGCTGCGCCCATCTCAGCTCCTTTAACACCGCTGTGCAAAATAAAATCCACCTGTACAGCAAAGCTACAGGAAAATTCCGACTGCGATGAAGCCAAACAGAAAGATAACTCTTAACACTAAAAACATGCATAGGAAGATGCTGCTGTGGTTTTGGCCTTTCTTTCCAGTCAGCTACAGACCAACAAGGTCTAAATCAGAAGGGATTTTTCAAAGTACATTTGAACCATGACAATAAGATCTTTTTCACTCTGAAACACAGGAGCTCTCCAGTTATCCTCCGGTCCTTAACGGATGTGGCAGCTCTTCTAGTACCCACTCTAGAAACAAAAAATTAGTGTGAACATAGCACGCTTGTGGTTCTTGCATCTCTGATACTGACAATTTACATAGTTCACCGAAAACTGATTTTTCAAAGTAATTTATAGCCTGACATTTTCTATTTTTCTAATGGGCTTTTATGGATATTCTTTCTTTCATGTATTCTCTGTGCTGACCAGAGAGTCGTATTTAATCAGATGTGCTAGATAAAGTGCGCTCTCTCTGTTTTTCACTTCACATAGGAAGCTGTTAGAAACTAGGGAGCTGTCATAATCAAACACGTCATACGGAAAAATTAATCATGTGGTCTCCTTTTGTTCACCAACTACATTTTTATCATCATCTTTAAAGACAGCCATAATTATGGTTTAAAAAAGTCCCAACTTTCATTTCTCAAAATAGCCTGTGCTATTTAATGGTATACTCACAGCGAAAAAAATCTTTCCACACTGGGACAAAACAGCTTACATCAGAGAAACTTTTAGCTGCCAAAAAAAGAATTGAAAAAAGGAAGAAATCACATCTCAAGATCCACAGATCATATGTTTCGTCAAAGATTTCAGGATAAACTTCTGACCAACGCTTGCAAATTACAGGACCCAAAAGGGTCCTTCTTGACCGATCATGACATTGTCTCCATTACAATCCCTGCCTTTTTGGTTTCAACTCCTGCTAACGGCAGTTTACAGATAATCTGCTAATAGCAGATATAGAGGGAGTGTGACAAAATCTCACACATAAAAGCTAATTCTGTCACTAGGATAGTCTCATTAACGTAGGTGCGTAAGTACCTAGCCCCCCACTGCTCTTGCTGCCCTGTAAGGCTGGGAACACGCAGAAGCATTGGTGGACTACTGATTTTGGAGGGCTGAATTTCACTTGGGGCTCTCCTCATGGTTGTTTTTTCCCTGGCTCATCAAGCATGAACTCCAAATGAAGACAGAAGCATAGATATGGAGGGTAGAGCAGACGCAGTCACACGAGTCTTGAGTATATGTTTGGACCCAGTATTACCTCTTTATGATTATTATTATTAATATTTCAGTTGCCCCAGTGATGAATACTTGGAAGCTAGCCGATTTTCCCAAAACTATTACGATAGAGTTCAAGGGTGCATTGTTAGATCCTCTTGCAGAGTCACCTCATGTGAGGTTTCATGGTAGATGCAAAATGGTACCTTTTCTTTGTAAGAAAGTAAAAAAATTATGTCATAAATACTTGATTAGCCTTTAAAATTTGTTAGAATTGATTGGAGTTTGACCTCTTAGTTTTGTTCCCTTGGGGTTTTCCAATATTTACAGATGAATTGCTTTCAGAGGAAAAAGGCAATGGGACCATAATGTTATTGCAATGACACACTCAACTGATGCATGTTTTTTAAATTTCTCTGGTGGCTTTTCAGTAGCAAATTTAGAGGCTGTCCTTCATATATTTCATAGAGGTTACACAGAACCTCAAGCCAGCTAAGATCTCAGATGTGACAATAGTGAGAAGATAAAACCCTTCTGCTAACCCTCTTACAGAAGAAAATAGGTAAGCGTGAAGAAATTGAAACGTGTTCTAGAGAAACTTGCACTCAGCAACTACTATCTTGCTGTAAAGATAAACTTTGTGTGTAAAGAACTAAGTCCGATAAATTAATAGACTAGCTGCTATGGGAGGGAGAAGATAGGATTTTAAATGATATTAAAAATGTCCCATATACTTTAACCACTAATCCGATCTCCATAAACCCATATTTTGCACAATTTTTACAAAGACTACTGCACCTTTGAAAAGGTGCATGTCTAGGGAAGAAGCTGATGATTTTGTGTGAAGTAGAATTCCCTTCTGCAAGGAAAATTCCAGACTCTCTGAAATGTCTTGGTGATGGGGGATGGAAATTGCAAAAAACCTTTAGAGAAACAACAGCAGACTGCTACCGCGTAGGCTAGCTGCCCATGCAACATTCCATAGGCCATGCTTTATATACAGATTTAAAATATGCACTAACAGGGATAGCAAAGACTAAAATATCACCCCAAACCGAGGTGGTTCAGCAATTCTTGTTTGCCACTAGGAAAGTTCATCTACAACTGCAGTGATACTGGTCAAAGACCACGTGCTCGGATAGGACTGTCTCCTGAGGAGCTGGTGAGAAGGCTTCACAGCCAAGCAGAGCACAGCAGGAGTTAAGCACAAGCCCCAAATGACGGCACAATGCAGCCAGGTCTGTACTCAACAAAACGTTAGGAGAGCTTATGCAGATACCAGACTTCCATCCCTGGGCTCTGGAGCCTGCTCCTCATTCCCAATCCTGAGCTCCTAGGATTCACATGGCTGCAAAGCAGAGCTTGCTTCTGGCGATCATATCTACCTACCCTTGCTGGCACAGGTTCCCTGGATGCCTGCCTGCTCTGGGGTAGTTGCCCGAGAGAGGCACCGGGAGAATTATCCAGAGACTCCACTGACCCCGACTGATCCAGCTGCAGCGATGCACCATGTGCCATGCAGGGGACAGTGGCTCACCCCTCTGCTGAAGGCATGATCTCCATCAGCACGTCCCTCCGGTGGAAAAGGTTGAGGGAGATGATCTGTTAGTCCAAAGAAGCACTTAGGGAGCAGAATTTTGGGAGATGGCAGCTTAACAGGTAATACCAAAGCAGGCAACCTCACAGGCATGGCGTATAGCAAAGGTTGGTATGTTCTGTATTGCTGACCTTAGGTGCAGATAAGCACCGTTGTCTACCATCAACCTCACTGACGTCATTGCTTAGGGATGGCATCAGGGTCTGAGAGGAGAGGAAGCACTGAGGAATGGGAATAGAGAGAAAGGACAGCCCACCTAAGGGCAAGTTTTTAATTTTCAAAGACTTGTTTTTCTTAGCAAATGAATGAATGTTGGCGCGTCAAAACGCGCCAGGAGATGTTAACAGCTCCTATCGTGTAAATGACAGGCATGGAGGAGAGGTGGCTTTGAGGCATACCCTTAGACTTCATAGCCTAGAGATAACAACTCTACTTCCTCTGAATTCTCCTCAAGTCTGAAAGAGGCTGTGGATATCTTCTCCTGGTCTAATACCAGATATGTTGGTTTTTGCAAGCCCCAATCATTTTTCCTTGTATAAAGTAAATGCAATTTGGTATCTCTAATTTAGTATCTCTAATTTAGTTTGGTAATTGTCCCAGGCAGATGCTCCTCATAACATATTCTTCAAGAATGCATTTGATGAGAATAATTTTCTGCCTTCTTACAAATTTACTCAACTTTTTCCCAAATCAATAGAACCGCTGTCAGTCATTTCTGCAAATCTGTCAGCACAGACACTGTTTGTACTGTAACTGTTAAAATTCAGCAAATTGGCCTTGGAAAAATACAATCCACATGGGATACACGAAACGGCATGTGCTGGTTTTGGCTGGAATAATTTTCTTCACAGTAGCTCATATGGGGCTATGGTTTGGATTTGTGCTGGAAACAGTGTTGTTGATAACCCAGGGATGTTTCCGTCACTGCTGAGCAGTGCTGACACACAGCCAAGGCCTTTTCTGCTCCTCACCCCACCCCACCAGCGAGGAGGCTGGGGGGGCACAAGGAGCTGGGAGGGGACGCGGCTGGGACAGCTGACCCCAATGCCCAAGGGGCTGTCCCACACCATAGGGCGTCACGCTCAGCATGTAAAGCTGGGGGAGAAGAAGGAAGGGGGGGACGTTCGGGGTGATGGCGTTTGTCTTCCCAAGTCCCCGTTAGGCGTGATGGAGCCCTGCTTTCCTGGAGATGGCTGAACCCCTGCCTGCCCATGGGAAGGAGGGAAGGAATGCCTTGGTTGGCTTTGCTTGCGTATGCGGCTTTTGCTTTCCCTGTTAAACTGTCGTTATCTCAACCGCCGAGTTTTATCACTTTTACTCTTCAGATTCTCCCCCTCATCCAACCGGGGGTGGAGGGTGAGCGAATGGCTGCATGGGGCTTAGTTGCCAGCTGGGGTTAAACCACGACACGGCATTAAAGACCAGTCCGTCATCCTTGTTCCTCACTTCTCAGTCATGTGATTGCTGTAGATTGTTTCTTCTCACTTATCCCAAAAGACTACAGAGAAAATCTCCCTCTAAATTCAAGTCTCAGCAAGGGATAAAGACTACGTACATTAAGCTTACATCAGAAAATCTGCAGGTGAGCTCCTGCAGCATTTAAGCTCTTAGGAAAATACCTGTTTTGCCAGACTCTGAGCTTTGCTAACCTGCACCAAGCCACCAAATAACACTGACTGGTCAATTCAGAAGCTTCTCTTGAAACACAAGGACCAGTATACTAACTGCCGTAGTCCAGTGCTCACTTGTACGCTACTTAAAAGAGGCTCGAGACTAGATCAGCTGAGCACAGCAGCAGTCCAAACCAGGTTGAAGCACACTGTCAGATACCAGGAGAAAATCAGCAAGAATACTGAAGGTCAGAGTAGGGATGCCTTGCTTGACATGTGTAGGTGTTCACACAACACTTCCATAAAAGTCTCTGGAAGAGTACAAAACTAACTCACAGAGAACAGAACTGAGGTGCTTTCTAAAAAACATCACTTATAAAATAGCTGCATTGACCACACTTGTCATTGCTGTCTCAATTTCCACTAATATATGTCAAGATCAGTATATTCTTCAATCATTCAGCTACTCGATCACTGCCTGAACAGAGAGGCATTCAATCTATTAATCATGCTGATACTTGTAGTATGGCTTTCTAAACCTTTGACTTCCTATTGGAAAGTCTTACCTAAGGACAGAACTGGCACTTAGTCACGATATGCCTTTGGCCCATTAGTAGTTTCATTCCATTGAGGTCTACAAGGCTCTGTATTAACAAAAATCAGTCCTTCAGACAACGTAGCAGGGCACTGTGCTTTTGATCTGAGGCCAATCCCACCCTTGCCCTAGCCAGGGCTGTCACCTATGGACACAGTTCATAAAGTGACAGCTCCTTCAGAAATGAACTTTTCTTCAAGAAACTCATCTCCTCAGTGGGGGAAAAAAAAAAGCGGTGAGTGCAGAGGACCAGATTTGGTTAAAAGCCATCACATGAACTAGTTTAAACACATCTCTGAGATACAGCTAAAGCCAAAGACATTTAGATGGGGTTTGTACGCACCTAGTTTAGGTTCAGGTTTGGGCTTTGGATCTGTGGTCAAATGAGGACAGTCTTTGAGCTTCTGAGGGGAAGAGTTGTTTTATGTTTCAAATCCCTTCCCATTTTAATTTGGTATCTCAGGTGAACAGGGATTATTTCCTCTGACTAAATTAAAGCAAAAATCAGACCTCCAACCCAGAAGCAAAATTAAAAGCCTTTGCCAAAGCCAGGTCCTAGAATTAAAACACCCACACTAGAAACCTCTGGGGTCGGTCTACTCACAACATCAAATTTCAAATTTAAACTTTTTGAACTCAGAAAGAAAACGAGAGAAAAAATGATACAGCACGTTTGGAGTCATGCATCAGTGCACGTGGCAGCTGAATTATAGAATCACAGAATGGCTGAAGTTGGAAGGGATGTCTGGAGGTCATCTGGTCCACCCCTTCCCTGCTCAAGCAGGGCCACCTAGAGCCAGTTGCCCAGGACCATGTCCCAGCAGCTTTTGAATATCTCCAACGATGGAGACTCCACAACCTCTCTGGGCAACCTCTCAACATTGTCTCAACAGTGTGATTTCAATTAACTGTCTTCAGAAGGGCAAATGAAATGGTTTTCACACTGCTTAGGGTGCCTATCTTAGCATGTCTGGGAGATAAACTACTCCTAACTTTGCAGAAAGGGCAGACAGCAAGTGTGTAACTCAACGGCACTTGTTCCTAACAGGCAGGCAAACACATTAGCCTAAAACTAGGCTGAACCTCTAATAGCATCGCCCTTCAATTGTTACCTAAGCTAAACCACATTGAAAGTAAAAGGCAAAAGATGTTCAACTTCCCCCCCTACCCCCACCCCAAAGTGAGTTCTCAGCTATCTCGTGTAATACCATTAGTTCACACTTTCAGTCTTTTGCTAAAGAAATAACACTTACTGCATGTTCAACCTTCAGTAAAAAGGCTGAAAAATGATAAAATGCTTCCTGGCATTTTAGCTGAGACCACAGGGAGGAAGAATAAAGAGTGGGATTTATTGATGCTTCCATTAGAATAAAGTCATTCTGGAATAAGAAAATATTGAAACAGACTGTCTAATGAAGTGATCACAAAGGGTCTTGTCAAAGGACCCTAAGTGGAGTCATCCTCATTTGTTTTCTCTTTCCACAACAGCCCCTTAAATGATCGTTGCATATTGTCTGCGCTAAATCCTGCAGGGTTGCTATTTCATGTTAAAGAAAAAAGCTTTTAGGCTGCAAGGGATTCATTCAGTGAGAGCTATTATGCTTATTGTGACTCTGCTGCAGAGCCAAGGGATTTACTATATGCTCATTAGATCCTGCTTTGTTCCAAAACAATCTTTTACAATGCAAATTCTAGCATGCTGAGCTACTTAGAATAACACTTTCAAAAAAAGGCTGTTAAAGTAAAAGCTTCTTCTAATGCAGAAACACTACAAACTCAGATTAATTACTAATATTTTAGACCACGAAGACAGCTGGTGTCTCAGCTTAAATTCAGCTTTGAACATGGTTACGAGAAGTCACAAGGACTCAGTGTTGGGGTACAAAGCAACACCCTGGACAGTCGCAGAGCTCAGAGGCCACATTATAAAGCCATCATAGGTGAGGCACGTTTGTCAGTTGGCTTCTCGGTGGTTGGCGTACACAAGACTTAATTTGTTCAAGCGCCGGCACCTGAAGCATCTAGGCAGCGGAGAAGCCTCACCAGCAGAGATGTTCGTCCGCCAGGACCTCTAAGGAAGCTACATGAGACGAGAGGTGCGAGTTCTCCGCGCTCTGCTACATAAACATCTCCGGGGCGGTGCCGATGAAAAAAAGGAAAGAAAGCGAGGCAAACGTAGCTGGAAAAAATGGCAGAAGTGAGCAGAACCAACTCGCTGAGTTCTGGTGCTGGATGTTCAGCACTCGGGGAGCTGTGACAGCTTCCATCTCTCGGGAGCGCTCTTTGAACTCCCGTTGGGCAGCCGTGGCCCGCAGAGGCACCGGTGATGCGGGGTGCGCTCTTGTTTTCCAAAGCATTCGTTCTAGCTTGTTCCTCCTCTGTGACCTTCCCAAGGGAGCGGTTGTACGAACGCAGAACAATGGTTATCATCATCCAGGAGATATACCTGATAGCTCATTCTTAATAGTTCCATAAATCTCACTAAGTCTTCGTGCTTTAAGTGTACAGCGGAGATAATACTGCTGTAAGGAATAGTGTGAACCCATCTCTCCTAAGTACAGAAACCAGCCAGTCTAGTGACGCTATATTAAAGCATTCTCTCTTGTACTCTGATGAGCAGAACTCAAGCTGGAGGTAGAATTTATACTGAAAACTGATCTCTAGGAGGATAATTAATAAAATATCAGAGGTGAGCAATCTGAAAAAAGATAGCTCACTAGCAGAAGTGCTAACAAATCATTATAGCAATTCCAGACATCCTTTCCCACACACCCATTCTAAATCAGATCAGCAAACTAAACATGCAATTTATATTAAAAGACCCAGAAATCATCACCTGCTTATACTGGACAAGTTCATCTGGTGGGAATAAGCACCTGCTCACTAAAGCAACACATGATTATTGAATTCAGAGGACATCCTGTTTTACACAATAAGTGCCAAATCCTTAATAAACCTTAGATGCAGATGTGCGTGAGCATGGTTTTCACTGGGAATGCTTATTTACTTCAGATGATAAACCCACGATTAAGATCCTCCTCCTGGGGAAAACATAACCAGTGCTACAGAAGATGCTGAAGGAGGGGAGTTGCCCACGAACAAATGGAATAAACTATCTGAAATGTATCTCTGAAGTTTGAAAAACACGCCTCTGACTACACTGCCCTTTCGCCCAGGCACGGCTACGCTTGGCTGCTACCTGAGTTGCAAGAAGAATGCAAAAAAAAAAAATGCAAAAACCCTCTGGCGAGTCTGGTGAGTCTGTCTTGGTTGACAGCCGGCTGAATATGGGCCAGCAGTGTGCCCAGGTGGCCAAGAAGGCCAATGGCATCCTGGCTTGTATCAGAAATAGTGTGGCCAGCAGGACTAGGGCAGTGATCGTGCCCCTGGACTGGGCACTGGTGAGGCCGCACCTCAAATGCTGTGTTCAGTGTTGGGCCCCTCACTCCCAGAGAGACATTGAGGGGCTGGAGCGTGTCCAGAGAAGGGCAACGGAGCTGGGGAAGGGTCTGGAGCACAAGGCTGATGGGGAGCGGCTGAGGGACCTGGGGTTGTTCAGCCTGGAGAAAAGGAGGCTGAGGGGAGACCTCATCGCTCTCTACAACTGCCTGAAAGGAGGCTGTAGAGAGGTGGGGTCGGTCTCTTCTCCCAGGTAACAAGTGACAGGACGAGAGGAAATGGCCTCAAGTTGCGCCAGGGGAGGTTTAGACTGGATATGAGGGAATTTTCCTTCACTGAAAGGGTTGTCCAGCACTGGACCAGGCTGCCCAGGGCAGTGGTGGAGTCCCCATCCCTGGGGTATTTAAAAGCCGTGTGGATGAGGTGCTGAGGGACATGGTGTAGTGGTGGGCTGGGCAGTGTTAGGTTTAGGGTTGGACTCGATGATCTTAGAGGTCTTTTCCAACCTATGTGGTTCTGTGATTCTGTTACAACATGCTCTGACTTCACCTTTCTGACTAAAGGACAGCATGTCTGGAAAGATTTTTGGATACCTTAGAGGAAACGCACAAAGGCAGAGAAGAGGAACTTTAACAGAAGGACGTGCTATTATGTCCTAGTCATTCACTCCGCTTAAATGCTTTATTGCTACTATTAATGGGCAGATAATAACATCAATCATAGGCTGTGACGTGACTGACAAAATAAGCTATTTTATATGAACAGATTGCTTAGTATGTCACCTAAAGAGCTGGTAAAGGGATGCGATTTGGGTAAAATACAAAAGAAAAAGGCTGCTTGGGATTTTGATGGACAACTCCCTAAAGAATCTCCAAATCCTAGGACTGCAAAGTAGGCTGTCACGTTTGTAGATTTGTTGCCTCTCCAGGGAAATTTGAAATGAGGTCTATCACCAGACACAGCCCTGTACTGTCTCTTTTTATTTCATTTCTTCAGGACCAGTTATTCCCAGTTACGAATATTTAGACTAAGGCTTGCTTTACTTGACAAATCCTTTTGTTTAGAGGACTCTTTTTTTTTTTTTTGTGTTCTGTTGTAAAATGAAACCAGCAGAAATGTGTTGATGGTGACATATAAAAGAGTTTGCTAGGCATGTTTTTATTCTTTAAACCAGACAGGACACATTCCATCTAGCATAAGAATGTGAAAATACGCATACACATTTGGCAGTATTTTTCCCAAGAGCTAAAAGTGTCCTCACAATCAAACACTGTAAATATTAGCTTCAGCTTATTGGGAAGATAGTGTCTGTATTATTAAAGTGCTGAGCAAATAAGGGATGTTCTTTGTTTGCAAGAGATTTCTAGAAGTTAAATATATATAGGTACAGATATGGTTTCAAATTGAACCAAAAATGTGCTTGGCATTTCAAGGTGTGTGACACCTCAAAATATGGAAAGAAAGTTCATTGCAGATCAAGCAAAATATTTTGTTTCAACAACATCTGAAAATACCCTTTTTGAGAATGTTATTTAATGGATTCTCCTTTCTCAACAGATGAATTTAGAGATAAAATATTTTTATGCCCAATCTGTATTCTTGTTTCCAAAAAATTATTTGGAAAATTACTGTCCCATTATAGACAAAAAGATCATTAGTTGATTACAAAGAAAACACTGACATTTACCTTTTGCCTTTTTCTGGCTTCCTTAATTAACTCATTCATCATCATTCGTCACTCCTAGGCTGGGAACATCCACACCAAATTTTTGCCGTGAGCAGATTTTAAGAAACCCTTCAATTACAGACCGACTTGAAAACAACCTATGTAGAAGGAAGTCCCAGGCTCTGAGCCAGGTCCGCCTTCTCCACCTTGGGCTTACCACTTCGTGCTAAGCCAGAGAAAGGTAATCTACAGCTAATAGAATTTCACCTAAATTCATCTCTTGTTCTGCTTCCCTGTGTCAGACAGCCAGATGCTGAACCACGCGGTGACACCTATCACGCTGGGAATCAGTAGCGGCGCTGTCCCTGCCCTTGGAGACAACGAAGACAGAGCTCAGCAGAGGTTAGAAATGTTTTTGTATGATCCTTCCTTGCTCTTATCCAAGGACTTTCATCCTGACACCCGAGAGTGATCTGCAGACACCCACTGTGAGCAGGAAGAACAGTATCCCAATTTCATAAGCTAGGAAATGAAAATGGATGTTTTTCATGCCACCTCTCGATGACTCTGTTCTTATAAAACTCATTGCCTCCGTGAGGTTCTTAGCGTGGAAAGGGTTAGAACAAGTAGGGTATGTTAGATGAGGATTTCAGAGAATACTTGCTCATACAGCGTGCTCATCCCTCCCCCTCAATCCTGCCCTTATTGGCCCTTCCCTGGCCCACCACAGAACGTGGCCCCTCTGCATTTCACGTACGCTACATGTTGAAGGTGATTACAGTGCAAATACACGCTCACAACCATGGCACCGCATGACTTGTGTCTGACAGAGCGAGCCAGAGCCAGTTATATATAGCACAGTCATGAAATACAGGCGCAAAACTGACCTCAAAAGGATGCCAGACATGACCAGAAAAGCATTGCATTAGAAAAAAATACAGAGTTTACTTAATGACCGACGGCATTTTGTGTTCCCAGACAGTTGCCACAGTTTTACTCCAAAAGATACACTTCAACTGCAGCTTGGCTAAAATAAAGAAATAAAACCAACCCCTCTGTTACTCCAGTAACTTTTTTATTTCTGGACAATGGTAGTAGTCATTAAATACTACTTTGCTTCATTAAAGTCTGAATTTCCAAGAACTGAAAGGGACAGTGCCACAGGATTAAGTGATTCTTTCATCACATGGCTGATGTGTTTTATCCCTGCTGGGTCACAAGTGCTCTTCATTTACCGAGCTCCAGGTTTTATCTATTTATTTGTGGAGCCTTTGTTGTAAACATTTTGGGCTGCCAAAGAAATAATCAAGAGTCTTTCCTACTTTTCTTTTTCAACCTAAATACAATTCTCTGTTAAAAAACCTTTGCTGATAAAATGGGATGGATGATAAGAAAAACAATTACAGGGGCTGCATTGCTTTGCCTATCATCTATAAGAAAATTTGGAAAAAAAAAATATAGCTCTACATCATTTTTATGAAGGTGCTTTTCTGGACTTCCAGTTCATTTAATTTTGCCCTGGAGCATCTTTGCTGTGAGTAACATGGAATACAATCCACTTGTCTGTCCCGTGGCCTCTAAATAATCTCTTTCCATCTTGTCTCAGAGCCAGGCTGTCACGAGCGGCGTAATACCTCTGTGCAGAGATGAAATAAGACAAAAGCAATAACCGCAGTCAAGGCCCCTAGGGATTTCTTCACTAGCTCTAACTACAGTGTCCACTGTATCAAAATCCTGCCTTGTTGCCCTGTGTCAATGTTTACATGCTCTGCTGCTTCTACTACTCGCATGTTCCGAGGAATTCCAGCCTCATCATCTGCTTTGTCAGGTGATGGCAACAACTATTTCCTTTCCCCATTTCTCCTGTCACTGTCACCTTCTGCCAACCGGCTCTGGTCACAGCCTCTGCTCTACGACTGAACTACGCTGAACGATTCCATTATCATATGAAGGATGCTGTGTTTAGAAATTATTCAAGTACCCTGTAACACTGCAGGAGAAAGGGCTTTGTGGCTGCTTGTGTCCCATTGCTGAGACTAAACTGCAGGTTACGTGGTTTGTCTCGGCTGGGCCAAGTGAAGCCCTTAGCCCAGAGGTGTTTGTGCCAGTCCTGGTTCATTCCCTCTGCCCTCCGTATTCACCCATCCCCAGAAGATTACCACTGCTTGAGCTGGTCATGCAAATGCCTTGTAAGCTGGGTAAATCGTAATTCAGAATGACACAGTCTAGTTTAAACACTTAATAATAGGAGCTGCGACCCTGTATCATTTTGACAGATTTGGGAAGACTAAGTACGCAGCTGAGGTTTAAGGGAACGGTAATCTCTGTTTCAGGATGAAGACAAAGAGGAGGCAATATATTTTTACCTAGCTTTGCTGGAAACAAAATGCCTGACTGTAATTTACGTTGGTGTGGACCTGTTGAAGGGTGAATTTCAGTTTTTTAAAAGAGGAGTACTGTGGCTGTTAATGTGACAGCAGTTATGGAAGCTTCAATCACATCCAGATGCTACGATGCACATACTAAAATACCAGAAGCATTTTAGAGATCCTCTGAAAGATGGACATGGACAGAAAGAAATATTTCCTCCCACCTGCCACAGAACAAAAAAATCGAATATAGGGAAATAAAATGTCTTACTCAAAGCCACCTCTGAACCCGTGGCAGAGGCAGAAATGAACTCAGGTTTTCCAATTTTTGGGCTAGTGCCTTCGCTGAAAGATTGTCCTAACGCAACCGCCTGTGGTCAGTCTATGGGCTCTGCATAGAACAGGCAGAGAGTTTTTACTCATTGGCAGATCTCTGGCCAGGAAACATCAATTCTGCTCAATATTTCAAAATTTGTGTTCAATCTAGTTCTTCTCACCTTTATTATTTTGAAAAGAAATCCTCCCTGGTGCTCTGACAGGAATCAGGAGCTGAGAAACATCGGCAGCCCCAGGTGAACGGGGACGTGCGAGCGAGGACAGTGCTCCAGCCTCTCCGTGAGCTGCCCCGGGGAGCCCCTGCGCTCCCCAGAGCCCCGCACAGGCAGGCTGCCGAGGAACGCGATCTAGCGAGAGACCAGGCAAACTCAGAGAAGCCAAATCAAATAAATAGCCTGTGTGGAATAAGACGAATGTAATGAATCATTGCCTTCCAATTAAGAAATACCCTCTTAATTTTTTTTTCCCCAGGGTAGTTTAACTGGGATCCTCCTTCCTGATTAGAGTCAGTGATTACTGATGGTCCCCAGAAAACAGGCTAATAAATTCACACGCTGACAGATACATACAAGTTATGAGAATAGAATGACACTGTTCTTAAAGCTGTCTAACTACCGTCTCCCAATATCGGCAACGATTCATGTCAAAACGGCTTGGGGAGGGCTCAGGAGCATCATCTGCTCCCTTGAGAGAACACGTCGTATACATTCAATGTCTGCCCGCATTCATGCGCATAGAGAGGCCACGCAAGCGAGTGGAGCGTCTGAAGGTGGTAGCTGGAGATGGCTAGAAAACTCTGCAGGTACGCCTGCCCCGTGTCTGCACTCGTCAAAGCCTTCAGACCTCGGGTTGAACAGAGTTTGTGCAAGTGGACCAAGAAAATGGACTTTTCTGACAAATTAACTGTATTTCACTAGGATTCCTTCTAAATAGCGTGAGTATGTTTTTAAATCTCAAAAATACACCATACAGCGAGACTGAAGAAGCCCAAGCTATTTTCTGAGAGAAGTCCAAGAGACAGTTTGATAAGTAGCTGCATGGGAAGGAATTCCTGATCCTAGCTCTTTAATGTAGCAGAAAAAGACATAATGAAATCTAATAATTGCTAGCTAATGCTAGAGAAATTCTGACTTCAGAATAAATTGGTTTTTCGAACAACAAAGATAATTAAACACTGAACAGCTTACTGGCTTACTGTGGCAAATTCTCTACTACTTAAAGTTTTTTTGTAGTGAGTAAAAATGTAAAGTTTTTTTTTTTGTAGGCATCTTCTAAAGCTTACCAAAAACTCAAACAGAAATTATGGGGCTGTGTAAGCTGCTGGGTCGGGATCTTGGCCCTCCCTTAGCCAGTTTAATTGAAGAAGCCTGCTAGAAGTTGGGGGATTTAACCTTGCATATCAAATTTACAAAGTATTGTGGAGCAAGACAACACCATGGCTCAAAGGAAAGTCTGACAATCAGCAAACTCTACTTTTCCATTTTTTTATAAATGATATATAATTTTTATGTATAACAATTAATCAGGCAAGCTTCCTAGACTGGGCTCAATCCAGCCCGATAACCCTTTGATACAGAATTAGAATTTCTTCTTTCCTTGAATTTCTCAGGCTATGATTATTATAACCACAGGGCAAGAGATACAGATGGAGATTAATAACTCCTTCACAAGGGGAAAAACACTGGACGCAGAGTGCATCCCTTTCTGGTAATCCAAGACACAACAGAACGTCTTCTTCTGCTTGTAATCACTAAGGATATGCATTAAACCAGAAGTTATCAAGCAGAACAAACTTAATGCGCTTGAGAGCGGTACAGTCACGGTTTTATATTAATAAACTCAAGGCCAGGCAGCAAGCAATGGCTACTACTAAATAGGCACCAGGGCCAGAGCTGAGCATGCTATGTGACAACACCTCAGGAGCAAATGCTCTGTAAATGTCTTCCTCAAACAGCAAGTGGGAACTTCATTTTTAAGCTAGCCCTTGAGGACAGTCATCTTATGATGCTAAGTTTAAAAAAAAATAAAAAATAAAAAAAGCAAGCAGCAGAGTTACTGGGAAGAGGCCAGGTGAAGTGAGTCGCTCCCAGCTCCACTCTCTAAGCAGCAGAGCAAAGCCACCTCCCAGCCCCTACCAGGGTGACAGCACAGGACTCCGAGGAACTCCGCGGTGTCTCTGGAGAGCAGCCCCGAGGCGTCCTGCAGATGATACGCTTGCTTCAGGCACTCTGTTGAGCTCCGAACGCAGCTTCTGCTGCACTGCACTGCAAGCTCCGGGACGCAGAGGGTCTTGGGACACAGCGTCCCGGCGGATCTGTAAGCCTCAGCAATAACCGTGCCCAGGCAGCTCCCCGACTGCCGCAGAGGCAGACCTACAGACATTCCTTGTATCCCTGGGTGGATTATCACAGAATCACAGAATCATATAGGTTGGAAAAGACCTTTGAGATCATTGAGTCCAACCCTAAACCTAACACTGCCCAGCCCACCACTACACCATGTCCCTCAGCACCTCATCCACACGGCTTTTAAATACCCCCAGGGATGGGGACTCCACCACTTCCCTGGGCAGCCTGGTCCAGTGCTGGACAACCCTTTCAGTGAAGGAAAATTCCCTCATATCCAGTCTAAACCTCCCCTGGCGCAACTTGAGGCCATTTCCTCTCGTCCTATCACTTGTTACCTGGGAGAAGAGACCAACCCCACCTCTCCACAACCTCCTTTCAGGCAGCTGTAGAGAGCGATGAGGTCTCCCCTCAGCCTCCTTTTCTGCAGGCTGAACAACCCCAGGTCCCTCAGCCGCTCCCCATCAGCCTTGTGCTCCAGACCCTTCCCCAGCTCC
Organism: Mycteria americana; assembly: GCF_035582795.1. NCBI lineage: Eukaryota > Metazoa > Chordata > Aves > Ciconiiformes > Ciconiidae > Mycteria > Mycteria americana. Next base: position 15,467,784 of record NC_134377.1, read on the forward strand.
GTTGCCCTTCTCTGGACACGCTCCAGCCCCTCAATGTCTCTCTGGGAGTGAGGGGCCCAACACTGAACACAGCATTCGAGGTGCGGCCTCACCAGTGCCCAGTACAGGGCACGATCACTGCCCTAGTCCTGCTGGCCACGCTATTTCTGATACAAGCCAGGATGCCATTGGCTTTCTTGGCCACCTGGGCACACTGCTGGCTCATATTCGGGCGGCTGTTGACCAAACTGTTATCTCAACTTGGAGCTTACTTCCGAACTACTTTCCATTTTTAACCATTAGACTGCATTTTGCCTTTGTCTGCTGGCATAAAGAAAACGCCGCTACCACTATCTCTCTTTTATATCCTTTGAGTTCATTAGGAAATCACTTCTTGCCTTCGCTGCTGATGCAGAATGGCATTACTGAGGGCAGAAATGCAATTTGCAACTGTCTGTAGTTCCAGATCCAGCCAAGCACTTGACTGCTAGCTTAACTATACGGCTCTGTTATTCCATTGACTATAGCAGGACCGCTCACACAGCTAAAATTAAATGCCTATTTAAGTGCTTTGTAGGTTTTTGGCTTGTTAACAATTCACCACCAATACCTCAACCTGCTTAGCCTGTCGCTCTTTCTCACTTGCAGTGCTTCTCCAGTGTTAACTGGAGTTTAAAAACTCCTTCTAACTCCAAGCTGAACAAGTAAATGTGCTTCTGAAAGCACCCCTGAGAAGACCTACTGAAGAACCTGCTATCTTTCCTACTTATGCAATTTTCCTAACAGAACTGTACATCACACTTATCTCATTAGCAGCCATCACCTCAGGCAGTACAATGTGGGTGGGTTTTCTTTTTTCTGATTACTTAGGAAGTCTTGCTGTCTCTAATTTTCCATGAATCTCCTGAATTGCCACTGAAATCTTTATAGCTACAGTAGCCTGGAATGTAATGCTCTAAACCAATTTTATACCCAATAAAACAACTTAATACCTAGTGAACTTTGTGAAGAAAGCGGCACATTTCTAAGCAGTGCCTCTTGGTAATGAAATCAAGCCAAAGATGCTTGAGGGAGAAAAGCGCCATGGCTGTGAGTAGCAGCCTCGGGTATGTGCCGACACCTAGGGTGGACATCAGAGACCTCACAAAACCAACCGGTACGATTTGACTGCCCAGCCAGATTTGGCAAAGCTGTAGCAATGGGTCCATCAACGAAGAATTACTAATCCTTTTCACAACAGACGTAACGCACTGAAGCGTACTAATGCAGATAAGGAAGGAAAGTCAAAATGCATTGAACTACAGCAAAGAGGCAAGCAGAGCTCCTGTAACCGTCCGATTGACAGGTTTGGCTTGTCAAACTTCCCAAAGGCAGAGACTGCTCTTCCTCAGAAAAGTGAGGCTGGAAAAAGCACAGAAACAGGCTCTCACCTTTCGAGTTCTGCTGAAGCCTGAAAATGCTGATGTGTGAAAATGGGAGTTAATTTTGCAAGAACTTTCTGCAGCGCTCAGATGTTGACTTCTGAAATTCTGTGAAGAGATGATTTTTGGATTTCATTTGCACTGAGAATAGTGTAAGCCACCCCGAGATGAAATCAGCATTCTTGAAAACATAACTTCAGTTTGGAGAACAGAGTCTCATCCTTTTGCTCCTCAGAGCAGCTTGTAACAGATCTAATCAAATAATTATAATATGCTTTAGCTAGAAGGGGAAGGAAGAAAAACTGTGCATGTGAATGAAAAGAGGATGGGTCACAATGACTTATGAGGGTTATATCTCACATCTGAAAGCCCAATAACTCACAAGTACCCCATCCATAAGTGAATTACATGAGGGCTTTTGTGCAAGTAAATTTTTCCATTATGTACCTAGTCTGATGCACTGTAACAATTTGTCTCTCTTCACAAAACCATAAGGAATGTTTCCAAGAGAACTTCAAGAGCCACAGAGGGTAAAAGGCTTCCTTGCCTGCGAAAATGCCCGTGCTTCAATCAGCAATGCCTCTCTACATTTAAAGCTGCTTAAGTGCTTAACACTCCCCTTTTGACGCTTTGTAGGAAGCGTGCCCTGCAACGCACCATTGGCATACAGTCTATATCCCCTATTTTTCCTTCACTTTTTTCCACTGGTACCTTTCCTACAACAAGACTAAACTGTACTTTTCAGCTTGGCTGTTGTAAATTTACAATCAAGTCATTGCCCCGAGTAAAGTTAGTCTGAAACTATACCAGCCCAAAGGCAGCAGCTGGCCACCAAACCAGCTTTTGTGTATTACAGATTTACAGATGTGCTCCTCTCCTCTCACCCGATTTGTTATCACAACTGGACCCAGTAAACCTCTGTGTGTTCAGCATATGGGGGAAAAAAAAAAAAGCAGCCCATTGCTAACAAAACGAGTAGTATATTTCTGCAGTTTGTCTTCCAGACCTCTTGGAGTAGTTTAGATGATGTCCTCAGCTTTGTAGTGAGAGGCTTCACATTTCTAAACTTATCTTAAATAAAATGAGCTTAAAAATGAAATTTTACACTATTTTTATCTTATGGAGAAGTTGTATTGTAGAGGATGATCCTGTACTGTCAGGAAAACAGTACAGATAATAGACTTTAACGCCATTTCTCAGTTTCTCAACTTAACTGACACCTTCAGGCGCTGAAGAAAAAGCCCTCGTTGACATAATGACTGTATAGAAGTAGGGACCTCTGAGTGACCTCATTCTGGATAGAAAACTGCTTCAACTCTAACCTCTGACCAGCTTCAGAAGACAAAAGCAAACAGCAGTCCATGAGATACGTTATCTAAAACAAAGTGGAAGATGCCAGCCCTGGTTCTTCACTCCAGCTCTGGAAGAAACCATGAGATATGTTATCTAAAACAAACTGGAAGAAACCAATTTGTGGCCCTGAGATACTCAGTCTTGGCTGAGTATCAGAAGCCTGTGTTTTATACTATGGTAAGAAAACTTGCACATTTCCCCTGCTGTCCACACCCTGCTCATCATCTCTTTCTCCGGTTGCAAAAGAAAAATGACGAAAAAGATGGGTGAACTTTTGCACAGCCTTTGTACCCATGGAGAACTGCACATGCTACACATAATTTTTTTTACTTCTACTCATTTCAGGGCTACTGTGCATATTATTGTGAATGTGCAGTGTGGAAAATCATGCTAATTACGACTGCGGTATAAAAGTTAGGTGAGTAAACCATATGCCTGTGGCCCTATGACTGAAATGGGAAGTCTGTCAACACAAAATATCAGTCTACCTGCCCGATTCTTCCAGTAGCACAGGAGCTGCGAGTGCTCCTTCAGGCAATAAACTGTAACATCCTTAAATACATCCACAGTTTTAAGCGTTTCCCCTGACGTGAGTGGGAACTTAAAAACTGTGCTCAAAAACCTTTGTTATATTGGGGTGGAACTGAATCTGTGCTTGCCCTGGCTGCTATTGCATCTTTGCGTGACGGATCTCTGTAATCATCTTCCACTTAATCAAAACACAACTCAGCATAGCTGTGATTACACAATTTCAAATGATGAGTAACAGTCCTCATCTTTTGTTTTGATGAATTCTGAGTTCTCGACATAGATAACATGGTTAATTTGTCATTCAGAAATGGCATTTAATTATTGAAGGACATTCTGAACCTGACCAGAAAAAAAACCCCACCCCAACAACCAAAGGAAAAATAATCAAACAATATTTGATAAATGCGATATGTTTTGAACAATTTTGTCCAAAGTGTTGAGCTTAGCAAAAGTAGGCTAAGTTAGCAAAAACTGTACTAATTGACAAATGGAAAAAACCCCAACCCTCTCTTGTTTCACTTCTCTGATATTTCACAACATCTACAAGTTGCTACGCAGAAGGCAGGTTTTAAAAGATTTTACAGTCGTTTTGTATTCTGAACAAATTCACTTGCTCAGCAAGAGAAATGACATTAAACTGCTGACAAAATATACAAAGCAGAGCTGGTTTCAGATATTCATGCCTTAGACTGTGTCAAAAGCACTGCAAACATTAATATCAAACCATGACTACTTCTAATAGAAACTGTGAGAGAAGTCAAAATAAAATGTGTTTTCTAAAGCAAGAAGCTGAAAAAAACCATGTCTGGGAATGATAAAGAGACTGTAGAAAATTCAGGTACTGATTTCATGGATATTAACTATGCATGATATACATATGTAAGAAGGCAGCATAACCTTGTGGGTAGGGCATTTTTATAAGCCTGAGAAGGAGAGCTGGCTTGAATCCTTGGTTCTGCCAAAAGCAGAGTATTTGAGTAGGACACCCCACACCTCAGTGTACTCATATGTAAAGGGCAGATAATAGAATTGCCGTCGGTTAAAAACACAGGAAAATCAGAAGCTGAAAAAATATACAGAAATTAAATACCTTGCTTTTTTGCTTTTAAAACAACAGCACAGGTGTTTTAAAATACTGACAATCTGCTTCCAGATAAGCAGGCAGAACTTGGTGTTGACTTAGAGTAAGGGTCCTCCAGACATCACTGATTATTGGGGTGCCTCAGTTTGTAGATGGCCAGGTTGGGACTCCTTAAAGAGAGTCAATGAATGTATCTCTCTTTAGCCACCTGCAGTTATTTCCCAGTTTAGTAACAGCAAGAAGATGATGGCGAGCGGCGTGCTCCCCTTTCTGCTGCTGCATGCTTCACCACGCTGTGCAGCACGTCACCTTGTAACCACTGCCTCTGGGTAGATGGATCATCACAAGTATAAGGGCACATGCCATTAAATATAATTCCGCCTTAACTGAAGTACCATTTTATGAAATGGTTACTGCTCCCAGCAATTTAAACAAGACACATATTAGGACAAACCAGTATTTTATGTCAGCAATGGATGATATCTACACCAAGAATGAAGTAGACTGTATTTCTTTAAGTCTCTGATCTTCAAGGACTGCAATTTAAACCATTTATATATGGTGAACATGACAGTGTATACGGCTTTCCTAATTTTCAGCCATCCTCAGCCACAGAACAGGCCCTGCCCGCACCAGGTTAGCATCAGGGTGATCCTCCCTGAACTTCCCCCTTGGGCAATGTTGTTCCACAGCACCGCTTTCTCAGTGTTTCCCTATATCAAAATGAAGAGTGGCATCAAGTTCTGGGAGAACAAGATTTGACTCTCAAGTAGGTACAAAAGAGGAAATTCACTGAAGCTTGGAGGAGAAATCATTTAGTCGTCAGCTTCCCTCGCCTCTTTGCAACCCTGGAGACAACCAAAGCATTTAGCTCCCCAGCTGCTAGGTGGTCCCCTGGGTGACGTTAGCACCTGGGGTAGGTTTGAGCACTCACAGTTTGCTCCAAGTTATATTATGCTGGCCCATGTGTTGGTGTGGGAAAACGTACCTACAAACACAGAAGCACTGGAAGTGCTTGGCTGTCCCATTAGTGAGGTGATTAGTAGCACCGGCACACTGTCAGGCAACTATTGCACTCAGACAGAAAGAAACAAAATACATTTTCATCAGCTGAAATACAGAAACTTAATCTATAAACATAAAGCATCTGCTTTGTGAAAGTGAAGGAAAAGAGAAAAAACGAGAGAAACATCGTGGCTTTAAAATGATAAAAGCCCTTCTAAGAACAACAGACTGTATTTGCTGAAAATGCGTGCGGCATCATTTGTCAGTTATGAAATTTTAAAGTGAGGATCAAAAGGTACTGAAGATGGAGTACTTACACGACGCTGCTCTATTTTTCTTTTTCTGAAAGCCTTACAGTGCTTTTAACACAAGAAAACATCAACGTGGCAATCGCATTTCTGCCAAACAAATTTTCAGCATTGACAGGTAGTGGTTAGTAAGCCTGTTGAGTGCAATTAGCGGTTGCAGGGATGACAGCGTTGGCCACCGGACCACATGTCACTGCTTGCTGCTGAGAAAGCCTGCTCAAACCCACTGTCATGGGGACGCTGACACTTCTTACCCAGTGCCTTCTTCTCTGGTGACCACATTCTGTACTTCGGTCATGCCACACCATGGTACTGGTGTTCCTATAAGCCGTTCTTCAAAACTTACATAAATATACAATGGAGTCAGGAAAACAAGATCTGATATTTCTATTTACGTTCTTTAAAAGCAGCCCTAGGTTGCAGAATTTCATAGAAAACGTCTTTTTCATTTTCTTTAGCTGAATGATATAAACCAAGTTCCACCCCTGCTATCAAATTATGCCGTAGTGGTCTTGTAACCATGATGGTTTAGGGATAAAAAAAATTGGAGAGAGGTCTCTGAGCTCAAAAACTTCCTACTTCCTCTATGTATGTATGCCAGTTAATAAAACATATTGTTTCTGTGGCTTCAGTTATCAAGCACGTGATTCCCTATCTATTTTACTACTACTATTTCCTTCTTCCATTGTAGTACTTTGGAAATCCAGTCTTGGACCCACACACCTTTGTACCTGGCACTTACAGACCAAGATCCCAGCAGATACCATCTCTTCTCATCCAGTCACACCTCTTGGCATTAGAGCGCGACACTACGATGCAAACGTAGACATAAGTCACGTGGCTGGGAAGCCAGTCTCCTGGCTCTGCCTAGTGCACGGTAAAGACAACACATAGGAATTTAAAACAAAAATGGTGGCTGAGAAACCTAGGAACAACCCAAATTTCTTATTGTTCTGATATAACCTGCAGAATGCTTCAAAAGAGAAGAGTGACAAACTCCAGAAGGAGTGGCTGGAGCTATGTGGGTGAAGTACTTTGATGCCTCAAAAAAGAACTTTATCTTTTAAAGAAAACAGAGCGAGAAAATGCTACTTGGAGATAAGTGCCACAAACTGACAAGAGTTTTGCCTGACAGAAATCAAAACACAGCCCTGCTCAGCCCATCTACTGAAAGATAATGTTCCATTAGAAAAAAAAAAAAACCCAGCCGTTGTGAAATTTTTCAGAGGACAAATCTGATTGACTTGTCAGCATCCTCCTTGCTGTTCGGCAGTTCCAATAGCACAAGACATGAGAATCAAATATTAATAACCCCGTTTCTCAGGCATGCTTCCGTAATGTAAGGCTATCTCTCTCATGAACCTGCTCTTTAAAAGGATTGTGACCTTTCTCATCTTAGGTGAACTCCTAAGAAAGCCAGCACCGCTAAGTCAGAGGATGGGTAGCGTGACCCACCCAGCTTAACAAAGTCCATTAGTGTTTGGGCAGGGCTCTTGCATCTCCTTCCAGTCATTCAGAAGAAAGAAGCCAGGGGCAGTATTTGGTGATTTGAGTCACCTTGAAGAACACAGGCGCTAATTGTTCTGCTTCTCAGAGGCTGTGGCTGTTCGCACCGGCACTCCTGGCAGTACAGCATCACACGAGGGCATCGTTGCACTGTAAACACACCGAGAGAAAACCAGCTCCGACCTCAAAGTACTCTCTGTCCTCACAGGCAAATGGAGACAATAAATGAAACAAAGGCAGGAACTTCCCTGAAAGCTCAATTTTTATCTAAGGGAAGAGACAGCAGTGGCACTCGTGTTCCTATTTAATACCACTTCCTAATTTGAAGAACGGATTTGGTATTTTGTCCTCCCTCCCCATCACCGTCCCCTTCCTCACTTTTATCCCTTCCTAGTCACTGTATCCTTCATTTTCGGTGGAGAACCATGTTGGTTTGAACACTTCCCTGCTGCTTTCTCACAGACTTCTTTGTGGTATCTTTGTGAAGAACAATGCTACAGCATTTTTCAAATGTCACTTCCTACTTGGTTTTAGGCTTTCATTTTGCAAGCTAAGGCAGGATGCCTCACAGCATGCCTGCGTTCGTCTCCAGGCAGCACAGCCCTTCAGCACGTGCTTAATTTTAACCAGGCACTCAATCCCCGTTGACATCAAGGGGACTTCGACAAGTGCTTCACACTAAGGACGTACTTCAGGACTTGGCTGAACTGGGGCCTGAATTTTGATTGAAGACTTTGATGTGAGGCGTTTCAACTTACATTTGTGGTTATTTTTATAATCTCATTTGCCTTCCTAAACACACTAATACCTACTTGCCTTTTTTTTTTTTTTCTTTTTTCAACCCCAAGTATTCATACAACATCCAGGTTAGCACCTCTAAGGACTGACTTATGGCAAAGCCCCAAAGATTCAGCGAAAGTTTAGGTCTCCTCAAATGTCTGACACCTAGGGAATACAGTTTGGTGCATGTTCCAAAGCATCTCTGAGCTATTTAAAGAAAAAACAATGTACACACAAAGCACTGTGTTTTACCCAGTGAATCCAGTTAGGAAATTTTAATATAAAGGATTATTATTTTTTTTAATAATTTTTTTCTCCTGTTGTTTTTGTGTGTGAAAACTGTTATTACTGTGTGTGAATCATCAAGGCAGCAAGCAGGCTGCAGGTGCTGTGACAGACCATTTAGATTTTGGGAGTATGTTTTGCTGTCAGTCATTAAAATGATGTGTGGCTACATATATTTGGAAACAAAATACTAAAATTACATATACACATGTATAATTTTAGGGTATATTTGTGTATAGGCAACTCTCAGTATCCTTCCAACGAAGTTTTCGTTTGAGGACAAGTGCCACAGTGCTAATTTCCAGATTATTCCAATTGAACAAACACCTCCCCAAAAGCAGCCCCACAAGTATGAAATGAAGTTTGGGGTGCGCTACAGTCCTGCAAACGCCCCGCAGGGAGGATCTGGCAGAACGGCAGCCAGAGTTTTACCAGCAAAATTTTCGAGCGGAAATTCAATGGGATTTGGACATCCAGGTCACTGAGTATCATCTGGAAAGTATCACCCCTTTTATTGATCTTTCCTTAAATCAGATGCACGCCAAGGAAACAGATGTGTGTGACTGCACACGTGCTTGGGAAGGAGGAGAGAAAGGGAGCGGCATGAAATTGCAGGCCAGGATGGCATCTAATATTAAAATTACTTTATTGTTTCCACTCCACTTGATTTTTTGGGCTAGCAACCAAGCCAGACAGATTTACATTAGCAGAGGACCTGGCCTTCACTTTTCTTCTGAATTGTCTGTACTGGCTGCACATCAAAATATGTCTTGGGCATTCGACAGGGCAAGGAGCCAAGATTGCAGGTTCATCAGGTTCATGGATTTTTTTTTGTTTGTGGGTGGGTTTTTTTTTTTTTTGGTTAAGCTTCTTTTGGAAAGGTTTAGTGGTATTTATCTACTGCAAGCAAGTGGGCAGGGCTTACAAGAGAAGCTTTGTTCAGCAGGCTTTGGTGTCATGCAGGCATGCCGCCTTATTTGAGTACCTCTCTTTTGTGTAAGGGATTTGGTATTTGTTTGTTGTCAAGACGCCTCTGGGTATTAGCCCCCACTTCTTATAAAGAGATTATTTTTTTATTATTTTTCACACTGTTCCCCTCCAGCACCTTCAGCCGCTGTAATACTTGAAGATGTTCCAAAAGGCAGAGGGATAATGCAGGGACACTGAAAAAATTTAATGTTGTGGCTTCAGGTTCTCTTTCCTGAAGTAATTTTCCTTTGAAGTGGCTTCTCAGTCCACAAATACCAACTCCCCTGTCCTTGCCCTCTCTTAATTCCTCCTCGATATCTACTTTAATACAAGTTTTTAACTGCCGTGGCTTTACTTGGGTCCACGTGGTCCCATACTACCATTACTAGACCTGCAAAATAAAGCAGGATCAAGAAGCCTGCCCCTTTGGGCAAAGCGGACCTTGGAAAACAGAAAGCCTGTTGGCATCTTGATGGAAGTTGTCAGGACTTGATTTTCTCCAGAATAGCTAATTTTCTCCTTGAGCCATAGACCTGGGAACTGCCCCGGTTCTAGCGCTGAGCAGACAAGTAGCCCAGGCCCAGCTCCTGCACTGCAGCACACAGCCCTTCACAAAACCTAGTGGGTATCTGGTCTTTAAAAAGGGAAAGAGGTCACTGAGCAGGAGGCTTAGTGGGAAAATAAAAACGAGTCAGCAACATGGAAGATGCCATGAGGGTACTGTCAGGGTAAGAGTATGAGGAAGGATAGGCAGACGGGGGAAAACATTACTATTACACAGCCCTATTTCTTATCTTGGTGGGCACAAGGTACGAACTAGACAGGTTTGTCCTCTGAGCAGGTGAAGGAGCGAAGCACATGCATGAAGCATGAGTTCCAACAGCATGAGGCATTTCCAAGCTGTCCAAAACCTCAGCACTAAATTCAAGCTGTTCCGATTCACTGGTACATGAATACAGAAATAGCTAGTCTGGCACCTTTCAGCTTTCTTCAGGATTACAGTTCTAAAAGGACTACGTCTGGAAAAATGTCAACAGCTTTCAACTTGCTAAGGCAGAAACATTTGACACAAGGCTTTTTAACACATTTGAAAAATAAACAAAATTTAAGTGGAACATGAATCTGGATCCAGTAGAGCTTCCCAGTTTGTATCTTGAACTGGTGTGGACTGGCATCTCATTACCAATTTCAAGGAAGCCACACATCTCTCAGCTGAGAATCAGACATAACCCCTTTATCACTGGCCATAACTGAGTTTTAGGACGTAACTCAGGAAGAAAAAAAAAATGCAGTATCAGCAGGTTTACACAGGGCAGATAAATAAAAGCCTAATGGGAGTGACGGGTGATAACTTGCACAAAGGGGTAGTTGAGGTGCATGAAAAAGAAACATTAGATTGCTTCACAAAAATCAGGCAGTAACGCCATTCAAAAAAAAAAAAAAGAGTTAGCTTGAGATACTGCACTAAATCTAGTGATGAATGTGCTGATAACTCAATACTTAGTTTTGTGTCACCACTGTAAATCAAAGGTCATTTTTCAAAAGTCTGAATGTTATTCTTTCTTGGTCCATCTTCAGCTGAGGGTTCTCAGCTCTAATGGTAAGAATAAAATTTATAGTCCAGAACTTCAAGTTGATTCTCATGCTAGATGGAAGCTTGTCTCCAGAGGTTAGGCTAACATATTTCTTACCCTCACAGATGCCTGGAAGTTTTTAAGGAAGTCTGAGGTTGCCAAGAAGCAGAATGAGAAGAAATGGCCTAGGACATGGGGGAGAAAGAGATAAGAATCAAATTTAGTAGATTTTAAGTTTTACGTCTTTGTTATGTAAATTCTTCATTCTGGAAAAGCTGTCTTGTTCTTCGCTACCAGACCAATACTCTAGAGCCCTCAGATGTCCTTGTGATGTCTGATATATAAATTTATCCATGGACAAAAGTCACTGAGCCCAATTCACTCCCACCAGCCCAGCACGTGGCCCTAGCACAACCGAAAATCCACTTAAGGGTTTTAGTGGTACAGGACACAATCTAACGCTTTTCCTTTTGATCCAGATATTTTAGGGCTTGTCAACACGAAGATCATTAAGATTGGTTAATTAAAAGATATCAAAGTGAATAAACATACTGGACTACTATGAAAGCTCTAATTCAGGTTTAAGTGGCTTTACATTGAAGATCTTGGTTTAGCAATCTAAGGCCACTTTGCACACACATGCTAACTTCACACTTTGAATTGATTCACTCTTTCTGAATCAAATCAGCAAGACATTAGTTTCTTTAACATCTTCACTGAAAGGATGCGTCAAATTCCGCAAACACTTTGAAATCTGTCACAGACACGTAACTGAGAGGAGTGATTTAGTCTTTCCTGTTGACATGAGCAAATAGTTTACTGCTACCTTTTTGAAACACTGAAGTGAAACACTGAACAGGGAAATGCATTTATGTTGCTTGGAGAAGCAATCTAAAGCTGGAGTTGGTAAACATATCGAGACAAAAGACAAGGAGGAAAACAACTTCACTAAGGACGCTCGGAACAAGTGCATATAAAACTCTTTTGCACTTGGCCAACCTACTGCACCCCATCCAGGATTTGTTAAAAGAATAAGATAAAAACCCCCGCAACTCTGCAAACACGACCGCAACACTGATCGCTGCTGCCTAGATGTCCTGAAAGCGGCTCATGCCCCTGACCAGACCAACTAGGCTGGAATTGTTGTCCACAACACCTGCTTACAAGATGCGTATAATGTGTTAATGAAAAATTAACCTGTAAACTAACGCACCATTAGGTTTCTGATTTAGATCTCGTCGTTGAAACTAATGTCATAGATCTATTTAATAAGCTCATCACCTGTATAGCTGTCTGCTCCCATTTGCAGGTAACAAGGAAGCATAAGACACTCATGATTACCAGCTCTGTTCACATATCTGAATTATTCCATTAGTTTTTCTCCCTTTGTGAAAAAAGAACAGCGCAGATCACGTAGCATGTGCTGAGAAAACCCATCTAATGACTTTATGGATATCTCACATTAAAAGATTCAGTGGATTGAGCCCAAGGTTTATATTATATGCTAACATCGATGTTCTGAACAGCCTTTTCAAACTCACCCATAGCCTTACTAACCCTCTCTAAACTGGCGGAGTTACCGTAACAAAGGCTGCCACTGTGTGGTCAGTTTTTTTAGTATTCAGGTAAACACAATATATTTTTCCTTCTTTATTCCCTCGCTTCAAATGGGAAGCTGAAAAGGAAGTTGCTTCATCTTGTTCCAGTGATGACCTGGATGCAAGAACAAATCAAGGCTTTACATGTACAGTAGAACAAAAAAAATACACAAAGCTTTGTGCCAAATACTGTCCTCAGACACGTCTCTGCAAGCCTGCTGCCATCAGTGGAAGCAGACTAAAGGGAAGTGGGATGCATTTTGCTTCTGCCAGAGAGGAAGGGGAGCTGCATGCCAACAGGTAGGGAAAGGATCCTCCCTCAGCTTCCTCTCGCTTCAAGCTTGAGCTGTCAGCTGCATTGCATGGGCATTATTTTGTAAATATTTGGGAAGTGATTCCTATGTAATTCTGTTCTGGTCATTCTTAACAGAACCTTTCCCTTCAGCCTTTAACTGCGTGCGTCCCGTGTGCTGACGCAGCTTCAGGTTTGCGTGCCTTGCAAGGGCACGTAAGTCCACCCAGTAAAAACCTCCCCTTCCCGTCTGTCCTACTAGTGGGAGCAAAACCCTCGCGACGGCGAGTCAGCCGATGCATACAGTGCACGCTGACGGCTGCCGGTAGTCACTCCGATTTACGTAAAGCTTTGTTACAGGGACTTCGGTCTTACGTGACACTTCGCCTCCAACATCAATGTGTTTCCTCCGATGCCAGCGTATGCCACGCTACCTTTGAACAAACCGACCCTAGTGATCTGCACGCACGAGCCAAGATGTGATGGAAACACAGATACATGTGAATGAAGCTGAGAGGAGAGGAGGATTGGGAAAAAACTCTTTTTTTTTTTTTTTAATATATCATAGTAATTATTGAAATTCACTTTTCAGTAGAGAAAACCCAAATTATAGAAAGAATTGATGCTTCAAATCTGTCCCATTTCAGAAGAAAAAAACAAATACATATTTTAAATTACACTGACAGTGTTTTCTTCCTTCTCGTCAAATTGATTTGCACAGTATTAAATATCTAATTAAAATGCAACCACTGAATTGTTTCTCACTGGACTTCTCAGTACTGTGGAAAAGAAAACTTCTCACCAATCTTAAGGGAAAGCCGTGCTGCGATTCAGGCCCGGAGAGCAAGAGAATTTCTGTTGTAAGGAGAGGCTGTTGCGATGCTCATTTCTGGTGTTGTGTTACTGACACTGGGCTATCAAATGCAATTCTGCTAGTTTAAATGTCAGGAGGGGAAGGGGTGCAGCAGAAAGATATCGCACAACAAGCCTACCAAGAATGGCTTCCCAAAGCTGCTGCGAGGCACGCGCAATGTAAGCCAGGACGCTTACGATGATGCCAGTCAGGTAAGAGGGGAAAAAAAAAAGTCACTGAGCAGTGCTCAGCGTCCTTACATTTCCCATTACACAGCAATTCCAGATGTCATGTTACATTCTGGTACCGGGGAGTTTAGCCATAAACAACAAGCCTTTGTGCCAATTCATTCTGCAAGAATAGCACCAATGGCCTGAGCCCCTGCCAGAAGAAGATCGTCTACCTGCACCTCTAGGGAAGGCAGCAGAAGCTCCCGCAGCTCACTATTTATAAGGACAATTTGCTTCCAGGGTGCAGAAAAATATTGTCAGATACATTTAAAACAACAGATTAGAAAGAAAACAAAAGCTAGCTAAACAGTGTAAAAAAGGTGAATGCTAAGAACTTAATGAGGGGGCAGGGGAAAGCCAAAACATGATATGAGCTCCAAATTTAAGCCTCAACTGGGGGATCCGTGTGTGTACAACCAAGATGAGGAGCTTGTGGTGTAGCGTGCCTGGACACCTAGATCTGCCAACAAGCCTTAGGAAATGACAAGCTTCCTATTGACTTCAGTGGGCTCCGGCTACCATGGGATGTTCCTGTGTGGTTGCGATACAGAACATCCCACTTGTTGGCCACAGGTGGTGGCACCTGTGGCTCTGGGCAGCACTGGAAAGACTAAATCTGCATACTGGGTACGACAAAACCAGAGGTACTTGACAGCCGTGAATGACCGCGTGCCTTCACTTGCAGAGCCACAGTGGAGGTGGCCCACGGTGCTTCAGGGAGAAGCCCATTTGTTCAGCCTCGATGCACCAGCGCAGCAGGGCCCGTCTCTGCTCTTGGTGCGGGAGCGAGGAGTTGTACTGGAGGAGGTTGTACTGGAGTTGTACTGGAGGAGGTTGTACTGGAGTTGTACTGGAGGGCTTTCTGCTCGGCGGAGTTGGAATCAGCAGAATCAACAGGAGGGCAGAACTGAGTCTCAAACAGCTACTGCACTGCACCTTTGTGCCTGGCCTTAATCCAAATGAGCTTTCACAGTGTGAGTAATTGCGATGTTCCGCCCGTGGAGGGGACAGCCAACATCTGCCCCTCTGTGTTTCTTCAACTGATCTCTCCTCTGGCCCAAGACCCCAAGGCCAACAGACATAGTGCAATAAACAAATGTTAATGTGGTTCATTCTTGCCAGTTAATTAATAGTTCTTCTCAGAAAGCATTTAATAAATTATTTGGATGATGAATAGTGCTTTGAAAGGGTTTTGCAGTTACTAATAACACCATTCTGTCTTCCTGTTCCACAGCTGGTTTTATTAATAGAATCCTTTCATAGATGAGGGCTGATCTGCAAGAACATTCACTAAAATAACATCCAGAAAAATATTACTTGTAGGCTGTTCTGAATCCCTAACCCCTAAGAAGTACAGCTCTGTTTTAGGAAACCATCAGTATGCTGGCTGAAACTACAGGAGATGGACTGCTTTCAGGAACGCAGAGCCTGGCATCCGTGCGCGAGAAGCTGCTGTGAGTTTTCTAACTTTCCATAAAACAGCAGAGCTTCTAACAAGGAAAGATTCACCTGCTCCATCTCTTATTGAACTTTATCAAGTCTAATGGGCTCTACTGATTCATTGTCACTTAATTGGCTCTAAGATGTTACCTCATTATTAGTTGAGCTGCAGGCATTCACACCACCTTGGAAAGGTAAATTGGCCCTAAAACCAGAGAATTACTCCTTTAATTAGGTTGGATTGATCAGAAAGGCTACAAAGATCACCTGTATTAACTACAAATCAGTACACGTACCCTGCCTAGAGTCGGGGAGTGACAAACGGCCACGGAGGCCTCGTCCTGTAGCACCCGCTAGTGTGAGACCAAGTTACGAGATGCTCCAGTAAGGCTGTCCATTGAACAGGCCACAGACTGCAATCACGCTTAGCTGAAATTTGTTATTGTAATGAACTGAACCTTCTCAAAGTAGCAGATGCCAGGAGGGAAGGATGCTATATGGATTTCCAATACCAGCCAAACAGCCTCAAGCTTGGAGCCAAAATTCTGTCACTCTGCTGCTCTGTGGAGTGTCTTGTTTATGGACTTTCATTACTTACCCAGCTTTGTAAACCACTCATTCCAGAGCTCCCAGTGGTATAAGCAACTTATCATCACTTGCCATCAGCTGTTGTATATTATGTACATTAGTAAGGTTCCCCATGGAAACATAGCATAATAGAAGCAGTTTGTTTTATTTTCCCCAGTAAGAAAAAAAAAAAAAATAAAATCAAGACTTCTGCAGAAATAGGCTTCTGAATATATAAAAATTAATAACAAGGCACTAAATGTTTCTGCGCCAAATGACAGAGTAGGGCAATGAAAAGCTATTCAACATGCTGGTGCCTGGCTAACTTAATACACATTCTGGGAGGGATTTTAAAAATGGCCTAAGTGCTCTTGTGTCTTATTTGCAATGACATCTCTGCTTCAGAGTTGCTCAGGTGATCTTGAAGAGTCTCCCTTTTCGACGCCCAACCTATGCCATCAGACAGCTCTCAAGAAGAGATGAAACACATGTAGTGGGGTACGCAGAAGACGCTGCCATTTGGATGGTGCCAAAATGTACTTTAAAAAGTTTCCTGTTGCTTTATTCATTTCAAGTTCCATTGAAAAACAGTCCTGAGTTAGAATACAGATACCCCTGCTTGCAAAAGCTCATAAACCAATCTTTGTTATATGCAAAACATCTGTACTCAGTATTCTGTTAAAGCTATAAATCTGTATTATGCTCCTCCGCGCACCAGTATTTATCTTTGTTGTTTAGTGCACCTCTGCACACTGGAGAATTCATTAGGAAAATGACACAGTCATGCAGCGTGGCTATAAATTAGTGTTCTGCCTGAAGAAATGCTATTGATTTTGCATGGCACTCCTGGATTTGCATGTTTGCCAGTTCGCTTAACCATAATACTCTGATGTACATCAAGGAATATCCTGAAGAGTTGAGTTTGCAACCTAAGGCTGCATTTTGGTGGTATGTTAAGCCTTTACAGAATGCCGGTGAGAAAAAAAGCCCCCAAACCAACCAATTAAGTGGCTTAGATTTAACCAAGGTTTGAAAAAAAAAATTTTTTTGTAGCTTCCTGTCTTTAACATTTAAGTAGAGCAACAGTGAGGAGTGAACTCTAACTGATATGCTAAAGTGGTTCTTCTCTTTCCAGCAATTTGAGGGGTGACCTTGGCATGCTACATCCAACCAACCCCCAACCTCAGAGAATGCTCCTTGCAAAACGGGTCAAGCAAAATGGGGTAAATGAATTTATGCCATCAGGTAGCAGAATAGTAGATTAAAGGACAGAGCCAAGGCTTCTGCGAACACATTCCAGCACGACCACACCATTCAGACTAGCTTATCCACTTTCACAACACAGCTTGAAAATGCAGATTCCCAGAAGAGTAGAAGCAAACACAAAGTCCCTGGCTTGGGCAGAATGAGAAAATGCAGAACTCCAGCAGGACACCAGAGACACCCTGGTAAAGGCAACGGGGGAAGAATGGTCCTTGTGGGAAGCACCTGCAGGACCTGATGAGGGATGTGAGTCAGAGGGAAACTGGAGAAATATTACAGCAGGAGATGGAAGACAGGAAAGTACAAGGAGGACCTGCTACTTGCAGACCTTGGTACACGCTATCCATGAGCTGCAGATGCCTTGGCATTTACAAGCGTGACAGGGACACCCCGTCTTTTGTCACTCAGCTATAAAATCTTAAAACTGTGAGTCGGCTTTAACTAGCCAGCAATCAATTATTGCAGGAGAGCCAATTGATCACATATCATGATTAGCCAGATAATTTGCTTCATATTTCCATTAACGAGCCCAATGGGCATGATTAATTGCTGCAGGGGGTAGAATTTCAGCATGGCTAGTGGGGAACTTGCTTTGTAATATTGTGAATCCCATTATCGTTAATGGAAATTTAACAGCCAAATCCCCTGTGGATCACTTAGAAAAAATTACCCCTTAAGGTTAAAGGGGATTTCATTAATAGTATTCTAGGATGCTCTGATTTAAAAGTACTGTAAGCCTCCAGTGTCACGTAGAAATATGCATCCTACTGGTTTTTGCATATCCCTCGTTATTATATCTATCACATTACCCTTCTCAAATGGAATTTCAAAACACAGCTCAGCCTATTGAAATGTAAGGCACATTAAGGGTAAATTTTCTAAAAGTTATTCAAGGAGATTTATCTGCTAAATTCATATTAATATTAACAAGAATTGCCCAGCTACATTGCAAGACACTACTCTGAAAATGAACCCCAACAGCAATTTATCAGGCTCCTCGGTTCCTGATGCCCACATATAGCCGAATGTACACTACATATAAGTATAAAATTTGGGCTGGAAATCTAGATACCATGTTGTCACAGTTAATGACATCTAATGCTTCATCTTGCACTAGTCTGAGATGTAGGCAGAGTCTTATAAATGACTTTCTGGAGTGTTTGGCATCAAAAGCCAATACATGGATGTCACTCGAACCTAGCTAAAGGATATGTAGAAAATTATTAAGTTGTCACTCTAGAGTGCCTTACTGACTGTCAATCACTGAGAAACACTGGTGACAGAGTGCTCCTATTGTTGGGCAGCCAAGTTGACAGAGTGTTGAATTCCCCTGAAATGCAAGGCTTAAGTTCTCTGGAAACCAAGGTCCATTAAGATGGACACCCAAAAGAGTCACCTTTTAAATACACATGAAACAAAAGGATAGCTGCAAATATTAGACAGTGTGTCTCAGACTGATGATACCAATTCATTTAGAATAGATTTGGCTATTTTCCAATTTACAAGTAATTCACAAATTGAGCAGCATTTTCACAAATTCATGCATTGCTGGTAATTAAGTTTCTGGCCATTTATTGTTAACATATGACTGTGACTAGTTATTAAACAGTTTGATATTGGCCAAAGTCATACAGAAGTGCAGCTACTCCTCGATCAACTGGATGAAACTCTTCACACAGGGAAATGAGAACTATTGAATGTCAGTAGTATCACGGCGTGTGCACGGACTCACTCATTTAACCACAAACATGACCACTCGGTGAAAGCACAGCTTTGCATGCAGGCAATCAGTCTGTGCATATCTATTTGTTAAGGTGTTAAACCCCATTAACCTTGAACACCCACACGAACTGCTCCCTAAGACACTCTTCTGTAACATTTTGCTGATGCAAAACAATACAAACTCGTAAGTGATTGCTTAAAAAAAAAAAAGATACTTTGAGGTTTCCGTTCAAAGTTAGAGAAAAGACTGACTGGATCAAAAAACGTAAGTTGGCACAATTAGTGTCAGCCACAGCTTGATGCCACCACAGCTAAGTTGTTGCAAAAAAACCTGACTAGTTTGGGACTACTCATGCACATAAGCTGAAACATCCACATTAAGCAACCAAATCAACCTGTCTATAACATGAAGCAGTTATTAGCATTAAGACCATCCCTAAACAATTTGGCTGTAATGGATATCAAGAGGGACCCATCTAGCCCATCTCTGACAATATCTGGGATTTCTGGATACATATAAGGGCACTGTAAGAATTTTAAATATATCTTCTGTTCCACCTCTACACCCTACAATTGTTTTTATACTAAAACTGTGCCCACATTAGGTAATCTGATCCTTGCGTAGCGTGGGGCCTCAAGGTCTATTTTCATCAGGCTGGTGAAAGGCAATGCGGGATTCTCATTAGCATGAGATAATTTCCACCTACTTTGTCCAACTACCTAAGGGGATGCATGGCTGACAAGAAAGGCGGCAGCATTGGAAACAAGTGACCACACAGAGAAAAAGACACAAAATAAGTAGAAGAGTCAATCAGGCAAGAGATAACAGAGGAGTAAGGGATACGGTAGCCAAACCTCAGAACGGGATTAGCTCAAGACCCTGAGGATTTCAGAGACTTCTCCATATGCATCCAAGTCTGGCCCTCCTTTGACCCATTAATCTGATTCGATTTGTGTCCACCTCTGGGTTCATTTCCTGAGGTCGCTGCTGCCCCCTTCAAATTTTTCTTTCGAATACATAGCATCTCTAGAAGTCTTTACTCCACCATCTGTCTACAGTCAGAGATGAAGCCAAAAGAAAGCTCTATGATCAACAAGGGCTAATTTCCCTACAAAACATAAGCCTCTTCTACTTTTCCTCTTACTTAATTTCTATTCAAACTAAAACATTTCCTTTACAGTATCATTTCACGTCACAGATGGGACCCCTGGTTAATTGTTCTTGCTATTAACGAGGCATTTTTTTTCTACCCTGAGTAATAGGTTTTCTCCTTCTCATCTAGTCTAGGCTTCTCCTCTTAAGCAACAAAATCCTCAAACCTCTAGTGCTTCCCTTACTTTGAACATCCATTGTGAAAGACATTTATGAGCTTTCCTGGGAGTTGCTTAGGTACTTAAGAGGTCTGGTGTCCACAGCAGCACTGAGCTCGTAAGTCACTCGTGCAGCTAGATGAGAGTGTGGAACATTAAGGCCTGGTGGAGCTGAGCCAGGAAAGGTGGAGGGATGGGAGAGTGATGAAAAAAATAAGACATATTGGCAAGAGCAGAAAACAGAAGGTGGAGAAAACATCTAAAGACTCACCAGAAAGAAAGGAATTAGGAGTGGAAGAAAAGCTGAACCAAGGCAGGAAAATCATCTGAATTTTCAATCTCCTCCCTGCACAGCTCAAGATGATTTGGTCCTGTTGATTTGTCTCACACGCTTGAGTAGCAGCTCATCGCCACTATCCATAAAACACTTCCTCTGCTGCCAGCTCCATTCGCAGAATGGAGGAGATGTCCAAACCCTGAAGACCGCCCTAGAGAGGATGCAATGAGCGCTGCTCGCATACCACACCTGCCTTCCAGGTTGAAAACTGAGCACCAAAGTCAAACACGTACCTCCCTCTGCATCTTGTTTTCATGGTTCTCGCCCTAGGGCCTGCCCTACAACCAGCGCCGTTACATTTACACCTTCCTTACTCCTGGTTTGGTTCTGTATGTTGGAACACTGTAAGGCAGAACTGGCAGTGGATCTGTTCTTTACCCCGGAGACTGTTGTGAAAGCGTCTAGAGGCAAATAAGGATGTGGTTAACAGCCAGCCATTCACATCCAGACTCTTCATGCCCTTCATTATCTGCGTTAGGCAGGGGATACCAGCACCAGTGGCAAAAGAACCAGGATACAAACAGTCTTTATTGAAGACCTAACGGGTCTATGTTAATCATGAAATATCGCATGAAGTCCTCACAGTAACAGAAGCAGAAACAATGCAGAAATTAAGGCATGAAAGGGAGAGGGTTAGCATATCAGAGCTTTATTAATGTGGTAACAAGTGCAAAACAACACTGGATTTACCAGAGTTGTTTTGAAAACAAGTGCCATTCAGACCTACGGTAAATTAAAACCAGCGGCTGCTGTGCCTCTGCACTTAGAGCAGCAATCCACCGCCCCCCCACCCCACGCACCGGGAAGGTGTAAACAGCTTTCAGACTGGGCTGGGTACTTCATTTTGCTGGATATCGCAATTTAAGGAGGTCAATAGGCAGCAGCTTGAAAGATTTATCACGCAATCTCGAGCAGGCTCATGGATCCCAGTTTGTTATCCAAGGGGTTTCTGTTTTGCTAAATCACAGCACTTTCCTCACACCCAAGAGGGTGCAGGCATTCAGCTAATGCCACTGGAGGAGAGTTTTTCCCTGTCTTGACTTATCAAAAGGCTAAGGAAAAGATTATGGGATCTTTAAACTGCCTTTTGAGATGCAATTCACCCAGGTCACCATATCATCATTCCTCCTTTCTCTTGCTGTCACATTCACCTCAATTTCTTACTATATCTGTGTCTTGACTCATTGCTAAATTTTAAACTTAAAATACTAGATCGCACTATCCTTCCCTATCTGCTTTCTTTGCTAAGGAAAGAAAAAAAAAAAAAAGGATCAGTGCCCTGCAAGGTATGCAGAATGAAAAAGTTGTGTGAAGGTCTAAGAAACATCTTAATAATTGCTAGAATTTGCTATTTTTTCCATGTAGAAACTGCCTTTGACATTTGACATGACAGGAAATGTTGCTTCAGTAAGATGGACAACAGGCTATGCTTAATTAAAACATGGAGAGGGAACGGAAAGGGAGAGAAAGTAACTTCTACCACATTCGCACATCACTATATCCTCCCGAAGAGATACTGATTATGGATTAAAGAGAAACAAGAAAAATGAACCACGTTTCCCTTAGTCATTATTTTTGCTCTGCTTCCTGCTGAAGACAACCGTGAGTAACCTGTGTAAATGAAAGCAGCAAAGAGCTGCTGCCGAGCACAGGGTGCCACAAACCTGGGTCCAGACTCTGCTTTCTAAACCTCGCTTCCTACTTCTGCTGCAAGCCAGAGGAGGATACCTCGGCATGACTCTAGAAGCAAAGTGCATTGACCCTCAAGTTAAGAAACGGCCTAGGAAGGAGCTGGGAAGGAGGAGACAGAAGAACGCCTATGTTGCTTGCGTGGTGTCCTGGTTTCAGCTGAGACAGAGTTAATTTTCTTTATAGTGGCTGGTATGGGGCTATGTTTTGGATTTGTGCTGAAGACAGTGTTGATAATACAGAGATGTTTTAGTTGTTGCTGCACTGGTCAAGGACTTTTCAGCTTCCCATGCTCTGCCAGGTGCAGAAGAAGCTGGGAGGGGACACAGCCAGGAGAGTTGATCCAAACTGCCCAAAGGGCTATTCCATACCACATGACGTCATGCTCAGTATATAAAGCTGGGGAAGAAGAAGGAAGGGGGGACATTTGGAGTGATGGCGTTTGTCTTCCCAAGCAACCATTACGCATGATGGAGCCCTGCTTTCCTGGAGATGGCTGAACACCTGCCTGACCCTGGGAAGGAGTGAATGAATTCCTTGCTTTGCTTTGCTTGCATGCGCGGTTTTTGCTTTACCAATTAAACTGTTTTTATCTCAACCCTCAAGTTTTCTTACTTTTGTTCTTCCGATTCTCTCCCCCATCCCACCGAGGGGGAGTGAGCGAGCGGCTGCGTGGTGCTTAGTTGCTGGCTGGGGCTAAACCACGACACGTGGCAAGGTAGGGAAGTTAATGGACTGATTCAGTCTACACCAGGTCTGGCCTAACATTTTGGGTGCTCAGTGCAGAACACGCAGGGTTTGGCTCCATGATCCGTGATCCATACCGCCTTCTCCTCCAGGGACAGGTCAGGTTCAGCTGAAGCAGCTGGTACAACCACAGGTGGTTTCAAAACGGACTCTACCATGACCTGTCCTCTTCTTTCAGGAGATGCCTGTCAAAGCTTGGTTTGACATGTCCCATTCTCCACCCATCCCCCCAAATTATTAACTACAGTGCCCTGGACATGATTAAATTGCCTTTGGCCCTTTGTGAAATGCCCACATTTCAGTTCTAGAGGTTTTTTGTGAGGTTTTTGTTTTTTAATTTTTAACCTCTCTGTCAGCCATTTTCTTGTCTCTTTTTTATAGGTTAAGACTGACTATGCTTCCCCCCCATAATTCATATGTCACAGACATCAAGGGAGGTGACACAAGGGAAAGCAGCATGCTCAGTGAACTGAATAATCAGCTAACAAAATTTCTAAGATGATGGAGGCAGTTCAAATAATATTGAACTATTAGTTCAATACACAATACTTTACTACAGTTGACTGAGAAAATAAATGCATTATTGGCAAGTTGCTGGACACACCGAACCCCAAAGACAGAGCTCCAGGCACCAGGTAAGATTTCAGTCTGACAAAGATGGATGTTCAGGATCCATAGCCTATTCCCAAAGGGGTGACTTTGGAGGTGGGTGCTATATCCAGCCCTACACATGGCAGATCTTAAAGCGACTGCACGTCTTTGCAAACAAACATGCGTCCATGCTAAAACTTAGGGCAGTGGTGCCTTCAAGTAGCTGAGTATAAAACAACCTGATTTGCTTTCTGAATTTCCATTCCCACATGTTGTTTTCTGGGGGTGTTGTCCCCACTTAAGGGCATTTTGCCTCGGGAATTTGGAATCTTATTTTAAATAAAATTTCAAGACATACTATATGATAACCAATTTCTAATTGATAGATCAAACTAGATCTTTAAGAATGAACAGCTGACAGAGGTTTTGCATGTGTCTATTGGAGAGCTGACACCTGACTGCATAAAATATATTTAATAGCTGATACAATTAGATCTGGGTCTTTAGAGGAATTGGTCACCGAAGGTGATATTTTAATAAAAATCCATAGAGGCTCATCACGTACCTAACAGATACGCATGAATTGCTAATGTCTCTGTTGTATGGGAAGACAATGTTTCAATGATCAAGTTTCTGTACAAGGTAGATAATATGCAAGTAGCGAGAAAAATTCAGTTGTCTTTCCTGGTCTGGTTGTTAATTTGATGGAAGGAATGCTTTTTCAGACTTTTCAGACTGGTGTGCCTTTTCTGAAGTAATAAATTCTGATCGTTTTATATTTACTATAAAGGAGTAAAAAAAAAAAAAGCATCAGCAATGAAGATAAGAATATATTATTTTTGTGGATGCTTTAAAAAGTTTGTCAGAGTGCTAAAAGGGTGAGGAGTTTGTTTTGGATTGTAGTAAAGTTTGCAGAAAGTCCCAGCCTCCTCCCAAGTGCCACAGAACAACAATTGGCAAAATGTTTTAGAATGCAAAAATTAAACATAAGTGAAATTTAAATTTAGCGAGAAAGTGGCATTTTGGTTGGACGGGTGGATTACCGGGGAGGGAGCAGAGCAGTGCAGTACATGCAAATCACAGTTGCAATTCATCATATGAATCCATTCTCACAACAGTGTACTGCGTGGCACAAAATAAAGTCCCGGAGGGTTCACCTTTTGGCTTACTCTGACACTTTAAAGGTTTACCATTCGAGAATTAATGTTTACAAGATCTGAAAACAGCAGACATTGTGAGCAGAAATACTGAGAAGCACTTTTGTAGGCATGCAAAAAAATATCCTTAATCTGTGCAGCCTTTTTGACTGAAGATGCTTTGACCCTTACGAGCAAATCCCTCCTCATTTCATCTGACATGTGTTCAAGAAGCCCCAGTTCTAGAAATACTAATGCTTTTCTCTTATCTATTTACTTTAACAGCTTCTTTGCCTGATTCCTAAGTCTAGCACAATACTTCCCTGGCCCTCAAAATATAATCTTCATCCTCTTCCTGGCCGCTTTGTAAACATTTTTTTTTTCTATAATACCAGTAATCAGAAAAGCACACATTTTGAGGCTTGGAGCCACCTGCCTGCATTGGCTAATCTTTCAAGAGCTTCTATACCATTCGCAAAATCCTTCTTATTAGGCAATTTGTTTCTTGCGACTCAGCACTGTGGCTGACCCTTCTTTCCGTCAACACAGCCCACTTTACCTTCTTTTTCTCACCGCTGTCCTTAACACCCCGATCGCACGCACGGTGCGCGATGGATACCATCCATCTGGTGAAGCTTGTAACGGGAAAGGCCCTTTCTCTTTCCCAGCCTTCTCTCTCTCAGCCCCTGTCTACACTACCCTATTTCTACATAAATACAGGTATTTCTATATAAGAAAAAAATCCTTTTTTGTAACCCCTTCCATTCTAACACCACACATATATTGAGGGTGTCTCAGTTCAGTGCAGCACCCAAACAGTTTGGCATACAAAAACCAGATTGGTAATAGTCCCTTTTAAATTATACATATGCTATTGATTATGTATATTAATGGGACAACTTATGTGCAACAGTGATGATCGCATATTTATAGTTAAGACAACTGGAGCCACGCAGAACATTCACAATGAAAATTTTAAATCCACCTAATATAAAGAATCTGTTTTGCTTTCATTTTGCAAAATTGATTGAAGCCAAAACAGAGTTTCTCCCTTTAATTCTTTTGCTACAAAATATAGCACTTCCATACATTTCTGCTTTTGCAGAAGAAAATGCTTTGGTATTTGAAATTGTACATTTTTGATTAACCGTACTATGAAGTTTAGTGTTTCGGCACAAATCCAGCTATTTCACAGAAGCCCCAAGAGGAGGAATGGCTCAAAATGAGCACTAGTCCATGACCTCTGCGTACATATAAATATGTATATGCAGACTTGTATACACAAACACACAGATGACTAATCAAGATGGGGAGACAGAATGTGCGTATGATGCTGCAGAAAGAGGGCATGCTTAATTAAGGGAACAACAGTACATAGAAAAGAACAAGTCTGCATGTTTGTGACACAACGTCTGCTTTCTGATGTGTCTTATATTGGAAAGCATTGTAATATTTGATTCTAGATTTAAGAAAACTGAATGTTCTTATCTAAGAGACACATGAAGTAGTAGTATCAGAAAAAACACCCTATCCTCAACTTCTTTTCACAAGCTCATTTAGCAATCAACAAAAGATAACAATTCCTTATTTAAAAAAATAAAATAATTAAGCAGTGGTTGATATTGCTAATTTTTATGCACAGGAGGGAAACGAAGAATCTCAGCTATGTTATACAGGAAATCATAAAGAAGAAAGCATGTACTATAAATGACACGAGTTTCTCTGAATATCTGCGTTGGTTTCCAAGTAAAAAGTCCTTGCAAAGCAAAGATCTGACATGCAAACGAATCATGGCTTGACAGCGTTCAACGTATTATTACAGCACGTGAAGAGCTACTTCCAATGCCCTCTACTTTTGTTTTATTTTAGTTAGAGACCTGTTTGTCTACGGTCACTCTTGGGAACCAGAAGGCCTGAGACGGAGGCCTTTGAAAGCCACCCTGGGTGGGCAGGGCAGCTGGTGCGGAAGGCAGCTGAAGCGCTCTCGCTTCATAACGCACAGTAACCCAAACTCCTTCTGACAAAGGAAATCAATACTTCAGTAGGAGACGTGCCCCAGCTTGGCACAGAATCTCAAATGAACAAAAGGCCTTTCCTGCCTGAAGATCACCCCTGGAGCACTGTATCAAGACTCACCTCATTTAATACAAGCATCTGCAGAGGGTATTTTCCCCTCCATGCCTCCCACGTCCTTCTTTAACATTTACTGTTTGAGATCAGTAATCTATACAATTTATCGCACCTGTCAAGGCTAATTTATTCATGCGATCTGGCAGTAATCAAAAAGACTGAGATCGATGTGCCAGCAAACCCTGACATTTATTCATATTTTAAAGTCCCATTTGACCTTGAACTGCAGCTAACGGGAGCTGAACTTGTCAGCAGCTCTCTGAGGCTCACTGGGTCTGGCAGACCACTGCCTCTGGGCTAAAGGCACGACATCAGGGCAGCAAACGCCTGGGCCACGAGCACAAAAGGCCGAACCGCAGAGGGGCAAGGGCCCCGGGAGAACGGCACCATTAACAACGCGGCGGGCACAGACCCACCAGTCGATCCAGCACGCGCGCCGCTGCAGCTTGCACCTGCGCGTTCCTGCGGCACAGCTCTTCAGGAGTCAACGAATTTCTTGCTGAGGGGTAAAAAGGGTGAGGGAAAGGAGTGAAGAAGGAATATGACATGTGCCTGCCCACAGCAGCACAAGTAGGACACCCTAGGTTGTCCTCAGCAGACCGCTGCCGGACTGGCCCCACCTGGGCCACCCACGGTGAGTCAAGGGGAGGAGAGGGAGGCAGGCATGGAAGGCAGAGGAAGAGACAGAAAATAACACCAGCTTCCCTCTCGGGGGGGGGAACAGAGGCAGCGGCTGGAGACCCAGCCACAAAGGGCAATGCAGAAGATACATCAGAAACCCGGCAACCCCCTAGGTACCTCCCAGCCCAACGCTGCAAGATCAGCTGGAAACAGGAACGGAAAAACCAGCTCTCCAGAGAATCGCTTTGAATGTGCTCTCACACTCCTACTCAGAACAGGCTTTACAATGTGCTTATTCCTTTTGAAGTCCATCACCCTTGTCCTCTCCTCACTCAATCAGGCCCTAAAGGAACATAGGAATTTGAAGTACAGTTCCTCTAATGCATGCATGTGCTGTACCTCCAGTAATCACTTCAGGCTTTGCATTCAGAACAATTAGTAGGGAACTCCAATAAAGTCTATTAAAAATCGTTCCAACCTGTGCTCTACCATCAAATGACTCTGAAACGTCCCGTGAGGACATTTTTAGAGCGTTCTGCCTCAGTTTCCACTTGGTTAAATGGAAGCATACATATTCACCTGCTCCCCCAGAAAGTGCTAGGAATTATGGGCATGACATGCTTTGAAGTTATGGAATTGTTTGTTTTTTCTGCTGATAGGAAGATATTTGTGTAAATGACACGCTATTAGAGACGCAGAGGAAATCTATGTGGCATTTTAGGTAGAAATATGCAGCTACAGTTTTACTGAAACATGCAAATAGATTATTTTATTACAGTCAAAACACTTGAATATGTAATACGCAGTTGCACCTAACATTTTGCAGACGTATTTTGATGCTTCCCTGGGTTCTCTTTGGCTGCATTTCTCATGCTATAAATTCTGTACGTCATATTAAATATGATTTTTCAGTGAGATCTGCCTTTTCTAAGCCTAGAATACAAACGGAAACGACAGAAATGCCATTTTGTCTTTGTTTTTCCTTTCTTTTAAATAGCTAACACCTTTCCATTATGTTGGAAGAAAGTTAGAAAAGTAGAAAGCCACTGGCATTTTGGCCAAGGCATTTGTGCATGTTATGCATACATCTAACATTGCTGTGCAATCTCATCTGATGCTCATGGAGGAGAAACAATGACGGATGAAGATGCAGAGGTAATTTGTCTTTATGGATCTAGACTAGCTGCAGTATGCAGGCAGTGAAACTACACGCGGAGTTGCAGTTTCAATACATTTCATTAGCACAATAGACACGCTAATAAAGCATTTCAGCCAACCTGGTTTCCTACTTTTCCTATGTAGGAAACAACATTTCAGAGAGAGAATCTTGGAACTTTTTAAGGGAGACTTTAAATATTTTATTGGAATTTTTTTTTTCTCACGCCCTTCCTTCCATACTGAAATGACTTGATTTATTTGTGCAGGAGCAAAGCAGGAATTCAGCTCCACAATAATGATGAAAAAAAGTAAAGAACAAATGTGGCAAATGCGTGCCATCAAGTTCCCAACTCCTGGCAGCCACTATGATCTAAAGCTATATTACTGCACACATCATGTCCCAAAATACTGTCATGAAACATTCCCCCAAAGCTTTTAAAGGACACTGAATTGAAGGAAATGATATACCTCTGCAGGATGTGTAATTTTTTTTTTTTTTTTGACAACTGATGACTGGTGTCCTTCTATGACATGACTGCAAGCAAACGCTCACTGCCACCAGTACCAAAAAGGAAGAGATCATAAAACTGAGGCAAGCTTGGGAAAATATTCTAGGGTTTACTTGCAGGAGGAAGATTATGTGGCAAGAGATGAACTTCTCATCTGCTTGCTGTTTTGTTTCTGTGCCAAGGACTGCCATCGTGCCCACACCTGTGTATTTTCTGTCTGTGCTCAGCTAACCGGGATCTGTTTCTTTGCTCTGTGCCCCATTCTGGCCCCTCTGGGCTGGGTCTCACTCCTCTGTGAGCTCTTTGGGGGAGAAACTGTCTCTCCCGGCCACCTTCCTGCGAGGTGCCTGGCCAATAGTGCCTTTCCGAAACGTTAACTGCAAACCAAATCGCAAGAGCCCATCTGCACTCCAGAGGACATTTTCTGCCACTCTAGAGAGAGCAACTTTACCGTTCCCCGGGCTGTTTTGCCCAAGAGACGGTGAATATTATCCCTGCCATTTGCAGATGGGCAAACTGAAGAGGAAAGGTAGGAAACAGACTCCTCAAGATCACGCAGCTGGCGAGTATCCCCCACTCAAGTGCTTGACCTGCCATACAACACAGCCACCCTGTCTGGGGGCTCCTTTGTTGTGAATATTCCCATTGCACTACGCAGGCCATTAAACCCAAATTTATAGAAGGTCTGCATTAAAAATTTCTCATTGGTGGCTAATCTGCTGCTGCCTTCAACAGAAAATAGTTTGTCTCTTTCATTGTTTCTTCACAGTGTTAAGTTGCTTTTTTCCTGTGTATTACCCACAGAGAAGATAATGATATAATTTTTTGGTACCGAGGAGTGAACCTTTATTCAACGACACAGGTACATGCATTATTCCTTCCCTGCTCCTGCTCCTCAGCTCGGAGGTATCTCTCAGACAGGTCAGCTCAACGTGCTTTGCTCTATTCAGGCCACACTATTGCAAGGATAATTATTAGTCAGTTAAACATTCCTTTAGCAGACTGCAAGAGATACAGTAAAAAATGTCATATTACCTCCCAAAGTTTTCCAGGCAGAATTAAAACAAAACAAAACAAATCCCAACCTAAACCCCACAACACTTCCCTCCTCCAAACCCACAACTCATCCAAGATCAGCTCTGTTTTCCTCATGCTTATGTGGCAAGAACGCTTCCACTCACCAGGGGTCAGGATTTATACGACTCTGTTTAACATCATAAATAATGGTGACTTGAATTTTCCTACAAGGGTAACACCTCAGCGACAGCTGGCAAGTTATACATTCCAATGCCTACAACGCCGCCTCCAGACACTGCGCTCAAGACTGGAGGGTCCCATAAATCTGACAGCTCACCTCTACGGCTGAAGTACGTTTTCCCAAGCGAGATGGTTTGCCTGGAGGAAGGTACCTGGGAAAACCCTTCCAGCAACACAACCGCGCACAGGAGCCCTGGCCACAGCCAAGGAGAGCGGTTTGGGCTGTGGCTCTCACACCTCCGGCCGCTCCTCCAGGACTTACCCAGGCTGCTGGTGAGGGTGGGGGTCAGGGTCGGGGCCCTCCACACAGGACACCGGCCCCAACCAAGGCTTTGCTCCGACTGCAGCAGCTCAGGCTGAAAGGACTCCTGCCATCCTAAGAGCCCTCTATGCTTCCTAGAGGGTCAGATTAAACCTCTCATCCCCAGAAAAACAAGAACCACCTGGGGAGCTAATCAAAAGGTCCATTAGGAAACAGGCATCTCCCTGCTCTGGGAACAGCTGGCATCCTGAAACACTTTTGCATTTCATCTTTCGAGTGGAAAGAAGATGTTTTCCACAGCACTGATATATAATGTTTGGAACCAAAATGGTTCCAAAAACCTCAAAGAAACCTTTTGCCAGGGGTACTGGGCACCCAGCTAAGGACTGACGGTGGGGCACCTCTGGGTACACCACAGCCCGAGCCAGCCTTTCAGTAATCAGCATCAAAACTGAGCGTTCTACAGAACTCTCGGAGTTTTGGATGAGCTGTTTTTGCAATAGAAAATATGTTGTACCAGAAAGTTTCTGACCAGCTGTAGCTCATCTCTAGCCTTTTGGTTCAGTCTCATCAATTAGGCAAGTGAAAGCTATTTCAACCTCAACACAATTAGCACACTCAGCTTCTCTGCGTTTTTCCTCTCTCCCATTCAGTTCACACTTGCCACTGCAGAGGAACCTGGGTTAGATTTAGATTAAACCTGCAGCAAAGCGGCTGAGAAGAAAGCAGCAAAGACTAAGGAAGCATTTTCTTTCCTTGGTTCTTTTGCTGTTGATCTCTTTCTGAAATTTCCAGCCTTGTGCTTTTATAATGTCCTAGTACATGAAAGAGTTTGTAACATAAAATGTTACACTCGATGGAGCATGATGTGATACTGAAGCCAAACGGCCAGATGCTCTTTTCTGAGCTATTTCCAATGCTCCCACTTTACAGAGTGTTTTTAACAGCATTCACAAGCTCTAGTCCTGTAGTTTGCTGGCAATTTCATGCTAGAGCACCATTGTGCTATGTTACGATGAAAACATTGTTTTCCATTCAAGGTTACGGTTATCTTCAATTTAATAAAAACTAAAAAAAAGCACACTGTGGTTCAAAGAAATTGCAGACAGGTAGGGAGCTGGATTCCCTCCCCAGAAACAAGATCGTGCATCCCATTTAGAGTACAGTTAAGTCTATATAAATGATCTGGTAGGAGAAAAACCCAGGTACTCTGACTTAGTTGGAACGGGCCAAGGGCCACCTTCTAGCTGTTTGGCTTCGCTTTACGCCGTTTTCACATTCCTCTCTTTCTTGGGTGGGAAGACCCTTTACACGGAAAATCCTCTGGTTTGAAACGTGGTTGAAACCTGGCACCGGGCGCTGGTCGTCACACTGGAGTTCAGCCTGTCCTCTTCATCTGCTTTTTCATGGTTTTCTTGTTCGCTGACAGCACTGCATCTCCCTGGTTCACTGCACGGAGGCACAAGCACCAGTTACTGGGAGGATACAACCACAGAGCCAGGGCCAGAGTAACCAGGGCCGCTGACAGCTTTCTCCAAGCCGTTAACACGGTTATCGCCCGGCGTAGCCCGTTGGGACTGGCTGCACGCTTTGGCAACGGGGGCAGCGGTCATTCCCGGCGACTTTGGAACTCCAGGGTTCGGCAGCCTGGGATTTAATGCCTGCACGAGCGTCTTCACTTACAACTAAGTCTGTCGTCTTTTCCGGACAGAATGCAATATTGCTTTACACGAATGTCAAGCCTAATCTCATCCTGTTTGAATCAATGAAACTCCGCTGGCATTAAAAGATGCTCGGCATTCAGACAGGCAGAGGACCTGGCTTATCACGTGTGCGCATCACCACAGAGCAGACTATTCCAATCCCTGCTTGGAAGAGGGAAAGGAGCTGCGAATTAATGTAATCCAGGCACCATGAATTCAATCCTTTCATGATTTCTTAATGCTTGACTTTACAAGCTTAACATTCTTTTACCTTAGGAAATGCCTATCAAAATGCTAAATTAAACTGGAGATGGAAAAATGGACACCTTTACTTACACGCCTTATCCGGAGGGCGAGACCTAGGAAATTTATCACAGCGATCTTTGCAACCTATGCGAGAGAGTAACTTCCACCAACAGCAGCTTGCAGCACTTACTAGGATTTTGCTTAGGCAGTGCCGAGTTCAGTGTAGAACTGCTCAGAAACATTTTAATAGCATTTAACTTCATGCTGAAAATGCAGATGTATTGCACTCCAGTGTGAATAGGCACGTCTAAGGACAGAGTGCACTACATTTTCAGACGCCAGCAATTCTGAATTTTTGTTAACGTAATTTAAGTGATTAAATGCCTTCAAACTGAAAGGCTTTCTTTTAAAACTTTTCATTTGAAACTGAATTAATTTATACTAAAAATTACAGCTTGGGAAAGGTCAAAATAAAAATGAAGTATTTTTGGATTTACCGAAATAAGACATTTTGATTAACCTGTATTTTTGTACAATTTTCACTTGTATTTTACCACAGCATGTGGGAAAAAGCCCTGAAATTTTGAGAAACTCTCCAGAACAGGGTTCCTACTTACCTCTTAGCTCTAAGGCTAGGGGCCTGACCTCATGAATCACACGGGGTAAAAAGCATTGTCCAGCATTCAGAATTAAAGTTTGCTATACATAAACCTTGTGACATTTTTATTACAGCATACCAGCCTAGAATCTGCATTTAAAACACTGACTGCTCAAAGGAATCTAAATCTCCTTAGCTAAAGGTAATAAAATCAGGTCAAGAATTCACTATTCAACAATCTACCATTAGCATTTCTGTTCGGAGAAAATGCAGTTCATCTGTTTTTAAAGGAAGTAAAGCCGGGCCATATAGCATAAGTTTGGAAAGTATAATGATTTGCTTGTGTATGAAAGTCCATTAGGTTTAAAGTCCATGAGTTTTATTTCCTCATAAAGAGATTCCAGTGAATCTGCATGATGATTTTTTTACAGTACACACAGTATTTCTGCAAAGCCCAGAGGTGGGACTGCATTTTTATACGTGACCCACGCTTGATTTCAGCTAGGCAGCTTGGCCACCGTTAGCAAGGCAATCGCAACGGCAGAGAGCGCAAATGATCTGAGCTTTTATCCCGTTTTCAGACAATTCTTTTCCATCCTGATGAACTGTGTGTTCCCAGGGCCGTGCTGCTGCCAGTTGCCAAACCTGGCCAAAGTTACCTGTGGCACATCCGCACGAGCCGAGGTCACAACTAACCTTAAGCATCCAGCTAAGCTCCGCTGGAGAACTAAGCCATCGCTTGAATTCACCATAGAGTCGATGCGTCACACTGGTACCTAGGGACATCTCTAATTGATTTCTCTGGCCAGGACCTCTTAACGGTAGGTTTCTTTAAGATATCTGAAATTGGGTAAGTCATTAGTGTGTGTGTGGGGGTGTTATTTGTTGTTTTTTGGGTTTTTTTTTTCCAAATCTCTGAGTTAGCACCTCTAAGAATTCATCAAGTGATGCAGATTCCCTCCTTTGAGGTATGTCACAGGGCTATTAAGAATAAAGTAGTATGGCCAGTTGACACTGGCCATAAAAGAGAAAAAGGTTTGCTTTCAGTTGTCAATGTGGCAACATATTTTTTGTTTAATTTGTTTGGATTCTTAATGGTGGAAGCAGAATTGAATTTGTACTATAGCATCCTTTAAAATAAATGCTTGATCTCTTCCCACCCACCATTACAGCTGATGGGTACAAAATAAAAAGAACAGCAATTCATTCATCTTACCACTGGAGCACCAGAGGAAGAGAGAGGTCCTTAGTGCAGTGATTAATGACTCGCTATAAAAAGATGCATCATAAACTGCTTGTATTAGGTCAAACCATAAACTAGGCTTTTAATGTTTATATGATCCCTTTCTAAATAATTAAGTGTGTCTGTAGCTCCCACTAGGAAGGGAACCTACATGACGCTTGCAAACCATGCAGTTTCTTACAGGGTCATAATTTGGAACCCTCACTTAAAGGGATCCCTGTCTTCCTCTACATTCAAGCATTGCTTGAATTTCTTTTACTATTGGGACATCTCTCTGCTACACGCCAGAGAGACCATTTGCTGTCCAGGAGCAGCAAAGACGAACACGATCTGCCTGAGTTTAGGGTGTCTTCCTCAGGCACAGACACATCCACAGCTTTGCTGCAGGAGAAAGTACCACTGTTTTTCTTTATCTCGGCCTCCAGGTTGGGAAAAGGACAGCTGAACTGTGGCTGAAATGAAGGCAGGGCTGTCTACCCCTGACTGGGTCCGCGTGGCTACAAGGAGGCAGAGCAGGGGCGTGGTGCTCGCCTGAATGCGGCTAACAAGCCAAGGTGCCCGTGCTGGCGGAGGGCACCTCATCCACACAGGAGGCAGCCACGATTTGACTTTGTAAATTCCTGGCCAAAATCAGCTTTTAGGTGCTCACAGACAATTCCCACCAGCTTCAGTGGCTGGTTGGTGAACACTAAGAGGATAGCACCGTTTGTCCATAACGGAATTCAGTCCTGTATTTATCCATCTTGCGGTGAAACTGTCATCTTTGAAAAATAGAGTACAAGATGACATTATATAAGTGCCCATCTATTTCCTTACTCTCACAAGCCTGCAATCATGTCCATCTCCCTTTTATTTCCCAGAACAGCTGGTGCTTTTTCTCAGCCAAACCAGAATCTCCCTAGCTTGGCAAACAGAGATTGGCTTCACTGCAAAGCCACCCCATTAGGAGAACGTCGCAGCTCTAACCAATATGAAGTTTGCACAGAAAATAATGAGTTAAAAAAAGAGCTGCAGAGCCCTAAACATTTTCAATAGATGTAGTAGCCCCAGTCAGTTTATGCACTGCTTACTCAATACAGAAAACCACTTAGGTTAATTATTTAAATATTTCCATCTATGGAATTTAGAAAAGGGAAAAGCCAATAGTGGAATACCCAAGATGATGATTTTTTAATAAACAATAGATTTAAGGGGGATTAGCTGGGTTATCAAACAGTATCCTCCCAATTCAGCTCATTAGTTTCACTGACTTTCCCTATTTCACTTTATTAAAACAATTTAAATGAGGGTTCATTAGATGCAATGTAATCTAATTCAGACACTCCAAGCCTAATCCCTTTTCTTTTAGCAGTAACATGGTAATAGTTTGCAAAAAAGTTTAAAGGATTATTGTTACAGCTATTTTAAATAGGGACTGTTTTCAGCCAAACGCGTGCCACCGCTTCCCCACCATTTTATTAGTTATCATTATATTATTTCTTGCTCTTTACTCATTCATTCGTTCATTTATTCCTCCTCTTTTCTGACTTTCATCGCTCCACACAAGCAGAGTCTCACATGGGCAACAGCATCCCTCTGTGCAGGTGAAGGGATATGCCAAATATCCCCGCGTGGGTCAGCGCACCAGGCCTTGGGAAAGGCATGATTTTTTGCAACTTACTTTGAGATTCTGGAGGTAAAAAACCCCCCACCTTTGTAAATTCACAGTGATTTTATAAATATCCTAGAGGGAAGGGAGAAAGTTCCTGTGCATTTTCACACCGCTAGTTTCTGACAGCTCTGAAAGACACGCAGAAGGGGATCACGCGTAGGACTTGCAAATTAGGAGGCAGACGCTGTATATGACTTACCGTGCTAGATCCAGGCTGGAAACATAGAGTAACAGATCCATGCTATGGACATACAGCTTATTTAACGATGAACTCACTCGTACTCCTGTACTTTCATAAAGCCTTTCTCAAACAGTAGGGTTAATTATTCTTTATAGGGCAAAAAACCCCAAACCCAAAAAACCCCACCCCAACCCAAACAATGAGAGCTGGTTTCTAGATCCTAGGTTTCTGCAGACTTTAACAGGTTTCCTACCCCTGAAAGCCTGTCCTCGCTCACTTCAAATCCTCGTCTCTTCAAGCAAGTGCCATTTCATAATCCTATTAAAACCTTTGCCTCTGTTTACCAGGAGCCCTAATCGTACTCAGCAAGTTCTTCTCGTCTAAGGAAGAGCGACAGCTTTCAGATTTCTTAGGAGGCTTATTCATCAGCTACGCCAGAGTTTTGCCAGAGCGTTCAATCTATTCTGGGAGCAGCCATGTGGAAAAAGTTTCAAACAGCTTAAAGCCCTGCACAATGATAAAGGAAAGCTCACACAATCCTGGTAATAGCCTGACCCTCTTAAGGAAAATTGGATGATTTGTGGTAGCAGTTTTTCTGTCCCCTATGTGAATTCTGAACCTTAAAGTATAAGCAGTGTATTCACACAGTCCCATTACAAACCCTATCCCTCTTGCGATGCTGGAATAATAAATACACACCCATATGTGAAAATAAATTCTTGCTGGAATGACCTTCTTCCTCAGCCCACTGGTGTGAAGGAGTTTGTGGCCATTTTAGGGAAAAAGAGTCAGATAAAGAATGGTCTAATTTGATGTTCAGTGTTTCACCATGAGCAGAATGTATGCTTTAATGAGCACATTACATGCACCAGGGACACGTTACTGTGAAGCAGGGAATAAAGAGTAAGGGGAAAATAATTAAACAGTCAGCTTTATAATGAGGAAACTGTATTCATGCAACATTAAGTGGCCTAATTTTCAAGTGCTAAGCGAAGACATGTTCCTTGGACTTCAGAAGGACTTGCTGGCAAGCACCACCTTGAAAGCAAGGGCAAAGGATCACAAGTATCAAACCTCCTATAGGTCCAAAAGGACAGGGTGGACTGATGCTGTCCCAAAGTCATCTGTCCACGCTTCGCACTGACCTATCTGACAGGATCCTGTAGTTCTTATTCTATAAAGAGGACCCTTAAAGTTTTAAAATACCACAGCACTCATCATGAGTAGAGCATTACAACTGACTTCTACCAGCCTGGCCTTAGTTTTCTGTTGGTACTGCATCTGCTCGGCCACAAGCATACAACATCATCTAGGCGCAATGAGCACATGAAGACTGCTAATGTAGCTGTTTGCACAAGCAGAGCTACTGGGAAAGGGGAAAATCTGTCTCATTGGGTTCAGACACTGACAGAATGAACCAATAAACCATATTTCTGACTGTTATCGGTTCTCTCAAGGCCAGTAAGGCCAGGAACATTCATTTACTGGGACTGTCAGTTCCAGATAGTGTTGCAATATCAATTACTTCAGCGTAATAGCCTATCAGTCAGACGGCAATTCTGTTGGGCCACAGGCTCCCCGTCTTTCTTTGCGAATGGACATGGCACAAAGTCTCTTCTTTGTTACTCACCCTCATGCCTAATTCAATGTTTTCTCCTCCATAGACCTCCATGCCAGGGTCAAGCAAGCCAATCTCACCAAAATACTCTCGGTCCACTACAAATGAGCACCCAATCATGGCTGGTGTCCTGCATGGAGAAAATAAAGCAAAAAATTAAGTCGTTTATTAGCTACTACAGAACCCACCTCCTAACAAATTTACACAGACAAAACAGTTCTTAGTCTTCAAGTTTGCATTTTAGATTTATCTATTATCGTGCAATCACATTGCACTTCATCCCCCAATGGACAGAGGACCCTGTGGGACCAGAGCCACCCAAATAACTAGCACACTGCCAGACCAGCTGTCTGAGAGGCCAACACAAGATGTGAAGGCAAGTACTCCATGCACGTAAGTGAAGCATCAGGCTGTTTCTCCTTTGTCTTATAGACACAACCTCTGTGCTGGAGCTGAAGTTCACCACCATACACAGTAGCACAAGAACTAGACAACACTTTATTTGAAGATTAATACACAAAACCCCCACATATTAAACGTAAATGCGTGTCGAGAGCCATGGATCAATCATGGTGTGAAGTTTGGCAAGGGACTTCCTGGAGTCAACTCTAGCAGATAAATTTCAGCCTTTGTGAAGCTGTTCCATGATTAACATTTCTATGTTTGCTGACGTCAGTCTTTAGAAAAGGAAAAATTTTCAGATGAAGAGACTCTGCCCTCAGATCTGCCACTGACCAACTGGGTGATTTCAGATAAAGCAATCCCCTTCTCTGAGCATCAGTTTCTTTATGTGTAAAACTATGGTTCTGCTCTCCTTCACAAAGCAATGTGAAGCCTGTCACCGAGCAGCACTACACGACAACAAATTTTGAGATCATTTACCATATGAACACAGGCATTATTTCAATGCAATACAAGCTAGTGACATTTGCTAGTTTCATTTGTCCACACTTTCTCTGCATCTGTGTGCTGGTCACGACACCTGCCTCTTTAAAATTCAAGGTAGGAGCTAGGTTTTGCTAATAAAGCCCACAATTTAAAAATGTAAACTTGACTAACTTTAAGCTGGAGAAACAACAAGAGCCTGCAACTCCATGTTGGACTTGCAATTCAGCTGCAGGTTGCATAGTGCCTACTGAAGATGATGGGCAGTCATCCTGCAGCCTGATCTACAGGACGTGCCCAGGCCCAGGCCCTGGGGAAAGACCCCCCCATTTTAGTGGGATCCCGACAGACCAGACTGCTGAATCACGGAAACCATAAAATCATTTCTGAAACGGAATACTTTTGGAGCTGACCTAGAAGAATGAGCTGTGCTCCCTCTTCCATTGAAAGGGAGGCGATTTTGGACCATGTGGCAGATGCAACATCATTCCTAACAATGCTATTGTCAAAAGACATCAGGAAAATTCTAGTTTACGCCAATTTTCTATTTTCCAGTAGAATAGAGAATGCTCTATCTATGGCCCAAGCTTATATATACACACCATGAAAATGCCCTATAGAAACAAAGATGATGGAAAACATCCAAAACCTATTTGAAGAAGTCTCCTTTGTCATGCACTAATGTTATACTATCACTACGAAGTCTCTCTTGTCCCAGATACCTTCATGTTTCTTCAGGTGGTGCAGAAAGCTATTCACAAGGTATTTGCCCACGACATCTGAGAAACATATTCATGAGGCAGTTACATACACATGTGAAAAACTGCCCTGGCCGGGAAAACGAACACACTTTTTATCCATGTATTGGTGGATCCCACTGGTAGCAGCAGGTGGCTGCTGGAACGGTGTTATCACATCAGGTCCTTTTTCTCATCAGCAGTTCACCATTTCTACAGCAGGAGGTTAAAAAGGCTTCAAACGAACGGCCAGGCTATAGTTAGATAAAACAATTCTTTGCTCCTGGACCTAATGCATATCCCGACATTGCAGAATGCAGTCCAACCTATGGCAGGAACTATTTGGCACCCTTGAAAAGGTTCATTTGCTGAAGTGTTGCTATTACTTATCTGTAATGGACTCTGCTGTAGCACTCACATTACTGGTACCGCTTCGGCGTCTCTCCCTTGCACTTTTTCTCAGTTTGAAAGCCATTGCAACCTCTCAGATCATTACAAGCCTACACTGCAGTGCACACTATCCCTCTCATGTTTTCTCTGCATAATTGAAAAAGGCAGCTGTTGATAGAAACACATTTGATCGGCACTGTTTCTGACAAGTTGAAATAGCTTGATTAACTCTCCTGTTCCACCCTTACAGAGTGAGATGCATTCCCTAGATCATGTGCTGCGGGGCCAAGATTCAATGGTGGTTACACAGGCAAGCACCTGGCTTTCACAGATGCCTTTGGACTGAAGTGGGGTGCTCAGCCAGGTCCCTGCACCCATTCCCTTAAAAAGGCTGGAGGAAACTGAGGTCAGATGTCACAAACCCTACAAAGAAACTGCAGCAGGGTCAACACCAGCCCCCTCCGTGCTTGGACCTCTCCCACACCCCGCAGTCCCCCTTTTGTGTGTGCAAGAAATTCCAGCACTTCTCTGTTTGTGCTGTCATTTGTGCAGACTTTCTGTTGAATCAGCCGCTAGTTAGAAGTGGTCTCAGAGCTCTCTGAAAACCACGCATGGCCCTGGGTACTCCTGGCTGGACACATCCATCTTCTCTTGATGCATACACTTATACACCAGGATCTTTGCAACGTGGATGGCATTTATAAATTCAAGTTATTTGGTAAAATGCATTTTCCTGCTTATAGTTCCTAGAGCCATGCCTGAAGACGGACTTGCCTAAAAAGGCTGAGAGCTCTCCTGTACACAGCACCAGACATATCCCATATATATCTCACTGGCACATCCTGTAGCACTGAAAACCATATTTTAGGCTAGCAAGGAATAAATTTGGTCTAGAAACTGAAATAAAATAAAGACATGACCAAGGAAAGGGAATTCAGTAGCTCTGAAATGAAATAAGCCTTTGAGAGAATATTTAGGTATGTCTGAAGTGTTAACCGTGATAAAAAAGGGAAGGAGGTGGGGGGAAGAAACACACACCACTTTCTTCATTTTCCTTTTTACGTATTTAAAGCTAAACACAGGCTTCACTGGATGAAGGCTAGAGCATCGCTGCTTTGCAAAACTGAGCTGCTAGTTTGGGCTTAGACTCGTTCTCTTCCCCCCCCCCGCCCAAATCCTCTGGGGCAGCGCCTTACAGCGGTAGGATGCTCCCATGAGGACATTCCTCCTCCCTTCCTAATGAGGACCGGTACCGCTAGGCTTTGCCGACTGCTCTCAGGTGCTGGAATCTCTCTCTCTGGGGGATGGATTTTTGCAGCTGTCGGCTCTGTCCATTAAAACACCGACTTGTTAATTGAACGGGGGTGGGAAATACATTTTAGATGCAACTACATAATCATCACTCACAGACGAATGCCACTGAGGACTGCCTTTGCAACTCCCCCTCTCTCTTCTAGGTTTTATTTCTTCTCATTAGATATATTCAAATACAGACTCCACAAGCCTTCATGGCTTATTCAGAAAAAAAATGTTTTCAGGAACGAGCAACCATAGCAGTGCAATGGCAGAAGGAACCGCATCCAGCTTTTCCGAGAAGCCAGTCAAAAATTGCCACTGTCGGTGCCTTTCTCTACCTGAATTTGGCTGCCTGCAGCCACTGCTCCTCTGCACAGCAGCACGGCTGCAGCCCCAGAAGCTGAACCGAGAAGCCTGGGGCTCTGCCCTGGCCGCATCCTGACGCGATGGAAGAACTTGCCTACGATGCGCAGTGTTGAATTTTCTGCGTACTGCATGTTCAACACTTCCATCAGGTTCGACCGCAGTTTTGGGCATTCAGTCCTCATCAGGCCCAGGCCCTTAACTTCCCCGTGCTTTGGCTGACCCAACTGTAAACTGAGTGTAATGCGATTGCACGGCCCAGTGAGCTGGTAACGCCGCTGTGAGCCGGGGGACCGGGGCTCTGGTCCCAGCTCTGTCATTCGTCTGGTCGGCAGTGAGTCACCTCCCTCTGCCTCTGTTTCTCCATCTGTGAAGCACACACAATAATACCGGGTAAAAGTCTGAGAACTGCTTCGGCAGCCTGAAAGCCTAAGATTCACTTCTAAAAGCACTTTAAGCATATAGGTGGATAATTTTGCACTACTGATAATTTTTTACTAATTATTTATTTAATTAAATTATTTAATTATTTTACTATTTTTTAAAAAATAAAAATTATTTACTAATAAGTTGCAGTACTAATTTTGCACTACTAATAATAGGTGGGTAATTTTGCACTACAGTGTTACATTGGCATATTGCAAACACTTTTAAAAAAACCTGCCCCCCAAAAAGCATGAGCCCCTCGCTTGGCTATCATCACTGGGTTTTTCCAGTACCTGGAAAACTCCAGTATATCTACCACTTCTAGTACAGTGCAGCAAAGACTTCCTTTGAAAGTCAGAAGTGGATATATGAGCAAAAGCAACTGCGTTAGCACGTCTTAAACACTGCTCGCTAGCCAAGGGCCAGCAAATGAGACGGTGCATGCCCTTAGCGCTTCACAGCTCTGGAGTAAACTATAGTAACCTCAACCACACCTGCTTTATATAAAAGGACCTTTTTCCTGAAGTCATGCACTTTCTAGTAAAACGGTGACATTTTTAGAAGGAAGGTATCACAAAATGGCAATTAGAGGTGTCCTATTTTTTACCAACACCTCAAAGGTGTTGGGAAACTTAATTGATCTGTGGCATATTCTTTGGCACAACTGAGGACGTTACAAGCATTCATTATAATCAACAGCAGCACTCCAAGGATAATGTGGGAAGCACAGCAAAATGGTTTTTGCAGCTAAAACCTTAAAATGCAGCACAGAATAGTATTGATTCTGCACTGGAGAAAGATACAGCATAGTCAATTTGTGGAAATTACCTGATGGCATGGCTGTAGCAAGGGAGGTATAAGAGAGATATTGCTCTGGGTAATACCCTGGGGAAAGGGAGGAAGCAGAGAGAGCAGCACATCATGGTGGTAAACCCTCCCTCCCTCCCTCCCTCCCTCCCCGCCTGCTGCTGCAGCAGGTAGAGTGCGGGCGCTACGAGGGAAGAGGGGCACGGCACGGAAGAGGGCAGCGCCTGCTATGGGATGGGGTACCAGAGACGAGGACTCGTTGGCCAGAAACGAAAGCCACTTGCTGTAGGTCTGAGTCACGACTATTTCGTTTTAGCGAGATCTCCCGGAGCACGGCAAAACTCGAGCCAGGTGCATCCCCCTCCTTCCCTTTACAGCCAGCTGGAGGATGCTGCCTGGGGGCTCCGTCAAGAACAAGTGAAGGGGACGGGGATGAGCACTAGACTGACATACTGCACATGGTACCATAAGTCTTCCTCTCCCTTATGCATCTTCCTCCCTTTTACTCTCTTTTAAGGTCAGTATGCATGCAATCGGGTCACATTTGAAACAGTTTGCAGCGCATACAAGTCCAATTTCCAGGACAACTGACCTACAAGCACTCACACACAAATACATCAATACAAACACAAATGTAACTATAAAGAAATATATAAACACAACCGTATATATACAGGGATAACGACAGAGAGAGAAAGAGATTCAAATGACACACCACACACCATATCTTCGAGTTTTCCACCTTTCCTGGCAGAATGTTTCTTTGCTTCAGGTTCCTAAGCAGCACCTCACCCCTGGCCTGACAGATAAGTGGGGAAACCTGCATGGTACCTGCACAGGCATTTATTTTTTCTTAGAACTCATGTCTTCTGCAAGAAAAAGTCACACCAGGCCGTGAGAACAGAACTCAAGGACAGATTTGCTGCTCAGGAGCTACAGGAAAAAAACTGACAAGCTTAATGATGGGAAGGTTTGTTAACCCCTTTGGAGAGCTACAGCATGTGAAAAAAAGCAACCTGGAGTGCTTGGCTGGGAAAGGCAGAGCCATAGGGATGTAGAATAACTCTCTGATGCCCCACATCGGTATATTTTTTGGAACAGGCAGGATACCCATCAGAACCTGGACAAATAAAGAAGAAACTGCTCTGTTATGGGCTCCTGTGAACCAGCAACTGAAAAGATGGCCGTAATCAATCAATAAGCAGTCACCACTTTTATTATTACATGACAGCACGGTTTATCCTGAAAGACTTTACAGATGAGCCCCTTCCTAAACTCAGGTACACAGAGGGTTTCTTCCCCGAGCAGCGAAGACCCAACACGCTGCATCAGCATGGCTATGACAGACCAGCCCAGGGCCTGACTTGCACGTGAGATGGGCAGGCACGCTCCCAGCTAAAGTAGGCAGCACAAACCACTTCCCCGAGAGCGTATCAGGTGCTAATTTATACACATGAACGAGACACACGTGCTTTCTGGAGTGGCTGACTCAGCGCGTGTACGTACACATTCCTACGGGTACCAAGCTATGGCATATTAAAGCAGTAAGTGAGAACATATGCAACAATGAAATGCACCACTGCTGCTAGAGGAAGATAAAATGGAAAGCTGTGCAGCGCTTGGCTGAGTGAGGCTGACTAATGACTCTAATGTTAGTGGCTGCTGATCAAGAAATCAAACACAGAGCAGTCCATCATAACCACAGCAGGTGAGGGAAGACGAGCCAGAGCCTGAGCTCAGGATACCAGAAACCTTCCTTGCTGTTCCAAAAACCAGTCGTATCTTCTGCATACAGAAAAAACCCCCAGCTTGTTTCAATGCATAGTCAAATTCATTAGAAACCCTCTGAAATAGAATCCTTTGTTACACAGTTTGTTGCCAGATGATAAGGACGTTTTTGGGCAGTGTGTTCTCAGGAACACAAATGGAAAATGACGTGATGGACACAGCGTGTCAAAATAACAATCCTCATTTAAACCTTCACGTTAG
Source organism: Mycteria americana (assembly GCF_035582795.1). NCBI lineage: Eukaryota > Metazoa > Chordata > Aves > Ciconiiformes > Ciconiidae > Mycteria > Mycteria americana. The sequence goes on from NC_134377.1 coordinate 15,512,422, forward strand.
AGACATCTTACATCTTAAATGTCAAACATGCAAAATGGATTGCCTGCAGAAGCTGACTCAGGGAACATCAATTGTTCTGAATTTCAGAGTATTAACGTGGAAAAAAGAAGGAACCGACTTTAAACTGTATCAGAAATCTTTACGAAATCTGACACTTTGTTCTTGCTATTTCTTTACCTTTGTTTGCACTTCAAGGCCACATCCCCTTTGTCACTTGGACCACAACAGCTGATCTGACATTTTATGGTGTGCACTTGACATGACTGCCTATACGGTGCCCCACTGACTTGAGAGACAGTTCCTGCTCCTTCCCAGCAAGAATCCGAGCAGGACCACACCACTGCTAGTGTTCAAGAAAGCAGAGGATCAGGCTTCAAACAGAAAACTTCTGAGAAAAGAAGTAAGCACATCTGTTGTGTAATCCCAGAAGAAAACAGGAATTGGACTCTACTTTCTAAATGTCTCACCCAATTCTGCAGATCGATGATATTTATTCATACAACGCAAACATCAGAAATGCAAGGGCTCTGATCCTCACTGATACCAGGGTACGCTTTTTTTTTACCACTGCAAATCTTTAATCCCTTTGGAGATCTGGGAGGAAGTATTCAGCTTCACCAACCACGAAACCAGTCATGGGGTTATTGGTTATTAGCCTTTTCTTTTACAAAACACACAGAGACAAAACCCAAACCCACTATTTGCTGAAGACTGTCCCTCTTAAGGCTTCCTTTGACAACGTCAGCAGGGACTAAATGAACTTGCAGTTTTCATGCTGATGAACAGTCCCGCGATCTTAGGAAGCATTGAACAGACACATGGATCCAAACACCGTCAATGCGGACCAGTTTGCATGCCTTGCAAACTGGACTGAAACAGAAATCGTGGTTGCAGTACATGGTTTGGAAAACCGGTTACAAAAGCAAAATCTGTACCAAACCAAGAGATTTCTGACAAAGTTTGCTCACTAGTCCGACTTCCCCTTCCTTTTGAAAATATACCTTAAATTTTCTACAGCTACTAAGTTCCCATCATGGGTGCTGTCGAATCTCAATTCTAAGTACAGACTTCCTGATTCTTTTCATCAATAACACGTGCACGTTCACTCTTTCCATTACCATAATTACACTGGCATATCACTTAAAAGCCACCAATTTGCATTGTATTTCTATAGGCAGGCATAACACAACAGCACAGCCAAATGCTTTAGCAAATCCATCCCGGTGCTACTGCTTTGGAGGCCCATCAGAAATCAGGGCAGTGTGGCCATAAAGTGGATGCTCCGCTCTCCTAGATCACTGCCTTCAAAGCACGTGTTCCCAGGGAGACGGGTAAGTGTTCATGGTTCGACGTTGATGTCTCTGCATTTTAGGGCATGTAATTCATAATTTGCAGGAGAGATACTTATGCAGTCGCAACGTCTCAGTGCTCCTGATCCTTGCCAGCAAGGGTTGGGCACTCTCCTCCTTGTGCTGCTTGTCTCATCTGTCTCTGGGCAGTTTATGCACTGTTGAATTGGAGGGTTTCTTCGCTTGGGTTCAGAATAAAATCGCTGCTCTCGGGAGCCAGCTACTTACATGCATCAGATTTCAACACTACTCAGTGCTTGAGTTTGGACCATATTCACTTCTGTATCAGTCCAACTCAGTGCCAGTATAATTCTGGCAAGAGCCTGAACATAAACCTGAGGAAAGCCCATGGTAAGTCAGGCCCTGTATTGGTGAAGAAAACCCCTCTTATCCCAGCATTACAGAGATGAGATTCCTCATTCTCTATTAAAAAGATCTGCAGTTGAATTTCCAGAAGTGTTTTGCAGATGCAGCTTCCGCACGTTAGGGAGTGCGCGAGCTACCACCACTGAAAATCATGTCTAAGGAACTTGCTGAGGTTTAACCTCTTAGTTCAGTCTTATCCGATATGTGATCATTGTCTCCAGAACAGAAGATACTCAAATACTAGAACAACTCATGTGAAGATTAATACAGTGATTTCACATATAAACTGGAAGTAATGAAGTGTGCAAAACCTTTCAGGAATAAAAGACCGAAACCCTGATTTCAGGAATGAAAGCTCTGGCTGATTAATTTTCCTTCATCAATAAACTATTTCTCAGGGCTGAGTGAAATAGATATAAACCACCTGCACTTTTAAAACAATGTGAGGAGAGTAGGGCATGTTATCCAGGAAAACTGATTTCCTAAGTAATTACTTTCCTGCTTATTGAGGTTTCAAGCTGAGCAAAGGGTCAGTGATGAAGGACTGTGCTGTCTTGTGGTAAATAAGGTTAATGTTACTCTATAGCTCTGTTTTGCAGTCACCGGGCATGAGAATGAACCTAAGAGCGACTTGCAACACTTGTTCAAATACGGATTGAAATATTACTCCCTGTATGAGGGACAGATCCTGTGAGATGGCCCCATCCAAGCAACCCCTTCAGAATGCGAACAGTTCGCCTGGGTCCTTTCACTTCCAAAAGACCACCTGGAACCTTTCAGTTGGGTATATTGTTTGAAGTGCTTGGATGGACTTCTCAGGACCTGACAGCTCAACCTCTACACTTGAAGGGAAGTACATCAGCTTCTCTGTCAGAGCCTACACTGGGACCACACTTTAGCTTACTTTAGGCTGAACCTGATATACATCGAAATGAAGATGACTCTAAGGTGGTAATTTGTGTCCTTCCTAAGAAATCTCAAAAATAGGGCAGAGCAACCTAAAGTGCATACCTGGGCTTCATATTTTTTAGCATTTATTTCAACAGTTGCTGACAATAGTACCCTTCATCCAGCACAGTGCATCTCAGAGGAGCTGTTAGACAAGCATCTGCACTGGCGAAGAAGGGCTAGAAGATAAGAATTTTCAAGTGAAGGGGAAAGACAGCCCCTTTCTTATCAGTTCCTGTTTTCCCACCGTAACAATTCTCAAAACCACTATCTCAATTCCTGAAATAGTATTTCCTTAGAAAATTCCATTTTTGCAATGGAAAATGTTCCCTTATAGAGAAAAATAAAATGACACACTGACTACGTGGTCCAGTTTCATTTTAAAATTCATCCAGTAGAAAAACTCAGAACATGTGCAAAGTTCTCCAAAACAAGAACAACTCTCCAACAAGGCAAGGCTAACACATCTCCTCCTAGTGCTGTGGTAAGGGCTGATGGCCAAGAGTGCTGCCTACAGACCAAAAGTGAAGCCAGCCTCTTTGTAGTCACATACAAAATACCTTCGTTTCTCATACACACAATGTTTCACTGGCTTATTACTCATGCCAGGGTGCACTGGAAAATAAAAGCATAGATGAAAAAGATCCTGCTATCCTACTCAGGGCCACAATGTGAACTTGAACCACACGTTCACAACTAGAGCACACGCACTTCTGTGTACATTGTGGTGCAGCTCCGAGATGCCACACATGCATCCGTAGCTTTGCAGAGCCGTCTGTTTTCTTCAGTTCCATGTCGCTATCCCTGTGCAAAGCCTATAGCCTTGCTTCACTTAAATTCCCCCTCGGCAGACAGCTGAGATGGAAACATTGCTCGTACCAAAATGACAGCGCATGGGATTTACCTGATGGGAGCTGACTCATCCCCTTTATCGAGCCAGTCCTGCGGTGGGATTATGTACATGCACCAGAGGCCCCAGTTATAGCCGTGGGCTGCATTGGCGTATTGCTGCACTTCAAAAGTGTTGTACTTAATATTGTCGATTGCTGGTAAGATGATCCGCTTTCGATCTTCTTTGATCCGGGTAAGTGCAGGTTCCACCCTGAGAACAATAAAAACAGCAAAATGTTTTACAGCCATCCAATAATCCCAGGTCCTGCTTTGCAGTCTGATAAAACGAAGTTCTCTAATACTGAGAGCAGCAACCCAGCGAGACGGCAGCCCGTGACACAGCAGAGCGGGATCAAATACAGATCGCTGTCACACACTGAAGAGGCGGGAGCTTGCGTGGGATACTTCACATAGCAACAGCACATGAATTACTACCATTACGAAGCTGTACCAGAGTTTAACAACACAACATTTTACCGAACGCTTATTCTGAGGCCTGGAGACTGTCAATGCATTTTGCAATGGACAAGTGTTGAGAGACACTATCGCCAAGAGTAACTAAATGGTCTCCTAACGGCTACACCGCCAGGATGCCTGGTAGCGGTTAAATACCTGCTCTTGCTGACAAGGCCTGAAGAGCAAAACACACACCAGGGACTGAATGAATCTGAAGGTTACTCAAAGGTTTTAATCTTGTTTCCTAAGGACTGACCCCATCGGATCTAGTTTGAATGACAAGCGTGGCTGCATTATGCCTTCTAAAACCTCTTTGGTGATGAGAAGATTTCAATTGCCAGATGGTGCAAAAGCAGCGAACTGCAGGAAATGTGCCATCATTTCAAAAGGCTTTAAAACATCAATGTTCTTTCAACAGAAGCTACATCCCAAAGTGTTTCAGGAAAGTAAAAAGCTTCAATGCAAACATTCATTTCTGACCAAGGTAGTCTGAAGTTGCTATGAATTTACAGAGAGGCTGATCCAAAGGGGTAGCAGACTTACAGAAGGGTGGAAAGCACTTCTCAAAGCAGTATTAGAAACAGCCACCGGTTCACTCCTTTGTAACTGTGTTTCCCCTTGAAATAAGCTTTGAAGATTTTGCAGAGCTCTCACAAGTATCTTTAAGGGAATGGTGGTTTGCTGCAATTCACAGAGGTAGTAGGATTTGAACACTGATCTTTTCTCATTTTTCTTTTGTTGTTGGTTAAAAGGCAATTGTTCCTTTGTGGTTTCAAGTTTGTTACCTTATATTTTGTTTGTTATCTTCTATTTAGTTTGTTACCATGTATTTTCCTGTGTAGGCCGACAGAAAGGGACAAGTTATGAAATTAATTCAACCTCCATTTTCAATCTTCACTGCCTCAATCTGAACTATCATAAACTTTCTGATCTCTTCTGTAAGAAGACAGCAATTCCTCTGTACTTGAATATGGCCAAAATATTTGTCTTTTATGTACACAGACTCCATATTGCTTACATGAGGTCGTGTACTGCTTTCTTTCTCTTCTTTTTACCCCTCCCACAGCAGTAAAAAGACACGTAGATTCAGTGAAACCCTTGAGTATCGATGATGAGCTACTTCTGCAAATAAACCACCACAAAACAATGTAAAATATGAGCATAACTGACAAAAAGACAAGGTGTCACAGCATTTCGTTTGGAGAGAAGTCAGAGTTAAACTAGTTTTATTTGGATTCCTCTAGAAAAATGACATTCAAATTTATCAGCTGGATACCATTAACACAGAGCATGGAAGTTTTAATAAAAAGGATGATCACAAGCATGGTGGGAAGAGAAGAACGACACTGCAAGTTGCAGAAATTCCCACTGGCCAGGAAGGTTATGAAAGAGATGTTCACCTCATCTGCAACGTGTATTGTTTTGTTACTCTACTTGATTTATTCTGGGAATAAATCACTGCATCCCTCATGACTGGAACGGCCTGAGGTCTCTCTTACTACTGCCTGCCACCTGCAATTTTTGGTGCAGTACTTCTATTGTCAAAGCCCAGCCCTGCAAGGTACCAAAGACCTCCACAGAAGCATGAACGTGCATCGGCCCAAAGGAGGTACAGTGATTTCAGCTCAGGTTGTTAAGTACCTTTTTGGTTTTAAAATATTTCCTTAGTCAGCAGGATTGCACGTTGTTTCTTTTCCCCCTTTTTTTCGCACGGCATTTAAAGAACTGCACCCCAGACTCAAAGGAGATTTTTTTTTTTTTCCATGGGAGAGACAAGAAGCAACTGAGAGAGATTCAGGACAGTGCAGTACGTCATTCAGAACGCCAATGTGTATGGTCTTTAGGCCACACTCATGCACCCACATAAAGAGCCAATGTGACCTACCAAATCACGATAAGCCACTTGCGTTAATAATACAAGATTATATTTATGAGATTAACTGTTTTAAAAACCAGCAGGTGGACGGCAGAAAAACTCTTGCAACTCCAATAAAGCAGGGAAGAATGCAGAAAAGATGAATCTGCTTTGTTCTTTCCATAATGTTATCTCTGCTTATCAGCCTAGAGGCAGCAGAAGAAAATACAGCAGGACAATGGAGATGTCAGCCAGACACCCCTCTCTCATCACGAATCAGGTGCCTCCATGCATGGCTGTGGTAACCCCCGTGCATAATAGCAGGAGGCTCTCCCACTCCCTTCTGGCCTCTGAAACAAGGGCTTTCAAAAGACCAAACAACAGGTATAGCTGTCACTAATGACAGGCCACTCATTGTTTGACTGGAAGAGGAATCCTCATCTTCGCGGTTGTGGAGAAAAAAAATTACCTGTCCATGCGGAGCACTTGCAGCAGAAGCCTCGTTACAAAGCTGAGTTCCCTTGCAAACCAAACCACCCCTTGGGAGGTGGCCCACTCCTGAAGCCCTCGGGCATTGCTTCGACAGACTTGGTACAGTGGGGAAGTCGCGGAGCAGAGGGATTACATTCTCCAGTGAGATCTGGGGCACATCACAGGACACAGCCGCACCAGTGACTCCCATAGCATGCACAAATGCATTATCTTTGGGTCTGACTGCCAGATGTGCCCTGCAAAGCAGGAGAACTGCCTGCAAGCCTTCTGAAGCAGAAATCTGTAAATGGGTTTCCTTTGTAAGAATCAAATTCTGTCGTTCTTATTCACTACCGTCTCATTCTGGAAACAGGTCTTTGACAAGCAAGGAAAGACTGGAAGTTTTCAAAACTATTTTTATCTCTCTTGGTTAGAGTTCTTTGGTCACCAAATCCTCAAGTCCTCAGTTACTGGGATGTTTATGTTGACACAAAGCAAGACCATTTAACCATCATACTTAAAACTATCCTGAAGTTTCCACGTTTCTTCTACGGTTCCTCCTTGTGTGCTCATTTTGCAAGTATTGTACTTTGAAGGGTAGATTGAGATTGTGTAATGAAAAAGCTAAAAGAGAGAAGGAATTCTTCTCCCTTAATGTCAGATGTCTGCAATAGACCCCCCACATCCAAGGTAATTGCCTCAAACTTTCATTCTCAGCAGAGAGAGGCAGAGGCTGGCACTTTTATAGTAAGATGCTTCTCACAGTAATGTAGACACTGAAAATAGGTGAGATTAATAATGTTCCAGAGGAGCTTATTTTGAATATAAAAGGAATTTAGCCTGCTACTTTGCAAGACAGCTTAAAATTGGACTGTTGAAGTGTATCCCCAATAATGGTTAAAGAAAGAATGTGAAGAAAATATTTCAGTCACTCTGATTTTCAGCCCTCAATCGTATTTGTGACTGTGTTCATCTGATACTTGTGCCTTGGAAATGCTACTATGTGTCCTCATTTTCTCCATAACAAGAAGAACAATCCATTCCTAGCTCTGGTGCTGCTGTTACACCAGCCATCACCAAACTACTCCCGTCACTCTACGGTTGACTGAATTCCTGTGTTTTTCCAGTTGTATGGCTTACATTTATTACCACCTGACTTGGTACTTTGCATCCAAATAGCACAAGGAGGGATCTCTGGAGTGTAATACAACAGTCAGATCAAAATACATGATGAAATTTTATCAATCTCTATCAATCTATGTCCTGGTTTCGGCTGGGATAGAGTTGATTTCCTTCCTAGTGGCTGGTGTAGTGCTGTGTTTTGGGTTTTAGTATGAGAATAATGTTGAGAACACGCTGATGTTTTGGCTGTTGCTGAGTGGTGTTTACACTGGTCAAGGACTTTTTTTTTCAGCTCCCCATGTTCTGCCGGGTGCCCAGGAAGCTGGGAGGGGACACGGCCGGGATTGTTGATCCAAACTGACCAAAGAGCTATTCCACACCATATGACGTCACGCTCAGTATATAAAGCTGGGGAAGCAGAAGGAAGGGGGGGACATTCGGAGTGATGGCGTTTGTCTTCCCAAGTCACCGTTAGGCGTGATGGAGCTTTCCCTGTTAAACTGTCCTTATCTCAACCCACGAGTGTTCTCACTTTTACTCTTCCAATTCTCTCCCCCATCCCACCACGGGGGGGGGAGTGAGCAAGCGGCTGCGTGGTGCTTAGTTGCCGTCTGGGGCTAAACCACGACAATCTATTAATTGGAAATCTCAGATTTTGGACTTCTACAAAATCTGAGGCATTTGAAAACTGTCCTTGTGATGGAAGTTCTGTTTCAGTCCCCTGCACTCAAGAAATGTAAATGTTGAAGATATTACCACTTAGAGAAGTGTTGATATCTCTACCCTCAGGTTACAGATGAAGCAAAATGCCACGCCAAGGTTATGGAGTGAATTGGTATGAACGCAACTGCTGGAACTTCATTTTCTCAACATCCCATCCCACCCAACGGAGGTGACTTTCGTCCTCTGTCTGTATCCTGGAAATCACATCCCCACAGGTATTAGGAACAGGAAAGGTTCAGTATCTGGACAGACTGCACATTTATTTAACTTCCAAAATATGTTCACACCCACAAGTAAGAGAGCAGGCACTGAGTCATGGATGGAAAGAGAAAATCCAGTGCAGAGTTTTCTCTGTTACTTAGCAAAACTCAGAATGGAGAGTCTTGTCACTAAACGTTGTACACCTGTGAGATGTCACAGCTTGTCTTGCCCCATCAGGGACAGCAGAAATAGCACTGGGGTATGCAGACGCCAAGCCCTAGCTCATCCCAGGGAGACCTACAGGAACATTCAAATCCCAGATTCTGCCAACGCCCTCTGCACCACCAACACTGCTTGTGCTCTATTTTTCTGCCTGCCAAGATCCCTAGGTAATGGCCAATGACGAAGGACTATGAGCTTGAACAGGACTGGGTAACGGACTGTGTTTCCATTGCTTATCTTAGGTAATCCATGAAGTATGAGGGGGTTTTTATTGCTATTCATTGCTAGCAAAGTCCAGCCTTGGAGTAGCTCTGTTAGGCTCAATGGACTTACACAGTGTCTTTGTCTCTGTAAGCTGAGCTGCACATTCATCAAATCCTTTGTCAGCTTTGCTGGTAATTCTGGCTTTGTCTAATTGCTTCAGGTTTTTGAAAGGATTATGATTAAATCTTTCCTAGTAATTTCTAATTTTTTTCCTAATTTTAAGCTGCTACATTATTATGTAGATTTACTCATCCTCTTTATAGACATCAGGGTTCTTTCCCTGGTTTTTTTTTTTCCCTTGTCTTGTTTTTTCCACTGTGCATCTGCAGAAGTCAGGTGCTCCTGGCAGCTCCCAGGACTAAAAGGACAGAGTGGAAGAGGTTGCTGAAGTCCAAGTATATTCAACATGCTATGTTGATGAGCTGCAATATGTTGTTTAAGTATTTCCTTTCCATACGGCCACTGCTGGCAGTGAGGCAGAATTCAGCCCTGCCTGATTAGGTACATAAGCCAGATGTGAATTTTGAGATTAATCTCTTATTTTTCACAGATGCAAAAATATTAGGTTACGGGCTTGTATCTGAGTCAATGTACTTTATGGGCACAGAGTAGCATATATTGTTAACAAGTTATTTACGGGAGCAAGAGGAAAAATTCTCCCAGGCATATTCATAGACATGATGGATTTCAGTAAACTAAATATAATCCAAAGATTCAGCTTTCAAGGTAGTGCTTCTCATCATCCAGTTCTTTTTTCCACCTCATAAAAACCAAGCAGACAATTTGGGCTGGAATTTGAGTGACATAACAAGTTTCTCCCTTCTGTCCGCTCTAGAAATACATATTTGTCAGTGTCCTCCTCTCACTCTGAACAGATCGCTGGTGAATGGATAAAGCCAGAAGAGAAAGGACAGTAAATTTAGTTCTCTTATGGACTCCACCAGGCTAAAGGGTATTTTCACTTGGGTTTTATTTCTCTGAAGCAGTTCCAGAAATACAGTAACACACTGCTGAGGTTTCATTCCCAGGACTCAGACCTGTGACAACAGTGCTTGGTTGTAACTCCACAACGCATATCGCTGCCCCATGATTTTGGTGGGCTTCCCACCAGCACAAGGACGTGCTGGGAGGAAGGTCCACAGCAGGTGCCTTGGTAAGTGACTCCTCCTCGCAGAAACTCTCTTGGGGAATTTGTGGAAGGAATCTCTGATCAGGAGCAAATTCACAACAAAAGGATGCATCGATTTGTCAAAGACTGTTGAGCGTATCACTAAACGCAGCACATGCATTTCAAGCATTTAATGCTTTTGCCTACCCGTGGGTCAATTTCTGGATTAACACTGGATTTTCCAAGGTGTGGAGCACCCATGATGACTTCAGTGGGAGCTCCAGCAATGCCAGTACTGTGGGCCTCAAAGAATAAGTGCTCCCAAGATAAACATTAGAGTTAGGAAAAGAGTTGGAAGGCAGAATTTAACCCAGAGTATAGGTTAAGCCTGTAAGAAGATTGAGAGCAAACGCAGGGGTCATACTGTGATCATGTGGGCTTCTCTAATCCCGCTGTAAGTCTGTCTCTGAACATACATGCATTCTGTATTTAATAAGGGCCAATTCAGAGCAGCTCAAACCCCACGGGAAACCACACCACACAAAACTTGCATGCTGTCTTACATCCTTATCAGATTGCCAGAGAGTTCATGCCAATGGGGAAGTCTGATTTTTCCAATGCTAAAAAGAACAGCTTCTTCCAGATAAAAAACAAGTTAGTAATGAGCTCCTCAGCACACGTGATTATATAATTCACCTTTTAAAATATGTAAAAACACCTGCTGACTTCAAGCAGCCTTTTAAAAAGGCACAACATAGCAATAAATGCACACGATCTAAGGGAATCATTAAAATGTTTAGGTTGGAAAAGACCTTTAAGATCATCAAGTCCCACCGTTAACCAGCACTGCCCAGCCCACCACTACACCATGTCCCTAAGCACCTCATCCAAACGGCTTTTAAATACCTCCAGGGATGGGGACTCAACCACTTCCCTGGGCAGCCTGGTCCAGTGCTGGACAACCCTTTTGGTGAAGAAATTTTTCCTAATATCCAATCTAAACCTCTCCTGGTGCATCTTGAGGCCGTTTCCTCTTGTCCTATTGCTTGTGTGATGGATGCACTCGACTTCTTAACCAAACTAGCACTAGTTTGGTACAGGCTCCAAAGGAGGTAAAGGCCTGAGCTGTGGCCGGGCCAAGAACTCCTGGTTCCAATCTGTTCTCTGACAACCCACAAAGAAGCCGAGTGGCACAGAGAACATTGATACCTATGAACTTGGAACACCAATCATGCATGAATAGCAGCTGGCTTTTCCAACACTCATTTATCAAGGAACAAAGAAAGTTGTGGGCACAAGGAGCTTCATGCATATCTTTCCTATTGCATGTAATTTGATGCATGCATGGCTTTGTACAAGCCAACCACTTTATCCTACAAATATGACGGCCTAAGGGAGCCTTCTTTGAGCTCTCCCTGCTAGGCAGCGTGGCTGCACGGCAGTGATCTCCCCTTGAGCTGGGACACCTCTCAAGGTTGCTCCTCGAGGCAAAGAGACCTTTTACCAACAGAAGATCTTTGGTAAGCAACCTATATCACGCATAACCTTGTAGTATGGTAACTTTGACAAATTTTGCATATGTAATCCCTTAGACATAAACCATCATCCAAGTCTGAGACTAAGATTGGACCTAGCCACACCTAAGCTCCATCAGGAGTTTAGAAAGCAAGGGGGTCTACTCTGAATCTCATGACTAAACAGGAGGGTCCTCCACACCCTTTGGTACCCCTGGTCTCTCTGTGAATCATTTTAACTCGAGTGTAACCCAATTTTCCTTTGTATGTTTCTTCCAGGCAGTAATTAATACAGTGGACCTTGCCATCGAACTTTGTTAAGTTGCACTTTTACATCATATTAAAACTACTTTTGCTAATACCTTTGACGGTGATTCTTTAAGCGATCTAAATCACTCATTCGCAACAGCTTGTTACCTGGGAGAAGAGAACGACCCCCACCTCACTACAGCCTCCTTTCAGGCAGTTGTAGAGAGCGATGAGGTCTCCCCTCAGCCTCCTTTTCTCCAGGCTGAACAACCCCAGGTCCCTCAGCCGCTCCCCATCAGCCTTGTGCTCCAGACCCTTCCCCAGCTCCGTTGCCCTTCTCTGGACACGCTCCAGCCCCTCAATGTCTCTCTTGGAGTGAGGGGCCCAACACTGAACACACACGCAAGAGAAACCACACGCATGTCACGGGCCAGATCCTCTGCTGTCCAACTCTTCTACTTCAATGGACTTCACAACTTCAGGGATGCTTTGCTAACATGCATCATCTGAGGAGCGGACCCAGAATACTTTGCAGTTCCTAATTAGAATGACTGTACCAGGCATTTGTCAATAACTCCCTCCCTCCCCCCCCAAAGTCACTTTTTCTGAATTTGTCCAAAAGTAAATCCTTTCCTAAATGACAGGAATTGCATTGGGGAATGTCTCTCTCAAATTCTGCCCTGTCCCAACTGGGTACCCACATACCCTAATCTCTGGGTTCTTTTGAGATAAACATGTCTTTTTTTCCTCTCCACCATCACTATTCTAATTTTTACTCCAAAAAAAAATGAAGAACATTAAAAAATCCAACCTTTTTTTCCCCCTTCCACAAATCAGAATTCTTTTTTTTTTTTTCTTGCAAGGACTTAAGGAAGAGTCTTTATAAGACATAAATGAGAGACAAAGTAGTCTTATCTGCTAGATTTTATGGCTCAGTGAGTTTAACACCGTATTTTACTCTGGCTGTACCAGTCAGGTACCATGAAGTAAAAACTTAACACAGAAATGTAAGAAAAAAATCTGTGTAAACCGAAAGCTTATTTTGCATGTGATTTTATACGGTACCTCACATTTCACTGACAATATACATTTATCAGATGCAGACAAGCAGATCTACTGACATACATAATTCTTCACTGAGGCCAACCGAGGAATATATCATGCAGAATGCCTTTCCTGTAAATAAGTGTGCAGAGAACCAAAAAAAAAAAAAAAAAATTCATACTCCCTTCCTCAGTCTCTAAGAGGAGAGAGAAAATCCCCATCTGTTCTACCTGACATCTCTATCAGCATTCCTGTGTGCCCGAGGAGGTTTCAGACCTGCAGCCCCCAGCCAGAATGGAGCAAACGCAGCATAAACGCCTGCTGGAGAGTTAAAGATCAGTTCTTTGGCTGCCAAATCTGAATAGCTCTTTTCTGCACCACTGAAAAGCAATGAGGATGCTTCACTGAACACTCTAGGTTGTTTAGGTAGATGAATAGTTGAAGTTGCTTTTCTGGCATGTCCTCTGTATGTAAGCTGGCACTGTCCCATGAATCTGAAAGGCCCACATAGCTGATGTTGCATGCTTCCCTCTTCACTCAGATAATATTAGTTCACTCTTGCTATCTTGCTATCTAATAATCATGTATTCCATTAAGTTACCAAATTGATCCTAAGTGATGGTAGAGGCTTTGGGTAAGAGTAAAAACCTCCCTTAATAAACACATGTCCTCTCCTTTGAATTTACAAAGGAAATAAAACTTCCCAGGTCAAACTCAGCATGGTACCAGGGATGCTGCAATGAACCATGTCCTGAGCAGCAGTGATAGGCGTGAACCCTCCAGAGGGGAGAGACCGCCCAGGGGAAGGACTGCAAACGTAATTCCACCCTCACCTTCAGCACTTCGCTCACCAGATGGAAAGAAGCACCTGGACCTTGCCAGGTCCCCCAAGAGCCACCTGAGCTTGAACAGGGGGGACGGGGAGTTTACCTGCTGGTACAGTTTGGCTTCCAGTACGTTGCATGAAAATATTAACGAGGGAAGTTTCAGTGGAGCGAAGACCTTGTGGCTTTGCCCTACAAAAGGATAACCATGTCTGTGTTGTAGAGTACTTGGGGTAACCAAAGCCAGTAGAAGATTACGAGGAAATCAACTTCCTTTTTCCTTTACACACTTTCTCAAGAACCCGTTGCTTACGGCCACTATAGCAAATTGCACTACATATTACACTATAAAATAGCATCTGCAAAGTATTATCCATAGACCTGGGGATCTTGTTCCTTAGCTCTTCTTCTTAGTTCATTAAAATGCCAGTTTTCTATATCTTTAAAACGCTGCCAGCTTCAGGGATAATCCATAATGATGGGCTGTGTGTGGCACAGTCTGATGGATATTCGGCTTATTTCACGTCCTCTTTCTCATGTCAGGCTGTCTCTGTCTCTCTGGTATATTGAAATCTTTTGATGAAATCCTCTTACTCCACTGCTTCCTTATTGATACTCCCCCTTTGTCTGGCAAAATTTTAATTACTACAATACTGCATAACTCCATTCAGTGCTCCGATACTACCTCTGTGATAGGAGCAAAAGCAGTTCCTAAGATAGAAAGCAAGTATAATACTCTACCACTATGCCTTCTTTTATGGCTCCTAGCACCCTCTTTATGGCTGCTAATATATTGTGGTCTCTGCATTTCACTTACTGATTTCTGCTCTCCTTCACTCAACGTGTCCTTTTTCTCACCCAGAGAATTAACACCCCACCTCTGCTATCTCTCTTTCCTGCTCCCAGTTATAATGCAGTGAATTTCTCTTCTCCTTGCCATGTTATTCTTTCCCATCTCTCAAAGACAGGAGTCTATACAATGCTCTACATCTTCTGCAACACAATTAGCAGCCAGGATGCAACGGTCTGTACTCAGCGTTACTGTGTGCTGCTTAACGCACAGTGGGTGGACCTAATACAAAAGTCAGAGCAGGAATGCCGAAAACCTCAGAGGACTGACGGGAAAACTGAACTGTACAGGCTTACATATTCCCTCAGAGAGGAACGTACAGGAGCTTTTCATTCCTATTGGTTCTGCTGGGTTCCTGGCTCTAGATGCTGTCTTCCATTGACATTAAGTAACCATTAAAACCAGACAAGGTTCTACTGCAGGACAGGTGGAATTTTACATATGAACTGTGCACATACATTATCATGTAATTTTAATTTAAAATTCCATTTGAGAATTAATAGCAATGGCCTCCCTTTCAGCTAGTCCCCTCCACTTTTGCTCTCACAGCAGCAGTATTGGCTTACACTAGCAAAAGCCTTAAGGGGAACAGGTCAATAGAAAATCTCTGCTCTGCACTAACACATTTCAACACCTGAGAAGCAAAAAAGCAGCAATTAAGCACAGCAAAATAAATAATTCAATAGTTAATTTGACCTGCCAGGTTGTGGAGTATTTTTTTTATATCCTACCAGATTGTATTTTAGTTTAGAAGAAGTGTCCCTGGAGAGTAATGCTGTGAGAGCCCATAAAATTCTATAGTGCGATATAAGGCAAAAGCTCACTCATAAATAGGGCAACTATTGTTTAAAGAAAAGTGTTTTTTGTTGTCAAACTCCTACATATTTCATGAGGAAGTGCTGAAGTCCTTCTCTGATTCTTTATGAATTAATCTGCCAACTGATTAGGCAGGTAAAGCAGGCATAGATTGGAAGACTAAAACTGCACTGCAGGTACTTGACTTTTAGACGGAACACAAACCAAACAGAAAGCTAATGCTCTTTTCTGTGGTAAAGGAATTGGCTTCTTTTTAATTGCCTCACAAATAATCCATAGACAGCTTTGAGTGGGAGCAATCCATGTGGCCTCTGAATACATGAATATACATTGAAAATGGGGGGAAATATTCATGCAAGATGAGACTTAATAGGAGAATAGAACAGCAGTACTTTAACAAGATACTCCCGCCTGACTACCAAGTTTATAGGGTTATGGAGTAGGGGTGATGTTAAGCCGGTGGGAAAACAATAAAGCAGTCCAGATGGAAGGACTTCCAGTCCCTCCTCGTAAAAGAAGACGAGATGAAAATTGAGATGACAGGCAACCGCGTGTGCACAGGTGGACAGAATTAAAACTAGGAGGAAACAGGTAGAACAAGGTTTGAGACGCAGCAGCCCCAAAGGTTTGGGGAACAACAGGGGAAACACCAGAAGGGAACGCTCTGAGCCTCCACACGCGGCTCTGAAACAAAGGGGTACGTGACGCTTCTGCTGCACGCTCGCTATTCTCATTCATCCTCTGCGGCTACTCCAGAAGCCAAGTGGTCTCAAAGCAGCTGCACAGACTGGCTCAGCGGTATTACTGAGACTTAAGCACACTTGTTGAAAGGAGAGTACACCAGGGAGGACGCAGAACACACAAACACTTTTTATCTTGGATATACACACACGCGCTCTCGTTTACTGAGTAGTCTAGCTTCTCGCTGTGGTGATTTCAACCCTTTCTGACATTAATGCAAAGCAGTAAGGTTAAAAAAAAACCCCAAACAAACAAGACCAAAAGCAAGCACAAAACTCTTTTCCTGCTTACTGACACCATTGCCCAGCTTCTCTGAGTAGAGTACATCAGTAAGATCTCAATGTCCTTCATAGAAGTGATAACAAAATTCCCTGCAAGGCTCAGGAAACTGCAGCTTGGGCAGGACAAGCACTGGGAACAGCACCCAGAGCGTGCTCTCCCCAGGCCCTGATTCTGCCCAGGAGCTAATACTACCTACGTGAACGTTTGCAATGATTTGAAAGATCTAGTTGCTTTAAAAGTAAGTAAATAAATTAAACCAGCTCTTAAGCTTCTAGAAAATTACTACAACTGCTATTATAGTCTTTCGTAGTCCTGGGGAAAAAATGGGGTGAACATAAACCAGGTGCACTACACTTCCATTTTATAAAGATATTCATGAACATATAAAAATAAACACTCCACTCCTTTGCAATTAAGTTTCTCTCTGGCTGTAAGTACAGCTATTTTTAGTTTTAATTTGGGGATATCTCCCAGAACTGCAGAGCATAATCAGCTCCACCATAACCCTGCATCCTCATTATCAAATACCAGCCTATCTTTGGGAAATACACATTTTACATACTGAAGGTCCCAGCAGCCCTTTTTCAGCTGACTGTACGTATCAGTTCCTTCAGTCCCAACTTCCAGGAATGCCAAATATTGGCCACCAAGTGGTGCTACAAAGATTTACTCCAAGTGCAGATCTGGCCCATCAGGCCCCGAGCTGTGCTTGCCACAGTCAGTTCTGCTCCCTTGAAAAACAAAGGGGATGAGGAAAGGCGTGCGAATTTCAAGCCCCATTAAAAATGCAAGAAATAATTCAATATTTCCCTCAAATGTAAATGCAAGAAAATTTTGAGGAAATAAGATTGGTATTCAAGTTTCGAAGAAGAAATGGTACAAAATTACAAGGAGATTAAAAAAAAGTACTTGAAAGGATGCATCTGCCTCCAGCCCAGAGCCTCTTTAATGGTGTCTCCCCATTTGACTGCTTTGGAGGTTTCATATTCATTGTGGTTTAAATTACTTGTCTCTCCACTGAGCTGTACTAGAGCAAGCACAACAGCTTTTTTATGGATCTTGCAGCCATCGCAGAAGATTGTCGGCAATGTTGCAATAATCAAGAATATTATTCAAAAGTAATTGCTAATGTGATAACACCAGCCTACAGCCGTCTCATCCCCACAGTTTTTCAGCTTCCCTGTTGCTGAGGAAATCTCTTCCGCAGCTTTGGAGACATAGCACACAGTGTAACAGTGCTGCTCTCCCTGCGGGGATAGCCAACAACTTACCAGCCAATGTTGAATTCAACGTGAGCATCAAAGAATCCGACGACGGGAGAGGTTGCTGCTTTCCAGCCTTGGATTCTGGCTCGAATCAGTCCTTCTCGTTTGTTATTGCGCACTATTTTCACCAGACCTGGGTATCGTTTATTGACATACTGGTCCAGATTAAATTTTAGCTCAACTGCAGGACAAAAAACCCACACAAATATTCAGAATGAGAAAAGCCCTGTAACATTATGCTTCACTTTGATTGATTCTGCAACAGAAAGGGAAAGAAATCCTTAAATATTCCTAAACCCTTAGTCAGTCTCACAGATACAAACCAAGTACCGCAGCTGTGGCATGGGCCAGATTCAGGGGTATCAGCTCAGAGAAATTCTCTGTGCATCAGGGCAGTTACTGTTAGACTTGCACAGGTTTAATGTGGCCTGATGGATTTCAGTATTGTTTTGAAGAGGTAGTTTGACTAAATATTTTAAAATAATTACTATTCTAACTCTCTGATGATTTGCATTAGGTTACAACTGGCCTCTGGAGCAGCAATTCTGACCTTAGAGCAGTGTAACATGGGAGACTGGTGATTTTTTTTTCTGATTTATGCTATTCAGTAAGAGTTTGAAAAATAACCTCAATGGATTTTGGGTCAAGACCTAATTCAGATCAGAATTAATTTCCCTTAATTTTAAGGGTTTTCCCTTAAATATAATTAAGACTCCTCAATACCAGGCTTCTTCCCTGTTGAACTAAATGGATATTGAAGATTTCATATAGACTTCTTCTCTTTTGTTCATTTTCAGGCATTCAACCACAGATGGAGCAGAACTCATTCACTCTGTTATTCAGCTTCATTTCAATAGGCTTATAAACAGGCAAATTACCAAAATGGTCTCTGTATTTTTTTTAAATCAATCTAGTTTGGCAATTCATTTACACTGCAACTTATTCATAATGAGGCTTTTACTCAAATATATTTATTAGGAAAACTAGTAGAAGCTTCCAGGACATTAGAAGCCTCATTCTTCTGATCTATATTACACAGTAGAATCGTTATTATCGGAATCAAAGACCTGATAAATCTCCAGTTATTTAGAAGAATGACAGAGAAAAGCCATATAAGAGTTCACTGAGAAACAATGAGTCCAATTCTCCTCTGTATTACATTGACTCAAACACTTTGCAATCTCACGTAATTACTCCACAGGTTACACTGCTGTAACTGAAAGCAGAATTGGACAAAAGGTTTCTTAAATCTATAGGTTTTGGAAGTTATTTTAGTTTTAGTGATTTCTTCTCTCAATCCTCCTTTCTTTTCGGGGATCCTGAAGAGGAACAGCAACTTAAAACTGAAAGATTTAAAGCTGTTGATATGGGGAGGAAATGCTAAACTTAAGCCTTATTTTAGCAAGTATGATTTGAGAAGCTGCAACAGTTCTAGAAGACTAAGGCAGAACAATGTAAAACACAACAGCGCTGTTAGTCATCTGTATGCTACAAGTTCTTCAAACCCAACCGTCCTGTGAAACATGTTGATCAATAGCGCCCTATATGCTCACCAATATTTTGAGGTTTGATTGCTGTAACAGAAGTGTTATTTTTACATTAACGACCAGATGACCTCAAAGGTGCATGTGCTTTGTGCCCATTCTTTTCATTCTCATAGTCTAATTTATTCCCTACCTCAAAAAAAAAAAAAAAAAAAGACTCAAAACCTGATATTATCAACATCTGTTTAAATCATGAAGAAGCAGAGTGTGCTGCCATGTAAAAGAGTAGAAACTATCTTTAAGGAGAATCTGTAGCCCTGCTTTTCCTTGGAAGCAGAATTTCAACTTTTAATCTATTAATGATGATATTCCTCTGGATGTGAAAATTTGGAGAAAAGGGTCATTTCTGTATTAAGATTGCCTATACAAATGTCATTAATCTTGTGAGAATGTCAATGAAATCAGCAGGGTTTATCCACGTAATGTTTATTTATTATACAAATAGTTAATATTTACTCACAGCTTTGTGTAAGTGGCTCAATCAACCCTCTCATCAACAAACACAAACTCTTGTAAATTCTACTGACTTCAACAGGGGTACGTTAATTTACACCAACTTATGATCTAGCTTATTAGCCATAAAGTAGTGGCTGCATGTATGACCTTCCTCCCCCAGCTGTTTAAATGCAGAATGACTCAACGCTGTTTCATCCCAACATTAAAAAAAAAGGCATTTCAGCTAGTAGCGACCAAACTCCCTTTGATTTCCATTTCACGTCCATTAAGCACACAGGAGTACAGTACGTAGAGGAAAAGTTACATATGTTCACCGTTGTCGCTGTTGTCATCCACCAGAATGATCTCCTTGAGCAAGTGCGATGGGGTGTGATTCACGACACTGTGCACAGAGCGCAGGATGACAGAGAGTGCCTCATTTACAAATATAAAGACCACAGATATCTGGGGCAGGTCATCGGGGTAGGTCATCTGTTTGCACCTGGAGAGAAGAAAGAAAGAATTAAAACCCAAGTAGCCACTGAGAGGTAAAATACACTGAAGAGTGTCCTCTCCTCATTGCTCTCCAGCATACAGGGACTTGCAGGGTTTGTTCTTTCTGACCCCAAACAAAGATGTGGTAAAAGCTCAAAAGAAGCAACGTAGCTAGGAGCAGCAAACTTTCCATCAGCTTAGTGAAAACCAAAGCGTACCTGCATGCACACAGACTTGTAGCAGCTCTCATTCTCTGGAAGGCTAAAAGCATCTCTTGAAAACCAAGGAATATCAATGACTTTGCTCAAAAACAACCCGGAGAAGGCCCACAATACTGTAGCCTGTCTGTGCTCCCAGGGGAACCATCAGAAGGTCTGCTGGTAACTCACCATTAGATCTCGTGCTTTTAAAACCAGGACCCACTCAAGCAAAATTTTGCATTTGCCTCTACAAAGAGCACTTGCCACCCTTTCTGATTTTGCAGTTTGTGCAGCAATAACAAATGCGTGACGTTTGCTGTACAGGCATGCGCTTGCTGAAATATTTGCAAAACAGATCTGCTCCATCTGAGACGTCACCTTGGCAGGCAGCTACATCCTGAGGTTCACAATTTCCTTTTGTGCTTGCTCACTGATGCATGTAGGTTACCACAGACCATTTTGAGAAGAAAAAACCTGAGGCCTGTAGAAGTCACACAGCACAGAGCAGAGCCTCTGCTTCCCAAGCCCCCAGCCCATGCCCCTCTGTGATACCATACTGCCTTATTTTAGTGGAAATCTCTCCCACTAGCAAAGATGCTAACTTTAAAAAATTACCTACATGTTCTCACAGTCAAAAGCCATTCAGAATTACCATAGCAATTACTGAACCTGCTCTCTAAAATACTGCTAATGATATCACAGGAAATGACTTTTCCTGCTCTTATCAAACTTTCTGACCTCTTTGCTCATTACTCTGGCATAACAATCTTTTTTTTTCCCCACTATCAGCAGGATGGGGAGGGCGACAAACACTTGGCTGTTGGGTAACCTCTGGAAATCAGTCATGAATTCTAGTAAAGTGCAATTATTCGTAGTTCCTACTCATCCCAGCACTATTTGCTCAGAGACCCCTCATTGATTACAGCGTTACCGTAGCTACTTACTAGCGGCTTGCTGGTGGCCTGTGCCATACAGAGGACCGCTGTGTAAAACTTCTGTCTAAGCAGCACTCTTACACAATCTAAAAATAAACCTGGAACAAGGACAGAGATTTACAGGAGGTGTGAACGCTCTGGCACAGCCTCCTTTTTGAATGTGATTTTCCTCTTGACCACAGCCACATATCAAGGAAGTCCATCAGGAATGCTTCACTAACAAACAGGAAAGAGCCCTCAGTTAAAAACATGGACCTTGCAAGATTTCCCTTGATGAGGGACATCTTTGATCTGACAGCAATTTGCTTCAGAGCCTCAGCTGTATCAGCAGGGCATAGCAAATTGCACCTCAGTAAATCGGACTGTTACCCAAGGAGTGCACTGCTGGTGGAAGCGAGGCAGAGGAGGGAGCCCACCCCAGGCCACGCATCCCGGTGGGGTCCTGCATCAGCACTCAGAGCTAGCAGGAAAGCAGGGAAACAAAGAAATCGTGTAGCTGAAGTCTGGAGACAGCAAGGAGGCTGTGGCAGGAGAGGAGGAGGAGGAAGAAATGCAGTGAGAATGAGAGGGCAGTCAAAGCAGCACTTGCAATGCAGAGAGACAAGCAATCAAAGGAAAGGTAGGATGAACACATGTCAGGAGCAGAGAGGCATGTGTGGAAGGACCAAAGTATTTTGCCTAGGAAAAGACAAGGAACCACTGAAATAGTACAAGACCTCAGTGGATTCAGCGGGGCTTCCTTTGTCTTCTGATCAAGAAATTTTGCTGAACTTTTCTGGAGTAAAAAGTGTTTGTTTTATTGGTAAGTGGACTGAAACACCTGGGCACCCAGCCACACGTTCCTGTCCAGACTGAAAGGTTGAGTAGGACTAATCCCCAGCGCTTTTCCTCCATCCTTCCACTTACATTCTGAGAAAATCAGTATTTCTAATTCAAGCTTTAAAACCAGCACACCTAAACCATAACCTCCACTTCTGATTTATTTGTTCTTCATCATATTAAATCAACGCATTATTATCCTAAGTGTGACTCCACGGTCTCACCGGTTCACAAGACTTTTCATGCCGTGGATCTCAATGATTACTTACATTGTGGGGTATCATAGACTGCTTTACATAAAAGGCTGTTTTGAATTCATTATCCCACCTGGGTTAAGTCATTCCTATCACTTCTCACTGCAACCTTCCTTCTGTCAAGTTCTCCCCTTTCTCTGTTAGCAGGACATAGTTGAAAAACTGCATTATGTCTGCATTTGGAAAGAGCGCTCCAACCATTACATAGTAGAATATCTTGGGTAACCCTGCTGCAACAGGAACATCTAGATGGGCAAAGGCAAACCTCAGAATTCAGCAGTCATTTAAAAGCTGTCATAATTTTATTTATTACAGCAAGGACAAAAAACAGCAAAAGAAGCTGTCCAGCTGAGTAGACTTATCAAAGTACAGCAGTGATTTAGGAGTTTATTTCCTGCAGACTTCCAGTCAACCTTGAACTCCCAACTCCTTAAGTCACTTCAGAAAATGAGATGGATGTGCTGAGGTAGTCAGGAAAAAGTACTGGTCCACTAACTGTCGTGGTTTAACCCTAGCCGCCAACCAAGCCCCACCCAGCCGCTCGCTCACTCCCCCCGCAGCAGGAGGGGGGAGAGAATCAGAAGGGTAAAAGTGAGAAAACTCACGGGTTGAGATAAAGACAGTTTAACAGGGAAAGCAAAAGCCGCACACACAAGCAAAGCAAAGCAAGGCATTCCTTCACTGCTTCCCATGGGCAGGCAGGGGTTCAGCCATCTCCAGGAAAGCAGGGCTCCATCACGCCTAACGGTGACTTGGGAAGACAAACGCCATCACCCCGAATGTCCCCCCCTTCCTTCTTATCCCCCAGCTTTACATGCTGAGCATGACACCATATGGTGTGGGACAGCCCTGTGGGCATTGGGGTCAGCTGTCCCGGCCGTGTCCCCTCCCAGCTTCTTGTGCCCCCCCAGCTTCCTCGCTGGTGGGGTGGGGTGAGGAGCAGAAAAGGCCTTGACTGTGTGTAAGCACTGCTCAGCAATAACAAAACCATCTCTGTATTAACACTGTTTCCAGCACAAATCCAAACCATAGCCTCATACTAACTTCTATGAAGAAAATTAACTCTATTCCAGCCAAAACCAGCACACTAACAAACACTTCTGATGATGTCTGAGAGCACAAGCAATCCCAGTCAAGGGGCCTTTCCTTAAAAATCAGTGGGTGCTTAAGTGCTTTGTTGGATTGTCGCCCAACTGCTTCCCAATGTATTCTGTAATTAGATACCAGCCGCAGCAATTTACAGTTAATACTTCCTTCATTCCAAGAAACTCTAACCAGCAATTGACACTCTGAGCCAAATAGTGACACTAGCAAGTCACGCGCAAGGATGCTTTACCATCAAAGTACAACTGTGCCCACTGTCACCTTACAACACCTTTGCTGCTTCGTTCTCAGCAGGATGCTGACAACAGACCGAGCGTGTTGCAATGGAACATTCGGTCCCTTGTGCCTGTGTGCAAGGTTGAGAAAGGCAGAGCGTCAGGAGGACACGTGAAGTCCTCCTTGGTGCAGCCCTTGATTTTTGCCCTGGAGCATGGCAGCAGGAGACAGGTCATTCCAGAGAAGTCCCAGGAAAAGTAAGGCTATAAAAAGCCTATTGACTTTCAATAAGGGATAAGGCATCCTCTCAGAAAATGGTTGGAGCAGCAGTCTGGAAACAGAGGGAGAGCATCGGGCAAGAAATCTATGAGCTAATGATGGAGGAGCTTAACATGAGACTAGTCACTTTTATTATTTATTTTGAGAAGAAAAGTAACCAGCAGGTGAAGACATCAAACTGTATTAAGGTGTCCTAGCAAGGCACACCCTTATATGCTTCAACCTGACCACCAAAAGGACTTTGGTAAGAAATTAAGAAATCATCCATTTCTGGCAGCCCTGATACCGTGCAGTAAAGTGCCTGGGTGTTTAAGGCAGCCCTTCTCAGGGGGCAGAGGCTTGGCTGCCCTGCTCGGGAAGCCCGCAGCACCAGCACTCTGCCAGGGAAGGGAGCTGGGTACCACCATGGTCTCCACTTCTCTGCGCTGGTCTGGTCACATCATGAACTGTGGCAACCGGCTGAGGGAGGACAATTACAGCAATTGACAGCCGAATCTTGGCCTCATTAACATCTGTCTAACACTACCGAGTTTGGAAGAACTTAGAGCATACATTTGACCTCTGTGGTAGCTAACCATGGTCTAAGCTGGCCAGGCATAGCTCACATTTAATATTCCTGTGATTCTAAATTAGTATTATGAACTGTCATCAGGTTTCACAGTGTACAACCAGCAAAAGACTTCAGGTCTGCACGAAGACCTCACTTCCACCATGGAGCAGTGCCTCTCTCTGGGTCAGATAGGTATGCTGTAGAGAAACACTCCACTGGATGCGTTTAGGACTAGCTATTCCAAGCAAAGACTGACGATGCCATGGCTAATCATTTCCATAGACCAGCTGAGGATGGATTAGACCTGACATGTGAAACAGCCCTTCAGGCACCTTGGGACAGCATGCCAAGCACCAAACCTGAGGCATCCTGCTGTTGTCTTGGGAAGAGTCTTTGAGTGCTCTTGCTCTGTATTGCCTACTGCAGAGCTTGGCTGGCAACCCAGAGGTATTTCCTTTGTACGTGACAGGGAGCTTGATGTCAGGTCGTTTTTCTCTACTCTGGAGATGATCTTCACTCATTCTTTCCCTTGCACTGAACTGGTTCCTTAAATGAACATTTCCCAGCCAGCCCCCTGAGCCCAATTGTGAGCACTGCCTATGCAGGCATAAGAAAACAGGAAAGACTCTTCAGTTGGCAGACCAGAACCTTAGAGAAAAAGATCATGTACTAACACAAAAAAAGGTCATAGATTAGAAACTGGGACAATGAGAAAACAAAAGCTTCTCAGCTGCACATGAGCCTGCTCATGGCAGCCCTGTGAGCTTGTAGGCAATAAAGAGAAGGAAATTTTCTTTTATCTGAACCTTCATTCCTTGATAGCTGTATTTACTCTATTTGTATCTGATCCAACGGAATCATGTGAAGTCCTCTTCTTATCAGAGCTGGTCTTACAGTCCATTTGAGTTGCACTATTTTTTGTGAAGGGCTGACACTACACCCATGCAGGTAGTTTGGCGCATTACCAAGGAAAGAAAAATCTTTCCTCCTCTCTTTCTCCTGCCTTCTCTCCTGTCTGCATATCTGCTAAACTCCCAAAATGAGTTTTGCTTGCAGACCTTAATATACTGAGTTTGGAAATAGATTAGGCAACGCATTTAGAGATTTCTGACAGCTTTACCCTTCAGGAATAAATGCAAACAAAATTAAAGCTGCTTCATGAATCATTAAAGTATTTAATACAAGATATGTTTTTTCCAATGAACCACTGGCATGGAGATGACTGTGGGTTTCTCTTCTTCACAAACTTGATGAAATTGCTGGGCATGAAGAAACCTCCTCTGCAGTTCTAGCACAAAAAACCCCAACATGCTTCATACCTTGAAAGCTGCAGAATGGTCTGTGTTTGTGTTTTATAGCCACAGCAGGGGAAAGACGTGGAACAGCACTTCCTTGGGTACACGATCAATGAAAGGACAAAGGTAAATATTAAAAAGATTATCGAATCCTTGCTCATTAATGCTAACAAATCACCAGGTCAATGTGTGTTTTGAATCCAGTTAAAGCAAAGGCTCAGAGTAATCTCACATACACGGTTACCTTTTAGTACCTAACTGCTGCTGTGACTTCCATAGGCGCAGACGATTTACAACAGCTAAATCACTAAATTTAGTGGCTAGTTCAATGCCTGATTGCTTTCTCCAGAAAACCACTGAGGCTTTGCAGCTATTGCTAGATGTAATAGTAACTTTTCAGATGCAGAAATAAACTAGCATTACATTCTTGTTCCGTATCAGCACGACAGTGAAAATGTGACAAGCTGCAAACTTCTCCTTCCCCGTCATGGGATTCAGCTGCTGACCAGTCCGTGGCAAAAGCAATGACAGGCTACAAAACTGATTAGCTTCATGGATCATGAATCTGTCAGGCAGAGGGCTCCAACTCCTTCCTAATTAATTCCCCTTCTCAATAGAAGGTGTTAACTGTATTATGCCATAACATTCTCCTTCTATTAAGGATGGATTTTTCTGCTGTATTCAAAAGGAAAAAAAACCCAAACAACAAACCAGTAAATTTTTGAGTTCCAGACTTGCTTTTACTTTCTCCTCCTGTTTTGCAGCTCAAGGACAGCATTCCTTAAGAATCAGGTGATATAAATACTCATAACTGTGAACAAGGGACCAGTGGCACAGAACACTCTCTATATCTTGAGAGAAGCAGCCCATTGTATTTATAACTAAGGTAAAAAGAAAAATGACAGTTGCTTTCAGAAAAAGCCTAGAAAATCTGGTGATTCCAGAAGATAACTTTTTACCATGGCTCTTTCTTCACAGCCTGTGTTGCGTTATGGAACAGCCTCCACTTTGATTGATCACACAGAAGAAAAATCAACACCACCTCTTTTTTCCTGAATTTCTTTGGGGAAGTGCAGATACAAGATACAGTGCAATTCTTGTTGGTGCTGTAAAGCTTGGTAGTCTAGGCAGCTCCAAAAAACCATCAACACTGATGAACAAAGGGTTTGGTGGGTGAATTTCCTCACCTGAGTGAGAGCTAAATAAATTGGGGCAGTTTTCCCTCCACCTCTGCAAGTATTGTAACACTCCTGTCAGTAGTTGGACATTCAGCATTAACGCTGACTTCCTGTATCCATCCATTTTTTGGGTCCTCGGCAAAAAAAGTATTTGCCAAAGCAACGAAAGCCAATTTTGAGCTGCACTGTCTGATCCTTCTGGAACAAACAAACTGAATGACAGTTTTGCAAGAATTGAATGTAATGCCAAAGAAACGACTGCCCTTTCTATTGCTCGAGAGATCATCGTCGTAGTATGCGTTATTTAAAAGGCTCCTCTGTCAGGACTTTACAGTCTGGAAATGGCCAGCTTCCCTGGCCAACTAACCTGACTTCAGTTGCTCCCTTGGCCACACTCTATGCACCATGTCCTCAGCAGTTATTGCTGAAGAAGAAATTCATTAAAATAAAGACACCTCCTCAACTGTTCCTGAGTACAAACTGTGTCTGTTCCTCCTCCCACAGTGTTTCAGTGCTTCACGTTAAAGGGGAGTCAGGGGAAGTCAGCTAAAATAATCTGTCCTCCAGCTTTTCTAGTACACAGTGATGTTGATGGTCATTTTCAGGATTATAATAAACTGAGATCTTAAATCTACTCCATACCGTGGGAATTCCCAGCAGCTTTTTTTTTTTTGCATGCCTCCTTGACACACTTTTTCCTTATTTTGCATCCAAAAGTCTTAAGAAAGAAATCACCCACATTCATCAGAAGGAAATCAGGCCAAATCCTTGTTTCTGTGCTAATCTCAAACAGTTCCTGTATCAAGGAAAAGTATCCTGTAATATCAACCAGAAACAAATCATTGCAATACGCCATGAGTTCACCAGCACACATCTGTCTGCTGCGGGGCATTTCCCACATTCCCAGGCTGTGCAATTGGACTTCATGCCTGCAGGATTTGCAGAATGAAGAACAGCAGCAGCCCTTTTAAAATAAATGTCTTTTATACCTTAGAACTCTCACTTCTCTGTCCTATTTCCTGCAGAAAAGACCAAATTTACAGGAATTTTCTCCTGTAATACTTCCATGAAGGAGAGAGCCCTTTCAAGCTGGGACAGAGGCAGTTCCACGGGCAGGTTAGAGCTCCCCATGAAGTTGCAATAGTACACATGGGACAAGCGTTTCCTGAGAATCAGACATTCATTTTTGTCCTTTTTCCTTTCTTTTTAAATTCCAGGCCAGTACAACCGGGACTAATTTCTCTGCACAAACCCCCCCACATGTTTGTACCTTTTGTTTTTTAACATGCTTGCTGCTCTGTTTGGCTTAATTCCTCCCTTCTTTATGACAAATTATTTTATGTGTATGGTAGAAAGCCTTGAGAACTGTCAGTCAGTGACTGATAGCACAATATATATGCATAGTTAACGTATGCAA
The DNA here is from genome assembly GCF_035582795.1 of Mycteria americana. Lineage (NCBI taxonomy): Eukaryota > Metazoa > Chordata > Aves > Ciconiiformes > Ciconiidae > Mycteria > Mycteria americana. The sequence goes on from NC_134377.1 coordinate 15,540,704, forward strand.
CATGAAGACGGCCCCACTTGTAAAGAATATTAACCCTTACATTTAAGATTATGAGACTCTTCAAAAGTAGCTGCCACACACATAAAGTAAGAGGTCCTGTATTTCAGTGAGCTATTTCTGGCTTTCCTCAGGCAAACAATACCAGAAACATGCCATCACGTCTCATACTCTTACTGATTTATATATATAAAAATGCTAAAACTAGTTCCAATCACTTTTAAAGCAAGCCCCTTTATTAACATGAAAAATGACTAAGAGCTCACGCTCAGATCCTTCTGTAGTAAAAAGTATTTGCCTTTTTTTGGTAACTTAACTTGAGTCACTAATATGTTTTGAAATACCATCTGTAAGAAATTTCCACTCTATCCCCTAGTGTGCCCATTCAGATCTGCCTGTGGCTGTATGCATGCTGCATCACAAAGCATTAGGCTGATTGGAAATTAATGGAGAAGCTTAAATCTGCTTTCAAATGCTTTTCAAAAATCCCCAAAGAAAACGTATCCCCCATGCGACTTTATTTTTAATGGTGCTGCACTTAATTTTAAGGAAGAGCCCAACTAAATTCCAAATGGCACGTACTCTGCTGAATTGTAGGTGATCAAACACTTATTTAGATTTGTCAAGTGATTCTCAAGATTTCTGAAAGATCCTGGTCCTTGTTCCAATTGGATTTTTAGCGTGCGTGCTTTAAAAGTAAAAACTAGACAAGGCTTGTCTTAAAAAAATTAAACATAAAGGTGGTCTTGCAAAATTCTGCTTTGAGATTGGAGAGCTCTTTGAACTTGAAGCTAAGTGAAATATAAACATCAGCGAAACCAATGAAGCGATACTAAATAAAGGCAAAACTAAAGGCATTTTGCCAATTCACAATAGCAGCGCTTAGATCTGAAGTTCTTACCAGCAAAATATATTCAGAAAACACTACCTTTTGTGCAACTTTTTGAAACTTAATTCTGGGAACTATGCTGTCTATGGAGAAGAGAGAATATACTCCCATCTCAGGGCTTCGCCAAAAGTAAGACCTCGTATTTCAAACAGGGAAGGTTCACAAAGAGCCATTCAAGAAGCCAGAAAATGATTTCTAGGGTGCATCCACAAGATTGGCTGCTACCCTGGGGCACCACTTCTTGTTCCTGCCACCAAGGGTCATTACTCTCCCGCTAGCAATGGGAAGTCAGCTATTTAGCTGCATTTCCAACAGGGATTTCTAGCAGATTTCCCATTAAGAAGTACTCTTCCACTCAAGGTGATGCGTCAAGATCCCAAAAAAGGATCTTCACGGTAATGAAGAATTAATCCCAGCATGTCTGGAAGGAGTGAGAAGGTAACAGCCCAGATATCCAAAAGTGGACTACATATCTTAAGATACCACCTTCTGTAAAGTGCCCTCCCATTGCACTCCAAGTCCATGCCAGATGTAAAGAAAAAATAGTGGAGTGGATGAAATCAAAGGAATAATTTCCAATAAATAATGTATAAGAGTAAACTCACCATTTTCCATTTGCACAGAACACTTTGCTGTACCCTTGAAGCTATTTGTTATTCAGATAATAATATGTAAATACAGAAAGTTATCCCTGACTATTAAAAAATTTACTGCAAGTATTTAATATTAAAAATTCAAGGGACTTTTGTTTAATTTTGACTATCTCCATCCCTCAGCTGGTGCTGCTGGTGCTGGACAGAGGCTGAGTATCGCAGTGTTATCTAGAAATGTAGGGCAATAAAAAAGTTTTCAAGGTAACCGCTGCAGAGCTCTTCACGGATTTCATTACAGGTTTGCTGTCACGTTGCGGTGTGGTGGTAAGGAGGAGGGTAGAGGAATGCAATCATTTTCCACTATTACTTCAGCTAACAATGTTTTTTATGGTCTCGGGAGGAGGACACACAACAACGTTTGGCAAACAATCCTTTCTTTAATGGGCTCCAGTGTATTTCACAGGAGACCAGCTTTAATCTCTGGTCAAATCCAGTTATGTAGCAGAATGTTTCTTTCTACCTATGTACAAATACAGGACGGTCGGAGGAGTAAACAACCAAAGGGGAGGTCAGTCATAAACTGAGCAAACCCATCCCCTCACTGCCTGCCAAAAGCGTAGTGAGAAGCTCTTAATTTTGCCCTGTCCCAGCAGTTGCAAGGCTGGTTGTAGCCCAGAAAGGCAATGCTTGCCTGGTAATCACAGCACTCGGTGCCCCGAGGTGATGCAGAACCTGATTTGACTAACCAGCGATGGCCTTGAAACGTTTAAACAGTAGTCACAGGGTTTTTCCTCTTGCTTTAAATGATCAATTCCTATCAGAGTGAAAACAGACCAAGTTTATGGTATGTGGGAAGAATTATGGTTCAAATAGAGCAGTGTTCCAAGAACAAATGCATAAAGAACATTGATTTAGCACTGAAAATGGGAGTATTAAATCCATGATGTTTAGATGCTTTATATGGGATTGAGCGGAGAGCCTGGTGGTAGTAGCAGCATGTTTATAAAAAGGCATGTCTCCGAGTCAAGCAGAGAGGACAAATGAAGGTGCATGCGCCATATGTATTTCCCTGGCTAGACAGGGGTAGGAAACTGCCCGACAAACGAAGCCTCTTTAACAACAGATGATGGAGCACATCCAGAGATCTCAATAGACTGGATCAGGACCCTGCAGGATAAATCACTGGGCAAAACCAGCTTTGTGAAACCTAAAAGCAGTCAGACCCTGAAGTGCAGATGGGACTTTACTCCTCTTTACATCTTTCCCAATGACACTTGCAGGATTGTTCTTGGTGTATAATAACTACTTTATGAAGTGCCCTATTCAGGTAACGCAGTTAAGCATGTCTTAACTTCACTGGGGTTACTCATACACTTAAAACTAGGAACATATTTAAGTGCTTCATTGGACTGGAGCCTAATTGCACTTTTATAGCTTTTGTTTAAATTAAAGGCTAGCTAGAGGTGAACAGCACAGTATTCAACAATTTCATGCATTTAGAATGTAAATGTTAACGACAGTTTCTTGCCTTCTAATTATTTTGGGCGCTTCAGAAAACTCTTGCATTTTAATTCATTTTTGGTTACATTTAGAAACAGAAACATTTTTTAAAAAATCCTGCCACATTTACTGTCTAGCACAAAGCTAATATCCAGGGCACACACTTCATAGCAGCAAACCACTTCAACGTATGGGGGATTTTTTATATTTATGAGCTCTTATCCTAATTCAGAAAAAGAGGTCAGCATATACTTACTCTTCACTCAGGTTGACAGAAATCAGGCACACGTCCTAGACCAGGCAACGTACTTAAGTATGACTGTGAATTTGAGTGGGCCAAGGACACGTGCTAGTCTTTTCCTGACTCTGAGAAGCTGTGGCCATTGTAGCCCTTCAACATTCATGCACTGCTCCTGCCCAAAGCTGCCTGCTGAGAACCGATTTCCTTTTACACTCCGTGTTGTCTGGTCTTTTTTCCTACTTGCCCATAGACGTTTTGAAGTCACATCCTCAGTGTTTGCAGATTGAAATTAATTTGCCATCAGAGAGAAACCTAGAAGTGAGTGCTCTGCATTGGGGGAACAGATTATTCCCATTAACCGTCTGCCCAGCAGTCTGAGGCTGTGTTCACAACCACGTCCTTCTTCACCCCTCACCTATAGACAGACACATTCAACCCGTTTCATCCAGACTATTTGCTCAAACCTCCCCTTGGAGAAACTCTCCCCCCACTGCTTCCAGAGATTCCCAGATTTGTCAGGCAGAGGAGCCGAGTGCTGCGCTATGAGCAAACAGAACACAAATTCCCCGCCTCTTGGGTACACTTGGCTTAATAACACCAAGGCACTAAGCCAATGAACGAGCTGTAGGTCATGTATTTGTTTTCAGGCAGTGTAGAAAATACAGGAGCAAAGCTTCAATGTCATTTTTATCTTGAGTTTAATGTAAACTGCACCATGACCCTCTGGGAAAATTGTGTCCTAATGAAACATCCACGAAGAGGATGAAAGCTTACTCCAGTTGCTGAGTGAGACAACTGTTCACTTTGTGGATGGAAATAACTGAAATTTATGCCTTTCCTCTGGAATTTTAGGGGTACAGCCTAACTTAGCAACAGCACCCAAGGGTATTTTAGTGCACTGTTTTAATTATTATTGCTGCTATTAATATTCTACCATTAGTCAAGTCTGAACTACCGTCTCTGTCAGAGAGGTGTGTTTCATACTACCCTAGAGGCTAGCCCAATGCTAGGTCATTCTGAAGACAAAATACATAAATGCAGACTAACAAAAGTCTGGGAGTGTAGAATAAATAATATACTCATCCCTTGGAGCAAAGAAGAAAATAAACTAATTAAGGAACTATTTGACAACCTGAAGGCATCTCACACAGGTAAAATGCAACTCCAGAGGGCTTTGTTTCTGGAAGCTGAGAAAGAGGGAGCTTTGTGCATAAGCAGTACACAGAGATGAAATCTCCTGTAATTTAAAGCTGCCTAATGCCTCGCTGATAAATCCTGCCACACCACCACCTCTGAAACACTGATTCAGAGTATTTTCCAAGCGTTATTTTCATGTATATGCTAATCTATACACCAGAGGTGGTCAGAATAATGTACAGAGGATTCTTAACTTAAGAAATTGCAGCCCATATAAAGTTTCTTTGCAAAGAGTAACTTTGCCTCAAATACTCATTAATTATAGACTTAGGCTAGTCATCTTTCTAAGACAGAGCATTTACTTGCACACTGAATGAAAAAAAATATACTAGAAACACAGAGTATGCCGTGCGTTTCCCCAGTGACCCTGCCTTTACAATACTTCAGCTAGTTAAAAGCTCCATCACAAGCTTTGTGTGAGAAATGAAATTTCCCAGTTGAGCTTCCCCAGTGCTCGCAAGACTATTCCTCTCAATGCACAGAATCATCAAGAACCACAGAGATCAGGAATCTGATTTTACCGCACATTTTACACCCTGATTTCCTTCTGCTCTACGCAGAGAGTGGGTTTTTCACCACCTTGGAGTTCTGAGGCTAAGTAACCCATACTGCATGACGCCTGCTTCACGAGGGTTATTTAAACGTGCCTGGACAGCCAAGGAATAGACAACAGTGATCAGCCTGGTGCTGGCTTTACAAAGGAGGCATCAAGGCACAGGCCTGGAGCTCCTGCTCCTCAGGGCTTACACCATATTTCAAGAGAAGTCTCCAGGTGGGCACATTCAGCTGCTGCAGGATTTCTTGTGGCCAAAAGGATGCAGGCCAAAATTGCACCATGATTTCTTATTAAGACAGCCATTTGGTTTGGTAGAAATTTAGGGAAAAGAGTGCACAGACTGCATGGGAAGCAACGGTCCCTGGACTTCCTTTGGAGTTGCATCCGGCAAGGTGACCTGGTTTGACCATGGTTTGTTTTTGAGACCACAGCAGAAGGTGTAGAAGCAATAGAGCAGAAGCCAAGAATTTTTCAGAAAGCTGGAGGAACAGAAAATAGAGCTTCATACTTCAACATCATAAAACTATCAAACAACTTAACAGGCAGGTGCTGTTTCAGAGAAACAAAACCTTGGAAAGAACCTAGATCAAGCGAACCAAGACAGGAAGCTTACATTTACTAGCCTGCAACTGTCAGGTACTTCTGGCTCTGGCTAGTTTTAAGAGTCTCTCACTTTTATTAGCACTAAATTCACTCAAAACAGGAGACATGAGCAAAACAAGCAAGAACTGACACTATTAAAATGAAACACTGCATCAACTTGGAGTTCACAATTCAGTTTTATTTCAGACAGAAGAGTAAATTGTCTGACATTTTGGCCTGTTCATGTTTTTATTGCAAAGACACAAACAACAACAACAACTAAAAAACCTTGATGTTCTTTGACCTGAAACCTGACTTTCTTATACTGTGAAACCTATCCAAATAAAATAGGAACCAAAACTAGCTAATGTTGAAAGTTACACTAGGAAGGCATTTGGAGATAATACATATCTCACATTGTCAGCAGAACTAAATTTGCACGCACATTTTAAGAAAGAAAAGGGGAACATCTTCACCTCAAACCGTTAGAAGAACTCCTTCAAAGCCATAAGAAAGCTATCAGGTGTAGTGTAACAGAGATACATGTAAGGAAACATAAAAGGAAAAGAAATACCACCCTGAATTCATTGCCTGACTTGTTCTGTTACTTCTTTTTGTCCTGTAATGTGATATTATGGATTGTAACATAACATGAAAGTTCAGAAATTTACAGGAATACCCTTGTTGCCCTGGAACTGATAGCAGGCAACAATCAGCCACGGGCCCAGGAGAGGGAAATGAAAGAAACTTTAAAATGCCAACACACAGCTGCAGACAGCTGCACGTCATGGCTGGATCTCAGTAGTGCTTCTGCATTACAGATACGTATTTACCTGTGAAAGAATAGCACACGCAATTTGAAGACAGGACTCCACAACTGCTCTTCTTAAGGAGGAAATACTCTTTCTGCTATGAAAATATTGTGGCTCTCTGTTTTCAAGTTCGGAAAATTACTACAGTCTATAAAGCATACTGTTTTTTTAACAAAAGCAATCATGTTTAAGGCACCTGTAAACGTGCAGGTCGCACGAGGCACATTTAGTCTGAAAACTGTGTTACCTCCACGGTTTTGCCTCCACAGCTGCTGGGTGGGGACCTCACCCAGGTTGCCTATGCAGGCAGGTCATTCTTCAACATGTGTTGCTAATACAGAAATTCCCTCTTGTTTCTTTACGCCTTGGAGCATTTCACATTTTGGGTTGGATTCATCCGAAATCCTATTTAAGCGGGCTGTCCTAGGTTCCCGAGGGAGAGACCTCCAGAAGACATTACACACTATACATTGTAAGCAATGCTACCGTGTCTTCTTCGTCTCCATTGACTATAAAGGCAGCCAAGTCAATGACCTTAAATTAGATGTCTAATTTTTAGTCAATGCTATGCAACCCACCTTAGGTAAACTATTCATGTATTCAAGAGTACGTTCTGATGCAGACAAATTGCAGGGAATGGCTTCCAGTCTTACTGCATTTAAACACAACATTGCAATCAGTTATTTTTTATGCTCTCCAGTTAATCAAATTCAGCCTCCACTAAATCTACATTTATTAGTGCTGACAGTCATGCAGAACTTGTCTTCAACAATTAATATACACAAAGACACTGCAAAAATGTAACAAGAGGAAAATTACTGCATTTGAATGTAAGGTGGGTTTTTTCAAAAGGTCGTTCATTTTTATGATTCTTTTTAATTTAGCCTTGCTGGTCCTCCTTTCGTTATCCCATGGGCCAGTGTTAATAATCAAGATCTATGTTATACGCTTTGTGGTATAATTAAAGTCGCTACTTAATTGGAAAGCCTAGCTAGCACTAAACAAAAGGGAATCAATAACATACCTAATGGGAAAAGCCACAGAAAACTTCTATCAAATATGAGAAATAACTGCGAGACTGCCACCATCGGGCACTGCTACTGTAGAGACAGCACAGAGTCCAGCTCATGGGAAGTCTCTGCTTAGAAGCCACGTCCTGCAAAAAACTTTGGTGCTTGCTGTCTTCCCAAAGCCTGTGGGGTCACCAACCCCTACGCACAACAGAGTGGAAGGCAGGGTGTTACTGCAGGGCAACCTGGGCAGCCTCATGGTCCTACCTCATGATCCTACCCTACTGCTGTTGCTCAAGCAAAAGCAGTCTGAGAACCTTCCTGATGATCAGATGGCCTCAAAAAACGGAAAGTTGCTCAATAATTTTTATTATTCTTGGGAAGCATGGTCACAATGTTAGTCTGTTCCTCAGTCAGTCTTCTCATTGGAGCAACTTAACGTTGTATAACTAATTAAATATTCAAAGATCTAATGGTGACCTGGGGTTTTGGAGACAAAGGTTTGAGCCCACATTCCAATTAATATATCATTATTTATGCAAAGCAAGCAGACCTCCAGCAGAGGTTGGGAGAAGACCTACAGCATCTTCGTAAACAGGGTCAAGCGACAGCTACAGGTCTCGGTGACAACTACAGAGGTACAGTACAAACAAAGAGCACTGGGTGTAAAGCCAGGGGCTGTCTGGCGGTACCCGTGATTCACAGGGAGTTTCCTTTCCCAGCCAAAGGAGCAGGTGATTTTTTCCCCTCCTTTGAGGGCTTTACACAGTTCCAGTCTGAGCCCTTCAGAGCCAAATAGGAAACGCTTCCCCAAATGCAGTGATAAGCCTTTGGCATACACAGGGATCACAAGCAAGCACAACTGGCCCAGAGGCAGCAGTATGAGCAAATTTAGGTTGTCAACTGATATCCCAAACGAGCTGAGTCAGAATTGCAACGCTAAACACCGTGCAGTAGCTGGTCAGAGCCCAGCTCTCTGCAGAGGGAGCAGCACAGGGACGTACTCAGCCCACACCAGTTCCTTCTGCTCCGGGCAGCCCTCGGCTCAAACCTGGGCACATCTCTACGAAGCGGTACCAGCAATCGCGCGTACAGAGAACGCGTGCGCAAAGGCGCCCGTGCTATTTGTAGGGGATTCGCAGCCTGAGGAAAACGTCCAGCCTGTGCAACTTGGCAAAGCTGGCTGAGATCTATATAAAGAGCACGTGTACACGCATGCCCCCTTTGCACTGTTCAAAGCCCACATCTGGACACTGATCTGGGATCTAATTAAAACACTTCAGTTAGTTTCATCTCTTACTCCATTTCCCTCCAACAAACAATCACAATCTGTTGCCCAGAGGTAATTCTGTCTGCTCCATTTTCTGTCTCTGTTTCTCCTTCTCTCTGCTTCAACTTACATCATATGTACAATCAGAGTGGCCAAAATGGGTTTTTCAGAATTTTACCATGGTTTTTTAGATTTATTGAGAGTGGTACAAAAAAAAAAAAAAAAGTGGAAAAGTTTCCTATTAAAAAACGAAGCCTAACTGAAATCAAAATACTGTGCCTGTACTGTGATTGTGAAGCAGTCACCTGAAAAAAGGAAATGCTTAATTTTAACTAATGTTTCACGTTACTGTGACCTGACATTAATCTGAAAGTGTTGATAGAAGCTAGTGATAGGCAATTCATTATTTTAAAACTAAATTTTTCATGGGAAACTAAATGTCTCATTGGTCTAAACATTTTGTTTAATACTCATTTCACAGAAGATGTTCGGCCTGACACAAAATATTTTTAGGTGGGTTTTTTTTCAGTTGCCATTTTCTGCTCATCAGAAATTCTGACTCCTGAAAAGCTCTGGATCTGTTCCAGTTCAAATATTCCTTGCAAAGGGGCCCATTACGTTGCATTGTGGTTAACCTGGGAAGAAACCTAAGAGTCTCTTTTAATTTGGAGATTCTGGTGTCATTTTTCTAAGCGGTGCAGAGAACACCCAGTGTCCCCAGAGGGTTTGCAAAGTGGGTCATGAGGCAGAGCAAGCTGCAGAGGTGGAGAAAATCAAATAATACCAGGTCTAGCCCTCTCCAGTCCGCTGATCCAAAAGCTGATGCTCCTTGAAAGCCATCTGCCTTCCCGCCCTGCTCCCGCAGGGACTTCCAACACAGGCAGGCAGAGGAGCTGCCCGCTCCGACAGCCTTGGGCAGGGGCCGTTGTACCAGACCACCGGTCCTCCTCTCACGACAGAGAACTCGCAAACACGTATGTGATTTGGCGTGAGAGAGCTGCCGACTGATGGCTCAGCTATCGCAGTGAGTCCACAGAGCTCCACCGCCAAAAGAAAGGGTCAGAATTAAAGGTGAGCTCCCTGCGTTCTCGAAAGGCTTGCGCTCACCGGCCACTGAAGGACAGAAAGGCTGTTTTCTAGCTACTGGCCTCATACTAGCTACTGTTATTAAACCCTTGAATGAACAAATCAGAGGTCTATTTACCAAGTCTGCCCCCTTGATAGCACTATTTGATCAATTCCAGAATCCTTTTTGATAGGTAATTAAAAAAGCTTTTCCTTAGATATAGAGTGGAGTGAACCATTAATTACACTTCAGAGCCCTAGAGATGCAATTCCTTTGCTACTGTGAAATGTCTATAGCAAGCAACAAAAATGCTCGCCTCTGTAAAAGAACTGAATAAATGAAAGTAATTTCCTCAAGACCTAGATTCCTCTGCTTTTTATGGCTAAAGACTTGAGTTGCCTCAGCATTAATAAGTTTGTTCTTTAGGGCTGAATTTTCTCAATACAAACATCCATGACCATAACACAAAGAAATATCTTCTTTGGCTGATAGAGCCAGCAGACTGAATCCATATATTAGTATTATTGTTATCACTGAACTGCCACAATGCACTCGGCATCAAGTTGCACAAAAAAGATCAGTTAAATTAAAGATCCTCACCAAGCGGCGACAATTTCTTGTAGAAGCCAATTTAGCCCTTATGGAAGCTCTGGGATCATATTAACTTTTCTCAAAAGTATGCATAATGCATCACAGCAAGTGGTTTTAACAAGTGCATGTGTGCGTATGCGTGGACGTGTCCTGCATGTAAAGAAACCCAGAATTTATTTAAGTTGCAAAGTCAAGTGATAGAAAGTTACAAAATGCCAGATTTACAGGTGTTCAACCTGTTTAATTCAACACCTTGCGGTCCAGACTGTGCACCAGAAAGAACAGGGGAATTGATGTTATCCTGAGAGATGATGCTGACGTGTGAAAGCATCTGGCTAGTTGACACTTCCTAATTTTCCAGGATGCCACGCTGTAAAACAAACAGCTTTTGTAAGTTTGGGCGCCTTTCTCCCCCACCTTTGAATGAAATTCCCTAAGGTTTTGACTTTTTCTGCATTCTTCATCTTTGATAAAGTCAAAATCTACTGTCACAGGGGGCTGTAGCACCTCTGTCTTCATGCATGATTGGGAAGGATTGAGTATGATCCTTTGTTACTGGAACACAGACTTATATTTTGTGCTACAGCTGGCAGCAGCGAAGGCTGTTATTCCCCCAAAAGGGCAGATGGATGGCTGCTGCCGTTCCTGAAGCCTACTGTAGCAATACAGCATGTTCCAGCTAAACCTGTTCTCCTTCTCTCGGTACCCCTAACAAATAAAGCCGCTTGAAGACAAATGACTACGCAGGGGTTCAGGTGGCTGACTCCGGGCACTTCTGTTCCAAAGTGTGGGATCTCTGTCAAAATCTCAGCTGTGTTGCTGCAGATGTATTTTTGACTATTCAGTCAAACATTGGCCCTTTGACATTATGGTAAGAAAGGCACGCACACAGCCCAGCACATTTCACAGCGTTCCCATGGGTAGGATTCAAGGCTATTCTTCATCCACGTGTATCGGTAGAGGTAACCGATACAAATACATGTGCTTATGCTTTCCCACGCATATACATAAGGATCATTGGCCAGCACTGGATTTTTCTCCACTAAGTACTCAGGTTCATGTGATCACAACCCTCATTTTGAATATGGAAGAACATAAATGGAAATTAATCCAATAAGATTTCACCATTAAATAACACTTTTCTCAGAGAACCACAGAGCAAGTTCTAGCTTAGCCGTGTGCTTCCAAGGGAAAAATAACCTGTTCCTTACAAGAGAAGCTTCTCTTTCTTCTGTTGCACAGAGGAAAAAGGGTATGTTAGTGAGGGCTAGAAAGTCCTGCTAATACTTTACTGCTGGGAAGAGAGAGCAGGACATTAAACATCCTGAGCTCTCTGCAACACATTTTCCACAGTGGTATAGCCCTTGAAAAACTTCAGCACACCAGGGAGCAAAGGTGGGGCTGCAGCAGGGACATGCAGAGACCTGTGCCACTTTCCTTGTCCCTTCTTCTTGTGGCTTGCCCTTAACTTGAAAAATGTTTTTCAAGCTTGATATGTGCCTGTACGACAGGGGATGAAAATAATTCCATCACAAGCATGATAAATTTCCTTGTAACAAAAATAATCCTGTAACAAAAATAATCCTGCAAAATTCTTTTGGCATTAATGTAGAATTAATATGTACTAAAAAATGTACTCTAGAATTTAGATAGTTAATAACAGTCAGTACTAACCAGACCACTATTTTAGAGTTATTTTCATGTATTTTAACAGACAACAAGATATTGACCACTTTCCACTGAGTACGTGAAGCAAAATCGCAGGTCAGTCCAATACTAGGGTGATTAGCTGAACGTTTCTAAATACTCATCAATCAAGCATAATAAATCCTGAGTATTCTGCTCGACGTTGAACTCAAACACATTTCATTCCCACTACTCGGTCCTTGCATCTTCTCAGGGCACTCAGCTGCACTGTACTCAGCTGCTTCAAGGCAAAGAGTCACCATTAAGACTTATGTAATACCTTGTGGAAAGATCATCAGCCCAACGTTAGAATCAGCTCATTTGATTTAGGTGAAATCCAACAAGAAATGAAAATAGTGTTCAAGGTCACAGTGAATAAACACAAACTGTTGGGGAGGCTTTGCATTGTTTTATAAAGCAAAATTGCAACTTCTCGATATTACATGTCTCCTGAAACTAAACACAGCTTGAAATATCAATTCCTGGTATGTTTTTGAACTGTTTCCCCAGGGTTGTCTGCTTTCTACATAGAGACAGGGCAAGCATTCAAGCTGTGGGAGGTACAATATCAGAGAAGAAAAAGCTGAGACATATTTATTACACCACGTTAGGATCAAACTATAATTTTGTAATTATTGTGTGAATTGTAATCACAACCAAGCTATTTACTGTCATTGCTTCGATTTGGCACACAAACACAACACGCACAAAATCTGCTGTTGTCTCTTGTACTGACTTAGCAATTCCTATCTTAAAGAAAAGGCTTCTGAGTTAAAAGGAATATCTGCACTGGCAGCAGCAGGTAGGAAAGCAGAACACAACGCGAGGATATAGGAAAAGCACCTCGAGAGCAGGACGACCCGCCCAGGCTTGCCGACCTTACTGCAGTGGAAGGACACGGAGGTGACTCCAATTTAGGTGCCTTCATGGTCACGCTGTCTGACTCCACACCTCTTTAGTGTAACGTACTTTTTTAATTTGCTGTGTGCGGATGAAAATACCTCCTGAAAAGCAATTAAACTGCTGAATGCTTACTGTAGTTATCCTAATAGAAGGAACAAAAGGCTTATTCTACCAGAATAAGATACTGGACAACAATAAGGGGAGAGTTCAAAGATAAAATGAAGTAAAAGATAATATTTCTGATTAAATTTCTTTTAAAAGATGACTAAGCCTTGAATATTATAAGTCCCACATTTGCATAGCGAAATCATGTTTACTTTTATAAATTGTGTCTATGCAATTCAGACTTGAGTATAAATTTTCCTGGTTCATATCTTTAATACCTACTGGTGTGTGCAAATATGTAGATCGGAACATTTTAAATGGCAGCCAGAATGGGGAGAAAGCATGGTTTAATACTTTGGGAATGTGAACCCAGATAAGTGGTTTTATTCATAGGCTGGCCGTGGACTTTGCACATGGCCTTGGACATTAATTCTACCTTACTTCTCAATTTAAAAATGAAAAGTCTTCCCTTTCTAAAAATGAAAAGTTCTGGGAACGACATGAATATAAATCACAAGCAGACTGAGAAGGGCTCAGCGATGAGAGCTATTATCAAGAGAAAGGGAGATGAGACCATTGGGCAAGTCAGCGTACAAAGTCGGACAAAACAAGAGTTGTTTTCCTACAGCCTGTTTCAAAGATCTGGAGGTTTAGTTCTCTCCAATATATAATTAGAGCAGAGTGTCTAAACCAGACAGAAAGTCAAGCTCAGCTTTGCCTTATGGCTATGATGCACAACTATTACCTGTTAGGTAAGCAGATGTGATCCTACGTGGTGGATACGAAGAGGTTGATGGGGTAGGGAGTGAAAAGTGCCTCTCAGCATTAGAGCGAGAGCTCCCAAGAGAGCCTGTGTATGAAGAGCTGTGCATTTGAAGGGGTCAGAGACAAAAAATGATGCTCACGAGGACCTTTGATACAAGTGGATAAAACTCTTCATATAATAAGAGCTTCTACCTTCTCCAAACGTTCACTCATTTTTCATAGCAAATTCAGTCTGAAGGGTTTTCCTGTGACTCGTAAGTATCTAGAGACAAGTGTTTTAATTCCAGCATCTAGACCCAACTAGAACCACCTCAAAAGTGTCAAAACACCACAAGGAAGACAGTTCTCCCAGTAACTCAGACAGTTAATCACGCAGCATGGCCTTAGGAGATTCCCAAAATGAGCGCGTCAAGAAGCTTATCTGAATGACTCATCAAAGCTTCCAAGTAAAACAGTGGAAGAGTATAATCTGAAGTGAAACATCACTGCATTGCAAATGCTCTCGTTTGTCTGACAGCTGCTGAGCTAGATTCAAGCTCTGCAGCCTTTGCTTTTGTATTTCCTGGTAGAGCATTCTCATTTATTATCCACCTGACCGCAGCAGCTAATAACAGGCCAGGTCAAACCTCACTGATTTTCATCTGAAAAACTTCACACTGATTTTAAGGGTCTTTGGGCCAGATCTGATGCACAACTCAAATATTTGCATAACGACAGACTACTTTTTCCCCAGAATAATTCCATGACGGATTTTTATGGTACATCGAGAGAGATGGAGAGATGAGACCAGTGGACAAGTCAGTATACTTGCATCAAACGTGGTATCAAAGCAGTGGATTTTTTTTCTCTTTGCCAATTCTTTTATATAGGCTTTCTTGTGTATAGCAAGTGTCTGAGAAGACAAATGCTGAGTCAATACTTCTGAGATTACATTAATATGTAACACAGCTAATGAAATTTGTAGTTAAGCTGAAGTTTTGTTTTGCTGGATTTTGGTTTTGGCAGCTTGAACTGCCTAAAATCCTAATTCAATTGCAATCTACTCACAGAGCACAGCTGTTTTGCTTGGCTAAACTTTTCTCGTCACTTAATAAGATACTTTTTTTATTTAACTTTCAGTTCTGCCTAGGAGCCCCAGTGGGTCTTTTAAAACAGAAGATTATTATTAGAAATTAATTAAGTATTCTTTTCAATTCTGTCTCCTGAGAGTAACGAGGCATTGCTGCTGATCTCCTCTGCATTAAGACATTACTGATTGTCATTCGTAGGATGACAGTGCGGATGTCTCATCTGGAAGATACACAACTCCATAAATATGAAAGATTTGAAAGACATTTAATACAAAATATAATAAATCAGTACAAATATTAAACATATAATTGCGATATCAAACATAGCACAGGCATGTGAAGATTGTAGCACTAGAATAAAAATAAACACACATTCTAAAGACAAAAAAAATCTTATTGCAATTATAGGACCCCAATGGATTACACTTAGTCAATGTTTCAGCACATTGTAAACCCCGACTAAACAATTCTAAGAACGTCAAATGCAATTAAAGAAAAGGCAGTTGATGTGATGGGGTTTTTTTTAAGCGACCAGTGTCTACAAAGTATTTGTTGTCACTGCCCCACCTTCCACTGCACATGACTACAAGGAGCACAGGCTAAGGCTCCCACCTCTGGCCGTGGGCTGAGCTGGCACTACCTGGCTTTTTCTAAGTGAAGCAAACCCAGTAAGCACCAATACCCTGATGTAGTTTTTGATCCGAGGCCTTGAATGTGCATATTAACGCATTACTCACAGAATTAGCTATGCATTTAACACGGCACTTCATGCTTGAGATGGCAGTCGGTCTTCTTAATTTTCACTAAACTCAGGGGTATATGTATGACTAACTGCTGTCATACTCTAACCACGAAGGGATGTGAAGAGAAGAATGCCACCATGGGTCAACAGAACAACAATCAATCACTTACTCTTAATAATAATGTGAAATTCAACTTACTTTTTTGGTCTGTAGTCAGGGATGGACCTGTCCAGTGATATCCTGTCACTGAGTTGGGCATTGTAACCATATTCTTCATACTTAGTCTCTGATTCATGGCTATCATCTCTCAGGGTAGCAGCCATTCCCCCCTGGCCCAAGCCTCCTGGACCTTCAACTAATCCCATGGGCTTTGCCAGACCTAAATGAAAAAGAGAAAAAAAATCAAATTATTAATATAAAGGAAATGGATCTAACCCCTCCTGTGACCACAGAACGTTTTTAGATAAACAAGATCCGAACTCCCATGGAACTCAGCTCTGAAACCCTCATGGCTCTGTGGAAATTATCCTCCGCTTTTCAAACCAGAGTCCATATCAACACATCTTGTAGTATCAGTGCATAATTATTCATGAGCAAACCATAATCAATTAGCAGCTTTCACATTTTCTCCTTCTTCCTGTATAAATCCCTGGAAACAGGAATCTTGTTTCCAAACATTCCAAAATGCCAAATTACCCTAAAGATAATTAAAATAAATTTTCCTCATAAGAACTGGAGGCCAGGCCCTTTTCCAGTATAGCCCATTATAGCTCCATTCATTTTAAGGGAGATATGTTGAATTTCTACCACATGTAGGTCTACCAGTTTAACTCCATATTAATGTCAGTTCTGGAACAAGTGTTGGAGCTGGGGCACCTGCTCTGTGCCTCTAAGACCACCTGCAGCTCTTGAATGGTTCAGGTTGGTTCCCATGCTGGGAATACAGCTACGCAACGTCACCAGCTGCTGCTGGGCGGGAAACAGAGGGTAAATCTAATTTCACTATGGGAGTCAATAGATGGGTCATTTGGACTCAACTGCACACCTTGCCCAGCCTGTTCCCACAAAGATGTGCTAAAACTGTTAGGGAGCTGACACCACCTCTCACCGGGGAATTACTCCAGATTTCCTCTGTCCTTCAGATCTCTGATGAACGAAATATGTATATTATGTAAGATACTCAGCTCTATACAGCTTATGGGATCAGAACGTTTGGACATTTTGATTAGCCCCACGTGGTTAGTGCTGAGATATTAGCCAGTCAACAATGCATTTATAGGTTTCATTCACTGGTATATTAGTGGTCAACTCAAAAATACATGTAAACCAAAACTAAACCGACATAAAATTGCCCATATGATCCCATCGCCAAGAACCTCTTCCATGGCAACAAGCATTTAACGTGGTGCTGAATTCTCATAAATAAGCTCCTCAAATATCCAGTGTTTAACATCAAAGCTTCCCTTTCCAAAAGGCTCACTATCAACAAGTCATTATAAGCGAAAAAGTTACTTATAATAGTCTTGGGGATACCATACAGGAATGTACAAATATCCTCCAAATCATTTGCAACGCGGAGCAAAACAATTAGAGTTTGACCTGCTCAACATTTTTCAAATTAAGAATTTTTCAAGAGGAAAATGTCATTATTTCAACTAAACAATTAAAGAGAAAGACAGAAAGAAACTGTCAACATTTGCTAGCAACAGACATGCAAGGCAGTACAAAGGTGGGACTGGCTTCTCCAAGTCACAATAAGGTATGGGACAGTTTAGTCTCTCATGAAGGAATTTCTCTTGCACCTCATTGCTAACACTGTCCTCACTTGTTATCGCTCCATCACCAGCTCTGCTTAATTACAGGACAGAACAGAGAGACAGCGGTTCAGTAGTGGTCTGAAAGAGTAAAGTTAACATTTTCTACAGTAGGCGCTTATGAGAAAATCCTGCGCTAAGCTTAAGTGCAACACTACAAATAGTCTGTCTGAACATAAAAGGACTGAGTACCTGCAGTACTTGGGAATTTTGGAAGTGAATTTCAGACGCTGCCTACAAAAATACGTACCTCATACTGCAGTCAGTGATCCCAAGTCAGGACAGACCTTGCTTGTGTTTGTATCTTTGATGTCATCTTCATGTTCCTCATCATCATGCACTGAAATGCTCAAGTGTCTCAGAGTGAATCATGAGTCTGAGCAGGAGGAGGGAGGGCAGAAGAAGAAGAAAAAAAGGATGCCCTACAGAAAAACATTCTTGGCATGTTTAATGACTACTCTTCCTCCCAGGCCAGCTATGCTGTCTTCCTCTCCCAAACACATTTTCCTCTAGTAAGGTATGGGAACTAACCCAGAAGACAAATAGGAAAGTGCTCTTGTCCTGTCTCAAAATGTACAAGGAGAATGCAAGAAATCAGTTCAGCTGGACTGAGCTGAGCCCCAGCAGGATGGCAGAGTGGCTATTCCTTACCTTTCTGCTGAAAAAAAAAAAAAAAAAATTACAAGGAGTTACCAGCACAAGCCACTAAATCCTAGAGAATTTGGACCTAATGCAACAACTGCAAAAAAGCTAAAGGTTTCCAAAGATTATTATAATTATTTCAAGTACTTATATAGTTCTCGTTCATGTCTCATATTATTCTTGAATTCATGAAACTGTCTTCAGGTATGTGCAGAAACATTCAGAAAGTTTTTGCATGCTTGTCTCAGCCATGTTCCTCCTCTGTGCAGAAGTCGAGGGGGTAAGAGTCTTTCTTGGGATCTTAGGCTGGCCATGTGAATCTCTGCCCAGCTGCATTTTCAGCCAAAATTTCCTACTGACTTACACTGGTTTCACTCGGTTATTGAAGCAATTCACTCGGAGACAAATCCAAATCATAGCACTGTGTTGAATTGCTGCTTACCAAGAGACACAACTGAGCATGCTGAGTCTGGACAGGACTTATGACACTGGTTGCCATTCTCTAGTGCAGTCCTCACTGGTTCTATCTTAATTACTACAAATATTATGATGCCTACAGTTTGCTATTAATGTACAAACACACCAAGAGTTCCTACTCTGAATGACTAACATTAGTCCAACGTGACCTCTTCAAAAACAGTATTCTTGTCCCTAAAAACTGAACAAATTTACTTCATACGTCACAAACCACTCTTCTTTATTCCTCACATTTCTTTGTAGAACTGTACCTTATGAATCTTTCTTCCACTAAAACTGGTTCAAAAATGTCTGAGAACCTTCCATGCTTGCTTGCAGCAATCATCATAAAGCAACTGGGTTAGCGTCAGTGGTCACCCTGCAGCTGGTATTATACTTCTGCATTCTGCAGGGACAGGGAGAAACTAGCAGAAGGGAGGCTCACAATCAGGAACTGAGACAATAATTTCTCCAACTGGGTCATGCAAAGGAGGAAGCTATAAGCAGAAAATGTGATAACCTGATATTTGGGGTATTTGGGAAGGACTATTGGAATTTTCTAATGAAACAATTTTCTGTAAGAAAAGTAGAGAATGAGACAGACAGTTTCTGTTGAAACATGACTAAAACTCTTCAAGAGTTGTGCTGCCAGTTAGTGATTTCAAACAGTAGAAATTCTTTTACCTTACTAAGTGAAGCACTTCAATACACATTAAATATTTCTGAAAATATTTTAGGGAGCTTCATTTTGAAGGAAATTATAATATTTGTCCCTTTTGTTCCAATTTAGGATGAGAGGCTGTTTGGCACTTTGACTAGCTTTAGTATTTAATATTACTTCCTTTGGAAAAATTAGAACAGAAGGGCCTAACGTTGCCATCCCTGGCCTGACAACTAGTCCTTGCTCACGTAATTACAGAAATTACATGTCTGGGACTCTAAATCTCTCCCCTCCCAAAAGGAAAACCACAGCAGCCTAATCTTCCTGCATGATACAGTCTTAGACTTACAAGACACTAATAGCAAGCAGTGATGCTGCATGCCTCTGCTTTACTTGCCCAATATACGGCATCTTAAAGAGGGGCCTCAGTTTCAGAGAAAAGTCAGCAGTTCCCTCACAAAAAAAGAAAAAAAAAAAAAAAAAGGCAGAAGCAGGTCTTATTAAAAGTCAAATTAAGCACTTCAGAAGTTAAAGAATCCAGAAAACTAGACACTTCATAAAGCCTATGTCCTTGAAAGACTGCAATGTGGAAATTTATTTGCTGATCATTTGGAATCATCTGGGCTGGGTTCTGATGTTACATCAAAGCAAATTGAAGACGACTTCATTAAAGTTAACTGACCTGCTTTGATGAAAGGCACTCCGAGATGTGGCGTGCTCATTTGACTTTAAGCAACAATTTAATTCCAGTAGTTGAAAACTTTATTCTTTATACTATATGCTCTTGCAGCTTACAGAGCAAAACACTTGCATCTTTATGGCACAAGTAACAGGGGAATGAAACTTTCAACCCACAGGAAGCATCAAGCACTTTGCTTGCAATTTTTCTTATGAGAGAATTAGCTAGATAGCCTTCCAAACCACGCATAATGCAATTATTTCATATACCTTTTTCCTAAATCTGATATTCTAGCTCTTCATGCTGATAATCTGATCTTGTTCTAGGAAAGAGTCATCATATGTCTGACTTTCTCTCAGAACATATTGCTGTGAGGTTTTTTTCCCCATTCATTACCCAAATTGTAGTCTAGTCTGACTGACAGTTACTATAGCAATGCAGTAACATTGACCAATGTACAGCAGCAATTAAATAAATGATATCACATTGCTTCATTGTGCAAGAAAAGCACTAAAGTGTCCCTAGAAATTCTTAGGAACAATGAATATAGTATATTTTATATATATATGTTTGTGTGTGGTTTAAATTCAGCAATTACAGGCAATGTTCTTCAATGCTCAGTTCGTTAGCTAGACACACTGTAACTATGTCTCACATAAGATAACATTTGCACAGCATTTTTCATCTCAAAGGATTACCTGTTGCTTCAGCAAATGTCTCCTCAACAGAGTGCTTTGCCCCATGACTACCTAAGTCAAGATCATAACTCGCTAACCCCCAAATCCACGGTTACCTGCACTGGTCAGCCTTTCGTGAAAAAACGGAAAAGGGGTGCCAGGTCAGCAGCATCTTCTCAAAAAAAGGTTGGTCTTAAGAGAGAGCCTTGGGAGGCAGGAGATGGGAGACAGCGTCCTCAGGTTTGGCCGAGGCAGAGGCTGCTGGTGAAGAAGACACACCTTCGGCACATCCTCTGGGCCCTCACCCAAGGGGTGCCCCACAGTCTGGGACCACCGAGAAGAATCATCTCCTCAGAGACCTTCCAGCATGCCGAACATGGGAACAACACCTGGGCGGGCATGGAGGAGCAGAATACTCTACAGCAGTGCTCCCACAGGGTGCGTAGGTGGGCTGCCAACGACAGGGAGTCAGCAAAGAACACGTTATTTGCGTCTTATGTCTCGGGTGTTTTCTGCTCAGCGAAAACCCAGGGACAGCCCATAGGAGAATTCATTCCTGTGGGTCTCGCCTACTGGAACAACAGGGAAAGGGCTACCTCTCTGGAAATACTGCTGCTCGGCAGAGAGACAATTGCTATTGATTTTGTATGCTGGGTGTTCAGGTCCTACAGTGATGGGGAGCAGTATAAACCTAAAAAAGACACATGGAGAAGTGCTTCTGGTTCAACTTCCAGCATATATCTGGGTTTTAGGCAAGGCAGATCAGATGAGAGAGCTTTTCTGTTTTCTTCTTTTAAAGCTTGCTGCAGACTTCCAGGTCCTCATCGTATACTTGAGTAGCCTCCCTATGGCTCTAACTAGCACCATTTCACCCTTTTTTCCATGGCTTATGAAGCCGTCCTGGGCAGGATACAGCACCACCGCTCGTAGCGTAACCCTGCGGCTCGTGTCAGAGCAAAGGATTGAAATCATGCTGCCCGCTCTGAAATGGTGACGGGCAGAGAGGGGAGAGAGGGAACAACACTGGCAATGCCCAGTGAGCTGCTATTTTTAAAGCTGCCTTTTCTTTAAATTTTTAGACCAAAAAGATCTACAGCCCATACGCTGGGATCAGTCATACCCAGTTCAACACTGCAGATGACAATGAGGTCACAAATAATTAGTGTCTGTCACTCATTTCAAATTTATTGCTCTCACTGCAGAGATTTCTGTGTAAGAAAGAAATTGCTGGGAGAATGGAGAGCAGAATGAACCAGTCTTAGTTTCTTAACCAGATTAATTACTCCGCAGGATGCATAATTTTCTAGGAAGAGACCTTCTATTTTTCACTATAAACCCTGTCACAATGGGAAAATTACTGAAGAGGAACACGTGAGGAACTATGGCAAAAGCAAGATCAAACTACATCTGTGATTATTTTAGTGTCCTTTTTTTGTTTTTTCATTTGCAACACAATTACAGGCAGCTGTATATCAGGTTCAGCCAAGGTTCTTAGACATCATTAACCTTTTACCAATTCAAAATAAAAATAAGCGATTGCGAATAATTATACACCCGCATTCACAATAGCACAGGTCTGTTCTTAGCCTTTTCCTGGCTGTCCTGCCACTTCTGGCAAGGCCACCTCCCCTCCAGCAGCTGTGGTTCTGCTCCCACACCTCACCCCTCTTTCATCAGAAGTCTGCCCAGGTGGTACCAGGGATGTTGGGCACAATCACAAGGCCAGCTCCATCACCAGTGCCACCAGATTTGGTAAGCACTGACAAAACTGCTGCAAAATCTCTGAAACGCCCTTGCTGACCTGCCTCAGTCTTAGGTGGAGAAGGGCTCCAAAGCCAAACTTCTGAGCTTTATCTAGACTTAGATCATATGCACTCTTGAATAACTACACAAAAGTATTCTGGTTCCTAGCACCTTAAAAGGAGGGAATAAAACATTTCCTTCTTAAAAAACTGGCATAGTCACCCAGCAGTTTTACCTGTGACCCCTGAAACACTTCTCTCTCTTTTAAACAGGAAACATAAAACTCATCAGCAAAACAGTTGTTTCCTTCCTTTTTCAATTCTGATTTCTCAGTTGAAAACATCCCTGCATACCTTGTAAGGCAATAAAAATCTTTAGATCCTAGTTTAACCACGGAAAAAAAAAAAAAAAGGATTCAGGGGCAATAGCAACTCTACATAGATTGACAAAGCTGACTTTTAGCATTTCCAGTTATATCTTTTAAAAGAAAAGAAAAAGGTTCATAGACTCTAGAATAGGTTCAGTAACATAGCTAAAACGAGACTCAGCTTACAACATTTTTTTTAAGCTACTCCTATACTAAACCACCCTTTTGGAAGCAGGTATTAAATTAGTTCCATCTAATGAATCAGCCCTAACGCTTCCATCTTGAGTTACTGTATTACGCTAATTTTGTAATCTTGTTCTGTCGCAACTAGAAACTTCAGGTGAAGGTTACAGCCTCACTGACTGGCATATCTGTAGGCATCGAGGAAAAAATTGGTCTTCCTCCTTCAGGAGTTACCAGCGCATGTTAGAGCGAAGCAGATGCACAAGAAAAGCAGCTGGTTGGAGGAGGAGGAGGAAGAAAGAGCAACATGAGCGAGCTGTTCAACACTAAGCAAAAGGTCTCAGCTCACCAGTTGTCTTGCTGTTTATAGCTCCATTTTAGTGATCTCTAAAAATAACTAAGAGGAACAAGTTTTCTAAAATAACATGTTTACATCAGAGAGCGCCTCAATCGCGTGAACAGTGCCTTCCCTCCCATACGCACCTAGCACAGCCCCGGGACGCTCTGGTCGGCTGCTCAG
Source organism: Mycteria americana (assembly GCF_035582795.1). Taxonomy (NCBI): domain Eukaryota; kingdom Metazoa; phylum Chordata; class Aves; order Ciconiiformes; family Ciconiidae; genus Mycteria; species Mycteria americana. Next base: position 15,564,022 of record NC_134377.1, read on the forward strand.
TTCAGTACGTTGCCCAGACCGGGTGCCAGAGCAGACCTCCTGGGGAGGCTAAGCAAGTCCCTATGGGGCACAGGTGCTACAGCCGGGAGAAAAGGAGCCACGAGCTTTGTCTCAATTCCAAATTGAGCTGATGAGTCCCACCAGGCAGATGGTTTGACAAAGAAGGGAACGTATACAGAAGCTACAAAATGGCAGCAGTAACTACTTTTACAAAACGTTTCAAAATCTCTGGATAAAAAGCACCCAAGTTATTTACTACATTCCAAAAGAAGCAGATTTGGGGCTTGAGATTCATTATCAGAAAAAGATCTCTCTTTCAGAAATAAACAAATCCCTTCTCCCTTGGGTACTTTAGCTGTTGCGGTGCTCCAGGATAGTGTTTTTGCACGAGCTTGTCCACACGTCCTTTCATTGGGCTACTGAATACAAAGCAGCCCCCCCTGTGCAGGAAGTTACAGTACTTGGAGCTCTTTTGCAGCCATCACTGATGTATCCCAGTGCCTCCCAAACACCAGTGAGGTTGGACTCCCAATGCCCCTTGAGGTTGGAAGGAGTCATCCTACCCACCTTTGGGCAGAAATGATCTGCTGAAAGATTAAGGAACTCCCCAGGTTTGCACAAGATGTGGTGGTGGAGCCAGAAATCAAAAGCAGTGACTGCCTGAATTCTTGTCCTGTTGTGATTAATTTGGAATTAAAAAGCAGCCTCCCTCAGTTTCTAACACAGGCCTACCCTGGCAAAAGCTGAAGCACCTTCTGTCCAGCGACGTCAGCAGGAGCTAACAGCGTGGGGTGGTATCATATGGTATCACACGTAGAATGGTATTTCTCTCTTGTCCATCCCATGATACCACCCTGACTCTGCCAAAACGCTGAGGAAGTTTCACAGCCCGTGCTTTCTTTTTCCTCTCTCTCCCATGCTGTATGCTTCATTTTTGCCAAAGGATCCCGTGCAAAAATTTGCCAAAACCAAGTATCTGCCTCTCTCATTGCCTCCCATAAATACTGCACAAACTGTGGTTAATGAAAAAATGACCATAGCTAAAGAGTGGCTCTCTGTGATTATTGCCTTGCAGAATATAAAAAAATTGTTTTGTCCCACAGGCATAAATTTGCTGAATGCATTAGCAGCTCAGTGCACCAAAGTTAAAGGTGGAAAACTAAAAGCATTTTGCAGTTGCAAGCACAAGGATCAACAATATCCAGAAAAAAAATCTTATTTGAAAATATTTCACTATTTGACATTATTTCAGTCAACTTTGCAAACAGTAGTATGCAGCATGAGGAGTCAGTAGTGTCTGGTTCATGATTCAATCTAAATGTTAAACAGAGCCCGGCCCTTAATTTCTGCATATCCCTACTCCGTTTCTCCTGCCACCGCCCTGCAGTAAGCCTACATAATGTCTAAGATTTGCTGCCCGGGGAACTGATCTGAATTTTGTCCATATCAAAGGTGCTTACTTTCTGAGCTAGAAGGAATGCTGTATGTGGATGAGATTTAGTTTTACGTACAGAAACATTCACCAAATCGCACTCTATGGGGACACAGGCTCCAACTCTCCGCAAAGAGGAGAGCAACAAACAAAACCCCATGCAATTTAAATGACTCCAGCACTTCCATTTATCTGAAATCCAAAATACAGTCCTATTTTTATAGTTGTAATCAAGTTTGCTGCATCCTTGCTTGAAAGATTTATGACCCCTCATATCCAGTATCAGCCCCAAGTATCCCTGAAGATATACCAGGGAGGAGACAAACAGTATCCTATGGCTGATGGTTTGAAAAGGAAAAAAGTACAGTAACTTGTAAAGCTGAAGCACTTGATGTGCAACGTTTTGGCTCTAGAAACTAGGTGGTGCAGCATTTTTTTACCTTGACCTCATCTCCAGACCCTTCTCTCTGTTCAAGTGGGAGCCTGAGATCGTGTTTCTCAACCTTCATCCACAGATGATTGACAATCCTCTAAGATATTTATCTGCGAGAAGACTGCTGAACAGCGGTGAAGCGATGAAGTGATTTGGCAGCTCTGCTTGTAGGAGGGCTGTTCCTCTTCTGCCCACAGAAGCTAGTCAGGCAGAGAGAGTGCAGAATCAGGAGCCTTGGAAATGATGTAGATTAGGACAAATTATCTGGCAAGAGGACTGATATCCAACCCCTTATGTGCTTTGCCCCGCGTTTCATCTTCTTTTTTAAAATGGGGACATTTCCCGGTTGCAGAGAGCACTCTGAGGCACAGCCTATGAATATCTGTCAAGTGCTCAAAGGACATTAGAAGGAAAATGGCATAAAAATGCCCAGGGCTGTTATCAGCATCTGGGCTGGAAGCTGCCCCTTGTTCCATCCTACACGCTCTGCCCCTACCGTATTGATGCATTAATCCTTAAACCCTTTATAGGAAGCCCTATCAGGACAGGATTTGGCCAGAACAGCTTTTTTTCTTAGTGTTTTCATGACACTTAGTCTAGATTCAGGACACCATTGTAGCAGATGCTACACGAGCCCAGAAAGACAGTTTCTACCCCAAAGAGCTCGCTATCGATGTTGAAGACAAGAAACAGATGCAAAAAGATAATCAGGGAAGAAGACAACAAGACACCATGGATCAGTAAGAGAGGCAGAGGTTGCAGGGCAACAGCGGCCTGTGGATTTCATCCTTGTCACAACAGCAAGAAAACATGTTGTTTCATTGCCCACTGGAGGATCTTCTTTTCTACCCCATTGAACAGATTCTATCAAAATGTGCTCCCCATACACAGATGGCTGCTTGGGGCTGAAAAGGAGATGATTCCTATGGGAGAGTAACCTAGGGACAGGTTTATAGTCTTCAACAAAATAACATGATCGAGATGTTTCTCAAATGATTCCTTCTGTAAAAAAGCTTGTAATAAAAGCTCCCTACTCACTCAGGTTATTTTGAGATGATGAAGGATGACAGTTCTGAGACATGTAAGACAGATTTCCCACTGAGAAGGCTCAGCACAACTCCTCCTGTGCCTACAGAGGGAAGGAGCCCACATGGAGATCTTTGGTAAAGCTGGTTCATGCCAAATGCAAGATTCCTAGTGCATGACCTAAGACTTTGAGGAAGAAGAGAGGAATATCTGAGGAAATGCAAAGAAAAATGCGTAATGGAGGGCCAGGTGTAGGAGACAAACATAGCAGGAAAAACTGTGTTAATCGTCTTGACACAATGTGGAGAACGACCAAGTCCATCAATACATACAATAGGCCTGTTGGGGGACAAAAGGAACATATGTCCTTGCGGAGCCATTTTCGCTCCCTGCCCCAGTATTCAAAGGTGTTTCACACATGCCGCTGCTGGCTTCATCAGCCCTCTCACAGGCCTAATTTTTTGTTCATTGGCTTAGCAGAAACAGTAGCATTGCATAGGCTACTCCCTCTCTAGACACAAAATTCATTAGTGCTTTTTAATTGGAAGAAATACTGTGGTTTTATGTACAGATATCTAATATCAAAAGTAATTGCTTTTATAGAATACTCATTTGGAGCTGGTTTCCCCTTGAGATGAGAAAATGTATTCTAATTACAACAGATAATTCAGGAGGAGATAAACAGATTGATGACTGGAAGGACCAAGAAATAGGAGCAACACAGACCACTGGAGATGAAGATAAAACCCCATTTGCGAGGTAGAACACTGATCCCAAGCCTGTAGATAATAAGAGAGATACCAGAGTTTTGTCAGAGCCTTGATATAAGCAAAATCAATTTCCTAAAGAGCAGGGATCCTTAAACAAGGGAGATCTAGGTGATAAATTTTTAAACCTAAATTTTGAGTAACAAAAAAAAGAGCCTACCCCATATGCACAATCCTAAATTATATGTGTGCGATTCTGATTTGTTTTTAATTTTAATGATCAAAAAGATCATTCACAGAGAAAGATCAGTTTGTTTTCTTTAAATAAGTAACAAATGCCAAGATTCTTCTAGAAGTTTTAAAATCCCAGCTGACTTGTGGCTTGTGCTGGTGAAACATATAAAATGGATTTTTCTCTTCAGGGCTTTGGAGGAAAGCCAGAAAACTCCTCCTCTGGTGGTGGCATAAATCTGGAGTTGGGAGAGGGGGAGCTGAAACGTTGGTGTAACTGCCCGGCAGCCCGCTGGTATTAAAAGGAGACAAAATGTGAGTGTCATCAGTTCGGTATCTGGCCTCTGGCAGTAGCCAGTACCTGAGGCTTCAGAGGAAACGAAACACAAATCATAAAGCACTTGGCCAATTAAACCCTGCACAGTCCCTGGAAGCAGAGTTCCCTTCTCAACCCTACAGGCAGGTAACTAAAGCCCTGAAGCATAACATTAGATTACCCGCATTATCTTAACTCAGACAGGTAGAAATAGGGCTTAAAACTACCCACTGTCCTTTAAAAGCCCAGCCACTAATACTGGATTCAGCGGCCTCCGGCAGCAATGAATTCTCTGGTGTTGTCACGGTCAGAATGGCACTGACTCACATGAAATGGATCATCTGCATCAATATATTAGACTTTCTTTAATTTTTCCAGGGAAACAGAGATGAGAACTCCTGGGGAAAAGTGATCATTAAAATGATAGAAGAGCCATTCTAGAGAAAGGGAAAGGGAGTTCTTCTTGAAAAGCTCCAAGGTGCAAGAGCTAAAACTTTGGGGCTGTTTAATCAGATGCAGGAACGAGCTGCTCCGAGCCAAGTTAAAGGGCTTTCATTTCATAAATGAGGAAAAGAGCTTTTGAAAAACAAGGAGTTTGCTCGTGTGAATCAGAGGTAGGGAAGGGAAGCAGCAGACCATTGCAGGAAGGGAGATCGGACCCAAGGTCTGACAGGACGGACCCCACAGCTGAAAAGATGCTGTTGGATACAATGACATTTTCTTGCACCTACAGAGCTGACTGCATGTCGCTACCCATTAAAAATACCCCTTTGATTTCTGACGCAATTCTGGATGAGAAATCCCTGACTGGCCTATTCTCAGACCAGCTCAACTACAGCAGTAAATCCCACAGGGTTAGGTTCCATAAGGAAGAAATTATCTTTAAATATGAGGAATCTAAAAAAAGCATATCGATCTAACTTCAGGTCCTATGCAGGCTGGTACCACTCTAGACTCTATTGTGCTGATATTAAAGTCTAAAGTAACCAGAGGTTGTACCGCATCTGGCATTGTCCAGCCTGCCAAATCACTTCCCTTCAGCCCAGGTTTCAGTCAGGCACCCTTGGGACTCCGCTCTGTCTCAGAGGGCTTGTGCCCAAGACTAAGCAAGACTCTTCTCTCCCTGCTCAAGGGCGTTTGGTGAGCTCTCGACGAGGGCCAGACAAGCCCATCTCCTGCAGCATCGTTTTGCAATCACGGTCCACATTATTTGCAGACATTCATATGCCTCCCTGCTCATTTACCTAAACAGTCTGCTATTAAATTAAACTAACATAATCACACAGGCAGCTTTCCCAGTAACAAAGTCGCATACAACACTTGCCATTTGTATGACTGAAAAGCTCCCGGTTGTTCAGCCCATTTTACACAGCAGAGGATGACAGCATTAAACCCAGCCGCAGTAGCTGCTGGAACTCAAAATCACATCATGCTTGCAAGTAGGATCTCGATGTTCCACAGCTGTGAAATTACTCACCACGTCCACGTCTGGCACTGCAACTCCAACAAAGAGACAACACAACACCTACAGACCTGCTGGCTACGTCCACTCTTCTCCCTTCCATGCTCCGAGGGTCGCTGGCCAGGGTCGTCGCTGGCCATGAGAGCATCAAATGATCTGAAAAGGTCCCCAGTTCTGTCAGAGCAGTGCTGGTTCTCTATCTGCTGCCTCTCAATCTTATCACCAGGCAGTTCTCCTTGGGAACAGATGGTAGAAGAGATCAGCTGCCACTGAGGACATGAGATTTCTAATACTCCCATCAGATCTCTTCAAGGGCCCACACTTGAAAATCAGTTAATTTGGATATCGGTTTTGACAGGAGCCAGAGAGCGCCTTGATTCCTCCGTTTTCCTTTCAGTGTGATATTGCCTTCCAGGCTCTTTAAAGGTGACATACTTTTCTTTTGCATCATTACACAGCAATATTGATGGCTGGCTTCAAAACATACTCATTTTCCTGACAGACTGCCTATTTTACATCTGTAGATATGTGTATTTTTCTTGAACTGTGTTTGTGTGCTGCTTTCTCAGGCACATCTTTAACACCTCTCAGGGAGTTTGGCTTGGAAATTTGGTTTGAGATAGAACTTGCATCTCCGCTTTTCCTCCTCTTTCCTCCCTTCACTTCATTTTCATATCTCATGTCAGCATACACTACAGCTGTGCCTTGCTTGTCAATGCCAGGCTGCAGTGCCTCCTTCCATCGACCTCTGAATACGCACGTGATTTCATTTTCTACCAGCAGGACAAGTCAGTTCAAAACCAAATACAGGACACATTTGAAACAGCAAAAATACAGCCCGGAATCCAGCATCTGAACCAAAATCCTTACAAATCAACAATTTCTGGCACCTCTGAAGCTAAAGTGGTTGAAGAAAGTTACTATGCAGAGTTCTAATTGGTGAGATAAATTGGCAACCACATTTATAGCAGATCTATTCGAGGATGCACCACAACGAAAGGTCTCATTCTCTCCTGCTCACAGAGGAGGACTGGGAGGAGAAGTTGTCTACAGTGCTGAGAATTAGACTTGGTTTTGAAGTGCCTTGCTATTGTTTAAGGAAATGTTGAGCCTAGATTTGGTTTTGGCTCCAGAGAGAAAAGTGTTCCCTTTTGAAATTCATAAAAGAAAGCCTATTTAGAAATGAAAGACACAATGTTGCATGGATAGCTTATAACATACAATTAATCAGGGATTTATCAGGGAAAAATAAAAAGAATTAGGTACTATGTTCTCTGGAGGAAGTAAATCAAAGGATGAGATAGTTTTGCAGACGAAAGGAGAAATGAGGATAAATAGCAATTGTTAGTAAATTTGAGAAAATAAAGATGTAATGTTAGGGAAAAAATATTGGCACAATGTTCTATTTAAAAGCGGTAATAAAAACATTGCTTACTTTGATTTCTGGCCTTTCTGGTTTATTGTTGATATAAAGATAAATTGACTCAGACTTCCAGGAGCGCGAAAGCTATGATCCACTGTTACAGGCACTTTAAAACCCAGCACTGCTATAATACCTGATTCATTATTAACAAGATTGGCTTCATTGCGTGTTGGTATTTTTACGAATTGACTGTGACCTACGGCTAGTTTAGGCCCTGACAGACTCGCTGCAAGACAAAGTGGGCTTTGTTTGACAAAGAGGGGGTGCATTTGGTAACAACATGCTACTTCGGTCCACCTACAGAGCATGTTTAAAGCTATCACACGCACGTAGAATTCAGATCATATATAAAGACAACGGCCATTTGGTTTTTTAAATTGTGGATCAGGCTTCTCCAATTTACCTTCCTAATGCCACTGACTGCAATAGTGCTCATCTGGTTTCTACCAAGGCAATGTAAAAAGAAATTCAAGTTTTCAGAGACTCAATTTTTCGTCAATCTTTCCTTTACTTTATGCAGAAACTCCGTAAAAGAATAAATGTTCCTGTACCCTGATGTGTCTCAGGTTTGTACTTATGACTACATTATGAGATGTTAAATTACACAGTAAAGAGAAAAATGAAGACAGTGATAGAAGGTGCCTTTACACAGGAGAAGATGATCCTTCCGTGAAGAGACAGGTATGAATCAGAATTTGAATTTCAGAAAACCGAGGTTTGAGCTCACAGCTTGGGCTCATCACTCCTCAAGGACACAAAGCAGATGTGCCATCCTGTCGCACTGAAACTTCAGGTCAGACCCACGCTTCCCATAAGCAGAAGGAGCTTTCCAGCACCAACTGGTCCCAGTCAAAGCCAATGCTGAGCTGAGCCCCCTGGGCCGTGAAGGGTATCTGATGAGATGAGCAGCAGGGCACGCTTCACGCTGCCTAGCAAAGAGCAGCACAGGATCATTTCTCTGCTCCTCGCATACTTTAATTATTCAGTCACTACTGAAAGGCAATGAGACAAACTAGTGGGACCCACGTCTGCCGTTTTAGGAAGCTGAGAATAAAGGAGGCTCTCCTGCAGTACTGCTGTAGTGTCAGAGACATTTCATGCTGCTATTGTTATTAACTGAAGTAAGCAGGAAAGCAGAGAAAAAATGCTTGCATTAACATATTGCCAATTAACAGAGCAAGCAGAAGAATTCCGTGTGAAGATCTGAGTCTGGGTCCTTTAAAAGCTAAGAACTTGATTTTCATGTTTGTGGTTAAACGAGTAAAAATCCCATTTGTCACCAATACGATTCTTAGCCTGGTTTGCTAAGAAAAAACAGTTTGCGGGATCATGCTGTCTGCATTTGTCTATCAGTCTGCTTCCCTCTCTCATACCCTCCCCTCCCCTCTGCTCGTTAGATTTAGAGGGCCGTGTCTAATTTCAGCCAAAGCTTGGCAGACAGTCAAAGGTCCCCAAAAATGGCATTTCTGCAAGTGTCACAAAAGTCGACATCTGGGAAGAAAATGGCATTAAAATGTTCCTGCTGAGAGAAGAGGTTCAGTGAAAGATCAAATACGAGAGACCCATTGCAGCTATTAGGGACCACTCAAGATTCACCTCCAGGATACCAACCCACAACAAAGGCAGCTTTCTTGCTTTTGCTGCTCAAGGAACTAAACACTCATTTTTAGGATTAATGGTGGTAATTACTGGATGTCTAGCTGTTTGTTATATCATTGATTAACAATATCATGAGGTAAGACGCTGCACAGCCTAGTCTGGACTCAGACCTCCTCAGTTTAAATAGAGGACACAGATAAGGGGAGGAAAAGGAAATGAGGAGAGAGATGAGCTGACACCACAGCTAGAGAGCAAAGGAAAAGCACACCTGGAAATGAAGCCCGGGTCTCCGAAGCCCAGGTCTTGTATTTCAGCAGCTCTAAATATGTTCTCAAAAGCTAGAACTGAAGCTGCTCCTTTAGCCCCCGGTTCCTGTGAGCTTACACACGCTTCTCATCAGGCGTTAGTGGCAATGATGAGAACCAGGTTAAGTGATAAAACAGCATGGTTTTTGGTCACAGATTAGGGGATTCCTAATGAAATAATGAGGTATGTCTGTGACCCCATTTAAAACCACTTTCCCTGTAAAGATACCATGTTAAAGAAAATTCATATGGAAATGCCTGACTCACTAAATTAGTACCTCTTCCCTTAGGAAGGGAGAGACACAGATTTAGAGATGAGGCACCATGACGGCGGGACACACCACTCCATGCAACTCTGCCTGTTTCCCCTGGCATTTATTAAGAAATTAATCCTTCTGATTGTTTATAGTAGGACAGCTTTTCTCTCCCTACCTTTGCAAGGAATATAAAGGACGGTATGATCCCAAATCCACACAGCCTCACCAGCAGAGTATCAAACAGAAATCTTTTTTTTTTTTTTTTAACAGGGAATTTGTCAGTTCAGTATCTGTCAAAATACTTTTGAAAATAATCAACCTCTAGTTTCACAACTATATGCTGACACTCGTATCTAGCATAGAGAAGCCATAGGTGTGCAATATCACCCATCAAACAGTTTAGAGGCATCTTCTTCCAGGTCAGGGACAAAACCAAAAGATCATACGCTGACTTCTTTTTCTAAAACAAATTTATATCCAGAAGTATCCAGTTTTGTTTCCTGATAGTACAGTGTACAGAGGATATCTCAGCCTACCATCACACAGAGCATCGCAGGGTCATGTCTAATTGGTGTTGATCCCGCATTAGCTGCCCTGTCCTTTGGGCCCGATTCTGATCGTGCTACTACAGCGCCATAAGTAGGCTATGCAAGACACAGCCTTTATCACTTGAAATTCTGGTCCAGAATAGTTATCAACAATCTACGTTAACATGAATTGTCAAACTGTGTTATGGGCTTTACCAGAAGAACCTGTTGTACATTGTGCTGCAACGGGGAGCTCCACCTCTCCTTAGGGCTAGAGCAGTCCTAGCGTGACTCATGCACGGACCCTGATTCCAGTTCTCTACTCCCATGCTTACTTCATTGACTATAAGAAACTTTCATAAGAAAAATTTTACAAAGTGTTTCACTGGTCTCACTCTTCCACAGCCTCCACTGTGTCTCTAAGACAGCAGTATTTGTGCCTCAGCTTCTTGTCAGTATGATTAAAGGCTGAGAGATGCCTAAACAACAAGTCCTGCAACATATGCAAAGTCCTGCACCACCCCAGCCTCAAAGTCAGGCCATGTCTGTGTTCTCTCATGAGTATTTCTCCTCCATTTCCACGTCTTCTGTTCACTCTTCTCACTGTGCAACGAAGACTTTAAAATCTCACTTTCTGAACTTTTAATGTGTGACAGAAAGAGGGAGACAAAGAATCCAGTTATTAGGCAGATCGGGTTCAGAATGAATCACAGAAGAAATTCTTAATTCCCTGACCTCATCTAAGAGGGCTCTCTGCAGCCTGGCTTGCGGTTTTGTAGGCCTGAAACAGGAACGTGGCTGCGAATATGGGAACCATACCAAGCTGACTCTTTCAGAAAACAGGAGGTTTTACATATAACCCCACTGGACGCTAGCATTATAAAAGCCACTTCCGTTCCAGAGTTAATTTTCTGTTGAATGAAAATGCATTGAGCCAGATGGATCTATTTCAGGAGGAGGATCAGGCTGGCACAAGTCTAAAATCAGATTATTGGTTTTGTGTATTCAAAGCTGGAGTAGCTGAGAGCAAAGCGTTCAGTGCAGGTGCTGACGTGTTCAGGTATACGCCTAAAGGAGCATCCCAGGAAGGATATATTGAGTGAGTTTGGCAAATATTAAATTGAAGAAAGATGGGAAATTTCTAATTAATACCGGCAAATCTTTTCACTGCTCCCTACAATGCTAGCAGTGAATAAACAAAAGACATTCTTCAAGTGTCGAGAGAGCTGCAACCTCTAGCAGATGCAAAACATCATTAAAAAGTGGGAGAAAAGACTGGTCACCAGGAAGAAATACACCAGCAGGCTCCAGTGGAGCATTTGGCTGCCCACGTCCGTGCCATGGTGCTGGAAGTCGGAAGTCTAAATCGCAGATCTGGATTCTGGGGATTCTCCATGTGACACAGAAATGATGTAACAGAACTACCAACAAAATGTGGTTTCCAAACCCAAGGTTAAGACAGGCTAACATCTAAACCACTCAACCACTCGTTTTTCCAAGCCAAACCCACTCACTGCTTGTGCAAGTTGTAAGCGTCAACTATTTCAGCAGTTAGGCAGCTTAGTATCAGGTTGTTTAATAACTTGAGCATGATCGGCTCACTCTTACCTCATACTCCACTCCCATCTGTTACATGGAGCCGCCTGCAATCTATCATCATGTTTTAGGATTAACAGCTCTGTGCAGCAAAATCTGTGTTTCCTATTAGAGGTGTGAACAGCACCCAGTCCCTGCTCAGCACCTCCAGTACAGCGCTTGTAACACAACCGACACAGGAATACGTAAGCCTCGTTGGCCAGCTGACACCACCACTTTGTGCTTCTGGTCGTCACCAACGGGATCGCATCTTGCAGATAGGTGCAAAATCGTGCAGCTAGCAGTAGCCTCATTTTCCACATGGCTGGATGACTAGGAATCTGCCTTACAAGGAACCTATAAAGCAACTGCAAATTTTAATCCCGAGGAAGACTAACCTTTGGGTTATACAATGCTATTTCAATTGGGGATATTTTTAGTCTTATCACTGCCTTCAGTTCAGTATGCACAGGAAAGAATACTACTAATCTTTTCTACAACACAAGGCTTGCTTGAAAATGAGTTAATATAACAAAAAATACATTTTTATTTACAAAAGCTTCACATCCTAGAGGCATATGAGAGCTGTAGAAAAAAAATAAATTCAATTTCTAAAAGGGCAGTAAGGCCCCATTGCCAAATAAAATACAAAACCAGCATAAAGAATCCAAATGAAAAACAACCAATTAACCCTAACACCCCACCAAAAATGCCACCGAGACAAAATGAGAAACAAACTTCACCAGTATTGCAGGACAGGGCTTTCCACCTGTCATGGTGGATACTTTCCAAGAAAAATGAGCTCCTGTGCGACAAAGCCCCTTTTGCTTTGGGAACGCTAGGGCAGTACCTTGGCTAGGACGCTAGTCTGGGCTGTGGGAAACAGGAATTGGAGACTGCGTGTGACCTTGCACAAGTTCCAGTTTTTGATGCATTCCGAAGTGCTCTAACGCACTGAGGATAACTCCTAGGTGCTAGCATCTGGGGTCCCAGCTTAGCGCTTGCAGTAAGGACCTGCTCTCCCTCCAGGGAGAGATCAAACCTTTGGCTGAGGCTTGGGATGGGGCTAGTCAACAGAGGATGCTGAAAAGGTGGGAATGAAAAGTCCCATCCTTGCTTTGAAGCATGAAAACATTGGCCTGCATAAGCTCTAAAGAATACAGCAGAGGTCTTATTCTTCACCTAAAGGAAAGGGAACATTATATGATCCTCCTTTTGGTTTTGTTTTTTAAACAACATACTAGTGGTCAAAGCATTCAGCTAGGATGCAGATAACCCATACACATTTAATTGCATACGCACGCTAAAAATACTTATTCAATCAAATCTTGAGGAAAAGCCTAGTTTTGGACCGCAGTTAGACTCTGCGAGTTAGGCACCGATTTGCCCTGCGCTGTCAAACTGAGACGAAAATTATCATAGGCAGAAGCAGATCTCACAGGTCAGAAGTGAAGGGCTTCTACCATGCAGGCACTGGCTGAGGGATGGGGGACCTTCGTCCGTGGGAGCACAGGCAGCAGCTGAGGCATGGGGGGTTGTGTCCAGCAGCATACGTAACGGACAGGGTGTGGGAAGACGTAAGTAGATAGCACTGTGCAGTGTTGTGGAAACAGAGAAATCAATCTTGGAACAAAGCTCGCTCAGATACCAGGAGCAAGACAGCCACGATAAGGCTGCTAATCTGACCTCCTGGTCTGAGTACTTCTTTTTGCAAAATGCAAACTGGAGCCAAACAGCACAAACGCACAATCAATCAAAGACTCCAATAGTAGGGGTCAGAGGTAGAAACACAAAGCTCACCAGATCTATACTAGAAAGGGGAATCACTCAAAAACCCTCAAGGAAGAAGGATCCTGTTCTCAATCATACTGAAGTAGTACAGGGACATAGCATGAATTCATCCTTTATACTACACATACATCATCATAACTAGCCAATATAGTGTTCATCCCGTGGCAGAAGTTTGGCCTTCATTTGGCCAAATTTACTACTGGAGTTACTATGCTAATAACTACTGGCTGTGCTGATGCTTTTGAATCAATAACACGGATGAATTTAGGCAACTGACTTCAACAGAACTAAGTGCATGGGTGAGCTGAGGAGAATTTTGATCATTGCTGCAGGCATAAAAACCTATTTGAGCAAGTTACCCCATCCAACCAGCAATATCTGTCACTGTCCACACAATGCACTGCTGACAGCAGAACAGGGGTTGGCAGGATCTACGGTCTGCTCTAAGCAGTGTTGGATTTGTACCTGACTTAGATTCCTGACTAAACACGACTGCGGACTGTATCACAGACATGGTTTTTAACAGTTCTCCCCAGGAACAAAAACTAGTAACACACTGGTAATCCCACAGAGACCAGCTCTGTGCTTCCCGAGCCTGTGAAGTCTATGACAGAGGATACCCCTCACAGGTATCTCTGCATAGTCTAACACAACCCTGCGTGAACCTCTGTAGGTAGTGCTTGTGTTTCACAGTACCTGAATATTTAAAGAACTTCACAGAAGAGAGAGACCTGGCAGGATCCATTTTCTTCCCTGATCAGTTTATCAGACACTAAAGCCTAGTTGGTAGACCTTTTATGCTGCTTGTACCAAGCAGTGATTCAAATGCAGCTTTAGCAAACCTGGTTTGAGTCATGCCTCGTAAAGTGTGCGAGACCCTTACACTAGCGAGCGCTTATTCTCATGAGTACTCCAGTAAAGGCAACTGGATTGCCTGTGTAAGAGCTCCGAAATGTAAGTAGAACGTAGATAATTGAGTTCCACGGCTGCCTTCTGCCTACACAGGCTCAGATTTTCTCCTCTCCCTCCTGCCGCAGCTAATTGCCTGAAGAGAGGAAAGCGGTCGTTTGTACAGCCAAGGAATTGCCCTCCTGGAGCAGAGTCCAGTGGCACACAGATAACAAAGGCCTTAACATCAGCAGCTTCTTTCCACAGACATGTCTTGGCCTTGCGGAGAGGAAGGAGGCGTCAGGGATCTGTTGGGGGATAGCCTGGCTTTTGCCAGTGCTATGCTATTTTACAGTGGCTATTCAACCCAAGGCAGATACTGGCATTACAGCAGCCTCTTAGGCATTTATTCTAAGATTTAACCCAGGAGATTAAGCTTGAAAGCAAATGCACTAAAGAACCCAAAAGCCCAACATGTTCCTTTATATTTTAGGCATATTTCATCCGCTGAGTTTGGGTTATTTAGATGTGATTTCCAAGTGATGCTGTGAAATGGGTAACCCTCTCCTGTGTCAGTATTCTGACACCAAATACCTCTGCCTGACAGAACCATTTTTAAGCAGCAGCGCTTAGAGAAGCTGTTTCAAAAACCTTTTCCTTGGTTTTGTTTTCTTAATCATTGCCCATTCTCCCAGGATGACATGCAAATTACAGCTCAAGTATTAAAAGTATAAATCAGTCTGTGGTGGCAGGGCTTCTAGAGAATGGCTCCATAGGAGGTGATGCAAGGCTTAAAATATTCAGAAATCTGTATTCTCACCTTTTCTAAAAATGTTTTCCTCATTTACTTAGACAACTCTTCAGCCCCTGAGAAAACTAGGCATCCACACTGCTCATGATGACAAAGCAGAATCAGTCTATTGTCTCCTCAGCTATCTACTCTGCAGCTGCCCTTGGACTCTCCTCCAAAGCCAGTAATCAAGGACATACTTGGAAAAAAAAAAAAAAAAAAATTAGGCCTTTTGCCATTTGTCAGAGATTCCCAGAACTGGCCCTTTTCTACTGCATTGTTTCACTAAGGACTCCCCTCACTGAGGATACAAAACAGTTCATGGTCCCAGGCTCATCCTTGGCTTGAGAGCAGATCCCTCAGAACAAGTCATCCAAGAAAAAGTAAAAGGGACAGGCAGGTAGCCACATCTGCTTCACAAGACAGCTTTGCAAGACTGGGCAGAACGCACACAGAGTAGCTTAGCCTGACGGCAAACAGCAAGTGACTTGACTTTATCCTGAGGACACTCATTTCTTCCTCTTACTACAAGACCAACAAACTTGTCTATAGTCATCGAAGTGAGCCCTCTCAACACACATTTCAGAAAGATGACATAAGAGGCATAAACAAACAAACATACACAATTATTCAGAAATGAAATGGCCTGAGAAATGCAGTAAGAAGGGTAAAAAACTGGTCTGAGAGCTCCTCTGGATGTTCCACTGGATTTCCCACAGAAAGTGCTGCTGCACTCTCTTTCCATGCCTAGCAATGAGTCCAACTTAGCTAAACCAGGTGGAATAAAAAGCTAGTGCAAAGAACCACAGAAGCACAAGCCCACTCCCCTCACCGTGGGAGGAGAATGTCAAACAGAGGGATAAGAAAGCAGAACTCCGCTCCAAAATACCACTTCCCTGGACATGTACAGACTTGCATATACACACACAGCTCACTCCATTTAGACCTACACCAGATCACAGGTGTGACATCACTTCAGCAAGCCAGCTGGTGAAGCTCAATTTGAAGAAAAGACCATTTTGCCACAAATAGTAATCCCATCCTCAATTCTCTCTTTTAGAGGACCTCTTGTTCATGGAAATGAAGATCCTTTCCTACTGCTTCACAGTTCAAAAAACCAAGGCCAGAGAAGTCATACAGGTTATCCATGCTACACTCTTGTACGCTACCAGTGCAGATACTGCGAGCAATGAAAGACGACAGAGCAGAAATTAGAGGTAAACCAACACTGAAAAGATGAAGCCTACCAAGCTTTGAAGCTATCTTCACTAGGTGAAATCCCATACTTTTCAGTGTACTGGAGAGTTTGCAAGTAAGAACTCGAAAGCCTAGCAGATTAGACTGAAAAATAAATTACAGACCAAGATTGTCACCTTCACCCCCAGCAGTACTACCATGCATTTAAATTCAAAGTAGCCCCGGCTAAATGAGAGGACCTGAGACCAAGTTGCATCATGCTGTTCCCTGATTTCTCCCTTCTGTTCCATAAGTCAAGCAAATCTTGGCTCAGGAGACAGCCTTGCTACAGGTACTTTTTATGCTCTTTTTATGTCCTACAGGACTTGCTGAGTAACCAGCAAGTGTCAGTTGCACTGTAGCTTGTCTCCAAAACCGTCTGGGAAACCTGGATATTCAAAAGAACACCTGAAAGGATAAAAACTATAGGGCAGAAAGACAATTTTTGATCTGTTTGCATCTGCCATGCTGTCCTTGAAACGGGTTTTGCCTCCACCCACGAGGCTTTCAGCTATTGACAGCCATTTCCATGGCACCATAGCTATGGGGTTTAGGAAAAGCAGACACGAGCCATATACACATCCAATTAGCACTTGGCTGCTTTAGCTCTGTGCTCTCAGCAGAAGATGACTTTGGGTCAGTGGGAGGATCTCTATCTGGTTTTCATTCTCAGAAGCTAAAGTTCTCTTATTTCAGAGGACAGTTTTGATCAATAGGACTACAACAAGGTTGGAAGCTGCTCTGCTGTCATTGGCTTTCTTCCTTCCTGTTATCCAGAACATCATAGGCTCTTTTTCTTTTCTTTTTTTTTTTTCCCCTTTCAGTTTGTTAGTTTAAAATAAGTGATGGAAATGACTACCAAGTGAAACCCCACAAATAATAAGAATAATAAAAAAGAATGCTAAGTGTACTGAGAAAGAGAGACTGAGTACTCATTAGTAAGGTTAGAGAGGGGCATTAATAAAAGGAAGATTTGTTAAAAATGACTCATTTCTTTTCCTTCCTTTCATAAATCTTATTATTTCCTTGGAGAGCAGCCATGCACTCAGTGGCTGGAACTGCATTCTTAAATGATGCTCTTGGTTTAACTACTACCTGCCTTTACTTAAAAAAACCAAATTGACAAAAAAACCCCTAAACTCAAAAAACAACCCCAACCTCCCACTACCAAGTGTATTAAGTCAAAGCCAGGTTTTCTAATCCTCTAAAACTGTATGGTGGTTATAGATGTGCAACAACCACACTGCAGCTCTTCACTAGAAAGATGACAGACCCGTATTTGCTTTTCCAACTCTAGCCACATCTACAAAGAAATGGAAAGAGACTGAACTGGAAAACCTCCTAAAAGGCAACAAAAACAACATCAGTCAAAGATTTTCTTTCCACCTCTGTGAACATTGCTTTTAATCCTATATAGTACAAATGATTCAAGTTCTGCACAAATAAGTCAATGATAAAATTACCACGTGGTTTTTCAGTCAAAATAAGCTTTCTTCCCAGCTACAAACACAAAAAGCAGAAACATTACATAAAAAAATACTTACCAGTATATGAAACACAGAGTACAGGGAGAGACTTTTAAATCACTGATGTGCTGCTGGAATGGAGAGATATTTTTTGTATTTCCAATATTTTGAAGAGTTGAATGCCATTTTTCCCATTTTACAAAAGAGATTTACCCTCTTTTTTCTACCCAACCTTTAGACTTTTTCTTCCTGAAGTGCCTAAATAAGAGTAGTACTATTTAAAATATTACATTATATTTATATGGGGGTTATCCAAATATCGACTCATGATGTCTTCTTCCCTTATTTTGGGGAATAAAATCTTGGCCTTCCTGAAATCACTGATTATGAGTTTCCTCAGCTACATAAATCAAGACTAACATAGCTAAAGCCCATGTGAAGTGGAAATCAGTCTTTTGGACTTGCCCATCACTTTGCAATACTGAAGGTCAGGCCTGTAACCATGTTTACTTACCTAAGCTTAAGTAACTGATCCAGAACAATTGAAAATACTTGTTATACGCTGTGTTGTAAACAGATAAACTGCAGCCTAACTTAAAAATAAAAGAAAAAGGAAATGCGGTTGGTATTTTTCACTCCTGCCTTCACTAGGCCCAACCTTGCATTTCTTAAAAATATCCTCAACATGAGACCACACGCAGACGCCTCTCACCAGTACAAGGAAAGCACATGGCTGAGAGCAGTCCCCACAAATAAGTTGATACTTTTGGAGATAATTATATGCTAATTTTCTCAGATGCACGTTAGCATCAGACCATAACCAAATTCAATAGAAAGAGTTATAACACCAGAATCTGTACGTGGGTAGGAGGAGGTGCAGTGTCGTTAACGTAAGGCTGGCAGTCACACTTAATCTTTCCCCATGCACACGTGGATTTACCTCTCTTCTCTGCAAAGGAATTACTCTTCAAGTGAAAGTTACCAGCTGTAAAAGCTTCTTTTTGACAAATCTGATGTGGACATTCACATGATTCATTTGCAGCCTGTTCCCAACCCTTACTTTCGATATGGAAATTTGGAACCATTTTCAACCAGCCTCAAGCCTATGAAGAATCGACTGTCCTTTTAAAAATACTACTGTACCTTTTAAGTATGCAGATTGCCAGGCTGAATTTTAAATGCAATCACTTTGCTTCCAGTACACTCTAAAACTCGGGAGTCACAGTCTGCGTGAATCAGTCCTCTGCACCTAGGACCTGCTATTTCCATCATTCTGAGCCTGTGTGCTGCAATTACGTGAATTGTCCACTTTTTTTCCCCAGCCTCCTCCATGAAATGCATACGCAATATAAAACCCATTTATCATACTGGAAATTGCTATTGTACTTAATCTTCCCAAAGAGAGCAAAATCAAATTATGATGTGTAAAGAATGATAATCTGCCAAATTCAAGGGAATACTCCAAACTTATCCCTCCACGTCTGCAACAGAACGGGTCAAAGAGGTCTAACGTAGAAGACATGGGTAGGAAGGCATGATATGAGCATACATAATGAGAAGATGAAAACTCTCTTAATCTTTGCAGATTGAATGAAATCTAATTACATGCTGTATTGATTGTTGTGTATTACTGGAAAGAGACAGTGAAAAGGGAAAAAGGCAATTACAGTGAAATTGTAGTCTGACCCTTCAATTGCTTTTGGCATGAAAGGTTATGCTGTAGTCGGGGCATCAAAAATTCTTTATCGTCTATGGTAAATCATTAGCAACAGACTCAGATGCAAAACTGATTAGGGGAAAAATTCAGTCAATTAAATCTTTTTTCTTTTTTCCCCTTTACAAAAAATAGAGGCAAAGGAAGAAAATACCAAGGTGTTATCATTAAGCCATTTCATGAATTGCTACTAAGTCTATCTAGCATTAGTTCTGTGTTGACTGACAATAAATCATAGTCATTAATAGAAATATCATAGTAAAAATGAAAAAATATATAGATTGATGAACTAGATCTTGAATAACTCAGTTTTCCAAAATAAATATCATACCCAAAGTCAAATATTAAGAGGTAATATAAAGTTTCACCAAGGGAATTCCACAGACACGTTTCATTGCTTTCCTTTCCCTTTGCACGCTCCATCCATTTACTTCCACCAAAACCAGCAGCAACTGAGCGTAAAGAAAGCTTTCAAAAATACTATTTTTCTAAGTTGATAGAAAACCAAATCACGAGCCAACTGAAAACTATTGTTTGGGTGTACGTCTGCAGACTCTGCAAGGAATCATGGCAATTCTCATTCATTCTATTCTAAAAATTCTTGTTCTGTCAAAGATAACTGCAAGGACCAGCTTTCCCCTGACTTTCACGCGTGGTCCTCTGCATTGTACACACACCTCCACAGGCATTGTACGCACAGTTTTTATTCAGACTGAAAAGATAATGAGTTCTCTAGTGATCAGTTTTAGGTTGCCTCTTGATACACTTGCAACATTACCGCTTGTGTTTATTTTTCCTTGCAGAAGGTACCCTTGCAAATAACGTTTCTCTGATTGCATGCAAACAAATAAGTGTGACAGAAACAAAATTCTGTATGGCTACAGCTGCAGGGCTGGTCTCTCACAGAAGTGTCTTTCTGTTACACTGGATCTTCAACAGAGTCCCTAGAAAATCCAGGTAAGGTCTTACCAGTTTAGGACTAATCCGAATAGAAGAGAAAAATGAAATAGAAGAATAGCGAGACTTTATTACTAAAAATGTAAGATGCTTAATAGGTGGCTCTAAATTTGCTGATCTCAAAACAGAAAGAACCAAGAGTCTGAAATTGAAATACTGATCTGGACAGACCTACTGTAACAATAACACTGAGCTGGACTCAAACTCCTGGTGCTTGCAGGAGTTCTGGGTATGCAAGGAATTCATATTCCTTATGAATAAAATCTGTCTACCCATGTCCGTCTCTCCCTATAAAAGGGACTTTGACCCACCTCATTAAAAAGTAACATCCAAGAAGGCCTGGGATAGCTCTCTAACCTTGTGATAAAGCAGTATACAGGAGAATGTCTGAGAAACCTTGCTCGACGCTAGGATGAAACTGCACAGCTCCAGAGCAGACGAGTGCTTGTGTAATACCAGTCTTTCCACGAGACACGGTACAGCATTTTCACAGACAGGCTCCCTTGAATCTCAATGCTGCCAGAGCAGCACTATGCCCAGTAATAGCACAAGTAATGAGTCATATTAAAACCGGAATACCAGTGAGCTAAACCCAAACATAGATGCTTGATCCTGATTTCACTCACAGTGATGCAACTCTGATGATTGCAGTGGAGCACCTCCTTATTTTTTAGGACTTTTCGGTTTTGCTGCCACAGAATGGAAAAAAAAAAAAAAGCAGAAGGTGACAAGGTATCTTTTCATAACGATGGTGAAATAATTAATCTGTGTTAACGTACCACTGTGTAATAAAAAAAACAACCATGTCAGAGAGAAAGCAAAGGGCAATGAATAGGAAATTTGAACTGCTCAGCTTGAAAAACTTTCTGTATTTTCCTGTGTAAGAACTTTCATGAAGAAGAAACTGCCTACAGTGTTTATCATCACCTGAAGAAGCAACGTAACATTTCAATTAAAGTAATTTCACTGTGAATTTCCATATCCAACAAACCAAATTAAAGAAGAAGAAAAAAGTCCCCAGAAGAGAGGCATACTTTACAGAGAACTTCCTGTTTACTGTGAAGCCACAGTCATTACGTGCAAAGGTGCCTGCCCAATACATTAAGGACTCCTGCCGATTCTCCAGGGGCTGCTACGCCGAGATGAACCCAGAGCAGGTAAAATCCTACCCGAAGTCTCACCTATGACCACCACCAAGAACAAATCAATTTGGGCCAAAAAACCCATTCAGTTGAGCTACGATGGACATAGTCCGGGGACTAATCTAATTTAGTTTGGGAATTCTATGGCTTTGTGGAATTTGGGAGGAGGATTTCCCTCTTAAATCTTACATTCTTCAAAACTGCTCCAAAATGTGGTTAGGAAACACAGCTGTTGACACTTTCCCTCTAATTCATGAATGTGTATTTTTGCGACTAACACCCACACTCCACATTCCCCTTCTCTCTTCCCCGTTTCATGCAGATGAGTGCGTAAGGGGATGCCTGTTCTGTAACACTTGCTGGCATAGACTGCATATTACCATAACAGTCTAACCTACTTAGATTTACACAGTCATTCAGAAAGTAGTAATAGGAAATATACTTTATCCTAACCCTCCTATTTGTCTGCATTTTGAAACTACAGTAGCCTTTGTTAAATCAATGTTACGAGTAAGATTTTCACAAGCAGCCTAGAAGCACATTTGGTGTACTTAAACACATTTACGCTGGAAGTTTTATTTGGTGCTAGACGCTAAATGTTACATTTATATTATAATTTCGTGTAAAAGTTCACTCCTTCAGCCTCTTCTTGTCCAAAGCATTGATGTATTTAATCACATACTTATTTCTTAGATGTTCCACATTTAGAACTTCATGAATCTATGCAAATACAAATGCACTTGTTTTGAAGAATTACTTTCCATGTGAAACATTAGTTGTCTTATAACAACTTCCACGGCTTAGCCTGTTCTAACTACCATGGAAGGGTTCTTTGCTTACCTACCGAGATTTTTCAAGGCTTGTGAATTAGAATGGAATGTCATAAAAAGAAGTGACGGATGCTTCCTCTCTTCACCAAAGATAATACCAAATTTAAACGGTAAAGTCATTAAGGGAACGTACGGGTGCTATGTTTAAACAGACTATTAAAAGTACACAGCGCAAGAACTCAGTAGAATGTTTTTAAACTAGTTCTGAGACCGAGTATATGACTTCGAGCGATAACCTAACAGTGTATTTGCTATACAAACACCTACCCATGCAGAGTTAATATATCCAGGCAAACTGTAAAACCTGGTACAGTTCACAGGGACTTCCAGCAACCCTTAAACCCATGAACTCTGCAGCCTCCTTAACTCTGCATCTCTTGAGGAAGTCCCGACTTTGGACCGAGAGTTGGCGGGGGGTGATCGACAAATCCCTCCAGCAAAACCCTGCAGCCACCTCTTCCCCTTTCTTTTCAGCACTTCAGCAGTGGGGTCAGTGCGTATGGTGCCCAGGCTTCCCTCCCCAGCGGGCGGGCACTTCGGGTGCTCTCCCCCCATCTGCAGCACCCTCCCAGGACACAGGGCACCACGGGACCGGTGCCGCACCCCCTCCCAGCCCTCCGTACCATTGAGCTGGTTGTAGACCACTTCCTCCAGGTGGTCCAGGCGCTGCAGGATGGACTCCTTGTCAGCCAGGCTGCCCACCTTGGCGCCGCGGCTCCTGGCCCGGCGGTCCGCGCTCCGGACGATCTGCACCAGCTCCTGGGAGCGGTCCTGGATCCTGCAGTAGACGGAGAAGAGGATGATGCCCACGAAGACCAAGATGTTCACCGTCAACAAAGTTTTGATTTTCCGTGCCACCGCCATGGGAGCCGCCGGCGCAGTGGCGGGGGGCACATCAAGGCGCGGCGGCCGGCGGCCTGACGGCCACCCGGCGACGGGGCGCGCCCGGGGCGCGGAGCGGCGCGGAGGGGCGCGGAGCGGAGCGGAGCTGTCCTTCAGCACCGCCGCGCCGCTCCCCGCCCGGCGCCCGCCTTCGCCCCGCGGGGGCCGCGCCGCGGCGGGCTGGGCGGCATGGAGCGGGGGGCCGCGCAGGGAGCGCGGGGCGCGGAGCCGAGCCGCTGCTGGCTGCGGAGGAGCCGCCGCCGCCGCCGCCTCTCCTCCTCCGGCGGCTCCCGCTTGCCCGCCCTCGCTCTCCGCCGCCCCAAACGCAGAGCGCCGGTGCGGAGTGACGTGCTCCGGGGGATCTCATCTACATGCACACGGCGGAGCCGCCGTGCCGCGCCGCGCCGCCCCGCCTCGCCCGCGGCTCCCCGCCCCGCATCCCGGCCCTGCCGGGGGCCGCCGCCCGCTCCCGGGCCCCGCGGTGCAGCCCCGGCGCTCGCCGCTGGATTTCAGCGCGACGCGCGGGGGAACGAGCCAGGGGAGCTGCGTGCTTCTCTCCCACGGAAGACACCAGTGGCCATGTTCTCTTCAGTGCCCACCTAGAGGGCCCGCATCCTGCCCAAGCATGGCTAGAGGCAGCTCCTGAGCACGGACAGGACGAAGATTGTCCCTGTCTATGGGGGCAGCCCCCCCAGGCGAGATGATGCCCACCCGCCTCACCGCGGGAAGTAAGCCAAAACCAGTGAGAGGGAGAGCTGCTAACGCGCTGGGCTCCGTGGGTTGCCCAGCAGCCAAAGTCCAACATTGGCTAGTGATCCTACCTGGGAGGGACACGGCTGGAACCATGTCAACGGGCAAGAGCAGTTCTTGCCAAGCATACACAAGTGGAGAAAAGCAGCCTAGGCCCGTACTCTCAAACACACACCCAGTGACTGCTGAGGAATTACCAAGATCTCTAAGCTTGATACCTATGGACGTTAGAGAGATGAGCCCTTTCAGCTGGCAGCTTCTCCATTCATGTTCACGGTGGTCCTCCTTTGTATACCATCCCGCTTAGAGGGCTGCATACCATAACATAATCCTGGCTGTGGGAATTTTTTTTCCTTTCATCCTTCCTTCTCGGTTTCAGGAGCTGCCAAGCTCAAAATCCAGCAAAAGTTACAACCTCCCTGAAATTACTGTAATTTGGCAAGGCCTGCTCAGGGTTTCCTGAGGTATAAACTCTCCACTGCTGTCCTAGTTCTGACCCACCTTCGGCAAGGCCCTTGAGGGTGCAGTTTGTTTGAGAAGACATGTGTTTCTGTCTTAGAGGAATTATCCCCTTGTCTTTTGGGGATCACCAATGAAACCTGTGTGGGAGGGATCAGCAGCGCAGAACAAGCCTAGACTAGAATTTCACCACAATCTAATCTTGTCTCTGGCAAAAGATGCCACAGGTTTCTGTAGTGTCATCTCTTGCAAAGAGGTATGTCTCTGTAGAAATATGTACAAGATTTGGTTACTTCCTACAGAACTGTATTCTCAAAGACGCTGAAGTCTCAAATATTACCTAAATGCAGGGTCAGATGTTCTTTCACTGAAGCAGCAGTAAAACTCTCAGTCAGCTCAGCAGAAGCAGCTCAGAACCTGCAATTTTCCAGTGTTTTGATTATTTTAGTAGTATTCTTATTGCAAGTCTGTCATAGCATTACATTTTCCTAAAAATACTAATATGGTTTAAGAAAATGTATTGAAGTAATGCTCAAGTGTAGCTTACTAGATGTCTCCACAGCATTTAATATATTATAGCAACACCTGCTGGTCTTGATAGAGTTAAGAATCTGTTAGATCACTATTTCCATTATGAACTCCAAGTTCACAAGCTGGCCACAAGAATTCAGTTTGGATTCTGACACGAGTGTATAGTTTGTCCCCAGAGTTGTAAAATGCCTTCGACTATCTCGGAGAGTTTACCAAGTTTTGATGGTTTTTCTTTTTTTCACATCACTGCAGTTTTAAATGGGCTCTTTCAAAGACATGATTTCATCCATGACTGACTTAGGTCAAACAGTTGTTTCCTTTTGCTAAGTAAATGTTCTTAAATGGTCAGCTTAAAATATTCTACGGTGTGTACAGAACATGAGAATATACTTACATGGCTGAAACCTTACCTAACGCCATTCAAATAACAGCTAGCTCTTATAGATCACTATTCATTCAGAGATCTCAAAGCAAGTTACAAAAGATACACTATTAGAGCTGACTGAAGGATGGCAGTAGTGTTTTTGGAAAAAGTTCAAGGTCAGAAAATGTATTTTCTTTTTGCATTGGAACAAAACCAAAAAGCTTTGAAATATTTTCACACAAACAGCATTGAGCTGAAGCCACTGTATCCTGCCCAAAAGGGTCAGGTTCCAATTTTTCTTCCCTCTGAAAGGCTTATATTGCCAAAAGAAAACTAGATCAAAACCAATACATGCAACATCTGGATTTCAGTGAAAATGCTTTTGTTGAAGCCATACCAATCAGCTCTGATTGCTGACCCATCTTACAAATGGGGAACATGGGAAGGCATTGGTAACTTGCTCCAAATCAACGGAACAAGCCAGAGGCAATGCTGGGATCCCATTCCAAATTACAAATCCAGTTTCTCTCCCGCTTGCTCGCTGTTATTCTCTCTCACCATTACTCTCTTTCATTGATTTTTACTCCTACTCGTCTCCATAGGGCTCATGTTTTCACCCCTATCATCCGAGACGGATTAGGAAGCTGCTAGAAACACCAAGATACTGTGTATTCAAATGACAGTCTATAGTTGATCAAACTCTTTACATCTCTCTGCTACCACTGTGCTCAGCCAGAATAAGCACCTGGATGAAGGACAGCTGGCTGAAGATGAAGATGATGTTCAGCAGCCAGAGGTAAAGACTCTAAAAAACCAGTCAGCACTCTAAAATAGCCATCTGTCAGAGGCATCTCTCCTAACGTAGGAAAAATGGTTTATTGCCTTGGGCCACTTCTGGGCTGCTACTGGACTGTCAAATAGCTAAGGCTGCAACGATAACAGCAGCATAAAAAACCCAAACCTTGCTATTGTCTGTGGTTCTCCTTGAAACTGTGCTTGGTCTTGTACAATGTTGATCTTGCAACAGTTATCTTTGCTTCTGTTGACTCTTGGTTACTGCAAAACACTCCATCTTGGCATGAAGATGTTGATATAGAGGAAAACAGTTTCTTCTGCTTTTACAATGCTGTTCTGCTTAGCTACTGAGGTCAGAGACAGTAAATTTCACTTCAAACAACACTGAACTAAAAGATTTTGAAAAAAACCTTTAGTAAAGCATCGGTCTTACAGCCATTATCTGCAGAGCCCGTTGTGCAACTAGTCAAAGCAACAGACTCCAAGTCAATGTGACCCCAGTTCATTTGGAGCTACTAACCTCAACCAGTAGAGGAACTAGATTTTTTTACCAGCTAGTGAAAACCATAGACTGTGCAGCAACTGAATACAACAAAGTTACCTATCATCATCTGGACATTTCCCAAGTTCAAGTTTTCCCCAAAGTGGTCAGAAAAAGTTATAAAAAAAGACCATGTCAGACCTACAAAGTACCATCTCTATAGCAGAACCCTTGGAATCACCATGCCTTCTGTTGTACAGTCCCAGGTATGGTGGGTACATACTCAGATAATCAATATGTGTTTCAACTTTTTACTAGATGTTTTCTGTTGAATTTCATTTTCATCTCTCTAGAAGGAGATGAAGGAATTGACTTGCTGATGAAACAAAATAAGTAAGATTTTACTTTTGGGGAGAGGCAAGAAGAGGAGAGAGTGATTGAAAAGTTGCTTGAAAGTTTTTTGAATTTTAAAAAGCTTCAGTTGGAAAAAAAAAAAAAACTGAATTCAAGTTAATAACCATAAAATCATTCCCAACCACTTTTCCAAAAGGACACAAGATTGATTTACCATATCTAAAGAGACATACCTTTCTGATCATTCCACTGCATGATATTTGACATTTGCAAGAATGAATAATGTGTAGAAGGGAAGACTTTGATGTTTAAAGTGTTTGAACACTAGCTTTAAAGAAAAAAAAAAACCACAGGCAAAATATTATGCCAGCGATGATCTGCAATTGTAGATTCCAGCTGCAGTTATTCACGCACACTAACATCACCTACCATTTTCCTAATGAAATCCCAACTACATTTACTAGCCCATCACTCAGACTTTTCATATAGCCTAATATTTTTCTACTTTAAGTAGTACTTATTTAGAAGAAAACAGCAATAAAAACAGACAACAAAGTCTCAGATCTCTGTTAAATTACCCAGACATACAGAACGGTGGCCCTCATCCTGTTGCAAAGAGGTATTGCAGCCCATCAAATAATTGTGCAATCTAGTGTTTGTGCAAGCCCCCTTCTTGCCGTAGTTCCAGCAGACTCTGTAAGAGGAGATTTGAACAAACGCAACGTTTGCATGAAGTTGCATGAAGTCTTTTGCAAAAGTAGCTAGCAAGTTAGGAGAGAAATAGATAAGGAAGGCTCAACTGTCTCATACTTGAGATGTTTCCAACCAGCCTCTTATCTTTTCTGCTGCAGCTTCGGAGAAGATGGCAAGCTGGTATTATCGTGGCACAAGAAGGCCAATAGCCAAATAATTCCTCTTGCAACAAGATACTGCCAGGTCCCTAAGGCTTCAAACTGCCACTCTGCTCGTGTTGATGTAGAGGCTTTGGAGCACGTTTACTGTTGACCAAATGCCTGTTATTGCTAGCATAGAAGTGCTGTGGCCAGGTAAGGCAGAGAGAAGAATCCCTAACCTGGTATCCATCTCACTGCATTAAAAAGGCTGGAAGCCCAAAAGCCATGAGAGATTTCCATGCAGTGATTATATGCTGGGAACATTTAGTGCTGGATCAGAAAGGAAAGGCGTATGGTGACTGGATAGCCCTGAATATAGTCCTTGTCTACTTTACTTAGAGCAGAATGACACCACAACGTGCTGTGCTGTGGTTTCAGCCAAGATGAATGTGTTTACTTTAGTAAGATGACCTCTCTGCTATGCTTATTACAGACCCGATGCCACAAGCGTTTATTAGTAGGGTCACAATTACAATGTGCAAAGACTCTCGCTCTTAATCAGCAGACCTATTCAGTGGTGCGCACGACACGGGGATTAAGTATTTCACAAGATTAGCCTGAAGGTGCTGAATTTTAACTTCATCTTGAGGATGGTTCTAAATCAAATGAGATGCCTTAAAATCTGAACACATATTTCAGAAATTATATATATATATCCTTTTAATTTTGGCAGTATTAGTCTCATCACTGTTTCACTTATTAAGGTTATACAGAAGTTTCCTAAATGGAATTTTGGGATGCTTCCTTCTAAAACTGCAGCAATTCCCACTTGCACATGGGACAGTTCTTCAAATGTACAGACTGCACCGCGTTCTAGCACCTGTAGCTGCAACACGAAGGTGCACTACCCATATATTCCTCGTATTGTATTAAAACTACAGGTTGACTCTGCAGAGAGGATTTATAACACACAACACAATTGCAGGCAGATCTGTTGCTTTCATGCTTGTGATATTGTGCTGATGACCACACTGTAGTAAATAGCATACAGATAAAACCCAACAATTATCCAAACACACATTAAAAAACCCAATAAACCTGTCATTGTAAAAACAGAATACAAATAACTGCCAAGACTAAAACATTCAACCCACATGCTTACGTTTTACAAAGCTCTAATTTATAAACATTACAGCTCTCACCGATTTTAATAAGAACGAGTTGAGCTCCTACCTTTTTAAAATCCAACTGCATAGTCCTCAATCCATTGTCTATTATTATCTTCTACTGTAATTTCAGAACAGGTGCTTGTTTGCTAAGAGAGAATTATCACCATTCACCATGATCAAAGAGTATTTGCATGGTCTTAGATTTACTCCACGCAACAACAGAAAAAAAATACTTGAGGACCTCGTCTCCCACAAATGGCAGAGAGCCTCAGTCCATCTGTGCCTCAAAAGGGGAAGGTGGTCGGAACCTGCCTGACAGCTGCTGCGCTGGGATTCTAGGTTGCAGACCGATGTTTTTGATAGCCACCATAACTTACTGTAAGGAATTTCAGAGGTACTGTGATAAGACAGAGATAAAGACTCACACACTGGAAATAAATCTAGGAAGTTTTCAAGGACAGCTTCTATGTTTATGAGAGTTCTAGTAAAGAAAATATGTGCAGGAGAGAAATAAATGTAATTTAATATCCAGCTATTACAGATACAGTAATTACCTCATTATACTCCTTGAAATCCATCTTTACTTGTTCCTGTTGCCAGAAAACTTACAAAAACCTAAACAATGGCTGGGCTGGTTGCGTGCCGAGGCTTCTGCTTTTCATGCTGACCAATATTGTCTTCTGGTTCCCTGTGTTCCCTCTTCTGCTGCAGCCACTGTCTCTGCTCTCACACTCTGTATAGCCAGAGGCTGCTTTTTGATAGTACTGTTTTTAAAAAATGGTTCATGAATGGTGTTCCTAATCCCAGGAACAAAGTAATCTTTGGCTCTATCTGTCAGCTGCCTTCTATGGACTATGGCCCTAAGTTCCTTCTTGGAATCCATTTGTCTCATCTCCACCTTTACTCTTAAACCACCAACCTTACAGTAACAGAATTTGCAGTCAGCTCTCTTATCAGTATTTAATCGAATATTATCTTAGGCAGAAAATACTGTCCAGATCAAGTTTTATATTAAGGCATGTTTTTAATATAGCTGTGCTTTTAGGTAGAAGTCTGTTTACTGAAAGGACTGGCAAAGAGAAGTGGGCTTTCTCAGACAGATGTTGAAGCTAACAGTTCTCCACTGGCACTCAAACAGCCAGTAGACCCCAACAGAGGAGCAAATACAGCTGGAAGGTTGTTGCTCCCTGTCCAATCCAGCTGAAAGCCTATGAAAAAGCTGAACATTATCACTGGCTTAGAACAGTTAAAAATATCGTGCTACTGGAATTGCACTGAATTCAGTAGGGTGCATTAATTTTTGGCCATCATCGTCACAGTCCCAATTCTGCCATGAGGTACAGGCTTGTGGACTTCTGCAGGTATTTGCCCAGGCTGAGCCACTTGTAGGAAAAGAGCCTCATACAATATTCATTGCTTACTTGTCTCTGTCTTGGTGCACATTATTAAGAGATGCATGGCCCTCCAGCAAAATCTTCACAACAAAATTAAGAAACACAGCCAGTCATCATGTCAAAGTCATAAGAGATTAAATATTCTAAGTGCAGCAGCACAGGGGTAAATTAGTATTGTTACCTTCTGACCCCCAGAGCTGCACCCAATGCTGGCTTTAAACAATAAAAATAATGAGATTTTTAGATTCCATTTATTTTGAAACAACAACTGGCAGCTTGAAAGAAGAAAACATGTTTTGGCAAATAAAGTTGACATTGACATTTTTAGCGAAGACTAGCTATACGGTGGCTTGTCACTGGGCAAATCTGAAGAATCACTGCTGCCTCTGATGTATGATGTTTTTCACAGGGACAGTGCATGTGTGAGTAATAAAGAACATTTAGTACAGTTTGTATCTGCCTTTAACAGAGATGTTCAGAATATTTAAATAGAAACCAAACCATTTCTAGCATTAAAGTCTTCAATGTATTTTTAAAAAATATCATCTTAAAAAAAATAAGATTATACAAGCTGATGTATGGTAAAATTACACCCTATGCCAGTGAGAAGCCTTAACAGATGGAAGTAGGATGACAAAACCAAACTCTTCTAGTTGAGTTGAATTCCCAAATATTCCCAGTAAAGGACAAAGTCCCATTTACCAGTTTTGGAGGCCTTTTTTTTTTTTTTTCTTTTTAAATGCACTTGAAAATGAGCCAGTCAGTAGGAAAAGAACACTTAAGACTATATTGGACTATGCAAATGCTTGAAGAACTGTTATGCTGTTTCCTGTTCCAGACCACACAATGTCTCTAGTTTTCAATTTCTCCATCGGAAAATTTGGGACAGCTTGCCATAAGGGAAGTGGTAGAATTTGCTTTTATTAATCTTCATCTCAATTGATTTAGAGACCATATGCTGCTTAAAACAAATAAAAGTCCAAAACAAGAAAAAACATGGAAAACCAACAGATCTGTGACAAGGCACCAAAAGAGCCACCCGGTGAGGGGAGCTGCAGGCAGACAGAGACCTGTAGGTACGACATGCACAGGTACAACCCAGGTGTAGATGCTGGGAAGACATTCTCTATTATTCATTAATTCTATGGTGAGCAGATAGATTAAGCATTTTCCCCTCTTAATTAACCTTGCTCTGGGCGATGAAGTTGAAGAGCTTCATTTATTTACGTATTTACTTATTTTGAGGGAAAAGTATTTCTCACCAAAATCCTCCACAGTGAAACTGCAGCGTCAAAGCCTCTGGCCCAGCTCACAAGCATTGCGTATGCCTCAGACTGCATACGCCTTTAGCCGCTACAACACGATATATAATTGCAGATACAGAACACTTACTGCTTTTGATACTAAATACAGGGAGATATTTTACGTTGGTGGCTTGATTTTCCCAAGTAGAGACATTAAGACCAGCCGTAAAGGACGGATCATATTGCACCTACATAAAGGCAACGTGAAATGGAAAGGATCAGGTCTGTAGTTTTCATTAGGCTATTTATTATTATATGTTATGTCCAACATGTGTCCAATTGTATCAGCTCACAAAAATTTCCTGACATTAAATCCTTTAATGTCTATTGAGCTGCTTTTGATTTACATAAACCAAAGATAAGCAACAAGCAGTGACCGGGCTGCTCAGTGCTGAGCGAAGCTTTTGTTGGTGCTGGTTGTTCCCTTCCATCCCTCAGGCACGCAGGCCCCTGGGAGGACACACCTTGACAGAGGTTAGCATGGAACTACGCTGGCTTAAAATACAAGGGTTTCAATTGCTGTTTAACAGAGACAATGCTGCACTGAGCAAGCACTTCTGCTTGTTAGCATGCTTTGTTCAATACAATTAGTACCGTACCCTGCCAGAGTAAATACTAAAGGATAGCTCAGGTGATAGACTGAGGTTATTCAACTTTTGACAAAAGGTTAGGAGAATTCTCTTGAAACAGTAATTGTCTGTCACATGAAATAGTGCAACTTCTGGAATGCAGGAGAGGAGAAACCGTAACATGAACTGGATTAAGGCAAGAGGAAACTAGAGGCAGGCAGGTTAATACAGCGGAATCTAATGGACTTACCAACAGGGTCTAGGGTAGACTGGACAGAAAATAAAGAATAAAAGAAAGTTAATAAAAATCTCAAATTCACCTGATGCGTCTGTATCTAAAAATAACTGAGGCTGGTTTCCTCCTAGGTCGTAAGATTTTTTGTGGTCAGTACGTGGATAGGGAACCTCCGCGGTGTCGCAAAGAAGGGCCTCGGAGGATTTGGCATGGGATGCTCTCCCATGCGAGCCAAAAAAAGACAGAATGGCATAGGAAGAATAATGTATTTCTAGGGGTGACAACATTCACTACGCTATAAAAACAGACCCACAAGTAACACATAATCTTAAAGATCCAGAGCCCAATACAGACATAATGCCATTGCTCCCTGGCTAACTGCAGGTAAGAGAAGTTAATTGCCTGTGCAGAAATATGTTCTGCGGGTTTAGTTTGAGGAAATAATATTTAGGAAGACTTCAGAATGGGCATACCTTTTGCAGAGGTATCATTTCAACACCTGGGTGCACAAGTCAGTTTTGGAACAGAGGGTAAAAAACGGCTTAAAGTAAAAACTTGTAACTTAATCTGGTAGTAGAGCCAGAAGTAGTATTCACAGAACAGGTCTTACCATTGGCTTTAAATGGTCCCAGGCACAACTACTGACTACTATCAAATTCATTCTGTTGATGAATCCTTCAGTCTGTATCTTACAATCCCCTTTTTCTCCCGCGGCACTTTCCCAAACTTTGCTCTCAATGCTGGGATGGAGCATTTATCTACAACGGGACCCTGATCTTGACTGGGACAGCGAGATGCTTCCATCCGACACATAGTACATAGACAAGACAAATAATAATGGGCAGCAGTGATAAGAATAGCACATCTTTATAACATCCACTCTATGTATGACATAAATGAATACATCAGATTACTCTTAAAATAGCCTACTCTAAAATTAGATAAGTGAATACTGCCACGTAACGCTATAATACTAATGTAATTGGAAGAGCTGGATATAAAGACCAGATTTAGCGCTGAGAAAATCCTCTGCCTTGAAAATGTCAATTCATGTAATTGCCACTAATTGTGCCTAGCATCAGTGTAAATTCAAACATGAAAACTGAACAAGCAGGACTGAATCTGACCTTTGTCAGGTAAAACCTTCCTTTTAAGGAAAATCTGTATGAGAATCAGTGAACGTATGCTCTTTTACACCCACCTACCTTTCCAAAGCATGCTGCAGACAACTACAAGGACAATACTAAGCTAAACATACTCCAAATTCATCTCAAATAAAGCGCAATTTCTGTGGCATGCACAACAGTTCTAAGCCACATCTTCCATCATTTTGTTCCTCAGTCGCACATTGTCTGAACCTGCAGCACAGAGGGCAACCAGAAAGAAAAATTGTTCTTTAAATGCAGCTGACAAAAGAGCACCTGTGCAGAGCATGCTCACATGAGGGTTTCCTGGGCTGATGTGAGTAACTGAACCGTGGACTTCCAGGGATTATGGCAGGATAAAACCACCTGGAGCAGTAACAGATTCACATTTCTGTGGGCACAACTGGACTGTTGTGTAACGAGCTGTCAACTCAGAAATGCCTGGTCTCCTGGCCAACAGACTAAGCAATATCCAGGGCTACACACGTAGCCTCTGGCTGTTGAAGATGAAAGTCAGGTTCTACAGATGTGATCCACAACAGTTTCACATTTGTAAGCTTAGCAAAGACAGGCATGCACAGCAGACAAAAAAAAGCCACTGGATGACACTTGACTGGTGCCATTGTCTGTGGATTTTATTACTGCAAAGCCTCAGAAACAAGATTTGGGGTGATTTTTTTCCCCCCTAATTACTTCTTTTATGATTTTTACCACAAGAAATCATCTCATTTACCCACTTATCACAGGCAATTTGTTTGAGAGACGTAGTCTGGGTTGACTCCAGCATTCACAAAACAAAGAAAAGCAAACCCAAAAAACCTGTAAAGAGCCTTAGCTACAACTGTAAGTCCTTACTGCTTTGTAACTTTTGAAACATCACTTTCAGGACAGAAGAAAAGGCAGAAGTTGTTAATATGCCGTCTGCTGCTTACCAGCGTATCCTAAGCCACTGGAGAACCGCGCGCCATCGAAACAACGCCTGGGGTGCGGTGCAATATCAGCATTAAATCCCAGCCTGAGATCTAGCAATGCTATTGAATAACACCAAAAGGCAGGGCTCCACCTTGGGAAATCTCCTCACCAAAGAAAGTATTAAAGTCCCATAGCCATAGGAGAAGAAAGCCTTAAGAACTTGCAGCAAGTTACAACTGGCAAAGGTAAACCTTTTATCCGCTTCTTGTCCTCTGAAATCTCTCTCTCCAAGTTGTGGTACACGGTAGCAAATCTGATACTGTCTTTAAATGGCAAGAGAAGTAGCTGAATGCCTTTCTATCCACTCCTCTAAATCATAGTGAATCCTACAATAGAGAATTCAGCTTTATAAAAATTCTTATCCTAATGGGAATTGGGGGGTTTTGGGGTGCAGAGAAGAGGGAAGACAAGACCCCTTTGTTTTAAGGAACAAAAGTCTATATCTGATAGCCAACAAGACACGAAGTACTGCCATGATGGACACAATTTGGTATGTTAGAGGAAAATTTCTTATTCTTTCGGGAATATATTGTCACAAGCCAGCTGCTTATACTGGATTAGAAAAGGGAATTAGAAAACGCACAACTCAATTACAAAGTAATGTTTTGTTTGTTTCTTGCAGTTCTTTTGCTCTTTCATACTGATTTCTTCTCTTTTTCATTTTTGCTTAATTTAATATTAATATTCACAAATAAATCCCAAGGTTCATGTCTTTTTAAAATGTCTCTAGCATTTGTTTTCACACCATGGCCTGATCCTACAGCTGTAAATGGAGCTACGCCAGCTTCCAACAGCTCAGGATATAGCCCCAAGCATTCCTCTGCTGACTTCAGCGGGAGAAAGACAATCGCTGAACACAGTAAACTTTCCACGTCATCATACCAAAATGAAAAGGTGCTCCAGCCTTTCAAGCAAGGACACCCAAATGAATCTCTATCACTTTCACACAGATTTATAGAGAAGTTGAAAGAAGGATCATGCTGGAGGCTAGACAGAATGGGAATTTTTCCCTTGCTATGTGTTCCTCTGATAGCACAGGCTGGAAATGGAATTGGCACATAACAGAAATACCAGTATGTTAACTCTACCACCATCTAGAATGGTCCATCTAAATTACAAAGACAGTAACAGGTGACATTGTAAAGCAGCACTGAAATTCCAGAAAACGAACAGTAGAACTCCTGTAAAAACCTACACAGACTTCACAAAATACCAATCTCAGATTTGAGGGCAAATTCCCATTTTCCATCAAAGTGAAAAATAGAGCAAAATCAAATTACACAACTTCAGACAGACCTGTGGACCTTTGAATTCTCTACTGCTCTTAGAAATAAGAGGGGTTTTAAAAATGCAAAGCCCCAACTCTTAGTTGTTGAAGAGAAGAAAGAAATATAGTTATTTATTAGGTTCCTTTAAAACCTGTGAAAAATTTTCAGACAAAAAGCTTGTGGCACTCCATTTATTCTTGCTTTCATGAAACAACTTACATGATTAGAAAAGAAATATAAACTTTCTGTACTGAGTTGAAAGAAAAGGTTAAAATCAGAAAAGAAGAAACAGGAAAAAGAAAACCCTCCAAAACTATGACCTTGCACTTCTAGTAAATTCTCTTAGCCTTCAGATGAATTAATGTGTCCCATTGTCACATCACCCTGAATAGTTTCAATCCTGGTAACTTATTTTGGGAAGCAAAACTTGTAAAGAACAAGGCATCATTCAACACCTGTATGCTTGCAAGTCCATTTTTGTTGTTCATTTCTGTTCAGTCTGCCCCAGCTAACACAGCTGTGGTCTCCCAGCTGGGCTACCTGCCTCTGCAAACAGGCTCTCGGCGTGCTGGGGACCTACAGCACCCTCCAAAGCAGTCTGGTGAGCTCACCCAGTGCAATGCATTTGAATTTTAGATTGCAGAATTCCCTCCATCTTTCAAGTGATTCTTGTTTGATGCTTGAAGTCAGGAAAGTCAATTGAAACGTAATTCTTTTCTTCTTTGATTTATAGCAGCTGTGGATCAAGTGCCTGATTTGGGATAGATTCAATTCTTTCCTCACTGAAAACAAACTAAGTTTTTCTTAAGGTTTGCACCTTGAATAATGGTTGTGTGTTTTATCGTATTACACGACTATATTTTATTAGAAAGCGTTAGCCAACCCTTATTTTCCTGGAAATTCACCAGTGGTGCGTTCATGTGGTTGTCAGAAGATGGCAATGACTCAACAGCACTCTGTGCTCAGGACACATGGGGACAAGGGGCTTGGCTAACCTGGTGGATTCTTTCATTCATTGAAAAACAGAATTTAGACACCCAAAAATGGGCCAAAAGCATTTACTGCAACTGTTAGTAGGGGTTTTTTTTTTCAAATAAACTTTAAAAGGGTTATTTTGTTTCAAAATTTTCATATCTTTCCACTCTGAGTTTTACATTTCTAAATGACACCTTGATATGAAGTGAACCCAAGTCTGACCCTAAAGAACTTACTTTTTTTTTTTTTTTTCCCCCCGTTTCAGTGAAAAAGCTTAAAGAATTCATTTTGGATCTGGATATTTCTCTTCACCAGTGTTTTGATTTAGTCAAACAAACAAACCAGTTATTTGTATATCTCCAGTCTCCCCACTAAAGACTTCCCTTTTTAGAGTTTATAGGAGACAGCATACTTCAAAATAATGCACTCTGATTTGGGGCTTAGTGAAAAAGATGCTTAGGTCGCATCAATCAATATATCTTCAGTGAGGAACACGAAGCCGTGTGCTTTCATGCCAGGCTTGGAACTGACCCATTTTTACTATCTCATTTTGGAGATAACTTTTTTGTTTGCAAATATATGTGTTTCATTACTCAAAAATATTTAGTTAAAAAATGTAATTACAGAAAACATTAATGTAGTATTTCCCTAAAAAAGGTGCACTGAAATGCACCAAGTATTAGAAGATAGGGACATCACGCTATACAAAAATAGGAACCCTTGACAAAAGAGTAATGCTTTGAAAAGATAAAGGGAAGATCAATATGTTCCATCTTTGTAGACTCTCATCTTGTATTCTCCTGTAGTCTCAAGTCAAAGCCTACTTTTGTCTGTAGTCTAACAAAGGGTACCGGTGTTACGAAATGTACAGTAGTTCCTTCTTTATGCTCCCTGATAACTTGTCATTTATAATCAGTCTGAAATTCAAAACAGCTTTTTCTTTACGTGCCTCGTTCCCTTTGCAGAACAGCTCACAACCAGCCGCAGCACGGTACCTTGTTTCCCTGCATTTAAAGGGTTGTTTCCTTTGTTGGGTTCCTCCCCGTCGAGCTGTCTAAATGCACGGCCAGCAATGGCCAGAGCGGAAAGCCGGGTGAAGATTACATCTGTTTAGCTGATGTACCAGGTACTGCCATGATTCACTGGACAGTAAACTTAAAGCTACGTTATACATTGAAAAGAAAAATACACCTCAAATATATCCACAGCCACAGCCGAGGATGTGGCAAATCAGCCCCCGTTCACCAAAGCTCCTAACGTTAGGTAATATCAGGGGTGGCACATCTGCGCCGAGGG
Organism: Mycteria americana; assembly: GCF_035582795.1. Lineage (NCBI taxonomy): Eukaryota > Metazoa > Chordata > Aves > Ciconiiformes > Ciconiidae > Mycteria > Mycteria americana. Next base: position 15,601,905 of record NC_134377.1, read on the forward strand.
CGTGCTGCCTTGCAATAAGCAGCTGAAAACTGAGGCATCCAAATACAGAGGTCAAGCCCAGAGATTCAACTAAGCAGCCTACTTTGTATTGCTCCTGAAAGTTATGGAAGGGAAATGTAAAACACCACTCTTCAGGGCAAGCGCAAACCACAGCTGCATAGCAATGCAAGAACAAAGCTTGTCTCCTGACTCACAAGTACCTAGACGTGACAGCAATTACTTGTATACAGGGAGACATGATTTTCTTCCCTTTTCACCCAACTATCTGTATTTAAAACGTGCCTGTTTACAAGAAGTCGTGCAAGATGGAAAAGGAACTACGAAATCACACTCGCTTCTTCCAGAATAATTTACAATAGCTTCCCTGGAAACACAAAGTCCCTGTGATATTCCCTGGTGTTTCAGCCAAGAAAGCTTGAGAGAGGTACACTGTGCCGTGCCTCTGTTGTTTATGCTTGTATTTATAGCAAGGTTTTCCTTTCCAGCTGAATAGCGCTGGTAATTCAGCACTTTTTGAGAATTTCTGAAGAAGTTGGGGGGGGGGGGGGGGGGGGGGCATTTGAGCACCAGTCTGGGAAGCAACACCTCTCTAGAAGTTCACGGCAAGGCAACTCGCTGGAGCACCAGCGTGAGTTCTCACTCACTGGCTCCACAGACAATTCACTCAAGAAAGAAGAATTCTCTTCAATACCAGATTAAATGATTTCTTTCTTTTTCATGTGTCACCATTGTGGCTAATTACAATTAGATCAGTAGCAGACCGGTTAGTTCACAGCATTCTACAAACATTGCACAAAATAAGTGGGGTAGTAGAGGGTGCAAATGAGTCATGTGAATACAATCGTTGTCGCCCAAAGCAGCTAAATATATAGGAGCCCAGAATATGGGACAGTGCAATGTCTTTTCAATTAAAAAAAAAAAATCATTGAAAAGGTACTTCAGCACTTCTAGAGATAGCACAACTGACTTTTATACAGAATAGACAAAGCAATTTTGAACTTAATGTCAACATTCAATGCTTATCAAAGCTTTTTCCTTGATCATGTTTGGAAAAGGTGGAAAGTAAGGAGCATGTGAAATTCTCATAGTTCTTGTTTCATTTCTGAACCCCAAAATCTATCATTGCAACATCTGGGATTGCCAGGAATCAGAAAATCCTTTTCCATATTGGCTCTGATTACAAAATCCGAGCACTTTCCATTCATACAGAAGGCCATGAAAGTATAAGGTGGGCTTTTCTCATCTGAAAAATCAGTCAAGACCTTCACTTGCGTGCTGCCCATCAGTCCCGTCTAGGGAAAGCAGCGTTCCTACACCATCAGAGGGCAGACTTTCAGCCTGGGGCAGCACGAGGAGACGTACTTTAGCAGAGGCTGTAAATCAGACACTTGCTGACATAATTGCATTCATTACGTGTGTTATGGCAGATAAAGAAGCAGCCAGCGGGACAACAGAGTAAATGATGCCCACAACCACCCTTCAACTCGCAAACACAAAAAGCACCTTCTTTGGAAACTCAAAACTCCACTAGATTAAAGCCTGACTTCTTGATAAGGAGGCAGATGAATACTTGGAAGAAATGCTAAAAGACAAAATCCTTTTGCCGCAGACAATGAACTGCTACGAGGACCGAAACCTATTTCTTATCTTCCAGTGAGTTTTTTGTCTGGATGCTATTAGCACAGCATTCCTCTGATCATTTGTAAATGTCATTTATAAATCCTTGCACAATTGTTCTCTGCAGAGTAGATTACAGGGTCCAGCCTTCCTTCTTTCAGATTGCAGACCATGCTCGGGGTTTAATAAGGATGTTGCATATTGTGTTTTTTCAGTTTATGCTTCAGTGACTATGACCCATGCTGCACTATAATGAACCAGGCCCTCTACCAATTCCAGTAAATTGCTGAACGTGTGATATGTGAAATGCAGAGGATCACGCTCTCAGTTTGAAAACTTGCACTTATTTTCTCCCAGAGCTTTCTTCAAGTCACCACTGATTCTGGTTGGATCAGAAAACTGGGCTGATGCCGCAGAGAACCAGCTGCACCAACTCTTCATGTCCACAAGTCTCATGCAGACGGGGATTTCCGGCCCTGTTCAGAGCTGTCTTGACATAGCTGCGCTGCTGGGTCGACCCCTGGCCTCACACCTACTAGTGTAACTTAGCAATTTGCAGTATTTCTGTTCCTCCCCCCCCCCAGAATAGCACAAACAACAGCAGCTGCTTATATAGACCGGGTTGTCATTTATGTTCAGTCTCCTCTCAGAGGCAGCGAGGCAGACAGAAAGGGAAGTTTGATTTTGATCCTATGCTAAGAATTACCTATTTCTTGACCCAAATCCTACCTGCAGACAAGTCTGAAATTCACACCAGTAGTGTCCATTAAAGAAGGATTGGACATGGCTCCTCTTCATTCCCACCTAAACAAAAAGAGCAAATGCTACCCCAGCACAGCACCCGAACAGCAAATGAATGAGGTAAGGAAGACAGCAGACATGGCAAATAAAGCTCTTGTGATAGCACCCATAGGCAGAACTCTGTTCTGGCTTTAACTGCGGCATGCAAGTAATCTAGAAATCCAGAGTACAAATTATGAATTCTTCACCAGCCATTTATATGGGGTCCATACGTGCTTGTGGAATTTTAAAATTCCAAGTGTCAAATAAACATGCTACCATGTGAACTCTGGACCAAAAGAAGCAGATGTTGTATGTTTACTTCTGCTTTGAGCTGTAAGGTGCACTTGTTGCTAGGTATTTCAGTGACAATGTCCAATTCTGAAAAGCTGCTAGCTGTTTATTAATTTCAAAGGAGGAAATGGAACTCACTCTGTTGAATTAATTAATCTCTTTCAATTCATGCAATGCTTCTCCTTCTTCACAGTTTGTGATCAAAGAAAGGATGTCTTAAATAACGTTAAATATGTTTTAGGTTTTACAGCGTGCTATCTGCTAGTTTGGTTTTCACTTCTCTGGCAAATCTTTTGTAATCACATCACGCGAGGACTGTGATAAACACCACGCAGGAACAAAAGAGCGAGGGCACTGAGTCCAATGTAGAAATCAAACAAAAGCCAGTTGCTACCTTATTATTGCCAGTCCTGAGCTAAACCAACAGAGAATCTCCTAAAAACTACCACTTACAACCTCCTTAAAACAGAACAATCAAAACACCTTCAGTATCGGGACCGGTACCATTTTTTCCAGAGGAATCCAAAGTCGGTTGGGGAAGCAGGTGATTCTCAAACGTTACCGTACACCAGCCTTGTCCTGCACTCAGCAGGTGACATTTGGATCTCTTTCTGTGCTGCAGTAAGTAGAGATCCCGGCCAGGCGAGTGGTTGCTCTTTCGGCACGCTCCAACGGCACGGAGCTGGTGCAACTTCAAAGTCAATAAGACTACGCTCACCGCGTGGCTGATTCCGGCCCAACACAGAGAATTATGTCATGTTTGCCAAAATATTAATGCATGTTATGCTCCAGTGTTAACTAAAAACATTTCTTAATCTATTGCCTAATCCAAACAAACAAATTAGTATAATTGGAGAGCTGTGTTTACGAATACAAAGCATAGAGAGGCAACACATATTGTCTTGTTGTCATTCCTATCAGGCAGCAATGTTCGGTTAGTTCTGCTCCTTGCAGTCTGAGCATACTGGTATAATTGATGGCAACATTTATCATAACAGCAGCGCAAAAGCATCAATTGCTTGATGAATTTATTTACTCCTGCCCAGAAGTGAAGCTATGATTGGACCACTTTATAAACATCAAACTGCTGTAGACCTGGTCTGTTGTTGTTGATTGCACTTAAAGGGGAAGAGAGGGGAAAAAAAAAAAAAAAAAGAAAAAACAGGGGAAAAAGACCCTGACTGGGAGGCTGGAGGTTGACTGAAAAGACAAATCTCTTTGATTAGAGGAAAACCACCATTATTTTACCTAATAAAAAAATTAAAAAAACCCAAACACTCTTGCATCCATGATCAACAGCTGCAGTATTATCTGCTGCATAGTTTAGTCCTTTCTCTGGCAGGTTTTTTCTTCTTTTCCTCCTTTCTTCAATATTCCTGGAGGTAGAGAGCTGTAAAGAAAGTATCAATCTCCCAAACCAACATGACAAGGCCCCTGGGCTTAGCAAAGCAAAAACACGAACCACACCACATTCCTATTTTGTGAACTACCTGTCCTCCACAGAGAAATATGGGGCCATATTCTCTTCACCCTGGCACTCCACAGTCCTTTAAACCTGTGCAAAACTCTGCTATTTTTCCTGGGTAGATTCTGCACTTTTTGTGCACAGATGGAAGTAAATCCAATGGGAAATAGGTCCAATGGCTCTACATTTGGTAGGTTTCCAGACTCACACTCTAGCTCTAAAGAGGTCTGAAAAGCATCGCTTGAGATGGAAATGGTCTGTGACACTCAGTCTGCATGCTAATAAAGTATGGTTGTTTTTCAAATAATAGTAACTAAAAGAAAAAATTTTTTTTTTCCTTGTTGGCTCCTTCGACTCCCCTCTGAGAAGAGCAGAGGGCAGCAGGGTCAGGAGATGAAAGTTTCAAACATCCAGTTACTGTTTGGAGCAGTCTCTATCCAGTCTACATCAGAGCCAGCAGCATCATCACATGATGATTCACAGACTGAGAAACACCACCAATGCCATTATGGGCTTCAGCAGGGTAAAGAGTTCATCCTTAACGAGATCTTAATGCCTCATAACTCACTAGATAAAATTTAGTTTATGATGTTATGCTAAGAAACCAAAGTGTAGTCAGGCCTGACACAACCAGGCTCTTAACGCCGTAGTTAAGACTCTTACATTAGTGCTTCAAACTGCTGGGAAACTAATATCTGCTATTGAGCTATTCCTTTGGCCAGTAATTTTAGGAAGAGGTGACAGAAACCCCAGAAGGGGAAACCATAGGCCATAGACAAAGGAAATCAGCTTTAAGTAACCTTTTAAAAAACAAAACAAAACAATTTTGGACTCAAGGTGTAAAATGGAAGAGTAACATCTTTAGGCTCCCAATGGGGCCAAGAGCTGTGACTCATGATGGCTCTTACATCCGATGTCTCACATAGTCAGATGCTCACAGACACAGCCTAAGGCTGAAGAGGCATCGAGTCTGCAATGCTTCCCATCCCTGCCCACTAGAAGAACCCGCTAAATCCTGCTGCACCCAGTTACTAATGTTACACACCCCATGGAAAACTGGATGACAGCAGCAAGAACTGCTTGTGGCCATTTCTCATCCCTGCCGAGGGACGAACGGGGAAACGGACAGCTCTTGTGCATGGGACTCCTCTTTTCAGGGCAGCTGATGGAATATATTAACATTGCCTTTAGACAGTAAAAAGTATTAAAATACAGGCTTCTCTGTAGAAGCAGGCAATTAGTATTTCCCACTACCTGGAGAGATACCTTATAGACATTTTAGTGGTCTTGGCAGCTGAACTGACACCTTTGACTGGGCTTTCATTCAAGGGCTTTGGTGGTGCCACTTGATGAATGTTTCAACCATGAGCTCCCTGAACACGCAAGGGCACTTGCTTTCTTTGCCAGCGGCCAGGTGAACAACTCAGGGTAGATTTTTTTTGTTGCTCTTTCAAATAATAGCTTTTGTGCTCAAAGGTGTCACCTTTCACAGCACAAGTCACAGCACTAGGACAAGGAATTCCAAAGTTGTCTTGCAAAAAATAAGACTTAAAGGCACACTGCGGTTCATCCCAAGGAGCACAGGGTGGTGAAGCCATCCTCCAGAGCCCATGCAAGCTAGCAAGGTTAAACAGAACACGCAGGGCAGAGACCAACGTGCCCTACAAGCAGTGTAGTAACAGTGACTGGATCAGGCCCCGGGCAGAAATAAGTGGGATTTCAGAAGCATGCTTTGGCCTCAAGAGCACAAAAGTCAGTCACTGAATTTCTTTGGTACTTACACTCCTTAATGACTCGGGAGCTTTAGAAAATTCCTGCTGAAACCTTTTAAATTCCCTTCCTAATTATGCTGCGTCTACCTTTGAAGAGCCGTATACAAGGCATTTGTTACAGCAAGCTAGTACAAACACCCGTGCTCCCAATAACAGTCTGTGAAGGTGAATGGGAACGAGCACGCTGCCTCCCGAGCGCCTGCAGGATCGGACTCCTCGTAATCTAAAGATTGTTTTTATGAGTGGGGCTTGCGTCTCCTTTATGTGTTATGCAGCACTTCAAAGCCATGGTCAGTGTCACACAAAGAACAATAAGATAATCATAGTAATAAAACGCTAATCTATCCTATTAACCTGTGCCTGGAAAATTGCAGCAGAGCTGGCTTCCAATAAAAATGAAGGGAGGCCTGAGAAAAGGGCAGATTAGACCGATTTCCAGCACAGGGAAATAACCCACCAAATCCTGCTGCATCCAGTTACTAACGTTACGTGCCCCATGGAAAATTGGATGACAGCAGCAAGAACTGCTTGTGGCACAGTTTCCATCCTGCTAGTCTGCTGAGCACACGAATTAAGTGAGTCCCCGGCAGCCCAGCCAGGGAAAGGGATGGCTATTAATGTAAAAGAAAAGCCTGCATAAGTAGGGGTAAGCAGTTTTTACCATCCTCATTGCTGTTCATTGAAAGGCGCAGCTGCACCTTTCTCTGAGTTATCAAAGATTATTTCAAAAGCATGCAGAATGGCTTTTACAGCAAGATACGTCCCATCCTCTCTCTGTTACTCTGTTCTACAAAGCGCTGGGACATGGTACTCTCCCTTTAGCACAGGCCTCTTGGCCAAAATATTGCTCCCCAGAAGAAATGGTTGCTTACAGGTAGCCTGCCGCTACCCTCGACCTTAGCCAAGTCCTTCAGACTGAGGCTGTGCTCCCTTTGCCAGAGAGGTGAAGAGGAGACAGCCTTCCTCCAGCTGTAGTTGGGACCCACAAGAGAATTTAAAGTCTCAGGCAAATGCCGTGGTAGATGAGCCAAAGCGGCCCCCGTTCGCCCATGCTAATGGATGTCGGACAAAGCTTGGCTCTGCTGGGAGTTGTCTGACTAAACAAATGCTTTGAACGGAGGAACTGAGCACAGGACGAGAAGACCACAGAATAGGCTTCAGTGGTTCTCATTTTAGCATGAATTTCTTTGGCTTCCTCAAAAACTCCGGGAAGGAAGGCGAAAGGGAGCCTCTCGTGACTTTCAAGATTCAGAGGCTTTCAACTGAAAGGAACAAATTTCTATCAAAGACAATTATTTTGCTTTTAGTGTAAGTAAGGCAAGCGTAGGTCCTTAAAAAAGAGAAACCTCAGAGCAGCATATAGCAGCTGAGGACTTTGCTCCCCAATACTAACAGCGACTTTACTATAATCTTTGTTTTTCTCCCTTTTTGCATCACAGTTCAATGACAGACAGAAAAGTCGATGGCCTTTCCATGTGGTGACTGCTTTTTTCACTGAATATGATGGAAAGAGTTTCTGTGGAGTTACACCTTCATGGAATTCTGAGCAGCTCTTCAAGCCCCGAAGGCGGCTGTTGTCCATGGGAGGCTTAGGGGTCTGGAAGCCGAGATGTGCAGATGGCCAGCTGGCTGGTCATGCACAACACAAAGGCTATGGAGCCAGATGGCTGATGTTAGGAAAAGCAGGAGAGATCAGCTTGATTGAACTCGCTGGCATCATTTACGGTCATTTCAGGACAGGCACGAGGGCACCATCATGAGCGTTGCTCTGAGCTGTTCTATCATATGTGCATACCCTTGCTCAGAAAACAAAATCACATTCACCATGGTTTGCAAAAAGCCCTCAATACCATCAAAGTAAATCCCTCTTTACTATCCAAATATCCTTTCTGGAGATACTTTATTGCAGCTTTAATAGTTATTTAAATATTAATATTATTTATAACTATTATTATTAAATAGTTATTTAAATATTAATATTATTTATAACTATTATTATTATTTATACATTATTTAACTATTCCATGAACATGCTGCAGAAGCCTAGCTAATCAACAGGAATTCCTCTGCAAACTATTAATTGCAGAAATACCTCTCAGCTATGCCCTGGGCCCCAGCAAGATTACTTGTGAGCAACAGTGGGATGTTCAGCTCAGACCAACGTCAGGCCCACACAATCAGAGAGGCAGGAACAAGCCACAGAGCTGCCAGTCACCCTCCTTAGCCTGGGGCTGGTGAGCAAGACTTCCCCCCCGCAGAGGAGGGAGCTTCCCTGGAAAAGCACAACGCTATCGGCCACATTACAAGGGCACACACAGTTGAGCTGTTCCTTTTCCGTTGTCTTTCCACTCGTTTCCCCTTCCTGCCATCTCTTTCTGAATAACCTCATTTACTCGCTCCTCCTGTACACGTCAAAAGGCTAACTAAGAATCACCCACCATCCAACCTGAAGAGACAAAGGGGAACAACGCTTTGAGGAAATCAGCAGGGCAGAGCTGTCGCAGTCACGGAGCAGCGTCAGCTTGGGTACAGTACCCGCTCTGGCCACGACAGCACTAATCCCCGTGGGAGATGAGCTCCCAGGGCTCATCTTGCTTTTCTGGGAACCTCTGCCTTCTACCCTGAGCTCCAGGCTGATGAAGCTAGACCACAATCAGGAGTGACTTTAAACCCAGGCTGAGGATGCTGTGGACCAAATCTGCAGGTAATGTGAATGAGCACCGATGTCAAGGCAGATTTATACCAGCTGAGGAATTTGTTTTCTCCCCAGCCCATCTTGCAAGAATAAAGCATTTTCTTTCCTCAGTCATGAGACACTAGCATGGTTTGCAGGGCTCTGTCTCCAACTCCCTCCAGAGCCAGGCCTGCCTCCTGAGGGCTGCAGCAGTCTCACCCAGGATGTTTGGTCTTTTAATTCAATTCCTTTAAACCAACAGCACTGTCTAGGCTTTTCCCTTCTGTTCTGATTAGCAGACCAAATATGTTCTACATTAATTGCATAATTATATGAGCAAATCCATTTTCTTTTGCAATTTTTTTCCAGTTTCCCAAACTGTAGGGCTTTTTCCCCTGCAGAACTCCCCAAAGAGATGCCACAAAGCCAAGCAATCATGCAAAAAGATTTATGACAGTCATTTGTATACATGAGTATGCTCACAGACATTCGAGTTCCCTCTTCTGTCTTCTCCTTTTATTTAGTGTGAAAGCGCAAGCTGTTCCCAAGTCACATTTATACATTTTTCATAAATCAGATATACTGCTCATATCATTTGAGAGATGGACATGAGGGGGTTTTGTGTGTTTTCTTTTCCCAGGGTCCCAGCATATTTCATGCTTTGCCTGGAGTCTTTAGCGAGCATCAATTTTAATGAAAAGGGACACTCACCTCGTGGTTAATCATGACCTGGACCGAGCCTTTGCTCAGTGCCCCGTGTAGGACTGGCACTAACTGAGGTGCCTGAGGAAGGAAGCGTGACTCAGACGCAGCTCCTGCCTCACCACTCCACTGCTGGATCCTGCAGCTCTTAGCTAGGTACAGTCTGCTCGCATGGAGTCAACTTCTGCACCTTCCAGGCTATATTCCTGCTCGGGGGGAGCGTGAGACTGAGAGATGAGCAGTAACGCAGCAACAAAAAGCGTGCGACAGGCCTTACTGCAGGCTGTTCTGCAGGACCCAGTCACAGCCGGGCTATTCATTAGCATTGAAACAGCGAGAGCTGGTTAAAGCACGTGATTCATAAAAATTAACACTGATATCTGCTGCTGCTATGGACTCGCAGAACAAATACAGACATTTCATCTAGTTTTTTCCGCATCTCAGTTTCCTATTTGCAAATGCCTGCCCTATTTTACAATACCACACACAAATATAGAGCCACACACCTCTACTAGAAACAACTTCTTCATCCTCAGGTTCTTGTCCCTCAACCCATCTCATTCCCCCTGAAGAATAATGAAAACTGCAGAGGCTGGGAACAAATCTACATTTTTGCCCTAAAGAAACTAGTAGCATGCATACATCTCATCTTTCAATCTCCTGCTGAGAGAACAAGACCAGCAGTTCAGTGCTTGACTAGCCCACGTCTGCCTTTTGCAGTCCTTTCCCTTGTGCAAGCAGAATATAAAAATGCTCAAAATCAGAAAGGACAGGCTCAGGAATTTGGGACCCTGGCACCCTAGGATGGAGTTTGGCCTGCCCTAGGAAGGCGGGAGGGTTATAACATTTGCACAGGTTCCCCGAGTGTTACAAACCAAGAAGGTGCATATCACAGATCCACTTGCAGCACACAACACGCCCAAGACTGGAAACAGCAGGCACTCGCCTCACTCCGCTTCGGCAATTCTCTCTTCGCCCTATTCATAGCAACGTATATAAGAGAAATGCAAGTGGCAGAATCCCTTTACACTGCTTTGCACCCACTCTACCCAGGTGGAAACAACCACCTGAAGTGCTGGCAGGGGGGAATCAAACCACAGCACATCATTTGTCCCGAGCGCCTGGCTAGTAACTCATCTCATTATCGTATAAACTAGAAACACAGAAGCAGACTAAATGAGTTCCTGAGTAGAATATCTACCCTATTACTCAGCTGAATGCTTCCACAAAGTTACCAGAAAATATTAATCTTCTGTATTCCTGGGAACATGCCGATGCAGCACGTAGAGCTAAAGGCCAGGGAAGACTTCAGCCTGCCAGAAGTATTTCAGCCACCCGGCGCTTAGCACGCAACCTCCTCTTACGACTGCTCTCTCAGGAAGCAAAGTCTGTCTAGGCTTTGGCTGACATCAGTCCGACAGAGCACAGAGATCCACGTTTATCTGAGTTTATCACACATTTTGTGCTACTTAAGGCAAGTGGCTTACTTCTCTGCCTCAGCACAACTGTCAGAATTAGGATTAGTTAAGACAAAGGGGGGGGGTATTTTCTTGTGGGGAAGCTGAACAAAGCCTCCTCCCTTCTTGTCAAGCGTACCTTTGCAGAACACTGGCATTTATTAGACACAAAAGCCAAAGAAGGTGACAATAAAAGCTAGGTAAAAAGAGAGTTTGGGCTGTTTCCTGTGAATAAAAGACAAAATATTCCTAGACAAAAATCAGATACTTTCTGAAAACATTTCATTTAATTGAATATAACTAGTTTTTATGGTGACGATGTTTGCCCAATACACAGGACTGCTGAAGCTTTATTCAGAAAAGCTTTGAAATCACACTGAAAGATGCCATTTCTGTACAAGAGCAGTATCAGAAAATGTTCCATATTTTAGTAGTCCAGAGTAGCAAGATCACTCAGCAGCGGAAGGCGGTGAAAGGAAGAGGCTACTAACTTATGAAAACAAGCTGAGGATCTTTCCAGATTAGAGAGAACTGTGAATAAAAAGTTTCTTCATTTTTAAACACTATGTTATTCAAAGCCTAGCATGACCAACTTATGCTGAAATTGCTGATATGTGTTGAAAGAATAAAGATGAATATGACAAGAGGAGGGGAAAACCAACAACTAACATATTAGGAAAAAAACCAGTTTCTAACTGATGGAAATTAAACCTGGGTATGCAGCTTAGTCTCCTGATGCAGTTTTATTTCTAATCACTGTAAAAGCTGATATATGAAGCTGTAAAGCTAGTCAAAATGTGTCTATCTCAAGATCTATGGGTTGTATACTTGGCAGAATATTTCTTACAGGGACATTATCAAGCCACCACTCCAACTGCTAGTTTAAATAATCCTGTAAAGATAACAAGTAATGCTCTAATTAAAAACATTTTTTCCATCAAGTAAATCACTTTAAAGACATTTGTGGCTGATATGATGGACATTACAAATCCTTGTAGCACCCATCTGGTCCCATGCCAGCAGCCCGCTAGTATATAATTTTATCTAATTGATCAATTAAATTAAAATAATCTTTGAAACAAGCTATAATAAGAGTTGTATAATTCCAGTGCTACCTATTATTTTCCTTGCCACTTTACCTACTCTGTCTCACTAAAATATTCTTCCAAGTCCTGGCTGAGTAATAAAATGGCAGTCCTGATGGTTTCATGACAGAACAGTACATGAGCTACGGCTGAACAATTCAATTAATTCCAGTCTCTCCCGTGTTAACCATTTCTTGCTGTTATAAAGCGTATTGAACCTTTTCTAAGTCCCAGTCACTTCATTGCTTACAGCAATCCTCAGCCTTTAGAAGACAACCGTAACTAACACAAAAACGCTCATGAGATGGCAGGTTTAGACAGAAGGTTCTTCACTGAGATACTGTCTTTCTGCTGGGTGTAGACAGGACCTTCTACAGAAGAATGCCCACTGGTTCCTCTAAGCCTCCCATTACAGAGGTGCTAAAACTCTGCTAAATCACATTAACTCACACCAGGTTTGGGGCTGCTTTTTGCCAGTGCATTTTCCCCTCGTCTCTGTACGTATTGTCCATTTTCTCACTTAACAATATCGTCGTCTTGCAAGGGGAAGCAGATGCTGGCTGAGATACGGAGCCTTCACACAAAAAGCTTTTGCTAGGGAAAATAAGTGATTTCATGATTAAGTTAACAGCTAACAGAGTAAATGCCAATATGTATCGAAATGCATGGCAGCTGGTCTCCACGTCATTCAGTCCCTCTGAACAACTGGTGAGGCTTGAATTTGTCTGGAGGGAGTCTGTCTATGAAAACTGCAAATATGCTATTAAAGTAAGATCTTTTCCTTTTAAAGATGAGGTTCCATGTTCAAGCACAGATGATGATCATGTCATACGCTAATCCACCACCTTACATCCCAAAGGGCTGCAAAATGGCTGGAAACTGATTTCCCTTTACAGTGCATTCACTACCAGACACTCATCTAGAGAGTCTGCGGGCTGGAGTATGAGTGCTTGGAGAAACTCAGGGAGGAGTTTTTTCTTTAAGAAACTCCTCAAATAAAAAATTCCACATGATCTAGCTCTACTGAGATGGAAGCAGAAACCAATGCTGAGCACTGCTCAACTTGAGACACAGCTTTCTCTGCTACAGGGAATGTGTCTAAACCTTGGTGAGGCACAGAGCAAGCAGAGCGGCTAACTATGTAGCAAAAAGTCCAGCTATTTCCTTGTGCCTTAGTCTTTCAAGGCTTACCCAAGGTGTTCAATTCACCGCGAAGTCTCGAATTAGCGTATAAATGTTTTACCACACGACTTTGAGAAGGCAAGACTTTCTTTGGCTTCCTCTTCTTCTGCAGAACAGCTCTTGCACTGCAACCCTTTGCAAAGCTCAGATGAGAATTTATATAAAAAGTCCTGATTTCTACTCTGGTGGAAGAAATAGACCTTGGAGCTTCAGCAGTCTCCATCATCTGTAAAATATGCTTATTTCTATTTAACATCTACCTGGACAGGGCTCAACATACGCTGAAGTCACAGTCATCAAATTCATCACCGTCAGTGCCTCCAGATTTACATTGCTGTAAAGGAGAAATACTTGGCCCATATGGTCTTAATTCCTATTTTCCCTTCAGTGATTGAAATGGTTTATTTTGTTTTTCCCAGGTGTGAGGCCTACTGTCTCCACACATCTATAATTCTATTAAACAGCTCTTCCACCTTAATTTCCCTTTAAAATTACATCTTCTAGTTCACTGGTATATAAGGAATCTTTGTTGCAGGTAGATAAGTAAAAGGCACCCCAAATGAAATCTGCCACCCACAAAACCTACTGCTTAACTTAACAGCATTCGCTACGCTTGCACGCAAACACCATCCAGGTGTGACAAGGGGGAAGTTTCTGGTACGAATAAGAGCAAGGGGTGAATTCTGCCGGATCTGTTCAGCCAACAAACACCTAGCACTTCAGCCAAAGGCAAGTAAGCACATGCTTAGAAGCACAGCCCCCATGGGAACTATTCCCATACTCTAAGGTAATGCTTGCTTAAATGCTTTGCTGAAATGATGTGGGCATATTCAGCATCTTCAAGGATCAAGTTGTTGCTAGTACTTAAAATAGAACAATAGGAGATAGGGGAAAACAGCCAAACCTAGAAAGAGATCGTGGCCCTGTGGAAGCCATATAGAGGTATTTTCTGAGCTCAGCGTCCTATGAATAGCGAGAACACGAGATTATCTCAGCCTCTCTGTCTTTTGCAAGAAACGGCACACGTAATACCCTTTTTTCAGGTGGAATCCATAGGCAGTTTAAGTGGGTCCTGGTTGCTTTGCATTACTTGGGGACGAAAAATTCCCCACACAAGTGAGAGCTGAGAGAGAACCGGACTGCAGGGGCAGCACAAAAAAGAAAATGACAGAAGAGGGGAACAGAAACACTGGAAGAGGAGAACTGCAGTAAACCCAATTTGATGTCCTTCACAAAGGGCATTTTGTCTTTCATATGCATTTACAATCATTTTGTAAACCTTGAAGAAAGAAATCTAAAAATCTCAGTCTCGCTTGGGAAAGAAGAAAGCCAAAGAGAGATGCTGCCCTGCCCAGATGACGACAGCCTTCTTTGGGATGCTGATCTCAGGAGGGTGAAGTTTCCCACTTTTTCACAACTCGGTATATTGCAAATGAAATCTATTGGCTCAGGCAGACAGAATGGGGAAATTCTATTTCAGTCAGCCAAGATCGATGAGCAGACTACTGACCGGTAAAAAGAGTCAAGAATTAGCAAAGCAAAGGACTTTTTAATGGAACTTTATATTGTCGATCTCCATCTGCCATCGAGAGTCTTCAGTCACAGCACGAAATTTATTCAGACATTATAACCACCTAGCCTTACTCTGACATTGGGACTTAACATGCCTTCTCTTGTTAATATCATTCAGCAACAGCTGCATTATATTACCTGTCAAAAATTATTAATCCAATTCTGTTTTCATGTATATTTATCATTTCACTGCCAACCACAGTCAAGTGATTCTGTAAGACATATTGATTTCCTGAATGAATTAAATGAAAAGTATCTGTCATAAGTTTTACAGATAGGGGAGTGATTTTCAGGTACTCTTGGTTTTTTTGCTCTCTTTTATTCCCAATAACTTGCAGATAACAATCAGGGAACAGAGATGAGCTACTAACTATGAGGAGGTTTTTTGCTTTCTTTCATTTTACTTGCTTAGAACAACTGTTCTAAGAACAGTTCTAAGAACAACTTAGAGCCAAATATCCTCACCTTCCTCATATACTGATTCCACTTAATTTTAGGAGAGCTCCCTGAGCAAAATACTATTTCACTACAACTGCTCATCTGAGTAGTTCCCAGAATCAGAGCTAAACAAGTCCATTGTAACAAAACCTTTCTGTGCTCTTGCCCTTGTATTCGTATCATAAGGCCCAACAGATTGCAAGTTACTGCCCATCTCCCACCGCATTCAATGGTAGGCTTCCACCAACTTCATCAAGGGTGGATTTGAGCTTCGCACCCTGTTTAAACAATTCTCCATTTACAAAACATTGCCCAGGTCATGCAGTGGACCACAGACTGCACTCTACCTTCCGCAACTGGGTTACTACGTGGCAAGAAGTGCAACACATCTCCCCCAGTTAATGAATATTTGCCATTTACATCTAGTATCCACAAAGAGAATTTAATACATAAAAAAATCCAAGATGGGCTTGTTAAAAGACAACTGGAGGTCTTGGTCATTGAACCCAGGGGTCCTGAGGAAGCATGACACTTCTCAAGCAAGCCCCTTTCATAATTTTCTTCAAATGAAATTATAATAAAGTTCACCATGCCTAAAGCAAAAATTAAAGTCCACGGGGACTTAAAAAGTGACAAAAAGATAAGAGATATGTTAATACGAACAGATAGTTTCCTTCAACCCAGAGCGAGTGTTGAGGAAAAGTAATTTTTCCCAAAACATCTACCTTTTCCTCCCAACTCTCTTCAAGTGCTGACGAACTGAATAAAAGCCTTCAAAAGCTTCCTTGTCTCTCCTCCAGCCCATCTCTGAGGGCGTCTTGTAGATGGCCTAGTGTTTGGAAAATGTTGCGTTACAGAGAGGTTCAGCTTTTGCACAGAAACACAGCTGAATGGTGAGGCAGAGTGAATCTGATCCATCTCTATTTGATAATGCCAGTGAGAACGCCCAAATGACCTCAGAGTTGTTCATCTCTCAAGCTCATTGCCTCCATCCCATTCCCTAGGACACAAGTTCACCTATCATCGTTATTTGCAGGTTGTAAATCTTCCCTATCTTCCAAAGGACAGAGATGCAAAATGAAGCTTGTTTTCAAAGATCACGCTGCCAGTAGCTAAGACAGATGCTCCTCAGAACGATACCAAATGAGCTGTGGAACGCAGGCCGTTATGAGTTGGACCTTGTGTGCAATACATCAAGCTTTTAACAGTCAAGACACAGCACTGTGCAGGTGAGGTTTATTGCATGGTTTGTAGAACAGGTGTGAGATGTTGCTGAGCTGGGTAAAACAACAGCTGAGCAAGGCATTTGCTGCCTCTACCCTGGGCTCTGAACTTGCAAAAAGCACAGCGGCTGTGGCCCACGCCGACAATGACCCTACCTGGCAAACAACACATTTCCCAAGCAAGTGTTACCACATTAGTAGACCATACAGAGAAAGATGCATGTACAATAATGCATTTTGCCATGTTTTCCACATAAATATCTAGGGAGAGTTTGCCCCCCTGCTATTTACTCATGGATGCAAATAAATTTGGGAGATGATGAAGGGGGACAAAAACGGACAATGCCCCTCCTCCCCTCCTGCCTCTTTTGGTCAACCTAACCTTACCTAAGTCATTTCTTAGCAGAAGCGTGGAAGAGAAAGATCTTGAGACGGGCTGAAAGAGCAGTGCCTCAGTCCAGAGATGTGTTCCACACACAAGGAACAAAGAAGCAGAAACGCATGGCAAAAATATTTGGATTTCCAAAGGTGATGTCAAGCAGCAGAGATTTGAGAATTGGGAGGTCCCCACTTGAAGGAGTTCCCAGGAGAACAGGCAAAGTGAGAATCGGAAAGATGATTTCAGCATTTGTAATTGTGTCTGGGAGAATTATGCAGATTTTAAGGACACTGAGAGAGAGAAGGCTACAGTATTTTTGATTCAAAGGAGTGACAGTCTAGATAGGAAGCCTGACTGAGCACAGAAAGAGAAAAGGCATTTCTTAGAAGTGATAAAGAAAATATAGTCTGTCCACTGCCTGAAGGAGGGAAGGGAATTTGGGGTAAGATAGGGAAGAGATAGTATCTAGGTAACAGGCCTCGGTCAAACCGAGCATATTTCCTATATGTTACCCCTGATGCTTTATTACTGAGGTAAGAGGCAATGATTTCATTTCACTCTCTTTCAGGCAACGCAGCTTGGTAATTTCTCTAGGATCATCTTGATTTTGTTCTCCTCTTTGACCTCCAGCTCTCGGCTTTTGGTATTTCCTCAGCGAATTTTTCTGTAGCCACTGTGAACAACAAAACAATGCTACTTCTACTCTCAGTATTCCCAGTTCTGCTGCTGCTATTTGCTCTGGAACTGGAGTTCTTTGCTTTGGCCGTATTGGCTCGGGGCTCCCACAGCCCAAAATGGTGCATTAGAGCCGTCTGTAAAATTGAGCAGTTACTTACTGAAATACTTCGTTTTTCACACACAGCCTGCACTTACAGTCAGCTCCCTGTGAAACAACTAGAAAATATTCCCGAGGAAAGGAGAAATACCGGCTTTTCTTTTTCTTTTCTCCCCTCATCTGACAAAATGGGAAATAGGAAATCCATGCACAGTGACAGCAGTACCTTAGCTCAGGCTTGACTCAGGCATTTGAAAGGTTTCCTCCCTTCACCAACCTGCAGGACAAGTAACGTCTTTACGAGCACATAAGCAGCAGTACTGGCATCCCATCACACTAAATGCTGCGTCTATCACGGGCTGTATAGGCACATAATAACCCCTTTCTTTTCCTCTCTGTCTTTTCCTCAATATTACCAAAGGGGCTTGTGCGGCTACTTGAGGAAGCTGAAAAATAAATTACAGTTAGCTCCATCGAGATTCAGACTCAGAGCACGTGCTTATTGAGAAAAGGTGGTCTCCCCTCCCTAAGCTGGCTCCCAAGAGCTGGGGCAGGGAGGAAACACTTGATCTGAACACTCAGGTGCAGATCGCTGCTGTGCTCTGGAGGGGACAGCCGGACAGCTCGCATCCGTCAGCTCAGCCGCCACTGAGAAGTGTCATGGAAGGGTATAAATTGGTAGCAAACTACTCCTCGGGGTCTTCCCCGGGAGCGGGAATGGCTCGTAGTTCAGAGGGCGTCTCTGAGTCACAGCGCTGCGGGGCTCACGCGCAACCTCCGCGTCACCAAAGCCACCCGTAGCCCCAAGGAGCCCTCCAGGGAGCACGTTAGTCTGCTGGAGCTTTTGTCCCCAACTAACCATCTGAAGCTTCAGCTGGAAGAGGAAACAACATAGTGTACATATTAAAACAGCTACAATGGAGAAGGAAATCGCCTTTCATTAATTTTCCATAAGTGGATTACACCAAGCAGAGTGTAAACAGTCCCACGGGCACCAATTACCAGGCTTATTCTATAACTGAATTGTCCTAAACAAGCACCATTTTAATTTGAATATCAAATACTTTACACAGCAGGAAAGAGAAGGAATAAACCAACTTAACAATGCATTTGTTACGGGTTTCTACAAAATTGCTGTGGCAAGCTCTGTGTCCCCAACAGATTGTGCACATTCTCTTTGCTGCACACCTCGTGCTGCACACGCTCATGCTGCACACCTCGCTCAATCAGATGAGAGGCAGCGTGGGCACACGCCAGCTATTGTACCAGTAACAACATTGCTCCAAATTTAAGGAGGGGCCAAATTTAAAAAAGCAAAGCAAAACAAAAAAAAAAAAAACCACAACAAAACAAGCCCCCTACATTTAATTAGATTTAGCATGATTCCCTTTTTTCTTTTAAGAGACTAACTTACTAGACCTATTTTCTGCTTCTAAACTTCTTGATGAAACTAGCCTTTGGGTATGATTTTTCTTTAATAAATCGGAATGAATAAATACCTCATATCTCCAGGAGTGAGTGAAGCCAGTGGCATTAAAGAAACAGTACCCAGCATTATCCAGATCAGTTCACCAGCATAATAGAAGCAGCACATATTCCCGTGAAGATCTGGGGCTTTCTTCTCATTTCCCACCCAAGCTCTAGGTTGTTCCTGAACTGTCATTCCAACTCCTAACCCAGTCATAGAAGAGCGTGTCACCCTCATATGATGAGCTATTAGACAGAGATGTTTGCTTGCTGCTCTGCAGTACAGATGAAAGCATAAATCACACGCAACATAAAAAGTTGAGGCCAGGTAGCCCAAGAAATTATGTAATGGAGAATTCCAGTTCTCCCTAGTGGGAAGAGTAGAGAGCATGGTGCAAAGCTCTTGCCCTCCATAAGAGCTAAGCCAAAGAAAACCACAACCAGTCAAAAAGAACAACCAAGGAACGGACCTTTGAGAATAACTTGGTTGTCATTAGTCTGCTGGCAAATTTGGAATGAGTTGGTGAATTCAGTCCTGCTATCATTACCAATATCAGCAAAAGGCCAAAGATTAAATAGATGAAATTAGAAACAGGATAATAAAATGTTCTACTCTGTCCAAAGGAAGGCACAGAACTTCAGGGGACACTCCACAACTTTTTCAATCTTGGTAAAACACGAAGTTTTGTCCTCATATTTGTACTCACTGCAGTTGTGGCCGTTACAGATCAGCCCTGGTAAGTCTTGGCCTCACTCAAAGACATTAAAGCCCCATAATTCCTGTTTGTGGAACTGAGAATTTGCAACCTATTCAGGCTGGAGAAAAGGTCTGAGAGAGAGAGGGGGTTATCCCAATTTAAAGAGTGGAAACCGTGGCTTGCATTAACTACTTTACTCAATGAAGCTCATGCACATAGTTTGAAGGATACCTCCTGCTTAAACCACAGGGCTCCTAGCTCTTAATCTTCTCTCCTGTAGAACATTCATCCTCCAGAAACAGTAACAACGCTGGGAATAAGCATCAGAAAGTATGTCTCCTGATCTAAATCTCCAACACACTGACTGACAAGGCAGATTTGCAAGAAGGTATTCAGAGCCTTTATTGGTATAAATTCAGTGATCCTGCCACGGGACACTCACCACTGCAATATGTTCCAACAGAGCACGCTGTAAATTGAAAGCAAAGTGTTCTCTGTACAGTTCTTGAAGAAATAATTTGGTTCTTAGGTGAAGACAACGTTGTTAAATGCCTTTGAAGCGCTGAATACTAAACAGTCCTTTTTTCCTGCCAGTATATTTTGGGTTCGTTTTATACATCACATAGATGAATGGGCAGGAAAGAGCAGCCTTCTGGAAACTGAGTTTGGTCTTTGCCCAAAACCATTATTCATTTCCATGTGGCAACAGCAAGAACTCCATGTTCTCCA
Source organism: Mycteria americana (assembly GCF_035582795.1). Classification (NCBI taxonomy): domain Eukaryota; kingdom Metazoa; phylum Chordata; class Aves; order Ciconiiformes; family Ciconiidae; genus Mycteria; species Mycteria americana. The sequence continues at coordinate 15,622,214 of NC_134377.1, forward strand.
CTTGTACTTACAACATTAAAAGGAGAGGCCCTAAAGAGAAATGCGAGGAGAAATTTTTACACGTAAAAGAGAAGCTATGAAGTTACCTCTTCTTCAGTTTCATTAAGCAGAAGAAAACTCAGCAATTACATAGACTGAATCTAACCATCTTATTAAATAACCAGTCTCCAAAAGGGCCAAGCCACAGTGTCCTTCCATTAACGTCTACCTATATGAGGGCAGGATTAAGCAAGGTGGATCAACAAGACCCTGAAGGAAAGAGTCCGATGTCTTCTAAATCTGCCTCGCTGCTCCTACACAGAAGCAGAAGTTGGGTCCCTTCCTCCTACACACTCCTCTACTTCATACTGGCAGATTAACGGTAATCAGTCAGAGGGCTTTGTGCCCAGATGCAAAGTGCCCGGGAATCCTGTCTCCATCTGTAATCCCCCCTGTGCCAGCCTATGTCCTTCTGAAGCTCCTCCCTTCCCCCACCAGTGCCTTTAGCCAGCCCTGCACGGCCACGGCCTCCCGGCACAGCCACTGGTGTGGAGCACTACTGTATTGGCATTTCCCCTTTTTCACTGCTTTTTAAGGCTAATGAGTATCACGTGTTTCACAGAAGAGGTGAAGACTACTGTCCTGGTTTCCATTATTGCCAACCCAATGGAAAAACAGTTCCGATCCCTGCTCCGACACAGACTTCCTGTGTGACCTTGGCCAGGTCACTTCACCTCAGTTCTTCACCTGGAAAACATCCGTGAGCTCTTACTTCAGTAGAGCACTGGAAGGATAAAATACAATTCACTGGAACAGATAAGTCACCAGACACTGGGATAATGATTAAGGATGGCCCTACGTTTTCCAGCCAATCGGTTGTGCATGCAATGCTTTACTAGGGAGGTCACTAGATTCTGTCCTCGTACTTGCACAGTCCCCCTACAGCCCCTGCAACCACCACTGTACCCAGGCAGCTTGCATATAGTTGTGCTATGTTCCAAGCCACATCCACAAGTCTCTAGTTCAACCTGTGAGATGAGATATACCGGATGAAAAACAGGAGCAATGAATTTCAGGCTCAGTGGAGAAGCTCCCTGTATATTTATGAGCTTAAGTCCAACCTTTAAAAACTCTCTTTTCCCCAGTGGAGTTTCCTTCAACAGGAAGTCATGGATGAAACACAGAGAAGCTGCTAATAATAAAATGGTCAGGCAGAAAGAATAGATTTGGATTTTTTTTTTTTCCACATCACTACTAGCACAGTGAAATAGCAAGGAGCACCAGTAATTTATTTACTGGTCTTCGGTACTTCACATCCTGCTGTTTTTCTACCCCCAAACAAGACCCTGTGGGTTTAATTAAGTTTTCAGAGGAGGCTTGGGAGATATGATTTCACTCAGCCTATGTCATTTATTCCATGTTTTCTACAGATGCATGGGGAAAAACCTACGTAGCACAATAAATCAAACGTGGTGCTGGTGAGCGATACATTAGATAGACATGGCAAAAGCTCCTTGTTCTAATGCTCTAATACTGCAAGGGATGACCACAACTGAGGGAAGTCCAGAAAGCCTCTGCCTGTACAGGGCAAGGCAGCCCTGAAAACTACGCGTATCATGGACATCATTCTTCACCAAGAAATGGGAGGACGATGTGAACGAGTCCCCTGACGAGGCTTTCCTCCCTCCCTTGCCACATCCACATGGCACGACCTTATCCCTGGATATCTATAATAAGGCTGGCATTTCCAGGCTCACATTTGAGACTCCCACAGGCAATAAACCAATGCTATGATCTAGACAAATCACCTAGGAGTAGGTCCAAAGCAGTATTCAGACCTCTGAAGATGCAAATGGGCACCTGCAACTGGGAGTTTGGCACTTGCAAAATCAGCCAACAAACAGACTAGGATCTTGAGATAAGTTAATGGTTTTAAGTATTTGGCCCTTGGACTTTCTGCCTCAGTACATCACCTGCATTACAGGGAAAACATGAATATCTGACCTCCGAGGGACAGCGTGAAAGACTAGGGAAGTGCTCAGATACTACAGGGAAATGCATGTGTGCATCAGTACTTGCAGAGACAGACATGCATGGCATGAAGATACAATGACTTTCCTGACCAGGACACAGAACAGGCCTGTGTCTTATGGCACATTCAGGTTTCCAGAATTGATGTAACAAAAGGTATTGGGTGGGGTTTGGGTTTTTTTCACTCTTCTGATGAAAACGTAGACTTGTTAATGATCCCCTTTCAAGTCAAGCAGCCAGTGCTCCTGTTTCATAAAACGCTGTGTTCATGTTGAACACAAAATACTCTGCTGCAGCAAGATTAACCCATCTTTTGAAGGTCACTTCTGCCAGAATTGGTATTAACATAATCTAAACCTTCTACCTTCACTTTTTTTCCCCGACACAGTGAACATGTTCTGTCCCCATGAACTGCATGCTAAAATACATCTTATGTCCCAGCATTTTGAGTTAATCTGCCACCTGAATTGTCTCTGTCCTAAGGCCCTACATTGTTAGGAGGCTCCAGGTCAGTATCAAGACTGTCTATTGACTGTCTTCACTTGTGCTCACATCGACTCAGCTGTCCCTCCAGAGGCAACTCCTCTACCCTGACTCATCTAATCTGTCTGTTGACTAAGACGAGTTTGGGCCTAGAGCCTGGAGCCCTCTAGATCCTTCTGGGACAGATAACCATGAGAAAAAGCTGTGGTATTCAAGCTTTTCTAACTGAAAATGAGCCACCACTCAGCTTGTCCTCCTAAGGGTCAATAATCACCAGCAGAGCATCTGAATTTCCAAGCAGTTTTGCTTTGGCATTTTAGATGACCTCATGTGAGTGACCATTTCCTTCAGCTATCTTAAATGAAGGGATTTAACCCAACCTACCCAATACCTTAGCAGAACACTACAAGACGTAAAGGGTTCAGGAATCGTGCTTTGAGGCAGATTAAGATCAATCCATATTTGAGGAACCTGACTAGAGCTCCAGAACAATAACTGAAAATGGTTCCCAGCTCTAGGCCCTCTGTCTACTTCTGTAGGCAAAAAAACCCCTACTGAAGCTTGGAGGCCACTGTCAGTGTCTTTTTCATGATTTAAAAAAATGACTGGGTTTATTTTCTCTCCCTGTTGTTTTTCAGCCAACATCTCAGAAGCCTGAAAGTGGAATATATTTCTTTATCAGTTTCTTTTCTTTCTCCTCCTCTGCCACTCATGCACAGTGGTTTGCTTATTGAGGTTCATTCATGTGTAGGGGCTGCTGGCATTGATGTATTCTGTTAGCAGGGTGGAGGGTTTCCTCCTTTTTTCTTTCTTTTTTTTTTGAGAGCAGACTGGCAGATTAATTTAGGCTGGCAGAACGAGCAGATGAAGATTATGTTAATTTTGCAAGCAGAAACAAGCAGGGACAGAATGCTAGGTCCCCACACCTAAGGCATCGCAGTAAGCTACCACACAGACAAGCTCAGGACTTCCCGACCGTAATTCTGAGCCAGCCTTATTCTGACTGTGTTGTGACTGAGGACCCATAGGTAAAAGGTTTCACTCGCTTTTGAAAGTATATTTCGTGGGGGGTTTTAAAATTGGTTTTACTCTGACTCACAGAACAATTAGATTTTGAGATCATATGCAGGGAGAGCGTTCTCCCCTAGTTCTATTCACAAGCATTCCTATAGTCTTGCTTGTCGTGCTTTCAACTTGCTGTTGAAAACCGAACCCTACGACATCACACAACTTAACATCCTTAAGGAAAAATGAGAAAGCTCTCTGTAATGACATTATGGTATCTCTCAGGCAGGGAGGATGAGAAATATTCTGTGAGCATCCCTTCCAGCGAGAGAGACAGCTGCCAGGCTTAATCAAATCAGTACAAACATCTTCCTCTCATCCATGTCTGAAATTAAGGCAATCACCAAAGAAACCAATTAAGGAAATATATTGATACCAGTTGAAACATTACTTACACAGGTGCAACTGTTTTTAGCCCTACATGAGTGTAAGAAACCAGAATCAATCTGCCATTTCCAAACCAAACTCTACTGTGAAACTTATTTACACAATCAACAACACGGCCCATCTGAAGGCACCACTTCCCCACCCTCTTTATAGCCATCTATATGAAGAGCAGATCAAGGAGTAAACTACAGTTACTACCATTTTGACCAGCTACGTATGATCACTTGATCAGCAGCCTAAGTGCTCTAAGAACAGAGAGGTAACAGATGGACAACATGCATTTCAGCAGACAGAAGGCAAACCATGCCAGGCGTGCATGTGTATCACTTAAATGATGTCCCTTAAAACTGTCTTCTCCTCTAGGGTCTAGACAATGCGGAAGGCTATGAATTCAACCCAGTCCCTCCAAGCTCCTTACCAGGCCAGAGCACCAGCATCTTGAATTCCTAGAGGGAAACATTAACACTCCTGCAATATGAATTGTGAGGCTGCATTGCCCAGCTTTTCAACAGCCAAGATCAGTAGGCATCCAAATTTTAGTTGGTCAAACACACCTATTTTGCTAAAGCATTCAGCTCACCCAGTGATTCTGCACTGTGCAACACCAAGTCAACAAGTCATCTACCATATGACTGTCTTCTGTGCTGCTGTATCTCCCTTGCCAGGCCTTCTAAAAAATAGGGGGTTTGAGGGTTTTTGCCTACTCCAGAGAGAGGGAGAGCTGTTCACAGGGTAGCCAGATGAGGGTCTGCTCCAGCAGCAGTCTGCTGGATTTATCATCCTCTGCCCACCCAGCTGGTAGAGAACTTCCAAACACAAATTTGAAGAGAAAAGAAAGCTGCTCAGAGGATGAACCTCTCCCATGAGTGATAACCTTATCATATCATGTTTCTACCAGGCAGCATTTTAGTAAGTATCAACAGTGTTAATGATGGGCTCTAACTGGAAAGTTAAGAGTTAGGATTGGTCTTGGTAAATCTGTCTCATGCACTTGGTCTTCATTGAGATTTACTTTAGAGTTCATCTATCTAATGCAGTTCTTTGCATGCTAGTCACTTGTAGGTAAAATATGGACGCTTGCAGGAGTAGAGGAGCTCTCTGTTCCTCCAGGAAGCTGACTATACCCCAATTCACCTGCTCCCCTTGCAGCCATTTATCAGTTCATTAACACTACTTAGTGCCTCATTCAAAACTCTCTTCATACAATTAAAAAAAAAAAAAAAAAGGGAAAAAATAGTAGTGATTTGTTTATAAATGTTCATGCACAAACTTCTTTTCACAGGAACACTAGCTGTAGGACAGGCACTTCAAGCACTGTCTACAGGCTCATGTACGACATGTAAAGTAGCTCTTGAGTAGAACTAGCTCTGGGGTCCCCTTAGCAGGTAACAGCATCTTCTAAGCCTTTTGGCTAAGATCACTCACGGTATCACTTTGATAAAAGATACATCATCTCCCATCAGGTTACATCCTGCTTTTTACAGGGACGAAATGTAATGATCTAATAGGCCTCTTCATCCCCAGCATTATTGAGTAGGATTTGAATAATTCAGAGGCAAAAGTTAATTGTGGTCAGAATCAGTCCGATTACTTTCATCAGATGCAAGCTTTTTGTAGTGAAGAGGGAGGCTTTGTCTTCAGTTTTAAAAAGAGCAGCAATATTTATGTGAAGGAACTAACAGGCACCAGGTATCCTACAGCAGAGGAGGCTCATGGCACTCCACTGTGAGACAGTCACCAAGGCAAACCCAAGGAAAAGGTCTAGGGTTGATCTCGGCCACTTTACCTCCTTACCGAGCACCACACTTCAAAATTTGTTTATCAGGGGTCTTTCCCCTTGCAAACACTTAGTCATGCTCCCTGATGCACTGCCGAAACCAAGGGCTCCCTCTTCTCTCACCCTGCTTCAGATGCAGGGCTGCTACGCGGCTCCCACGGTGGAAAAACCATGCAATATCCGTAACTTGGAGTTAAAATCCAGTATCTGTCATGGCTATATCTGCTAGCTCATACACATCTTTGCGAGAGCTTTAGCTTGAGCATGAAGCCATTTTGCAGCAGCCATTGCATACAAATACAAGGTGTACGTTTCAGTCCTCCTCTGAACACACGCACATGCTTATATCCAGACAAGTTTGCATGTATAAAATCCGTCATCTGCCTGGGAAAGGGGGAGCGTGCTCAAAATCTTGCACTCAAATGGAGGCTGCCTTGAAACAAGAGCTTGCTTAGACATATGCCAGTATTTCCGCTGAACAATAATACTTCTACAACAATAAGGAAAACTCAGAAGAAATCTGAGAACACAGAGCGTTTAAGGCATTGCTTAAGGTCTCTTGTAATATCACAGATTATTATCCCTCCATATTTGTCAGACGAGTTTGGGAGAAAGAGGAGTGATTGCTGAAAATTGGCTTTTAAATCTGGCTTCCCCTGAGAAAGATGGTCATGCTCTGAGGTTTGTGGTATTACTTGATAAGCAGTGATTAAAACAGTAATCCCAAATTGTAATCAAAAAGCAGCCAAGGCTCTGAAATTACTTTTCACTAAGCTTTTTCCCCTTTCAAAGACAGCCCTGTATGGCAAAAGATAATAAAACCACAGACGCCATTCCAATTTCATTTAGAAATATTTGATCCATTAATTTATAGTTTGGAAAGGTTTTTCCTCTTTTGATGTGGATTTAAAGACAAATAAAAGTGGGTCTATAGTCTAGGAAGATGGAGGAAATTCTTTCTGCTGTAGCTGTTCACTCTGGAAGAATACCTTATATGTCAGCACAGGATGAAGTAGTGAAAAGGTTTCCCCTTACCCAGTGAAGTCTTAGCTAAATCAGCCCTACCCTTGCTTTCCCAGGCAATAAAATGTCGGGCTGGTCCATGTGATTGGTAGCAGCGTAAAGCCGCTCCTAATTGAAATGGGTTTGAGATTTGTGAGAAACAAAGCTCATCCTGACTTGATTTCATGAGCAGAGCTTACTGCTCTGACTTCAGGACGATCTCTGCAGGATCACTGGATGAAGACACCATACAGAGTGGCTGTATTCAATAGCTGCTACTTCGGCCCCTTCAGCCAGAGCAACTGCTATGTGCTCGTGTTTCCCTCATCAGATGAAAAGCACAGGCAATAGCTCATGACAGTTTGATTTTCCACATAGCAAAGGGTCAAACTAGCAATCGGTTTGTTTTCAACAATGATGTTTCCAGAGGAAAAATTATTAGCAATAGGATGGTCCAGCGCACATGCTTTTTAAAATTTCAGAGAGGTAAGTGCAAAACTCTCATTAAGTTTGAAAATTTTCCCTAGTTCTGTGCAATGATTTGTGATTTTTTCCCCTTTATGCTGATTTTGCAAGAAAACAGAAATAAAATTCATCAAGCTGTAAAAATCAATAGTGATGCTTTGTCCTGTGTAATAGAAAAACTGCAGAGGTTTATCAAGCTGGACTGCAAAATTCACAAAGGATAGCAGGTCATATCTGGCCACAGGAGGAACTGAAACCACCGTTTGTACGTCACAGTCTAGCCCCACACCCCAGTCTTAGTCTTTATTAGGGACACAGTAAGGACACCACACGGCGTTGCCTTTTCCCAAGCATGCCCTTATAGCTCTGGAACCATACTTAGTTATTCTAGAGACAATTTAGAGGTTTCCACTTAGTAAATGCTACTCATGGCCTACCCTGAAACATAGTCACACAACTCGCACCATTCCAGGTCTCACATTTCCTCCGAAGATCAGTGAAGTACTTTTCTAATTGTATCTCTCCACATTAGTAGCTTACAGAGTGGCATTTCCCCACTGTAGTTTCCTAAGGCCAACTGCCTCGGGAAACAGGACCAGCTGCTTCAGATGCGGGGGAAACAGAGACCAGCCTGAGCCTGAGAGACTGCAGATAAAGTGGAAAGCCTTTGAGAGCACCAGTCTTTGGACTAACGGTGGAGAGAGACAGACAGAAGGGCATTCTCTGCGTGTTGATTGACCAAACTGGTGAAAAGGCTCACTAATGACACTTACATATCCTTGATTTACAGAACTTGATGAAATCAAAGCGATGACACAAACTTTTCAAAAACAAATTTTCTCCGTGATAAATGTTTCCCTTCTGTTCCATTTAACAGCTGGGTAGTGAAGATGAAGACAAAGCACATGTTTTATCCATGGATTAAATTAAACCCTGGATTACAGATTGTAATTGAGCATAATTACTCCAAAAGTACAAAAATTTAAGGTTGCCCTCATGAGGCAGAATTTGCCCCACAGAGTAGCATTAACGTGATCAAAATGGTTATGTTCTACTAACGCACATTCTGGCATTCTATTTTCAAGCAGCTAGAAAAACATCTTCAATTTCTTGTGGAGGAACAAAAAATCCCAAGATACCTTTATGTTTTATGTTCGTCTATAAAACTAGCAAAGTGTAAACTCTATAAAATGGCTTTTAATCTAGCACAAGTTTACTTTATACTGTGTGATACAATCATCTAGAACAAATGTTGTGGGTTAAATTTGGAAAACAGAAGACAAAACCTAAAAAACCCTCTCGTTTAATGTCTGGAGAACAAACCCCAGCTGCCCTTCATAATCAAAAGATTTGAAAACAACAGAATATGCTATTAGCAATGCTGGTCAGGTTAGCATTTCTCTCCATAGAAGGAAAATTCCTACTATTTGGTCACGAGTGCTACTAGTCATGTCAGTAGGGCAAACAAGATTTGACTCACAGAAGAATTGTTATATGCAGGATCTGTGATGAACAAATGCCTGTTTATCACTTTATCATTCAATCTTATGATCTTATACCTGTGTAATTCTATTGAAATAAATGTAATGCAAAAATGAAATAAGAAATGCATGAATTGGACTCTGTGTCAGAAACCATAAAAATCAGGACTACATGAAGGAGGAGGAGAAGATTTATTTTTGAGCACTGAGTTCATGTCCTTTAGAGACAAAAAAATGTACTCTGGACAACAGATAAAAGCTGCTAAGCAGACATCGTGTGTGCTATGAGGACATGCAACTCCCTCATCGTGTCTAAAGGCATCAGCTCCCAAAACATGAAAAATCAGCATTGAGCAGCATCCTCAAAAAACCAACAGCTTGTTACATCATGATTTACTAGACTAAAAATGTACGTTGTGTCTGCTCAGCTTGCTCAGGTTGCATGCAATAGCTGAGAGAGCCCACTGGTAGTGGTGGTCACGGACAAACCACAGTCAGGGCAAACAGCACAGCATACGTCACGCTCACAGCATACGCTTGTGTCATTTGGGCTATACGATAAACACATGTGGGAGCATTACTTAGAGATTTCAGCCCCAGGAGTAACTGGCATATTGCAAAGCCAACAAGTGGCGTTCGGTATATCCGATGAACTAGCTGGGAAAGGCACCATCCAAGCTACAACGGTGCTATAACACATAACCTGGAACATTTAATCACACTGTTTGGACCAGTGAAAAACAAGCGATTTTGAGAAGGACACGACACACAAAATCACTGGATTTTTAAAAAGAAGTATGACATGGGTCAAAATGTCAGTGTATTGTGTGTGATATAATACAAGTGAAACAATTCAAAGGCAAAATTGACTCCATTACGTTTGTCTTGCCAATAGCAAGAAGGATCTGACTCATCAGAAGATGATTTCGTTCAGCCTCTCCAGGAGGATGGACATGAACGTATTCAGCACCCCTCAGGGTGATTTGGGATGCTATGGGAACACCCAGAGCCCCAGAGAGCAATGGGGACCCATTTTGCTAGGCAGCAGGAGACACTAGACTTCCTCTGGAGGTATATGACTGATTATAGAGACAGGGGAGAGCAAAAACCCAGTTCAGCGTTAAGGTGAATGTATTTATAGTAGCAATGGTTGCAGTACATCAGCTCCCTTACTGCTAAAGTGGGAGGGAACAGGGATTCAGAAATAGGAGAGATGACAGCAGAAGGATATGATTATTACAGTGGAGGGCTTGGTTTGATGGACTGGAGGAGAGGAAGCCCTCCTTAACGTGTAAAGCAGTCAGAATAACAAAATAAGAAGAAAACTCCATTCAAGACACAAATATGAATAAGACTGTCCCTAGGACAAAAAACAAGGAGGCAGAATGAAACACGAGAATAGGGAATGCCTAGAGGAGAATCTTGGTTGTGCAGAGAATGAAACTACACCTTAGACATTCTGGATAGGAAGACGATAAACCAAAGGGGAGGCTGAAAAATATACCGAGGCATGCCGTAAAACTTATAGCCATCTCGACCCACAAGGCACTGACAAAGAGCGTCTTGGGTTAACCTTCTTTTTGTTTCTGGGATTTGGGGGATTATTGCTTGTATCATTTTGTTTTCCATTGCAATAAATATAACAATGTGCTAATAATTTCAATGCATGATAAACATTCCTGTCTGACTGCTGTAAGACACGGGCGTCTCCAGATGTGGACAGAGACTGTACGTACCCATATACCATACACATATATATACACCATACACAAACTTAGATAAAGGTTAGATTGTATCATTAAACTGCTTTTAGGATCCTTCATCACACATCAGGATCTTACTGCACTAGAGACTTACAAACACAAACCAAAGCAAGACCTTCACACATAATGGAAGATGAACAAGTGGTGGATCACAAGGAAGAAAGCAAGACGTTACTGGCTGACAAAAAATGTAATTTAAGCAAATATGCACTCTGGTACTCCAGTCCATTTTTCTTGGCATCACAGCAAAGGACAGTTTGAAAAGTATGATTTGAAAGAAACTAACAGTAAAGCTCTAGGGACTTTTAAGAGAAAGCTTTTCTAATTCATCTCAGAAATCACAGGTCCTACTTCCCTCCACATATACCTCAGACTTGCTGTAACAGCAGCTCTGTATATCTACATATATAAGGCAGAACACAGCTGTGTGTCCAGTCCTGCCTCTCCCTGTAAATAAGTGAACTGGGGTCATGATTTGCAAAAAGAGGAAATTCTTACCCTACATTCAAAAGGTAAATAATGACTCTGACCTACTGTTCTGACCCAAGACAGTGCAGCCTGTCCCTTATCCATCACTTACTCTCGTAGCATACAGAGCAGTACAAACCAGGGAGTAAATTAATCACTTTCTGCAGCGTACAGAATATGGACTGCTCTGGTGAGTGACTACTTCTTTAAAAGATAAGGTTAATCAATAAAGATAATTAGACACTTCTGGTTAATATGTCTATGTCACTGAAAAAAGCACATACAGTCCTGCCATCCCCTATTGAAATACAAACAAACACTGGAACAAATCCAACTGGTATAAAAATGATCTAACTGTATGGAATTTAAAACCTCAGATTAGAAATATTGTATGGTTCACTCCAACCTGAACATTCCCGAATCTGAGAGGAAATTACATACTACCTTATCTCTCTCGGTCTGAGTCACAAGGTTAAACCTCTGTGTTCACCTGGAGCATCCTGATTTTAGCGGATCTTTGAGCAATTTGTGCCAAGTGTCAACTTGTCAAATCCCTAGAGCTGGCACCCGGCATCTTGGCAAAACTGGCTGAGATAAAACCCAACTCTGTTTCGGGCACAAGGGTCCAGCCACAAAAAAAGCGCCCTTACAAGACTGGAGCCATCTTCGCTATTTTTGGGCCATCTCTACACAGCAATTACAAAACTGGAGGTTGATTAACCTCATCCCAACCCCATAACATCTGCCTGCTTAGGCTTCCTTTGATGCAAAGGGAGATTTAAGCAGGGGCAGTTTGTCCAGAGCACAAACAGATTCAAAGGTGCCCGCATCGCTCCCTCAGCAAAGTCCTTCTTTCCAATTCCTTCTGTGGGACCCACAGCTTTTATTTTTAATTCCTGTGAGCCACACAGTTCATCTCAGATCACTTCTCAGCTCTGAACAGGGAGGGCAAGATAAACCTCTCCAGCTAACAACGAGAAATCTATAGTGATGGACAACCAGCAGATCATCTAGCTAATCTCCACTTGTCCCACTTTAACTGAAGCTTTTCACAAACAAGTATCGATCCATTGTTCCACAGTCACAAATCCTCAAGTAATTCTCTGTAAAAAGAAGCACTTCTTTTTGGGAGAGGAGGGGAAGCTTTCTTTTAACCAGAAGAGAGAGAGAGAGAAAATAAATCCTTCTGCAGCACCAGCAACCCCACAGAAACTTTGCTTCTGCCCACAGACCAAGGGCTCTCGTGAAGTCATACAAGCGTATCTTTTGCTTCCACTTCCCCTAGTTAACGTTTTAACCCCCAAATAAGATTTGGATACACCAAAGATTTCTTAAGGGCTCCGAACATCAATTTTACTTTTCTTACAGTTGTGCTATTGCGCATATTCTGCTTTCCTTGCTCACACAGCACCTTTTCACTGGGACAGCCCTACAAGCCTTTCCTGACCGACTTTCACTTCTGTACAGTATTCCTCCTTCTTGCTTCAAAATGAAGGTAACAGACAGTGCTGTGACTCCATTTGAGTTGCCATCCTCTTATTTTTGCAGGTCCCAATATGCACCCACATACAGCAGTAGCTGGTCAGAGTTCCAGGGATGGTTTGTCATTGCCTAGTAAAATAACTAAGCCTAGCTTTTCATAAATAAGAGACAGTATCAGCTTTAATAGAAGGGGGGGAAAAACAACAACAAAACCCAACCAAAACCAAGCAGGAGCCCTTGCCAGAGAAAGCTTTTACAGGGAACAACTACTTTGCTTTCCCCCTTCACCGTTTGAAGAGTAACACTGTTTCTTTTCTACCAGCACATCTCAGCATGTCCACACTGATGTTATTTTCACAAAAGTGGTTGAATTCTAAAAAAAAAAAAAAAAAAAAAGAAACCTGCTAAGAAAATAACAAGTGCTAGGCTGGGGGTGGAGTTGCATAACATTGTGAGATGATGATCACAGCCCAGTGGAAACATTCAGAGGACTGTAAGAACCAAAAGCCTGAAATGATGGGAAGAAAACACGCACAACTGGGCCACCAAGCCCTTGTGATGGAAACCACACTAAGATGCTCCCCATCACTATGGGGTCTCACCGATTTGCACAAGAATGGTCCTCCGGTTCAGTGGGAAAGGGGCTGAAGAAGCCCAGGCAGGGCAGTACCTAGAGTTCATCATCACAACACAGTATAAACAGGAGGAAAGGGAGGTGGGAGATGAGCCCAAACCCTCCATTTCATTTTATTAAACAAAAGAAAAGTTAGCTAAAAAAAGGACACATTTAAATTTTCTTGCAGATTGCTTCAGAAATTAAACTTATTCAGTATCCAGTCCCTACTAAGAGGAACCCAAAAGATCTCTGTTGCCTTTTGAAATTTAACTCGTGTTAGCAGGTGGATCTCTCACCAGAAATTACAGGTCTTCAAACAGGGGTTGTAGGTGAGACTCTATTGCCTGCATTACAAAAAGGGAAGGCAGATGATCACCATCTGATCCTGAAGACAATGAATTCAGTATTTTTTCAGGTGAACAGACATTTACAGGCCAGAAGAATAAGAAGGGAAATGCTCAGTTCCTGCCATTTTTAGTATTACTTTTTTTTTGTTCTTATACGACTCCAGGTTCTGAGGTCAGAGACAATTTCACTACAGTCCAAATGCCAGACCTACCAAAGATTATTCCATATCCTCATGTCACCCAGAAAAGTAGTTTAATTGTTTTCATTATCTTTGGAGTTTTATTATTCTAATTATCTGTGTGCTTTTATTATCCTAAATATTGATCTTTCCTTCTAATTAAGCCTATAATTAATATGGGAAGATGTTGAATCTGTTTGTAACAAATGGCAACCAAGAGAGTATAAAGCAAAGCAACCCCTTGGTGCCACGGAGGGAGATGGAACCAAACATCTGGAAAACTTCTAAACCTCTGAATTTTATTTCTAGAATGTGAGAATCTGAATTTTATGTTAGCTGCCGTTTCCACCTACAACCAAGGACCAATCCGTTGCCAGCTTACTGACACAGATAGCTGGACTGCAAGGGCTTTGAAGGGAAGAGACTTTTCATTCCGTACTTGAGCTGAACTTTGCACAATGCTCTCCTGGCCCAGGACTACTCTGTGTGTCACTGCAATGCAAAGGATCAACAAACAAATTATTCTCTTCTGCATCTTGTGGTATTCTTCTGCTTCAGTGCTGAAAAAGTTATCACGGCATGTCATATTTCATTTGGAAAATCTATTTTGCATGGTTTCTTCTACAATTTGCATGTGCTTTGCTTGCTTTTCGCAGCATTTCACATGTAGCGGGCATTTGCCGTAAAGGAAGAACATACATAGTAACAAATGACATTCAGTGACATGCCGTATAGCTGTCTTTCTGTTCAAATTTGGTCTTGTTCCCACTGAACCAAGACTTTGATGCTAGACAGCAGTAGAAGTAATGCTGAACTAGGAGCATTAATGTATTTTGTAAACCTCTCCAAAAAAAGTAATACATAAATATAAACTATTAACAATTCTGTGGCAAATACATGATTGGCTCTTTATGATGTACAATAATATTTTTCTCTTGTATTTTCTTCAGAAAAAGACCTCTGTTAAACATTTATGCAATAAAATAGATGAAAGCGATGAAGCTCCAGAGCAAACAATTAGGCTTTCTTAACAAATTCCTCCAGCCAGTAAATTAAATCACATGTTCCTGAATTTTGAAATCTTTCTCCTTTAATTATGTGAAGTTATACTCCAGGATGGCATCTGGCTTTTGGTATATTGTTTTGAATGGAATTATGTAGACAAAACTAAAGACAAAATAAAAGATAATGAACCTTATCCTAGAGTGGGTATAGGAATACTGAAAACAGTTCAAACCAGCATCCTGTGTCTCGTCTTCTAATGCACATTTGTGCTTTTGGACAAAGACATGTAGGCCTTCAGCAGAAATAAAAGTCCTATTCAAGTATTTTCCATCCTGGGGTGGGGGGAACAAAAGATGGATCTTTTGCAGCTTCTGAGGGAGCAGTGGTAGAGTGAGACATTGCACCAAATGAAGCAAATCCATCCTTACAGACAGCAGAAACTCATCTTTTTTTTTTTTTTTTTTTTTTTTTTTTTACACTCTTCATGTTTTCTGAGTAGCAAGAAGCAGCACTGCCACAACTGCTGCAGCAGGATGGCCCTTGCCAGCTCCTGTAGAGGATCTTCAGAACTGCATTATTGTTTCTAGAGCAAGACACTCTACAAAGTCCTATTAATAACACCGTATATAAAATTCTGACAGTCCCAACAGCTTTATTTGTAAAGTATCCAAAATCCCATAGTCAGAGATGGAGAAGCATCCAGTATCAAGCTGAGTTCTGCTGACAAAACATTATCATGATATCTGAACAAGTACAAATGGTCATTTAATTCCTGAGGAGGTATATTCCAAGCATCTCTGCAAGAGCTAAAGAAATTTCTGACTTTATTTCTAGGGTGTATCTCAGAACGGCAGCGTGGCCAGACAATACCACTTTGAATCTTCCAGTTCACATTCAGATTCAGGTGACTGCACACAAATTGTATACTGGGAAATGCAAAGGAGCCTTCTGCATTGTAACTGCTTTATCACCTGCTCGAGTAGCTCTGTGCCACCCAACTGACATGACTGCCAATTCATTGTTAAGCTTGAATCTGAAAAGCAGATGCACAGTTTCAAAAACTCCTGGTCTATCACATATGGAGATGCCATCTGATTTGTTTCTGCTCCAGTAAGACCAAGTCACTCAGCTCTTTCCTTCAAAGTCTACTGAATGCCAAGACAACGTGAACTTGGTGATAGAGGAGGGAGGAAGTTCAGAGTTGCTTTTCTTTCTGCCATGATTAAGAGGATGAATAGGCAATAGATGCTTATTCTTAAGTACCACATAATGTTAAGAAGCGTAAGAAGTGCATGTAAGAGACAAGTGTAGCTCAACAGATGAATCACTCGGTAACCAGCATGTTTCTTTATTTTTCATTAAGAAGCCTGAAGTGCCTACTCTCTCATAAGGCCATCTGTGCACAGCCGACGGTTCTCCAGGAACCAGAAGAGCATGTTTACTTGCCACCCTGGTTTCTTTCTTCAGTTTTGCTCTGCATTGGAATTGGACAGGTAAATGAAAGTAGCCTGCTGAAACATTCTACCCAGTTAGATAAACAAAGCACTCAAGTTTTAGGTTGGCCTTGGATTACACAGCCAGAATGCGCGTATGTAAAAGTTCAGGTGCAGGTTTTCATGAACAATGAATTGGAAAAACATGATTGAGACATGAAGCAATTACTATAACCGATAGAGAAAAATCCTGTAGACCAGGGTCCCAAGGAAAAAAAAAGTCCTATGGGGTGCTTTCAAACTTGATGTTTAGCTACCCACTAGATTCAGAAAGATGGTACAGTCATTCCAGCCACAAAGCCACAAGATGGTACAACCAGGTCCAGCCACAAAGCAAAACCGTGGAAAGCATACTTCTCACAATATTTCTACACTTGTGTGCTGGTTTCAGCTGAGATACAGTTAATTTTCTTCATAGTAGCTGTTATGGGGCTATGTTTTGGACTTGTGCTGAAAACAGTGCTATTGCTGAGCAATGCTTACACAGACTCTGCTTCCCACCCCACCCCACCCCACCCCACCAGCGAGGAGGCTGGGGGGGCACAAGGAGCTGGGAGGGGACACGGCCGGGACAGCTGACCCCAATGCCCACAGGGCTGTCCCACACCATATGGCGTCACGCTCAGCATGTAAAGCTGGGGGAGAAGAAGGAAGGGGGGGACGTTCGGGGCGATGGCGTTTGTCTTCCCAAGTCCCCGTTAGGCGTGATGGAGCCCTGCTTTCCTGGAGATGGCTGAACCCCTGCCTGCCCATGGGAAGCAGTGAAGGAATGCCTTGCTTTGCTTTGCTTGCGTGCGCGGCTTTTGCTTTCCCTGTTAAACTGTCTTTATCTCAACCCGTGAGTTTTCTCACTTTTACTCTTCTGATTCTCTCCCCCATCTCTCCCATCGAGGGGTGGGAGGGGAGTGAGTGAGCAGCTGTGTGGGGCTTAATTGCTGGCTGGGGTTAAACCACAACAACTTGGTGTGCCTATTGTCACTAAAAAGCCAACAAGAACGATGCAAAAGAGCACTCTCGTAGCAAAGAAAAGGAAGGTCTTGTACAGCAGATCCTAAATCAAAATCCTGGATATCTCAAGTCAGTTAGCAGCTTCAGCATGTGATAATTACGTGAGCTAGCCTTCTCCCTGCATCACGCTTCCTCAGTCATGCATAGGTAACGCTCACTTCACCCTTACGTTATCTCGTTTATCAGGACTAAAGCTTTCAGGACAGTGACCATGCTACTAAATGACCCTGTGGCTCCCACAACATGAACGGAAGTCTGCGTTTGTTACTGTACAAGAAACAAGGGGAAATATAAAATGATCATGAGGGGACATCAGGCAAAAGAACACTATTCAGGTATTTTAAGGCTATTACCTTAAATCTATAATAGCTTTCAAGCTCATATAGATCTTTATATTGGCAAATCTTTACTCTGGATAAAGATATCAAGATTGGAGTAATATATTTACACCTCTCTATACCTGATTATGGTCCGTGCCAAGTTCCACATCTTTGACAGAACATGTAACAAGGCCTCTGAAAATAATCCAGTCTAGATAAGAGCATTTGTCAATGGCCTTAAGCCATTCATATGAGCAAATGGTCATAACCTGACAAGGCTTCCCAGATAGTGAAATGAAGTCTTAATAACAAACCTAAGATATAAGCCTTCTGATAAACCGAAGGATAACACAAGAGCCACACTGCTGCTGTCAGAACAGCATTGCTCTGAGAAACCTTCAGTGCTAAAACATGAGTCACGTTGACTTCCCACTTGCAGAAAGCATCCTGGGTGATTCAGAATCTGCTAGGATTACAAATCACCCTTCAGACGTGGTGCTGCTGGTGCTTCAGGGAAGATATTCAAAGAAAACTCTGTATCTACAGGCCTGGAAGGTATGTTCTTCTCTTTTGGTGTTATTAATACATAAAGTTTAGACCAGATTAAAATATCTACTCTGCATAGGCAAGGGTCTTCTGGTTACTGAATAGCTCCCATGCTGCACAAAGAACTTGTATTTCCCCGAAGTTTGTATTTCAGAAAGGCATCTGGCTGCAGCTAAAGACTGCTGGAAATGGGGAAGCCATCACTTCCTTCTGGACCTTGTGAAACCCTGGGTCTTTGCTTTGTGCAGTCAACCTCAGTAGTAATGCTGCCTCAGGATATGTTATGTAATTAAACAGATGAACCCACACTTTATTTTGTCCACTGAACACATGGGGCCCTTTTTAATGCTCTCAGATGCGTACATCACCCTAGGGGATTGCAATACCCTGCCTGTACTGCTCCAGTTCCACTATTTTTGCCACTAAAGGAGCCATTCCGATATCAGAGTGGTAGATCGCACCACTATAAAGCACACAAGATCGTATCCTTTTACTCAGATTACTTCTCTAACATGCTGAAAAAGGAAGCTCCTACTGAGAAGAGTGGATACTAACCAGCACAGAGCTTGTTGATGACGAGAAATTGGCAGTTTGTTAGCCTGGTCACCCAAAGACATATCAAAGTCTCAACAAGGAAATCTAATTGTAGCATGATTAATGCCAGTCATTTGCTCTTTGCCAATCCCCCCCTACACGCTTCCAAGGATGGCGTTTTTCCACCCTGGCATCTATAATATAGTTAATGCTATGTGGCTAAAAGGCAGAAGCAGAAATGAAAGAAAGAAAGTGTGCATAATGCCAGATGGAAACAGAAGAATGCAGGGTGTAAGTTGCCTATGAAATGGAGATGATTATAGGCAGTGCAATTAGCAATCTGTGTATCTGCCTTACTAGGACTCCCCAGGTCAGAACACGCTTGCATTGCCGCAGCGTTGAAGAAAGTATTTCTTTGCTATTGCAAGAGGATATGAAGAAGAAAACTTCCAAATAAAGCAATCCTGAAAACATGTCGCAATTAGTGGCAAACACAAGAGGACCCCACTACAGTGTTGATGTTACTACAGTGAAGACTACAGCAAGAAAACTGCCCTACACCTACATTCAGTAGAAATATTTTTCCTTTCAAAGTGAAGGGTGCATGAACACTACACTCACCTGGAGTGAAAAGATTCCTGTAACTCAAACTGAAGTCAAGGAGTTAGAACACTGCGCATTTTTTTTTTCACATCTTTGCTCAGTTAGGTACATTTCCATCATTTCACTTGTGCCCAATAGCTGCTCTCTCTGCAAAGAGCCCTACAGAGGTCAACAGACAGGATTCTCACCTTTACTGAGCAAGAGCACATGAGGATACCTGAATCAAAGAGGCCACAAAAAGAAAGATGGGAAGGTGCGGTTCTTCAGGACTGCTGCACCAAATTGATTTTCCCACCACTCTGAGAGCATTAGCTTGGGCCTGACTTCTCATGAAGGCCTTGGTCCAGCAAGTCCATGACCAAAAGCTGAAGTAATGATGGGATTATTGACACCTCTGAAGTAAGGCAAGTGCTTTTCTGAACTGGCAAAAACACCCAAAAAGAACACCCCCCCCCCCCCCCCCCCCCCCCCAAAAAAAAAAACCCCAACCCAACCCAAAAAAAAACCCCACCAAAAAACACCAACAAAAAACCCACACAAAGGCAGCTAGGACATGAGAGGTGATGAAATCCTCTGTATTATCTTCAGCACTTTCTTTTTTCGATCCTTAGGTTTTAAATGCACAAAAATCTCAGAGGAATGCTACTCATTTTCTGTATCTGTTCTTTCTGAATGTGGCTGTGTGTTTCTTTTTTTAAAACAATTTAATATATTCTTAACATGAAACATTTAATGTCTGTTGCACAAGTGTGTAATAAAATTCAGCCCTGTGGCTCTTTTACTGTCAAGCTAAATAGGATCCATTTGAAACAAACGTGCAGCTTTAAAATTTCTTCATCTGAATGTTCCTGTCTTTGAAGGGAGCAATTCTCTTCTCCTGTCTCCTACAGAACAACAGGGATTGAGGGGAGCAGTAGGAGGGGAATATTTCAGCTTTGGTTTTGTTTTGCCAGCCCAGGGTTTTTGGATGGCAGAGCTGTACCCTACTGCATCGAAGAAAATGAATCCCTCCTTAGAGGCATTGATTTTAGCAGGTATTAGAAGTATACACAAATAGAAGAAGAAAAGCAGCCCCAGACATTTTCAAAGGAAGGAAACCGAAGGGATTGAGATATGGTACAAGGGATAACTACTGCTAAGACAAGTCTTTTTTTCCTAACCTAGATCTCGCATCGCTCAGGGCCAGTTTACTACCATATACAAACATAAAGGAATTATTAGTGGTTGAAGGGGGTCCTTACACCACCACTGAGAACCCAGCCATCTTTTATCCCCAGGAGAAGCAGCCTTTTGGTGGACAAGCCATGTTTCTAAGGTCGTGGAATGGAGGTGCACCTGAACCGCTGAAGGCTGCCTGGCTTTGCTGTCTACCCTTCACCATCGATTACTTCAGATTAAGCTCTAGACTGATGCCCGTAGACTGAACACGCCTTAGCAGTTGGAGCATGTCTTACAATTCAGTTCTGTGTGAATTAAGGCACAGTATGTGGGAATGACTGGGAGATTTACTTCAAAGTGTGTTCCTGATCCAGCCTAAAATGGTAGTGTAGATGCAACCATAAACACCCAAGAATATCAGACCAAACACTGTGTTGCAATAAATTATTTTCCTGTCAAACATAAGAGTTGCAATTCTTACTAGCTCCAAAGCTAAGCAAGTTTTGTTAATATTAATGTAGTGTTAAGACAGGAGTCAACAAATTGTTTTATTACTACACATAATGTTTCAAACTGTTTTCCTAACACATGAGTTAGGCTTTAGTCTTTAAAGAGAGCTGTTAATTTTAAGGTTTGTTCAGCAGTCACCCTTGGAGAAAATCAGCGGTGGTTAGCAGAGTGTGCTTTCTGGGGATTTTTTCCTACCCTCTCTAAACCTGCAAGCTATTTTTAGGCTAGGGAAGCTTCCCTGGAAGATGTCATTAGCTTTCAGGGTGGCATTTCTGGAAGGCAGAATTATCAGAGTACTTGCTTTGTGATGGCCTCTGTTCCAGCACTGGCATAGGTATGTAAATAGAGAGAGATGCATTTAATATACTGATTCTCTGTTGTCTCCTCCACAGGGAAGCTGATCTGCAAATCTCAAGTTTCTTTAACATGCAGTGGCTGCCCTACACAGTGTCCAGAAGAGAGACCTCCGATCTCTGAATCTCTAAGCATCTTCTTACTTTGAAAAAGAAAAATATCTGATTATAAAAGCACATGCTGCAAATAATATCGGAATTAACAGGGTTTGTGATTAAGCATCTACACGCAGCTTTGCAGGTGGAGAACAGACTAATGTGACTTAACTGGTACACTTAAAGAGAGAAAAGAAAGCTATTAAGCCTTCATTTTGTTAAATGTGTAGCTGGGGAGTTTTAAGCACAAAGAGGGAGAGAGAAGGATGTCATTCACACAAGAACTTCAGTTTCACTCGTGCAACACTGAGCTTGCAAACAAAGCTTATATCTAACGGATTTTGGAACTGCATTGAGTAAAATTAGACAAAACTACAGCCAGAATAAACATTTCTTTTAAATGAATCGTGATATAAAAGCACTAATGTATGTTTCTAATTAATTTTCTAAACCAAATGATAATCACATTTCTAATAATTAGCATTTCTGGTTTGCAAGCACATATTAGCCACTTCATTCTTATGCAGCATGAGAATAAAAGCTGAGAGTAGAAAATAAGTCAATAAAACCAAAAAGCCCTCAATGCTGCAAAATACAGAATGCAAAGGACAATGGCAACTCCTAGTTAATGTGGACCCCCATTACGGGTAACTCCCATTAATGATGTGTAAAGCCCGATGGGCTTTTTGAGTTTTAGTAGGGGTAGCATTGGGTAGCAAAGATTTCCACAATACCAGCTATCACCAATTACATAATGCCTCCCATCCTTCTTCCGTCTGTGGCCATTTCTGTGGTATTCCTGCAAAGTGAGGCTATTTCTGAGCTCTTAGCGACAGGTTTGTGTTACATCTCTCCTCCTTGTGAGGACATAATGTGGCCTCCCTCACACTGGCAGAGTCCTGATGCATAGACTGCTGCGGAAACGATCATTGCTCAGCTGAGAAATAAAAAGCTAACGTCATAAACACATGTTACTAATCCAAGGTACCTCAGGAACGTGCTGCAGAGCGCTGGCAAATTGTGGGAAGGTGTAAAGCTCTGGGCAAAACCATTCCGTGGAGCAACATCGCTGTTTCAACAGAAAATTTTTCACAACCCCTCTCTCCTTGGTCCCACACTTATTGAATGGACCCAGAATACTACGCAGCACTCTTATTTGTGCTTCTGCAGCACCGGGTGCCCCGTTGAAGCATTGGTAAAAATATAGTTGTTGTAAAAGAAGAGAGGAAGTTAGGCCCTCTCTAAAGCACTCACAAGTTAGGCCCAACTCTGTGCTACGACTCTGGTATCGCAGACCAAAACACAAAGGCTGACTGGGCATAAGGTCTCAATAACGTATGACCCCACCTTTCATCTCTGCAATGACACTCTCTGCTAAAGCCACATAAGCCGAGAGTCATTCAGCTGACTGCAGAGGAGTGATCTTTGAGCACATCCAGCATCAGAATGAGGTTTGCTCACTCCTCTTGGCTTGGGCATCACTGCACAAGAATTCCTTCAATACCAGTATTTTAAAATGTCTCACTTTTTTCAGCCAGGAGGTTGTACTGGTAACCTTCGGTAGAGTTCAGCTGTGACCAATACAGAAATACAAAACCAGTTCCTTGCGACAAGTCCACAATGCTGCATTTACTTTAACAAAAGTCATATTCATTGAGAGATGGTATTGTCTAGAAGATCCAGCCTACCACAGCTATTCCAGAGACCTTATTTCATCCCTTTCTGGCTCTTTTCCCAGTACATAAGATTCTTAAGCAAGATACTTGGCATCTGAGCATGACGGCCATCACAGAGCACGGTCCACGGTGTTTCCTTTGCCCTTTTTGACAGTGATGTGCTTTAAGTGCTCACGCTGTTCAACACAACCAGATCTCTTTACATGTAGGCATTTTGAAGCTGCTCAAGCTCCAAAGTTGTCAGATGTATCTGAATGCAATCACAATGCTGCCATCACCACGCCCTGTTCATGTAAGGCCTTGGGTGGAAGGTACCGTTACATAATCTTTCTTGCTTAGTGATTTACAAAGTCCTAATGCCGCATAACATCAAACGTCAATGTCTGTCCCTAAAATTCCCTCCAATTTCTGTTCTGCTGTTTTGTCTATCCACACTTTTTCCTCTTTTATTTTTTTTTTTTTAAGTAGGAAAGTGTTTAAATAGCTCTTTCACATATTGATTAGGCCAGTACTCAAAGAAGAAGGGAGGTGATTGATGAATGTACCTGTTCATTTAAAGTAGGTCTGAGGCAGCAGTGAAATTAGTTGCTGACTTAAGTAATTTAGTCACAAAATTATGCTCATGTAAGTAGCAAATAGAGAATTTCTGCTGTGCAGTCAGAAAGTCAACTTTTGATGCTCACAACAAAAAAGAAGAAATTCTGCGTGTGACTTCTTTACAGCAACTTGGACAGTTCAGTGACTATCTCGTGCATTTATGCAGGAAACCCATAGAGTTAAGGGTTGAAAAACCACTGCTTTTTAGCCAGTGATAAATCACCTCATGTAGAATTTGTGAAGCTGTTACATACTGACTGAGGAAATTACACTTTTTCCTTTCGAAGTACACATCGAGGCTAGAAAGAATTACAGTGCTATATACACATAGCGAAACCTGTTCCGAGCACCTTGACACACTGATAAGACAGAAGCTGCCTTTGAAGGACTTAAAAAAGAAATCTCTGGCTTGATTGTGCTGGGTTTCTAATGGAGGTGCAGCAGAAATGCTTTCACAGTTTTGGTAACAGCTTTAGGCAGTGTCATGGTTTAACCCCAGTTGGCAACTAAGCACCACACAGCTGCTCGCTCACCCTCCCCCCGTGGGATGGGGGAGAGAATCAGGAAAAAAAAAGTAAAACCCATGGGTTGAGATAAAGACAGTTTTATAGGACAGCAGAGGAAGATAAAATATAATAATAATAATAATAATAATAATAATAATAATAATAATAATAATAATAATAATAAAAGAATGTACAGAAGTCATGCACAAGGCAATTGCTCACCACCCGCTGACCGATGCCCAGCCAGTCCCCAAGCAGCCATCGCTGCCCCGGCCAACTCCCCCCAGTTTCTATACTGGGCATGACGCCCTATGGTATGGCATAGCCCTGTGGGCAGTTGGGGTCAGCTGTCCTGGCTGTGCCCCCTCCCAGCTGCTTGTGCACCCGGCAGAGCAGGGGAAGCTGGAAAGCCCTTGCCCAGTGTAAGCACTGCTCAGCAACAACTAAACCATCAGCGTGTTATCAACATTATTCTCATGCTAAATCCAAACCACAGCACCATACCAGCTACTCGGAAGAAAATTAACTCTGTCCCAGCCAAAACCAGGACAGGCAGGCAGCTGCCTAAACAAACCCAGATGCCTTAAAAGGACAGAAAGGTAGACGTACTGCTTGAATCCACAGAAAGAAAGGCTGGCCCCGTGTTTACAGAGCCCTCTTCTTTTCTATAGGGCAACTAGGCCCCTAAGGTGAAATACTTATCCTCCATTTGCGGGACAGGCATGCCACGCTGCTGAGGACGTGAGCGTACTTTCTGGTACTCCATACAGAACAGCTCTGTATCCGTAGCACATTTGTATCACTGCAGCACCGACACACCTTTGTCAGGTATCATCAGGCTAGGTTCTATACGAATACAGAGTGGAACTCTCCCTGCATCCCACAGAGGCCAGCGGTCAGAGGGGCAGGTTCACCAGGAGCTCAGTGACACAGCAGCAACTCCTCTTCTCCACTCTCACCACTGCTCAGCATGAGCCAGATGCAAAGATGCTGCAGCGGTCACCGTCTCCTCTGCTCCTCCCTCACAGTGCACACCCTGCCACCACCCTTCTCTGGATTTTATACAGCCAATTTATACCAGCAAAAGCCTTAGGATAGATGCAGTTACAGCAGCAAAAGAGTTTTTATTAGTGCCCTCTATTCTGCTGGAGGAACTGGAGTTAGCTTCATGTCTACTGAGAAGTTCACCAGCGCATTTTAAACCCTCCTATTAGAGAAGCTTTTTGTGTCAATGAGGCACTTCAGCTCCTATATCTTGTACGAGTTTTTAAGCACAGCCATGCCAGCAAAGACTTTCTGGCACGGAGACACCCAAAGACCAGTACACAGACCACGAGCAGACTGGAAAGCACAAGGAAGCCCAAGTCAGCATAGTACTATCTTGCTTAGTGCTCTCAAAAATGTTTTACTGGGACAAACATTTCCAGTTCCCCTTGCAATGAGGACAAAACGGTCGCCTCTTCTGCATGCAACACGGCCATTTGCATTGCAAGAGCAGTATTCGCAGCCTCCTGAGCACCCTCAGGTCTGGTGCTAAGGCCCCGGGGAATCCAGAAGCTCTTCCTGAGAGCCAGGGCTTGCTCAGCCCCGGCTGTCCAGAGCCTGCACATCCCTCTTATGAGCTTGTCAGCAGGCAGATGGGATTTTAGTAAAGGCAACTGGTAGTTCTATAATAATAAATCTTAGTAAAATTAGGTAACAAAAGGAAAAGCATAATTGCTGAGCTTCTCAGCAAGTTTTTGGAACGTTTCATTTGAGGAGGATGGCTGGCCAAGTTTTCTTTAGGCGGCTATAAATATAAGAATTGAATATCATTATGAAAGAATATTTAGGCAAACTGTTACAGCAGAAACCTGGTGGTGGAGTGGGTCTCACCTCTCAGCTCTAGGTACTTCAATTCTAAGTCTTATTACATTACTGTCACGCAGAAGAAAGTGGCAAGTACAACAACATAAAGACAAACAAGCAGTGGGTATATTATCCTCACCGCAAAAAGTGGCTGAAGTGATCAGTGCCTTACCTGGCCTAATCCATGTTACAGCAGCACCCACTGCAAAGCTGCATCCGTGTCACTAGGGTGCACCTTCCAGATCCTGCAGTCCCATCACTCAGTGACTCGGCAGAGCTGGCCAGAAAGTTGTTCCGTCATGAGAAATTCTGAAAAAAACTGAAAGAGAAGACAACACATTGTTGTTCACATTCAAAATTATTGTTGCATTTGCAGGAAAACAAAGAACAAATCAAGAACAAGTTCATTTTTGAACCTCACCATCAGGCCCGTCCCCACCAAACACACAGACATCTGGTGAAATCAAAGGCAAGGGAGGCATTGCGGAGGAATGACTATCTCAGCCCAAATTCTGGCAGCTCTGGGCAAGCATTTAAGCTACTGCTCAGCCTGTGGGACTGGAGAAGTGCTGCCCCGAGAGCCTTACTGCTCCTATGCGCCAAGGGTTACTCGGGGGTAGCTGGCACCAGCCACTGCCAGGGAGGAGACAAGATGGGACCAGAGCCGTGGCCCAAGAGAGCAGCTTTTACAATCTCAACAAGCTAATATGTGCTACAGGAATGCAATAAACAACGATTACAGCCTGCATACTGCTTCTCTGGTTTTGTATCACTTAGTGTTCGGGGTCCCTTTCCTCCAAATCAGAAGCAACTGGTCTGGCACACATCTAGAATAAATATGTAAAACACCAATGCAAAGACAACCTCCCTCTTCTTTCTTTGCCATCTCTTTATCTTTCAGCACTGCTAACAGGTCTGCTGTTTACAGAGCAGTGACAAAGCCTGATTAGGGATGTATCTTTAAAAAAAAAAAAAAAAAAAGATGTGGGGAAAGGAAGGAGCAGATATGCTTGAGATCAGATGATTCCCCAAAACGTTTGATCCCTCAGATCAAATGCACTGTTTTTCCTCCCACTGTGCGCATGTGTGTGTGCATCTGCATCAGTTTACTGGCAGGTACCACGGTCCTTAGAATTCCTGATCAAGGTCACAGGAGAATCATAGCAGAAAGGAACAAACATTGTCCATTAAAAGACAGCCTTGAGTTGTTTTTTGCCAGTTTTCTTGCTTTAGGCTGATACTTTGGTGTTCATTCAAACCACTGAAGTCGCTTATCAGGGACAGCACAGCATAGAACTTGAAATGGAAAAACACAGGCAATCTGAGTTTCCTTAGAAATATTAGAAGGCAAACTTTGAAATGTCTTAATTTTAAACTTCTTTCTCTTCGTAATTATCTCTCCCTAAAAGCAAAGTGATGACAGTAAAGTGACCAAAAAAAAAAAAAAGGAAAGGAAAAGAAAAGAAACTAAAAAAAAGGGAGGCAGAAGAAAAGAAAAACCTGGGAAGAAAAGATTACTTCCCCAGGGGTTTTATTCTGCTTTTTCGTATATATCATCTTCCTAACCACAGAACAGGAAAATGATCTTCCATTAATCACATTAAGTTTAACCATCCATTAAAAAGTATTTTAACATTACCTGTCTCACAAAACAGAAAAATCTCAGACAGCAATATAATTTTCCTGATGCACCCACCTTCCTTTATGAAATAAATTTTGTATCAAAGGAAACCTAGGAATAAATGAGAGTCTGTGTCATCCTACTACCAAACTTGGATAACTTGGATTTGCTAATGGTGGGAATGTAATAGAAGAACTAAAATTTCCACCAGAGCACACTGGGTTTTTTCTTTCTTGCTATTCGTACGGGCTCAGCTGCCCATAGCGAGAAGCAGAGCCCATGATGAGTGCAATGTCACAGCCGGGTACCTCACCCAGGGCTGGGGGTCCCTTTCTTGGTCTGCTTGTCAACCTTGAAGTTGTCCTTGCCTGACCTGCGCCTGTAGAGTAGCGCAACCCTCTGCCCTTATCACATGTGTGATCTCCAGGTGCAAAGCTGCCTAAACCAGTGCTACAGAGTAAGTGCTCTCGTACGCTCGCTCGTTATCTCGCAGAGCTCACGTCATACGCAGCTCAGCATTTGACTAATTCAACAGACTATAAGAGATGGAGAAATCCAAGTCCCCTCATTATTTAACAGGCCTTGAGGTGTAAAATCATTGGAGCAACCTGCCAAAAGAATCTCATCTTTTAAACTCTTATTTTGAACCCATTTGGGTTTTCAGGTAACCAAGAAACTCATCTTTATTCGTAGGCAATTTGTTTTACAGCTGCCTGTAATCTCCCAACTTCCAGACTGAAAATCATTTAAAAACAAATGAGCTTCCCTGCAGATAAAATTCAGAATCTCTCTGAGCTTTCAAGATAGTAAAACTAAAAGGCAACGTTAAGTTGAAAGGGGAGATGAAAAACAGAGGAAACCAGAAAGTCCCATAAAGTTCGGAATTTAACCTTAAGGCTAGAAGAAATGGGCAGGGAGTAAACTCTTCATTTCCGTACGCCATTTTATGGAATTGGGATGAGAGCAGCAGCAGAGCACAGCATCTATATCTTGTTAGCACTGTACATATTCTCATGTGGTTTTGCATGTGTGTGTTTGTACTCCAGCTGGGCCTAGTGCCATCGCATATTATATATTCACAGCTTCAGATTTTACAGCCAAGCTTCTCAAAAAGCTCTAGTAGCTTGAGGTGCCTCCAAAGCTGAAACATCCTAAGGCGAGCAGCTTGGCAGCACTTTCAGTAAAGGAGGCCTTTTCAAGGTTTCTCAGCCTGAATGCTCAAATAGGCTGGTACCCCATAATCATCAATTTGTGACAAAACCTGGCAGTAGCATGAGGCACATTTCCATACATATAAACTGCTGATGAAGTTGGTAGGCGGTTTTGGTTGGACATTTCCATAATATCTGATATCAAATATAGGATAATTGTAAACCTGCCTCTCTTCTCCAGTACTTTAGCGTTTTTAATGAACTGCGCCCAAACGCTTTGCAGGAACACTCTGCATACTGTGGCCTGGCACCTGTGAGACGCATCTCGCCGTGTCGGTCAGTAGCACTAAGTCCGTGGTGCCCCACGACGGCGGCTCCTCTAGGCTGGACTGCAGAAGCACGGCCTGTTGGTGTCGAGGGTATAGTACAGCCTGCACCCCAACTTCTACAGCACACAGCCCAGGTGAACTAGTGCAGAGATACGATACAAGAAACTGGACACAGAGCCAGTGTCGGATCAAATTCCCCTCCCGACAAGGGATGGGATCTTTTCCACTGAACACGGGACCGCATTCTTTGGTCTGTCTCTGCAGAATTTACCGCTCTCATCTTTGTTTCAGTTCACACAGATGCTTAAAGCCCACTTTGAGAACACAAGGCAATCGCACGTCTTGTTTGTCTAATGCCAAGCATTAACATAAATAAATTATTCAATTTTCTACTATTTTTACAGATTCTTAGACTTGCAAAAGTCTTCCCCTGTATGTTTGATAATTGCAATTATACTCAGCATATGATTTTGTCACTTTTATAAAGCTTCCCTCTCAACTTGTAAAAGTGCCTTGAAAACAATTCAAGTGCAAACATCGTATTCTCTTTCCCTACTTCCATGAAAATTCAGCAGTACAACCTCATCCTTGTTTAGGCTCACAACACTCTTTACCTCTTCCTTCCTCAAAAATTGGTCTGCCACATATATGCTGCAAATGTCCCTCTCCACGACAGTGCAGCTGCACTGGCCGTCGTACCACGGAGGGAACCGTGCACCGGGGGCTGTAGAGTAGAAGCAAAAACTCTCTTTTACTCTACAACCTCTGACAGCCTTAGCACATAGAAGAAAAAGACTTATGTCATCTTTTCTGATGAATACACTGGGTAACAAGCTGCCACTGCTATGAAAAAAATAGGTATTTTATTGCAGAAATGGAAGGTGCCTTTAACATAATAAACAGGGAGGACAGGCTAGAGGAAGACTACTGGGAGAGAAAATGAAAATAGGTTGCCCAAGAAGAGGTTACACCTCTCAGCATATTTTGTAAGGCTTCGCATATATGCAAATGTCCCCCTGCGCTTCTGCACATCAGCACAATGTAAAAGACTAGATGAGTCTGTAGGGGGGCGGAAAAAAAAATTAGGCCAGCAAAGGAACTCATGTACACACAACTGTTCCAAAAAATTAGAAAGAAAAAAGGGAGAAAGCGGGCAGCGCAATCATTTGTGTGAACTGATTATACATCTCGTATCCAGGCATTTCAGACAAGGCAGGCTGGGAAAGTCAGCTGCATAACAAAAGAGCAGGGTACTGATGGGGTTGCTGTTGAAGGAGTACAAGGAGTAAAAGCCACTGGCTCCTTGCAACAAAACCAAAGCCTTTGAATCCCCAACTTCTTCTCCCCACACCCCACTGTTATGAGAGCAGAAAGAGACTGTACTCTGGCATTGAAAATATTGGCACCATGCCCCTCAATCATTTGTGCAAAGCAAACGGGTACCGTACAATAGCACCACATCTACGGCGTATCCTGAAATCAGCCCGTGCTGACACAGCATCCCAGTACCGATAGCCCAGACGGCTCAGCGTGGAGAGCATTGTGCCAGGGGTATTAGAGCCAGCCGTGCAGACCCCCCAGGCAACACACGTACCCATTTCAGGCAGGCTGAGAGGGTACGGACCTCGAATTCACAGCCTTGACTCTGCACCAGACAGAACACCTTTCTCACTGCGCTCCTATGTAAAAGGAGCATGAAAAAGCCCAGGGACCCAACTCCTGATAGCAGCAGTAACTCAGGCTATGTAAAGTAATAATCCAAGAGAGTTTAAAACAATTAAAGAATTTGAGATGAATCAAGGAGCTTGTTTTTACACACTTCCAGGCTGCTGTTTCTAAGAGCACATGCAGTGACATAAATTCATGCCAAACAATTTTTGTGCTCCAGTAACCAAACAATGGCTTCAATGTCACACGTTACAAAGGTGTTACCCCATAAAGGGCACAAGGACCTTGCGGCAGCTCAATATTAAAACGCTGACATAAGCACTGTGTGTTTTCTTTTGCAGGGCGAAGGCAAAAAAAACCCCAGTTTGACCTTCAACTCAGCAGCCTCTTCTGCACCTACCAGAATCCTAAGGCTGAAAAATATACTCCCTCTTCTCAAAAGAAGGAGGAAGATCCATATCTAGCAAACAGACAGATCAAATGAATCACCATTTGCAGAGAAGTGATTATCAACATGCGACTGAGGGGTATATGATCCTGTTTGCAACATCAGAGCAACAGCGACACTTCACCGGAAAGATCCCATTAGTTTTATCTCACAGCAGAACCTCAAAGCTGCCCTAAAGGCACAACGTATCCACAAAGAAACATTTCTTAGCAAGATCCAGGCATCTTTCTCTCTCTCCAGTTTGTAAGGTTTCACCATTGTCAAGAAAGACTTCCAAAATGAACTTTTATTTTTCCATTTTAAACTGAATGAATGAAAATAAAAAGTGGAATAGAATTATCCTCCGTTGACTGATCCACACCAGCAGATGTCTGGCGCTCACCCTCACTCTCTTTCTGTCCAAAAGTATTCATAGCACCATGCTCTAGGATGCGTCTCCGCCTACTAAACCTGCATTGTCTGACTGTAAAATACGTGGCTTTGCACTTATGTTTTGAGCCTCATAAACACTTGCGACCATATTTAAAAGATCAAAGTAAATGAATGATGCATGTTTTCAGCTATGTTGTCTTCAGTTACTTAATTAAATGCATCTTCTCAGGAATATGATAAATGTAATTATTTCCATTGGATCAGCCAACTCGGCATGCTAGTACTGGATTATCTCATATTTCTCTAAAAGACAGAAAGACAGAAAGACAGAAAACCAACAAAACACAGCAGAATTCCCAGCCTGGGACTAAAGTACCAAGCAGGACTGTCAGAGGAAGCAGGATGATGAAGTGTGGCCGCATCATTTGAGAGAGGAGAACTGCAGGATTTACCATCTGCAGCCACTTCCAGAAGCGACAGAGACAGCACCTCCACCTTATCAACACGAGCCAGAAAGCGGCCGGTCCAAGGAAGCTCTTTGCATTACGTTTCTGCTACTCCTGGAGAACAAGGTGAACCCTAATCAACAAGGCATGCAATTGAGATCGCTTACAAGGAATGCTGAGAAAGGTCAAATTTCTCTAAACTTTGCAGAAAAGTCTTACACCGGTTTTTAGCAAGTTGGCGAATCACGTACCGAGTTAAAGATATTCAATGGTTTGGGCTGCTGGTTTGAATTTTCAAATTGCATCTGAAAACAACCCCCCCCCCCCCCAACCAGACTGATGCTATGCTTAGTGGAACCTAGCATAATCTAATGTAACTGTAAAATAGTCAGTAGTTTAAAATTCAGTCATGTCAGCTGGAGTCTAATTTATCTCTCCCCTGTGGATTCCAAGTGTATTTTCAAAGCTTTCTGGCATTAAAAAGCAGAGCCAAAAAAAAAAAAAAAAAAAAAAAAGGAAAAAGCAGAATTTATAGTAGGAGTTCTGTATCTCCCATCCGGTTTTGTGTCAATACATGAGGGGTTTTGATCGAAAGAATAAAAGGTGAGCGTTAAGGTAAGGTCACCTCCTCTAACATATACAGCACCTCAAACTAAAGGCTTGTTCAGTTTGTCAGTAAGAAAATGGATATTATGAACTACTTCATCACCAAGAGCGAACAGTATGCAGATGACATGGGCAGAAATAAAATTTTTCATCCTGTAAAATTTTGAGATTTACACTTGCCTCTGCTTCTTTTTGAAGAAAAAACAAACCCAATCAATCAACAAATCCCCAAAACAGAGCAAATAATTAAACCATCTAGAACAGCAATCACTGACCTGGGAGGTGGCAGAGATGAGTTCAAATTCCATTTCTGAATTGATTCAAGTGGAACTTAGAATAGAAATCTCCCAAGAGCAGCCTAAGCTCTGTCACATTCCACAATTATTTTAAATGTACAACTCCAACAACAAAGACAAGGAAAAAAAAAAAAGGAGACAAGGAAAAAAAAAAAGGAGACAAGGAAAAAAAAAAAGGAGACAAGGAAAAGAACACAGCAGTATGGCCTGGTGGTTAAACCACACACCTACGAGTATGTTTGACAAATCCTTTGAAACAGCCTTTCAAAGATTACTGTTCTGCTTTGTCAAGATCACTGTGAAATTTTCTTGAAGAAGTTGTGTCTTCTTAAAACCAAAGTTACATGTGGATGAGAGATTTAAAGAATGGAGTAAGAAACTATGAGCTTTTTCAGCCTCACAAGGGAAAAACAACAGGCTACATTTGAAAAGAAGATGGAATCCAGCAAAGATGAATTTTAACCAATGTGCTTAAATTCCAGAATTTAGCTTGTGCCCTGATGAAAAGAGGGTCTGAAAGCAAAAAAGCCCAAGGAACTCTGTAATTCTGGAATGTGAATCTGGTACAAGGATCGCCAGAAGCTATTCAAAGGTCTGTTTACATGCTGCTTAAGTTACCACACAAATTAAAAATTAAGTGATCACCATTAAAATTCTTCATAAAGCCACTATTTTTTTGCGTCATTATTTAACTGTGAAGCATTTATTGTCACAAAACCTTTACGTGAACTTGCAGATTTCATTCAGGAAAATATTTTGCTGTACCTTTCAGACAGCAGACGGTTCTTTGCCTCTTTCCCTCTTTTATCTAAGCATGGGATTTGCATCTTCAAATTCTGTGGCAAGCAATCTCAAGGAATGTATTGTCACTAAAAACAAAGTTCAAATAAAAAGTAAGCACAGCCCCACTGTTTGATGCATTTTGAGAAATATGGCAAATTCCTTGAGCATGGATTATCTGTGGACAGCCTTGTGCACATTTTCAAGTTTAGAGAGTACACGGGTTGTAAAAGACGCGCTGGTTGAACTGTTGCCCCTATTATGCCAATGACAAAACAGCCCACTAATTCACCTGGACCAGAATTTCACCTGTAGATTTTAGGGCTTCTCAGTCTAACCTCCTGTACAGTCTAAAATACACAGGACAAAGATTTACAAGTAATTAATGCTCCAAACTCCATTTTATAAAATTATCAATCTTAAATATTCGGTGTCTATAATGTCCTTTACATTCCAAGAATATGAAAGGACTTCATGAAAGCCCTAAGAACAATAATTTATATTTTCTTCTAAAATTACCTTCCTCCCACCCTGGCTAATACTATTCATAACAGCACACCAGCTGAGCAAAAACAAGTAAGTATTACATTAGGAGGCGGTGCATCCCGGTTTTTTCCTGTCCCCCAACACTGAAGGTACGTTTCCAATTTAATATGAATCTATCTTAAAAACACATTCATGACCCTTTTGTTGTCAGATTTTTGTTGTTGTTGCTGTTGTACTAAGAAACGTAAATCATATTTCGTTTCCACCAAAGTAAGTACCAGCCAATTTTTTGTTTCTCCAAGCATGGACTGAATTACAGCACCTTGTTTCCTTTTGCACATACTGTGTTTCCTCTCCCCTTTTGATTGCTGTTGATTAGTTCAAAGAGCAGGCAGTGGAAGTAAAAGATGTTGAAATAAGATAGCAAAGTCAAGCACTTTCCGTTATGAAAACAACGGATGTTCGGAAGATGTGGCATAAAATCTAATCTAGATTTACTATGATGATTAAAGGAAATCACAATTTAAAGTAAATAAAATAATTCGCTAAAATCTACACCACCTTGTGAGGATGCAGAGATTTCCATTTTTCTGCAGATGATTCTTGTGAATGAAATAAATATTAATTTTACTGGAAAAAATATTAAGAACTCAACCCTAAACAATACTTGTGCTCTAGGAAATTGAATACATGAAAATTCAGATCAGCTATTCATGTGCCTGTGACACTATGAAGAACGTGAATCTCTCATCCAAAACGGTAGACTAAAAAACTGCAAAATGACATTTGGGAAGAGAGGAAGATGCCACGTTTGAAACAAATGCTTTTGTTCTTAAAAGACAATGGTAGGGAGTTAATTGCTTCATAATGGAGAAAGTATTGAAGTATGAAAACAATCTGCAATTCGGAGAACTGTTCTGTGTTCACAAGTTGAGAGTTCATTACCAATGCTTTATTCATTTATTTTAACATTGCTACACTGAATTCCTACTATCATTTGTCCGCTTGCATTAGATCTTGAATTTTAGCAGATTCCAGTTCCAGTCTGGAAGTGCTGGAAGCAGATAACTCAAACCAACTGTTTATGTGGATACAATTGCTCGATAAACCAAGGCAACAAAACACTCTTCTTTCTGCAACTGGGAAAAGCACTGAGGTTTCAGTCAAAAAAGAAACAAATAAACAAAAACCAAACACAAGATCAAGGGCAGTCATTTTCTGGTTTTCTTACAAGAGAAAAAAAAAAAAAAAAAAAAAGCCCCACCGTTTCCTGCAGGCATTGTTTTGGGGATTAACACAGAGCCAAGGAAGTTAGCCATAAACCACACTACAGCATCATTAAATTGTCCAGAAACCACAGGCTTTTTGTGTTAAGTACCATACACATTCTTAGGGAAGTAAGCCCTCCCCCAGTTTGTATTTGTATTTTGAATATATAAGACCTGTGATAAAAAAACCCCCAACATTCTTGCGCTCATTTCTGGAGGTGTCCTTGCCCCTTTCTGAAGACGGCCTTGTTCTTGCACCCAAGAAACACCGAGCCATGACACCTCGGCCTGGGACTCGCCAAATATGCCCACCAAGGTCTCAGTTTCCCCTCTCTCACTGCAGCTCCCCCTCTGCCCAGCTACATTTGTGCTGTAACTCTTGGACAGCTTTGGCATCAATCAGAGCAAAATAAGCCGCTCAAATCCGCACTAAGGTCAAAGCGCTGAGCGATGGCCCTTGTAGGCAGTTTACACTCTGTCGTTACCGTATTATATATTACTGGATTAGGCACTTTAGAAACGATTCACGATGTAGAATGTCCACATCCATAGAATAAGTTCATCGCAGTCCTTACTTACTGAATTGCTTTTGAGTAAATATCTTCAATCGCTCTGTCCATCAGAAACCTCAGTTCATTCAAAATTCATCACTACACACAAATGATTTAAAATGCTCCTCCCCACAGCACGTTAGCTGAAGTCTACCTTGGGTGGATTCGCCTTGACTGTTTCAGAACCATGGAAATACTAACCCAAAGTTTCCTTTAGAATATAATTTGCAAACCTGACACGTTATTTATTTATCAGGGGGAACTGAAATTGTTTCCATATTTCCCTAAAATAAACATACCAGGGAGCGTTGAGTTAGTTTAGATAATGTTGCCTCTGATTTGACCTGCCAGCTGCACATCAGTTCAGCTGTTAATAAACCTTCAGACCATACCTCATCTCCAATAAAAACTGAATTTTAACATCAGCAAGTATTCTCATTGCCGCAGCTGCATTGGCCTTCAAAACCCCAATCACTGGAAAATTCTGCTAAACTAATGGAAAATGTCCAGTCTGTCTCTGAGAAAATGTGAGCTAATTTATATGTAAACCCATGTATCTGTGACTCATTTCTTCAAGCCTGACTCACACTGATAGCT
This sequence comes from Mycteria americana, assembly GCF_035582795.1. Classification (NCBI taxonomy): domain Eukaryota; kingdom Metazoa; phylum Chordata; class Aves; order Ciconiiformes; family Ciconiidae; genus Mycteria; species Mycteria americana. The sequence goes on from NC_134377.1 coordinate 15,658,611, forward strand.
GTTAGTCCAAATAAGGGGAAAAAAATCCTTTTTAACACAAAATTAGCTGTTGAGCATCCTGCTCATTCACTCTCTGCCTGATCTGAGCTTTCTCATTCAATGATATGGAAAACAGCAGGACCAAAAAAGAGCACTGGAGGACCTCCGGGTATTTTGCTCTACTCCTGTTAACAGAGGAGGGTTTGGAGCCCAGAGGATCTCTCACTTCCAGTACTGGAAGAGGTGAAGTCAGCCACACCACCTAGGAAAGGGACCTTACAGCTGTTTTGAGGGCTTGGCCATTTTAGCAAAATTCATGCATTACACCTGTGTTTCTCCTGGTGCGAGTCAGGGGAGTCCCTGGAGAGGGGTGCTGGAGCACGCAGCCGCAGCCCGGAGAGGGACCTCCCTTCGGAGTCCGCTGATGGCCTTCTGAACCCTGAAAATGGTAAATATTTTACTGCTTACTATTCATATTTACCAAGATTAGATCACTACAGGACTTGAATGGGGTACAAGCAGTTATCCTTGCTTCTAATTAGTCCTCAATTACTGCTAATACGATGGCTTCTCCAATAATCTGTCAGTTATTTGTGTTTAGGAACAGCCTTGAAAAACATCATCTGAGACCACGCTCAGGCAGTTTCTTTGTTTCAAATCTCCTAGTTTTTCCCCCTTTCTACAGGGCTTCAATTTCAGATGTACAGCCTATTTTTTGTTTTTAATTGCTGCTGCTAGAGGTGTCACACTTCACTTCTAACCGTACATCTCAGGTGGAATTAATCTCTCCCAACTCACTAATAATAGTGTTGTGTGAGCAACTGATCCTCTGCATCTGTGGGAAAGCTGAAAAATATGGTGGAACACTGTTTCAGATGGATCCCAAGGCAAATGTGTTTGTTTTTTTCCAGGCAAAACCCCCAAACAAATCCTGATTAACTTCAAACCAATTTAGGTCATACATACTGCTTTTGCTTAAAATTATTTTTCTTTGTTTGAGGCTATTGTTTTTGACTTTTCAAAAATAATTTAGTTAGAATGTTTTGGGGAAAAAAGGTATTGAAAGCTGAACTATATTTTAAATATTACCCTAAAAATACCAGGAGCGTAGGTGGGGATGAGAGTAAGTTCTCTCCGGAAAGTTCTGTCCAATGTTATTTTTATACCCTTTTCTCTTAGGACTACAACTGTCCCTCAGAAAAATTAAGCAAGCCCAAACAATACAAAACAAAATCCTGTGTCATGTTCAAGGAACCTGCTGGGCCCTATCTGAGCTACTGTAAGATCATTTAATGAGTACTCATTAAATTAACATCTACCCCCACAGCAAGTTCAGCAGTAAAAGATATAAGCACAAGAGCTTTAAATGGCTTTTCCTGCTCTCAGGGCTCCCGCTGTCTCATTTGGTTCAGGCAGCTTGAAATCTGTTCCTCCGCACTCCCGGGAAGCTGGGGATGGCTGCAGAATAGGTTCACAAGACTTCATTTTTACTGTAAATTTCCAGCATTAAGAGGAAAAGGAGACTTATTAGCCTCTGGAATTAAAGAGGCTTCCCCAACAGAGGGGTGCGCAGAGCTGCACGCAGCCTCTGCAGGGCAGTGCCAGGTTACCCCCGCGCCCTCGGACTTGAGAGGTCTCGGGGTGGGATGCCATCAGCGGTTGCCCTTGGGACGTCCCTTCAGCCAGTTCCTCGAGGCAAGATGCTGCCTAAGCCACGGTGCAAGCTTTCACTTGCCTTTTTTAATCCTTGACTTTCCCAAATGAAGGATGTTTGTGAGAAGCTGGCTGTCTAGTAGGGAGACTCCTTGCCAGCTTGTAAAAGCCCTTCCCTGCAAATGGCTCGTACCTTACAAAGCTAGGCTAGGGTCCGAGGGGACAGAGATGCAGTTTAATTCAACTGGGACAGAGATGCAGTTTAATCTTACAGTGTCTTTCATATGCTTGCCCATCAATTAAAAAAAAAAAAAAAAAAAAGGTTTTCCTCTTATAGGTAATTTAGATGTACTACTAAGAGTACTATGGAGACCAAGATGAATGTATCAATGTTTTAGAGCAATACTTAGATGAACATAAAGAAATCTCAGTTAAGTTTCATGCTGACTCATATACCCTGGGTAAAATGTAGATACTTTGCTTTGAACTCAGAACAGTTTTGCTTTTACGGAGTCTGCCATGCTGTTTGCTGACTGGATAATGCACTTGGTTCAAAAGGTATCTAAATATACTTGGCACTTGGAAAAGGCAAACTACTTGATACATTTTTAATACTAAGGTACTACAAAATAAGTTACCAAGGGTTCAGGATCACCCAAATAGCATACAGTATCGGCCCAATGCGTAAGGAAAATAACAGCTTATTAGGATAGTCCATCACTACATTAAGGACCCTGACTTTCTCTTATAAAACCAACCTCTAATACTTCCATCTGGGCTAGAGCAGACTTCAGTCATCAGTTAAAGCAGCATCAAAAGCAAAGTTTATTCACATGCACACAATGCTTCTGAATGATACTGAACTGTCTAAAGAAATTGTACGTATCAAATAGATGCCCCCTACACATGATGAGGAAGAACTGACTGGTGGTTAGAGAGGCAGAGTCCCAAAGTGTCCTACAGGTTCTTGGCTTTTGGAGCGCTCGATTCCAGCACATGGCCTCCTAACTAGTCTGGAGATTACTGCTGCTACTACTGGCAGCTCTGCTAAGGTCAAGGAATGCTGTGCTAGGTGCTGTACAGGCAGAGTAACAAACAGTGTCTTAAGGCACTTACAGCCTATATGGAGAATAAACAACAGCTGATGAACCTTGTTTAATCTTTCTTTGTATCCAAAAACGACTCAAGGGACGGTGCTGTTGAGCTGGCAAGGAGTTAGTTGCCAACTGCTAGACCCTCACCTCCGGGTCCAGTCGCCAGATTTCTGCATTCCAAGTGCAGCAGCTCCAAACTGTGGGACAGCTTTTCAGGAGCGGGCTGCTGCCAGCCTCAGGGGCGGACCCTCCCAGGAAAAAAGGAACATTTTGCAGAAATGTTCACCGGATGCGTACCAGCACTTTACTACCAACCTCTCAGAGCCACGATCTGTAGCCCTTCGTCCAACACATTTTCAGAGGCTGTGCTGGAATAATTTGGGAAATAACACCTGGGGCAGTCTCACTAGGAACAAACAAATCCTCTAAGCACGACTGGGACACAGCAAAGCAGCACAGGGAAATCAAGAAACAAAACTCTGCAGTGAAGTTGTGTAGACATAGCTTATCAAAGTCTTGACAGCGCTTTAGTCCTACTGCAAGCAGCGGTAAAAGCAGTGACTTCCCCAATGATTCTCTTAAAGAACAGAGACAAAGACATTTCTACCCTATAATCGGCATTTTGGGATAGAGGATTTTTTCTGGAAATTAAAGAATATTATATCTCCACTACAGTTGTCCAGGAGATAAAAAGCTGTGGACTTGTGTGGCAGGAGTACAAAAGAGGGTTGTACACAAAAGGTAAGAGAAGTTTTTGCTCCCCACAGAATTCGTTGGTTTATTTTGTTCTAATGTTGTGTTTGTCCCTGGGTCATTTTTCATTTGGGGCCTCTTGGCAGAGCAGGTGAGATGGAATAGTTTTGCATAGACAAACTGCTTTAAAAAAAATGAAGAAGAGGAGGAATTTAGAAATGGATTTGTTATGATGGAGATTACTCCAGGAATGATTTCTTGTGGTTAAAGATTTTCCTTCTGCCTGGAGTTTTTTGTTTTCTCCTCGGCTTTTTTATTTTATTGTGTTTAAGAATTTAACATGTGCACACACATGCACACTCACTTTCTCTGTCTGCTCTTCCCTGAATCCGTAGCCCATCTTTCTCTCTGGCTGCAGCTGAACTGCAATAATGAAACTTCCTTTTGTTCTTGAAGCCGACTGCTGGGAGTAATGGGGTAGCATCGAGGTCAGCAAAGAATCAACTAATGCATAAAGAACCAAGCGCACAAGTTCTCTCCAGATAAACTAAGGTGATGCAGCATAAGAAAGCCTGAACTGAGGTTCTCCGTGCTGCAGATCCCTGCAGAGAATTTCACCCAGCTGAAATCAGTGTTAAACTACATCTGAAACTGAGCCAAATTTGGAGGCATTCTATATTTACGTTGGTGGCTTGCAGGTTGCTGTCTAGCCAAACTTCTTAAGAGGCTGTTGAAACAGTGACTCTGGAGCCTGGGTTGCTTTGCAATAATGCTGTAGCATTTAGGCCTCTGCTACTGTTAAATCTACTTTTCTGAGTGGGCCATAATGCTTGATGTGGTGGACCGGAATGGCACCCTATGGCCAGTAGCAGTGCCCATCAGTCTGGAAGGGAAGGAACAGAAACCATGCCCACAAACACAGCTTACGGTATAAAGCAAGTCACCCAGTTTAAATAAAGCTCACTGTGATACAGACTCTTCTGTGACTGACCACCCCTTTTGTTCCAGAGAGCCGAATTACTGTAGCCCTTGGGAAAATTTGTTTTATTGATTTCTACATGAGTGATTAGTTTTAACAAAGACCCAGACATTTTCAATCCCATATTTAATACAGCAAGAAAACACCAGCATGTATCAGGTAGCCTAGCATAGCCTAAATGCTCCTTCAAAACTCAAAAAGAAAAACAGATTACCAGACTAGATGCCCCTACCCCATGTCCACTGAGCTTCCATCTATTATGGTGTCCTGAAACCCCTGTGTCTAAACCTAGTCCTAGGTCAAGTCCTCATTGCTCTCCTAACCTTTCAATCCCCATTGGCCCAGTAGTCCAAACCCCAGGCCAATGTCAGCAACACCTTGTAGCCCCAGGTCAAAATCTGCCCAGATAGACCTGTCAGCCCCTGCTACCTCACACTATCAGGCACCACATCCTTCACCAATAAAAGTGTTTGGGGTTTTTGGCACTTTCTGTCCCTTACCCCAATTACAGCTCCTATCCAATAACTCTTCCCAGTCCTAAACACAAGCGTTGTCTAACTCCAGCAACAAAATCTAGCTCAAATCAATGCCTGTAAGCCCCAAACCCCACCTTTAACCATATTCTCAGCCCTCGCTGTGAACAAGCAAATCCTACTTGCCCAACACCAAAGCTAAGCTGGGTGCCTGTCTTAACTGGTAGTCTTCTGTCACAGTCACATTGGTGCCGATTCGTTATGTCAGTATTTCTCCTCATGCCTCAGGACTTCAGAGACGCAGAGGAGTTCGTTGCCGTTACCAGCTGCGAAGGAACATGAATTGCTTCCGAAAAGAGAAAGGCATGGGTGGGACAGTAGGAAGCATCCTGTTCTCTAATGGTTATTTCCATTCAGCTGCTGAATCAGGGAACACTTTCAGATTAGTGCTGTCACTGTTTGGAACACGCATCTTAAATGCTATTGATTTTTAAGATGATGAGTTCGTTTGTGGAATACTTTGCCATTTACGATGTTTTAGATGAAATCATCATCAGCTTTCCGGTGGCATTTGGAAAGCCACCTTCTGGAGAAACAAGCTCTCAGGGAACACGTGAATGCTGGGCCACCTTCCATTTTTCTGACCATTGTTCAGCTACAGCTAAGGAACACTTAGTCATTAATCCATCTTTGTAATATTTTTTTACCGAGCTGTACAGTCAGACGGATTCTCACAATTACCATCTGTGAGGTACTTAAAGCACCGTGCAGTACACATCAACCTTCAGATGCCTACACGTTAGAGACTAGGTGAGCGTGCGTTCTCTTGTCTCGCAAGCGAGTCAGCTGAAGCACAGACAATGGCTGGCGTCAGAGTAATCTGCAAGCACCATTCATTTTGCTTTGCAGAGCAAAGGAACCAGGTCATCCTGACACGGAAAATGAAGCTGTTTGTAATTCTGAGCTATGGGTAAATCCTTTGAAGTCAAGCTGCAGAGCATGAAGTTAAACACACTTAAAGTCTTTCTGCACAGCAAACTCATACCTGATAAACACACCAGCAAAGGGCCAGGAAGCAAGCACTGCCTCAATTAAGAGCGACAGTTCTTGCCAAGCACTGACTCTAAAGTGTGGGATATAAACCTCCCAAATCTGATGTGCATTTCAACAGAAATAACTGCTTTGAGGGATCAACTAAAGCAAGATACAATTTCAAGGCTACTGGCAGCCTTAAGCACAGCACATCTCTACAAGGCTTGACGGAAACAGGGCCGTAATTCCAGCTGTGTCAGCTCTGTCATCCTGAGATGACTGTATTTCCAACTGCATAAGAAATGTGACAGTCAGCCCCAGCATCTGCTTCTCGACATCAGGAGGAGTCCCGCAAGAGGACTTGCTGTTTGCAAGTTTACTTACAATTTAACCTGGCTCAGGGCAGAGATCAGCTTATTTTTTTTAATTAGCCACTCTACGCACTGATGTTCCCAAGCCAATGCAGTTGCTGATGGCAGCGCACATCAGCAGATCTGATTATTTTAACCTAGTTGGACACGTGAAAGAGTCTGACAAGAACTGTGCCTTCAGAGGATTTACCCAAGAGGCAGCTGCTTCACTGGGCTCTGGCTTAGACAGTTTGAACAGAAGAAACTTGTTCAGAAGGAAACATTTCCAAGTGACCTATAATGAAAACGTGATCGCTTCTCAGACAAAAGCATAGCCAGAGCGTGCAAGATAGTTCATAACACAGATACCGCTTTCCTGCTTAGTAGAGCTAAAGCTCCTGGGGCAAGTTGCCTTTTTATACATAGTACCTAAAGGCTGTGTCTGGCACCAATTGATTGGAAATGTGCTAAGACACAACTCTTCTTCTGAATTGACCAAAAATCCATATAACACCGTGACTTTTTTTTTTTCCAGTAGGAAGGGATTACAAGAATCAGAGGCCAGGTTTTATTTATACACACACACACAAAAGCACAGTGTGTGTGCGCGCATGTGCACGCACCACTGTAAAACAGTCTCAGCCCAAATTGAAAGATTAGTTCAGGCTTTCTTTAATATGGCACTGACTCCTGACATTTCCTTTGTAAGTGTTATCATACACTCAGGATTTACTGCTAGCAGAAGCTGCCAAAACCCTTATTCTCAAACCCTCTGCATTACTCCCTTTTGCAATTGCTGCCAATCCCTCTTCCACACAGGATGTGAACACCTCGCCCTACACCCACAGCAGGACCTCAATCAAAGAGCCAAAAGGCAAGGGTCTTGCAGGCAGGGTAACAGATCAAACAGAGAAGCAGAACAAATTCACAAAGAACATCTCTTCACAGAGAATTTTCTGCCAGCAGCCACCCCCCCACTTATAATAGGAAACATCTTGCTTGTATCAGCTTGGAAAGAGAGCATCAGCCTGGCGTTTGGATTGTGCACTATGCAGAACTTTTAGGATGCACAGCTTTCTAAAAGTATCTGTTTCAGAGCAGACTTGATTTATGGCTTCATTGACATTGCATTACAGCATTACAACAGCGGGTAACAATGACAAGGCAGCGCCAGAGCTTGATCACTCCGGGCAGGATGAATCGCACACAAGAGTGCTAAAGGAAGAAACGGCCCACGTGCACAATGGTGAGAGAGCACACGAGAGGCAGGATGGGATCTTACACGCCAGAAATAAGTATCGGCATTGCTAGCGGCATCCCCTTTCTCTTATTCAAGACCGTGTTCAAACGTATCTTAATGATGCAAAAACTGACATCAATGGTATAATGCCCTGTACACTAAATTTTTGAAATGTAATAGTATTTTTTGGCAATGAACCAGTGACACTATGCAGACATCTCAGTGACCCGAGGGCAGCTATCAGGGAAAAACAACATTAAAGCAGATCAACTTACATAGCTATCAGATATACAGAGGTAGGCTTAAACTCTGGAAAATTCTTTTATTTATAGCCAGTGTAACTCCCAACCAATTAGTCCCACTAACGTCTTATACTACCTCAAATACTTGAAATTTAGATACTTGCCCAAGGTTCTTCACTCAGCTAGTAGCAAGATTAATCGGTACGCTGTATTCAACTATAAGTGATAATTCCAGTTATAAATACCAAACTGCATTCTGCCTCACTAAATTCCATGTGCACCACTAATAACATGAATCCGAAATCAGTTTGCCTCAGCATTCATCATAATTTGGAGTCCTCAAAAAAGTGTGTAATAAAACTTTTGCTATTTTGTCCTGAAGTCTGTGATAGCTTATGAGTGTCTCCCTGCAATAGACATGTCAGCAATATTTTCCCTCACATTTTTTTCCTGGTAGGTGTAGTTGGCCAACAAGAACTGTAAATTGATCCGTGCTTATCTTCTGGCTATTGCAAAAATCAGGTCCTTCTGAAACGGTGTCACCTGCAGCCTGCAAGATGAAATTAAACCTAAACTTGTAGGCTTAATCATATTACTTTGAATGGAGTATCGATTGCAGCTAATTTTATCATACGTTTTGAGAGGTTTGCTTGCTTGCTGGCTGGCTGTCACTTTGATAAATGGGAGCCAGCAGATATCTGGAGGGGGACTGGTATTTATATTTGAGAAAATACCACCAGTAAGTGTACAAAGAGAAATAGCCCACCCTCTTCACTAGCGATCACAGGAGCGACCAGGTTTGATGAGTCACAGGCACACCTATCCTAAAGCAGATGGTCGGTTCAGAATATCTGGCTACTTCAAATTGCTTTTTCTCACAGTTGCTGCAGCTCAGGTGAGTTTGGTCCCTGCGTGAGCAGCAGCTGCCACTTTGAATTTCAAAAATACTCCACTGCAAAGGCCCTCAGGACATTCTCGCCATTTAGTCAGGACTGTGACCACCCAAATACTGAGGTGTGGACACTAGATAAAGATGGTCCCGAGAATCAAATTATCAGTCTGGATTTCAACATCACATGGACACTGAGGCTACCTGCCTCCCTCTGCCTACCTGACGGTAACACCGGCAGCGCTCGGCAGCAGCTGGAGCCACACGTAGGTTCGGATTTTGGGCACAAGTGCACAGTCAGATGCGTGTTTCTGGCCTGGGCTGTCTTCTGTTACAGCTGCCTTCTGGTGAAGGAAGTACTGGTGGGAGAGACGCGAGCCCATCAGCTTTGACTGGCAGGCAGCGTAGGGAGGCAAGGTGAGTCACAAGTGATGCAGCCTTTGTTCCTCCTACTTCTGTATCCTATGAAACCACCTGAGAACTGATCATCCTCGGGCCATTAAGGTTTACAAAACCTGCTTTCACATTTGGTATTTTAGCTTTTGCTTCATGATCGCTTTATTTTAATGGTAGAAGATAAGAGACAAGACTGAACAACATTTATCTTACATTTAATGAAAATTAATACATTAATATTAAAGGCAAAAGTTACATGCAGTTTGCTTACTCAGACTCACCCTATTATGGATTCACTGTATAAACAATTTTCTCCATTCGGTTTGCTTCCTAAGGATAGCCTAAACAGATTTTAAAGGACTGATCAGCAAATATCAGCAAAACCTGCCTAAAATAAAGATACCTTCGAAATGAAATTTAGGGAAAAAAGCCTATCAGGGATTTTAAAACAAAGTCCAGTCTCATAAAAAATCTGTCACTCCAGGTTACAGAAATAGTCCATTGCCTACTTGTTTAATATTTCAGAGTCACTTATCAATTCAGATTCTTCTTCGTATAGAGATTAGCACCAAAGCATCCACATGTATAGATTATAAAACCATTATCTGTATTTTGGAACATGTGGCAGATTGCAGTACATCCAGATGCAAAAATCTGTTTACAAAATATATGACCTTGGTTCTTCCTTGGATCCCTTTCAGAGGTACTGTCCCTGATAATGCTATCTGATATTATAGTACATTTCTCAATGCCAATTACAGGGCTGTGGTTTCCTTCTGAAGTATGCTTCTCATTCCTCATTAAAGCATGTTCTTATCTTCACAAGTTCAAAGGAATGAATCCTTTTCTTTTTTTTTTCCCCCCTCTTGCTCTGTTCTTCCCCCCGCTCCAATGTACAGCAGAATTTCTATGAGATCTTATTTAGTTTTTGGAAACAGAATGGAACAAGGCATCGTGGCATGTAAGGAGATTTTTGTTTTCTTGTTTATTTGCTTTTTAATATCAAACAGAAACTGAATTCTGAAAAAAAAAAACCCACTAGCGTATTCCACCTCTGTTGCATTTCTTCCCTTTCCAAATTGCATCAAATGGCTCCCACTGAAGTCAAGAGAAAAAACATTACTGAAGGTTTCAGTAGAATCAAAAGTACTGATCCTATCACAGCAAGACTAAGTCTGTCTTTAAAAACATCTTGGGCTGCAGCTGGTCTCTCACACATATTTGCCAAGAGATTTACTTGCTCACCAGCTCTAAGCACCAAACAAACATGGAAGGATACATAAGTGACTCTCCCAAAGCTCGCTCACTACCCCAGTATCTCTTGCAGAAGTTGCATTTATAGCTTCAGCTATCTTTCATTAGAGAAACTTAACAGGATGAAGCAAGAATATTGGCCAAACACTTATTACCATGATGTCAGAAATTCTGACAGAGAAAAGTATTTTCTTCAAATTAAAAAAAAAAAAAAGATCACTTTCAAGATAAACAGTGGGAAAAGTACTTTTCTGTTTCAAAATACAGTTATCATCTAAACATTTCTGAAGGAAACGGAGGCACTGAAAAATCTCAACACAGTCCTCGGGGTCCTCAGGATTTCCAGCACCTTACAGTGGAGGTGCTGCCAAGGCCAGGGCATGGCCAACTGCCCGAAATCCTTCTAAATTTTGGCTACAGCCCCGATGTGGAACCACAACATAGGTCTTCACCTTGTACCTTTCAAAACAATGTTTTTCATTACCAGTCTCCTCATTCGCATCTTCACCTTTCTGGGTCGTTGCCCAGCAATGGAGCAGGAAGCCCAGAGTGCTGGTAGCATACTAGTGGAACGTACAATAACTTGACCCTTACCCATTTGCTGAGATGGCTACTCTCCTTACGGAGAATCACTTGAGAAGACAAATTCCTTTGAAGCAATAGAAAGCATATCCATGACTGAAGAACATAGGGCAGTCAAGAAAATGAATGGTTTATATGTTAAAACAAATTAAATGCCAGACTCTCATGCTTACCATGTGAACATGCTCAAATTCATTAATAGAAACTAGTTCATACCCTGAAGTACATGCTGGGATAACAGAACAAATGCATTTGTACTGACAGTCATTGGTAAATGGCTAATCAATCCCTCAGTGCTTCTTAATTAGCGACTGTAGGAGACCTTTTTAATTGGCATCTGATACTTGATTTGAACAAACAAAAAACTGCCACTCAGCCCCTTATTGGCAGTCGACCTTTTTTTCCCCTATTAACTCCACTGTAGCTCCTGAAGAACATTTCTGAAGACCAGACCAAATTACCAGCTCCCTGCCATAGGCTAGCTTGGCACCCTGAAGTATTTTATCATTATTTCAGTGCTTATGTTGCACTGAAACACTGCATATGCTCTACTGATTGCTCAATATGGTTTATATTAATACAAGTTGTAGGCTGTCACTGTTCAGAGAGTAGGTAGTTACAAGGAATGCATTGGTTACTTTATAACTGGAATAATTTATTATGGAACAAGCAAGTTCAACAAGCACTATAAAATCAATTTATAATTTTTATGCACTTCATCTGGGCTGAAAAATGGTTTTGTTCTCCACTGTTTTCTGACTAGACCTCTTCGACAGAAAAAGGGAGAATAAAGCTTTTAAAATTGCATTTTGGTCAGCAATGCACTCTGGAAATCGAGATTAAAGATGACAGTTTTCAGATGCATAAGTTATGCTTACTTTGTTTTATGGACCCAAGGCCACCATGGTGTCAGGCATTTCATCGTGAAAGAAAACCATCCAAAGGTTAAAGAAAGAAATACACTTTGACAGAGTCAGCCAAAAACTTAGGTGATTTGCATTAGCTGAAAAGCTAGTCCAGTTTTGTTTACTCCTTCAAATCATTGATTCACAAAGGCATGTAGCTGGCGGTTATTAAAAGTTTCAAGAGAAGTGGCAGTTTTGGAAGAAGTAAAACAAGGAGGACTAAAATCTTCAGTGGCTGTGCCTGTAATTGCTATGCAAGACACAAAACACACACCTTCCCAGTAGCATGAAATCCAATTAATACAGTTCTGGGAAGACTCGGTGCTCTAGTTCTGATGAAGATTTAAAGCTGCAATGACAGATTGTAAGAGTTAGCTTGGCCTAACACGCCTAAAAGCCTTGTTAATACTGGCAAGATTTACTTAGGATGTGTCCAGCTGGGCAAGTTAAAGAGATAGCTTGTCATCCCTACTAACAGGAGCGTCTGGGCTTTGCATTGCATCACCAGATCAGTAGGAAGGCACAGATAGCTGGCAAGATAGCCCATTCCGGCAAAGTTTAACATCCTAGCGGTATACACTGAATAATCTCAGAAAAGTATCCCGCCATCATGCATCTACGAGCTGTTAGGGGATTAATGCACCACTATCCCCAGACCGCCCTGCTCAAAACCAGATCCAGCTGCTCCAGTCTGTGGTGCCCTTTGCACTACAGCGCATTTGCAAAAAAAACCACAGTCACGCCTGCCCCAGTATCCCAAGCCTTCTGTCGCCACCACCTAACGCATTGTTTCACAACGCACACATATTTATTAAAAGTCACTCTGAGTTATCCTTAGCAGTGATTAACATTAGTGAAACGCTCCCATTCACAATCAGCTCTTTTCAAGGCCTTGTTCTTTATTACTAAACCAGTTTATCACATCACAATCATCCTCTATACAGCCTGAACTGCTGTGCAGTTTGGAAATACAAGTACTCTAATGCTATTTAATTAACTTTTATAATATTCAACCTCTTGGAATCAGAGATCCTATGAAGTTGCTGCACCAGCATCCCAACAGACTGTACAGTGGAGAAGGGCGAGGAACATGGTGCAAAGGCAGTCACACGCATGCTGTTTCCTTCTGAACAGAACCTATTGCCTTTTTTCTTTCCCCATTGTGCAAGGTAAAAGTCTTGTGTTTGACATGTAGCTGCTTAACCCAGAGGGAAAGTGGATGAGAAGACACTGTTTAAAAGAACACGTAGCTCCAAAACCTAAAACTCTAGCTGAAGTGTGGCAGGTAAAGGAAGAAGCGTATGTGTTGGGGAAACTTTGACCCCAGAAGGTGGTGGCAGATAATAAGCTGACACAAAAGTTCAAGTTTTGCGGGATCATTTATCACCTGTGACAGTAGCTTGCAGTAAGAAAAGTTCAAACTGTGTAAAGCATCAGCACTACTTTCCTTCCGCTCAGGTGGATGATATCTCTCTAGGAGTTTTATCAGTGGATTTTCAGTGTCCTAGCTATCAAACTATTTAAACACAAACACACATCTGAGAGGCTTAAAATAGTAATCCACAAAAGATATAGGAGGAAGATACTGATTTGAATAAGCCAAGCATCTTCCTCCCCCTTCCTACTATCCATAGGTTTCCTCTTATTCACATCTACCATGCCTGGAGACTTTTCAGTTGAGAAATATCCTAAATTCATTGTGTGCCTGTAGAAACAGTCTAACAATTTTCAGAGAAATATTGAGGTAACCAGTCCCACTGCATGGATTCCAAAAGTACGTAAGCCATCAATGCGGGAGGAAAGATGGCTTCTCATGGAAAGGGGAAGGATGATCATAATTTAGACAATTTTGATTTTCTTGTTCACCACCAAAGCAGACTACAGATTTTTTGTCTTAGAACGCTTAACAGAGGAAAGGAGATGGGCAATAGCAGCTGTGAATAGGAAGCAAGAGAATTTCAGGGATATTGAACAGAAAGTAAATAGAGTTTAAGTTAAATGGTAGATCTGTTAGAAGAAAGGCAGTGATATAAGGTCTTGGAGAAAAACAAGCACAACCATATGCATCTCTATTTTCAAGTGAAAAATTCTGGTTCCAATTCCCATTTAGAAGCTGAAGTATTGTAGCTGAAAGCAGAAAAGTTATGGTTTGGAAGCGCTGCTGCCTTGCCCAGGGAAACTGCGGTTTGGCTGCTCTGTGTTTTCACTTCCTTCTGCGGACCAGAACCCAGGTGGACAACACCATCAATGACACCTCACAACTTCTTACACACAACCGAGAGGACAAAGGCATTCTTATAAGGAGTTGCCCATTTCGGGAGCTCCAGCCATAACAGAGAAGAGAAAAAAATGAGTCCACTAAATGGAAATGCCTACAAAATACTACCAAACCTGTTTTGTAAAGAGCGGCGATTCGTCACGTCCCTTTAACTCACACAGAGAGACATTTCTGCTGAAAGACATTCAGCTAGGCTCCCTGCTGAGCAACACAGGTCTCCCTGCATGCTCTCTCCTTCATGCTGTTCCGCTCGCTGCTTCATCAACTACATCCAGAGCAAAGGGAATCCGCATCCGTTTGGCAAGATGCTGTCTCTGGGTCTGACAGATATAAGCCTTCCAGCAGAGGTCTTACCATCAGAGATGCATCTGCCAGCTCCAGCCATCTTGAGGAGGACACTACTAGAGTACAGCATTATTTAATGAATCTCACTCCCAAACTTCAGCTTTGTGTGCATCCTTTTCAAATCAACTAAATGCTTGCCTCTACAGCTACGCCATTTACATGACATTGGAGCAGCGATACAATCAACACCTCAAGGGAAGTGTGAACAGCCTGAAAATGTAATTACTCCAAAACTGGGCAACAAACTGTACAAATTTCTTCCCCATCAGATCAGAAACAGCACTGCTTTCAGATTCAAGTCCAAAAGTAATTTTCTCAGCCTAGCTTTCCCCCAGCAGCACACTGATGAAACTTCACAACTCCTATGGGAACGACTGCAGTGCTGTTGGAAGATGCAGCTATAGGATGCATACACACGTGCCACAGCTTTAATCTGGCCAGCACAGGCTGGGAGCTGTGACGCTTCAACAAGGCACTTTTTAAAACAGACCCCACTGGAGTCCAGCTGGAGCCACAGATACTTATTCAGCACTTTGGAGACGGGACCATCACAACTGCCCTCAGGATCTAAGCTGTTTAGAATAAAGCCAATTGCAGGTGTACTGCATATCTTCAATCTCACCTCTAAATACCACATCACACATCGAAGAGTAACGACAGGCTAGCACTGCTCAGACACCAAGACATTTCAGCTTTGTAATACACTTTGCCCCGATGGTTTTAGCCAGAGAAGGCTGCAGATGAGGGAACGAGACTGCATACAAAGTGGGATTTGTCTGTCATAGAATTACGGTCTATATAATTTCAAGTCAGGCGTACTTACACTGTCTGGCATTTGTTGTTATACTTTCCAAGGGCTTTTTAAATGGCTACAAGAAACATTTACAGGGTGAAAAATAACTGAAGACCTGGACTCCCCAAGATATTTCAGCATTAATGGATTACAGAATTACCAAGGGAGGACTAGAAATCATTCCTTAAATAGTCTCAAAGGTAATGAAATAAAACCCACTGAAAGACAAATAGGAACATGAAGGCCTGAATATTACTATTTCTGCTTTAATCGGGTTCCTGAGAGACCTAAATCCACTAATGCTAATTAGCAATAAACAATAATAGCACTTACATGGACCTATTCAACTCTGAGATGTTATAGGCACTCATTTATGAGTGCATAGGAGACCAATGAGATAGGTATTATTCTTCAGTATCACCAATATTGGTTAAAATTGGAATTTCTGTTCTAGGAGAAATGATCATGGAGTGCCGTGTCTATTCCAAACTAATAATTCTTCTAAAAATTTCATTTCACAGGCATTTTTAAACACTTTGCTTCATTTTAATTGACAAATCATGAAAATAATTAACGTCAATATCAGGTCTGTTCCACAACTTTGCAGCCCTAAAAGCTGACCTGTTTCAAATATTTAAACTCCATTTTTCTTTCAAAATCTAGGTTTGTCTGACACATACTGAAAAGTTGAATTCTGACAAAGCTGCTTTTTCTAGAAGAGAAATGTGCCGGTCCAAAAGAAACTGCTGCAGCAGGAAGGATGGAGACCATGGACAGTTACTCACGTAGCACCTTATTTTCCAAATAAAATATATTCCGATATTATTGAGGTGCATTAATACCAAAAATGGAAAATTCAGACAGATTTCAGGAATTACCAAGCACGAAAAAAGCCTTAGCCATGTAGGGAACGTAGGCAGCAGAGTGACATGCTAATTTTCAATAAACATAGCTGCCACAGGAGTAAGTTTAATTTCAGCCATCCAGCTAAGCTAAGGGCACTTCCATGTAAGCCCTGTCATGGGGAATTCCTTTTCTCCAAGCACTTGCCTAACGTGATTGTTTTGCAGTGATTAGCAGTAGGAACCATGCATTTCTCAGATGCTGATTCAAAAGTTATTAAACATCCACACACACAAAAATTAGGCTGTCTTAATTACGTCTTCGTCAAATACAATCACAAAGGCTTGAACTTTCAGCTCAGCCACCTTGTGCATCAAAGTAAATGTAATCCTTCAGGCAAAATGTTTACCAAGTTGAATAACCCAGAGCAGTGGGAAACCAGCGTCACATGAAAAATTAAGAGCCTTGGTGTTTCTAAAAGCATTCCAAACAGTGGGGGAAAAGCAATCAAAATGCATTAGCAGAGGAGGGTATTCACACCTCCCCTCCACCCTTTTCAAGCTATGAAAGCAAACGCCACATAGGCAAAGCAGATAAAGCTTGAATGGACAGGATTAATTAGAAAACAAAATAGTAATGGGAAAAGCTGCTGTGCTTTTCCCACTCCCCTCGCAATTTTCAGTTCAGTAAGTGGCCACTTATAAAACCCAAACAAAACGCTCAAAAAATCCTAGCATAGGATGACACCTCCTTGTCTTTCTTTGAGTAATGAACCTATTTTCTTGTTCCTTGAAGATAAGGCAACTTTTGACTATGAGAAATATAGGAGAAAGTTTTCTATTATAGGTATAGGTCAGCTAGAGAACAGAGGCAGAAAATTGCAATACAGCAGTGATACAATGTTGTAGAAGATAAGTTTTCCAGATGCACTGCTATACCCTCTTCTTTTTTCAGTTTCTGGGATTTCAAGGGCAGGTGCCAACAGACAAGACGAGTCTCTGATGGGAGTTCATTCATTTCATAGATAACGGGAATGGATCACTGGGGGGTGGGGGGAAGAAAGGAAGAAAAAAAATGGAACTGAAACTTGTCTGTTCCAGTGCAGGGGTACTGAGGATGGGGAGGGAGCAGCCTGGCCAGGAGGCACCGAGGGCTACTTGTTCAATCCAGTTAGCATTGAACCTGAAACTTCACAGCATGGAGCTTGATGTTCCTCTGCAACCAATGGATACAGAGCAAATTTCTAAGCTTCCCCCACCCAGAATTATCCTGATGTCAAAGCCAAAGAGGAACACTCTATTTAGTTGGAATTAAGCCAATTTTCCACCATTCTCTTCTCCCAGGAAGAAACAAGGAAACCTAAATCCCTCAAAGTGTTGGAAAGGAAATTGGCTTCATCTCCAGCTTGCTACATCTCCTCTTTTCTTTGGAGCACTTTGTTGGGTTGCTGGAAGTGTCTAGATCTGGGACACCAGTTCACAGACATTTCCCGCCTGGAGCACGATGTAACAGGCCCTGACATAAGTCTGCTTACACGGAGAAGTGTCTCCTGCGGCACCATTAAAGTAGCAAACCCCCTCCCTTCAGAATACATCCAGCTCTAGCTGCCACAGAATATTTAAAATAAAGCACAATAAACAAATACATACATACCTACCTATGGAAAGGACATAAGTTCTTTTCTATGTACGTGTGTGCATATACGTACATAAACATAGATGCAGAGAGAGAGATTCTAAACTACCAGAATAAACTATGCACCGGTAAAAGGCTACTCCCTCTTTAATAATGCTGTCAACTGGAAATGCTTTAAATCTTCTACAGGCAACCTCTGTTGCATCCTTACAGATGTATGGGGGGGGGGGGGCGATTCATCAAAATATGCAGCACTGATGTGAAGAATTGAACTTTTTTTGCATTTTAAATATTAATTAAAAAAAGCCACAAACCAAAAGATATTTCACCACATTTTCTGTGTTTTATAAAAACCTCTAGAACCAAATGATTGAGACAACCTTAATCAGAAAGAAAAATAAAATTTCTGGAATATTTGCAGCTTCCTTCTGGTTTAGATGGTTCAGATCACATATTGGGGTTTTGTTTGTTTGTTCTCTAATACAGATGGTTGAGATGTTGTTTAGACACATTCTGCTGTCAATAATCATCCTCCGCCATCCACCATTGATGCAAGGACAGGTAAACTTTCTGAAGTTAAACAACTTTAAATAATGATTGCTATTTTGCCTCTTTCTATTCAGTTGGCTCTCGCATTTGACAAGGACAATATCATAGACAACTGGCTTCTTGTCATCTGAAGAACCATACTAAGAAAATTCACCCTTTTCAGACTACATGGTACTTGTAGCTATGATGCAGGCTTATTTACACTCCTCCTACTCCTTTCTTTGCACGCAGATGAAATACCGTTAGTCCTTAAGAAACCATTTCTGATTCAAGCAGCATAGGATTTAGTGATGCCCTTGATTTTCCTATGCGACCAGACAGAAGCACAGACAACCCTCCCACCCACGTGAATTTAATTTTTTTATATTCTTACTAGGACTTGAGGTGCTGAAATTTTCATAAAAAGATTAAAGATTAAATCCTTCCCTCCTCCTCAGAAACAAGGGAATAATCTGCTGTTAGGGTAAGTGCTGCCCTCCGTACTCGTGTCAAATACATCACTCCATGGTTGGTCCATTCAAGTATCTTATCAGCGGTCAGGTTAGGAGTAACAAAATCTCACTATCACATACCTAAAGGTCTCTATCATCTCTGGTATTGTGCCCATGTTCTTGATCCTGCCAGGAGAATTTAAAACAATGTGTCAAATCACTCAGCTGTTTAAGCAACAGATGAATCAAGCACTTTGTAACACAGAAAGCAAGACTGGGGTTCACCAGACCAGAATAAGAGAAGGCGGCTTAGTACTGAGCTGAGGAGCTGTGCTACAGCGTCTCTGTGGCACAAACATCATTCCAATGTGACAGGGTGACACGAGAGATGGGGAAGGATTCTTCAATGGTAGCAAAGAAAGGAAGAAAATTAAATTCCCTGTCACTCAGCCATAAGTGCTCTAATGAAGTGACAAGCAGATTTCCCAAAATAAAAGTAGTGCATGCCTCTGTCTAAATAGAGACCATTAGACTGAAACCTGAAAGAAGCCTGCAAGCACAAATGCCGAACTGGAATAATCACCTTTTCTAGCAAAAAACATTGCCTTCCCCAGGTACCAAAAGGCTGTGTCTCAGCAGCAGAACTCTCCTAGCCCGAGGGCAAGAGCGGGTTCAGCAAAGCTCATCCAGCAGCCGATACTGCGCTGGCTGGCTCAGCTCTGCTGGAGTGTCTCTGGGGAAAGAGCACACCTTCCTCCAGGACAATGCAAAATACAGCTATAAGCTCTCTCCCGTCTTGAATCACGCTCCTCTTTTCCCAACAGAGAGCTTTTTCCTGGTGGAGAAACTCCAGTAGAACCTCTCCAAACTACTTCCTGAGTTAGGGCAATTAGCGCACGAGTCCAGGACTGACAGCACCGGATCATTTCCAGCGTCCTCCAGTCAGGCAAATCCAGCCCTCTACACTTAATTAAACTGCAAGTAAAAAGCTAATAGTTTGTTTCATCACCAGAGTGTCCTAGCAGCCCAGAATTTTGCTTCAAAATGACCTAGCCAGAAACCACAGGCATTCAAGTGATCTGTTATTAGAAATATTTATCACTATACAGATATTTCAGGCACCAGTTCTCAGAAGTCTGCACAACGGGAAAAAGAAATCTAAAGCAACCTGTCAGGGGTTGGAGAGAGGCCTTCAAAGCAGGACTGACTCCAGCCTGCAGAAATCTAATGCAATCACCATGCTTCTGTCCCTGCCCCTAAAAGGCACACCCGGGCCCTTCCCCAGCCCCGCGCTGCACCCTGTACCCGCAGCAGTTATACAGAGGACATCCTCCACAACGCTACGGTTCACGGCTCACCCCTTTCTCTTTTGAACGGTATCATATGCTTACCCTCTAGCCTTACATGATTACCGGGGTACGCTCTCAGTCTCCTTGACATGTTATTTATCCCTCACTTCTCCCCCGATGAAAATCAGGAAGGCCTTATACAAATACACATTACATCATTAGAGCAAGAGCACGTAGCTCATTGAAAATGTTTTAACTGACATGTTTGCAACATGCTTTTCCCCCTAAGAGTGGATGACATATCAGCCATTTTTCTGAGCACATTCACCGACTGTTTTCCTATGGAGGCAGTTCTGAACCCAGAAACTGCCTGTGAAAGTTCCACTTCCTCCAGTTTGTCTTGCTTTCCTTTCACTTAGGTACGCATCTGAATTTGCTCAGGAAGCCACGCATGATTCTGGGAAGAGGCACCAAGAACAAGAGGGTTTGGGGAATTCATTTAACATCAAGTAAGGGTGTCTTTTCATCAGTTATCGTCTTGGAACTAGTCATACATCAGCAGCTCGTGCTCTGTATAAGTGAAAACAAACTAAAGACTCTGCTCTGATCGCTTTAGAGCACGATTCCAGACAGGCAATGAACACTACAAATTTATTTACAGTGACAGATATTTCAAACATTGATGGCTCTCAGAGGTACTTTGCATGGCAATTGCCCTTTTGTTTAAAAAAAAAGAAAAAAAAAGGCAAAACTAACAAAGCAAGAAGTATCACTTTGGGCCACTTCTAATGCAGTGAATTACACAAGTCTGAATTAAGCTGGAACATATCCCATAAGGATGCATTAATTCCGCACACTCCAAATTCAGCAATGTTGAACAGATTTATCAGGAACAGAGAATTCAGATTGTAACAGAGTGATTTAAGATGGTGCACCAAAGGGGCACGTATGCTGAGCCTCTCCTGAACTGGCCAATTTTTTTCAGCTGAGCTATCATTGACTGTGTCATATTTCATTACTGCGGAAACCCTGCTTGGAAATAGCATCAAAGGAGAATGCCCATTCCTGTGCCTCTGCTAAAGAATATGTTACAAGTTTCCTTACAGCACAAGAGGATTTCGAGTATTGGGAATTTTTTTTCTGTAGTCCTCCCACCATGACACGCACAGAAATTAAGAAAGACTTTTTTTACATTTTGAGGTTGGGCAGGGAGCACCAAAAACCTTGGCACTATTTCCACAGAGTTAATGATTTTTCTGATCTTCCTTCAGAGCTCAGGTAACACCCAAAAGGCTGAAGGCCTCCAGCAAATCCAGAAACCTTCAGAAAAATCTCAGTTTTCACATCTACCTAGATAGCTCCAGGGCAACACTGTTAACAAGGCTAAATGGCTCCGAGTCATTTTAACCACAAGCCCTTGCATGTGGGCAGTTTCATCATGCCCATCATCAGGGTATTGTTTACATTCAACCTTAGCATTTGCCCTTTCTCAAAACTGAGATAGGTTAGAAAGGACGGATTTGGCTTACTGTTCACAGCATTTATCGACCTGAAGAGGTTATTATGATAGACTGCAAGTCCACAAGGTCTCTTGCACTCCAGATCTGATTTCCATAAAGCTATAGATTTTGTGATTACAGCTGCTCTGTAGAGGTGCATTTAGCTAACAGTTGCAACGAGCTACCCAATTCAGCCCAGCTGAAAGCAGAGCCCCAGTGAGAAATCTTAGTGTTCTCTCTGCTGTGAGCTACTGCTTATCATTTTACCCTTGCAGAAACACAGAGCATTTGGCTATGCGTAGAGAGATGAGGTAACTTCATCTTGAAGTTACTTGAAGACCTATAGCTTCAGCTACACAGCATCATCCAGTACCAAAGCTGCTATCTGGACTGTGCCATATAGATATAGCCCAAATATTATAAGTATCAAGTATTGACCATCAAGTATTTGCATCTCACAAAAGCACTCACAGTGTCCCCAGAGGACCTTACTTTGCAGCTGATGTTACTGTTCCTCCCCTGATCTAGACCAGATTGGCAGCCTACTGCAAAATGAGCTCGGGCTATCCTCATGGCATTGCTGCTGATACCTCAGGAAAGCCCAGCCCTGATGATATTCATCATTCCTACACAACAGAGCAAGGAGGAAGCAGTCTCTTTTCTGCTTCCCTTTGAGAAGGCCAGGCAAGAAAGCTCAAGTATAACAACAGTTCTTACAACCACACTACAACCCATGTTCACCCATTAAGCTTTTTGGTGGCAGAGCACCAAGCCATGCTTGGCATTCAAACCCTAAGCCCAGTACAGCATTTCCCAAGCCTGGATCCTGGACAAGCCGTCCTTCATTTTGACACTCTTCCTTCAGCTTGCTTAACATGAGCTCCTCAATGCCATGTGTGCAGAACAACCCTGACGCTGAATTTTGCCTGAACACCTGTGTTGCTTAGTGGTGCTCAAGCCATTTTCATCAGTGTGGCTTCAAAGCACAAAAACACTTTAATCCAGGTGAAGTTGCAGCAAGGAAAATGATGATTAATCTCTTCATGTGTCACACCCACGGTCTTCTTCCTTCTAATAAGGATATCTATCAGTACTGCAATAGTTCAAGTTAACAAAGAAAAAAGGCCCTGACACAATACTATTCTGATAAGAGATTGTAGCTAGGTTGCTGACCAGGACTGTCTAACATTTTTACCTCTGCCAGCCAGCCACGCTGGGCATATAGCCATGCTGGGCATTCAGTGTCCACTCACCTCATCACATGATGGCCCATGACTACAGAACTGGCTTATATTTCAGGACCAAGGATGGGCTTGAATGTCCCGTATTTTTCTTTCTCTTATAATGAGATCCATGGGTCTAGCAAGAGATATTAGCCCCACCTGAAACACTGCTGAGATTTTCTTGCATATAGTTAACTTAGATAAATCTCCATCCCCAAAAGGCTAAAGCACTGACAGGATTAACCATGGTTGCTTTTCACAGTATTTTAACTTGTGTCTTACATGGTATTTTTAGTTGCTTGTACAAAATACTATAAAACTAGATTGAATTTTCCTTAAAAAAAAAAAAAAAAAAATCACAGAGACCAAAGTATTGCTGTGGAGCATTTTTCCTGTGCTGATCAACCTACACAGGAAGATTTTAAGGTTTCTGGTCACAAGACTTTTTAAAAACCATCAACTATCCTCAGAGGAAAGACACAAATCTCCACTTTTATTTGAGAACTTGATTGGTGCTTTACTTTTCTTTCAAGATTCTGCTGAGTCTGCTTGGCTCACGGCCAAGGGATGCATTTTGCCTCTCTATTTTTATCAAGTTAAGAATGACCATATTCAAGCTGATGGGGAACAGGCTGGTAGAGAAAGAGACTATTAAATAAGCCCATTTCCTTAGCAACAATCCCTTTTCCCCCTCCAGCACTTTTAAAACTCTGGTTTTCAGTACCACTCCATGCTGACACAAACATTTTGCCTCTTGACCTTAAGCAGATCAGAGCTGTATCACCACTAAGTGTCAAATTCAGATGCAGTAAATTGCTCTGAACCTCACCTGTCTCATAGCCTGCCCTTAAGCTGCCAATGCTTCGTATTCAGGGGAGATCACTACCGAGAGGGACCTGTGGCATTTAATGTGGATGAACATTGCCTCAAAGGGCACCTGGACATTTCCAGTACCGTATTTGTTATTCACCCAGTGACATCCTTAATTAAGGCCAAGTGAGATACTAATCCCGAACGTGTCTCTTTCTCAAAAAAAAAAAAAAAAAGAACAGTTATCTCCAAGCAGACAGTGTATCTGGTCAGGATACAAAAGTTTCTGTGCTTAACACAAAACCTTTGGTAGGAATGAAGGTAGTATTTCTCTGCTCCTAGGGCAACTAATTAGTGCTCAGAGCTGTGTTCAAACATCTTTCCCTAATGCCACAGACCTCAGCTATTGCTTCGCACTGAACTTCCCATAAGCCTAAAATCTGTAGTGTCTGTTCTATAACTTAACAGAGCAAAATCTAAATCCTTGCTCAGAAGGGAAAAAAAAGTGGCCAAAACACAAAGGGATTTAATTAAGAAACAAATCTTCATTTATCAGTATTGCTATGAATGTGTAAAACCCCACAGGGAGTTCCTAGTAGACAAGAGCCTCAGGAATGAGGGGATCTACCTTCTACAGGTTTGTGGTTGCTCTGTTCTCATCAGAGCTGAACAGGAGCTGCTCTGAGCAACCAACACCCAGTCACATCGGTGAAGACCAGGAGGAACCTTATGTGATCAGGCATGTCTTTAAAGAGAAGAATTCACATGCCTACCTTTTGATTGAAACCTTTTGCGGATCAGATCCAGTCTGGGGTCTGAGGTTTACACACATTTGTCTTAAGAGCCAGATTTGCAGTTAATCCATTTATATAAGCTTGACCAAATGGCTTAATTACTTCAGCGTAAACAATTGGGAATAACGTGTTCCAGATCCATAGTCACCATCTTCACATTTGCCAGGTAATACCTGCCCCGGCATTGTCAGCCTAACAGAAGACCATACTTTCTCTGATTTCAGAGAAATTGCTCGCAAACTCAAACTTGCATACAAATGGTTGCAGGACAAGGGACAGAACTAGAAAAAATGAACAGCACTGCCACAATACAGCAAATCTTTCATTTGCATCCAGGAGCCACTCTAAAACAGGTGTTCTGCTGGGCTTCCCCACTGGATATGCAGCTCACTAATTACCAGATTTGTGTCAGGACTACTGGCACTAATTAACATGGCAGTCTAATTAATCAGAAATTCAAATGCCACTGAAGAGCTTTTATACAGCTATTTCTGCTAGCACAATGGAGGGATTTTTTTGTTGTTGGGTTTGGCTTTTTTGATAGTTTATTTTGCTTTGAACTAGTAGCAAGATTAATAGTCCTGACATGAATAGAATTGATCACTTTCTATTAAACAGCTTTTTGTCTCTGTATGTTTTTTAAACTAACATTGCTCTTACCAAACTCAAACACACACCCTTCCCCCTGCCTTGTATTTTAGTCTCAAAACACAGTGTTTTTTTCATATGATAATAATCAATACCTTAACTGTTGCTTGCTATAGATCTTTCCATCTCTAGCCTATGAGCAGCTTAGGCTGAACCAAGGAGTCATCCTGCCACAAATTTTAAAGACCGAGATATCTGCAATTCCCCCAGTGCCAGAATTAAACTCCGCCTGCCCACAAACTCACATTAAACACAAACCACAATTGTATTCTCCAATTTAGCTCAACTACAATTTCTTCAGAGACGTGCATGTTTCTTTCACTATGCTGACAGTGTTTCAAGGATAAACACGGTTTTGACCTGGCCTTGCAAGAGGCCAGGGCCAAGCATGGCCCCATAATTTTTCAGGGGGCTGAAATACTCACAGCAAAGTGCAGATTCGCAGCTGCTTGGGCACCAGCTATGTATTAGTGTCACCAGAGCACTGCTAACACTTTACATAAAATCCTTTCCCTCTCACATAGTCTAAATGGACATTTAGCTTCCCAGCCAACATTTTTTTTCCCCTTAAACATTTGAAACTCTCATCTCCTGGGATGGTAAACAAGAGATGGTCATGGGATACTGCATGGCCTCCTGCATCTCCCAGAACCTCTACTAAAACAATTAAGCAAAAGTGGAAATCTCTATCCCCTCTGGAACATTCTCAAACTGCTCTCTGGACAATATTAATTTCAGCCACGTGGGAAGGAAACATTCAACTTTATTTTTACTAAAGCAATGATTTTTGGTAGATGTGAATGAATATGAGTACTGGCTGCTTTAACTAAAAAATAAACTATAAACTGAATAACTATAAACTACACTGAAATGCATAACAGACCATAAATGCTACCTGCCTTTAAATAATTCTCCTGCCATACTGTTACTCCTCTACATCTCTATGCAGGTTTGTCACAATCCTTAGCCCTACAATCTATTAAGGTGCTTCATTAGCTATTTGTACTTTGCACTGCTTAAATAATTCAAATGCAAGCAATTAGAACATTACACAAATCTACACTACAGAGGCTTACAGCAGACATGGCTTTACGCAATTTCAGCACGGTTCGGGCACACAGTGTTTCACCAGTCCAAGACAACCCTTCAGTCCCCACCCAGCAGGACTTCAAGCCACTGGGACTGTAGGACCCTACCTGATTTCATGAAGCAGCAGGAGCAGGAGATCATGCCACCAGTGGCTAGTTTTGAAAAAGTACATCACATTCAGACCAGCTAAAATCCAGGTAAGCTCCAAGGTAAAAGCAGTAAAAGAAACTCTCCCACTCTGGCTGTTCTGGAAGATCTAGTTCACTGAATGATTTAGCAGCTGAAAGCAATGGGAGCTACAGGTGCTCAGCACGTCTGAAACATCACACCTAATGTGGCAAGCATGGTGGAGAGAGCAGAGCTGCAAACTAGCACAAGCAGGGCTTAATCCTGATACTTTTAATGAGTCCAGACAAATATAAGTTAACCCTTATCTTGCTGGCTTCTACACAGGGTAACATGCTAAGTCCTCACTGGCTGTGCACTTAAGAAAACTTTCCCTGACTTCAGAGATTAAAATCTAAATGCAACTAAACAGGCAAACACTTGTAGAAAGGAAGCTCTTTGTGCCTTGTGAGCACTAGGAGGCACAAACAGGAAACCTCACTGTGCTTGTGTCCTCCTCGTTCCCCCCGCACACCTGCACTGAGAAATGCCAACCCCAGATAAGCTGCAGCAGTTGAACATCAGCAGTTTGTTCACCAGATGCACATTAGCCTAGATGCTTTTAAACTTGTACAAGAATAATTTAATGCAGGTCTTGTACCCCTCTGAAAACCAAGGCATGTTTTCAATCTCCCATTACAGATCCATGCATCACTGCGTTTGTTTTCCAGAGTTTTTGGATGGAAGGAAGAGGGACTTTGTAATCATCCTGCTGATTACACCTACAGCTGGTGAAAATTAGGGAAAGCCAGATGGTGTCTCACCAATTGTTCTGCAGCTGGCCACAACGAAGGCAGCTGGGGGAGACAAACACTCCCACCACAGTCACCATAGAGAACAGCACAAAAAAGAAATGCATCTCCTCCTAGCAAAACTCCAATTCATTATTCAAAAAAATAGCGGGTTGAGGAAAATTGTTTCATGCAATTGCCAGGGGAGAAAAAGGGAAGAAGAAAAAAAAAAACCACCAATCTAGAAGTTCAGTTGCATTATTGAATCAGTGCAGCAAAACCTAAACTAATGTGGTTGATTCCCAAGGCATGGGAATGAGGGATGTCCTTTGGCTGCAGATGTGGTAGCCATGTGTGTTCCTTGTGACACTTCACATTTACATCTGCAAGCTTGATTTCCTACCATCCTCTGAACTGCTAAGATTTTCCCCTCCCTAGGCAACACGCCATTGAGAACAGATGCAGCTCTAAGGCTCAAAAGCTGAACTATATATTTTTGAGCAAACGCGTGCTGGCTGGCAAAGAGAAGCATTCATTAACACAAGAAGTGAGATGATATCATAGGCTACAATGGAACACTGCTCTACTGAAGTGCTTACCTGAAACCCAGGCCTTTGCTTTCATTTTATGTGATGCATGCGGACCTCTCTTTGAACGTTACAGACACCGCAAACTTTGGTCAGCCATCCTCCTACCTGAACTAACCAAAAAAGGAATCTGTATCTAAAGCTTTCCATAATTCTCAAGCACCAGCTGACTCTGAGGTGGGAACTGTCGTTTTGATGATTTCACAGTTGATTTGGAAAGGCAATTCCTTAAAGGGTCACTGACTTGTCTCTCTACACCTTTAGCTTCATTGTATCCAAGGGCTCTTCAGTTGCTGAATCCATTCCCAGAGCACTTTCCATTACATCTCTCTAGCCAGTCATGTCTTTTAGCCTTGCAACCCTAAGCCAATAGTCCCATAGCCCTAGATAAATAGTACTTCCAGACTCTGAATCTATTTTTTCCAGAGCTGTGATGGCAGCGAGCACTCTGAAATGTCTACAACAGCTGTGCACAACTTATTATTTCCGCCCTCCCCACACACACTTCAGCAGGTTCTCTTAAACTGGTCATGAATACTCAAGAGCATTTACACACTTGCTGGACCTTCACTGTGCTCAGTGGGTCAAATAATTGGTTGGGATCCATCACAAAAAGCAGGAGGAAAAAAACCCACAAAACATAATTTCAGTCTGCGGCAGGCTAAAAGCCACCAGCATTCTTCCAGCATGACAATGCAACACTGAATGACACCTCTTGTCTTTGTTAGAAATTGCAAAAGGTTGCAAATGAAGCTGAAATGTTCATTTTCTTGAGAAGGAAAACCAGAACAATCTCCAGAGATGTGGTGACAAACTATCACAGTTCGTCCATTACTCCACACCACCAGGCTTTTCTTCTCTTCCAACAGTCCATCTTTTCAATGTCCTGATTTTTTTTTTTCGCAGCCAAGTACCATGCAGCACCGCTACAGAGCCTTAAAACAGCTTCTGCATTTCGTCCCAGAGCCTTCACCGTTTAAATGACAAGGAAAGGGATTCTTATGCACGCAGATTAGCAAGCTCTACCCTGTACAGCTAGCCAGCGTGAGACTGAGGATATCATGATGACTAGAGTTCATGATGCTTCGCAGATCGGCTTTTCAAGCAGGGGCAATCTCATTGCTTGTGCGTCTGACCCCAGAAAGAGGAAACGTACACAGTTCATTTGGGAAAGACCAATGTGTTCATTGACGCTGTAGCTACATAAGAGGCTTTTTAGTCCATAGCTTGAAGAATACTACCTCCCAACTCAGCCTAGCTTGACATTAAAATCAGAGGTCCTGGTAGGTAAGTACCTAATAAGAATAGTACTTTGCCATTGATAGTACGTGATGAGGAAGATTTTCTACCAACAGCAGAAAAATGATTAGTTCCCCTCATGCTTGTCCACTATTAGGCACATCGGCTTTGAAGACAGATGTCTCCAGTATGTTAGGACAACAGAGGACCACACATTAGTCTCCATTTATTTAATAAGTTCAAACCTATAATTTGCTGAGTGTTTTCACTGAATGAGTATCAAGTGTATAACTGTGTGGGCTTAGCTAGATAAGGAGGAAAAGAAATAGGTCAAACTTTTGTGCTTTAAGAATATCATAATGTTTACTTCTTTTTAATTAATATTGCTGAACTATACACCTCTGTAATGAACTGGCAAGGACAAAAATATTGCCCCATGAAGTTTTCCCTCTAAGCTTACCATACTTGAATGTAGATACCAGTAATGATCAAGAAAGAAAAATTGAGAGATACATACGTATATAAAAATTTCATGCAAGAAACCTAAAACACTATAAACTCATGTCTTTCTACAGATGATGATTCACTCATTAAATCTAGAAACATTTTCAGACACTAAAGTGGATTAACATATCTGTGTGGGTATGGGGTAACTGGAAGACTAAAGTGATGGATAATTTGAAATGTTAAGATACTATATTAAGAGCATATATTTATGACCAGAGCTGAAAAGAGTTCCAAAATGTTCAAAAAATTTAATGACTATGGTTTGGCTGTATTTGATTGATTTTCCTAGAAATGCAACGTTTGGTAACGTTTGGTAACGTTTCCTAGAAATGCAACGTTTTAGACTGGATATTAGGAAATTTTTCTTCACTGAGAGGGTTATCAAGCATTGGAACAGGCTGCCCAGGGAAGTGGTTGAGTCCCCATCCCTGGAGGTATTTAAAGGACGTTTGGATGAGGTGCTTAGGGACATGGTGTAGTGGTGGGCTGGGCAGTGTTAGGTTTATGGTTGGACTCGATGATCTTAAAGGTCTTTTCCAACCTGTATGATTCTGTGATTCTGTAAGCTGAAGGGGGAATAAACCGATTTCCTAACCAGCTCCCTGAGGACTGAAGCACAGTGCCCATACTCCTCCTCCCAAGGGGATGCCCCAAGGCAGCCAGCAGGTCTGTGTGCAGCTGGTAGCTTAACCACATCCTGCTGGCTCTCGCAGGCTTCAGCGACCCCTCATTACACACTGGAAAGGCAGGCCATGCATATTCTGCGTACACCCAGAGAGGCGGGTTTTTTAAATAGAGATAGATATCTATCTATCTAGAGATATATCACAAGTAAATAAATAAAGTACCAGAAAAGAAACCCACACTAAACTGGTACTGGGACTGCATTGCTGCTACTCTGGGCTCTGCTTTCAGCATACAGCTACCACATCCCCAGGGCGCTCTCAGCCCACGCTATATCATGCCGTATCAACCAACTCCACATGGACCAGCTCCTCATCTGGCGCAAACTGGCACTGCTCCAATGACTTAATCAGAATTTTGCTAATTAGCACCAGCACACGACTGATGGCTTTCTGCCTGAGGAGATGTGAACATTTTTCCTGCCTGCTGGCCTGTGAAAGCTTTTGCTAGCATAGGATGATCTTTTCTGATGTGGTAGAAAAAACAGTTGTGTGTTGTGCTTCCATTTCTGGAAAGAACTTCAGTGACTGCTCGCTGCACCGACGAGACAGGCTGCAGCAGGCTGCAGTCCTGTAAGACCCAGCGATGTCAAATAGGACACTGTGACCACACAGGTCAACTGGAAAAGTGTGCTTCTGACACACTGCCAGAGGAAACGAGCTCTCCTCATCAACGCGCACGGCTATGTTGAGCCAAGCAGTCCCCCCAATGCCGTGAAAACCCAGCATATGTGCAAAGTAATTAACAGCTACTGTTTAACTCCGGAAACTAAACGAACAGGGACAGAGCTAGAGAACATTAGTGCCAAGAAACAACGGACCGGTTCTAACGAGGGACAAAGCGCAGCACTTCCCCACTCGCTCTGCACTCGGGTCTGCATACGCACATGGCCACGCGGAAGAAAATATAACTCTCCCCTACCATCCTAGCAGTATTTATTATTGATATTTGTGACAAAGAGCACCTATATAGTGCAACGGAGATGGAATCCAACTGCGCTACACACAGTCTCTGCCTCCAAAAGCATAACATACAAATACACCATAATGACAGATGAAGCATTTGTTAGCAAGCCATGGCCAGACTAAGCAATGTGACCAAGGTTACACAGACAGCCAAAGGACACTGAGAATCCCTGTTACAGTCCCCTTTGTCTCCTACACTGCTAAACTCAGAATGCATTCCCAGATGGAGATAGACAATAAAAACAGTCAATACCACCAGGGATCTTAGGCTTAACTGGAGTCACTCCGACTGGCATTGATACTAATGATAGCATGTAGAAAAGCTCATCAATTTTATTGAGTGAAAGTTTCATTAGATATAAAGAAGCTGGTCAATAATGAGCATGAAATTAACAGAATAAAAGAAGTACAGGATCATATAAAATTACAGACTGATTTCTCTCCAATAAAAGGCAACATTCAGAGAATAGTAAAGGCACTTCCACTAATTAAAGGTGTTTGATCACATCATCTCCTTCAGATAGACTCAAGTTTGCAGTTGCAACTATACTGGTGTTAAGAATTGAGGCAGTGGAAAACACAGCACAGTTCTTTTAGCTGACCTGAAAATACAGCGCTCCCATTCTCACCTTCAGTTGTTATTTCTTTCAATGCTGCCAAATGTTAAACAGACCCTAGAAGCAAAGAGCTCAGCAGTTAATGTGGTACAATTTATAGCAGGAGCTTCACCTATGTAAAATACAGCTCTGTGTCACAAACCTCAGTTGCATGGATTTCATACAGAAGATGCAGAGGCTACGCTGACTTCCAGAGTTATAACTCAGCAGAAGAGCTGGAGCAACAAGCATATTTTATTATGAGAGGCTGCAGGCTTATTTATTTATCCAGCTTGTGCACCAGGCAGATACTAGAAAGAAGATGCAACCTTTCCCCCAGGCTCGCACACATGGGCAATTTTGTGTCTGAACACCTCCCTCCCAGAGAGAGCGCGGAGTCTCGCTCTGAAGAACGGCAATTCAACACTGCAGGAAGCCAGCACAAGCCAAGGAAGGATGCTGTGGGAATACAGGATAGCACCATCATTCTCAACCTTTTCCAAACTCTGCTCTTTCTCATTCAACTGAGAACCAGTAGCAATCCAGCATTACATTTAATAACTTGATAAGGCTGGCAGCAAGAAGCCTTGAGCTAACAGGATATTAATCACTCTGTCTTTGGAGCAAGCACAAAGTGTGAGAGCAAATATGACCCAAAGGGGCATATAAAGGACTCCGGTTTTTGCATTTGCTTTATGGGGAATCCCCTCAGAGCTTTTGATCCAGACGGAAACCATCAGGGGCAACAGGGGATGCAAAGGTATCTTTTAGCTACAGTTGCACACATACCTGACCTAAAGTGTTCAGGCACCGGGTTGGATGCTGTGATTTGTGCCAGGGACCACTTCAACGCACACTGATTGCCATTATCCTCAAGGGGCCACTCTTGACTCCAGGAGCGACTAGTGCTCGAGGGAATCAGCCTGGGCAAGTATTAGGAGCTGCAGGTAGCGGAGGGCACCTTAGGACTCCCTTATAGTGAACTCCTATAATCGTGCAAGCTGGTTTTATGGCAGCTTGGCAGAACAAACTGCACTTAAGGAAGACAGTTCCAGTGCTTCCTTTCTGGAGCAATTGGTGGAGTTGCAGCAGGACCCTACAGAGACTATAAAGGGGATAGGCAAGAGAGGTTGCCTTTTAAAAATCAGGCCATGCTCTGGCCACTTCCCCAACATTAATTGCAGAACTGCCTGCAGTGAGCTCTTCCTTGTTGCGTGCCTGTTTTCAAAGTCATTAGCATGCATCATGACAATGCGACTTCGGCAAGGAGAAGGACTGCCGATTAATGTGTCTTTACAGCAGCCCTTTCAACTCACTAGGACATTTTGCTTGTAGAGTTAACTGTCCATTTGTAGCTTCCAAATGAAAGTTGTCAGATGCGTAAATACTGTTGGCCCCATGGGAGCTGTGTCTCCAACCCTTGTTCCAAATAGCAAAGAGGCTAGAAAAACTGACAGACAAATTGAATTCTTTGTAGGCTCCCTCTGAAGTGTTTCTGCAAATGGTAGCCCAGAGCATCCTTCCAGGCTTGACGTTTTCCTTTCTTCCTTCCTGCATCTGCAGGTAGCACATGCTCAGCAGTTGTGTCCCTACCTTCCTTCTAGTGCCAGCCCCTGGAAACAGACATCTTTGAACTCCACTACAGTTCCGGCAAAATTCAATGTGATATGCAAAAATCCGAGTGCTTGGTTTTTGGCCTGGGTGCAATTTAAATCTCATGAGCTGCAAGATCACCTGGGGGTTCTAAAATGACTTGTGTACAGGTGAGAAAAAGGTTCATTTAGTTTCTGGCAGTTTCTCATCCAGAGTTGGGTAGCATCTGTGAAAGGCAGCCATTTGGTTTTGATTAATGAGAAAGGTTTGCTGAGCACAGATGGAACAAAACCAAAACCACTGTGAGCACAACTGCTGGGTTTACCCATATCCAACAGTCAAACACACAGCATACGAGGACAGGGAACTGGCCTCACAACAAGACATCGGCACATTTATGTATTCATGTAAGACACAGTCCAAAAGGACTCGCAGTCTGGAACCCAACTGCCGTAGACCTTTTAAGAGCATAAGGACTGGCCCAGTATCTAGAAGAGTGAAGTCACCATTACTGTGGGAGGACTTTCTCTGTCATAGGCCTGTTTTAATCAGGGTGCTGCCATGCCTGTGTTAATTTATGCCGACTGTCATTAGTTCAAGCCCACTAGTGGCACGGTCCATTTGCAGAAATTCTCAACCGAAATGTAGCTCTGTGGTTGTTCTCGGTGGTTCTGGAGCTACCTTGTCTTCGCTGTGCCCTACAGATGTATGGTTACACGGGTTCCTCACTTCCCAGGTGTGCTGACACAGCAGGCCCTAATGAGCTCAGTGCTCCTGTGGCCAGCTGGGCAAGGTAGCCCCTACTTATAGTTTGGGGTTACTAAAGCAAGTAAGGCCCACCACTTCCCCCACTGTTGGAGATACAGCCCATACATGACTGTAACTTCCATATCAAGCACTGGCTTCCACTTAAGACAGAGATATACTGATAACAGCTAGACATAGATTGACATCAGGCTGGTTTCGAGGCTCTGAAGTGGCATCCTACCAACACTTCCCCCTTGGCCTCCCCACTTTCTCAGGTTTTCCAGTTCATTCTTCTTTTGCCTAAAAATTATTGCTTGCACTTCCTTTTAAAAATACACTTCATGCATTGGTTTTTCTATCTTCTTTCATCTCTGTTTCTTAGTTTCAGTTCATACGCTGTTGTTTCTAACTTGCTCCCACACAGCTTCGGCTCCATCCACCTTCCTCATCCAGAATTTTACATTTCAATCATGTCCTCTCAATCTCCTGTCTTCTAATGAATTTAAGCCTAATTTTCTTAACCTCTCCACATGGCTCTAAACCATCGAGACCATTTTTATCTTACTAGTTACTCTCTCCTGCACCTTTTCTAATTTTCAATATGCTTTCTGTAATAAGAACAAACTGTTAGAGGTAAAAGCCTCTTTTCCGGCAAGTGGAAAGAGATTTATTAGAAAAAATGGAAGAATGCTAATCGCAGCCCCATTTCCTCTCTCTGAGGACAGACACAGACAGACACCCATTTGCAGCCTGGGTAGATCCCTAAGAATCAATCCCACAGCAGTGGCAAAATGGGAGCAGCTGATCTGTAGGGGATTCAGTCTGCTTCTTCATCTACTCGTGCTGCACAGATTGCAGCAGCTTCTCATCCAGGTAACAGAACAGTAAAAATCTGATGCCCACTTCAATGAGTATTTCTATAAAGGAATCTCAGCACTTTTGCACTGTGCAGGTACCTTATGGGCTGGGGCAGAACAAGTTCCTTTCAACAGTTTTACCAGTCTGCTTCTATCTTGACCTAGAGAGACAGGGTCAAGCATCTCATTCTGAGAGCATGTCTATCAGCCTCCTCATCTATTTCCTGGCAGTAAAATACCACTGCAAATTCACAAGAGAGCTCGATCTAAAGACAGAAAGGATCAGCATCTGTACATCCTGGATGCCACCTGTAGAGCGGTCTAAGGGTTTACTCATCCCTAAAATAACTGGCCCGAGCAAAACCCCCGTGGACTCTCCTAGTGTAGTTACTGCAATGTCACCATTAATGGGTGAAAAACAAAGCAGTTCACAGAAACTTCTTAAAGACTTGTTCAGACATCTTCAGCCCACCAAGTTAAGAGAATATGAAGAAGATGTAGAGCATTTTCCTCCTCATCTTCGTTAACCCAGGGGACACATGCTGCAGTAACGTGCTGCCAGTTGTCATCATATTCTGCCTGTTAATCCTCAAAGTAGGAGAAGCAGCAGTGTCTCTAGAGTAGAAACGTCTCTAACCTCTAGAAACAAGTCTGAAACAAGTCTCTGAATAACTTTGACTCTTCTGAATTACCAAAACACTTAAGTTCAGCTCCTAATTCCCCATCTAACTCATAACTTGTAAAAGCCTCTAGTAGACCAGCAATGCTAAATTGTAACCAAACTTAGAATTCAAATCTGGATCCGAGCTTTGCCACTTTTGGTAGAAAAGTTTGGAGCAGTTTGAAGCTCCATAAAAAAAACATTTGCAGCAACAGTAACCCATGTTGCAAAGCTATTTTTTTTATTATTATATGGTGATGTTATAAACAGAGAAAATACAGTGATTACTTTAAGTCTTTAGAAGATTTTTTTTTTCTTTCCTCCTTGCTTCCAACTGTTGCATGTTTGATCTCAAAACTTCAGTCAGACCTGCAAAAGATCACAAATTTTGCCTGGCACTTGTGCATTTGCCAAGTCAGCCACTGAATTCTGCCCCGCTAGTAAAATGCCATTCAATATAAGGGAAAATCGGGGCGAACGGAGCCCTGCCGAAAAAGACTCAAATTCATATTCCTGCTTAGAGATAGTAGTATACAGCCGACTGCTAAAACGGGTGGGGCTCTAGGAACTAGAATACTTGTTTTGTGGCTATCCAAAATGTATAGACGGTTTAGAGAGTATAGATGGAGGTAAGATGGTATAGATGGAGTCAAGACAGTGCCCCAGTTGTGGGAGCTGCTTTCAGGGTCTTCCCCCTCTTCTGCTCCTTAGCTCAGCAGGCCAGAGTGAGCAGACTGCTGAGGCCAAGAGGAGAATTAACCCTGAAAATACAAACCTGCAAGAACATTTTTGGTTTGGGTTTTTTTTTTATTTCACCCACCCCTTTAAAAACCTTGGTATTTCTTCTACCAAGCAATGAGCAGTCCCAACTGCATTTTCAGCAGCTTCCTTTGGTGAAGTACCTTCCCTGGTATAACACAAGGATATGAAATGAAACATTTAGGGATTCCTCCCAGAGTAATTGAACCCATTACATTTCACAAGATTTCTACATTTCATTTAGCTTGAAATAAAACAAAGATTGTGTGTCTTTCCTGAGTCTATTGAGTGAAAAACCAAATGTACCTTTAACAGAGCTGTAAAAATTAGTCTCATCTTATTAAATCATACTTAACAAATTGTAGCAGTGACACAAGTTAATTGCAGAGTTATCTGGAGGATGGTAGAGTTATCATGAGTCACTCTGTAATTAGGAACAGAGCATGATTTCTAACAGTTACCAAAGCTATCACATTGGAAGAAATTCTTACTGTGAAACGATGAGCAGTCGCCTGTTATGCTCTAAGGCATTGCGGCCAGACCCCAATTACACTACTGCCACTGATATCAGCTCCAACAACACTAAGTAGAAGCCCCAGTTGCAGAGGCGTTCACTGTGCTATGAAGATGGGCCCTGTTCAAAAACTTCATGGTGTGAGGAAGTATAGCCTGAAAGGTGACAGGCAGATATCGTCGCTGACACGCTGAAGAAAGGAGTGAGCAGCACTTGGTAGCATAAATCCTGTTTACATTCAGGGTGAACAGTTAACCAGAGAGTACACTACCAACTAACAGGATCCCATTGCCAAATACATCCTCCTCACATATCCTGATGAATGCCCATGGTGGACATATGGGAAAAATGAGAAAAGCAGCACAGATTTAAAGTCTGAGAAAGAACTTCAGCAGCAAGTTACTGGCTACAGGTAATTAGAGACCTGGTAAAGTTACAGCTGTAGAAAAGGGGAGAACTGCAGCCTGGAAGATGATAAATGCAAAACAGAAAACCACCAATGCCTTGAGAGCAAGAGGTGAAAAACTGGTTAAGTAGGAAGCAAATGCTGTGACACCTTTAGAGACAGGATAAAGAAGGAGAACAAAATAAGCACGGAGATTTTCTTTTGGCTAAAGGATTGGGACTCTGTGAAGGCTTCTCTAGACTTTCCTCCAGAGGAGGATCAGAAATGCACTGAAGCACCTATGCATTGAGAAGGGTTTGGATGATCACGATTACTTCATACTAAAAAAGAGGAATATGTATTGCCCAAAGAATGCCAAGAAATTCACAGTGCCCCTTCACATCCCTCAAGTGCCAGGCTGCAACCATTATTATGGAGAAAAGTAGAAATATTTAATCAGGTTTAACTAGGTGAACTTCACTCAAGAAAAGTACCAGGAGTATCTAGCGTCTGCTCAGTACAGTCCCACGATTTCTTCAGAACCTCCTAGTGCTTTCTGCCTGCAGTTTCTCTTGGGTAAGAGAGTAACTGCTGATAAGAGGCCTGCATCAGTGTGGGGGTGCTAACAGTCCCCGGAAGATTTAATGCTGCATTTCAGTAACAGCCCACAAAGCATTCGGTGAAACTTCCTCGTTAAGCTGCTTTACGATAAATCAGTGCTAAACTGTAATTGCAATTTGCTTTTCAAGAACACCCATTTCTCAGAAGTCTATAAAAGTTCAGGATGAACATCAGCTAAGCCAAATTTTGCACTTCAGCCCCTTTGTTTTTTGGATTTGAACTATCCCCAATTACCTTCCTTATATACCTCTGACATTTACGAGATCTATAGCCAATGCGTTCTGTGCCTGTTGGCAGGAGCACAGCATTATTCACACTACCAGATACCGCTTTCTGTAATAACTCAGAGTGAGGGGAAGGTGCAAGGCAGCCCGACCTATCTGCAAAGAAAAATAATGTATTTTCCTCTTCTATGCTACAAACAAACAAAAAAAAAGTGTGGTTTTTTCCACTCACATCTAAAAAGGGAGCTTCGGTGAGACAAGGTCTCATTTAAAGCTCCATACCCTCCAAGGGTTCGGCGGACAATCTCAGAGGCATGAAGGGGAGAAGGTGGGGAAAAAGAAAAACAAAATAATGATAGTCAGCTCTTTCTGTCCAATTCTGTCATTTGCTATCACAGCCAGACATACCTCCCCCGTGTTTCTGGGATCACATCTCATTAACCTGGGGTTCATGCATGCCTAAGGTAATCAGTGTTTTGCAGAGGGTCCATGGAGTACACAGCACAGATTACCATTTTAAGAAGAGAGGCATTTGGAAGCCTATTTCTGAAACAGATGCGGACAGTCTTTCCCAAGGCTCACAATGCAATGATGTCCTTGCATCTTCTTTTTCACCAAACAGATGCCCCCAGGAGCAGTCTCCCAGTGGTAGTGTCTGCAAAGCGGACCTGGCCAGATACATCACCGATTCAGCCTCTGCCAACAGGATTTTGTAGATTCCCTGGTAGACATGAGGGATCATCTGCCCTTGGGACTAGTTTCATTAACAGCCAAATCTTGATGTAGCTGCGCCAGTGCAAATCTGTGGGACGGACATCTGGGCCATTTACCCAGCATGAAAGCAGGGAGTGCTATCCTGGTGGAAAACAGCAGCTTACAAAAGATAAGTGCAGCTACACGGGTGGCTGCAAAACGAGAGCCGGAGAGTAGGTTCCCGTTTTAGAAAAGACTCTCTGGGGAACACTTTAGTGGAAAAACCATATGCCCTTCTTTCGTATCAAATTCTTGCCACTCTTGAGTGTCAGAAAAGGGAGCTGCGCAGGTTAGTACAATGTATAACTCTTGCACCAAGAATATAGTATTTCAGAAATGTAAATATCTACATGCAGTGCATGTAAGGACAAGGGGATCAAAAAGTGACACTGAAAAAAAAGGACGGTTAATTGGATCTGGATGGCATTTGCAGAGGGCAGCTAATCAACATGCCAGATAATCAACACAAGGTAAGTTTCACCACTGTCCTTACTACATTCGTTATCAGTGGCAATTTTCTCACTTTGGACAACGGAACTTACTTTTGCGAGTGTCACCTTCCACTTCTGCTGTACTTAGAGATTAGTTCTGTGAACTTCCTGTTTCCAAAATACAAACCATACGCTTCATCCTTTTCTGTCCATTTTTTCCCTTCTCCATTCATGCCTTAACAAACTTTGTAGGAAGAGAGTCTACTGATGCTTTAAGCTCATTCTCAGTACACATCCAGTCAGTCCTTTCTGCAGACATTTGTCATTTAAATATGTATTCCTCATTTTCAAAGTTTAATTGTAAGAACTTTGCAGCAATAACAATTTTCAGGATACATGTATGCGAAGAAAATGGACTGCTGCTATACTGCAAATAAATTATAGTCAACCCAACTAGCTGTTTCCAGAAAAACTTGATTTCTATCTTTATTAGCTCCACTATCTGCTTATAAAAGGAACAAACCAATGAATTCTACATAGGGGGAAAAAAAGGGGGGGGGGGGGGAGGTTTTCTCTTTTGGCACTGACTTTCTGATCACTAGAGAAATAAGTGTTGCAGAAATGATCCACACCGTGCCGAGTATTTTAACGTAATGGGCATCCTCTAATTTGTACTGCTGACAATTTCATCCCTAGGATGTTAAAAGCTAAATTGCATAGTAAGATAGCAGAAACTAGGAGATCACAGAGGAGTTTAAGATCTGTTTAGGTTTTGTCTACCACAATGGAGCAGCATTTTTCACTCCTGCTCCATATTTTTCATCCATTAAATCTGCTTAGGAGGTTAGTCCGGCAGTTCACACATGCTCCATCTGGTTTCACAGAATGCCGCATCTCTTGGTGACTAGTAAAGCCAAGGAAATCAAACAGTGAATAGACTGCGTTGCCTCAAACAGCGCAGAAACACAAGTAATGATAAGTTACATCCATTTAAGTTTACCCTCTGCAGTGCAACGTAAAATGGGAATGAGTGGTTTACGATGCAGGAATTGAAATGATGTATTTGTAGTTCCCCTGTAACAGCTCAAAGACACTTTTACCTTTACGGAGGAATTATAATCCCCTCACATATCAATCTCAGGGCAGCTCATTGAGAATTCTCTCTCAGCATTTGGCCCTGTATTCAGCAAGACTGCAGAAGCCAAGCAGTGGGGAACATGCTGCCAAGGGGGTAACGAACAGGCAATACTGTATTTTAATTATGGAGAAGAGAACAAGGTATTCCGACAGATGATGGCAGGCTGCATTGATGGTTTCTTTGATGGAAGCCTGTCTTGGTGAATGAAGTGCCTTTCAGTACAGCGAAAATAATGAGCTCCCTAGTGTAGGCTCAGCTATTTTTAAGAAACCATTTTCTTTCTGCTCCACAGTTATCAGCCAAACTACACCAATCCTTTCAAACATGGCTCAGGGTAAAAAAAGACTAGCTGGAAATGCACGGCAGTCCAGCCTATCATTATGGATAACGAAACAAACTGGGCCGAGCAGCACTTAACTCTCTGATTTAGAAATCCCACAATTTGATCAACAAGGCCCTTTACTGACTGTGCAGCTGTGCAGCCACAGGCAGCACAGATTTGAAATGCAGACAGGATTCACCCCCTGGCATCATCTTTGTTAACGGTCAGATTCACCCAATACTTTTCCCCCGAACGTTGCCGCCCTGAGCCCCTGCCATGGGACCTAGCTCTGTCAGGGCACCTTCAGCTGAGTCCTTAGGCTTTAGATTTTTCTACTGGATTCCCAAATCCTGTCACCGCAGCTCAGCCCTCAGCCCCAGTTACAGCCTTCCCACAGCTTATTTAGGAGTGCCCTTCTCTCCAGGGACCATCAGGCCCTTCTGGCTGTGATTCCTTCAGAAATACTTTACAAGAAGGCTCTCAACAGATCCTGTTTCCCCCGGGCCCATCTTAAACCATGCAACATCACCTATTTTATATGACACACAGCATCATGTATCCACAGCTATTTCCCACAGATGCCAGTGTTAAGGAGATATAATTTCTGGTTACTTTTAGCTAGGAGGGTTGAGCATTTGTTGTCCTAAAAGTCAGATTTCTCCATCGATAGGCCCAATATAACCCAGAGCAAAGGTGATTGTGTTCTACACTGGGGGAAAACAAACTAACGACAATGCCAGGGCAAGTGTTTCTAAACAAGTGGCAAATTTATAAGCAGACAGGAGGAGAAATGATTAAGCATTGAAATGAATACTGAACATAATAAAACAGGCTAATAAAATGAACATCACATTCTAATTATGAGAAGGAAATAACTTCTAATAATAGCATAACCTTAATTAACCACTACAAAGAAAATGCAGTGGTAAATTAAAACAAAAGCAAAAATTGGAAATCAGAAGTAATGTTTTCCTGGAGAAAACAGGAGGGCTTGTCCCCCATTCCACACCCTTAAATATAATATACATCCTAAAATTATTCCAAGCCTAATTCTCCCCTGGAATGAATCAGCATTGCAGTAACTTCAAAAGCAGGAGAAGTACAAACCAGAGACCTGATGCTGAAACTTAAGGGGGGGTGGGGTGGGAAGAAGGTCTTCTCGACTATCATTAATCTTTCATGAGTCATCTCTGACTCCTGAAAATTTATTCATTATTTGAAAGTATTTCCCAAATAGTCAGCATGAATCATTTCCAGACTTTGGGCAGTTCACTAAAACATCCATTTCAGCAGCATGCAATTCAAGATACGCAGTTTTGAAGCACATTTCTGCTTCTGCTTCGCCACCGGAAATGTTTCAGCAGGGATGTAACGACAAAGAGACGGGCAGTGCACATCCAGCACAACCTGCTGTATTTCAGCAAATGGAGAACATTCTTCAGGGAAACCAGACACAAAGATTAATTTCTTATACCTTGCAAGCAAGCATCGTCAAATATCATAAGTAAATTATTCATGAGCATAATTGAGAGGGATGTGGTGAATTCAGTTGCATCTTTCAGTCAAAGCTGGAACCCATTTTCAAAGTCCTGGCCTCAGTACATGAATGACTGAGTAAAGCTCATTAGCCTGAATTATAACAAAAGGTAAGATTAGATTATAAAACTAATTCTTAATTAACTATAAATCTCTCTCACAATTCTCTACTTCTAATGTACGTGAAGTCTAAAAAGAGATGGCCAAATAGCAGAGTAACCCTCTAAGAGTGACAGCCGTGCTTGGACCTACCAGCGTCTACCTGCAGGACAGCAGCCCTGCATCAGCCTGGGAGAGCAACTCCAGTTAAAGCCCGGCCGCAGAGCAGCAGTTCTCTCCTCGCCTGCACAGCTGCTCCGGTCCAGAAACCAGGAGGCCATAAAAGTTACCAGAATGAACCATATTTGCCAGGAGTCAAAACTCGCTCATATATTTCAAAAAAAGGAAGGAGGAGACAGTGTACAAGCCTGCCTTCAACTGCCACTCAAAGATGTATGCATTTATTTATTTCAAGGAAAACTTCCTATAGCCCCTGCCCTCTACAGATTATCCTATAGACCGCATCTTTGAAATTGCTACTTGGCCTGAATTTTTCTAACCAGATCAGCCTGAGGTATCGGTCACTGAAAATAATTAAAATTTGGAGAAAGTATTAAATACCTCTAACAGAGGTATTAGATAGGCTCAGCTCCATGTACTGGCATTCATAACTACTGTAACTTCAAGAGGAACATTGTTGCTTTAACCACAGCCAGTGTGCCTCAGGAATCGTGCTCATCCAGCTGCATTTTGGCACAAGAGCCTTTCCAAACAGTAGAGAAATCACCAGGATCTCTTTGCTGGTCAACATTTGGTCCAACCCCAGTTTGGACAGGAGGAAATGGGCATCTTACTAAGTCTGTGAGGACACACTACATTACACGTGTCCTGTATTTCTTGTAAATACCCCTTCTCACTCACTCTGTGCAGGGGAAGAATTTCATCCTACACAAGAGAGACCGAAGCCCACGAGTAAACCCAGTGTTTACCTGAATTCTTTCACTCAGTTAAGACCGTTCACCTTCCTGACAATCCAAGTCACTCAAGCTTGATAGATCGCAGTCCCCACCGTGGGCAGAATGGGATTACCTCAAGTACAACCACGACTGAAGCATGTCAAAGAACCGCCATAGGACACAGAGCGGTATTGACAGCTGAAGTCTTTGTGCCTGTCATTTCCAACACTTTATGCTGGCATCGGTCGGAGTTTGCAGTGTCTGACAGCTAGAGAATAACAACCAACCACGCACATCCCAGAGCTGCAGGGGAGAGGCTTTGACAAATCAGCCTGGACTGTCTCAAATTAGAGTGGACTGACTCTTTCTCTATGATCCTGAGAACAACATAAGAAATTTGGGCTGTACATCCTGAAATAGAACTGGAAGTAAATATGAAATGGCTTCCCAGGGGTCCAAGTAGTTTATGCACTCAGAATTCACACTTTTTTTCAGCTGTCACTTCCAAACACTGCCTGGCGCCAACTGCAGATAAAAGTTGTTTCTTCAGTATCCAGAGATCTCTTGGTTACTGTTAAAGAGCCTGATCCAAAGCCTCCTCCCTGAAAGCTGGCGACCGCCATCGATTCGAGCACTTTACATCACTTCCAGAGCACCTGGGTGCCAGACTCTCCAACGTC
Source organism: Mycteria americana (assembly GCF_035582795.1). NCBI lineage: Eukaryota > Metazoa > Chordata > Aves > Ciconiiformes > Ciconiidae > Mycteria > Mycteria americana. The sequence goes on from NC_134377.1 coordinate 15,702,288, forward strand.
ATTTCAGGGTCTGTCACAGAAAGGACTTAACACTTAAGTTTCTCTTGCACCGGTTAACTACTTCATGGGCACTCACGAGGCAGATCCCCCGTCTCCCTGCCACAGCGGTGGATCGCAGTGCAGCCATGGGAGAAGGCCCTCCCCTCCTGCCCCTTCACCCCCTGCACAGACCCCATCCCTTCCCCTCACTAGCACCAGGGTCACAGCGAGCCCTAGCTTCCCTTTAGAGAGCTGCCATGATTAGTGTGTTCAGAGGACAAAACTCCAACCCTAATTAGTCACATGCATGCAAGTCCATGGAATTGCGCTGGGTGCCCGTGCCCAGGCGCTGGCAGCTGGGGGGCTGCAGGGCCTCTGTGAGGAGGGGCCGGGGCTGCCCCGCGCCGGACACAGCCGGTTCCAGCGGCCCCAGCGCAAGGCACAGCTGAGCCCTCAGCCAGGCTGGGGGGGCCTCTGGGGAAACACGCTGAAGAAAGGGCAAAACGCTGCATGGAGTGAGGAAAAAAGTGTGAGAAACAGCCCTGCGAGCAGCCAGGTCAGAGCAGGGGGATGAGGAGGAGGAGGTGCTGCAGGTGCCGGGGCAGAGAGTCCCTGCAGCCATGATGGAGAGAGCACGGGGGAGCAGGGGAAGGGTGTGCGGAGGAAGGAGCAGCGGAGAGGAGCTCTTGGGGACTGACCACAACCCCCTGTTCCCTGTCCGCCTGTGCTGCTGGGGACAGAGGAGTTGGGAGTCGAGGGGGGGAAGCAGAGGAGCTGGGAGTAAAGGAGTGAAAGTGGTGAGCCTGGGAAAAGGGAGGGGTGGGGGGAAGGTGGTGTTTTAATTTATTGTTTTCCACCATCCAAACCTATTGTAATTGGCAATAAATGAATTTTCTCCAAGTCGAGTTTGTTTTGTCTATGCTGGTAACTGTCTTTTGTCTCAACCCACGAGCTTTTTTATCTTATTCCCCCCGCACCATCCTCCTGAGAGGGAGCAAGAGAAGAGCACAATGGGCAGCTGGCCAAGGTCAAGCCACCACAAGAATTTATCAAAATCTACTGCTTATTCTCATTTACTGCAGATAAGGGATTTTAGATGATGAAGTCTTTCTAAAATTGGGGAAAATAAGGGAGACAGTCGTAGAGTGCACTGGAGAAATTTCCATCTTGAGATCTCAAGATGTTTTACAGAGATCAAAGACCACGTTATACCTAGCTTTGTGGGGGTCCTCAGGGCAAAAATGAGAACAAAATAACAGCATCCTTGACCCCATCCAGTCATGTTCGCAACATATGCTGCTCTATCACTGCTAATGGCTGAACACAAGGGTTGTGAACAGTAGAAGTTAACACATCTGGTATCTCCTTGACAGACTTGCAGTGGGGAAATACAGTCCTAATATCTCGGTTTGGATCAGGTCTCCCTGGCATCCAGCTGTCAGGAAGCATAGTCAAAACACACTTGTTTGGAATGAAATTGTTCCCAGGTCAGTCTTCAGAAGCATTTCCAAACTTCCACTTTGTCAAAGTAAACCAGTTCTGTATGTGTTTGCAAAGCTTCAGCACTTTGGAATGGAAAGTAGAGAGAAGAAAAATAAAAGCCATGCTATAAATCGTATTAAAGAGGGAAAACTGTGCTTTGTGAAAGAGAAGACATTTTTTATGTTAGAACATGGTTTTAGGTGAAGAGCTACATTCATCTTCCATAGGATGCATGATTAATGGAGGAGCCGATGCTCCTGCTGGTCAGTGGGAACAGCAGAGGGACAATGGTGTCCTCAGGTAACAGTGTTATCACCTGATATATGTACACTTTAGGTCCTGACAAATGAAGCTTAATGTTCCATAGGATATGAAAACAAATGAAGAAAGAGCTGCACTAAGATCCAGCAACAAAGTGAGCATGGAAGCAGCACAAACATTGCTGGGCTACAGACAACAGCCTTTTAAAGGTAAATTGAAGTCTGGAGTAACAACGTGTGGCTAGCACAGCCATTACTCAGTAAATTCATTGGCACAACTGACACCCAATGCATTATCATTTATAATGCAACCATGCCAATCTAGATGGAGAATCTGCTGAAATCAGATTGGGATCCTGAGCACTGCAGAGCTCTACACAGTGACAGAGAGACCCAGGTAATGAGACACAGTTGCCTAGTGATCCTCCGCCACGTCATGCTGAGAGACGGGGACATTGCTGCTGTCAACAGAAAAACCTCACTTTAAGATATATACTGCCTAGCTCTGCCTGGGGATGTTCTGGTTTTGTTGTGCAAGATCCCATCCCTACTTTGATTTCTTCAGCCCTTGGCTGGGCTGAGACACAACACGATGAGAGAACTGTGGCCTGTAAGGGAGACAGGAGCACAAGGCCTTCAAAGCGCAGCTTCCACCTGGCTCTGCAGGAATGAGGTATTTCTGTTCAGGGTGATCAGGACTTCAGAAATTATTTTCTTTGATTTTCCAAAAGGAAAATTCTGCTTTTTAACTGAAGTGGTTTTGGTCATCTCTACGAAGAACAGCTATGCTCAGACCTTTGCCTTTCTCTAGCCAAGGATTCCTATGACCCAGAGCTGCAGCATCAAGGAAGTCACGGAAAGCTTTTGAAAGGCAATGCTGTACTTCTTAAGCCTTGCAACATGCTGAGAAGGAGGCAGGTCACCTTTGCTATATCTATCACCAGTGATAGCTATATTCCCTGGAAGGGAGGCAATTCCGCTGGCAATCGCAGACTCCTATGTCTGTATCTATTTCTGAAACAGCTACAATGCAGATGCTAGAACGACATTTGTTTGGAGCAGTCACCCACCATATTATAAAATTTGCTTTGTTGATGGGAAAGCAAGTCACACCCTAGCTGCGTGCGATTTAGCTTGAAGGCTTTCTCCTGTCACCACTGACCCCTGCATGCGGTTCTTTACCATCATGTAACAGCGACTGCTGACAGTGCTTGTTCCTACTGCTGCATGAGTTGCAAAGCAAAAGAGAACTGAGCCCATTGACTTGATTTTTTTCTTACTTATACCAAAATCCGATCCTGGCTCCCACCACATCTGTGGCACCATTCCCTTCAAGCTCAAATCTGCAGGTGTAATTCCTAGGAAGCTTTATCAATAGCTATTAACTTCCTTCTACAAGTTTCTAAGCTTCCAGTTGTCTTCTGGGCAACAGGATTCATCGCTATTTCTTGCCCGAATACGAAAAAATACTGCTCGTGTCACTTTGCAAATGCTTCAGCTGGCCCTAGCTCCACTCCTTCACTCTTCCTGAGCTGAATTCTTTAAAAGTTGTTGATTGTGACTATAGATCTCCTGGCACATGACCAAATTTCTTCTTTACAGTGTTAAAGTCTGTCCAGCTGCCAACCCCCCTTTCCACATACACATAAATAAATGAGCTGCTGAGAGCATTTTCAGCCCGTTATCACTGTATTGGGTGTTGCACACAGAGAAAACTGGAGCAGCTACAACTCACACTCCTTTATTTAATATGTATCAATGCCAACCAGTATCTAATGGACGTAGTGATTGAATACTGACAAGCATATTTTTCCAGCCCAGTTCTCCTTTGGCAATAATGCCCGACCAAGATTGATGACTCTAATACCAAAGCAGGAAGTTTGTTTGTTTCTTCCATAGGCTTCATTTTTCAGCTAGCCTCAGATTCCCCTTCCTTCCCCCAAAGAAAAAGGGAATGCAAAATTGTGATGACTACCGAGGTACCTATATGAGTTCAGTTGCTGTTTCCTCAGGCTACCAAACCACAAAGGTCAGATTCACTAACGCGCTAACTTGGTTTATTCTAGCATAATTCACATGGGTTTATATCAGTATGAAACTGGTCTGTCACAGTGACACATGCAGCTCCCTTGGTGAGGGATTCAGTTACTGGTGTGGACCGAAACCTGAGCAGGGCTGATCGGATCACAACAGGCACTTTTCACACATACTTATCAAGTGCCCACACAAGATTCAAGGCAGTTCTCAAGAATAAAAGAGTGCCAGCAGCACAAACGAAAAGAACAAAACAGACTCCACATGCAAGGCATGGTTTTCCTTTTTACGCTGTCTTTCAGAGCCAGCAGCAGATCCCAAGGACATCTGAAAAGAGTGAGGAAACACTGACATGCAAAGCTGAGCTAGGAGCCATTTTACAGCAGGGAGCAAGACCACAGTGTATATGACTCAAAAATAAGACAGTTAAAGTTTGACTTGCCTAAGGAGAATCCACTGGGAGGCAAAGTACACTGCCGTATGCTACAGATGGCAATTACCTAGAAAAAGAACAGCGGAAATGGGAGAAAGCTCTAAAATAGGAACTTGATGGTATATTTTGCTCTCTAAGGAGAAACCTGGCAATGTTGTATTTGTAGATCAACTCTCCTGTGTTTTTATCAAGAGCAGTTTGGACCTGGCCTACTGCTTAATTTTGTAGTTGTATCACTTAATTTTTTATATGCTTTTTACAAAAGGAGTCACCTGTGTTTTGGCGTACGTTTAAAAAATGAAGACACGGGTCTTGCTCCTTATTGGCATAGCAGACCCGTACAAGAGAGATGCTCAAGGGTTCAACAAAGGAACGTATCTGCTTTTCCTGAATCCTACCCGTGGCAGAAACTGCTTTCGTGTCCCACTGGTGTAACAACAGCGTCACTGTGACCAACGTAAACCGAACAACAACAACAACAAGCAGGGGTCTGTCTTCCATGAGCCTCTGAGTGCTGCACAGTGAACACGCACAGGCTCAGAAACCAGCTGCCTCTTCCTCAGCTCCAGCCAAGATGCAACACATACAGAGGCAGAATTTCTTGTGAGCAGAAATAGCCTCTCTTTCAAATTTCCTGAGTCCCATTTATACAAGATCTTAGAAAGCAGTAGTACTTGTACTTCAGAGCCAAAGACAAAAAGCAATTGTAGAGATGAGTCCCCAGAGGGATCTTTGCTCATCCTTAGCCTAGAGAACTTCTTGCCAGTCTATTATACTGTTCCCAATTTGAAACAACGTGTGATATATAGGAAAGGTTAAATAGGACTGATCAGCAGTAGAAAGTGCATTTTACACTGAATTAGGTAAGGGTAAACAGGAGCCAGCAGCTGTGTTATATAGTAGATCTATACTATAGTGATCCCACTCTCCCTTGCAAATCTTCTGAATGAAGCATGACCACACTTACACGCCTGAAAAAGCTCACAAAATATCACTACGACATGCGTCCTCAAGTAAAGATCCATTTTAGTTTTGAAGAGACAAGCAAAAGATTTCATTCATTCTTGATGACCTTGAGCCATGATTCTCAGCCACACATCCCTGACAACATTACCAACACACTTCATTCAACCCACTCGTTCTACCCCCTTTCTTTGCCTCAGTTTCCCCTCCAGTTCCACCAATATTTGCTGAAAAGCCCTTGAACAGCTCACAATCCTGTAATCAAAGACTACAGATTAGACGAAGGCAAATTATAAGGTCTGGATTGAGTGCAAGGACATTTGGTTAAATGTCATTTAGAAAACACAAGAGCCACAAAGAAAACTCCTAGACATTTATTGCTCTGAAATACCCTTTGCTCTCAGTAATACCTAAATCTAACTCATCGGCTGCTTATTTGCTTCTCACAGAGCAGAGGTGCCTTTGAGCAAAGGTAGATCAACCAAGAACAAAACCTCACTTGAGCAGAATCTGAGAGAGGTTAAATGCTTGGGAAAGGGGGCAGCAAAGTAGGAGATGCACCATTAAAATGTAAATACACAGAGTACCTTATACAGACTCTAGAAATAAAACCAAAGCAAGCTCTCACTATGTTTTTACTACTCTAGTTGTCAGGGTACTCCAGCGAACGGTGATAGAAACAAGAGGATGGACACTTATGTGTCCTCCACAGACACATAGGCACACGTGCATACTTACACAAGCACATTTGTACATGGATGAAACCTGAATTTTAAGGATTGAAACCAAATTAACAGCTATATTAATAACAATACTGGATCAAAAACCTCCTGTGCCAGAATCCACAGCATTTGCACCTAATGCTGAGGCTCAGGTACCCCTCCAAAAATGTCATAAAAGTTAACATAGTTTTCCTTACTACGTTGCAGGATCGTTTTGAATGGGATCAGTCTCATGACCGCAGGTGATAAACTCTAAGTGCAAATGCTGTATAACACCCTGCTGAGCTGGAACGCCATGCAGCACTCCCACCAACGTTCCATGCGAGGAAAGAACAAGTGACCACTAGATATCTTGCAGGAATATGATTTGCTGACATTTGTCTTCAAACACTGTTATTACTTTCAATACTCTCAAATGCTGTTCACAGCAAAGGATACAAGTAACTCCTGAAAACAGAAAGAGAGGGTAGTTTCCTTGCCTTTGAGCACAGCAAAGCAAAAGCTAGCCCAGGATTTCAAAAGCAGCAGACATTGATTTGAAATTTTCTTTATTTCACCTTACTGTCATAGGTACAAGTGTGTCCATGGCTCTGGTAAACCAGACTTTGACTTTCTAGACTTCCACTACTTATTTTAACTGAATTCCCACAGCCTTTTTCAGAAGAGAAAAAGAGGAAGAAAACCAGGCGAGTTTTATTTTTTGCACACTAAAAGTGGCATTGTCACTAGCTGCATTTTCTTTTTTATTGGGTTTTTTGTTTACTCTCTTGAGTAGATAGATCACTTGTACCTGTAAGATTCTGGTCTTATTTCCCACTTGGGGTGGGGGGGCAGGCATTTCTATCACATTGTGATAAAAGACATAGTCACAAAACGCCACAGCTTCCAGAGAGTTTCGTATACCATCAACTTCAGCTAATTCTTAATAATTCATGTGTGTAACAAGCGCCAAGGGCAGAAATAGGATGAACCGCTTTAATAGGTCTACTTTTTAATTTGTAACCTGGATCAGACAAAACTTTGCCTGGAAGTGCTCCTTCTCCAGGTGCATCTAGAAATCTGTTGCTAGCAAAACATTACTGCCCACATTGTAAATAGCCCAGCCCTGTAAGAATACAGATAATTACATCTACAGTATCACTTGGTAAAAATGTAACGGTACAAGAACATAGAGACTCACAAGTCACTGCAGAGAGCGACTTGGATACAGTCCTGCAGTGCTCTGGTCAAAAGCAAATGCATGAAAAGAGACTGGAGAAAGAGAATTGAAATTTGTCAGCTTCGGTAGAAGCAAGGAATCGGAAGGACGAGAGAGCAGCACAAAGCTCTCAGGGAGCAAACTGAAAACAGAGTTCTGGTATTCAAACAGTTTAATATTAAGCAGAGGCTGGGTCACTACTGATATTTTCAATTCATTAGATACAAATTCCCAAACAAACATAGTCAAGAAATACAGACAAATAAAGAAATGTTGCTGCTCAAATGCATACACAGAGTCATATTTTTTTTCTTTATTTCGCAAGTGCTTGACTCGAATTCAAGATGTGCTTTTCTCAGAGCGGTATGAAAGTCTCTAGCATTTCTTGTCCTTTGACGGTTTGGTTTGCACACCCAACCCGATACATATCTATATGGGTAATTCACAAGAGTAATTTTGCATCATTACCGCTCCCATTTGCTTCTACAGCAGTAGCACTAAGGTGGTGTTGAATAATAGAGACCCTGCACAGTCACACAGCGTACAAAACTTCCTGAATCCCTCGCAATCCAGTTACAACAGAAGAGGTTCAAGTTAGCATAAACACAATCAAGGGCAAAGAGCCTCTACGAAAGACACGTCAAGGGACACCACGCAGGTAGGTGGTAGTTACAGGAATAGATCACTGCCTCAAAGTCATTTGAACCCCCACTTTCTTTGAAAAATAAATATGCATCAGCAAAACTCCAGACTCTGCTCAATCCACTAAAATTATCAGTAATTGCCTTAAATCTTATGGATGTCACAGGAGTAGAGCTCTCATAAAATAAGACTTTTTACCTCAAAAAGCTGTTTCATATTTAAAATCGTTTGCAAAATATGGGGGATACAGTACAAACTCCAGGGTCCTAGATCTCCAGGTCCTGAGCGATGCCTCGCCATTAACTTGGTAAAATAACTTCCGACATATTCTAATCCACCTCCAGCGTGGTTCAATAGACTTACTCTCTGTACAATATGGCAGGTGGTGATATGTCATCGGGAACTGTAACTCACAGAATAACTGGCTTCTTTGAGGTCCTTTGAAGTGATGTTACTATTCTTGGGATATTTTCTAAAAGCCCTTGCTAAATGATCCATATCCTCTACAGCAGCTAAACACTAATTGATTTTTCTGTTCTTTCTAAGCACTGTCCCATTGCCAACATATATTTCTCATTTAAGTTCCTGGAGCATTTTGTTGCCTCTCCAGCTTAATCTCGCCTTTCCATAAACTTACTTTATGAGCCTCCCCATCTGTTTCCGAGAGATGTGCGTGCACGTTCTGTATGTGTATCTCTATATATAGCTATTACCCAGACAGGTGTATGTTTGCCGACTGCACAGCATGTACACGCGGCCTGTCAGGAGCTGCCGTGACAATGCTGTAAAATGAGATTCTGAACCTGCTTCGCTGCTGATCCTGCTCCCCGTTTAATATCTGTGACCATGATGAATTATGTTGGACATCCTGGCTTCTCCTTACTGAATCATAGCCTGCAACATAACATCTCTCCCTGGCGTTGCACAGTTTGTTTTGGGATTATGAGCTCATTGTGTGCATTAAGACTCCATTTTTGGCCCATTACTATTCTGGATTTTATGCTGATAGTAAAGCAGATTGTTAGCATCACATCCCTCTTTATCTGTTTGCCAATAACACGTAACATCGAAATACTGACTGAGGGAATCTTATTGCACTGCCCAACCCTCCTGCTTAGAATTAGTACCTCGGGGAGAAGCATCTTACACAATTAAGTAAAGGTCAGTCCTAACTGGGTTTGGTCCTGAATAAAATGGATCCTCTACCCCTTAAAAACAAAACACCAAACATTAGTGTCTGTAACACTAACAAAGAGCCTCACGCTGACATGCCCGGTGGCTGGCTGTGCCCTGGTCATCAGGCTCTGAAGCCAGCCCTACCACATCCGCTGTCCAGGTGCGGACAGCAGCTCAGCAGTTGTATAAAGCCTCAGGAGCAAGAGCCAGTTTCAAGGGCTGCTTTGTCCTTGCAGTAAGAACAGGATGTGAAACCACAGCTTATTTTAATGTTCTTGGGATGGCTTTGTGTACTTAGGTGAGCTGAAGAAAATAGCAGCCAGATATCTTCTGCTCAAAGCCCCGGTCTCAGCAGGCAGCGTTGTCTGCCAGTAACCTGTCACATTACGTCTTCACAGCATTGTAGTTGTCACTGTTTTGGCTAGGGTTTAAAGAGAACATACATAAGGCTGCTCTTTCACAGAAGCATTGCGCGTGATCACCCCAACAACACGAAGCGGGGTGCGTGCACTGCGTTCCCAGCTGCTTCGTTTTGCATGCACGCTAAGGGTTAACACACATCACCAGATTTTGTGTCTTTTCTGCCCTTTGGTGATTTTTCATAACTGAGGATATGTTTCTCTTCTCAGGTCCTCAGCTGGGAATTTCACCTCACTAAGCTCCTGCTATTGCAGGGACCTATGACCTTCAGCACGCCTTTGGGCCCTCCTGCTCTTTTCTTACAGCACAGCGTAGCTGTAGCTTGTGATTTTACTGCAGGTCTTAAATTTGTGCAGGGAAGTGTTTTGTGCTTTATGTGAAGCCATGGAGGATGGATTCTTCCAGACACTGCATTTACCCCCACCCACCCCAATCTCTTTCCAAACTTGTTCTTTCTAGAAGTTGAAAGACTGTCGGTTGGAATAAATAGCTGAAAAGCAAAAATACTGCTTCTGGGAGTTTGCAAACCAACATATTTTTCTAGGAAGTGAGCATTCCTCTCCCTGCAGATGAAACACTGCTCAGGATCACCAGCAAACACCATTTAATCATCGGGGAAACATGCATAGCAGCTCTAAAAGAGCCCATGTCCTTCAAGGATGGGTCAGGTCCCTACTTCACCAGATCTACGCCCAGTAAGTTTAAAGTGTCAGCGAACACACTACATCTTGACACTTTCCGATGAGTGCTGGTAGAAAGGTCTCCTCCAGTTCTGAGACTGGATCATTAAATACAGCACGGCATTCAAGTGCTTGAGACGCTATTTAAGTTCAAGTATTCCATGCTTCTAAAACACTGAGCTTACCTGCCCTAGAAAGGGCAAGATCCAGTCTGTGCCTGGCACTCAAGGCAAGTGTTCTTAGGGAAGCATTTCTGGATCCACCTACACTCATCAGGTTGGGGGGTTTTTTTTGTTTGTTTGTTTGTTTTTTAAGTCAGCACTTCCTGTAAAGAAAAGTAGAGAAAGAACTTGCAGCCAAAATGCCTTTATTTTGCTGCAAGACACATTTTCCAGACACCTTCTGCTCTTGCTACAGCCAGCCAGCCACCTCGGGTGCCGCCAGCCCCTGTGCCAGGCTGGCAGCCAGGCCACGCGTCCCCGAGAGGCAGAGGATGGCAGAAAGAAATGGGGGAGCATCTCGTTTACTCACATTGCCCGGACTGTAAAAACCAGGGTGCAGATGGGAAAGGGAGGGAAGGCCATCCAACTAAAAGGTTTGCTTTGTTGTGGGGTTTTTTTTCCCTTCCTAACAAATTAAATAAAAAGTCTAAAGACTACAGCTTGCATAATTTAACATGTCTGTAAACATGGAACATGCATAATTGATGTTAAACAACATGCTAATCACCTCATAATGTGAATAGAGGGGCAACCTACCCTCGGTTTATGTATAAGTAACAAGATGGAAGCCTGCTGAGCTCTGTATAATAGTTCCCCCCCCGCCTTACATTTGTGTCTCAGCATGATGGTAAGCCACAGCTTAGGCAGGAAACCTAATGTATTATTTATGCTAAGCTTTGAACTGAAGTGCTTTTCTCTATTTTATATAAATATATACATTACTCCTTCAAACGCAGTGATTGATTCTGTCAGGTCACTGTAAGAATAAGCTCCCTACTATAGTTAAAAAGGGGACAGCCATGCAGAGAACGTCAGTCGTGGGGCAGGATGCTTGTTCTCAGTGCAGCGCAGCAGACATGGTCCCAATCCTCTTCCCATTCCTGTAGCTGCTTTGGAAACTTCAGAGGCCCAAAGAGTTATACAAGTGCCTACACCAGGGAGCACTGCAAGAGATGCCTGCATAGATGACCTGTGAGCTTTCACCTCTGCCAACTTTAAGACACCACTGAATCCCCTGGGGAGGAAAGTACTGCCAAGGGGATCCAGAGCCATTACTACTTCTAAGACCAAAACCCTGATTTTCTGGTAACTAACATTGACCTTTGCATGAAGTATGCCAAAGCAAACTGTTTGGAAACAAACTCCAAAATTATCCTCTGGTGCAGACACAGACGTTGATATGCAGAGATCCTGATCCACAATCAATGCTGTTGCAAATACAGATGCCATCAGCAGTGAGACAGAAGGACCTTTCCTCCAAGTATTCCCACTCAGAATGAAGGAGGTAGGTCTGTCTGCTCTCACAGAAACTGAGGATTTCTATCCAGAGGAGAACAGAGGCATTATTAGGGAAATAAGGGAAAGCATCCAGGAAATAAAACCAACAGTAAAAATACTTGGAGCAGGAATTGCAGAGGAAGAGCAACAGGCATGCCCTGCTCCAGCCAGCAAACAGCAGGCATTGCATGGAAGCCAGAAAGCCATGAACACCAGGATGCTGAAAGCAGGGACAGAGCTCCAGCTGACTGCAGAAGGAATACGACTGAGCTTAGGAGCAAACTTAACATGAATTTCATCACATTTTCTCCTCCCAAGATGATGCAGATGGGGGCTGAGTTGGACTAAGAGGTATTGCACTAAAACACAGCAATGAATCCGCACGTAGCTTCCATCTAGCTAACACAATACATACGACTTTTGCCTTGTCAGAAGTCTGGCTTTAATTAAAATCAATCTTAAATAATTTACATGGCATTTCATTAAATGCATGCTGAGTAGACCAGGGCACTACTAGTGCAATTTGATGTATCCAGAATACGAGCTGAGAAGCTAAGGTCGTAACAGTGCATTTCTGTTTCTTTCTCCTTTTTGGAATCTGCTGTTTAAAGCTAAAACACCAAATAATTGGTAACCTTGCTCCAGGCAGACCAGCTCTCTCCCATGGAATATGTTAGCCAGATAATTAAAAGACCACAGATAGCCACAAACAGAGGCAAGTCATTCTGTTTTAACGCCAGAGCTGTTTCATCAGGGGCACTTTAGAAGTTTGACACGAGTTCCAGCATGCCCAAATTGTACTCTCAGCTGAACAAGGGGTAAATATTTAATGCTGGAGGGGAAAAAAACCCCACACCACAAAAAACCGAAACAAACCAACAAGGCAGAAAGGGAAACAAAAGATTGTATGAAATAAGAGAATTGAGTAAAAGCCCTGAAGGCGGCAGACAACATAGCTAGGACCAGCTGTACTGAAGAAAATGTGTCTCCAAAGGTCTGAAGGTATGGGCACTCCTTTAGGGTGACGGCTGGATGGCTGGAAAAGTTAACTGTGCAAACTCTAACTCCAGGCTCATTCCCACTGCCCACTCCACTCATATCTGGTGGGGCGAATCCTCTTTAACTTGGTTCACTTGGACTTCAACATCTTAAGACAGTAAATATTGTGGTTTTACTAATTTGGCTAATTTTGGTGGAGGCGGGCTCCAAAGCTCCTGCGCAAGTCTGTGCACCAGCAGCAACCACAACAGAAGGCAAGCAAAGAGCAGCTGTGCTGGTTTTGGCTGGGATAGAGTTAATTTTCTTTATAGTGGCTGGTATGGGGCTATGATTTGGATTTGTGCTGAAAACAGCGTTGATAACACAGGCATGTTTTAGTTGTTGCTAAGTAATGTTTGCACTGGTCAAGGACTTTTCAGCTTCCCATGCTCTGCCAGGTGCACAAGAAGCTGGGAGGGGACACGGCCGGGACAGCTGACCCCAATGCCCACAGGGCTGTCCCACACCATAGGGCATCACGCTCAGCATGTAAAGCTGGGGGAGAAGAAGGAAGGGGGGGACGTTCGGGGTGATGGCGTTTGTCTTCCCAAGTCCCCGTTAGGCGTGATGGAGCCCTGCTGTCCTGGAGATGGCTGAACCCCTGCCTGCCCATGGGAAGCAGTGAAGGAATGCCTTGCTTTGCTTGCGTGCGCGGCTTTTGCTTTCCCTATTAAACTGTCTTTATCTCAGCCCAGGAGTTTTCTCACTTTTACCCTTCTGATTCTCTCCCCCATCCCACCGGGGGGGAGTGAGCGAGCGGCTGGGGGGGCTGAGTTGCCGGCTGGGGTTAAACCACGACAGCAGCAGAGGTAAGGAGAGAAGCGTCTGCACCAAAACACGGACTGTGCGCTGCCAGGGAAGAACGAGCACACAGGACACTTTCATTGGGACTCTGAGAGGCTCAACCCTGGAGCTGCAAAGGGCTACAAAGCCAGCTTGGCTTGCTTCGGTACCTTTGTGCACCAAATGTCTCCACAGGAGACATGGATAGATGCAGTAGCTCCAAATTACCTAGAGGAAAGGATATATCTCTGTCCACCATCACTTTTCAGCTTCATACATCAGCCTTTTCAAGGAGACATACTAGATACAAAGCCACCTTTGCATTCCCTTCCTATCTTATACCAAGGGCAGCCTTGAGAGACCAGTATCTCCAGCATGCCTAGATCAAAAACAGGTTTTGCTCAGTTCAAGTTAATCTTCCTGTGGCAGAACATTAAATGATGGGGGGGGGGGGGGGGGGGAATCACAATCTTCAATAAGATTTGCAAAGTCAGGCTCCTATTAGAGAAACCTGCAAAACAAAAGGCTTTGAAGTGCAGGGAATTCTCCTTGGCTCCTCCCTCACCCCTCTGGGAAGCGGGGAACGCTCCATGGGAGCACAAAGCCCTGCCTGCCGCTACTCGCAGCCCACGGGGAAGCAGGGAAACGGTGATCAGGAAAGTATGGTGCTTTCTAGCTGCACAGCAAACCTTTTCTATTTACAAGTCAATGAAAGAAACAGAGTGTGTGCACATGTGAGAGAAAGATGGATTACACAGAGGGAGATTGGTGCGAGAATTACATTGCTGGGAATGAAATTCATCTCTAAGCCAGATGGAGTCGAGTTTGTTTACGAGCCTGAACTGTGATATCCACTCAGTCCATCTGGCTGACGCTGAAGGGAAGTCCTTTCAGCAGATACCCTGGAAGTACCGTTCTGCTCGAGCTTGCGTTTCATCATTCCACATTAATCAGTGTGTTATCTAGACTAGTGGTGAGGATACCATGTAGAGAAAACACCAAGCTATGAAATTCAGCACTCTTCCTGATCAATACTAATAATTAAAAAAAAAAAAAAAAAAAAATCTCGTGAGCAAACCCTGCCAAATTTCTGCAGCGATATCTCTGCAAAGTCAGACCATGAATCTCATTTATAGAAAGGGTACTTGCCACCCCCTCTTACAACTTGCTGGTGCCTTATTGTGGCTGTAAATTGTGTTAACACACCAGAAGTCCTGTACCACTGCCAGGGGATTTAGAGATCTCAAGATCAACAGGAATATTTTTCTGGACTGTTTCCTGCAACAGTTGAGGCACCCTGACTGTAACCACACTCATGTTCAAGAGGGAAGATATAACATTGGACATTCTGCCACAAAGTACCGAGAGCCTTTAGGAGACTGTTCTCACAGATACAGTTAACAAATAGCCAAGTAGAAAAAAAAAAACCCCAACAACTCCTTATCGTTGCAATGAGTTGCTGACATGCAATAAGCAGGTGGTACCTTGGCTCATACTTGCCCATCAGAATGAGATGACGGAGGGCTCATAGCCACCATGAAGAAAGAGCTATGTACTAAAAACCATCTATCTTTGTATTTAGTAAAAACATGCTGTGATACAAAGCTGAGCAAAGACATCTGAGAAAAGTTCACTGCAATTTACATTCAACTCAGTTTGGCCACACAAAGTTTTAAGCAGATTTCATATTTGGAAGGAAACACTTCAGTGTGGTCAAACTCCCCAATCTGCTTACACAGTTTTGCCAGTAGAATAGAATTTCACACACTAGATATACAGAAGAAATTTTTTTACAGTGAGGGTGGTGAACCACTGGCCCAGGTTGCCCAGAGAGGTGGCAGAGGCCCCGTCCCTGGAAACATTCAGGGTCAGGTTGGACGGGGCTCTGAGCAACCTGATCGAGTTGAAGATGTCCCTGCTCATTGCAGGGGGGTTGGACTAGATGACCTGTAAAGGTCCTTTCCAACCTAAACTATTCTATGAATTGTGCATAAGCCCACACATAGCAGAGCTGGCCGAGACCCTACAAATGCTTCTGGGACAGCTGATGAATGGTGAAACAAGATCTTCCAGAATTAAAAGCCACGCACCATCCAACAGCTTGGTTGTATGGTCCAGACGCTGCCTGGGCTACCCCTCTGCATGCCTCTATGGAGTCACTGGCGAGGGGCTTCATTTTATCACAAACAACAAATAGGTTATACAGCAAACAGGTTATATTGCTACTTGTTTTCTACTGGGAAGCATATCCCTGATTCTGCATTACCAAATAGGGCCTAAAAATCACAGTAGACTTCCACAGGGATGTCTGAGAAATCCAAAAGATTTTGATGCCATTCACCGGGGAATGATAAGGAAACTCAAAAGGAGACAGTTATGATTGTAGGCCCAACATCTCAGGCTTCTGGGAAGCTCTGTCTGCTTGGGAGCTTTCAGGAGAGCACTGTTCTTTCAATGCAAATCTTCCTCCCATGACAAGCGAGTGAGTTCTGTTGCCACACTGGACAGCTATGTGGAGAGTTATTAAGGATTTTTGTTGTGGAGACTTTTTGTTGTTTTTTTTTGTTTGTTTTTTTTTTTTTGTTTTTTTTTTTAATCTATAGGGAACCTAGAGGACTACTAAAATTAGAGTTCAAGCTAATAGCCTGTGAAGGCAGGGAAACAAGGTCTTCCACAGTCACCACCTTTCTGATGGTGGTGAGTCTGGAGAGAATCACTGCCAGCAGGAGGAGTCTGGAATGTGTCTCATACAAATCACAGCCTCTCCACTGACTCGAAGGAACAATGCAGAGGGAAGAGGTAGCCCTCTGAATAAAGCAGCGTCTTGTCAGCATGGTCCAGTTCTCCAATGGACCAGGTATAGTTTTTAACTTTGTTTAGCAGGGAGCATTGCATATTATTCCAAACAAGTTTTCATGGTTCAGACACTTGGTATAATTACTAATAATAAAACTCAGTGAAGGCATCCAAAATATATCCTCAGTGCTGGTGCTACATCTTTGGCAGCCTCATTTCTCTTAAGTGATGCAGGCTTAATATTCCAAACTAAACAGAACAAATGAACTGAAAACAAGTACTCTTCTGTTTAATATTTGCTGTGGAAATTGCCTCTTATTTCAGAGGGGAAAATAAAAACAAAACAAGAAACTTAAGTAGGGCAAAAGTGATGATTATTGCTTTTAATTTAGCAGAGCCTGTTCTTCTCCACTGTGGGTGCAGCCAAATTACTCCCGAGAACACCCAGTTTCTTGTACAGCAGGGTGCGTCTGTGGGACAGCACCGGCATCTAGTGGGCATCCGCAATTATAACAGTTCTCCCCCCAAGCTCCTTTTCTGCTCTGGGACCACACAAGGTGCTCCTCTGATTTGGTACCACGCTCCTGGGAAACCAAGCTCAGAGTCCCCTCGGTGGACCCACCCGAGAAAGCTACTCTGAGCTCCCTCATCACCTCCATCACCTCCTAGCACAGAGCATGGTTCCCTCTGGACTTCCAGACATGAGCGGCCAGATTTTCAGGGACAGAGCTGCCCCTACCATACCCTCCCCTACTAAGTCATAGATATTTCTTTTTGGCAATCAGTAGAAAAAGACTCCTTTCCAGTAACGAGTGAAGAGTTCAGGCTGGGAAATAATGGACATTCATACCTGGAGGCATTTCTCCAATTAAAGCTTGCACAGTACACCAACCTTAGAGATCCCCATGTTAGTACTACTGCTGTCCTGGTTTCGGCTGGGATAGAGTTAATTTTCTCCCTAGTAGCTGGTATGGTGCTGTGGTTTGGATTTAGCATGAGAATAATGTTGATAACACGCTGATGGTTTAGTTGTTGCTGAGCAGTGCTTACACTGGTCAAGGACTTTCCAGCTTCCCCTGCTCTGCCGGGTGCACAAGCAGCTGGGAGGGGGCACAGCCAGCAGAGCTGAGCCCAACTGCCCACAGGGCTATTCCATACCATAGGGCGTCATGCCCAGTATAGAAACTGGGGGAGTTGGCCGGGGCAGCGATGGCTGCTCGGGGACTGGCTGGGCGTCGGTCGGCGGGTGGTGAGCGGTTGCATCCCTTGGATTTTCCTGGGTTTTGTTCCTCTCTCACTCTCTTGTTGTTTTCCTTTTTATTACAATTTATTATTATTATTTTGTTCCAATTATTAAACTGTTCTTATCTCAACCCATGAGTTTTCTTACTTTTGCTCTCCCGATTCTCTCCCCCATCCCACTGGGGGGGGAGGGTGTGCAAGCGGCTGGGTAGGGCTTAGTTGCCAACTGGGGCTAAACCACAACAACTGCCCTCTTCAAAATAAAGCTTCCTAATAAAGCCATAGCAAGAAACTTTAATGGTAACATTAGTCCATCACTAAATTCTCTCTTGGGAGAAAACAGTAAAACCGCCAAGCCTAGAAGGGTTGCAGCTACTCCTGAATCACAGCGTTTAGGTCTGCACGCAGATCTTACTCTGCACGTCCATCACTAAGTCCATCAGCTATTCTCCGACACCCATTCCTCCAGGGCAACTCTCCTGCCTTCCTCCACTTCCCCTCCGTTCCCAAGACAATATCGTCACCAGGCCCTGCCTCCAGGCTGCTAAGCACTGGACCTTTCTCCTTCCAGAGGATGCTTAGCAGTGGGGCTGCCTCCCCTGTCTTTAGCCGAGGGAAGCAAGGCCATCAACGTAATGAATTTTTACTACAGTTTCACATTTTGTCCTCCTCCTGCAATCCCTCTCGGCAGCATTTGGAGCCTGGATGAGGATAGAGCGAGGACTGGGAGTGTCATATGGAAGTTACAACACTTACAAGTCTTTGATATGCTGCATCACGCTCCTGTTTAAAAGCTGAGTCTTTGCTGTCAAGACATCTGCCTAGTTTTGAGTTGTGGGGTTTTTCTTCCATGTTCTCACTCCTTCCATTTTTCTAGCAGTCCCTCTTTCCTTTCAGTTTTATATCCTGATCAAGATTTTCCTTTATAACACAGTTTGCCCCCCTCCAAAGATATCAACCCACTTCATTTGCTGCCCACGGGGTAAAAAGGTAAGAGGGCTCTGCTTGTATCAATTTAAACTCTCTCTTAATAAAGGGAACCAGAGCATTTATGCCAGCAACTACTTACCTCATTATGTGGCATTATAGCCACATATATACTCCGAGTTTAAAGCAAGTGGCTAAAATCCATTCTCTTTCTTTCTAAGTTACTTAAGTTACTTAAGTTACTAGTGAGACTCCAGATTCTTCATTCCCAGCAGAGGAGCTCAGAGCTATACAGCTATAGAGCTATATAGACAGCTATATAGCTGTCCTCTAAGCTCAACAGCGTAAGAGAAAGTGGAGTCTTAATTCCAAAGCAGCTATGTATAACACAAATTAAACAGCCGAGATTAACTGCATCGCATTGGGATCATCAAGTTTGCTATGATGAATGTATTATATGATCCTCATCGGATCCTACGGGCTTTTAAGATGCAGGGAGGTCAGACACTCTGTCATCGTCCTCAGAGCACGCGATGCTCCGTTGTACATAGGCAAGACCGGAACGCTCTTGAACATCGTCTTGAGGTGCTTTTACAAACACCTCCTTCTGAGGGCTATAGCTACTTACAAAATACCTCCAGGTCGGAATCAGCCAGCTCTGTCAGCTGGTTGTCTCGCTTTCAGATGACCCTGTGTATCAAACAGAGAAACTTCCCCATCCTCTTGAAGCAAGAAGATGCCATCCTGAATACCAATTCTTACTTTATCCATCCTCCGAGCTCTACCTCTTGCCAAATAATTGACTCTCCTTACCCAAAAAGATGCACTGATGCCTTTAAAAAAAGCTTTACCTAAAGTTTCGCCTTTCTAAGTTTCAAATGACTGAACACAGGCCGAGCAGGCTCGCTGTGAACCTGCAGAATTCATGTTTTTCCACTCTTCCCGCTGTGTAAGAGCTCTTCTGTCTCTTACTTTTTCTGCTCTCATCAGATAAATCTGGTGCTGGAAATCCCACAGACATTACCTTTACTTTCATTTTGACTTCAAGAAGCTAAAGGAAACACAAGTATTAGTTTAGCTTCTGGTGTAGATGGCATTCATTTAGCCATCCTGCAAAAAGTGTTTCTAAGCTTATAAGCTTTACTGAAACTAAAATGAAGTTGTGATCACCGAAACCAGCAACAGCAAAGCAAACATGAAGAACAAGCACTCAGCTTGCTGTGTTTTTTTAAATGGGTAGGTGGGGGGGATTCACAATTAGGAGTTGGATCCCAAGCATAAAAACAGCAAAGGAAAACCCTGATACTTTGCTTTAAAATATTCTCACAAGTCTCACTTGAAGCCACTAGATGTCATTCTTGGACTTTCAGTGGAAGCAATTGTTTGGGTTTTTTTTCCCTCTAGCTGTTATGCCAGTTGCCACAAAGAATGAAAACCTTGCTGTCATTTTACATCTTAATTTAGTATGATGGTTCCACAAGAATATATTGGGCTTAATGCTTATGGGAGAAGACACATGCCAAATTCCCCCCGGCGTGAGACAGGAACTGGTCTGCTCGTAATTCAGCTCAGTGCATGATCTTCTTAAAAGGAAGACCAGCTTCAAGAACTTCTTGTTTAAATATTGATCTCATCCTCAGAATTGTTTAATCCCTCTAGAAACACTAGAAGAAAGCAGTACTTTCCTGTGTGGGGTTGGTTTTTTTTTTTGGTCATCTTCTATTTGCCAAAGCTAGGGGTGTAAAGTGATACGATGTTTCTGGAGGTCTTGTTATTTAAGGAAGCTCTCTGATGGAGGCAGAGCGCACCACTAACCCTCATTGCAAAATCCTTCAAATTTCCCCTTGAAGAAGGAAGAGAATGAGGGGTGGAATCGAGAGGCATAAAGCAGCAGGGTGAAAAAGGAGCAGGAGCAGAGGGGAACACAGCACAGCAAACAGACCAAGGCAGGACACCGTGATCAAAGGGAATTTGAGAAAACACTTTTCAGATTGCCAGCACCAGGATATGACTCCTCAGGAAAGACATCTACATATGGCCATGGTGAACAAAATGACAGAACTGGGGTGTATTCACAAACAAAAAGCATTCTGGTGTCAGATCCAGGCTATGAGGATAGAAAAGCTTAAAACTCCAGGCAGCATTATTCTGAGTCCAGGGCTACAGACAGCCCCTTGACACACACACAGGCTTGGGTGTTTTGCCATGAAGGTTACTTAGATGCTCAAGTAAATCCACCCGACCCTTTTTTCAAGGTTGATTAATCAACACACTGGATAAACATTCCCTTGCTAGCAGCAAGTACACTCAGCCACGGAGCCATGTGCCCTCCGAGCTGATCCCAGCCAGGAAAGGTTACTGCTTCACGGCCTCGCCTTGATCCAGGCAGCAGCTTTGACACGACCACATCTCAGCAAAGCACAGGTTTCAATCCTGGCAGGATTAACCCAGCTCCTCACCTTGCAATTTAGCCATGTTCAGTTCTTTTAGGGAGCGGGCCATAGAGAATTACCCTTAAAACCAGCAGAGATGTCTGCCAGCTCCCCCAGTGGGGGTCAGTTCCTCTGGGCCCCTTTTTCCTTTCTGCAGCCAAGCAGGGGTTCACTGATCACAGCCCCTCGTGTTTCTCCCTGCATAACTTAGAAGGGAGAGGAGGAAAAAAAAAAAAAAAAACCCCAACATGCATTAAGACGCACTGCCCTCCTCTCCCCAAAGCGTGGAGGGAGGAGGATTCCCATTGCCAGAAGGACTTGAGGGTACCTGTTCTCAGCAACACAGCAGATGTGCTCCAGTCACCTGAAGCCATCACATTTGTGCTGGCCGTCATGACACCCCTTTCCTGTTCCCCTTCCCACAAGATCTCTAATGTTTAAGCAAGTGAAAGTGATGATCTAAAGAAAAAAAAAAAGAGACTGAAACCATGAAAATTCTAATCTAGTCAGGAAACAGAAAAAAATAGCATCTCGCACAACCAAAGCAACCTGATTGCAACAGACTCGCAAGAGAAAGCTGCACACAAGCTTTACGCAGGGAGACAACTGGAGAGTAATAAACAGATCTAAAAAACGCAGTCTGTTTGGAAAGAGAGTGGGGGGTTTTATGGAAGGAAAAACATGTTTAACATTGAATTGGAAATAATTCATCCAGCATCAGTGAAAGGTCCCATGCTAGAAGCACCTTTTCTCCTGAGGCATCTTCAAAAGTGAAAAACTCTCTCACCCAGGGATTGTTTCATTTATTGCAAGCTACATCCATCGGCCACGGAGAGCCTGGTGAGCACCGAGCAGTAGCACCACATCAGAGCTCAAGATGCAGCTGAACAAAGATACTTCTCCTGGACGTGAAGGCATGAACTTAAAAATAGCACATTCGGTAGCTGAAGAAGCTTTCGGTGGTCCTTACGGTGGACACGTAGCTATATTTACAGCTAAGCAGCTGCTTGCTCTTAATCTTGACTCAGTCTTTTTTATCATATGAAGCTGCTTCCTATATAAGCAACCAACTTGACAAACAACCCAGATGTTTTCTCCCTCTCCTGTACCGTAGCACCTACATAAACTATGAAGTCCTTCAGCTTCAGCATTCCTTCTCCTGCCCAAGAAGTAGGGCATGTGCAGTTGGAATTTGGGACACGGCATTACATGGACACATCTCCCTCTCAGAGACTGTCAGCACGTCCCAGTTCTGCTTTGGTGCTGTGAATACAAGGGGCAGAGCAGCCTCACTGCCTGATTAAAGAAGCCTTGATTCACGCAGACAGTAGACTGGAGCTACAGTAAATGGATTTGTAACACCACAACCCGACCGTGTTACAAGGGGTAACTGGGGATGAGTTCAGGGCAGGTGTTCTACAGGATTTATCATCCACATCTGTATCATGAAGCAGCAGGCAGCTTATTTAAAAGGACAACAAGGTGGTGGACAGAGTATGAAGAGTCCTTCTTTCCTTTTTTTTTTTTTTTTTTAAATAGGGAGAAAAAATCCAGCCAGCATTTGCACCGAGGCAGTGGTCCCACTGTACTTCTAACATGCTTAACATAGGGGAAAACATCTTAAGGGAGTTTGAAGTGGTAATGGGCCATGAAGCATATGGCAGTGTTGTGGCATCTCGAGAGCCATATGTACAGGCCTACAAACTGTCGGGATCTGATACACTACAGATAATATCCATGATAAATTATTCACTTAACCAAAAATTGTACATCAACCCTCAACAGCTGGTAAAAGCTGGATCCTTGCCCAGTACATTAAGGAAGTTTGCTTCCTCAAAGCTCTACTGTTCTTTGGGGGATTTGAATTATGCATGTTACCATGAAAGCTAATGCTGTACATATGCATTCAAAGTTATTATTAACCTCATCAGGCAGAGAAGGAGTAGAGAAGGCAGCTGTTTTTCTAGCTCATGTGCTTAGGATGTGGTGACGTTTTAAAGGACTTGCTGAGAGCAAGGGTATAGGAGAGTTTATTTTTCCCCTCAGAGTAGCTTGACAGCAGCAGTTCAGCCTGAAGGGTCTCTTTTGGGGTGGTCACTGACAGTGCTCAGCCTCTTCTTTGCTATTTTTATACTAGAAGAACTAAGAAGTAACTTTTTTTTCGTTACCTATGGTATAGCTGTACTGTGCCTTCCATTTAAGGATCTTAAAATGCTTCCAAAATAAGTGAGAGGCGAGGCTGGCCCAGCTCCAAGAGCAGAGCTGCCACATTTAGTGACAACACCGAACTCCACCGCAACTACTAGAGACCCTTGCTTGAAGGGTACGCCACTGTAGGATTTGATCTTATATAAAATTGACCATGCTGTCTTCACTGGCAACCACGTTAGCAAGTAGGGAACTGGACCTCAACCCTTCAGTACGCAAAACCTGAGACGAAGCGTTATAAAATTATGGTGCATCTTTGAAAGCTGGAATGACTTTGGGGCAGATTTTGCGCGTGACTGCAGAGCTCAACAGCCGTGAGGAAAGTTGAAGAGCGTTCCACACACATCTACACTAACTCTGAATTAGCTCAAGCAAACACTCAACTGTTTGGTGCTCAGACATCTGTGACAAAGTGAATGGGGCTGACATAACAGTTCCTGTGTCACCAGATCAGTACTACATTAATGGCAGGAGACAGGAAAAAATTAGGAGAAGTTACAGCTGCTTAACGAGAAATTACAGCTGCTTAACCCCTCCCCTCCACCCCCAAAATTGTCCCTGCTTCTCTCTCCCCCCCTCCTCTGAGACAGGTTGAAAGTGAAAATGGAGCTGTTTTCTGTTCAGCATCATACACAACCACTGCTCAGTCCAGACGAGGTCCAGAATACAGAAAAATATAAGGCAGCTTTTTCTCCCCATTGCAGTATCCAGTATCTTCTCTCCCCATTGCAATACCCAGTATTTTTCCCAGCCACCAGTTTGCCAGTCCCCCCCTTCTCAGCCTCTCCCAGCCCTAGGACCGCTTTCCCCCATCTGCTTTAGGGAATCGTCTCCTCATGACGATACCACAAACTTTCCCTCGAGCGTTCAGATCCACCAGGCTTCTACCTTTGATGTTCCCACTTCATTATATCAATCCTGAGTTGAATTGATTATTATAGACGCAAAAACAATTTAAGTAGCTTGAACAACCTCTCCTCATCCACACCCTGAATTTCACTGGAGACGCCTAACTTCCCATTAAAAAGGCTTTGATTTTTCCCTACACACTTTACGCTGTATCTTCAAATACTGCCTGCAGGCCTGACATTTTTCTCTTGATCCCGAACAGCGGGAGCATAGCTGTGGCACGACCTGCAGACGGAGTGCCCGGGACAGTAAAGGTAGCACCGTTGTCTCCCGCTTGGCACACACGTGCTCTTGGCATTCAGTTTCTGTAGCACCCCCAGCCGCACATTTCTCTCCCTTTCAAATATTTTGCTCTGCCAAGAGATTCAAAGCTAGGCTGTCTGGATAAGCGACCGGCTGGTGCCACAGCACAGAGCATCGCTGGCTAGAAATGGGTTTGGACAAGTCTGGGGGCAGTTTACATCCCTCGGCCAAATTAGACAGGGGAGGCAGAGCAGACGGGCTGCTGGGACCTGGAGTAAGATTTTGCAGCATTAACTGGTCTATTCTAGCAGCTGCTAGATAGAGCAATAATCTTTGAACATGACTTCTTGGTCTCTTCTTCCGGAAAGACAAGCTAATTAAAAAGGGGTTACAGAGAGATTACGTAGACTAAGGGGAGATTTCTGAAAGGCATAAAGAGCAGCACAGCAGCCGGATCTCCCCAAAAGTCAGTGTGAATTAGGCAACTAACTCCCACTTGTCCTTTGAAAAGCTCTGCTCACAGCTTTTAAAGCTCGTCCTCCGGTTAAAAATAAATAAATCAATCAATCCCAATTTCTTCTAGGAAAGCTATGCATCACCTAATACAAATTCCTGATCCTTTAGAGGATCAGTGTGCAATCGCTGTACGGCAATTTTTGGTAGTGCTATTCCCTTATCCCATCCCCCAAATGACCAATCCTTTAAACACAACCCAACGACCTTCACTCCGTCTTTAGTGAAAGGCATTTAGTAAATAAGGCCAGCACGTGCTCGGCCCTTTGCCGCACACACGAGCGGCGTTGCCTGCCACCGTTTGTGGAAACGCGACGATTAAATCAACGCGTCCCCAGGTCTCCCAGAGATAAGGACGGAAGGAAACAGCGCTGAAGCGAGAAGGCGGCTCCGCTTTGGGAGCCCAAAGCAGCTCCCGTTGCGAGAGCAGCAGCTCCCTGCCGCGAGCCCTTCTCCTGGGAGACCCGAGGAGGAATTAGCAAGCCGCTGCAAAAGCCAACATCTCGTCTTGAATGTCAGTGTCATTTACACAGTAAATGTCACTTAAAGCTAACACCAGAAGGAGCTTGTTGGTATAATTCAGCAAGAAGCGGCAACAGCAGCTTAGCAGCTCTTTTCCCACATACATGTGTATATATAAAAATGTATGTACCTAAAACTGGATTTAGACTTGGAGAGGTTTTCTAGGGATGACATCAGAGTGCCAAGCTCGCGTTTACAGCAGTAAAATCTCCTACACGGTACAATCATGTGTCACAACGCAGACTTTTTTTTTTTTGGACGCTGTTTCTAAAGACGCAGGCAGTTTACAGCCAGTATTGGCTAAACCTTTGGCAGCTCTGCTCAGATAAGGGGGCCAGCCCTGTCAGTGGTTCTCAGACTAGATAAACTGTCCATCCATAACCAGACTGAGAATCGTTTGCACATTTTACCGTAATCACTGAACAACAATTCAACTCGAGTGACAACCGGTCACTGCTAGCCTGGATTTTAGCTGGGAGCTGGAAACAAGAGCACGGTTTCTCTCCAGCAGACTTGGGCTGCCCGGGCCAAGCGTCAGCGCTGCGCCTCAGTACCCTACGCCAGCCCGTATCCTGAGCCCCGCTCAGCAAACGGAGCTGACGATCTTGCAGGGGTTCAGGCAGACACTCGCACTAGCGTTTCTGATAAAGGGAGGGAAGGAGGGAAACCCAGCGCACGCGTTTCATCCTCCCTGGCTCACAAGCAGCGGAGGAGCTGCAGAGAGCACTGCCGCAGCTCATTTCCCCTCCAGACTGAAGTAAGGGAAGCTGGCACCGTGCCTGGGGAAGCCATTTCAGACGCTTACCGGGTTGACTCCGACCACACGCTTTCAGCCCCGAATAGAAGATAAAGGTATTTTCAGCATTTCTTAGCGAGAGAATCTGAAATTGGTAATTAACACAGCCCCTAAACCGCTAGATCGTGCGCTGGTGTCTCTTAGGATACGCCCATCTCCTCTCAAACTCTTTCATGCAAGTTACCTGGGACCTGTACAGCAAGCACAAGGGCAGGCTTGGGAAGCAAATACCGGAGAACTGTTCATCAGACAATAAGGTTTTGTAACCACAGGTACTTTTTGTTGCTCTAAAACAAACCACGTACCCGACACGTGCAAACAAAATGTCCACCTGTTGACTGGCATTACCTACGGTGATGTGCAGTATATTGTTATAATGTAAAACACAGATTGGAGCCTTCATTTTCTCCTTCCTTGACATAACACAGCTGCACAGAATTGAGACTTAAGGCGAGAGCCTCATGAATCCAGGGCTAAGCTGCAGGAGACCAGAAGCAAATAAATATTTCACAAACTGTTAGCATAAGACACAACAGCATAAATAAAACAAAAGTGTGAGGATAACGGCTCCAAATGCAATTTGGCTTAAGTCATCTGTGCCTTCAGAAATAGAAAGATGATTTATTTCAAGACTGAACTACCCGAGAGGGAAGCAGTGGGGTTTTCTCGGGGTATTTATTTATTTTTAATCATTATCTTTGACCTTTATGCAGGCAGCAGAGGGAGCAGAAGCGGTGGGTCGCGGATACAGTATGTAGGTTAGCACTGGAAACATTTCTCAGTGGTCTGACAGATACCTGATGAAGCCGAGATGATCAGTGCAGTCCCCAAAGCCCCTTTTGCTGGAACTTGTTAACCGTGTGCCTGTGCCATGAGCCCACACTGTGGCCGCAGCTGATGAAAGCTTTTATATTTAATAGCCCTCAATGGACATTTCTTCCTTGAATTCATCCAATTGCTTTTTGAGCCACATAAAAATTCAACATCTACAACACGTTGTGGCAAGGCACGGCCGCAGCTTGGCAGCGCACTGTGCGAGGAAGGATGTCCTGTTTGATTCGGATCTGCCATCTGATCATTTCATTTGATGCCCCTTCAGTCACACCCTGGAAGAGAAAGTGCATGGTCGTTCCCTACTCAGTTGTCCTGTTTCACTCCGGATTTTACAGCCCTCGGTCACGTCCTCTTCAGTTACCTCTTTCCCAGGAGGAGAGTCCTGGCTCTTTTCTAGATCCACTGAACCCTATACGAGTCGGAGCAGGGCCCAAAACCGAACACGCTTGTCCCGCAGCAGACGTCCCACGGATTCCAACAGTGGCAGAACAAGGCTGGGCGTGCTGTAGGCTGAAATGAACCAAACTGTTGGAGTGAGGAACGCAACGCTTCAAGCAAAGACTTGCTAAACCAGTGCCCTAGATCTGACTCGCTCCAAGATCCAAGCCCAGGTCAGAGGGCTTGGCAATTACAGGAGACAAAACACGTCTTTAATGTATTCCTTATCTCGGGGCTTAACCTGTTTTCTCATATTGCCCCAGTTCATACAGAATTAGGCAATATAAAAACCAGGGTAAATCTTTGGCGGTTATAAAGCCTTCATCAACTATTAGTTCCTAATCTGAAGCGCTGGAAAATAGTAACGAAACAAACGTGAAACTCTGGAATTCACAAAATTTAAATTAGCACAAACTTAAACCTGCAAAACACGATAGAGTCAGCTCGTGAAGCAGAGCAGTTCAGGGTTTATTCACAGATAAGCGTGCTGGGATTCCCAGTTACACACACAGATTCCCATGCACCAGAGGACGTGTGTGTGTTACATACAGCCGCACGCCAAGTTTTCCACTATTTGGAGCCTGATGGTGCTTTCAGGCACCAGCAGCCCTCCCCGGCTGCAGAGGAACCGCTCCCATTTTCCACTGAAGTAGCTGGAATTTACCCACTCCGATTTCACACTGCAAGAGGCGTGACAGGCGCTGGCAAGTTGCCACCCTCTTTCAGACACAAATCTCACAGCACTGAGCCAAAGGCAAAGCTGCATTGGCACCTCCAGCTCTCCAAGCAGCAGAAGATAAGAGCGTGGTGGGGGAAAAGGTAAAAACCACATTATGCTTTAAGTAGGAGGGAAGACACGGGTTACACGCAGGCTGGCAAGCGAGTCATTTCCATTTAGCCAGCTGGAAGAACAGTGGCAAGGCGGTCAACACAAGCACCTTATCTCCAGCCTTAATTCCCATCACAGGCTCAAGCTTGCTCCGGGAGGAAGACCCCACTGGGAATGCTATACTTGGCACCGCAGCTGCTCTGGCAGCTACTTTTAGATGCTCTCTCATGTTAGAGTAGGAGGTAGATTTGAGGAAGAAGCGTGCAGATAATTATTTCCTCCTCTGAAATCCCTGCTTGACTTGGCAATCCTGCAGCAAACGCCTTAGTGAGAGCCAACCAGAAGGCCATCCCTTCTTCCGCCTTCCTGCTTTCAGTGACTGGCAATAACACATCCAAACCCTAAATATCCCCTAGCCAAAAAAAGCAAAAAGAAACTGAACCGGTAACCGCACTCCTAGAAGCGCAGTATCTGGTTTGAGAGCGGCGCGCTCAGCCACAAAGGCAGTCTGCAGTTTTCCTTTGCACGAACACAAAGCAATAGCGGGTAGCTGACCATCTGCAGTAGGGCTGAAAGGCTACTTAAAAACAAAGAAAGGGCCAAATGGCTGCCACGTGCACACAAATCAATCCATGCACGCCCAGTAGCTCTGATGGCACATGGCAAGGCCACGCTGACGCCCTCCAGGTCATTGGGAAACCAGCCAGGAGGCAATGCTTTACTCCTTTAGCACTGCATTTCTTGGAGAGCCATCCCAGAGGAAGCCAAACCAGAACCCAACATTTCCAGGTAGGGAAGGAAATGCACTGTTGGGGTAAAGGCGGCAGCTTTTACTACCATTTTGCAACCTTCTTGTGTTAATACAACAAGTAGACTCGAGGCAGCTGTAAAGCAGCCCAGCCCTGATGATTTCAGGGGACTGAAGCCGATATGCTTCAGTGGAGGACTAGATCCTCAGCATTACAGGGCAGCCTCATTGAATCCAACCCATTTGACTTTGGGGCTGGATGCAGTGACACAACAAACATCCCTTGACTGCCGAGGGAGCGGAGTTAGGCCAAGGCTGGATGCTTCTGAAAATCCTACCCTGCAGCTATCGCAAGGGCTGGCTTCAGCTCAGGAATTTAAGAGCATAGCAAGGGTTAGAAATGTGACTCGGTAAAAATGGTGGTCACATTCTCAGCTGGTATAATCTGGCATAACTCCACGGACTTCAAGTGGAGCAACCGCTATTTAGACCAGCTGAAAATCTAATCAAATTACCCTGCTTTGGACTGAGAAAAGGTACACAGTTCTCAACCACGGAACACAGCCACGTTGGTCAAGGCCATGTACGCACATGTAGGAAAAAAGGAAGCTCTGTCCAAAAGAAATTGTAAAATCTTCAGCGAGATTACCATCTAGTTCATATTGTCTTACTCAATTAAATGAAAAAGAGGCTATAAAAGATTTAGACTTACTGAGGATTGTACTTTAAGAACTTCCCCCTCCATCTCTGCTTGTACCCCCCTTCCCCAAAATACATCATCTTATCTCCTGTAAACATGTCCTACTTGCGTACGCTTACATGGCACAAAGCAATGCCATAAAGACAACTCAATTACACCCAGTTAAGGTTTAAGTAGAAGAAGAGCTCCAGCCAGGCAAATAGACCGACCAAGACTAATTAGCCCTACCCAAACCCCGTGCAAGTTCAGCTACGCTGCTTTTAGCATCCGAGCTGGATCATTTAAAACTAGCTAGAATTCCCCATGGCAGTCTGTGCTTTATAGCTATGTCCTTAGCCCCCTTCATGAGGATGTATAGAAAGTTACCTTTGATCTAAGAGTGGTCAACTGTTTTATAGTCTAGTGAGCTTTAGGTTGCCTCACTTGCAATGTGTTTAGGTGGCCTGGTTTTCAAAAGAGGGTCCCTAGCACTTCTTGAGGCTTCTTCAAACCATCTCAAATCCTCAGCAAACACTGAAAATGTAGACTTCTGTTGTCCCAAAAGGCAGAGCTAAATACTCCGCCTTCCAGCAGGAAGCTGGACAGCCCATCACTACGTTAACATACTGTGTGACATTTCCTCATAGATTTTATGACCCTAAATGAGGTACTCCATAGTCCCGCACTACTCAAGCAGTAGACTTAACTGCCCTAGGCACAGAACAAATATACATAATAGACTTTGTCTTCACATATTTCCTTCAAAAGTACCAGTTATCTAGCTTCATCATCATTTTATTTGCACACGCTCATTCCATCTCCAAAGCTAAAAAGTAATGATGAATCAAAGGCAGATTCATTTCTTTAAAAGCTGTTCTTATACTTTACTCACACACATTGTCTTGGTTGCTTCTTTAGGCCCACGGCCTACGGAAAGACGAGAAAGCTCCTCGGGAAAGGACTGCTGTTCGGTTCAATCTCTGTAAAGTGCCCGTGCTTGGGATCATCACAACACAGAAGAATATTGAGTTTCCATTGAAAGTTGTCCATGCTCCAAGCAGAGGCTGGACCAGGTAAACTCCAAAGATCCCTTCCAACTTAAATTACTCTACAATTTCCTTACACCTGGGTGAAATTCAATCCACTGTAGTTAAGAGTACCTAACTGGAGTAAGACTAAAAGTCTTTTTAAATGGTACAACCTACCAATCTGGTTAACAGGACAATTAAACAAACCACTAGATCAAATAATGCTCAATATCCAAAATTAGCTGCATTACAAATATTTTTTTATTCAGTGTCATGATTTATTCGTCTCCTCCCCCTTGAGAGCTTCTACTGACCTCAGATCCACCTCAATGAATCTTGATTTTTGAATGAAAACAGCAGTCAATAATATTTACTTCCTATTGACTTCATCCTCAACAGCACAAGGAAAAGACTGAACTATTCTTGACCTCCCTGTCTCAGTTCTAACCACAGTAGTAAGATCCAAGGCACCGTCCCTGCGGATCAGAGAGAGAAGTAACACCCAGCAACAACCCCACCATAAGGTGACGGACAACTCGCACATCCAGCAAGTTTATGCAGGGAGGCAAGGAGTTTCCCCAAATCTCATGGCCAGTTCTGTGTGACAAGAACTTTAGTTTAAAAATTATCCTGCTCCCATTGCTAGTCATCTCTGTTAAATCTATCATCAGGGAGCAGCAGCTTCAAACCATGAAACAAAGACTTGCTATAAGCATCCGGCAGTCAAATTTGCAGTACCGGAGTGATTCCATTGCATTCCAAGACTACTGCTGTTTATTTACACCTTTCCGGATGATCCAGTGATTTTAAATGGAAAAGCTTCCATTTGTTACTCCTCACCCACCACCATCAGTTTGACAGTCAGGTATCCTTCAGATGGCCAAAGTCGCAGGTTAGCTTAACTGTGACTGACAATGGGGAAACTCAAACTCTTCGCAGCACACCTAATGAAAGGACAGACAGGGATTTTCAAGTGCTGAGTTTGTTTTCTGCCTGCAGGATTATCTGTGAACAGACTTGTGAGCCCCGATTCAGACTTGATGGGTCCTAGGGAACACGTCAGAATCTCTTGCAAACTCACCTTTTGCCTTTATCAGCAATTTCCTTATCTACTGGTCATGTTTTGACTCTTAAGTTCATTAGACTCCCTCCTTCAGATTCACCTTGTTCTTTCCCTGACAAATGCAATTACTGCATTCACTACGAGCCTTGTGTTCAACACCCTCCTATAGTCCCATAAACAGATGCTACGTGTCCTGCCATGATGTTTCAAGCAAGAGCTTGGCAAGGTAGGTCCAGGTACATTCTCTACCCACCTCCTAAGTCATGGCTCCTGTTCTCAGCCTCCCCAGTTCCGTTGCCATTTCGTAAACCGGAGCTCCCAGACCACAGCACGTCTGCCTTTGCTCAGCTTGCCTCTAAACCACCTGCTTGGGTTTCCCCTTCTGTCTCATCTGCCTCTGTAGAACTTACTTTTCATCTAGACGCATTATGAGACTTTCTTTACAACCACACACACTAAACTAAGCTTATATCCCCCAGTCTTGGTGCCATAGGCTGCAGGCAAAGCAAACGTCGCTGTCAGGGAATGTGGCAAGTCCCACGTGTCCAGCAAGACATAGTTGTGACAACAGAAATCAGCCACTTGCGTCCAGCAGGCACTAGCTAAAATAGTCCAATTGCCTACATTTTTTTTTTCCCTTGGTACACTCAGGCTCAGGGAAGCAGTTCCAGGTTACCCCTCATTAGGCAGATGTTCTTTAAATGATTTATGCTTCTATCAAGCTTGATATCCCCACAGAAGATTGTTAGTGAAAAGCTCTGTGTAATCATTTATAGTGGGATTTATGATGTTTAACTTGGTAACTCTCTGCAGGCCCTCTAACAGGATGAAGGTGGGCTGTGGGCAGTAAAAGGTCAGTCCCAAAGGAAGCCAAATACGATGCTGAGAGGAAACCAGAACAGGGCTCTAAAGGGCTTTGTTCACATTAGAGGATAAGCAGCAGAGACTTTAATCATCCCTGCCAAAGGCATGCACATGCAAGGAACAGAGGAACCAAGCAACATTTTGCCTCAAATTGTCAAGGCTGGTGGTAAGTGCGGTTTTAGACTGGTTTTTGGCTTAATCTTGCCCTCGTTTCTTTCTCTGTTTATATTATTTAAGTTGTCTCAATTACAGTCCTGTATTAAGCAAGCAGACAGTCAAGCAATTTTTTTTTTTTTAATGTTGTTAATTTATTTTCAGGCTAAAAAAACCCCATCCAAGCTAGAAAAACACTGAAATGTGGGGTAAAGAGCGAGTAATGAATTGTACCAGACTTTGGTCCCCTCTTGCAGCACCAGCATACTCAGGAGGAAGAGCTGTTAAAGTCATTTCAGGGACACCTACAAACTACCAGGACACTCTGGAATTAAATTACAAGTTTTAGTCATCTTTGTATTTCCCTGTTTCTTCCAGGCCTGGGAGGTAAAGTGCTAGAATACACCCAAAACGCCAGACACGCCACAAGAAAAGCTCGGTAACTCCAGAAGCAGGAATTACTGACTGGCTCCTGGAAACCTTCTGAGTTTTCCTGCTCTGCGGTGCAGCCCTCTCAATGCTCGGGTAATTCAGGTGTTTGGATTTTAGCTACCCAGGCTAACCTGAACCACCTGCAAGTGCCTGCCCCTGCAATCCAGGAATCTCACATTTATTATTCTGAGGCATTTTAGGCATCCTTTCTCCATATTTCTGACCTAATGACTACCCAGCTCTGGCCCGGTGCACGATGAGGCCAGCAGCTTGCCATCATGGACGGCATCGCCGGACAGGCCAGGACCACATACTGAAGAAAACTGAATTATAGTTCATCTGAGGAAAGAGTGTTATCCCGAAGTACCTCGGGGAAGGAACAAGCAGCCCTGCATTCTCCTCCCCAATGTACCTGCAGAGATTCTGCAGTGCTCCGCCGAGCTCAGTTATCTGCTTGCCGTCTCCGTTTCTTCACCCGTAAGATGTGGTTTTGTTTAAAAAACTGTTTCCAGAGCGTGCTGTGAATGCTCCTGGGGTAGCAGCTCTCACAAGACTAAGCAGTTTACAAATCTCTTACTTGGTTTTATGCAAAGTAGCCAAGAGACATGGGTCTTACAGTTTATCACACAGTAAGGGATGCTTTCTACCCTAGAGAGGTTGCAGGCAAAACAGCCTGGACAGTCCTGCAACGGTGGGAGGAAACAGCAGATAAGCAAGCAGTGGCTCCAGCCAGCACGCACCCTGCTCGGCGCACGCAGCCCAGGCTCTGCGGCGAGGGCAGATCATTAACAGTGCTACAACTGGAAACCTGGCTTTTCCACAAAGTCTACAAATACCCTGAGAAAAGCCTCGCTGCTTCCTTCCCACCCACTTCTCCCCCAGGCCGGCTCCGCTGGAAAATCCCATGCTGCCTCCTACACGCCGCGGAGCAGGGTTTTGACAGTTCCTGGAAGAAAATGTTTTAACCACACACTTGCACCTGCAGCGCCTGGCCCTGCGTGTCACCGAATTCAGAATTAAGTAGCACAGCTATTGTAAAAATGAGTTACAGCAAAAGCTCCTTCATCTCAGTCATCACAAGGGCTATATCCCACGTCTGTTTTGGTACCAGATGGCTCAAGGTCTATTTTTCAACAAGTGCTGTCTGCTGTACTTGCTGACACAAAGCCCTTTGAGTTACAAGCCAAATCTCTTCCCTTAATATCTTTTTCATCCTCCTCCCCCCCCTTTTTGAGCTCACAAGTATGTCTTTTCTTAAGAAAAAGAAAAAAATCTATTATTCTTCAAAGGCCCAGTTGTGTCCTTCATTTACTGAAGTAGTCAAAGAACATTATGCGTCATTTTGTCACCATGGAAACCACAAATAGACCTTCAGGGTTTTGGAGAGGTGATATTATTTTGGAGAGGCCGTGTAGGGTTCTCTGACAGAAAATAATAGGGATGGCAAATCAAGGAGACCTTTTATACGGACTGTGTGAAATGCAAAGGGTATCAAACATCATTTCTCTGCCACCGAAGACTACTCTAGG
Source organism: Mycteria americana (assembly GCF_035582795.1). Lineage (NCBI taxonomy): Eukaryota > Metazoa > Chordata > Aves > Ciconiiformes > Ciconiidae > Mycteria > Mycteria americana. The sequence continues at coordinate 15,736,782 of NC_134377.1, forward strand.
CAGCAGTTTAATATGGTATACTCTGACAGCTGAGCCCAAATGGAAAATTAATGAGGCAGCATGATATATGAGTCTTTTTAAATCTCATAACCAGCCTCCTTTATAGAATAAAAATGACCAAATCAGTTTAATATTAGTGGAGAGGTTCTCTGTGTGTCTTTCTTCAGAGCCTTGTCAGTGCAGTGCTGAAGAGACAGTTTTGTTTTATTGACTGTGTAAGTCTAGCTGTTTTCAAGTTTTGGATTGGCTAAATCAAAATAATTCTGAGCTTTATTGGTTTATCGAAATACAGCAAAGATATGAAAGTCTAAGGAACAGCTGGGATCTCAGAGGTGCCGCGTCCTGCCCTTCGGGACCAGCGGCACGGGAAGCGGCCCAAGGGGAGTCCTGCCCGCCACGCGCCGGTGGCCGGGGACAGCAGCCCCTTCTCTGCCTCCTCCCAATCCCACCCACCGGAATACCAACCACTTGTCATTGCTGTCATTTTAAGGCGTGCATGAAAAGAGGGACTTCTCCACAGCGACGGCGCTAGCCGCTATGAGAAAATAGCAATGCGGACCAGGAAAATGCCCCAAATTCAACATAACACCCACTAGGTTCAGTCCATGCCCACGCAGACGTATCCCCTCCGAGATATTAGTGTGGAAGAGAGCCAACCTCAGCCATTTAAAGCACAAACTCTCAGCCTGGGTACACGATGCCTACCCCTGCTGCTCCATCTTGGAGGGAGTTCTTCACGCTGTGGAAATCTGGTAACTCCCTCTTCCACCAGCATTTCCGATTCTCGCAGCCCCGCAGGTCCTTACCTGTGCTGCAGGTCTGAGACCTCTTCAATCTTTTTTGTTAGGAACCAAACCAAGCCATTCAGCATCAGCTACATTTTAAAAGCTCAGCCTAGCACTAGCCTATCAAAATTCATTGAATGTTGCATTTGATAAGACTTGTTCTTTTGCAAGCGAGACTCTTAATTGCATAAATAACTAAAACCATGCAATTCCCAGATCAGAAGACCTTTTCTACAGGCATGCTAGCAAACACATGCTCACAACCGAGGGCCAAGCTAAAGACCCACAGAGGTGAGAGCAGAAGCAATTACAAATGGAGCTTACACAAAAAGATGTTCATATCCTACCTGGTGCTGGCTGAATTCTAAACCTACAGGGTACCCTGACACTTCAAAGGTTGCTGCTACTCTGAATTAGAACAAAAACTCAAGTCATTCTGCAGCACAGAAGTTTCAAAATGCTTCTGTTTAGAAACAAGCAACCACTTTACCGAAGCATTGAAAAAACAGCTCAAACAAAACAAAGGAGTCAAAACAAACATTCCTTTCCAAACTTTTCTGCCAAAACATCTTTGAACTAGATGCACCTTCCTGCAAAACATTTCAACTTCAGCAGAAAAAGAGCTTCCTTTGGAAAACTGCTTTACAAAAGATACTAACTCCGCTAACTTCCCCCGTGGAAGGGTTATAAGCAGATCCACAACGTACAATCACCCGCTGTGGTTCAAAGTTGTGGCTTCCCTGCCATCCCCAGCTGGAGCAGTAGAATTATCTGGGCACCTTCAGCATCCAAGCCTCCAATAAAACACTGTGCTCTCAAGACTGGAACTTCGTAACATTCAAGCAGAGGGATCAGCAGACAAACCGCACTTTGCTAAAATTAAACCCTCAAGAATAAAAAAAAAAAAAAAAAAAGGGGCATTCAACATGCAACAACAGAAGGTAATTGCTTTAGACTTCATTTTAGCTTCCCATCTTGCTAAGACACCCCCAACCCCTTTCAAATAGTACAGCGGCTAAGGTTCAAAACACACCGATGGCACTTCGCCTCTTACGTCACAACTTACCCAGCTCTGGTAGCGCTGTGCATCTCTTGTGAGGAACCACGGAGCAAACAGACTCAGAGGAGCAGGAGGAACTCGGGCTCTCGCGGTCTCACCCGCACCCCTTCACCCCACTCAACCCCAACATGGACACCCAGCTGTTCCCCTGATTTCTACCCCACCGAGCTCCGTAAGCAGAAGGGCCCAGGTAAGCACGTGGCAGGGCAGCAGCACTGGGCAGGAGCGAAAGGCAGGATCCCCAAATAGCTCCTGGGCCACTGGGGGAGGAATTGGATGAAGCTGTGTGAAAAGGGGTGGGGAACGGAGCATCAGCCAAGCCTCAGTGGTTTCAAAGATGCCCCACTTGATATGTTTAAGAATGATGAGGGAGAAACAGGGATATCAAAAGAAAAAGAGAAACTATTATTTCACTCATTCCTCAGCCCTTTCTGGACAGTGAATGTCTTCTCTTTCAATCATGCTAAAAGCTTATACTGAAATCAGTGTTTGATGCAAGACAGATTGAACCTAGCTCCTAGTGCTTTGCAGAACCTCCTGCACCTGTGCAAGGCAGAGGTGATTTCCACCTTTGCATATGCAGTTTTCTGTCCTCGCTAAGGACGTGGCTACGTGCTGTAAGGTTGCCAAAGCGGTGTGCGGAAATAGAAATACCCAGCAACGCAGCAGAGAGAGAGAAATGCTGATGAGAAGGTGGGACTGCAGCTGCACTAATACTCCAGGTATCAGAAACACTGGGATATCCCACATCTTTCCTGTGAGTTTAAATGAAGACCCTGCTTGGTTTCATTTCTCTAACGAACAGCATGATAGTACCAATAAATGTATTTATTGGCTTAATAACATCTCCATTCCTATTTCATCAAGAAGACTTCACTCAGTGGGTGGGAAGGAAGACAAGGAGGTCATTTAGTATTTCATGTGAAAATAAAGTTCATTGCCCAAAGCAAACAGTAAATGAGGAATAATGTGTACTTGTTTCCTCTATCATCTACTGGTGTTTTGCTCAAGCTGTAAATGCCGATGCTGTTTCTAGTCCTCCTGCTCCCTGCAACGCGGGCTGCGCTGCGGTGGCAACATAGATGGGCTGCACGGAGATTCTGCCTGCTTTAATCACCCCGCCTAAGCAGCACCATATCCTGGAAGCAGGACTCTGCATGGCATGAAACGCTGCCCAGCGTCAGCAAGAATATAGCAGCCCGGTGTTTCAGTTCTTCCTCCACTAAGTACTTAGAGACCTTTTCTTCCCTAGGCTCCCTAAATGCTTTATAAACATTTATAAACAGCCGGAGTGAAAAATCAATGCAGAGATACTGTGGGGAGGAAGTGGGAGCAGGGAAAGAAAAGGCAAACTCAATGAAAAATGAAATAGTGCCCGTACGTTAGCCACCATCAGCCTTGCTGTTCCAGGGCTTTTTCCTTACTCCTCCCTATCCCAGCCTTTCTGTGCAGGTGGAAAAAAAGAGCCATTTTGTAATGATCAGCTGAAAGAAATAATGTGGTTTTAACAATGGGACTGTTTTTTCCCCTTGCCTTAAGCTAAGGGGAGGTTTGGAAACTCGAAGACGGTTGGGGAGTTCTGCAAATAACTCCATTCTGGAGCCCGACGGCTCCTAACTGCGGTACCTGGTGCTTCTGGCCTGGAGCCGCAGGGCCGCCCCGGGACCCAGCGCGACGCTCGGCACCTCCCGCGACATCACCGCCAGCAGACATCTGCGGGGAAGCCGGGGACGAAGGCCGGAGCCAGAAAGCACAGCTCACCGGCTCGGTGGGAAGCCGTGCCCGCGGCACAGCTCAGCCCGGCCTCGCCGTGGGCAGGCTCGTTCCCCCTGTCCGCACCCCGCCGCCAGTGTGGGCAGGAGCCGGCAGCGCGGCGACGGAGTGGGCAGCGTGTCCCCGTGCACCGCCAGCCCCCGCCGCAAAGGGCGACAGAGCCGTGGGAAAAGCGACTGCGCGCTACGGCCCCTCTGCCCTTTCTGTTACTTCCGCTGGTAAATCAGCGCCACGTCCTTGAAAGGACCCAGGTTAAGGGGTTGCACCTCGAATGCTGTGTTCAGTGTTGGGCCCCCCACTCCCAGAGAGACATTGAGGGGCTGGAGCGTGTCCAGAGAAGGGCAACGGAGCTGGGGAAGGGTCTGGAGCACAAGGCTGATGGGGAGCGGCTGAGGGACCTGGGGTTGTTCAGCCTGGAGAAAAGGAGGCTGAGGGGAGACCTCATCGCTCTCTACAACTGCCTGAAAGGAGGGGGTAGAGAGGTGGGGTCGGTCTCTTCTCCCAGGTAACAAGTGATAGGACGAGAGGAAATGGCCTCAAGTTGCGCCAGGGGAGGTTTAGACTGGATATGAGGAAATTTTCCTTCACTGAAAGGGTTGTCCAGCACTGGACCAGGCTGCCCAGGGCAGTGGTGGAGTCCCCATCCCTGGGGGTATTTAAAAGCCGTGTGGATGAGGTGCTTAGGGACATGGTGTAGTGGTGGGCTGGGCAGTGTTAGGTTTAGGGTTGGACTCGATGATCTTAAAGGTCTTTTCCAACCTATACGATTCTGTGATTCTGTGATTCTGTGAAGGGGGAGAAAGCTACCGCCAGGTTACCAAGGACTTTGATTTCCTTGGTCAATCTTAAGTAGTAAGAATTAGTGATCAAGCAGTGAAAGTTAATTTCATTGCTTAAGAAATGCTTCCATGTGTTTAGATGTCCGGGTGCTTTCCCCGACCTCTAATCAGAAGCTCCAGTCCCCAGTATTAGTGACTTCCCGTCAGACATCCACTTTACTTACTCCAGGTATTTCCCGAGAAGGGGATCCCTGCACAGAGGTTGGCCGAGAAGCAAGCAGCTTCTCAGGGACGTTATTTATCCACCACAGAGTATTTCCAGCGCGAGTTGAGACTGCTGTCCCGATGCTGCGGCTGGGAGCACGGAAACACAGAGAGGCAAAATGACCCCAGCTTGCACTGTGGGTCGGCGACAGGCCCGAGAATAGACTCCAAAAGGGCCGTATCCCTACATCCTATATGCCGCTGAAAAGCAGGACTAGGACTCAATGAAATCAGCAGGATTGTACAGACGTACAGCTGAGATGAGATCAGTCAGATCTCACTGCAGCCCTGTTCTGCTGCCTGCGTTTCTCAGGTGAATTCAGAGACTTTTTTCAAACATCATAAACTTAATAATTCAGCCATACTAAGCTCAGAAGCTCTGCACAACCTAGACAAGCCATGCTCTTGTCCTGGCTTAAGCTGCTGGGAGTTGTACTTTTGCCTTCAGCAGGATCAGCAGCAGACCCTGCAACAACAACTTCTGCTAGGAACGTGCTCGGTGTACCTTGCCCAGGTGCTGTATTTTATGTAGCCTAATGCAAACACTGTTATCTCCCTTACTCTGGCAGACTACTAATAACAAGTTTATACAGTTCATCTTAAACAAATATTGGGAAAGTCAGTCCATACAAGGTCTGCTAAATTGCAAAGACGTCTGTGCAATTGCAATTGATGACACGGTGTTGAACTATACAAAGGAAGAGGTCAATGCCAGGAAGGCTATTTCTCAGAGCAGATTGCGCGGAGGTCTCATTTAACACTGCCAACTCTGAACATGTGCACTGTATAAAGCAGAGCTTTTATTGTTCTATCACAGGTCCCTAATTTGGCTCTAGGAGCCATCTGCTGATTTAATAGGGGATCTGGATTGTTAGGGGGGTTTTTTCATTCTTATAAACACCTAAAGCTTAGGCATTTAATAGAGAAAAATATTGCAGGGAGATAATCCTCTGTGCAGTAAAAAAGGGGAGAAATAAATGCATTTGGCTTTGTTTAATTTTGTCTCCTAAGCAACCAACATATTGGATATTGTTGGTACCAAACCTGAAGTGTGTGAAAGTCATTAAGGCAGCCCTTCCAAGACTGCTGCAACCACATTATTACGAAATTTTAGATAAATTACACTGTCAAGACTGTTAAGTATCACCTTGTGCTTTTATCAGCCACTAATTAAGACTGAAACAGAATGTTAATGCCCACCTTACTTCAGCTAAACAAACACAGATAATATACACAATGCTACCTATACACAGATAATGGGCACAACAGCCCCGATACGTGCTTTCTTCCTATATTTTCCCATGCACGCCTCCATGATCGTTAAAATCCCACTACTGCCAGAATAAGGAACCCTGAAAGGGTATTTCACCTGCTGAGCACCGCAGCCAAGGCTGGTGACATTTTCATTTATCATCCAAGGCAACAATCTTAAGAGCGTGCTTCCAGATGAGCACGACAGGAGAAGTGGGTTCAGCCGTTCACCAAGCCCCGGAGCCGGATCTCTCCACGCAGATGATCTACTGGTGTGATTTTTTTAAAAAAACCTGAGCCGACACAAAGGGACGCTGGGCCCAATTTGAACAGGAGCGGCAGAGCAAAACCAAGGATTGCACAGAACCGCTCCGACAGCTCAAGCTTGGCAGACGCCAGGGATAACGCCCGTAAGGTGCTCCCCAAACCTCTCCTCCCTTCCTCGCTTGGGTACAAGGGCACACACATGCCCTGTGAGCTCTGCAGCCCCAGCAGCTCTGCTCTGCATTATTCAGTGCAAGCGTTGCTGGTAAGACGAATGCCTGCAGCGCACGCTGCATAGCAACTGCTCCTTGTGAACCCGGGCACTACCTCAGGAAACAAAAGGTCTCCTCCTGCCGCTCGTCCTGTGGTGTCCAGCTGTGCCTGAGAAAGGAGTCGGCCAAGGAACCCTGACCAAGAGGTCTGAAGCAAAAGGCTTTCCTACTCCCTGTGAGCTTCCACCCATTATCACAATGGAATCACGAGACGTCACACCCCCGCTCCCCTAAATAACACTGGTTGCCCCCAGCTCACTCTTTGTTGGCAACAATTTGCTTCTTTCACAGTAGCCATCTGCTTTTGCTTAAAAACTTGGGTTGTGTTCGCGTGCTGTCAGCCTGAACCACGTGTCCGGCCCTTCACAGCTGGGCTCGCATTATTAATGCTTCCACGTGCAACCAGTGCAGCGCAGGTCTTCCTCACTCGCACACCAGCTCACCGGGAAAGGGGAGCAAAACCTGTGTGGGAGCGGCAGGAGTCAAGCCTCCGAAGCTGTCTCTCCCATGCAGAAATAACGTCTTCAGCCACCACCACTTCTCCTCCTTGCCTGCGTATCGTCTTTGTAGAAACGGCCGAGAGCCCCAAGTTGGCCCCTAAGGAAGCCGGGGCCGAGTCCCGCATTCAGTGTCTGCCTGTGCTGTAGGTGGACATTAGCTGGCCAGCAGCAGTACGGAATGAAGGCTTTATGCGATCCGATATTAACACAGTGCTGCTGAACTCAGCCCACCTTCACCGGGGCTCCAATTCAATCACGTTCCCTCATTTATAAAGGGTCTTGAGCAAACACTTTATGCAAAGGTCTCGGATTTCTCATTTCAAGGGCTGTGAATCTCACAGGCAATTCAGAGAGTACGGAAAGGGGTTAGAGGTAATTAACTGGGTTGCACCTCAATTCCCTCCCGAATCCAGGGCAAGGAATGAGCTGGCGGCTGAGCACCTCCCCAAGACATTTTGCACAAAGTCAAGGGCAGTTTCAGTAGTCGTGTGTGTTGAAGCAAGACGGTGTGAATGACCACTGGACGCGACAGCTCACCTCGCCACCAGGATCTCTCCAAGATTTACTTCAGTAAACAGGTTTTACCCTTTATTCATGCAGTTGTTTGCAGGTCAAACATGTTTATCTGGGTTATTTCCTTGATTCAAGCTAATAGGTAGGAGCACAAATAAGCAAACAAATAAAAAAAAAAATTGGAGACCTAAAGGTAACATGTTTTTGTTACAGCAATAAAGATGAGAGAGAAAACAATTTACCAACCAATTTACTGAAAAGCTACAGTACATCTCTTGCTACTTCCATAATGGAAAGTGCTTTGAAAATGGGTTTCCATATTTCTCATTTGTGGCGTGTTATGAGCACAAGTGGATTTAATATCATGGGTAAAACTGTTAATTAGACAAGAAAAAGTGTGCCTCGAGTTCATAATTCTTGTGATCCAATATGATTCCTTCTCATTCTCAGTCCATGGTTCAGACAGAGAGACCTGAAGCATTCCTGGGGCCCAGGTGGGAAGAGGATCCATCTTATCCAGCATCTGAACACATCCTAGTTCAAGGAAGAGGGGTTAAATTAGTGATGAATTACACCCTGATTGAGAGCAAACCTTTTCAGGTTCACTCCAATTTAAATGCTTCTAACTAAGAAAACCTGAATTTCTCAATAGGTCAGGTGTCTCTCAAGATGGCTTGAACCTCTTGGATGTGACTGGGAAGACAGGATTTTCCTAACAGCTCTGTCCTGATCTTGGCCCAGCGACAAATGCATATAGTGGAAAATTAGCAGGTGACTGAAGGATAAAAAAAGCCCAAAGTAATCGTGCTCATCCTTACCCTAGAACGGAAAGTGTACTCTTCAGACGTCACTCAGGCGATGGCACAGCTTTGCTCAGTGTTGCAGTTGTGTATTTGCCTCAGTATATTTGCCCATATAACACAACTCCCCAGCAGCTGCTCCACAAGGAGCTGAGCTACCCCAGCAGCAGGGGAGGCACGCTCTGGGAGATGGACACAACAGAGCAGACATCTACAGCCAGCTGTGCCGCTTGCGAGCATCCCCATTGCAGTCCTTGCTGCTCTTGAAGCGTGTCAGGTTTCCAGGGGGGGACGGTTCTCCACATGCTGAATGCAGAAGACCATCAGCAGCCAGCTGCCTTGAGCTCAGAGAACACAGCCTCTCCGCCGCAGTCATCTTGGGCAGCCACAGCCTTAAATTGTTAATTATCCTATAAGCCATCATTCAATGGAGCCGGCGGACCAGCAGCAGATCCCTGACTCCCAGAATATGACCGAAACGTTGAGGCCAGAGAGTCATCGCTGCTTCTTTGTGCAACAGGAAAAGTCACCCCCTTCGCTCTGAGAGGGACACGGCTTTGAGACAGGTCCACGCAGAAAATCCTAAAGTGCTTTTCCTTGTGGGGGTGTGGATTGCGAAGAACATGACCTGGACCAGAAGGAAAAAAGGTGGGCGAGAGGGCAAGATACTAACCCTTTACACGAGTGTAATGCCTGCAATTAGCAGACCATAAGAAGAAAGCCAGAAGGAGAGGTGGGAAGTCAGAGGAGAATCAAGCCTCAGCCTGGGAGCTGGGTCTGTAGGTATGCAGGGATAGACCAGAGAAAGCCTGACGCAAAACCTGGCGCTGCATGCCGGCACTCTGATTGACCTCCTACAAGAGATAACTTAAGAGTCTCTCTGTTTTTGTTCTTTTAAATACACGTACAGTCTGCTCCAGCTGCTTGGCTCTGGTGCTAGCTCATGGTGCCAAGCCAGACGTATTTGGCTTTGATACAAAGTTGGCTCAGCCTTCAAATAAACCACTGCTGTATTGTCATTACGAAACAGGAGCTCTTGAGTGATTTCGCTGGAGAGGTCTCCGAGCCGCAATACCAGCCAGTGCCGGGGTGCAGCCGTGCTCGGGAGCAGCAGCAGACCGGCTGCAGGCAACAGACTGCTGAAGAAAAGCCCTTCCTTTTCAACATCTGTCATTTATTCCTCAGTCTGGCATGATCTGTGACACACTGAAAGCAAGCAGCGTTTGGACGATCTGCATATCAAACGTGACGACACGTTAGAGTTTGGGTTCGTTCTAGTTTATTTCAGGATTTTTAGGGTAATACTGCCCAAACCGATGGCTGGTAACACTAAAACTGAGGTCTTTGATGACCTCAGGAACGCTGCTAATTAAACTCAGTTAAACTTGTGTCATCCTTCAAGGCCAAGATTAGCAGCCAGGCTGAGCAGAGTGATGGGAAGGAGGTCTATCCCATTGCCACAGTTAAAGTTAGGATAGCCCAAGCACAGGGCTTAGGTATTTGCATTGTGCCCGTGATCCTCTCCCACTCTTGGTAGGATCACACCTTACGCGCTGGTGGCACAACGTCTCCCTTCTGCTTGGTATGCGCTAGATAGGAAACGTGCTGCCAGCACCAGCCAGCTGCAAGAAATCACCGGGCTTGGGCTCACAAGAAAGCAAAGTCCCTCCTGGCACCCCAGTGCAGCAGTTCTCGACTCTCCACTGCACAGCTCAGCCCAGGGCACGCCGCGGTGGGAGATGGGAACCTTGGGAGGTCTGCCTGCAGGAGCTCCGGCGGGGCAGGATCTACCAGGGAAGCAGAAGCAGATCAGGTTAGCAGTACTTGCCAGAAGCCAAAAGAGTGATCTTACTTTCATCTGCTGACAGAAACTCTGACAACTGTGTATAATCTGCCTGATTTTCTCTAGTCCAAATAGTCTTAAAAATAGAAGTAGTTTAGCTTTTAGGGGAGCTGGCCCTCGAGAACAGAAAGCTTGCTAGACAAAACAGTGACCATGGAGAAGACTCCTCTCTCTCATTCTTCCCATCTCTTCAGCATAACACATCCAGAAAAACAAACACATCCATCAGACTGTTCCCCTGAAGACGGGAAATGCCGGGAGGGAGGGAGAGAGGGAAAGAGCAAGAGACATCGTTCTATTTTTAAACACTTGAGCATGGCTCCAGAACTACTGAGAATGGCATGGAAAGCACTTAGGAAAAATCACCCAAGGACACATCCAAACTCTGACCGACTCCACCACGGGCTTTGCGCTCGACCAGACTAGGCAGGGAAGTTTTCTTTCCTTCTCGCTGGGCTGGCTCACGTCCCCTGCCAGCACCCAACTGAGGAAGAGGAGGCTGCTGCACTCCTGCTCCTCCCCACCACCTCACCTCTCCGTGCCCTGCAAAGCGAGGCACCTCCGTGTACCCCAGGTGCCTTCCCCTTCTCCTTCATCTTGCCCACAAGCCCTATGAACGTTGCCGTTCCTGCTGCAGATTCCCAGCAAACGGCAGGGCAGAGCGAAAGAGGACAGGGCTACGGGCAAAGAGGTGTGTGACCAGCAGAAGCCTAGAAAGGACGGAGTCACACCGTTCTGCCGAACTGCAGAGGACTTGCTTGCTGGAAATCAAGGGTAAAATCCTGAGTGATGTCAAAGGATTCAGCATTTTTATTCACTTCCCTATATTCCCAACATTATCACAACAGTCTAGCAAAATTCAGGAGAAACCTATTCAAGATCTGAGAGTAGGCTTTTCGAATCATGTTCTGGGATTTACGCAGGGTTGGGAGCTAAAAATTATGACTGAGTTACGGATTTCATCAAAGAATATTCTATTAAAATGAAAAATGAAATAACTATCCAGATGCTAATACAAAACAGGTGTTAGGCTTTCAACATGAGAGCATTTACTGTTTTAGCCACATTAATATTATGGTTAGACATACTGTACTGATTACAGCTTTACCTTAATAAATGTCAGTGGTGCAGAGCATCATATCCTTTATTTACACATGGCATCCTTCCTCCGCAGAAGAAAGAAACCAGAAAAAACAAAGGGACTTTTACCAAGTGAAGTTCACCTCAGATTAAAGAAAGCGCTGCGATGTTTAAGGTTTTAACAAAAACCGTGATACGCTGCTGAACTAATGGCAACACTATGCTGGGTGCAGCGGGAGTGCCGTGGGGCAGGAGGGCCGCAGTGACTGTCAGCGTCTGCATTCCCCCTCTCCATTCTTTGTTTTCCCTCTGTTTTGGGAGGAAGGGGGCAAGAACCATGTTCAAAGAAGAACCTAGAGTTTGTGGAACACAGTGCACCACCCACTTAGGTCAAGGGGAAAAGGCAAAGACAAAAAAAATTAAACCAAAATTCTTGCACAAAAGTAGGGGAAGAGGTGTCATGAAACCCTGATGCAGTGGATTAAAAAAACCAAAGCCTCAAGAACCCTTGGAAGCTCTGACAAACCTTAAAATTACAAGATAGAGAAAGAAAGAAGAGAACACACAAGAAAAAAAGACAACACACAAAGACTTTGAAAAGAAAAGAAGCCAAGTACCGCCAAGGAGTAAGTTGAATCATCAGTAACTTTCTCTGTAGGTAATGACCCCCCAAACAACGCTGCCGTTTGCGAACAGGCACTGGGTCCCCCCAGCAGACCACAGTAATGAAATCAAGCTCACGTTCACTCCAGAGCGGCTCTGCGGGGTCAGCCAGCCAGCCACATTAGGAAGGGAGGAGAGGTTGATAGCCATTCCTAATAGCATTTTGCAAATAATGTTTGCACAAACCATAAGAACAATAGCAATAACATTCTATTGTCTCTAGGTTTTAGAGCCACTAAGACTAATGAGTTCATTTATAGCCCTGATGGAAGTAATTAAATCTGAAAACCAAAGCACAACATTCTTGTTTAGTGCTCTTTGAAACCCATATTCTAATGGAATGCTATCAACAGCTAATTGAAGCACTAATCTTGCCCAGGGTTGGGCCCATTGCCCAGATGGCTAATACATCATTTTCTAGTCTGGCAAGCAACATATTGCGCTGGCTGGATAAAGCTGCGATTAGATATATCTATATGATACGATGAAAGCATAAGAACTTTTCCAATCAATATTTTGATAAAATTGGCATTTAGTGTCAATCATTTGATAAACTTCTTGCTGAAGCACAAGGACACGTCCTCGGCTTTATAAATAAAAAATCTGCTGCCTTATGCAAATAAAAGTTCCTACCAACTGCATAGGAATGGCGATACAGAAACATTAGCAAGATAAATGCCCAGTGATTGGTATGACGACAACTGGGAAGCTAAACAGCTTAATTTTCCTCCTGTAGTTGAATAACTTAACAAATAAAGGTGACAATTTTCTGCCAAAACATGTCCTTTCTGCAAGTTTTTGCATATTGTGCACTCTGTCAGAGGGAGGGGTGCAGGAGAGTGCAGTCATGTGTAAGATGTATCTGACAGGGATGTCTGATCAGTTGTACAGACAAGAGGATTCTCGTCACTTCATATTCATTATACGGTGCCTTCATCCTCTGTGCTTGGGATGCAATATTCTGCTATTCTCAGAACCGGAGGTTAAAAGTGTCAGGGACCACGTTCCCAAATTTTATGTGCAAGCAACACGACTAATGTGGTTTCAGATTAGCATATCAAATTGTAAACAAGTTTTTCCTGGCAGGTTGTTAAGTCCTTTTTTTAACTTAATAGTGGGACGGTTGTTGGCATCTGCTTTAGATGTTCAGCAACTTTGGCCTCTATTATCCCTCTTCCCACTGTCTGCACGTGCAGGTATTTTCATTCAGCTGGATAGTGTTTGTCCAGCCCGATCCTCAGCTGGCGTAAATCAGCACAACTCCGCAAGCACCAGCGGCGCAGTGCCAGCTCACACCAGCTTCAAACGGGCTTCGGAGCACTTGGTGCACTTGGAAGCAGGGAGTCAGTGAAGCAAGATAACGGGAAGAACATCCTTAAGGTGTCCAGTGATCTGTGTCTGCGCTCTCTGAAATCCCGTTTTGAACTTCAACCTTGAACCATGAATTAAGAACTACTCGCAGCACACGTTTTTTCTTGTCAAGCACCGCATGAACCCTGGATTTTGCAGGCCGCACTGTTACGCTTCCGTACTTGTGCGTGCTGCTCACACAAGTTTGAAACTGTACAACTGTCTGTGCAAGCACCCAGTCTTCTCTAGAAGGCATAAATAATCTCAAGAATATCCTGGTTGATTGGTATTTTTCCAGCGGCCTGGTCAGAGTATTTTAAAAGTTACAAATATTTTTAAATACTACATGGGATATGGCTTAATGCCAGTAGGAGTCCAAATGCAGCATTATCTGGCGCCCTGGCAGGAGGCAGCAATTGCTGCCTATCATGATACAATGCTATCTTAATTGAGAAGACAAGGATCTTCCTTGAGAAGTGGTAGAAGTGAGAGAACTAAACATCTATGTTCATCTATAACTTTTTTTTTTTATATGTACATCAAAGATTTGGTATTTCTGGCCCTCTACCCTTAATACATATTTTGTGGCTTTACTTTCTATAATATGAGCTTAACACTTACTGTTAAGCATTATTAAGTATTTTCCTGAGGTGTCTAAGTTAGAAGTGTCATCATCCAAGACTCCCTCGAGGACAGGGACAGAGAGAGGCAGCTTCCAAGGACTGTTCAGCCCATCGAAGATCTGAATTGCCCCTCTCTCTGCCTCTCTCTTTCCCTCCACCGAGCCTGGGAGTAGCCTAGGACAAGAGTTTCCCAACTTACATATCACTACGTAATTGTCCAAATTCCAAGTGAACTGGAAAATAAAGGTTAAATATGAATCTTGACCCTTAAAAACTCAAGAGCAAGACGGTGAAAGAGTGAAGGCATGCTCAATGCACCTAAAAGAAGCATTTTTTTTTCAGCATGTATCTCAGAATCAAGTAAACACACAGAAACAGCAGCAGATTTGGCATTTTCTAATACCTCAGGCCAGATGCCCTGTAAATCTGGCATAATAGACCCAAAACAACGTCGTCAGATGGCCCGAAGGACTACTCGCTCGGCTTGTTCGCTTTGTACCTGGGTACTTTCCACCACATGAGGGATCATCCAAACTGAAACTGCAGGCAAGGAAGAGGAAGGTTGGCATTAAATCCCCACCATGTGCTCCACTTCTTGGAAAGGAAATGAAAACACATGCCCACACTTGACTGGGCCAAGATGATCTGCCAGGGCACAGATCTGATATTAATGGCTGTGGAACTACACTTTTCGGTCTAAAGGAAACCTGAGAACTAAGTCACAGGTTTAGCAGTCAGGGATGTGATCCCGCTTCCTCAAGAGCCCTACTAAAAAGAAACAGAGAGATTAACCTCTCTGCGGGATTCGAGTTGCTGGGAAGCCTTCTTCAACAGGCATAAAAATGACCTCATAAAGACTCATTTAAAATGTTTGGTTTACAATCCGTTCCTTTCTATAGATTTAAGAGTGGATGCGTATACAACAGGTACCAACGCTGGCATCGTTCCCCAGAAGCCTTTTGAAGATGTCAGAGATCCATTGGCTTTCAATGGCAAAGCTCGTAATTGGTTCCACTCTATTCTGAAATGCTACGTTACCAGGATACATTTCCTATTACTTTCTTGTTACCATCTCCATTTAAGTTCTTAACTGGGCAGAATCATTACACTCAAGCACGGAGAAGAAAACCCACACGCGTTATTGTTTTAAACAATAACTAAAAGGCACGGCGAGCGATCCTTCAGCACAAGCTCAATCCAAAAACGTATTAAAGCCTGTCTTGAAACCTACCCACCGGGTGGAACTGCGGCCGAGGCGTGAGCGGGTCGCACGCTGGGAGCCAGCACATGGGCGTCAGCGTGCAGGGGAAGGGAAGGGAAGGGAAGGGAAGGGAAGGGAAGGGAAGGGAAGGGAAGGGAAGGGAAGGGAAGGGAAGGGAAGGGAAGGGAAGGGAAGGGAAGGGAAGGGAAGGGAAGGGAAGGGAAGGGAAGGGAAGGGAAGGGAAGGGAAGGGAAGGGAAGGGAAGGGAAGGGAAGGGAAGGGAAGGGAAGGGAAGGGGCAGGGGAGGTGTCGCACAGCCACGCTGCTGAGGCGGGGATGTGCAGCGCCTCGGTGACAGCCGCTACGAATAATGAACTTGACGTTGTCAAAGGCCATCATTATTGATAATAACCAAGTTCAACAGCATTATTATAGGATTTCACAACTGTTAACCTTTATTGCTGGAAGGCTAATTGTGACCTTCCTTGTGTCTCTTTCACACCTAATTAGGTTTCTGTTATAAAGAGATAAAAGAGTGTTTGTATCAGTGGGGCATCTTTTTCTGCAGCTGAATGAATTCACGAAAGAGTGCGATTGTTAAGAGAGAGACAGAGAGAGGGCAGGGGGAAATACAGAAAAAGGCAGGAGGCATTAATAGACTTTAGAATAAAATCCTGACAGATCCAAATTGATTCTGCTGCCGGAGAAAATTGAGTGCGGAGGGAATTAGATTTATGCACTGTTAAATGTAACTGCCTGGCAGTATCCATACAGAAAGCTGTTAAAATGGTAATCTTTAGAGATGTATGAAAATTGTGTGTGAATAGACCAATGAACCATCACTCGGAGCATGCCTCTTCTAGCCGAATAACACAAGACAGTATTATTAGTATTAATAATGTATTACAAACACTATGCATTATGTATGTAATTTAATCACAGTATCTAAATGTATAAACAACAGCACAGGCTCTCAGTAACTTTTTTGTGCTTGCGGTTATATATTAACTTTTTCTCTTTTAGGACCCCCTGAGGAAACGGAGAGTGCCGCTGGCAGCCTGGTACGGCTTGTTACCGGCTGAGCCAGGTCCCTCGCACCCCGCACGGGAGAGCCTGGCTGGGTGCGAGGGGCTGTGGCGGCTGCTCGTGGTGGGCGTCCATGGGTGTTTGGTACTGCAGCGCCCACGCAGGGCAGGAAAGCAGCAGATGGCCCGAGAAGGGGCTCCTTCTCAGGAGGATAGCCAAAGTATCTCCCATGGGATTTTTTGTTGTTATTGTCTTAACCTTCTCCACTAAAAATACCTGGTTGATAAACCTTCTAAAGGCTAATTTCTAGCAAGAGGTATGGACAGCACACGAAGTCAACGGGAGTTTTGAGTTACCATCAAGGAAGCTGGGAACAAGTTTCTAATAAACATATCCGTAGCTCAGATTAAGGGGAAAAATCAAGCTAGAAATAACTTCTTGATTCCCCCATTTGAATTCAGATCTGTGGTTCTTATGTCAGGCTTCTCTCTGGCATCAAAGCAACTCAGAGTGAGACGATGTTACCACTGATGATAGGGACAATCACTGATTGATCTTTCAAGATCTGATTTAGATTAGATGCTGTCGTAGGCTCTTTTTATAACTGTAATGGTTCTAACTGTGCTCTACCCATATTTAGAAGTGCACTCTCTGTAGTAATTGAGCTATTTCAGAACAGAGCAAGTTGCTCTTTGGTTCTTGCTTCATCCCGTCAAGTACAGGGGACTGTGAAAAGTTATAAACCTAGAAACACTTCCAGGTGAGCCAGATAGTTTCTTCCTTTGGACCATTCTGGTGCCAAGCTCGAGCTCCTCACATGCTTTCTTCTGTTGAGAAAATGTCATTTCTACACAGAACAATTAATTCACTAATGCTTTGCAAAGAAGCATAGCCGTTTCCCAGGTCCAACCCAATAAACCATCAGCTAGTACCCAGTGCAAGGGTCTGAACAAAGCCTCTCACATTCCCAGCCAACTCTCTTATTTGCCCGCTGTATGGTTATCTTGAAAGGCGCGCTTCATGTTCGTGTTGCATGAACACTATTCCAGTTTTGTTCCAGTGCAAATGCCAACAGAGTTAGTCATGTGGAACTTCTGTTTTTCAGCTACCCTGATGATGGCACTGATGCACTAGCCAAGAAGTAAGACAGTATTCAATGCTCCAGCCTGAATGCTGCGTCCCTGTCCCTGCCTTAGTAGTAGCAGTAGCATGTTCCACTTAACAGTCGTAAGGAGTTGTGCTGCCAAATGGCTTCTCCAGATGATCTGGTTGGAGTCAGTAGGAACCCTCCTTGCATATACCTATAGTTCACACTGCCACAGCAGAGCACAGTAAACCGGCATTTGACTTAGGCACCGCGGGGAATCTCAGCATCTACCCATAGGGCCACCACATCCCACATGTCCACCACACCAGTTCCTCTGTGTTTTCCACTCTGTTTGGTGTTGGGGTATCCAAGGCTCACCTCCATCCTACCGCTGTGCACAGGTGCCAAGAAGTACAGTATAAGCACACATAAACAGAGCACTGGATAAAACAACACGGACCAGCTAAGGGCGGTTCACTTGCCATGACTTCCCAGCCTGCCTACACCAACAGCACAGTGACTCCACACAGACGTACCCGCTGCTGAAAAACAGGAACGTGGACAAAGTTTCGGCTAACATGAGATCGTTTTCCCTCCTGGTTGATTTCATTTTCTCTAGTTCTTATCTTCGTTCTTTATGAGGCAGCACTGAAAATAACTTGCTCGACTTGTAACTGAGTCACCCAGAGCAGTTTTCTTCTGCGCCTTTGAAAAATAGGTGTAGCCCTGTGCATTTAGCTAGGAACATAATTCAGGGATACCTTTCCAGCTGAGCTAAAATGTGATTAATCCGTGTTAAGTTCATGCAAACTAGTAGAGGATTTAATCTCCAGCAGATGGGTTTTTCCTTCTACTGTGTTTTAGTAAAGCACAATCCTCTCTGGTTGCAGAGCAGTTGCGATATTGGGAATTCCTTTTATGAGAGCTTTTGGAAGCTCTGAATGTAAAAATATCATAAAATCCACACATTTGTTGGATATGAACTGAGACATACTAACTTCAAAAGGAGGTTCTTTGTTTTAAACTGTTTAAAGAGCTGGAACTAGTTAAAGTGCTCACTGATTATCCGGGAGACCAAAGCACCAAAGCTGTGCAACAGCCGCCTTTTCTTGAAGAGTGTTATTCTAGGCTGGCCCGCTCCTCATAAGGGATTTTAAAATGTAGGAAGAGCCCTTGATCCTCCATGTGATTCAAAATCACATACATAATATAGGACTTCAAGAAAATCTAGTCAGCACAGGCACATGCACCTCTGCTTTTGAATTCCCTGAACTTGGGTATAAATCCCAGGAAAGCCAGTGGGATTATCATCTATGATGATTGTAAGCAAGTTCATATTTAGTCTTAGACACAAGAGGAACCAAAGAATACCAATGCTGGAGTATTAGCATTGCCAAAATTGGCAATGTGTAATTTCACGTCTCATCTCTGAAAAACACCGGCGTAAGGAACTGAACAGACGGAAGTAACAAAAATTAAAAAACTAGGCAACTTGCAGAGAAAAGCCATTCCTGCCCAGCTCCCACCCTAACCCGCGGCTGGAGTATGCCCTGCTGTAAGGCTGTTTATATCCTCCTCTGGGAGATAAGATACGTTATCTACCGCATCTGGTTCCATTCCAGCAACTCCAGAGTCAACATACTCCATCACGCTTCCTGAAGCTGCCAAGCGGGAGAAACAGGAGTACACTATCCACACTTTGTCAGATAAGGAAAGAGCTTAATAAGCAAACAGAGAAAGAATTTTGTTTTCAAACATCCTGGAGAGAGCTACTACGTGCATATTATAAACATGGAAAAATATCAAAAACTCTTACTGGTTCCTTACTTCAAAAGTATCCAAAATGCTTTCCTGGTATAAAAAGCTGGATGAGCTGATAAAAGTCTGTCTTTCATGGGCTACAGACTTGACTAAAGATATATTTTCATGCATATTTGTGGAAAAACTTACAGAAGAGCACAGCGAATTAGGGTCACGAGTACTCACCATTCCTGGGATTTTCTGCACAGGGATTTTTTACTCTTGCTGCAGACAGCTATAAGGTGTTCCCCGCAACTGTCCTGGTTACACCTTGGGGGAGCACTAACCAGGTGCACTGATGGTGGGTCTACATATGCAAGTTCATTGTCTTGTTTCATTTGCAAATAAAAGGGAAAAAGTCCCAAAACTAACTGCATTAACAGCTTTTCAAACAACCAATAGCAGCAACATTTAAAATGTCTTTCGGATCAGCTAGCGGAAGCCATGCAGGGACTGCTCCACCCAGGCTAGCGGAGCAGCAGGATTTTTAAGGATAAACAGACAGTTTGAAGGCACAGCTGATAAAGATCCTGGCCACACAGCAGGATTCAGTTTTGAAACGTAAATGCTCACAGCCAAAAAACCACCCCAAACCAGACAACAGGAGAAGAAACTCAAATACACAAACGTGAACTGAAAGTAGATGCCAGAACTGAGGTTAAGACCAACACGTTCTCTAAAAGAAAAACTACCTCCACAAACAGGGTGATGGAGCGCTCGCTCAGAGGCCAGCGCGCGCTCGTTTCCAGGTGAAAATGCCACTGTTCGGAACGGCCCAGAAAAGGAAAAAGGAGTTGAAACCAAGGTCAAAACATGACTATAAAGTCACAGTGCAGTGAAAGCTACCGAGCGTCTGGCTTACGCCGTCCTACTCCAGCACACAGGGCCGAGCGTGGTACGATATGGCAAAGCACAGCACAACAGCATCTGCCCCGCACGTACTGCGTACCACACCGATGCTCTCACCGGGGGCAAGGGCCGTGTCCCCAGACCTTCCCGAAGGCAGGCACAGCCAGATGAAAACAAGCCACAGAGGGGGGAATTTTGTTAAGTGTTTCATTTTTGTTGAGCAGATGTTTTCTGGGCACCACAGACTCCTGCTTTAATCTGCCTTGTTAATAATATGGAGCAAAAAACCCTGATTAACAAAATAATTAACAAGCATTTGAAGTATTTCTTTTTTTTTTTTGGT
Source organism: Mycteria americana (assembly GCF_035582795.1). Taxonomy (NCBI): domain Eukaryota; kingdom Metazoa; phylum Chordata; class Aves; order Ciconiiformes; family Ciconiidae; genus Mycteria; species Mycteria americana. Next base: position 15,756,908 of record NC_134377.1, read on the forward strand.
AGCATGTTTCATTGTAGCAGTTACTGTAGGTTGACTCTTTGAACTGGAGGAAAAATTGGGGTATGGTTGAAGCAATAATATATCTTGCTCAGCAAAGCTGGTGAAGGGCAGAAATAACTTCAGTCTTTGAGAAGACTCCACATCATACTTAGAGACGTACACCTAAAGTGATCTACCCTCTCCAAAATCTGCTTTCTGCTTCCTCTTCCCAGTCCATCCCAAACGACCCATGCTTTTAATGCCAGCTCTGCACGGCCCACACATCCAAAAGGAACCCCAAACCCATGCTCTGGCCCCAAAGGTAGGGCTGCCCTCCTCCATCACCCCGTAGAGCCAACCTGCGTGACCCTACGGGCTCTGCTGCTGCCCCATCCTGCAGAAGCACTGACCTCGGTGCTCCGTCCTCACGCGGCATCCAGAGGAGCACACAGTGGGACGTGGGACGAGGCCAGAGCTGCGAGCGCTGCCTTATGCAGGAAGAACACTGGGGATGGGATGGGACAGGGGGATGGGACAGAAGCAGCGTCTGTCCCTCCGTTGCTACTGAGGCACCCAGCCGAGCCTCCCCCGCGGGGTGGGAAGCACCTGGGCACCATCTCACACGCACCATGGCCCGAACCAGCATGAGAAGAGCTCCTCAAAGCACCTGCCGTGATGCGGTTCAAGGTCATGAGAACCCAAGCGGGCACTTGGGCTGCCTAAGAATGTATGAGGAATAACCTTCCCTTCTCCCCTGCATGTCCCTCCTGGACCTTGGGGTCAGGAATTACCCAGCGCTGCCTGCTCATGACTTCCGTAGTCCCCACCTTGAATCAATAGGAAAAGCAAGTGCTCTGGGAATGTACTCAAACTGGTTTACTGCTTAAACAAACAGGCATATGCAATAACGTGTTGACAAAAACGTATGGCAAAAATATTCTTCAGTATATTGCTCTGTAGAGATAAGTATGCTAGCAAAAGCAAGCAGCATGTTTTATTTACCAGGTCGGCTCATTTTCAGACTAGCTTTCTGAAACAAAAGAGTTTAATAATATTGTTGAAGGCAAGAAAGATGCCTATAAATAGGACCAAGACCTGTCTGTGGAACTTTTACATGAAACTTTAATGGCAAGAGAAATAGCCTTAATGTATCGCACTTGGCAAATTCTTTATTGCGTTTCTGCCTACGCTAACTTAGTGTGAAAGTAGGTAGCAGAATCCAGAAAAGGTTTCTTTGTGTGTTCATGACTGAGTTTTCTTAAAGGCTTCTCGACCCCACAGCCTAGGTACTAGCCCCTGTACTACTTCTCTTGCTCTGCCTTTGGACTCGGGGAACGGGACAGTAACAGCACCGCTTACCAACACTGGCAGTTACCTGCTGAATCAGTTCCCATCCCCATCCAAGCACCTCTGCCTTCCCCTAGATCAGGGACAGTTGGACACTCCAGCCAAGCAAAAGGCAGTATTTTCTTCAAAGGAAAAAAACCCAAACAACCCAGCTCACAGCTTTCTCTAGAAACCGTCACTCCCGCCACAGTGACCAACGGCAGGGCTCACCAAAGTCTGCCTCTGGATGAGGGTCCCAGCAGGTGGGGTTCATGAAGCACAGAAGGCTCAAGTCCAAGCCACCCACTATTTCTGTATTTAGTCAAAGCCTGGCCACACACAGGGACTCTTGAAATGAATGACCCATTCATTTCCCTTCATCTGTTCAGGTGGCCATCGCTGTCTCTATTAACTACCGAATCTCCAGTCTATCGAAAATGCAATCCATCTTCCAAGACTTTAAAGATTTTATCTACGTGCCCTCTACACATATACTGCTACATGAAAACAAAAGGGATTTACTTGTGGGCAGTTCAAATGTTACATATAGCCCATTAGGAATTTCAGGTGAAAAAATATTTTTTAATAAGAAATGGTAATTTCTACTACTAATTTCCATTTTAATAATTTTATTTATGTATATTACATATCAATTACCAAATACTGATAACAAGTATCATTGTTTTAATTACTTACGACTAATAATTATTTTAAGTGCGATACTGTAGATTGCAAAGCCCTTTGTCTCTCCTTCCTCTTCAGTCCCTCCCTCTCTAAATCTTTGCAGTGCACGTAATAAAAAAGCAGCGTGCCTAGCCTGAGATTGCTCAGAAAGAATCCAGAACTGCATTTCTATTACTGGCTGCTGTGCGTGTTTATATGGACGTCCGAGAAAGATTATAAATGTCTCTACCTTTTAGTCATTTCACTTCCTAGAACCATACAGGAATATTTCTGGTTGGTGCCACCGCTCATCTGGCAGGCACCTCAGTCAGCGTCTTTATGGCGTGCGTGTCTCTACTCCCACAGCTCTCGTCTTCCCAGGGGTTTTATTTTCCTTTAGACGTGCCCCTAGACAAGGCAGTGGAAAATGTCACATATCCCAAATTGCTTTTACTCCTCCACAGTCCTGTAAAAGACGGGAATTTGCAAAGGGAGCCTAGCCTGAATTTGCAAATTCAGCACCCAAATCCTATTGATTTCAAATGGGTTTGGGACACCAGCATTCACAGCCTCAAGGAAGACTGCAGTGTTGCTGAGTTCCCGAATATTTCAGAGCAGAGCCAATAATGTTATCATGTCAATGCATAACTAGCAAGGGGAAGGGCTGGGCAAAGCATGTTTTCAGCTGGAATTTAAAATACACGGGAAAGCGCTTTGCAGAGGGGCTGGGCGGGCTGTTCCAGGTAGGAGCAGCGGCGGGACCAAAGGGTCTTACACTGCCAGGGATTTGCATGTGAGCAGAGGAATCAGGAAAGGGCCAGGGAGAGAGAGTATATCCACCCGATCTATGCAGAAAAGACTTGCAATAGCTAATGTAAATCTTGATGATGACAGCTGAGATGAGAATTTCTCCTACCTCTCCCTCATTCATGATCTTGTTTCATGATCAGAATTACAGACTGTCACTACGCCCACAGTGTTTAAAAACCAGCTCATGGTTCAAGGAAAATCACTTCTACAGCAAGCACACAAACAGACGCTTCGGATCTCACACAGCCTGAGAAGAGGCAGGCGATGGTGATGGCTCGCTTAGTTCAAGAGGTGTTTGAATCTTGTGGCCAGAGAAACAAACCCCGCGGGCGTCTCTCTGCAGCATCTTCCATACAGTTTTTCCTCTCAAAGATGACTTCATTTTACAAGTACAAAATCACCTGGTAGTTTTGATGTCCTCGGTGTCTGAGGACTAAGCCACCAATAGCTGTTTCCTTCTGCAAGAAAAAAACAACTCCAGCAACACAGTTTATGCTAACACCCACCTAGTTTTGTTTCCCCAGCTGTTCAGGTCGAGCAAAACCTCATTTGCAGCCCTGCTACTCAAACTCTCTATCGGGTCCTGAACTTCCAGCTCCATCCCTTCTCGCTGTCACGGTCAGTGGGTATCTCCTAAACAGGGGCTGGTAGCTGTAACAGCCCTAAACCCGAGCGCGTCTGCGGCCAGCCTGGGCAATCCGGCTGGCTGCTGCCCCGACACCCTCCGGCTTTCGCAGCTTGACAGAAGTGCCTGGCTGGAAATCACCGGCCGCCGCTGCGCAGCAGGGCCAGGCGGTGTTTACCTAATCTGCAGACCAGGCACATCCACTCAGGGAGAAAAAAAGAAAATCACAGGCAATTTGTCAGAGCATTAGCTGATAATTCAGACAGAAATGTTAGATCGTGAGGCACAGCTCCGGGCTGCGGGGGAAATGTTATTGACTCTGACAGATCCCCGATGACATATCCACTCCCTCTCCCTGGGGCAAGGCTACATTTAGATACACTTAAATTTTCATTCAAATTCCAGATTAACACGGCGAGTGGACAGCAGGGGAAAAAAGGGAGAGAAGGTTACTGGAGGAAGAGGGAGCTCGCATGGTTGGGGTTTGGCTTTTCATCCCACCTCTGTAATTGTGGCCTAATTATTTCCTTTAAAACTCATTGACTTCACCGTGGTAATTATTACTCAAGCTTAGAAATAAATATTCCTTCTGCTCAGAGACAGCCATTCCTGCCTACTTAATGCTACTTACTCGCTGTAATAGCTCAGAGTCCAGATTTAGACAACACTGAATTCTTTGGAGACTTGATCAAATGTTTCACAGCTATCTTCCCATCACCTCTGGCTTCCCAGCCAGCTGCATTTATTCATTGTCTCTGAAGCAGGGATTTTAAGTGCCTTCAGGTTATTTTTTTTTTTCTTCTTATATGTATTCATAGCAACCTGTCCTGAGCCTTCAATGGCAGCCGTTAAGTAGCAAATAATAGTCATAATTGGAGCATATCTAATTGGGCTGCAGTTTTCAAATCTGGGTGCCTAAGGAGGTGCATTATCGTCGAGCATGGCTCTGCTCCTAATTCACTCAAGTTGCCTTGAAAACAACACACTTGCCATCACAGTTAAGCACCTAAGAAACATCTGCATTTCTGGAGAGGCTGAATATTAATTTCAATAAACCTTGGGTCTGATACCTCTGAGCATCAGAATAACTTCCACCCGTCTTTAAATGTATGTCCTCAATTAGATGGCTTTCTTGGACATCTGCATACAAAAATATTGACTGTTTCTATCTGGAAATGAAGTTCACGGGTTTCATTTCCCTTTACCTCTGCTTCCGCACCATTCAGCGCTAAACCCCAGTTCTGTGAGTGCATTTAGTATTTCTCAGCTTTTGCTTAATGATTTACTTCAGCCAGCAATTCTGCTGCGAGTGGCAACGTGCGATGATCCCAGACGCGGCTGCTCGTGCGTCCGGACGTGCTCCTCCGCTGGGCGAGAGAAGCAGCCCGCGAGCGGCATTCCCACGAGCAACTGGTGGCTCCCGCCCGCTGGCAGCAGCAGCGATGCCCCGGAGATCAGCGTGAGGGTTGAATTCAAAAGCACCCACCTCCAGGGAAGGCTTTCCTCCTGCTTAACCTCAAGATAGGGAGATGACTGCATAATCTCTAAATGCCTTCTTGGCTCTTCCAGATTGTACTGAAACCGTCAGCTACTGGGTTCACAGGGAATACAGTTGCATTGCTAGTCCTCACAGTGGCTTTGTCATGTGGCTTCTTCCTCAAAAATTCAGGACGCTGGCAATTTTTTATTCAGCCCTAGGAGAAATCTTGTTTGATTGCGGTTTTCTTAACTGAACTTGACTTCTGATGGCTTCTGGGTTTACGAAAGATATCTTTTTCCACCATATCTTTGGGGGAAAAAAGCACCTTTCATTTGATTTTTCCATCAGAATTGGGCAAAATTTTGCATACAATTTGGTTTTTTTAGGCACGTGCTTTGCCCCCCCACTTTGTCAAGATTGAGCCTGGTTAACATCAAAACTTTGCAAACCTTAGCAAAACCTTAATGAGATGTGCTGCACAGCGGTTCTGATACCACGGAAAGCACCCACCCTGCCCCACCTAACATTTCAGCCCTTCCAGTAGACTGTGCTGCCTTTCAGGCTGTATGTTCCTGTCACTCCTGCCCAGGTATTTCCACTGATTTTGGGAATGCTGTGCATGGATTCAGCTAAGAGCTGCTTGACTTTTGGCAGGTGACCAGACCCGGCTGCTCCGGTGGCTATTAGTGTGTTTAAAATGGCATAAGGACTCTGCTGAAGCAAGCACAAGTGCTCCCAAAGCATCATGTACCCGATGAATCAGGGCCACAACGACCACGAGGGAAACAGGATCCCATTTAATCCTGGACATGTGCAATAATTTAAAGACGACCCTCTTACATCCCAGCTAGCACACAGGATGCAGCTGTTAACTTTCAACATGCTAAAGGCCAAAGACAATGAAAAATCCAGACACCGCGGAGGTTAAATCAGTGCATCATTTGACAGGGAACTGCGAGCCATTAACCTTTCCACTGGCACTCGCAACGAAGAGCTGGAAGATAAACACATTGGGTGGGAAACAAATTGGTTCATTCGAATGCTATTAATGTGCGTGCCCTTGGAGGCCCTATTTATGCTTTTGGAAAATTACACATTCATGCATAATGAAGTGAGATATAGCTCACCGATTACCAACAGGGTGCAAAGCCCACGATACGGATTTATAGCAGGTGCCTAATTCTCTAAACATTTGCAAATTAAGTATTTACAAGCGTAATGCTGGCTATTTTATTGCCAGTTTAAGTTACCATCATTTGAGCTTTTTATTTTGCACTGAAACTGAGCTGAGCATTTAATATCCATGATGTGTAATTTATTCAAGTATAATTTGGTGATGTTATAGTGGGAATTAGGGCAATACCCAGAGACCCTAATTATGACACAACTACATATTAACATAGGAAGAAATCTTCTGTCCTAAAGAACTTCTCCTCAACTGATAAAATCAGATAAAGATTGCAATACACACTGCAGAGTGGGGAAACGTAAAGAGAAATCAAACAACTTGCACAATGCCACATGAAATGTCTGTCACAGCTAGAAAAAAAATCCTAGTCTCCTGCCCCGTACATCTGGGGCATAAAAGTAGATTCTTTTACGTGCTCACAGATGATGGGTGACTCTCCCAGCCTGAAGACCCTGGACCTCAGCATTACTGAATACAACCATAAAGTACACCCCAGCTACTGAAATAACTTGTTCACTGGGGAAGCTACCACAGCTTACAAGTGAGCAAATATACAGATTTCAAGGAATACTGAATAGAGAGAGCATGCATAAGAGGTGAAAGTATGGCTAAAAGACAACATGCTAACTAAATATTCCTATTGCAGCTATTTCCCATGGAACATTCAAGAAAAATACGGGGATTTGCTCTGCGGTGAGTTCATAAGAGAGATTTTGCACAGCAGCAAAGGGACCAGATTTCATGACCCAGGAGATCCTTTTCAGGCTAATGTTACTGTGAAAACACATTTTACAGCCTGTGTAAACGAACATAAGCATTTCTATAAGTCACACAAGCAATTTACACAACTTTTTTCCATAGAAAGACTGTTTTTCATACTGCACCATTTTGCTAAGCTCTTTCAATGAGGAAAAGCTCCCCTGACTTCTGCTGAAAGACCACCCCTAGGTCTGAGGTGAAGGACCAACCCCAGACAGCTCACAGCCCCTCCCTACAAGTGGAACTGGGAGACCGTCAGGAACAGCCCAAAGCTAGAGAGATGTCGCGGTGACCTGGTCTGGATGATGTACGGTGATATTTGTACCCAGTACCCTCATTCATTCCCCACTAGTCGGTGGGGTTTATCTTGTTTAACCATTTCCCGCACGCCGCATCACGCGCAGATCAGTGGGCGTACCTGGAGGAGCATCAGCTCATCCCCAAAGAGGAGCTGCCTGTGCTCAACCAAAACCCAACTCGATGTCTTTAATATTCCCCCTCTCCCGCCTCCCGCCGCAGCTGCTGCAGCCTGGCTGGACCACAGGAATGGGCTGTTTGCTTTGGAAGGCGCCCAATTCCCCCGGCAGCTCCATCTACAGCCAAAGGAGAGCATGGATGGGCAGTTGAGTTGCAGCCGTGGAATGGCTTTAAAACTCAACATAAATGACTCCCAGGAGGAGGAGGGGATGGAATGATTCACATTGGTATTCTTCTCACAGGTGGAGGGAGCACGTCTGTTTTTCTGGAAGGGAAGGAGCGGGATCTCTCTCCCTGCCTGAGCGGCCGGTGACATATTCAACCTGTCAACCTCCTACTCTGGATCCGCTGGTCAGCCCTCCGGCTGGAAGGTAAATAATTTCCCTGCCTCTCCCCTTCGTGTTTTGAGGAGCTAACAGTTTAGAAAGAGAGGAAGAGAAAAGATTACTCATTCATTAAAAATATGGCTTTGAACCAGGTCTAAAGTGTTATTCCAGGACTCTCGTAATGAAACACATAAAGGCCGCTGCTTTTTCTCTCTGCTGAGCATCCCTGGCGTAAGGAGCTATTGCTCTTCAGGAGATGTCTGCGTGTGCGACAGACACCACTGCACGCCCAGAGAAATGTCCCCTGTGGCACCTAATTCAGCCCCTCCGGTATAGGTCTTAGCAGGAACTACACACCGTTAGGTACGCGGAGAATGAAATTGCAGTGCATTTCTTGGGTACTTAATTCCCCAGTTACGTTTCTCTCCTTAGTGAGGTCTCCATGTGCCCACAGGAGTTTCCCTGAAGATGAATACAGGTATTGGGCTGCTTCCTCAGGCAACATTTGGAGGACCTTACCTGATGTAAGCACTCCTCCCACCAACTCCCGTGGCAGTTCCCACTGCTGCTGGATGCCAGCAGTACCCTAAGCAAATTAACTTAAGGGTCATGACTTAAAGAAGCAAATCTTGAGCTATGAAATCTCTCTTGGCCAAGTCACCTCTTAGTCCAAACCAACACAGTAATTGCCTTTTGACATTGCCCAGACACACGTGAAAGGAGCAGACTAGTCTTTGCTGCACATAAATGCAGGTTGCGTGAATCAAGACAGAAAAATCTGACACCTTTTTTAAAGGTTTTTTTAAAGATGAGGATCAACCAATCCAGATGAATTCATGCCATACCCTGCGAGCCACTAAACATATTAAGTATTTCTGGTCTGCTGGAAAGTGGATAAAATGATAACATTATGGGAAAACTGTTAATGCACAGTGGTTCAGGAAAAAGGAGAGGAGGGGAAGAAACCAGATAGGACTGGAACAACTACCAAGTACTTAAGCTGTTTTCCAGCCAACGCTCATTGAGAATGTATTTTCAAGTGTAGCAAGGGATGCTGTTAATAATTGGTGAGTAAGCCCTGATGCTAAGTGCTGCATATAGGTTTAGAACAATTGACATTTGTAGAGGTTCAAACAGAGATTCTTCATCCATAAGATGCTACTTCTTTTTCTTCCAGAGATGCTGAATGAAACACCCATAGCTACAATGACAGATTCAGAAGAGCTGTTAACACCAGAGCAGCATTTGAAAGCACCTATTTTCCTGCAAGAAGCTAAGTGGGGAAGCACACATAGGTCTCCAATTGTTTTCCTTAAACCAATAGTGCTGCCTTTCCATTCACTCTCATGAATTCCCCTCTCCTGGGAAAAACAGCAATAGAAAGGCAGGCAGAATTTTCAACATTTGAGTTGAATTTGGTGACAAAGCAAACAGGTCAAGGCTACGTGACTTTGAAAATCCCATCCTTTATCTGGGGCTGAAGCAATGACAGAAAAACAAATGGAGAGATGGAAGACCCAAAGTGCAGTTCCACTCTTCTGAGATCAAAGCAGACCTCCATCCACTAGCAGAAAGCTCATGGACTATTAACAGGCCTCACGCACCTTCCCATATTGATTCAATATGAAGCATTTAATTCCCTCTTTTAAAATCATTCTCAGTTTGAAATTGTTCTTATGTTACTTCTTCAGACTATCTGTTTTCCCTTCTGAAGGCATTATTCTCATCTTCCTGTCGCTTTACACACATGTAAGCTTGGGATGGTAAAGAGCTTGAGTTTTAACTACAGCGTGCTATAAACACACAGAGAGTTCTCTTATCTCCTCATTTTTTCCATCATTAATCCAGATTTTCATGGGACTTCTGTATGAATTCGCGAAATCATCTCACTAAACAGCAAAACATTCACCTGGGGGAAAAACTTAAAGTTAGAAGTGTTAAATGAAGTACGGGCCATGCATCAACAGAAGAGTTCTCGCAGCTCAGCCAGCTCAGGTCGACAAAAATGAGGGATCCACACCAGAAGTGCTGTTGACGGTGTTTATCTTCACTTTCAAGATCTCTCTTTCATCCTCGCAGGGTTTGAAGATCTTCACAAACAGAACACACTGAAGTCGAAGACTTGGTTTTGGCATTATTTCAAACCACTTTTACTTGTTTTACTTTCAGGATAGATACAAGCCCAGGTATGCAGCAGTACCCAACAATTTTGCATATTTTCAGTTCTAAAAAGCCTTATTTGTCAGAGACAGGGTGCTCAATGCGTGTGACGTCCAACCCTGATGAGATGATCAAGTTGGGCCACTGAAATCACTGTTCACTAATCATTTCTGAAAAGGGAGGGAAGATCTTACAGCCAGCACCATGCTAGCAAGCGGAGGAGGAAACTTCCTTCATGTATACAGCAAATACTTAAAACTGCGCAGCATATTGATGGCTACGATCAGACATTTTTATTAAAGCTCTCCTCCCTTCAAATACATGAGTGGGCAGGCCTGGCTTACCACCTGTACAAATATTGTTTCTGAATGTAGTTAAGCCTATGCTGGGACTCTCTTGAGAAATAAGCCTAGAGAAGCCAGTGATTTGTCACGCACCTCCTGGATGTGTTTATAGGGAGTCTATATGTGAAACAAAAGTCACGAATAAGCACATGATTTTGCATAGACATATGAGAAGATGTGGCCAGGTACCTATAAAAACTACACAAGACTGGAGCAGACAAGCTCTATAAAACTTGTGAGGAGGTAAGGATATGATCTTGGAAAGACTGACAGAAAACTATCACAGAAAGAACCTTTTCTCCTAAAATATGACTTGTTTGAGACTTGTGATCATTCTAACCTTCCAGACCAAAAAGATTGAGAGCTTTGAGGCTGGCAGAAAACTTGGTCTACCCTGCATTTATTTTCATTGTTCGCAATACAAACCTTTGCCAGTAAGAAAGATACCTTTCTCAGAACCAGGAGAGATACACTTATTCCCAGTCAGGCTGTACTTGGACTTTTCTTGCGAATTTGTTAAAGAAACCCGCTTTTATTTTAAATTACAAAAGCAACCCGAGTGGAGGAGGGACACTCATAAATCAGAGTGAGCGCGCATTGAGGTGACCAGACAGAAAGCACCCTAGGCTGGAGATAAAACAACTGACATGTGGTGAGCCATCCCCATGCGGTTCTGGCCTACGATTCGTCCGTGGGCAGCCACACGAGAGCGGTTATTCCTCCTGTCCGCAGAGGGAGACAAATACCTGTGAATCTCAAAAGCCGAAAACAAGCTTCCTGTGAGAGCAGAGGGAAAACAGACGAGTCTTCGCCCAAACACAGAGCCGGGGAACGTCAGCTCCTGCCACGGCCTCGTGGGATTTCTCCATTAGGAAGCAGTGCCCCAGTTCAAACCTGCTGCTGGGAACCCAGCGCCAAGCTGAACGCAGAGTGTCCGGGGGCCGGGACAGCACGGGGGCTTCACGGAGCCTCAGTGCCTCCTCCTCGTTAGCGTCATCTGAGACGAGGGCCCCATCCCAACCCTCTCCGGTGGGCCCGCTGGCCTCGGTATCATCAAAGAAAAGCATTTGCTGAGATTTTCTGTCAAACTGTCAAGAACCAAAATCCGGATCGGCTCACCTACCATTTACACTCACTTGGCACCCCCTCCTTTGGCTGCTTCGTGTTCGCCCCCAACCAGCACGCTTCAGCTCATGAGGGCGTCGGTTTTAATTGCCAACATAAGGGTGTTGGTTCTAATTGCCATTTTTATTCTTTAGTTTAAAAGCAGCTGAAGGAGGAAGTAAAGTGCTGGTGCGTGCTTCCTCCCGCGGGCGCAGGTCACCAGCCCTGCCCCAGCACGCCCGCCGCCACTCGCCCCAAATGCCCCAACCACGCTGTCCGCAGCGAGGGCAGAATTCAAACACGGACCCGTCAGGGTACGAGACAACACTTCGGAGCGGTGAAAGGCACTGCTGCCAAGCGGGAGCCCCCTCCTCTCCAGCGCGCACGCTCCTTCCCCTCCAGCTGCAAAACAATGGGGGAAACCTGTACGAGCCTGGCTGCAAAACAGCCCCGCGCCTCTGAAACAAAGCCAGATGTGTTCGTGTGAAACAGAGACAGTTGTCAGCCCAAGCGAGGCTCACGACGGCAGAATTACATCTCTTAATTATTACCAGCCTGGCTCCCCGAATGTTTGCGTTTTTTCACAGTTACTAAATAAGTTAATCACTTCATGAACAAGGAAATCTGCAGATGCCTTTGAGGCTTTGTTAACATAGTGCCTAAGCCAGCTTTACACTCTCTTCTAATCCTCTTTAAGACAGTATGAGGCAGTGAAGTAGCCTGTAATCAGTTTTTAAGGTTATAGACAATATCCCCACTCAAGCTGGTTGCCTAGAGCAACAGTGCAGGAACTGAATACTAGCAATGAGATTGGATTACTTGCCTTGTTTATTCATCCATATATATTTATCCTCTGCTCTGCCTACAGCAGAAGCAGGGATTTTTGTAGCCTGTGCCATACACGTCCGGATGCAGAGCAGAATTTATGTAAAAAAATGCAGACAGGCTTCAAGAATTAATCTCTTTCCATTTCTGATTTTCTCCTTTCCCTCTCCACCTCAACACCTGAAAGTTCAAAACACTCCCAGAACTGAGATTGCTTGCACTGTCTCAGCAGCAACAACAGCCTTCCCACTGCTTCACGTCTGCATGGAGGTGGAAAGCCCTCTTTCATGAGTGCTGGCATCACCAGCAACATTCAGGCACCCTGAACTGCCTCTGAGCTGGTGCGCGCTCCCCGGCAGGCAGCAGGAGCTGCTGCTGCACCTTCGCTGAGGATCTGTCCCAGCCTGACCCACAGGAACCCCCGGCTACTGTCGGCATAAAGCAAATCGCTCTGTATTTGAAATCCACTGACGAGAACTCAGCCCCAACCCCTCTTTCTCCCAGTTACAAGCATTCTAACTTCATCTTCTCTCCTTGAAAAGCTGGATTTTCCCTCTGGCCAAAACCCTCTTCCCTTTTGTACTTTAAAGCTTAGACATAGTTTTAACCAGAGTCAGAACAACTTCTCTATCCATTCTTGCCTGCAGTGGCTCTTCAGATTGACCTGGTGTAACTGGTGTTAAATCCAGGCTCTTCCTTAGAAAACAAGGTGACACAAAAACTCCATTACAGATGGAAGACTCATAGCAATGACGCGAAGACTGCAGTCAGCGACTGCCCAGTTGTTACCGATGAACTTGAGAGCTAGCAGATGGACAAAAAGTAATTCAAGCAGCATCCTGAACGGAAACAGCCTGCAGGCTTCCCCACACCTACACGAGGTACAGTGCAGGGGTGTAGAGCAACCTACAAGAAGGTGAAATCAAGCTGCTGTGGACTGGCTTTCAGGAAGATCTACTCCTACTGCAAGAATAAATTTCAGTAGGGTTTTGGTATTCCATCAGCCTCTTTGAAAATCCCAAAGTGCACAGAAAAGTATATCCTAAGGCTGCCACACTTCTCCTTATCTGAGTCTTCTTGGAGTTCACACCTTCTGTATCAACTTAACCAGTCTCTCTTATGCATAGGCAAAAATACCTTCTTGGAGCTTTCTTGAACCTCAGCCAGTACAGAAACCTCAAACTCAGTCGTTAACGGTAAATCCAAAAGGATCTTCACCTCTCACATTCCAAAACTTCCCTGGAGCTCGGCTGCGTTCAGTGGCCAAACCGATCTACAGAGCTGACCTCTGCTGTGCAGTGGACATCATTTCTCAGAGTAGCCTCTCAAAGCCAAAAAAAATTCACCCAATTTCCTTCCACAATTGGAGCACCGCATCCTCATGCAGCCCCGTTACATGCGGCTATGTTTTATTACACATCGGCTCGCTCAGGCACTGGCGTTTCCAGCTCTTAAGGGAAGAGGGGCTGCAGGAAGGTAGGATGGAGGACCAGGTCTCAGGGGAACCACCACACATTTTTTAATGTAATCCAGGACATGTCACTTTGGAACTCAGTTCTTTACCAGTAAAATGGTGTATTCATTCAAGAAAAGAGATTAGAGGTTTGACAGATAATAAATTTGCTGAGAAACTGAGTTTTAAATAGATCTAACTGAACGGCAGATGAACTCGGGAAATGGTTGTCACTGAAACAAAGAGAGTGAGGAGCGGGAAGGTTGCTGCTGGGAGGGAAACCCCAAAAAAGAGTTCAAGACACTGCATTTCAGGAGACTGCTAAAATGAAAGGCCTCGTTTTGGGAAGGATGAAGTGTATCCTTTCAATATTTTCAAAAAGAAACTTTCTGGCTTTTCAGTTTGAAGCGTTTTGTTTTTTCTCACATTAAAAGTCACCTAAATTAAGAGCAAAAAGGAAAAGCAGGAGTTAAATAACCCCAAATCAAAACCGAACATTTCATTTTGGACCTAACCGGACATTTCAGGTTGACCCAAAATGAAAGTTTTGTGGCTTTCATTTCACTGAAAAAAACGAAAACAAAAATATCGGCCTCAAACTGACACGAACGGTTTCCCCCCACACCTCCTGCCTTGAAACCTGTCTTCGGTTTCTCAGCTAGCAGAAAAGACCAGTAATTCTCCCATATTATTGCTTGATTTCTTGCACCGTTCATCCAGCTGGTGACGTACAGCCGAAGCTGTTTGGGACCCTCTACCGTACGTCTGTGAAGTCTCTCACGGGGGGATCCTGTGCCACGTGCCGTCTCTCTGCTTCTCCCAAACCCTCAGAAAATGAGCTCCCACCTAATGGTGGGAGACCCCTCCTGCCCCAGCCCCCCGTGCCCCCCGGGGCTCCCCTGCCGATGGCACCGCGGGAGCGCCCGAGCCCCCCGCAGCCGGGAGGAGCCTCCTCGCCCCCCGCTCCCCGCGTTATCCCTGCACTCAAATCATTTCCTTGGCCTACTTTCTACTTGTTTGGGTTTTTTTTCCCTCCCAGAGAAATTATTTATCGTAGGGATTGCCAGCGCTTAATAAACATCCCTCCAAGAATAAATTTGTTTATCTAAGGTATTTTATTATGCTGCCTCAGATAAAAGAGGAGGGGGGGGGGAAATCCTTGCCAGAATAGTTTTGACTGTGCAAACAGTGGAAGAGCAGTGTCCTTGAGCACAATTTTCAAAGGGGAGGTTTGTCAGAAGCCATTTCAGCTGTTAAGGAATGAGTTATCTTCCAAATGAACAAAAAGAGGTGGCGGCGTAGGCCCTGGCAATTGATCCAGTGTGACAGAGACAGATTTAGGAACCTCAGAGCATTTTGTTCCAGGGGCTGTGCTGGTCGTCCTCCTGTTTCACCTTCTGTTGTCATCCAGACTGGGTGGCGGGGGGGCGGAAGATGGAAGCATTTTAAATTCAGGTTGCACAGGTTCGAGTAGCAACACAAGACAGCAGGTCATGGAAAATCAGGACTTCTGTCACTCAATCCCACAGCGGTTTCTGCCTCTGCCTCATCCCCCTCCTCTCGCTGGTGTAGGAGCCTGTGTCTCTGCGCTGATGAGCAACGCACGAGCTAGCAGATCCGCTACGCCAGTCAGGCTCCCCACGCCACAAAGTCATCGAGCAACACCAGCTGGGTCCCTGGCAAGAGCAGCCCTCGGCTGTGCGAGGAGATAATGCAGTGAAAGGAATGCTTATTAGAAGCGGGAAGCCTGGCAGTAGGATTTCTCATCCCAAAGACGAGGTTTGCAGCACTATAAATAATGCATGACAATTGCCAGCATCCTGAAAATTAGTTAAAGTAGGTTGGGGGGGGGGGGGGGGGGGGGGGGAGAAAAAAAATAATAATCACACTCCAATGTTCTCCATTCAAAAGGAGTTAGCTGCTCGTAATGGGCCGGTATGGAAAGCGGGGACAGTAATTAAAGCCTCATCTTGCGTTGCATGAGACTCTGCTAGCAAGTGACAGAATATTTTCCAAGTTGTTGGACGCGGCCCTTCAGGTTCTTGCCCAAACTGCATGGCGTTGCCCTGCCTGCCGCACGTACGGCAAATCCCATACCTTGGGTCAGAGCGGGCCACCCGAATGTGTGTCCGGGTGTCCCTCCAAGAAGACACCTGGAACAAACACTGCTGCCACAGCTCCCAGGGCTCCAGCGCCCGCTCAGGGTCGGGGCAGCGCTGGCCCATTTCCCCGAGGAGCCACACCACCGCCAGCGGGCAAAGCCCTACCTCGGGTGCTCAAACCACGCACAAGTCACAGTCGGGGAGCAGGAGGTGGTCCTCCAAAGCTCTAAAAAGTCTTCACTGAATTGGTGCTTCCAGCCTCCAGAGTTTTGAAAACCTGCCAGAACGGGCCACTTTTCCGCTCGGTAAGTGAAGGAGGGGAGAGTCCTCGGCTGCTGCGCTCACCCACAGCAGCCCCACCTGGGGACCCGCAGCCCAGGCCAGCATCGCACACCCAAGCCCTACAAAGCCAAAAGGCGAGGTGCCAGCGGACACGCGGGGAAACTGAGCTGAGCTGGGAAGGCCCAGCTGAAGCAGGACCTGGCAGGAGCGGTCCCGCGGGCACAGCGGAACGCAGCTGGCACAGCACGCCCGCCACGGAAACGCAAAGGCCAGACACGGAATGCACCAAACGCTCACTATCTTCAGTGGTTTCAATCAATTCCATCCTTGGTTTGGGTGACAGGATTTGCCAGTGAAGTGTTCGATGCCCCGAACATCGCTGCTAGGAACCTGCTTTACTTTCTGCGTGCTGTTGCTCAAGTCTAACCAACCTACAGCCTAAGCAGAAACAATTAAGATGGAGCCTTTTGAATTCCCTGTCTTCATCCAATAGCAACCTGAGCACTGTAGATATAATCGGCGTACTGGAGGCCAGCGGCTCCCTCTGACTAGTCAAAAGCAATTTCATTACCAGCAGCAATTCGAGCAATGAGTCGTCCCCGTCAGATTTATCCAAATTCCAGCTCCCATTGAACTCCCCCCTCCCTCGGCTGCAATCTTCTCCCTAATCTAATAATAATTCCACCAGCAATAAAACACAGCCACGCTGGTAGAATGCTTCCTTGCTAAAATGCCTCTGTGCACATCAACGACGATCTCTGTGAAACTGCTACAGTAAAAAGAATATCCTAACAAAAAATGCTGAAAAACCTGCATCTTTTTCCATTTAATTTTGATCACCATGGCGGACTTCCAGCTCCCCTGTCTAAGTGCATGGGCCTTTAGAAAATACTAGATAGCATGAAAAAATGGTCCCCGAGGAAAGCTAAGCACTAAGCCAGTGATTGTCTCAAAGAATCACCATATGCATGAAAACATACATCTTTCTGCATATGGCACCAAACCTTTCACTCCTGCTGGACCACACATATGTCTTCACAGAAGTTTTCCGGGAACGAACGCCCAACCAAACATGCGGGATACCACTGTCTGCTCTACCAGGCAAGAACATGTCTTCAACACAGCGGCTGGTAGATCTGTCAGCATTACAGGAATTAAAAGCTCTGACTCCATCGCAGCTGGGGCCTCCAGAGACTAAAACTCCTTATAGCATGGGAAGCAATTTGACTCAGAAAATACAGAAACATCCCCATCTGGCTTCCTGTCTATCCTGACCCAAACTTTGGATGCCATTCAAAAACACATCAGGGATCCAGAAAACTGCTGGAGCCGCCTCTTTCACATTGAAACAAAGCATCCATTCAAAACATGGCACTTCCAGTGCAGATCCTGGGAAATAAAACATTTTCCGTGTTACTTCTAGAGGATAAAGTTCCATGAAAAACAAATGGGACCCAGGGAGCTTTTTATTTAAATGAGAAACCTATGTTTTTCCTCTTCAAAAACTGAATGATTCAGGATAAGAAAGGCGAGATGTGTCACACCTTGTAGGCAAGGCAGAGTATCTTTCTCCCAAACTAAGTTATGACCACTTTGGCTTTTTCCCTGGCTGTAGGTGTTCACTAGATCCCAATCCTTTCTGCAACCACATTAAAAGTATTATGGGTGGGAAGCTCGTTTCAACTGGGTCACATCCTCTGTGGAGTTAACCCATCCAGGCTGTACTTCGCTTAAAGACCAAGCAGCTCTTAATGAAGACTGCATAAAAACAGGGCAAAGCCCCTCCAGGTTTTGCCATACGTTTCCCGCCAGAAAAGGGGTGAATAAGTCACGGAGTCAGAGGATGCACTCGATGCCGGAGTCAGGCAAGGGTCATGAACAACCTTTTATATATTTTTGAAGGATAGCTGGACCCTGGCGTTAACATAAGATAAATGTCAATGAATATGATCAACAGAACTACCCAGTCCATCAGCCGCACCAAGCACGCCAGTGTAAGACATCACAGGCACTGGTACAAACCAGCCGTAAAAATACTAACTAGAACACCAAAAAACCCCCCTGTGTGTACAGCTAAAGAGAAGCACCTGGTTTAGCTCTTCAACTGAATCAAACCCCATAAGACTAGCAAGGCGAAGGCATTTTTAAGGATGTATTCACTAACTTCCCTAGATATTTAGATTAGTCCTGAACATGCTGCACTTCATACCCTCCAAGTGAGGCTACGTTTCATTTTGTATGGCTTATATCACGAGGCAGAGCTCCTGAACTAAAATTAAATCCACACAGAGTGCTTTGCAGTCTTCTCTCCCAGAGGGTTTCTGTTGGGATGGGACTTTGCTTCCGTCTCATTTTTGGGTGGCACTTAGCATAGTGAAGCCTTTTTCCAAACTGGAGCTTTTCCTGGGGAGGAAAGCGCCTGGATTTGCATCTCAGGAGGCTGCAATCAGTTCCTGGTTATGTCAAGCCTCCCAAGGGCTGTGAGTAATTGTATGTCTATGTTACTTCGCTGTAAAACAGCAGTAATAGTTCCTCTCGTGTCCTTTGCCCATTTCTGTTAAGACTGAGCTATGCATGGCAAAAAGCATCTCTTGCAATGGGTAGTTACAGCATCTGGAATAATTCACCTTCCCCACTTCTGTTGAGATGCTTTTAAGATAAAACTGAATCACAGTAGAGTAACCGAGTTCATTTTCCACTTAAAAGAGAAGTCTCTCATCACAATATGGTGAAGCTTTGTAATGAATGTACTTCTTATGCTATTTTATAAAAACAGTGTTCAGGGAAATTCATATCATAATAAATACACCTTAAAATGCCATTTATAGATTCCTGTGTGACAAGTTCAAAAGCAGAGATTCTACCATTGGGATCAGACACATTTCACAGAATCACAGAATCGTTTAGGTTGGAAAAGACCTTTAAGATCATCAAGTCCAACCGTAAACCAGCACTGCCCAGCCCACCACTACACCATGTCCCTCAGCACCTCATCCACACGGCTTTTAAATACCCCCAGGGATGGGGACTCCCCCACTGCCCTGGGCAGCCTGGTCCAGTGCTGGACAACCCTTTCAGTGAAGTAAAATTCCCTCATATCCAGTCTAAACCTCCCCTGGCGCAACTTGAGGCCATCTCCTCTCGTCCTATCACTTGTTACCTGGGAGAAGAGACCGACCCCACCTCTCCACAGCCTCCTTTCAGGCAGTTGTAGAGAGCGATGAGGTCTCCCCTCAGCCTCCTTTTCTCCAGGCTGAACAACCCCAGGGCCCTCAGCCGCTCCCCATCAGCCTTGTGCTCCAGACCCTTCCCCAGCTCCGTTGCCCTTCTCTGGACACGCTCCAGCCCCTCAATGTCTCTCTGGGAGTGGGGGGCCCAACACTGAACACAGCATTCGAGGTGCGGCCTCACCAGTGCCCAGTACAGGGGCACGATCACTGCCCTAGTCCTGCTGGCCACGCTATTTCTGATACAAGCCAGGATGCCATTGGCTTTCTTGGCCACCTGGGCACACTGCTGGCTCATATTCAGGCAGCTGTGGACCAACACCCCCAGGTCCTTCTCTGCTGGGCAGCTTTCCAGCCACCCTTCCCCAAGCCTGTAGCGTTGCATGGGGTTGCTGTGGCCTAAGTGCAGGACCCAGCACTGAGCCTTGTTGAACCTCACACAATTGGCCCCAGCCCATGGATCCAGCCTGTCCAGGTCCCTCTGCAGAGCCTGCCTACCCTCAAGCAGATCAACACTCCCGCCCAACTTGGTGTCATCTGCAAACTGACTGAGGGTGCACTCCATCCCTTCGTCCAGATCATTGATAAAGATATTAAGCAGAACTGGCCCCAGCACAGAGCCCTGGGGACACCGCTTGTGACCGGCCGCCAGCTGGATTTAACTCCATTCACCACCACTCTTTGGGCCTGGTCTATGCTATTTCATAGCATAGACTATATTTAGTGGTGTTGTAACCAGAAGATAATTTTGTGGGATTTGGAACCGAATATGGGTTACCTCCTGCAGGTAAAGAAGAAACAAAACCAGCTTAGTTTGACTGTGCTCACCACTGCCAAACAGCCACTGTGAGCTGAGCAGGCTCTTTTAAGTTTTTTCCCTTATTTGCTTAGGGAGCCTGGTTTGAATTTTTGATTTACAGCGGTCAAGTGCAGATTTTTTTGCTTAAGCAGAACAAATAAAACAGTAATATGAAAATTGCTCAGTTAGTAGAGTCTCACAGTCAGCAGAGGTGTAGGATTGCTCCTCGTTCCCCGCAGACCGGTTGCCTTACATGCCCCTACAGTGCTCTGTATTGAGTACAGTAATTACACCACTTCCTTCCCATCTGGGATTCAGGCCAAAGACATTTTACCAAGTAACAATGCTTTCTCTATTCGCCCTCTTCAGAACAGCATAGTATTGTTTAGTTTAAGTGGGCTTCCAGCCAGAAGAAGGTCAACCATAACAAAGCACTGACATTAAGATAAAGGCTAAAACTATGCTTTATGAAAAGTATCCAACTCTTGACAGTTGGCACTTGAGTGACAAGTTTGCACTGGGGGCGTTCCATGTACTTAGCTTTTGTAATTTGGGTAGTGTTCGATTTCACATTCGTGTTTATTTATTGCAAACCACAGAATCACCCTCCAGGTTTTCTCAATTTTCTCTTAAGGAAAATACAATGTTCTATTGCAATTAAGTAAACAAAGTTGGTTTTAACATACACTTTAAAAAAACATTGGTTTTTAAGCCTGCCAGTGGCTCAGCTTGTTTACAGTTCGCGGTCTCAGGCATTTTCCCTGTGGTTCTCTATATGGTAATTCTGCTGTAGAAAATAGCTGGCATTGTCTAGTCTCCTTTCTTGGTGATGTTTGCAAGGAAAGCTATCTCTAATAAAGCGCTATGGGTGAGAATATCTTTCCAGCTATCACACACCTACAGATTAATACTGCTTCTTTTATTTCTATTTTTCTTCCCTAAAACAGCCCCTCTTGACATTTGGTCCAAACTACCCCTCGTGTTTCCCCTCTGTGCTTTGATACACGCTGCTTTCCTCTCAGTTCTCCAACAAGTCTCTGATATCTAGCCACTATCCTCTAGAGTACCTGTTTGAAGTTTTGCTGTGTCTCATCTTTCAGTCTCTCCATAACTGAACATTTTTTGCTCTTTCAGTGTAGGATTAGATAACCCTTGGTTAATTTTCCATCCACTCTGATATAATGGGTTTCAAACTGAGATCCAAGAGGGGAGGACAGTTACGCGTTTAAGACCCTAGACTGGAGCTGGGGAGATTCACAGTCTCTACTTTCTCATTTAACCTTATGTATGTCACTCAACGACACCATGCTTCCATTCCCATCTATAAAAGAGGACAATCCTTTCATTTATTCCACCTTTTTTTTTCTTTTTTTTTTTTTTCTTTCTCGGCTATTTAGAAGGTAGGGGGTTATACAAAGCCCAGCACAGTGGAGCCCCAGGGTGATCTGGGGTTTGCAGCTGCTAGTGTAATAAAACTAACACAGTCCACTTGCTTTTGCGTCCTTCCACTGATGTTATGTAGCAGTTATGCTTTCTGATAAACAGTCTTGCAGACAGACGGAGCCTGTGTCAAGTTAAAATGTTCCCGAAGAACGCCTTCACTGCTTACCACATTGTCGCTACCCTCCTATTGCCAAAAGGGCTTATATTAAGAATGAGTACATATTTTTGAAAGATGAGAAGAAGATTTTGTGATACACAACATACCGGCCAAATATTTAATATATGCCTCAGTCAAAAACTCCTCCATTGCCTCTCATATAATCTACATTTAAGTACTCCCTATGCGCTACATCATCTAACTAATTTTTCCCTCCACAGCCAGTAAAGGAAGAATTAACACCTCAACGTTACAGCTGAAGACACGCTGAGACCCAGATTGCGCAAAAAGTTTAGGGGCAAAGTCCTACTGATGTCAAATGTCTTGCCCAAGAACTGCAGCAGTGCAAGAAAATAACAGCAGCTCCCAGGAGCCCCTGGAGCGTCACCGCACGGACATCTCTCCTGCCCCTCGGAGGTTCTCTCTTGAAATATTTCAGGGTCTAGTACTCAAACCAAAGGTGGTAAGGAGAGAGATACTGCTTCTTAGTATGATACGACAGGAGAAAACAAACAAACTCCCAGGCACCCAGTCTGTTCAGACCTGTCAGATAAAGACATTTTTGTGAGCTTGTCAGATTTAGGTAACTGCTGTCAGCTGATTTAATGCAGGATGGTATGTTTCCCCACAAACCTTACATTTCTTATATCCTTAAACCACTGTACTAGTAAGTCATTTTTAATAATTTATTCCTCCCCCTTCCTGGAAATCTAGAAATATATTAAAATATTCATTTAAAGTATGTTTGTTGAGGGAGGAGGGAGGAGAGGAGAGGAGGATGAAGGCGTGTGCGCTAGGGACATCAGACAACGCTGGGAACTGCAGTCTTGGGAGAATTGCACTTTTCTGTCTTGCATCTGTCTCTCATCAGCCGTATCAGTATCACCAATAGCCACTGCCCCGCCTGCCGCGCTGCCAACATTCACTAGTCTCCGCTCGCTTTCAAGCAGACACAAATCCTCGTCACAGTAGTCACCCTCGTACTAACCGAAAGCCCTGTTGACAGCGTGTGCTATATGCAATCTGGAGAAATTAAATCACCCTTCACCTCTGCGTACGGGTCCTTCCAGAGGCTGGGAAGGAGAGCGTTAATGAGGTTGTACGTGATGCCTTGGGTAACCGCAGCTTTGTGGCACACTGCGTGTTGTCTGCTGGCTTTAGTCTCTAAGCTAGTTAAACTGGTTTCATTTGTCAGAACTAAAATTAACTCACACACACTCTCAATGTTATCTTAATTTGCTAAATTCTACAGTTCAACCTAGATTATCCAAACTTCAATTATCCAAAACTCCCTGGTATTCAAAACAGGGTCAAGCCTCTTGACATCCATTAAGTACATTGAAAATTCCCCCAGTTATCAGAGACCTCATTTATATGAACATATTCCATATCCCCAATGGTTTTTATATTAATTGAGGCTGAATGTCAGTGAGGTTTTGATTTCAGGATATTTTGACTGATAATTGAAATTTCCAGAGATAGCAATTATTTCACTATATTATTTTTTGCCTCTTTTTTTTTTTCCTGTCCTGAGAAATGTATTTTATTAAACGTTCAAATTCTGACTAAAAACTCCTTTGACACCCCACCAGGCACTTCGAGACCTTCAGCATCACCTGATTGCAACGCACGGCACTGCAGGAGCTCCTCGAGGCCCTGCGCGAGCTGGGAGGGAAGCGCAGCGGCAGACGGTGCCTCGAGGGCTCCTCAAGCGCTCCTCCGCTGGGCAGCGGGATGAGAGTTAGAGGTGGGCTCAGATCCACCACTAAATTTACAGTCACACTCAAGCCCAGCCTAACTAGCTGATTGCACCTTGAAGCACACCCAGCAACTTCGGCTAAGCACCAGGGACATAGGTAAGGTCTCAAGCGTAGGATGCCAGCACAATTCTTCTGCGGCTAAATGTGGACAGAGTCCACCTCTGTGTTTTCAACCAGTGAGACAGATTTCACTGGATATATATCAAAATGTGTCCAAAGCTAAAAGTAACGGCAAAAAAAATCAATTAATATGAAATTCAAATACTTATGAAATACGAGGCTTACATAAATATTGCAAGTCAACTACTTTGTATTACAACTTATTAAAATCTACATTCCATACTTATTTTAATTAAATAAGATACATTGCAATCAGTATAGGTAATGCAAAGTGTACATTCTGCACAAAATTCAAATGTTTTCAGCTGTTTTAGCATTTCACCGTTGCAACCAATTTGCATAATGTATGAACTGGAGATATTGATGTGGCGAGCACGTCCCTGGCAGGACTCATCTGTGAATGTGAATTTTGGAGCCGCTAGCAACGAGCAGAGCACGTCATTCACTGAACTACCCCTGCTCCTCGCGTGTGATGCCGTCGGGCCCGGAACGGATCTGCAGAGCTGTGAGTGAGCGTGATGACAATGCTGGGGAAGGGTTATGTGCAGGTTTGAGGAACACCAGCTCTTCACCATTTCCTCATCTCCACCCCTGGGAAGGAATGGGTGCTGTATGGATCTACCAGAATTAGAACGGGCGCTCCCTCTCAAACTGGCTCACGATTATGCTGGCAGATGTCTTTCTTCACAACATATCATACAGTGTTTTTAGGTTTCCAAAGCTCTAAACCACCAGCTGCACATCTCTGAGTGAACAGAAAGGCAGTTTGACTTGTAACACACAGAATAATTACAAAGACCTCACACGTGGTACGATGCTGGCCTGCAACCATTCGAGGGATCGGGCTGTGTCTCCGGTCATCACGCACGGAGTTTGAGCGAGCCCGCTACACACCGCATGCGAAGAGGCTGAGGAGGATCACAACATTGCACGGGAGCTATAATGAAACACTTGAATACCCTTTATAAACTATTTATATAAGGAAGCATAACCTAAAGCGCTACCAGATAATTAATGGCTGCGCTAATAAATTCTCAGTCAGAGTTGCTAGACAGGTCAAAAGGCAGAAGAATGAAGAGGTTGCTCATCAATACTCCTTTCCCCCTACCTGCAACACCTGCTCCTGATGCTTGGAGCACACACACTGCCTTATATGTAAACGTCAATAACGTTTGTTAACTGGTTATTATTCCTTCCTCACTGGAACCTTTAGGAGTGAGCTTAAGCATTTGGTGAGTGAAAGATTGCCATAATTATTGGGATGGAACTGAGCTCTGGAAACTGCTTTTTTTTATTGCACGCTGTGTGCATGAAAAACATGTTCCACAGCAAACTGAACTATAGCTCCAAATACTAATTCATACGCTTAAACGTACACATCTGTGTACTATTTAACTAACTGCTAGCTCTAGCAGAAGCAACACAGTATTAAGATACGAGAGCCGGTAAGGGAAGGTACTGGTATCTCAGCGTGAAATGATGCAATGTGCAGAGCACGGAGGGGAGGTGATCGCGCCATGTGACATAATGTGTCACCGCCCTTCTCATCCTGATGCTCGTTATTTGTTTGTCCTGTACCCGGGTTGAGAAGGGATGCAAAGAGCAGAGAAGCAACGCTGTGCAATCCAGGAACACTCTGGGCTATCTTTCAGCTCACAGCAATTCCAGTTGATACGAAGTTATCACGCAATGACAACCACAAAAATGTCCTCGTTAGCAGTGTCCTGGAAGATGGATATTCTTTTTGCCTACAAAATCTTTGGTTAAAAATGGCTGCCTTGCCTAAGCAAAGAGCCTTTGGGATAGTAAATTTGCTTGCACTGTGGGAGGACAGCTCATCCTTCAATATAAAAAAAAAGAGAAGAACAAAATGTAGGGACAAGCAAGGAAGCAATAAAAGTAGAGTATTAACAGCAACAATAAAAAACAGACAAGGAAGGTTGAAAAAGGTGTCATGAGGGAGCCAGGCCCAGGAAGTTTTGGGAAGGAGAAAAAAGGACTGGCTGTGCTTTTGTAACAATCAGATCCCTCTTCAACACCGAGTCAGCCAACATCAGAAGAGACAAACCATAATGCCTCCTGCTTCTCAGGCTTAAGATAGAAAGCTGCCTTTGGGCATCTTCTGTAGATTTGTCTAATTATTGTATTTCTTATGCTTTAAATAAAACCAAGATCTATTCAGAAATTCTGGGAAGGTCCATGAAAAGGATCCCAGAGCTACGCTTGCAAATTTACGTCTTCAGAAGTATTTCAGGAGGAGGTGTGTGTTTTGGTGTTACCCTGAGGAGTCAAACCTGGATCTCTGGGAGGAGGAAACACCAGAAGTCAAGTTCTTGTGAAGTTCTAGCAGCTGAGGATCCAGACATCTGCCTTCATCCTGTACCCAAAGTCACAAATTACCAAAACGCAAGTGACACAGAGAAGAGAATTTTCCTAAATTTGCACATTTCAGACAACACGAGACACTCATTACTCACAGGGGAAAAAAAATCCTTCTGGATTGTTTTCAAGACATGGTGTCAGGAGGGGAATCCCAATCTGTCCCTTTGAATTGGAAAACACCCTTGCACTCAATAGCACTTGACTAGCGAAAGAACTACAGAAACAGATCCTGGCAGACAGCAAATCTGGTTTGGATACAAACTACACAGCAGGGTGGCCGGGGAGGGAGGGTTACTTTCCTCTACCTTGGGTCAGTCTTCAGCACGTTACCCTGATAAAGCTAAAATCTATCTTGCGTTGCCTGCTTTGATAGGCTTTATCAAGGGAAGTTATTTTCTGCCGATCCGCAGCTGCACCAGCAGGAAGTGAGCAGCTCTCCTCGCCAGCCCCATGTGCATGCCTACAGTAACCACATTAACCGCAAAGCATGTTTTTATCTTGTTAAGCCGCTAAGCTCTGAAGTGTTCCGTTTAGTATGGTAATAACAAGGCTGAGTGATAAAGCTTTTAGTGGGTAGAGAAATACCAGCCAAGATCTCCTGTGAACCAGGGACATGCAGTTTGTTTTCTTTACACGGATTCTTCTGGACATGCCAGCACAGAAATAAATCAAATTCCATACGCTAGATAACACCCTGGCCATGAGACAAACCAACAAAAGCCGGGAATTCAGCATTAAAGAGAGGCTGTCAAGTAATTTAGGCCAAGAAGTTGACCTGTCAAACCTGATGAGGAATATCATCTAGATATTAACCAACTAAAAAATAAACCACACTATTTAGGTACTCAAATGTTTTTAAATAAAGCCAATACATTGTCGGTATCTGCAGAAAGAAGTTATTTTTTTCCTGTTTTGGTTCTGCATGAGTAGTTCCCTAACGAAAACCGGAGCAGTAAACGCACCCACCCAATGTTCTGCCACACACACAAAACAGTCATTCTATCCACCCAAAATAGTCGCATCATTCAAATCAGGAGACCGGTGGAGACCCTCTCGCTAATGATTTCGACCTGGAATAAGGGTCAGGTGAAAGAGCTCAGGGCTGGAATAACCTCAGCGGTGGTGCTGCCTTCCCCTGCGCTGGGCAAGGCACGTCAGTTCTCTGACCCTGGGCTCCTCCTGGCTCCCAAAGATCCACCTCCGCTTTTCTTTGATCTCCAACAATGCTGGAGCAGGTTGTTCTTCAGGATTCAGATCTTTCTACAGGTCTCATCAATGTAAACTGCTTTTCATGTTTTGAGCTCAGGCCTCACTGATTGCAACGTCCTGTTACAGATCAAAGGTGATGTTCATTTGCAACCCAATTTAAACTAATGGAAAGTTATGCAAGTATCTGCAGATGAAAGAAACCAGACTTTAATCACTTCTATTGCTATCGCACCCCTCCACTTCAACCAGCCTGCTTCATCCCAAGGCAACTACTCTCAGACAGCTGTAGATCAGTGGTTCATTTTCCACCACCACATATTTGTGCTCTCTCTCCAAAAGGCAGACTGTGTTTATGACCATGTCCTGCACTCACAGAGCAGTTTCAAACAAAGTTAAAAAGGACAATTTTCATAGTGTTTCTTTGTTTCGATCACTTGCACTAGAAAATAAAGTTAACAAGGAAAAAAAAAAACCCTCACAGATAAGGTAGAGCTCTGGTTGCCAGCTCCTAATCCTTACAAACCATGCGATTAGTGCTCCTCCAGACTGCTGCGAAACAGGGTCCAAACCAGCCATGTGCACGAAAGGACCGAGCCTGCTGTCAGCCTGCTGCTAGTGACGGGATAGCACGCGCAGCGCTTGCACCATGCGAAGAAGATCTCATGAATATTCCCCTTGGCAAAGACCCTTTTATTTTGCACAGTGGAGATCTGAGGACCATGATGGTCCCAAGAGATGCACAACCTTGCTTCAAATTCCTGCTGCAGATTGAGTAAGGAATAAGACCTTTAAGAGTGGAGCTCTTAGCACCTGGAATCAGCTCCAGGTAGTCTGCGTTTTGGTTCATTATTTTAACATCTCGCTATCTCGTCACAAACAGCAGCATCAGTTGCTAATTTGCAGATAACTGTTCCGGTCACAGAAGCCAATGCCTTCCATCTCCAATATCATTGGCCTCTGCCTTTTAAGATAAGAGAAACTATTAATTTTTTTCTTTTTCTTTTTTTTTTTTTAGTTTAATCACTGTGAAACAGTCTTTTGGACGCATAAATTACACCACTTCTGACTTGCCAACTTTCTGTTCAATGCAGTTTTGCAGCAATGCACGTTTCCTCTGTATCTCTACTCCTGCAGAAAACAGAAGTTCAGATAACGAAATGGTGGAAATATCTTCAGATTTAAATTAACCATGTTCTCCTGCAGACAGCAGAGCTCTCATCAAGTATATGGCCTACTGCTTGCATGAACTTGCTTCCCAGAAGCTGAAGCTCTGCAATACCGGAGAGTGAGGCTTATAAATTCACTGTTCACATCCTTAGAGGCCAGGAACAAAGGAACTGAGATCTGATGTCAATAACTACACCTGCCCCACACATAGCATACACCTATCTGCAGAATATTATTCATACAAACCGCGTGAGGGGCTTGGTGGGAAACTGGAGTTCACATAGGGGGGGACCTAAGTGAAGAAAAATAGGTGTCCCAGCATAGGCTTACTCATGTACGTGCTTCTGCCTGATGCTTTTCCCGACTTTATTAAAAAGGGAGGTTTTACAGCCCCCAGCAGTCTGCCTGCCAAGACAACTGCCTATTCTGCCAGGGCCTAGTGCTGCCTCTGAATGGCAGGGACAGAACAGAAGGAAGGAAAAGGGAAACCAGAAAAACATCAAGTAGATCACCAAAGCCAGGCTCTTGCTGCAAACACGTGCCTTAAAATTGTCATGACTCTTCCAAGACGAGCAAATCTGGGGCAGGCTTCAAACCAAATGCTCCAACGGTGGAGCAAGGCTGGGGGACGGCACCACTCCCTGCCACGCTGGACCAAGGATTTGGCTGCTTTGCAAATCAACAGGATGACAACGCTCAGAAGGGTCAAGTGCCTTCATCTTGTTTGTCAAGTGCCATAGGATCTTTGGCTGAAAGCAAAGGGTGGGATGCAAAGAACAAAAATAGCAGAGAATAAACTAGTATTTTTTAAATTATTTTTTTTTAAGGAGACGTGGGGCCCACAACCCCCTTCAGAAATCCATCAATATTGCCGTCCTTCGGAACTGTAGGCGCTTGCCTGGGAGAGCAGCAGCTGGTGTCAAACTCGCTAAGCTTGAATTATCACAGTCTGATTGGCAGATTAGGCTGGATAAGGGCTCAAAGCCGTCTTGGACTACGAGTGCTCACAAGAGGCTGCATGTCTCTAAACAGCTCCGCATGGCATGGCTGGTACCTTAGCTGCAGACAGCCCTGGATTAAACCCCGCAGAGCCCACTCAGCCACCTAGGAGATAGTTTAATCTCTAAGAAAACGGGCGAAGCACTTGGAGCGACCGCAAGGGAAGCCTGCAAGCTTGGGCTCTGCAAGGGCAGCTTCCAAGCCGCCAGCCAGACACAGACGTGGGTTGCCATGTAGAAGCAGGCAGGCTCCATCCTGCTACAAGCCAGCTGGGGGAGGAAATAAATCTCCTCCGTCTTACACAAGCACAAAGAGTTAAAGTGATTTCCAGCCTCCCCTTCCCAGTTCCCCCTGCACAAATAAAACCACTGATCAAAACACTAGCAATCCCCTGCTGCAGCAGGACTAAGCCACTTCTTTTGCCCACCAGGAGTTAAGCGGGAAGATGGCAGCCCACTGCAAACCACCCCACTGCAACTTCTCCAGCTGCACCACCGAGTAGGTTTGCAGGAGTCTCAGCCCCTTCTTCACGCTCATAGTGCTCTCTTCAAACACCATTTGGCAACCTGTGCCAGTCTCCCTCTGCTCACCCAACAGACCTTCCAGCACCCTGTCTGACCACACTCAGTAATCCAGGTTGGTGCAGAGGCAACGCGCGGTGACCAAGTTCTGGACCATAGTCTCTTCCCCGATTCCCAGTGCCTGACATTTCTGGTAGTTTAATCAACCAGCTCTCTTTGCATGTGGCTTTTTAATTTCATTCCCCACAAATATTTTTTTTTCCCATTCCTTTACTATTCTTCTCCATCCAGTTATCTCCACATCACATATTTACTCTTTCTGACCTTGCCACCTTTCACCCTTTCTTCTCAACATTCTTCTAAGCATATGCTGCTCTTCCCCAGGCTGTATTTTAAAGAGCTGTGATTTACTAACAGTAACCTATGCTGAAGTTGCAGAGGGGTTTATTGGCATCATCTGGTGAGTAGCTGACAGCAGATGACAGGCTGCAGAAGACACTGTGTCTCCAGCACGGCTGGAGCCATCTCCAGCACGGCTCCAGTCCAACCCCTGTCCAGACCAATACCCACCCACTTAGGCTGGGAGAGCTTACAGAGCAAGGGAACACATTCAGCAGCTTGCAGAGACAGCAGCAACAGACGCTCCTGTCTCACATTCCCCCTTCATAAATGATAACTTGAAGCTTTCTGCCCACACTACGAACGAGCGAAGGGGCTGAGGCAATGACCAGTAACAACCTGTCCATTACCTGCAGTGGGTTTGGATAAGGACTGCCCTGAAATAACAACCAAAAAGTGAGTAAAACCCCTGGGGATATTATAAATTCTTAGACAAACAGTAACTTTACAAACAGACTATGCAAGAACATTTCGGCGCCTGCAACTTATGAGGCAGATATTCCAGTATTCTCTTTTCCATAATATTTTAACTCCCATTAAAGCTCACTAGAATGCCTATCCCGCCAACGCAAAGCGCGGAAACAAAGGAAATAAGCAGTTAAGTCAGTCAAGCCCCAACTCCCATACAGTCACCAGTTCCCTATCGTAACCTCAATTACCTCCCTCTCACCACCCACAGCCCACATCTCCCCACCCGCACCTCGAGGAGCCAGCACGCTTCATTCCCCTGGCAATCGCTGCTCGTTACAGCTGCTTCCACGCGAAGGGGTTGACGTGGCTTTCTTCAGTTAGGCTCTAGAAAATTAGGGTTGCCTCGTCCAAGGGCGACACAGAACTAGGGTTACTGCTCAGGTTTCCCCCGATGGGGATTGGATCGGGTTGGATGGGGATTGCTCCAAGAGCTTCAGGAAAACCTCCCGGTGCGGTATGTGAATTCCACCAGAAACTTCAGCCTGAAAGTAATTGTAAGCCTGCGATTTTGGCTTGGTCTTTCTGCAATGACTGGGCTGCTGCAATCCAGTGGCAGCCTGTAGTTCAGCTGCTAACTCTTTTAAAAATATGACTGTCTGGTGGGCATTGCTCTCACGGTTGAAACCTTGCACAAATCAAGCACTCGGCTAAACCTCAGGGGGCTTGCACGCTGCAGGGCACTGTGGATTCACGAATGAAGACAGCAACAGAGAGTGGAGAGAAGGGAAGAGAGGAGGAGAAATTAAGATCTTGGGCATTAAGATTTGACTAACTGGATGAGACGGGATTATTAAAAAAGGGGGAATGGAAGTGGGGGGGGTAGGCAGACAATTTTCCCTAACCTGCCCCATCTTGCCATTAACATTTAAATTAAAATGATGAATTACTGAAATAGCCATGGTCAAGGCCTCCGTATCCTCCCCCATAGTAAGTACCATGATGCATTGTCATGTGCAAACAGCTCCTTCATGAGACACCAAAAGGCTCTTAATAATGGATATTACACTTCTGCAATGATCGCAGTGGAAAGCACCCAAAATTACCAGCTTTCTTTGCAGAGTAATTTGTTATTTTAATGCTGTCAACCTGCAGAAATAGATTTATTGTTATTAATAATAGTGATTTGCCACATTTTGCTAGTTAAATTACAGTGCTGTATAGTTAGTTCCACAATAAAGGACTGGAAGTGTGCCAGGAGATTGCTCATAGCTCAGTGTAACAGCAGTTGGCACCGTTCCCATTAAGGCATTAAAATTTGAGTCAGAAACATAACAGATGCAAAACAAAACATGAGGTCGCTCGCGGGGATTATATAAAAACAATTAAAACAAATTAATTACCAGTTATGTTAGTGTTGCTCGGTGTACACGTAGAATGATTACAAATCCATGCAGAGGTCTTTTAAAGACCGTAAAAGTCAATAAGGATCCCTGAGGGACTACGAGGGAACTTTTGGTTTCCAGCACAGCAGTGGGCTTAGGGAGATGAAATACGGGGAGGCGCAGGCTGCGGGACAGGCCCAGCTTCCCAGGAGCAGAAGCGGCTTCCGAAGGCTCCTGAGGAAGACCAGGTTACGAGCGGAGAACAAGCCACAGTCCCTTGGTGCTACAGCTGGTAGGGGAGCCCAGGCGCACGAGGCTGTGAGCGCTTCGGGGCAGCCCTGCCAAAGCACCTGGACCCCAGCTCAGAAAAGCTGAGCCAGAGCCAGTGAGATAAACCGGGGTTGAGGGGATGCTCAAGAGCACGCAGCGGGATAGACTTCGTATAAATGAGCAGTTTGTGGAAAGAGGCTGCGTTGATTTTCTCCCCGCCTTGCCCTAAGCAAGCCCGAAGGTTTCTGGTCCGTGCAGAAAACTCACTGGAAAGTGTCTATGGAGAATCCCTGTGGGGAGTCTGCCCATCACTACGCTTGTTTTCCAGCCGTACGTGCCTCTCTTGGCAAAAAAGGGAAATTGTTTTTAGTATGTTAATACTCTTCATCATTACCCTGCAGTCAGGGGCAGAACTTGCCGTTTCCCATAGAAGCAGGGATCAACCACTACCACATACTGCTGAAGACCTTCTCTAAAGCCCTCCCTGTCCTCCTGCTACCTCAGAAATAAAACACTAAGGGAACCTTGAGGGCCTGGACTTCGTACACCGACTTCGCCCACCGACTTCAGTACTGCTGCTCCCAACAGTCGCTGTCAGTTTGCTCCCGCCATACTGGCTCCCCACATCACCCTACCAGCGGGCCAGCACGGCTCAACAGAAAACAAGTGTCAGAGCAGGTCCTTTACACCCTAAACCTGTGACGTGGTTGTTATAATCCTCGTCTCCCTGAAATCAATGGGAAAAAAACTGCCTTTGAGTTTTCCATTAATTCTTTAGGCCTCAGACAGTATGATCTCAAATCACGTCAGCCCCCTCCATCCCAGCGACACAGGTAGAACATGCGTTGTCTCAAAATGAACAATTTATCTGGCACCACAGATTTATTTGATGTGGTCTGACCAGCAAAGACATAATCATTTTGCCAAATTCTAGAAGCTGAGCTTGAATAAACTGTCTCTTAAAACTAAAGAGTGTTGAACGTGGTGTATACTTCTGGTTTCTCAACAGGATTCTCAAACCATTTGTCCATCTGTACGGATGTGTGCCATGGTTTTTACCTATGGGATATCTTGTCTCCCTCTTCTCGAGACCGTGGGGATTATCTGCATTTTAATACATCCAAACCCAAGCTTTTCCTTTCGAGCATTACCTGGTATTTTGTGAAGATGTAAAACACAGCGTCGCATCAGAAACTCCAGGCACACACAAACCAGAGAAAGTAGCAGAGAGGTACAGATTTCCTGAAGAGAACCAGGACTTTCTGGAAACAAGCATACAGCGGCTGCAGCTTTCAATTATACCAAAGTTTCCAGAACTGAAAGAAGACTCTTTGGGCAGCATATGAGGCGCTACCTTTCTGTGTGATGGGTGTTTCTAGTTTTATATTACCAGGGAAAAGAAAAAGTGCATTGGTATTTTAGCATCTGACTAATGGTGTGAAAACATTATCTCACTATTACTCTCCGAGGGGTGATTTAGTTCATATTCTGTCCTTTGGAAAGAAGCAGGTATGGAATAATCACACTGACTCTGCTTATTGTGCATGTATAATATCTGATATTAAAGAAATGGAATTCAGACTCACTACAGGCCTCTCCCTCTGTCCCCCACGGTTGCACATCCAAACCATCATTTTTCTTATTAGTTCTTTGTTAAGCATCATTTATATGCTTGATGCGGTATAGGAGCGTACCAGTCCCTGCCCTCGGGAGCACAGCTATCTCTTTTTTCAAGAGATGTAACGGCGGGCATCAAGCGTTCACGTAAGCACTGAGCCTGGGAGGTGGTCCAGGCCTGAAGCCACTTATAATCCCTTGAAGGGAGGAATAACCTGATTTCTTTCCAACACACTCCACGTATTTGAATTAACCCGTAGGAATCCCTTTTTCCGAATTGTTTTAATTTGCACGAATACTGGGAAGGAGGGAGAAAAAGAGGCGACACGCAACTCCGTGGCACGCAGACCTCCAGGTGACGACAGACGGGTCAGCAGATGTCCTCCACCACCGTTCAGAGGAAATGTGCCCCTTTTCCCCAGACCACATCCCCAGGTGCAAACTAAGCAGCAAGGCAGGGAGAGACGGTATTTAGTAAGGAAAGAGGAAAGGTTCGTTATCACCTCCAGCAGGACGTTCAGGAAGGGAGAAGGGAGACCAGAAGGGGTTCTTCTCCCTCTTCTCTCCTTCACTGGGAGGAGGCCGTGGTCTGCAGACAACCTGCCCATGCCAATTCCCCTGATGGCACAAGGACCCACAGGGAATAAACGCGGGCTTTAACTATAGACCTTCCACTAACATTTCGCTATTTGACTTGGGAGCATTGACAGAGAGATCGGCAAAATATTTCTCATCAATTGAGAGCGCTTTCCATCTTATTTAAACAGTTTTCCCCTAATAATTAGAAAGGCTGAACCAGTTGGGATAAAAGTAAGGCCTAACCAAGCGACTTGAGGTCTGCGATGGAATAACGCCCTTCCAGCAGGGACTGCAGCCCCCGCCCGTCAGGACGCGCTAACGGGAGACGCGAGAGGGGCTCAAGGGGAGTCGCGGAGATTTGTGTCCCTTCTTCTCACCCGAGAGGCACCGGGCAGCTTGCCACCCACTTGCCGCTCCACACGCAGCACCCTTCCCTGCCAGCGACGTCCCTCTGCGTCCAGCCTTTGCCCGCCAAGCACCAGCAGGCCGTAGCACCGACGTGCCCAAACCGGAGAAAGCTGGCTGCCAGGAGCAGCCCTGGCAGGTCTGGAGTCAAACCCCAGTGCTTTGCTCTAACTTACTTCTCAAGTAACAAGGAATTTGCAGACTCTAACTCCACCCTCTCGAAAAGCAGATGGAAACAGGAAATATTGATGGGTATCACCAGATGTCACTGTTGTACAAAGTCATCCAGGTTGCATTTCTTGGAGAGCACATGGTAGGCGTGAAAAGGCCCCTTGGGCTTTTCCCCTCGCCTGCCCCTTGGCCTCTCCTTGCCCTCAGCAGTCCGAGAAAAGGTTCTACAAGAGGAGCCGCAGCACAGTTTTTTCTCTGGCATGGATGGCTTTAAAGCCGGTTTCTTAAAGCAGAGGCATGCTAGGCTGTGGTTTGGGGAAGGAACCACACTGCACCACGACAGCTTTTGTTTCAGGTCCGATATGTTTATATCAAGCTTTATTTTTCTAGTTTTGTTCCAACACCTTTCTTTCTGCTGGAAGGCTAAATTGCAGGGCTGCAACCGCTGCTATCAGCTAGCAAAGAGATAACAATAATTAATACTCGGTAATATTGAGCCTAGAATGTCTTTTGCGTGATGCTGCCTTATTAGATTCAGCAGGGATTCTCTGAGATAATCAAACCCAGGATTTTAGAGTTCATTTGCTTAAAGCCTGTTTCATACAGATCTTGATGTACTCCTAAGATGGCTTGGACACGAGCGTTTGCTTTCCAATAATAAAGTATTGTTCCCTATCTGCAAGATATCTATCGGAAGAGCAGAGCAGCAGCTAGATGAGCTTAGGGTTGAACAAGATGCGTGCAGAGCAGTGTCCTTTCAAAAGCCAATCTGGTGAGGAAATAATTTCAGCTAAGAAAATAAACATAACTGGCACTGCATCAGAAGAGCAGCACAACAACCTTGATCCGCTAAAGGAACACACTTGATGTTTTAAAACAAAACAGATCTGTGCAAGGAAGCACTTGCTTAAAATGTGCGTGTATTTTTATTCTTCAAGACACATTTAAAACCAGAAAGAAGACAAAACATACACGCACGTAAAGCCCTTCAGCCCGAGCATGCTGCTGCTGGTTTGTTATGTATCATTAGCTATTCCCAAGGTGACAAGTGTTATCTGAATGCGGTTTGTGCAGTAATCCAGAACCAATTATGTATAATAGTTCTTCAGCAGAGTACATTGAAAAAATAAAGAAAACGCGCTGATTGACAAATACACTTCTCCGCACGCGGGTCTCGCGGCGGCGCGGGCTCAGCGGTTCCCCGCTCTCCCCCCGCTCACCAGCAAAGCCCACAGCCGCAGCAGCCCGCAGCTTGCGCTGGCAGCAGGGGCCGGGAGAGGTGGCACCGAGGGGACCCAGCCCCCAAGGAGCGGAGGGACAGATACGTGTCACCCCCCAGCCCGGCGGCAATGCCCCCCGCCCGCCGAGGAACGCACGTGCTGGTCTCTTCTCCCAGGTAACAAGTGATGGGACGAGAGGAAATGGCCTCAAGTTGCGCCAGGGGAGGTTTAGACTGGATATTAGGAAATGTTACTTCACTGAAAGGGTTGTCCAGCACTGGACCAGGCTGCCCAGGGCAGTGGGGGAGTCCCCATCCCTGGAGGTATTTAAAAGCCGTGTGGATGAGGTGCTGAGGGACATGGTGTAGTGGTGGGCTGGGCAGTGTTAGGTTTAGGGTTGGACTTGATGATCTTAAAGGTCTTTTCCAACCTATACGGTTCTGTGATTCTGTGTCTTGCTGACAAGAGGGTGACGTTAGGAGAGGTGGGGATAGCTGGTCCCCACCGGTGCCCCAGAGGCACTGGCCACAAAGACTAGTCAAGCTATTCCTAGGGCAAGCATCAATGGCGGTTAGCCAGGCCTCTGCTTTTCACTATCATGGCGTTTAAAAGACAGCTCCTTCTGCCACCAGTCCTGCTGGGAAATAGTCTGCAAAGTTTGACTTTGGCACCGCGTAGAGCGTACCGTAAGTACCTTTGGGGTTAAAGGCAACTCCTAGTGAACCTTCAGGTGTTGTCAGCCCTCACGCTGGTACCTCAGCTGCGCCTGAGCACGCACTCGCTCCACGCTGCCCGGGGACGACAGATTTTACCAGCGTAAGACTCGTCCTGCTCCTCCTCCTCCTCGTCCTCCTCCTCCTCCTCCTCGTCCTCCTCCTCCCCCCCGCAGCTGGGCGGCCAGGGATGCACGCACCTCTTTGCTAAGGCTGCACCGCAGGTACCCCGGCAGCGGCTGGGCCCCGCACCTCGCTCCGGCACAGGCTCGGTGCCTGCGGTCGCACCGGCAGGGCCTGCCGCCGGTTCTGCACCACCACAGCGACGTGCGGCCAGTGGTCAAGAGAGAGGGTTCGCTTAACCCGAAGATCACGGCGTCTGAGCTGCGCCGGACTGACACCTTCAGTACTTACGGACCTTAACATGAGCCGTCCCCTCCCCTCACAGCTGTGTTTGCACAACATTGGGCTATTTTACCCCACTCCTCATTTCACAAATGTAGGGCGATTTTTTATTAATCAGCTTCCAATTTGGCTCAGCTACACGCACCTCCATCCCTGTTTCATTCTGCCTTAAGCGTAATGAACAAAGGAAAAATAAGGACCAGAAATGGATCAGCTTGAAGGGAGATACTCATGGGATACTACCGGGATTTGTCTGTAGCCTAGTACAATTTAAATTATTTTTACTGATGTGCTGAAAGTGGAGCACAGAGCAAAAGGTACAGGAATTAAGTTCAGATCATTCCAGAATGAAAAGTGTGGCAAAGAGAAATAAAAATAACGGGCCTGGGGAAGTTCACAAAATACAGGCATGAAGTAGCAAAATGATATTCCAGCCAGAAAAACGCAGAACTAATGCGTACTGCGGAGGCTGGAGAAATCAATCTCACGTGCGATAGTTTGAGGAGAAGGAAGATGCTCGTGAGGCACGACCAGGGGAGCGCCCTGGGCTGGCAGCAAGCCCCCTTTCTCCAAGGGGCCAGCACCACACCGCTGCTGAGCTCTCTCCCTCCTCCCACTCCCCCCCCGCTTGTCGGGGGTCATACTGAGGGACGCGAAGGTAGTTCAGACGTCTAACGAGAAAACATACAGCAAAGAGCTTTGGGAGAAAGACTCCTTGCTTCAGGATATAAACCAAGAGCAAACTACCCGAGGTTAGGCGGTAAGCAGCCTGCCGTCGGGCTGTAATTGCCTGCCGCAAGATTTCTGACATTTTCGTCTCATACAGCTGGTAGCACAGTGGGAGACAAAATATTATACTCTGATCCAGTCCATGAGTAGACTTAATCTCTCATGCTCTCTCCCCCGCCACCCTTCAGTAGTATTTTCTAATAAAATGGAAGCACGCGTGCTCCAAATAAAAAAACAACGCTTCGTTTTGAAAGTCTCAAGCCAAAGCTCAGTAACGCCAGCAGCCGGGGTCAGCTACAGAACTAGCCCAAGGTCGCCCAGGCAAGCTGGGGCCGAGTCAGCAAACCAACCCAGACCTCCTAAATCCCAGCCCCACCTGCCTGAACTTTGTAAAACTCTGTCTCAGTCTGACTTTTTCACATTTCTCAAGGGCTGACGGCAGGGCAAGTTTTGCTGGAACATTGGGTATCTGCCCCCTTCCCTCCCTGGAGACCAGAACCCATACGAACCCCGCTGGCACGCAGGATGCTCGGGGCTGGCGGCACTGCGGCTGGATGCTCTTTCTCCAGAATCGTGTCTGTCACGCTCGCCTTGCTGCGTCCCTCCTGTCCCCACCTCCGTCCCTCTGTCCCCACCTCCAGCCTGCTTCTTCCTCATACATCCTGCATCGCCAGACCCACACAGAGCCCTTCCAGCTGCTGTCCTGGGAAATTATCATCATCACCATCGCTAAACACAGGGGTGACCTCAGAGCCGTCCTGCAGAGGCACTGGCAGATTCATAACTTCAGGAGGAACCTCCCAAGCACGTCTCAGCCCAGCTGCCTCCCACTCCCACTGACTCACTGCCGTCTCGGTTGCCAGCTCTCGGCAGGAATGACACCAACGAGACAGGGAAGGAAAAAAATCACAGCGGAGGAAGGGAGGAAAGCCCAAACCAGAAGAGGAACAGCCCTTCGCGTTTGGTCTCGTGCATGCTGCAATGCATCGGCCTGCAAAGGACTGGGCTCACAACAGCCTCCATGCGAAGGAGAAGAGTGCGATAAGGTATCGTGCATTCATTTGTAAGCCCCTTTTGGCTACTTCTCTGACTAGACCAGCATGAATGGGTCTTAGACTACGAGGTCCCAAAACACAGCAAACACAAAGCAGTGAAAGAGAACGCTGCGTTTTCACTCTTTACACAGGCAGGGGCTCTTCTGAAAGGATTAAAGTTTACTGCAGGGCCCTAAAGACAGAGAACTGGGTTTGCTCCCTTGTAGCCATATGTTCAGCTCCAGAATTGTTAGTGAAAAGCTGAGCAGAAATACGGGACGTGACACACAAAAGCTCAGCCATAACATGAAAATCGGTCCTGTAGGAATCAGCAGA
Source organism: Mycteria americana (assembly GCF_035582795.1). Classification (NCBI taxonomy): domain Eukaryota; kingdom Metazoa; phylum Chordata; class Aves; order Ciconiiformes; family Ciconiidae; genus Mycteria; species Mycteria americana. The sequence continues at coordinate 15,796,267 of NC_134377.1, forward strand.
AAAACCCATTGGCTTGAGAGGATGAGAATATAAAAAAATCCCCCCTCCCAGCCGTGACCAGTTCCCAGGCAGGTATGGGGCTGACAGGACGAAGGCACTACATCCAAAAAACGTCAGACACTTTGCAGAGACTTCCAATCACTTCAGCTCTCAACAGGTCACAGCAGGAGCCTGAAAAATCCCCCCAGACTTTCCCCCAGCTCAAAGACACCTTCTTTAGGGCAACCGCTGACACCCAGGCGCCCACCAGCGCTCCCACCTCCCGCTGAAGGCTCTCTCCAGCATCTGCCCTGCAGCACCGAGCACCGACACGCCAGCGCCGGCGGCAGGTTTGGCTCCGCAGGAGCAGGGGCCGTTCCTGGCCAGCGGGGTTGGGGCAGACGGGTATGAGGGTGTTAGCCTGGGAGATACGGCGGAGAAATGAGAATAGGGGTAGGAAGGGGAAAGAGAGGGAAAGGCAATGCCCTTCCTAAATGCTTGCACACATCAGAACAACGCTCGCCCGAAGCTGACCTTTGAAGCGATTTCCCCCCTGCGACTGCGCGGATTTTCTTTTGCTCTCCAAAGAGGGCACTCAATGCCAGTACAGATGAGCAGCACGAGTTAGAAAAATCCTAAACCAAGAGAACACAGCAGCCATGCTGCAGACTCCAGCTGCACTGGAGGGCTCCTAACAACAAATGGGTATTACAGAGCTGGCGCAGCTGCTTGTCTTTGCTCCTGTGGCCTTAACCCCTGCAGAAGGCTGGGAGAGCAATTACAGCTTTTCAGAGCTGGTGGCTGGACCCTCCGCTGACTGCCTGCTCCTGGCCCCCCACTCCCAATTCCCCCGGACACTGCAGCCAAAACGGCCCCTCCAAAGGAAACCCCAGCCTCGCTGCCCTTACGAGGCACGGGGGCCAGCTTGGCCTGGGAGAGAATAGCCAAGCGCCGTCGAACGGCTGGAGCACCGACACTGGATAAACGCTGTCACCAAGCCAACAGCGGAGTCATCGGGGGCTAAAGAAAAGAGCAAATGTTTGTAATCAGAGCTGCTGCAATATTACTGGTTCCTTGCTAAGCCCTAAGAAAAACAAAGAGATGAAAAGTTGGCTTCTGCTCTTTTTAGTAGGCACTGGAAATGCCTTGGCTCGGCGCGAACCGATGGTGTTTACATAGCCTCCCCGTTGCCTCCTGCCTGCGTTCACCCTGTGAGCGGCTTCTGTTTACAAGCAGCAGGGAATGGGATCCCTGTCCATGAAAATGGATGATGTCAGGGTTAATTAATCCGACCTGAGGTGACATGGCCAGGAGCAGCCGCTACGTCTCCCGCTTGGGAGAAGCTATATATAGTTCCGTGACACGATGAGACGTATCAATCATGGAGCAAAGAAAATAAAAAAGCACTTTGATTTAACAGCAAATTCTCCTTTGTGATCCCAGGAAGGCTGGCCAGCTGAAACGGTGCATGACAGTCGACTACGGTGCAAAATGTGTTTTCAGATGTGGCATTTTCTGGTAGCGATTTGCACCTTGAAAGAAGGGACTGTTAGAAGATTTGTGCATCTTTAACAGGGAAATTTCCTTATTAGTCTGGAGGTCACAGCTGTGCAAAACACCCAGCAGCTTTGCTTCCGAAGGGTATGTGAACATCGCACCCAGTTCAAGCTGCAGACCTCGTCTCCCCCTAATTTGTCTTGCAAATCTGCCTGAGCCCAGAACGCAAAGCAAAATTCAGTCAAATACCCAGGTAAAGCCACGAATTTCACGCGGTTCTTGATGGGAAGCTCTAAATCCATCTAGGGTTGCCCCCAGATGTTTCCCCAAACCTTCAGGGGACTTTTCAGCTATTTATTTCTGGGATTTCAAACATTTCAGGTCGCAGCTGAGCTAAGGTGACACTCTCAGGGTGCTGGGCTTGTTCCTGAGCAATTTTCAGAGCTGATGGGGAAAACCAAAAATCCTCTTCGCTCTCTCTTCCTTCTCACCAATTACCTGACCATAAATCCAACTCACTGACCAGCGCCTTCAGGGGACATTTCAGGAGTGAGCTGATGCTGTTGTACAAAGCAACAACTAGAAGAGGCTGAAATTTCCCTTTAACACAGCACAACGTGATTTCACGACGTGTGTCGTAGAGATGCCCGACAGCCCCAGTATGTACCATCAACAAACACCAAGAAGAGACGACTACTGCCCTGAAAGCCTACAATCCAGCATCAAAGGTCCATATTAAAAAAAAAAAAAAAAAAAAACCAAAAAACCACAGAGAGAAAGGGTTGGCGGCAGCAGAAAAATAAAGCCTGGAGCAGCGGTGGCCGCAGTGTAATGCGGGGTAAGTGGACATTAGCTTACCCTGGGTGCAGATCCTCCACAGCACCAGCACGCTGGCAGCCATCTGGCTCAGCTCTTACTGTGCCGGACAAGAGAAGTGGGAGCTCAGACGCGGTCTTTAGCCCCAAAACTGAGCAGAGAGCCGAGGCAAGGTGCGGGAACAGATCGAGGAAAGAATGGATACTCAAAACCGACGGGGTCCTCACAAGGCAGCAGCTTTGCTTTGGCTGCAGGTTGTTGCTGCTCTCTGGGAAGAAAGTTAGCAGCTCAGAGCAGCGTTTTAACAAGCAGCCCGTGGTGCTGATGAGGGATGCTCCTGCAGGGAGGCAGCTTGTCTGCGTCACAGCAAGGGCTAGGAGACACCTTAAATTCAGACAAATCCCACCAAGGAAACACCTGCCCTTGTGGCTGGTTCCTGCTCCAATCAAGACACCGATCCCCATACCCTGAATTGCAGTCAGGATTGACAGCAGCTCTGATTTTGTCTGCAGTGCCTGCAGGCTCGGGCTGACGGGCCGGGCTGCAGACGGCTGATGCCTTTCTGCAGCCTACGGCGGGCAGAGTGGATAATGATAAACACTCCCTTTTGGCCTTCAAACAGATTAATCTATAAATATTGATAGCCCTGAAGATTTAAGTGCTCTGTTTATCCACGAAACAGGTGAAATCTTGGCAACAGCCAAGTGTCTTCCTGGAAATGGCTCGGTTTTATGTGCTTTCCCAGCCTGGGGAGAAGAAATCTGCAGTGTGGTGCATTACCGGGCTACCCAGAGATTGCCACCTAGCACTAACGCCGCTGCTGGCTGCTACAGCAAAGCCAAAATGAACAGCCAATTTGTGTTACAACAAAAACAGAGCTGTGGGATGGGGGATTTTCCAGCCTCAGCTGAGGGACAAGAAGGAAAATTATTTTAAAAAATAAATAAATAAAAAAAAAAATCAACAACCCTCCATCTCTGAAGTAAAGCTCAAGTGACTGAACACGGTAATGACATAGTGGAAGTGCAGCAGGGATTTGTCAATGACAAACACGTGCGAGAAGAGTGTATGTTTATCCTGTACGTACACTGTGAAAAATACAGCCCCCCATCGGTCCCACGCCTGAGCACAGCCCTGCCCAGCACAGCCCGCGGATCAGGACAGGCTGACAGCTGGGTATTATTTATGGCAGCTTTTCCAACTAGGTAGACATTTGCAAATCAAAATAACTGTCATCTGTGTTGTCTGAATGCAATTTTCGGTGTGTTTTATCCTCCGCTTTCCCCCACCTACTGTATTATTAACAGCCTTTGGCCTCTCCCTGCCAATCTCCATCTCCCTGCGGATGTTTTCCCGGCACGCTGCAGCCCCCGGAGCGCAGCCTCTCGCCTGGCAGATGGCACTCAGCAGCTCCCGGGAAACCCACGCGCTTCCAGAAGTCCCTGCCCGCCAAGCACCGATGGGGTAATTGAGATTGTGTTCTTGCTGACACCAGCTCAGGGATGCTAAGCCCGAGAGCCCCGCAGGGCTAGCCGGGGAAGCCTGGGGTGCAGCTCCCCGCTGCCAGGAGGGCTGTGGGACACGGGGGGGGTGCTCTGTGGTCACCCCAACCCCTCCGCGGAGCCCAGCCTGGGCTAGGGGATGGACACAGCACCCGCTTTTCCAAAGTACATCAGCCACGGCGTACAGCTGCAAGGAAGGGAGAAGTGGGGTGAATTTTGTACTGTCCTTTAAAAGCTGCTAAGGCAGCCAAGAGGGGAGGTGTTCCTGCCACTTAATTACTCGGAGGTTTGGGGGAACGGTCCAGCTCACGGCTGCCAGAGACTGCTTCCTCCCTCCGGGATGTTTGCCCTGCAAAACCAAGCGTGGGGTGGGTCGTGCTACAGGCCTGGAAAACGCCCGCAGGGAACGTGCCCCAGGAGCAGAATTTGCCGGGCAGCCTCTCAAGAGGGGAGATTGCTTCCTCCAGCGCGCAGCAGCCCACGCTGAATTCGCCTGCGCTCCCCCCCTGCGTTTTCTGTGCAGCCACGCAGGAGCGAGACCCGGTGATAATGAAGCAAAGTCCACCTGCAGTTCTGCTTTCCCCCATGGCAGTTTCATTATGGGAATAAAAATAAATAGATTAATAAATAAAAACCCCTCCCCACCTCCGCTCTCCAGAATAATAATCACCAAAAGGCTGCACAGAAAATTTATTTTTAGCCCTTCACTGCAACGGGAACATGCATTTGTTTCCTAAAAATTGCATCTCTCCGGACGATGACCCGTGGCCTGCCTGTAAGCGGTACCTGCCTCGAGCGGTGTGTGGTACAGAGGCACATAGGGCCGAGCAGCTGGCGGGGGGCTGGATTAATGAGGGCTGAAGGAGGCTGCAGCCCTCCCCATTAGCTCTCTATCATGTGCAATAAGAGCAGCCGTCCTACTGTGCAGCCCTTCCCATTCCCATGGAAACCATTGGTGCATCCAGCCAGGAGTATAAATAAACCTTTCGTATGAACTTCATCCTCTGTGTTATTTCACAGCCTTCAGGGCTAACGCCCTTCCTTGTTCAGGGACAGGGCTGCCCCTGGGTTTGCGGTGCACGGGCACAGCGCTCTTCCCCTTCGTACCTAAACACAAGCCGAGGGAGGAGGCGCAGGCAGAGGCACGGGAGCCCAAGGAAGTGAGGGACCACATCAGGGAATAGAACAAGACGTGGTCAAACACCACATCTAAGAACCGTGTAGAAAAAATAGTCTTACCATCAATTTTAATTGTCCTGTGTGAATTTTTAAAGTGACAACAGAGAACAGTGCTGAAGAGACACCGAAAATGCACGTAATTAAGGAGCCATGCAAAAAACAGCCCAGCATCTTCCATTCCTACGGTGCTCCCCACACTTTTGGTAGGGGAGGACGGCTCACCTCGAACGTTACAACCCCTCTTAGATACTCCAGATGTTAGGGAATATCTGCTCTGAACTCACCCACAACGCAAGACAGGGACCTTGGGGCAGCGAGTCCAGCACTCGCCCGTAAAGCTCTAGTGCTCAGCAAGCAGTTTTTATTTCATTTTAAGGGAGATTAGGATAACTTGCAGATGATTTAAGAAGGTCAAGTCCTGTGGGACACGCAATACCCTTAACGCTAGTTGTAGTGGTCCATCTTTTGTCTACACACGTATCTGCTCACACGCACACCCCCCCCTTCCTGTCTTTCCATAAAGATTTTTCCCAGGGAAGGGGGTCTGTCCAAACAATTTCCATGTGTGCTTTACAGAAGGGATTAGACACTGCACAGTGTACGATCACCTGCTGCTGCACATCGGGATAAAAACTGTAAGAGCGATCAGCTGCCACGCAGAGCTTCTCATCCCGGACTCTAGCCCTTACACACAGTCAGAATTAATCATTAGAAGGAATGGAAGCAAAGAAAACATCAAACCTTTCCGTTTTTTTTTTTTTTTTGCCAGGTCCCCAAAGCCTGCTGCCACCTCCACTTTATCAATTATTATTATTATCGCTAATAATTATCAGATTAAACTCCATGCAGAGGAACTTCTCCAATTAATTACAGTTAGAAATAGTAACCACAAAAGCATTACCAGACCTAGATCAAACTACGTGATGACTCTGTGAACCTGTGTTACAGCGGTGAGCCTCTGACAGCAAGGGAAAAAACCCTGCTTGGCTTTGTCGGAGTAATTTTATTAACTCTGGCTGGTTCTGTTAGTTGACAAAATGACAGGATCCTGGGGAAAATTTCTCTGTGTGTTTAGTACATCTTTGGCAGGTGTCAAGGTATATTCTCTGGCTTGTCACTCACCGCGCTGCCCTTTAGATAGTTATTATTTCATGTAATTATGATTATTACATGCTGAGATGCCACCCTTATGAATAGCCACTGGTTGCTGTCACTCACTGCAGTGCGATGGAGGAGGATGAGCTGTCCGGAAGGAACTGCAGGGTACGAACGTGTCACATCCCTCTATTTTAAAACAAATAACCCCACACTTTTACTGATCATCCCATTCCAGTTACCGAGTGGCACGCTCAGGACAGAAACACTTGGGCAGCACGGACAGAAAATCATCCGCTATGAAGCACCCACGCCAGAGTCACAGAGTAACAGCAGCCATAGCCCACCTACAAGATAATTGTGACACGAAGCCGCCAGGAGAAGGAGAAAGGGTAATAACCCTTGAGCTGCACGCCAGCGCTGTGCTGTGAATTCTCCGTGGCGTTTCTCTTCCAGAGATGCTTTCTCCTTAGCTGCTCAATTCAAAATAACTTCTGCGTTTGCCCTGTGCCTAACCTCCAGGTGAGATGCAGCAGAGCATCGCAACTGCATCCATCCCAGCTTCACACGCTTACCTGACAGCTGAGCTGCCTTTTGGAGGTGGCCCACCCTCCAGTTCCTACAGAGCAGGCAAATTACACGGCATTTCACACCGCCTCCTCAAAACTCAAGCGCTCGGATAAAACCCTCAATTCTGCAAAGGTGGGGTTTCTAAAGCAGACGTACCACTAATTCCTGCTCTGGGACTGTTTCACGCAAACCAAAGCATTTGACTTGGACTAAGTCATCTTTGATTCTTTTCTGAAGTCTGCTACAGACACTAACGGACCTTGGGCAAGTCATTTCGTACTTCTGTGGCCCTGTTGTAAAATGGAAGTCATGCGATTTTCTGAAAACTCTTTGGACCAAGCGTTCCTTCGTACAGGATGTCTGAAAAGTGCAGCACAAGAAGGCTGCAGTCTTGACTAAAGCCTTTTGGAGTAACTGCAATCTTAAAAAAAAAAAAATGCACTTCTTCAGTCGATTTCAGATACCTAACGCTTCGTACAGTACAGAGCTTCCACAGGGAGATATTCACAATTACAAATGGATCAATGTTCATAAATCATCTCCCTACAACAGCTGAACAAATAATTTGTAATGATTCATTTCCTTGATGAATTTCGCCTCTTTTTCTGTTTGCAAATTATGCGTGAACAGAGCGGGATTTTCCAAATTGATTTTTTTCAAACTGTTTTCAACCCCATGTAATTTCTGAGAAGAGCTTTAAGCCTTAAAAGAACTCCAGACCCGGTGTCCTTGCCTGCCCAGAGCTGACGGTCAGACCACAGCCATCGTTAGCAGCAACCAACTCATTACAATCGCGATTCCCCTACTTGGTTTAACGGCACACGTGAGCTGCTCCGCCGCTCGTGTTTCTCGCCAGGACGAGTACAGCAACCAGCATCGAGTTTCTAGTGCAAATACTTAGAATAGCTAAGTTTGAGGTCCTCTCGGAGATTAATTTGAACAAATATTTCCCTTCCCCATGAACACGCCCGCCTGTAAACATGCTTGCTAAAATATTCACAGAAAGCTAACCAAAAAGGACAAAGCAAAGGTAACACTGAAGCCAGGCCTGCTGGAGCATTTGCTCAACTTAACACCCGGTCCAGCTCAGGCACAATTGTCCCTGCTCAGCTCTTTTCCCATTCCTGGAGCCATGGACGATACACTAAGCATCCCGACTCATAGATGCTCCCCTCGCTGCTCCGAGCCATCTGCTCCGGGCCAGAGATGGCTCGGAGCAGCCACAGCCATCGCTCCCTCCTCCCCAGCGTGCAGAGCCATCGCTAGCCACGGCAAACTCGGAAGGGACGAAGAGACATCTCTCAACGCTGCAGTTAAACATCTGCATCTCGTCCGGATTTATCGCTCGAGCAAGGCCTGCAACCTAAGACCCAAGGAGCAATCGACTCAAAATAAGAACAGAAAAACGCCATCGGCTACAATTCCAGACCAGAGCAGCACAGACAGGTCTGCAGCACAGATACACCTGCAAGCGCAGGGCAGAGCGAGCTGCCCTTTGCACGGATGCTCGGTGGAGCCCTTTTGGCCCTGCCTGCCCGGCCGGGACGGCAGCACGGGGCACGTCTCCGCTGCTGGCTCCAGCCAGCCGCCACGGGGAAGAGCCCCCGCAAAGGGGTGACGGCCGTGCAGACACGCGCAGTCTGTGCGAGCTGACACCAGTAATAAAACGAGGAGCCGCAGCGTAGAATTGCAGGCTGCGAGCCCAGACGATGAGACTCCCATCTCCCTGCTCGTGCCAGGAGCCGTTTCCCTCCCCCTGCTTAGCCAGCCCACCCCCCTTCCTCCGCAGCATCCTCAGGTTTATTCTAAGCCCTCGCCACCCCAGCCGTGCTACTGGGGTTCCTCGGCTCCCCCGGCTCCGGGACCCGCGCTCTGGCTCTGCGCCTCCGCACCCGCCTCCCGCAGCCGTCGGCGATCCTGGTGCCACTTCACCGGCACCGAGATCCACTCCGCTCCACAGGGGCAAGGCGGATTGATAATTAAATCCGCTATTGAGATATTCACATTCTGTTCCCTTGCCATTTACGCAGACATAAAACATTTTATTATTCTGCTGATTTAGGAACCTGAATTTAAATATTAGAGTATTAAAGCAATACTTAATTAGTTGACTGAATGTTCTCCCTTTTATCAGTGTTGACAGATCTTAATTATAGCATGGGCTGTGAAAGCTGATAGAACAGCTGATGGCAGCAGCACCGCCAGGAATACTAAAGTGTGTCAGAATTACTTGTCTGTTTTCCCTCTTCCCTCTTGCTCTGTTCTTCAGGCATGCTCTGAAGTCCTTGGCAAATAAAGCCAAGGCTGCAGCCAAGCCTGAGCAGTTTGGCATTTACTCTCAAGGACATGAGAAACTGCTCACCCTTGAGAGAGCCAGGATAATCCACAGGCCCAGACTTTCAAAAGGAAAAAAAAAACCCAAATGATGGGAAATCATCTCCCGGTTAATCATTTTCCTATCCACTAATCAAGCAGACATGGAGATTACCATGGAACAAGAGTGCTGAGGTTACTTATTCAATTAACCCCCGCTTTAAAATACAATTTAGACACGCGGGAACAGTTGTCCCAATGAAACCTGACCGTAAGGTTTTCCGTTGCCATCGTCCACGGCAAGTCCCTGCTCTAGGGACAGCAGGGGTGGCTCTGAGGACCAGCCATGCCAGGTACACCAAGGCACACCGCTGGCTCCTACCGCCTCAGCCAAAGCCAGCCCTCACCACTTGCCAGCACGGGGCCACCACGCCGGCACTGCGCCGTTTCGATGCCACCCAGAAGAGGCTGACGGTTCAGTCTACTTATTGACAGCCATGGGCTGTGCTCCTTCCTCCGCCGAGCCGCAGGGACGGATGGCTCTGGCAGGAGGCCGCTGCTGGGGTGAATTACATCTCGCAGCAGCACATCCTTCACCTTCCTGGGATAATAACAAACGTCCCACCTTTGGGGAAGGTGGCTGGCAGCGAGCTTGTCTTGAAGACCATGTATTTCACCTGCCCCCTGCAGAGGCCAAGCCATTCCCTCTGAAGCAGTAGTATTTAACACCATTTGCAGCAGTGGCAGTGACAAAACACAGCGCGGGCAAGAGGAGCGAAGAAGTGGTAACTTGGTTTTGGGCTCTGAGCCCGTGAAGTTGGGCTAGTCACTTGTCCTGGATTCCCAACTCACCAGCCCACTTGCCTGAAACCCACCGTCAAGCCTGGCCTAGGGCAACACCAGTATCTGACTTTGATTTTATTTTCCTATCTATTTCTTTTAACACGAATTAGGAGATCTGCAGCTTTGTTTAGATCCTGGTGTCCCACAAGGCACTAGCAGAAAAACTCCACGTCCCCCAGGAAAGACGTTCGGCCCCGCTCAGTCCCCAGCCACCCCGAGGACAGCATATACTGTCCCCCAACTGCTCAGGCAGGGATGGGGAAGGACCACCAAACTCCAGGCTCATTTCTGCAAGTCTGCTCCTTAGTAACTAGCCTAATAGAGTCTGCTTACATTACATCGCTTGCAGAAAAAAGGCTATGAAAAATGTGAAGTAAACAAGGTAGAAGCAATGTGTTGGAGCCAACTGCCTAATCAACTAAAGTTACAATCATAAAACAATCCCTAGACACCAGAAATACAGCATAGTTCTCCAAAGTGCTGAACGCTGACTGCATTTCAGCTCTGCATCCCCGTCCAGAATACTTAAGAATTGTTAAATTACTCAGATCCAATTTTATTCTGGGGAAAAAATGTGGTAAAAATAGTGAATAAAATCAGTATTTTTCATCAGTTTGTGTATCCTGCCTTTAGCTCCTTCCTTTTAAGGCTGGAGAGGAAGAGAAGTTTAAATCCCTGTGGTACATTGATGCTTTATAAGTTATTCCAGCATGAATGATCTCAACCTCAGGAATGATACGTGCAAGCGCTGCCAGAGTGGAGAAGACAGGCTTGGAAGGAGAAACCCTTTGTTGTCACGATTCAGGCACGTGACGGGTTGCGGCACCTTTTCTCCGAGTACCATCCATCACTCGCAGATGTTCAGCACGGAGCCACGCGACCTCCTCGCCAAAGGAGCATTTGATTTCCACTGCCAGGCACAGCTCGAAACAAGCCCTTTTCCTTCCCGTTATTGAATGAGGTAAGAAATTACTTTGCACTTAGTATGCGCATCACACTGGGCAGGCAGAGGATCTCTGCACTGGCTCAAGGCACCTCTCTGCTACCCTCTGTCATGGCCACCGCTCCTGTAAGTGCGGCCGTGTCCCATGAGGACGGCAGGACGCTTGTCCCCAGCCGGCGATGGCCGACACTCTCCAGGAGCTCAGCAGGGGATGCTGCATGCGCTCTGGGCTCCAGGGGATGCACCGTCAGCAGGTTCCCATAAACACCCGTGTCCTTTACCAGAGTAACAAGGGATTATTTTACTCAGGCTGGCAAAGAGCCGAGGCACAATTATTTTAAACAGCTACAAAAATCCAGCCATTCCTAAGCCGGCCACCCAGACCACATCCAGGAAAGCAGAGGCTGGGAAATCGGGAAATTAACATCAGAAGGAAAAAACCAGCGCAGAGGCCTTTCCATAAGACCGTTTTCCATTTAGCATTCAGCCCTAACAGGAACGCTAGTTCTTCCATTACTTGTGCCACAAGCCCAACAAAGCAACAACCACCGATTGCCCTTTGGTAACAGCTTTAGGGCAGCCTAGCCAGGTGGTCAGTTTTGCAAGAGTAGATGTTCCTCAGACGCGGTTTCTTATTGCCTTCTGCCTCTGATGGCGCTGGAAACCCAACTTCTTACCTTACAGTGTTTTCAGCATTTCTGCTGCTGGCTGGTACCCAAATAAACTAGAAAATAATGGCTTAGAGAGGAAGGGAGATATTTACTCAGCTTCTACTAATAGTCCCCAAAAGTTCAATTGGCAGCTTTGACTTGAAGCCAAATGATTTTTCCAGACCGGGCCTTCCTCCATCAAGGAGTCAAAGCTGGCGTTCGCTGTTTTCCTCCCCTGTGCCCACAGCTAATTCCAGCCTCAGCTGGGGCTGGGCTGGGAGAACACCACAATACAGTGAACCATCATGTGGAGTGGTTGATGCAGGCACGTGTTTTTCTTTCAAAGGCTCCTTCCCACCCCCCCCGAAACCCTTGCCGCTAATCCCTTTAGAAAAGCTAGGAGTAGGATAGTGGGGAAAGGTTTTGTTCTTGCCAAGGTTTTTTTTTCTTCTCCAGCATCCAGCACTCTGGCCTTTGTCTGGGCCAAAGGAGCACTGAAACCGAAGCAAGTTCATGAACTTCTGAGAGCAGGTGCTGGCTCCCTTCAGAGCTTTTCCATCCAGACGAGCTGCGCCAAGAGCCCATCGCGGAGCACATTGCTATTGTCAGCAGCAGCAGATGTCACCAGCGGCGCGACGACGGCCAGCAAACTGACCGCCACGCCTGCGTCCGGCTTCCCGGAGCACGCGCTGGGCAGAGCGGCCACGCTCGGCTCCCCCAGGAACCCCACGTGCCGCTGCTCGCCGCCCACCCAAAGAGCCCACACCGGGCACTGAGGCCGTCCTCGCAGCCTCTGGTGCGCTCTGGCCTCTGTCCAGCGGTGCAAAGCCATGAGTCTCTTGCAATTAATTTAGCGGACTTTAAAAAGAATTATCCCGGTAACAATTCAGTCTGCAGCAGGGTCCACGCGAGAGGAAGGATTACTCGGCAACGGCTGCTCCTGCCAAAACCCCAGCACCTGCCTGTACCCTGCCCGCTGGGGCAGGCAGCTCCCTGCACCGTGGCACAGGTCTGCACGCGGGCAGGTGCCACCAGGGCTGCTGCTGGCCCCAGACCCATCCCTCCACCACAGAGCAAGGCAGCCCCGCCGCCCCGGGGCCGCGGCAGGGGCAAGGCACGTGGCCCCAGGGAGGGTACCCCCATCCACAGAGCACAACGCTCCCGGTCATCGCCACGCTGCGTCCAGCAAGGCACGCAGCCAGTCCTCGGACCTGACTCGGATCACACTTTTTTAGTTTAAAAGTTAATCTAGCTGGGAGCAGAATTACCCACGCTGCATTCCCCTGCCGCTGGCTCAGCTACAGCAGCAGGACTGGATCGGCGGGGCCCTCCTGGCTCCTGGCCTTGCCTTTATAAACACACTTAATGATCAGCAATGATGTCTTGGCGGCTTCACCCGCTTACACGAATGCCCATGTGCTAGAAGGGCATTTTGCCTGCTCGCAAACAAGCCAATCCCATTTAACAGGGCAGAGATTTAAGAGAGACAGCCTGCGCGGCACAGCCGAGTGCCAGGCAATCCTCTCCCCGCAGCAGCCCGGCTCCCTGCTGCCGCAAAGCTTCTTCGCTTAATGAACCTGCCTCCCCCGAGGAGGGAAAAGGCATCAAGGGAGGGAGCGTTCCTGGAGGGCTGCTGGTGCTGGTTCACAGCAGCCCTTTTCAACAGACGAGGAGACACTTCATTGCCTCCCCTGCTCCTCCATGCAGCGACTGGGACGCCGGCCGACAGGGACGGGCAAGGAGTTAATTTATCGAGTAGAGGTTTGCAGGGCTAAATGCCACGATCATCCTGCCATCCTGCCCAGGCGATAAATCCACCCGCGCTTGGATTCAGCCCACCCTGCAGAGTATCCAAGGCAAGAGGCAACAGGCAGGCAGCGAGGGAAGGGGTCTGCCTGCCTCCAGCCCCGCCAGGATACCCCAACACTTAGGTGCTGTTCTCCATCGGTTCTCCATCTCCAAGTGCATGAGGATGCAGTTCCTCAGCACCCCCCAGACCAGCAATAAAAAGGCAGCAGGAGGCAGTTACACCTGGGCTGAGTTTGTCGGGTCCGAGCTGTCACCAGCTTGCGTTGCTGGCATGGGATTTCCGTTTCACATCGGCCGTCTCCCCGTGCAGCCCCCCGGTTTCGCTCGCAGGAGAGCAGCCTCTGACCTCCTGCCTGGAGGATGCTCGGGGAGCGCAGCTGCTACTCGACGACTTCCCTTGAGCAATCCAGCCTTACGCGCTTCAAAGGCTAATGTCGTTTTTCTCCGAGGTAGCCCATTACGCAGTCATCCAAAGCAAATCTGGCATGTTACAGAAGAGCACGTTTCAGAGGTCCACGCACCTGGGCAGCTGCCCACAGAGGGAGGAGAAGGAGTTGTCTCAAAATTGGACTAACTGTGTTTGACAAGCCGTCTCTCATCGCTGACCTCAGCAAGCTTTTCTCCCACCATCGAAGTTTTTCTGCTGCTACAATTGCACCGAATGAGTTGCAGCTTCTTCCCGGTGTAGATTGCCTCCCTTTGGCCACCGTCCAGTGTCTGCCCCACGAGTTCCCTTCCTGTCTCCAAGAAGCTGTCACAGATGGAGCCACAATAAACGTAATACACAGACCACAGCTTTCCAAAGAGTTGGCAGGCACAGCCAGCAATGATAAAAGATCAACGAGAATTTCAAGTGGTGTTTTAAATGCCTGTTAGGCTGCGAGCTCCCTACCTTTGATCACCAGTCACGCACAGCGTTTTCTTTTTTTTCTTATTTAATTTACATGCACACGGTGGCCAAGAGGTTTATGTGCCACAGTGATGAGGGCACCAGAAACAAAAAGTGCTGCCCATGGAGCCTTTCCCTCCACGATGCACAGGCTGAACTGGAAATACAGAGCCAGGAGATCAATGAGCAGGCGTGGACTAAACGGGCCCCTCCACGAACCCTAGAAAGAGAACCTCTACTGAACAAAAACCTCCCTACTATCGCACAAAAGAAACGCCAATGCCTTTTCCTCCGGATTTCTTTGCATCTAAGACAGTATTTTTCTTCAATATCCATCAACGAGAAGGAGCCGCACCCAATTTTCTCAGCACACAGCCTGCAAGCGTGTCTGTCAGTGCAAAGGACTTCTCACCACGTGCAAAACGGGCCAGACCCTTCCACTGCAGCGCGCCAGGCCTGGGCGAACGCCGACTGCTGCGGTGCTACCCTGGCTTACGCCAGCTGAGGCTGTGGCCGCTTCTTTTCAACTGCAGTTGGCATTTCTCGGCCTCCTGCTGGCATTGCTCTCGGTGAGCAGCGATAGCTTCTGCGACACCGATGTTACGGGAGCTCGCTGTCAGAGGACGTAAACCAGTTTGCAGCTGGCTGTAATATCATTTCAGCAAGCAGCACAATAAATCACTGGCTGTAAATCAAGCATTCTGTTTACGTTCCACGCAGCGAGGCTCTTCCCCGGGTGCGAAGCCAGCACCAAAGAGCGCTGCCCTTGGATTTCATTGTATCCAGCCTCCACTATGCCCGGAGGAGCCGCACGGCACAGCGAGCCGGTGAGCGAGCCGTTATTGCACTGCAAGGCACTGCGACACGGAGACACCCATCCAAGGGACTGCGCCGGTCCTGCTCTGCTCCCGCTCCAGGCAATTAGCAGCTTGCTGATGGCTCACGCGTGTTTCAGCACTGCCTGTGCCGGCTGGAAGGCTCCCAGCGAGAGGTCTGCGCTTCCCTGCCTCTCTCCGGCTGCCCTTGGGAGGCGATACGAAAGCACGCGGGATCCCCGGGCATGCAGCAGCAGGGCACGTAGAAAGGAGGAAGGGAAGAAGCTTCTGCCATCGAGTCCCACGCTCTCTCGCTGTCACTGCTGAGGCTGCCACAGCTGAGGAACTCTCTCGCCGCCGCTGCCACCACCACGGGAGTTCCCCGCACCATAGTGTCCCCAGCCTTAGCCTGTTCCCCAAAGAAACGCTTTCCCACAGCGCGATGATGCTTCCCCTCGCTCCCACCCTCCTGATGTGTGAGCAACGAGCCCTTTATTGGCACTTTTTTACAATTTCCTAGTAACGTGTATATGTCTCCCTTTTGGCACTTTACTGCAGAGGTGAGACTTCAACACCTATAAACCACCAACACCAAGAAGTGGAACAAGTCCCTCTCCCCACATAAACGGTGCAGAATAAGCAGGGCGGTAATTCACCTGCACTTTCAGGGATTTTTCTTTTTTTTTTTTTTCCCTCCTTTTCCTTTCATTTGAGCTGCCACTTTCACCCTCCCTCCCAGTGCCCAGCTCCGCCATCCCACTTGTGCTATCCATGGCAGTCGCTGGCAGGCACTGGATTAAGGAAAAAGCACGTCAGGAGCTTTGCTGCGATTGTCTGTCTAGCAGTCCGTCTCTACACAGCTTAACCATTATAATCCCTGCTTCTGGGTCAGATGTGGCTCCAGTCCACACAGGAGACAGGGTTGAAAGGTCCTACATGACTGCTTTAAGCTAGAGCTTTAATAGCACTTGGGTATCAGGGACCTCAGAGGACCACAGTACAAGATGCTGCATTGACACAAACAGAGGTAACCCCAAAGACGCACTGTACAGGCCCACGCAGGGACAGGCTGGGAGTAAAACCAGAGGCACAAAAAAGAGGAGGGGAAGCAATTTACACAGCAAGTCAGGGGAACGACAGCCCAGACACAGCTCCGACAGCCTGGCCAAAAATTGGCGGATTCCTCAGGCCTGGCCGAGAAGTGCGGCATTCTGCTCTTCTCGTTGGGCGAATGAACAAAACCACGCCAGACCAAAGCACCCGCGATCCCAGCGGCCAGCGCTACAGGCAGCAGAGGAAGCACGCGCGTGCGGGCACGGCTGCACCTTATCGCCACAAGAGGTTGTTGCCTGGAGCAACAACCGGCGGCCAAAGGACCATTGGAGGCAGACGCTTTCTGCCTTGCCAGAGTCAAGAGCAGCTGCCCAGCCTCCTCGCAGGGTGCTGCGGACGTGGGAGTTAGCGTGGTGAGAGACTAAGGACGGACACCGGGATGGCTCTGCCTCCTTCCCCCTCTGCAGAGGATCGTTCGGACACGGGCCCTGCAGGCAAAAGCCCTTCTGCTCCGTGCTAAACACTCGACGCTCATGAAAAATCAGGCTGCTGTAGTTTTCCCACTGAACGGTGGCCTTATCTCTGGACAAGCAACCCCGAACATACCAATGTATGCAATTTGTCTTTCTCCCGCACGTTGGTCCAGGAAGCATTACTTGTATCCTTTCCCAGACGTGGCTTGAAGGCGACTTGAGCAGAGATAAACGTTATTTCCCAAACCCCAGGCTGGGGAACCACGGGGCTGCAGCTAATGCACGGGCGCAGGGGGCTGAGCCAGCCATTTAGATGTGCCGGTTCACCTGCATTGCCCTGGTCCCCAGGCCTGCCTTCTGCCCAGGAGAGAGAACGGTGATCGACGGCCCATTAAAAAGGAGGTGGAGAAAATGAAGTTGAGGTCTACACACAGGCTTGTTTCTTCTGCATGCCCATCCCTGGACCTGCTTGCAGCGCGCAGTAGGATGGAAAGCCTGTAAAAGGAGTCGTTTCTCCTGTCTCTGACCAAAAGCTGGCCAGAGACAGCAGAAACGGGCAAAACGCTGTTTGCTGGTAACTCGGCCATGCAGCTCCTTCTCTATACTCAGGAGACAGTTGCATTTTAACAGCAAAGCAATCCCTGCACTTACTTGTAGTTAGCACGGTGGTTGCAGATCCTTTGGGACTGGGGACATTACATATGTGAATGACAGCAATATTTCAGAGGATGACAGCGATAGCCAATATAGACTGTTGAGCTCCCTGTGAGGAAGTATTATGAAGCCCATAAAAGCTGCAAAGGACTTTGCAATTGCCATCAATTTAATGGAGAAGATGTTGCGGCGATGGGCAACAGGTAAAAACCTGAAAAGAGATTACCCAGCCGAGACACGAGGGAAATGGAGCATCTCGGCTAAAGACCACAAGAGGAAGGAAGTAAGCTGAGAACTGGAGACTGATTCCTGCGTATCGAATCATGGCCATAGGCAATAACGTGATGAGATTTCAAAGGGAATTCATTCAATAACTTACTGCGAGGGCTTTGTGGGGGTGGTGTGGGGTTTTTGTTTTGGTTTTTTGGTTTTTGTTTTGGGTTGGTTTTGGTTGTTTTTTTTTTTTCCTGTTGAAAATTGACTATTATATTGTGAACACATCTTTTCCACATTTTCAGCCAGCTCCAGCCCTGAGGAGGTGAGAAAGCTATATTTACTCCAGTTCAAGTGCTTTGACTCTCAGCAGAGCGAGTGTGGAACAAGTCCCCAGGCCTCCCAAAGGGAGCGCGTGGGCCACTCTGACCTCCTCGACCGCCCTGCGATATCAGCCCGCCATTGCTCCTCGCATCCCGGCCACAGCAACACAGCTACGCCGCTTCACGCGAGCTCGGAAAATAGCTGGGAGCCTCTAAGCCTTTGCTCATATCTCAGGGAACGCTTTCATTTCAGAGTGAGGTGGGTACAGGTACCCTGGGATGAATTCAACTGTAAATATTCAGAGTGATTCATTGTTTGGCTTTTCTCTCCAACCTAAATAGTCGGAGCTGTCAAAATTGATCTGCGTTTTTACAGTACAATACTTCAGAGAGAGAACAAACCGTGGATTAAATTTGCTGTTGTGGCCCAAAATAGCTTTCAAATATCAATACAGGCGAGATACACATAAAAGAGACTATTTCCTTGTGAAGCAAGGCAAGTCCTCACATCTCCATTTAACTGTCTTTCTCCCTGGAGGTGCACAGCAGAAATCTGAACATTTGAGCTGCCTCCCTCTCCCCTTCCCCAGCACCGGATTAACTGGAAGCCATAGAAAAATCTCTTTTGCTCATGAAAAGTCCCTCCTTGGGCCTGGTAAGCTGTCCAGGGTGGGAGCAGAGCTGAAAATAATGAGTGGCCCTTGCTTTCTTATCATTAATGTAGCGCTTACCAGAACAAAAGAGTATTTTTGTTCAGTGCGTATAAATGCTCTGACTTCTATTTCTGCACACTACAGCCTCCCTGCCCCCAGTAAAGAATAAAAAGGAGTATGGGTCATCCAGCTCTCAGGCCCAGGGATGTCCATGAGTTTGTGCACCCCTCTGCAAGCACACAGGCCTCCTTACGGCGTCCATGATCCTCCTCCTCCTCTTCCAAAAAAAGGGCCTGGCTCTGCTTCGCCCTCCACTGCAGGGAAGCTGCAGACACAAGAGACTGATGGCAGATTGGAGATGAGTATCCGTAACAAGGAAAAAATTAGCTGCTTACAAAAATAAAGAACAGATAAAATCACATCGGTAATTCCCAGATCCCCAGGATCCGAAGGGGTGAGTAGCCTCTAAATGATTTTCTTCCGAGGTTGCCACAACACCTCCAGCAGATGTGCAAGGATACGGGTATATTGGCCTGTCACGTTCTGATGGCGTGCGCCACTCATCGCGGGGCTTAATCCCGAGACGCTGCAGGTGACAAAATGCCGCAGCGCTGATTCTGCCGGGGTGGCATCGATAACTTGGTTTCCACCTTTCTTTGGGGTAACCCTTTCTGCACGGACGCCCGCTCCCAACAGACCCTCCTCTGCCTACAGTTCTGCTCCAGGCAGCAGGCAGACAGGACCTGCTTTGTCACTTCAGGGCGAGAAAGGAGCACAACGATGCAAGAAAAGCCCTGTCCAGAGGGAAAATGCTCTAAAGTTAAAGAGACAGAAGAAGAAAACAATTTTTTTCCAGCTGGAAAAAATCCATGGGTGCTTGTCACTAAAGCTTTCTAAATGTGAGCTACTGCTTAGGTGAGCAGCAGTCAAAAATACGGGCGGGTACTAGTTGTAATTCAAGGCAGTCCACATCCCACCATGAGCACAGAAACATTCCAATTACACGAAGTGCTAGAGGAAAAGATAACATTTTCTTTTGTTGGTTTCACTTAAAAAAACAGAACAAGGCAGTTTCTTGAAAGAAGGCCAGCTTTCACAGGAGGCACCTTCCAGCGTTTCATGCAAAAATTATCAAGCGAGCCACTGTGAGGCGATATTATATTGAAAAAGTAAAGAAAAAAAGAAAAAAGCAGCATTGGCAGGTGAAATTTTGTGGAAAGGAAATTAAGAATTCCTCACACAAATATACCACCATCATCAGCTCGGGGGTTGTGGGAAAGCAAAAAAGGACACAAGAAAAGAAAAAGCCAAAGAATGCTCTCAGTTTTTACAACTATTTTTCATTGTGCTGTTTGGACATCTCCTAGTAAAGCTTTTTCTTTGTTTGAAGACACAGTGTACAAGTCACCAAATGTGCGTCTTTACCTTTTAATTCAAAGATTCAGCTCGGTGTCGGAGTCACAGACTCCACTGCGTGACTGATGTACTTGGTCAAAACCACCGAGCTGTTAAATCCGGTGAGCGTGCGGTGCTCCCGCACAGGTTAGGGGCAGAGGCCAAGGCACGCTCCTTGGCTGGAAGATCAGCAATGATTGTTTCAAGATAGACAGATAAAGCAATTAATGTCCATTACAGATTGGAGATTTGAAGTAAATTGGCCTTCACCCAAGACACAACCACACTGCGGGTTTTTGCACCGTGACGCACAGAGCAGGAGAGGTACTACAGTGACACAGCAAACCAAGGATACTGAGCAAACTCCCTGCCTCGAGGCTGCAGTGCTTGTGACCGCAGCCACATGGACACCACATAATGAAGAGGCGTTTCCAAGGGAGAGACGCACATTTATAAAAAGAAACCTGGAGGCAGGAGGAAGGGGCTGCTTCCCAAAGCACCAGGCTACTCTCCAGAAGCCACGTTGCGCGCCGCTGGGCTCCCGGCAGCAGACAATTAATAACGTAGTGGCTGTCTGCTCCTGCGAGGGACCCGGGGGAGGCAGGCCAGCAGCTGCCTACCGCTCCATTATCGAACAGATCTGAGAACAAACGTCATCTGTTTTTCCATTTACTTTCCAGGGATTACTGCATGCTGTCTTTGTCTAGAAACTGTCTCCGCTTTGCAAGCCTTCTTCCATCCATCTGCATATCCCTGGTCGGTCTCTGGCTTCTGAGGGGCTCCTGACTTCATGGCACATCTCTAGATCTCAGACCTTCTAGCCAAGCCATGCTGCAAAATTAAACCATGAATGTTCAAGAACTGGGAGAGGAGAACCCAGTTTCACAGGGTTCCTCTGCAGAGCAGGTGAAGAGGAGAGGAGTTGTAGGTGTAACAATTTGGGAAGGCTTGGAGATAGCGCCTTACGTTCTGTCAATTAAAATCAAACAACCCAAAAGACACAGATTTGGATTTACCATTGGACCGCAGCCACCTCTCCTCACCATCACTAACCGAGGGGAGATGCTCCCACACCACAGGGTGCAGGCATGGCTCCAGTCAAACCGGGCAGATCTGCCACTTTACTCACTCCTGCTTTGTTTGCCTTACCTGAGTAGCAATACCTGAGTCATCAAGGAAAGAGGGACATTTGCCTTTTGATTCACCCAAGACTACATGCTGTAGCAGAGGTTCTCGAACAACTCTCAGATCACAACTGCAAAGTAAGCCCCATCTCTACGTGCATCCAAGAGGGGAGGGTGGAAGAAGACAGAATCTAATAGGATCCCTCTGAAGTATCTCTAGCACCATATCTCTAAGCACCAAGAAGAACAAACATCTTCCCAGCAGATCATCTTCAGCTGGATCCTTATGGCTGTCCCACTGCAGATCTACAGAGCGGTGCCACTCCTGCAGTTTATAAACAAGGTTGGTCGGAGCAAGGCTCAGATTTGTTATTGCACTAAGGACAGATGGATGATAAGGGTGACTAATCCCTGATTGCCATCCAAGAGGCTTTTCTGCAAGATCTGGAGCAGAAACATGAAATTACCATTCCCCAGGCTATTTCTACACAGTTCCCATTTGCGTCTGTCAGCAGGTGGCACGGGAAAGAGAATCTCATCTCTGCTGCTGGAGGCAAGGAGACCATGGACGACTCTTACGGATACAAGATTTACTGAAAGCAAACTGTAACTTTTAGGTTCACTGTTTTTGCCTCAGTGCCCCCAGCACTCAGTATACCTCTTCTACATGAAGAAACAGCTTAAAATGTTGTCATGAGCTAACAGACAAGTCTTAATGGGTCTGCACATCACCGCCCAACCTGCAGGCAAATGCTGCTCTGCATTAGAGCAGGGCTATTAGAGGAAGAGGCACTCTTTGGAGTATCAGCTGGCACTTCCAGCGCCAGATAATGCTTCCCCTGCAGAGAGATGAAAACTTAAGAGGAGAGGAAAAAGAAAAACAAGAGGAGAAGAAAGAGAAGACAAATAGATGGAGTCCGCCAGTGTTGCAAGATGTGCTGGCGAGTGGGCAGTCAACTTCTCTCTGCTCAACAAAGGACGTGTTATCACGGGTTCAGGCCTCAAGAACTTGGCTGTTGTACCTGGCGTTGCAAGATGTGCTGGCGAGTGGGCAGTCAACTTCTCTCCACTCGAGAAAGGACGTGTTGTCACGGGTTCAGGCCTCAAGAACTTGGCTGTTGTACCTGGTAAGCACACATTCACTTTTCTAAAGCTAAGTGGCTTCTCTGTAATCACTGCTGGCTGCCAGTATTGCACTACAGAGTTAAGTCTCCATCTAAGGACGCGCTGCCCCATAACAGGACCCTGGCGTTATGGTAAGGTGCTGTTACTTTCAGGTCTAACCTCAGAGCTGAAGGAGGCAGAAGAGCTTGTTTGCCAATGACGCACCAGAGACCATTTAAGAGTTACTCAAAGAGGCTCCATAAAGGCCAGGGCTGAGAACAAAAGCCCTTTTGGTACAAATCCGTGACAACACTAACGTATATTAATAACGTATAACGTATATTAACCCACGGCACACAAACCCTTTAAACAGCATGAAGAAACCATTAAGCAAAACCCATCAAAAACATATAAAAACCATGCTTGCAGAACAGGAAAGGGACAGGGGGGAAAAGTAGAGTGCTTTCTGAATGTCTGGCTGGGAAGGAAATGTTCACAAAAAAATGCAAAGGCCCCAAGGAATCCATTAAATTCACCATCACCACAATGCATTGCTAGTATGGAAGGCCTAATTACCCTCTAATCATAGCCTCTTAACCCAAGGTGCAGACCTGCTTTGCTGAGATTTGTACCTGGAGAGGACATGCAGTACTTCTTTTCAGAGATATTTGCCTGCTACAACCTCTTGCTCTAACACAAGAGGATATTTCATGTCCACGTGCAATGCACTGAACCAGAATGCACTCCCATCTCAGCATCTTGAAATAATTGAGAGTCCTTGGAGCCAAACACAGAAGTGGTTTAGCAGCCGTAAGGCAGTGGCACTTTGCTCCCATGCTGTGTGTTCATCTGAAGACCTCAAAGCTCTTTAAAAACATCACGGTGTCAGAAGGACCTTGCTGGAGCCATTATTAAACTCATTTAGCTGGTGGGTAGATGGAGGCCCAGACAGGATAAACAATCCTTCTACTCAAGATTGATCAGCTCTGTAACGGCAGCCCCAAACGATCAACTCTATTTTCCTTACTTATCGCAAACACTTTTCCATTCCGCTGGTAAGGGGACATTATTGCAAACTTTTCTCTCTCCATCCTAATTCACTCTTCATCGCCGCCTGCTTTGAGACAGCAGTAGCAAGACAGTTACCATGGCTGCTTTTACCTCTGTGCTACTCAAACAAATGCAATCGCAACTGGAAAACTCTACTCTCAATCTATAATTGTCATGGGCAGAAGACCAGCCTGTAGCATAACGACTGGTTTCGGTAAGCCAGAGTGCTTGCCACACCCCGAAGTGCTTGGCTAGCAAGGCTGGATACACAGAAGTACTGAAAAATTTGAGCCATCCTTCTGCCACATTAAGAACATTGATCAATAAAAATGCTATATTGCACAGTGTAATAGAGTTGTTAAAGATCATTGCTGCTTCTTTAGCTAACAAGTCAGCTTCTGAAAAAATCAGTTTTTTATGGAACCTAAAGAAGATGTATAAGCATTGGCTGAGATCACCAGCGGGTGTAAATTGATGTAGTTCCACATACGGCAGTGGAACTGCCTTGATTTAAAATCAGCTTAGGACTTGAGAGTGTAGTGTTATGCAGTGGTGAATAATACCCGTAGAAATTAGGCGGAGGGTGAGGGGTCAGACCAGACTGATGCTATTTGCTGTCTTTAGTCTCCATGCCACTTCCACGTCACGGAAGTCTCCATGACACTCTACTTGCAATATTGCCAGGATACTCAGGGTCACGCCTAGGGTCCTAGCTGGTACCACTGATCTGCGAGGCTGTATCTCATGAATCAGGCTGTTTCTTTCAGACTGAAAACCAAGGATGGCAATAACGCAATTCATCAGTTCAGAAACGATCCCTCGCTCCTGTCCTGCTGAGCAAACCTTTCCCACCCATCACTGATACCGCACATTCTGTCTATCCCATCACGCCATGCAGTTACAGAAGAGACAAGCAAAGATGGATGTGCTCCGGAATATTTTATGACCTGCATTCATAAGCGAACGTGGGACTTAATGGTGGTAATTTCCAATTTTTTTACCTTAAAAAAAAAAATTGCTTTCAGTATTCAAATAAACTGAGGACTGCCACCCAACTGCAGAAGTCCTATCCCAGTAGGACGTGCATGGAAGGAGAGGGCTTGAGCGCTTGCTCATGCTCAGTTTCTCACCATGAAAAGCACTAGTGGCCTGTGCCCGGTCTCGCTGTCCTCCCAGTCTGGCTCAGCCCCTTGCTTTAGGAGAACGTCAGTGCGTGGGATGCGATGTGAGGCTGGCCCTCTGTCTCAGCCTTGCTGGCAGCTGCTCTGTCAGCAGCCAGCATGGGAAGGAAAGGATCTCGCCCGATCTCGGGAGCCAAGTGGGGTCAGGTCCAGTCCGTACGTGGACAGGACACTGGTTGGGAACACCAGGTGCTGTAGGCTTGGGACCTGATGGGATGCATCCATGAGTGCTGAGGGACCTGGGCGATGTCCCTGTGAGGCCACTCCATCACCTCTGAAAGGCCATGGCAATCGGGGGTGGTTCCTGGGGACTGGAAGAGACTGAATGCCAAGAAAGAGGATCCAGGGAACTAAACCTTGATCTCTGGGGAGGTGATGGAACAAATAATCCTGGAAACGCCTTCCGAACACATGGAGGATTTTCTCTCCCTGTATCAACCTGCTGGGGGGGGGGGGGCCAAAAAGGAGGAAAATGCAGGCTTCCTGCTCTTGCCATAGCTACTGGTATAACCCCAAATGATTTGAATCAGAAGCCCCGCTCCAAAAAGGGCTTTATTTAAACAAATGGGGCCTCTGTTAGAAGAGAGAAATAGGGTCTGCTTTCGTGACTGTTGGTGCTTCCAGAATTCTCCACCCTGATCCCAGGAAGATCCCCTGAAGGAGGAAAAACTTTCACCAAGATAGCAGACCCCTCAGGGACCATGTACTCGGGTGGGAGTGGGTGCAGGTTCAAAAAGCAGGGGTAGTTTGCAAAGGAAGCGCCTGCTATGCACACAGCATCAGCGATCTGCAGAAACCCTAATCTGATCAGCTCAGATTAAGCCCAGTGAGATCATTAAGATTAGCAGGATTCCAAGGCATATCATCAAGCTGACTTTCCACGGGAATTAGACAACTCTGATATCTTCCCCTTAGGCGCAGGCACTATATTTCAGCTGCCGCAAGCAAACAAAACTGGAGAGAATACAATCAACATAACAAAAAACAAGTTTAAAAAAAGGGAATGATTTCCTGCAAAAGTCCCCCATATGCTTGGCCTGGAAGCGGATTCTGAGGACGTGAGTAATACCAATCCCAGAAGAATAGAAGAAAAGGCAAGGCGACTGCAGCATCTCCCATGAAACGCTGCAGGGAGAGGCCCAGCATCCCACCCAGGATCTGCCAGCACGCTCCACGAGCCCTGCCCGCGGGTAGCCGCGCTGGTACCACCCATCCAAGGCAGGTACGTGGGTACCAGCCCAGAGGCGAGAGCCTGAGCTCAGATTCCTGCCCCCAGCCTGGGCCAGCCACGCTGCGCACGCACGGCTGGTCAGCGGCTCAGGAGCCGAACCTGCCCTCGCTGCCCCTCCAGGCACCCTTGGCTGGCAGGTATTGTCCTGTTTTAATCCCGCGAGCCCCGGAGCTCAGAAGAGGCTTTTTTCACCTTCCAAAGGAAGAAACCACTTCACCGCAGAGGGCAACAGATTAGAGGGGGTTTTATCAGGGCCAGATCCTTTATACCAAACAACAGCTAAGCGGGGAGAAAGAGGTCTCCCATCTCTCCTATCTGTTTACTCCTCTAACCGCAGCAGCCGTCTTCAGACCCCTCCGTGGCTGGTGGCACCGAGCACGGCAGGGCAGACAAGCTGCGCGCAGCCCTTTGCTGGCATCGTTTGCTGTGCTGCCTTCCAGATGCTTGGCAATCAGCAACTTCCCCAGCCCATAAATTGCACAGGACTCAGAATGAAGTCTCCTGCCTCCTCTCTCGGTTTATTAACCCCATGAGGCATTAGGGGACCTTTTAGAAGCAGAATGACAGATAAAGGGAAAGGTAATAAAGCAGAAGCGGCTCCCAGACAAACAAGCTTTACTCCCCACAAAGGTGCTTTTGGTCATATCTTTGAAACGTTAATTTTAGCTATGGCTCTGCCACCTGCCTGCCTCATCTTCCCCAGCTCTGCAATAGAAATGCACTTAGTTACCAGCAGCTGGTGATTTTCTAAAGACCCTGGCGTAACCACGAGGGAACAAGCAGCCACGCACCATGTTGTCTTCAGCGGGACATTTCAGGAGCATTTGTGCCTTGCCCACAAAACTCAACTCATGTCTCTATGATCCAACACCTTTGAACACCTCTCTGGGTGCTGGAGAAGGAGCCCCCTCTCCCTGACTTTTAGGGGGAAAACCTCCGACAGCTTCAAAGGCAGCAACATTTTCACCTTATGCGAGCAACAGCTGCCCAGGTGCAAAACAAAGATGCTCGTACCAGCTCACATCACTTGGCGCAAAGGACAGCACGTGGGAGGCTCTGGTGGCACTTCTGTCTCACTCCAGCTATGGTCTCCAGGCAGAGAAAAGCACCGCGACACCCAGACTGGGGCTCGTCCACCTCCTCGGCATCAGAGCCCCATCAGCACGACAATGACATGGGATGTTACGGTGGCCTGTATCGCTAATAAGCTGCAAGGTCTCGGCATTTCTTCACCTTGCTGCCCCTGTCTAGCGAGCAGCATCACGCTAATCTGCTTATTTCACCTCGCCTCTGCCTGAAGTTTCCTGCCAACAACAACAAAACCCATTCCGTGTATTAGGTACGCCTCTGATCGCAATCACCCAGCCCCGTGTTACAGCCCGCTCCCCGGAGAAGAGAGCCTGCCGTGTTTTCCAATTCCGTGCCCCAATCTCTTTAGACAGATTTCACAGTAATTGTAAAGCTGAGCCGCCCGGATTGCATGCAGCGCCTTCGCCTCACTGTTTATCCAAGGTGCCGCAGATTTCCAGCTGTGATCTGTCAGCGATTATTTCCATACCCTTCACTTCACCCTTGTATGCAAGCATGTACCGAGGAGCGAGCAGTAATTAAAAGAATTGGGGTCTATTTAATTACCTTCTGACACGATAGCGCAACGTCTGCCTTCAAAGCAGCGCGACTCCCGGCAAATTGAATCTAACGGCAGTCGAGCAGCAGCGCGGGACCTGCATCGCATTAGCGCAGGTCGCCTCTGTTCGCAGGGGGGAAAAAAAGCAGCAAACTTCTCATTTCCAGTTAGGACAGGAACGCGCCTCTTTCAGACCAAAACCTATCGCAGAAGATAAGGAAATTTTAAGGGGTCAAGTGACCGCGACCTTTCGGCTGTGGCCGCTTTTGGCCCCGGCAGGTTCAGTGGGGAGCAGGCTGGGGCTATTGCAGATAGGAGCTGGGGGTTGCCCAAATCCACCCACACGAGCCAGAAAGATTCGCTTTCACACAGATTCACAGTAACTCGTTCCTCAGGCAGTGGAAAGGTCTTGTCCCACACAACTTTCCCCTCACTCCTCAGCAGCGGTGCCTGTTTTTAAGAAGCTAATAGCAGCTGGGGAAAGCAGTGGGGAGAGGAGGTAAAACCTGCGCCTCCTGCAGCCCGGAGACCCTCGGAGGGCTCTGGGGAAGGATCCAGACTGTTCACCCACAGCCTCTCCCATGGGAGACATGAATTGTGAATGTCTACCGCCGTGCAACCTCAGGCAAGGCACCTCAAAGCCCCATGACAGGAGTGGTCCCTAAAGGAAACTCCAGTGGCCTGCAAGTCCCAGTGTGAACTCACGCACTGGGATACTGGGACTGAGCGATTCCACCTCTGCCTGCACCCAACGTGCCATTGTGTCAGGACATCATTGCTTCTCCTCGTCACCCTTTCGCCCTGGATCCCATGGGCTGGGTCTATGTGAGTTTGTACTCACGAAGGTCATGGTCCTGCAGAAGGCATCTTATTTTTATCTCCAGTTCAGGCAGAGGGCATGGGGCCGTGGGGAAGGATCCCGCTGCCCTGCCTCCCAGCAGGCAACCTCAACCCTCCTGCTGAAGGAGATGGCTTTTAGCAGCTCTTCCTCCCTAACAAGTCTCACCTCTGAGCCGTACCCTTGATCTTTTCACATACCTTCTGCCTTAAGGGAAGACATAATGATCTCCAGAGATCTTTGGAAATTAAGGCAGCCGGAGCGATGACTCAAACCCCCCTGCGCCAGGACCAGCTTCAGGCGCTTTCAGTCCTGCCTCTGGGGATGCTGGCTCCCCACACCACTCCGTTACAAGCCTGCGGTGAAGAGACAGGATGTAGAACCCACAAACTGTTCCTCTGCAGAAAGGAAATGAAAACCAAGTAGAAAAATCAAACCACACACTCTCAAGCTCATCAGGAGATGACCAGAAAGAAAGCAAGGAAGGGAGATCCTTCAAGATGAGAGCAGAGTCCGTGCCACCAGCCTAATCCACGCCAACTCCAGAAGGAGCTGCAGGTGCAGAGCACCTCTTAAGACAACATGCTCTGAGTTTTGTAACTCACCTAGAAACTCACAAATACAGGTCAGATGTTCCCTGAGAAAGACATGCTACCATTTCCTCCTTCAACAGAAAGCCCTTCCAGAAGCTGTCAGGATATTAAGAGAATTTTTTGTCATGACAAAAATTGAGTTAGGCGAAAATCTCTTCCCCATAAACCATTCAATGAATTCTGTCCCCACTTCTTTTTTGTTTTTACTGGTGCAAAACACGGGAAGAAGATGCCTGTCCTCTCCTAAGCTGTTTGCTGGATGTATTCAAAATACAGGATGTTCTGATTGATTTTGGATGTAAGAATCGATGTCACGTCTCTGTTCTGCAAAGGGCAGTTTCTCTCAGAGCCCAGTGAGAATAGTCACATTTATGACTTGAAATTCATTCTCTGGAAAAGTCCTCCACGCTTTGTTTAAAATTCATTGTTTCTTGTAAACTCATTCACTAGAATCTTAATACAAGGAAAATATATAAAAGGAAGAAATGCAGCTGACAGGAATTTGGTTAAAAATTCAAACCAATGTTCACAGGACTTTTCAATTTCCCAGCTCTGGGTTGCATAATTTTCAATGCACAGGCCCTGAAACAGACCTGAATTCTAATGCTATTTTGAAAAGAAAAGACATGACAAATGTTTTGGCAGATTCTTGATTTTCTTTTTAGCTCACCGTGAAGATATGATTGAAAATGCAAAGAGACGTCATGGAAAAAAAAGAAAGGAGACGAAGGACAGAACATTATGCAGGAGGAAAGAGCCTGCAGAGCCAAAGAGGCCAAAAATTGTGTTCCTCTTCATACAAGTTTGGGTCCAAAGCAACCACATTCAAGACCGAATGGTGCACGAAACCACTTGCCTTTGGTGGTGCTCCACAGGGGTGAGGAGACTCCTAAAGGAGACAATTGATGGGACCAGTGGCTGGGAAAACATCCGCGGGCTCCTCTCGCATAGCTATGATTTCCATTTGCCTCTACGCTCCAGCGGTGGACGATGACCGTCCCAGTGACCAACCCATTAAAGCATTCAGGTCCTGTAACTAACTTGCATCCCATTGTGTAGATTTCCATCAGACAAAATAAATACTTACGATCTAGAGTAATATCATTCTAAGTTGCAGAATAAAAGAAATTGGTGGGGAAGGTGGGAGGGAGAAACGACTGAAGTAGTTATTAACGAGGAACTACCCTGTAATTACACAGATTACCGATACCCCGTCAAAAGGCAGCAAAGCCACACTGAACTAGCACCCAAACTCTTCCAATAGGCATGACCTCTTCCATAGCCAGAGCTCTCCTTACCACAGACCCTGCAAGCAGCAGAAGACTTGGCCTCACAGATGGCATCTGCTCTCTATCCTCCCCCCGCTTCTCTCCAGCCATAATTGAGAAAATCACCAGCAATCAGAGGAAGTCAGCTGCTCCCAGCCCCTAATGAAAGAGGCCTGGCACAGCTGTGCTGCATCTTTGTACAATTATCCTTCCTCCACCTCTCTAACTAATAACAGTTCCGTGAAGAATAAGCCTTGCTACACCTGAAATACTTCAAAATAAAGGGATGCCCTGGCTCTGCTGCACCAGCAGCAATGAGGGGACAGCACCAGAGCAAGCTGCCTTACTGGATCCACTCAGCCACTGCTGTGGCTGTGAAAATACCACCTGTAAGAGGGGCTGAGGTGCGGGCTGGCAGCACTGGTGCGGGGGGAAATAACACACACCTAGGGAGAAAAAAACCAGCGTTTGAAGAGGCAAAGGCAGCAAGGTAGGAGCAAAACTAGAAAGGATCTCAGCAACGCACCCTGCTCTATAGCGGACATCCCATTATACTCCAGGACCTCCCGGGATTATTGCTTGAATTAAAGGGGGGGGGGTATCTAAAGATATTAATAAGGACTGAAGTAAAACAAGCAGTGTACTAAAGCCATCTCAAGGCAAATTCATACGTAAGGAAGACAAACTGAGGGAAGCCAGTTGCCAAAGGGAACCAAACGACAGTAGATAAAGTACTAGAAGGACCACCAGTGACCAAAACACATATCGTGAACTGTAAACAGCGGCTTTAAAACAGCTGTTTCCCCTTTCTGCACTTTGTACCGTGAATGCCGAGGCTTGATGCGACTGTGTCACACCAAAGAAAGGGAAGGCGGTGAGGGGGAGCATCGTGTGTTCCACACACACGCCCCAAGACCATATAAGACAACCTGAAAAAAAAAATACACACAGTAAACAATAGTCACCAAGAAAATAAATAGCAGAGGATATTTCACTCGGTCTTTATCCAAGGACAGGCAGTTAACCAAGGTCACTGCAACTGATCTGGGGCTGGAACACGACCCGCAGTAATTAAGCTCACCAGTATAGGCCAGAGGAGTGAATATCCCTCATGGAAACTGCAGCTGCAATTTCCAGCAAGCAGAGCACAACCAGCTGCACTGGAGTCTGGCTAGGACAGCTGCGTTTCAAGGCTTCTTCAGCCTTCCAGCATCCTCTTAGCCATGTTTCATCTGCTGCGCAAATCCCCTCCCAGAACTCAGCCCCTTGCGAGAAGGCCAGGAGAAACGAACTGTCAAGCGTCAACTTAATGCAGGGAAAGAGCGGGGCCAAATTCAACACCATCCTCCACCCAGGGCACAACCAGAGAGGAGCAGGTCAAGGGCATCTGGTGAGCTAGTCCAGCAGCGCTCGCCCCGCTATAACCGAGAGCAAAGCTGAGGACCACTGCAGCCCTCTGCCTTCCAAGCTCTGGCCCCTCCTTACACGTGGGCTACGGTCTCTCCCATCATCCACGTCCTGGCGCTCCCCGCCCTTTAGGTAGCATCAGACGAGCACAAAGAAGCAGCAAGGAGGGGTTCATCCAT
Organism: Mycteria americana; assembly: GCF_035582795.1. NCBI lineage: Eukaryota > Metazoa > Chordata > Aves > Ciconiiformes > Ciconiidae > Mycteria > Mycteria americana. The sequence continues at coordinate 15,827,533 of NC_134377.1, forward strand.
AGTCGAGGCTGGGACAGCAGTGCCCAAGCACTCCTCATCCTCGGTGTTTACAAACAGAGGTGAGACCCGGCATCGTACCGCACTAGCGACGTACGGGTCGTAGCTCCAAAAGGAGGTCGCAGCGGTGCAAAATGCCACCCGGAGCAACGTCTGGTGGTGTCACTAAATTAGCCGCCCAGCGCCATCGATACCCAGCGATACCCACGTGCCTGCGGTACCCAGCAGTCCTCCCTGCCGGGCTGACAGCAGCATCGCTGCGTGGATGCCAGCGAAATCCTCCCACCAGCAGTGGGATCCGAATCCAGCCCAGCTCATTCACTCCCCCCGCCCCGGCCACACGCACGCAGTTCCGCAGAAGGCAAACCGCTCTTCACGGAAAACCCCAAAATTGCTCTCACTTTAGTTGTGTGCTTGGGGGGAATTCTTCACTGGTGAGAAGCACTCACAGAGACTCTTCCCAGGATAAAAATTTGCCAGCACAAAGCGCACGCTCCCCAGCAGCTAAAATCCCCATTGCCAAGCGCAGACAGGACGGGCCCCCGGGTACCCGTCTGCATCAGCAGAGCGAAGTCTGTATAAACCACAGAGCTGTTATCAGGGGTAAAATTAGCTCCTGTTACTGACAGCATCTATCACTCATTCCTACTCTAATCTCTACCAGGGGAAGGATTTACAAGCAACAATGATGAAAGAGAAAAGGGAACAAAAAAAAAAAAAAAAATCAAAGTGATACAGAGGGGAGGGAAAAAAAATAATCAAAGCAAAGATAACAAAAGCATTTGTGAGTCTAGAAGAAACAAACTACATTATATTACAGGGACCAAAGGGTCCTTATCGTACCCAGATAAGATTTTCACTCAACGTGTTGGGAATATTTTTTTAACTGCTTAAGAACATTCAAACACACTGCCAGGTACCTCCAGCTCTGTAAGGGTTTTCTTTTAGCCATGCATCATTGCAGCAGCTTGCCTCAATAAAAATCCTAGGGAAACGCATACAATGGGAAGCGCATCAAAGGGACACAGATGTTGTAAGACTCTTACTAAACAGGTACAAGAACAAGTGGGAAAAAGATAAAGCTCAGATTTTACGTCAATGTTTTTCTTTACGAGGTTTATTAACCCTTTAAAAAGGGTTTATTAAAAACCTGTTAATCGCAGAATAATCGGTTGTGATGAACCTAACCCATAGATCAATGGATAGTACACTATTAGATAGCATGTATTAGCAAATGACTACGTAATGCAGAAATTAATGAGCCATTATGAAAATGATTCTTAACATAAAATACGACCAGGAGAAGAAAGCAAACCACCAACAGTGCTGCTTGTTGGCTCCCACAGAATCTTTGCTTTGTTTGCCCTTAATAAATCTCTTCATTTCTTGGCAGAATTAATCACCACAAATAAATGAAACTTCTGGATGCACTATCCACGGAGCAGCCTATGGGACAGACCTCTTCCTTCCCTGAAAGCACGCAGCTAATGTTAACTCCACTGGAGTCAAAGGTACCCCAGGCCCCCGTACTAACACCATCCAGAAGACCAGCGTGATTAAAACGTGCCTTTTACGCGCAGGTCTCGGAGCACCCGACCAATAATTATTAACGGAGCCGTACAGCAATCCAGTCGCACAGCTACTGCTGAAATGGTGCCGGTCCTTTCGCCGTCGCTGCGCCAGAGGGAGAGCGAGCCCTGGACTTCCAACCCGACTTCATTCCACGTAGCCGGCCGGAGGTGTCAGGGGCCTGTCTGAATCAAATTATAAAGGAGAAGCGGGGGGAAGAGTGAAGAGCCTGCCCTATCTTTAGAGCTTCACCCTAGGCAAGTCTCCCATGAGGTTTCTCTAGCATTACAGGGGACTTCGGCTCCTGAGCACCCATTTGGAAGGGAACGCCTGGAGGGCGTGGGCTAAGGGGAGCTGGGAGGTAGAGCCCAGCGCTCACAAAACGTACCCTCTGGAGCTGCTGCCCTGCAGGGCCTCACGAGGAAGAGCAAAGAGAGAACGTGGGGCTGGCTTGCCACCCAGGTGTTCCCCTCGTTCCTCTCCCTCCCCTCCTGGCAAAGAGAAGGCATCCACATCTCTCTTGAAACAACACTGAAATGAATGCGAGGGAATTACCCACTTGCTAAGAGAGGCTATATGTATGCGTATATGTTTTGGGAAGTTTAATTTGCATTTCTGGGCCTCAGAGTGCCCCTAAGAGAATTTACAGTGGGTTGTGAAGATTGCCATCCCAGCTAATCAAATATAATAAATAGCTCTGACTGAGCAGATGACTCTCCTACAGCACTGTGGTTATCAGAGGGATCGGTCTTAATTTGAGACTCCATTCATCAGCCCTGCTAACAGGATTGTGCAGAGAGTGATATTTGACAGAAGTGTTTTCGAAATTCCTAAATGGAGAGTGTGCATTGAGGGAGACAAGATGGATGTTTCCATTACGGTGACTGTGCAGGATGTCTCACTGCCCCCGGCTTCCACCCAGCAACAAACGGCCGACGGACACATGCCATTACAGTGAATATGGTGGCCACAGATTCCTTCTTGTTTTGTTTATCTAAAGAAAAATAATAAATTCATTCTAGGGATGAAGGGTGGCAGGAACCTGGCTCGTGCTCCTGGCTGTACATTACACTGACACGCAGCTTTGAAGCTCTGCCCGGAGAAGGCGGCGAGGGCAGGAGAGCCCCGAGGGACACGTACACACCGTGCAGGGAGCCAGCCATGAGCTGCTGCAGCACCTTCCTGCAGCCCTGGGCAAAGGGGCTATCAAGGATTGAAGGCCAGAAAGGACCTCCTGATTTAGTGATCCATGCACCCTGCAGGCAGAAACATCATATAATCCCTTTCTCCAAGTTATCACATATCCCCTTAAAACCAGTTTGCTTTTTAGACCCCACCACTCTCATGGGCACCCTCACCACTCCATGTTTTGTCGTGACCTTAACCTGCAAGAATGGTTCTCCCCCACGGACGTTTATCCTTCACCATACGTTCAAGGAGCAGCAGTAACCCCTCTCAACCTTTGCTTTGCTAGGCTGAACGTCCCAGTCTCTTTAATCTCCACTCATAACAAAAACCCAAGTGACTTCTTTTTGCAGCCACGCCAAACTGAGCTCATCGTCCTTGGTCACCTGGGGCAACATCTTTGTACAGCAGCATTAACACATCTTTGCTCCTACTAGAAACACCATAGTGGATATATTTCAGATTTGCATGGGTATAAACCCCGCTTTGGTAACTCTTCCCTACACCTTGATAATCCCCAGTTTCATGAGCAGCTGTGGCGGCAGAGGGAGGGATCCAGTCGGATTTACACTGCAACAGGACTCAGGTTGCGTGGCGGACCACAACCATGGCACGCACGGGTTCTGGCACAAGTCCTGTCGCAGGTGGGTTTATCCCTTGCCAACGCTTGCCCTTCCCCACCTTCTCAGGAACCTCTAGACCACTGAAGCTCTCTCCAGTTTGCCGCCGCTTCCCCGGGACGCGGGGGGATTCGCTCACGCTGGGAAGAGCTGCGGTGAAACAAGCCGTTTAACAGCAAGAGGCAGAACTGGCCCGCAGCAACGCGGGCAGGTCAGACCTGTTTGCTTTGAGAAAGCTCTCCCACAGCAGATTAAGCCTGTGATGAGGGGTTAATGAAAGACATGTTAATTATCACCACAACCACCCTAGACCTGCGCAGTTTTTGAGATATGGTTGAGAACAACTTTCAGCACAAACATACGCTCTTCCATTCCCTGGGAGGAGGATAACGCAAAGCCATTTTCTCCTTCTGTCAACAGCATGGGCTGAGGGGCTGATCAGACACAGCACATTGCTGAAGGGCAGCGTAAGAAACGCTATTCCTGGCCGGCCGTGCGGGCACCCAAGCCCCCGGGGCACGTTGGGAGCAGCGAGCTCTCCTCCCTGCCGCAGCCCCTCTGCTGCCTCCGACCCCGGGGACTGCGAAGGTTGGTGGCTCCTGGCAAAGAACAGGGCAGAGGGGCAGAAAGGAGCAAGACAAAAAAAACGGAGCGAGGAAGAAACAGGAATGAACGGGTTCTCTCAGACCCATCCATCCAGGCAGAACATTTTGCCCCAGATTTTGTAAACAACACAGTAGAAAATGGTAAATCATAAAAGTTAAAAGCGATCCCCTGTATTCTTCCCGCCTTCCTTTTCATTCTCTTCATCTGGAGCCATTCCCTTTGGCAGAAACAAAGGGGACATGAAACATGTTGGAAAAGGCTTCTCAGCTCATGCCTGCTTGTTCCAGCAAAGACCTTGAACCTGCAAAGACCAGGGCTGAGAGTTGCCGTCCCAGCGTGAAACGAGAATCGCTGTGAATCCTCTTCAGAGACAACCCCGTGCTCACGGGACAGTGGGGAGCAGGGACGGGTCAGCAAGGAACAGGGGAAGGAAAAAAGCATTTAGAAAAATAAAAGGAAAGAGGGAAGCTTATTCTGCAAGTCAAAAACAGTTTGGCATTTCCAAGTTAAATACAAGCGAAGCCTTTGTCCGCGTGCTTCATTGTAACACTGTTGCTCTAAATCCCCTTTTATCCCTTTAATTATGCATGAAAAAACCACACGACCTCCGTGCTCATACGCTCAGCCGAGCAGTGGCTCACAGTGCAGAAGGCTCATTATACAGCTTTAGCGGGGCTGAGTGCTCTGAATTATTTAAATCTCCATTAAGCCTCCGCTATGGCATATCTATGTGATAAACGGATCAGGTGCCGCCGGATTTCTCCCCTGGCCAACCCGCTCTCCCTTCTCCTTCCCCCTCTTTCTCCTTCCTCCTGCACAACTCAGTAGGAAGGGAGATAATTGCCAAGAGGGAAGGAGTTTGCACTCGTGCTATCAAGTGTTTCATTGTCATTTAAAAAAGGCCAACCGAGCCAAGTAATAAAGACACTTAATCAGGATAGCGCTAGAGGGCATGGTAAGGTGGTCAATGCATAACTTGTTTAATGGCCATTTTATTGTTTAAATTAAATAAAACTTAAATCATTATGTTTTACTTAAGCAGCGCGAATGCCCTGTCCCCGCAGCACCGCTGCGGGAACCCACAGAAGGAATGGTGTACTGCCAGAGACGGGGGTACTTGTGAGGATGGGGCTCAGCGTACCCAGCGGGGGGGGGATCTATTTTGTCCTCCCCGGCCCCTTTTCGCATGCCCGCTGTTCTACAGGCCGGTATCATACGGAGAGCAATGGTCCGAGGAGAAGCTAGGAAAGGTGGACCAAGAGATCTCAGGGCACAGCCAAAGCGCGAGGCGTTTGTGGAACAGCCTTCTGGCTCCAAAAAGGGGGAAAGAAAAAAAAAAAATAATCACAGCAAACCATAGCAGCCCCTGCAGCTTCCCTAGGAGCAAGGGAGGTCACCCCAGATCAAGGAGAGGCCCTTAACCCCTGTGAAGCGAAGGGCAAGATCAGTTCTCCTTAGAGAAAGCTTCCTGCTGCCACAGACCTCTTCAAGCACGAAGGGATGGGGGAGAGGGAGGCAAAACCTCTTCCTATTGCTATTCAAAACCCCTCTTCAGGGCATGGGCAGACCTCCCAAACAGCACCCCAAGGGCCACGGCAGGAAAAGCTCAGGTTAACACTTTTGTTTTCCTTGGTTTCTTGCTGCCAGGGCCAAGCAGGCACGGGTGGTATCAAGTCTGGGCACCTAGCAGCCACAAAGTTTGGAAAAGCAGCAACGTAAGTCTCAGGTAGAAATGCTTTCAGAATACTTTTGGTTTGGGGGAAAAATGCTTTTTAAATGGAAAACAGTGACAGCCCCTAATGTACCTCCTTGCCCATCTCAACACCGGGAAAGAGGAAGGATGCCGTGGTCCTTCCATCACATCCCATCACTGGGGACCAGGGCAGGTTGATGATGAGCTTGGTAACCACCGGCCTCGGTACTCCCGAGAGTTCATGGCCACAGCTCACCGAGAGCTGTGTAGCACCTACGCACCATCACAAGCCACAGGCACCCGTCACCTGCGGTACAAACAGCCGCACAAACACACCCCAGTAAAACAAACCTTCAGAGCAAGTCCGTCCACAACGGCTGGTAAGGGAAGCAACAACCCAAAAACCCAGTTATTACGTCAAATTCACAATTCCCTACCCCCCCGAAAAAAGTGAACAGGATTTAGATCCTGCTCAACCACCAGTTTCCTGAGTGAGCGCGAATAAGTCCCAGATCTCCGCAGGCTTTGGCTCCTCGGCTGCAAGATGGAGATAAGAGTCCATCTGCTACCCCTCACGGCTGCGGCGAGGCCGGGGCATCGCGAGGGGCTTTTGGAGGGCGAGATAAATAAATGGCTAGCTCTCGCCGCGGTCTCAGGAAGCGCGTGCTGAAGGCGGCAGGAAGCAGGTGGAGACAAGGAGGTGCATTAAGTTGTTTATTTGTGAAAGCAACTGGAAAATGTGCTGAGCAGGAGAGAAAAAGTCTTTGGCGTTAAAAATAACCTCTGCCAGAAAAAAAAAAAAAGAAAAATTAAAGGCCTCTTATTTTAAAAGTTTCTCCTCATATTTACTTGAGATAAATGGAGGCAGCACAGTGGCAGCATTTTCTTAAGACTTGAGAAATAGATGGCAGGACTCTAGAGGCAGATTTTGCTCATATATCATTCCCCTCCCCTCCCAGTCTCTGGGGGACACGTGTGGCTGTGACATCTTTTACCGAGATTTACAGAGCAGTTATCCTGTCAGGGATGCGAAGGCAGCCTCGCTGCCACAAAGCTATCGTCAAGCCTGCACCATGTTCAGGAGGCAGCAGTTAACCTTGTTTTCAAGCCACGGTTTCTACCTAGAGAGGTAGAAACAAAGGAAAAGCCCAGCCTGCCCCACTTCAAGCCGCTTCTGCAAGACAGCTTGAATTTGCTGTCTACTTACACCACCAGTTTTTAAAACCGGTAGTTATTTTGCTGCTCTGGCAGTGCTTATTTCTTCAAGATGCAGGAAAGCGATTAGAGCCGGGCATCCTGTTCCCCGCTCGCTCCCGGTTCCCCCCGCGTCACCTCTGGGGATGGCGGCGGGGAAAGCCTGGCCTCGCCTGCCGCAGCGGCAGCGCTGGGGCTGCCCTCGCCCGCCCTCCCGCCTCCCTTCGTCTCGCTCTCGCCAGCTCCCGCCTGTATCTGTAAAACCAGCATGAGTCGGGCATGAGTCAAAGTCCTAAAATGTAAGGAACTGGCTTTACATTCAGGCTGCATTTTAAAGAGGGAGGTGCCAGGTTTTTTTGTGAGTGAAATCTCCAGTAATGACCTCTAGGTGCCGAGACTTTCTTTTACAAGTCTGCGATTGATAGTAAATATACAATATTTACAAGCATGAATCATCTAGGTTTATACAACAAGCGTCCCTTCTGCTGACCACTCTCAAACTAACTTAACTACATCAAGCCAACCTTTCCCAGGGAAAAAAAACCAGAAGGCGTTGCCTCCCATTACTGAGACAGGCAGGATAATTAGGCCAGGAGGGGCACTGGGAGCTGGGGGCTGCCCTGGGTGTCCCCAGCCCCAGCGGCTGGCTGGACCAAAGCTCAGGGGCTCTGCCGAGGAGAGGGCACCCACCACCCGCTCCGTCCTCCCGGGCAGCCAGCGCGCCCGTGTGCTGCTCCCAACCTCAGCGACTGATCACAGGCGAGCGCCTGGAGATGGATAACCAGAGAAACTTCAGTATTAAAGGAAAACCACTATCAGTTTCTAATGCAATTAACAGCCCCCTGCCAAGAGAGCCAATAAGAGCACTTCATCAGACCATTATAACCCTGGAGGGTATAGAGAGGCTGCCACTGTAACTCCTTTAATTGCCCTTAATGTTTCATTAAACACAATTACATTTAAACCTAAACTGTGCCATTTGTTGTGGTTTTAATTAGACAAAGGGCAAGATAACAGGATTGGATTAACCCTCCTCTTCCCTTCCTCCCCTCCACCAGGGGCTGGCAGCAGCGTGAAACCGGATTGAAACAGGGAGAAAAGCAAAGTCGACCGAAGCACGCAGCACGTCCGCAGGCCCACACGCACGGTGAAGAGCCGACTTCGAGGACGGGAGAAGACGACACCGGACTCGAACTCATCAGGGAACTTCCCCTGATGGGGAAGGCAAACAGCGGATGAGCCCCCCCGCAGACCTCGCAGCCCCTCTCCTCCTGCCGCCCGCCTGCCTGCGAGGGCCCGAGGCACCCCGAGAGCCGAGGTCCCTCCCGGCTCTGCCAGGTTTGCGCGGATGGCGTTGGAGATCAGCGGGTAACCTCCTCGCTGGGCGCAGCTCAGGCGGGGCGCGGGGGCTGCCCGCAGCCGAGCTGTTGCCGGGGCAGCGTGGGGGAGCGTCCCCGCGCGGGTGGGAGCTCAGGCGGGCGCCGGCCCGCAGGCATCCCCTCCTTCCGTAACCACGTCGCCGGGAGCCCACAGCACTCCTCGAGCTCCTGCACATCGTATTCCCCGTTTCACCCCTTTGAAATCGCTTCACTGATCTCCCTTGTATATAACCCGGTTTACACCTCTCGCACCGTCGATTGGAGTCTCTCCAAGATCCCCAGCTTGTTGCCATGACCTGCTCTGTAGCCTTTGCAAGGGGAGCTGGCAGCATCCTCCGCTCTCAGCCTTTCTTCCAAGTCCAGCGCTCCTTGCTACAGCCCCAGGCTTTTTCTTTTTTTTTTTTTTTTTTTTTTAATACAATCCTGCAGTTTCTTTGGCACAATCGGTAATTCCCATGGCCACATAGCCACACTTGTTACTGATGCCTTTCCTCTGTTAGGGAGATGCGTCAGCCCAACACCCCTAAAGAGAGGCTACTCTGCTAGACGTACCCTCGGTCCTCCCATATGCTTGTAAAGCCGTTCTTGAAAAATACACAAAAAAAAGCATGCAAACACTTATTTTAGCCTAATAAAAAGGAAAACCATTTTTTCCTTTACAGAATTTATTCAGTACTCGCTTAAATATTGCTTCTAAATTAGGTCTAAGGCTTAAATGCTGAAACTCTGCACCCCTGTTTGATGTTGCATATAGCTTTGGCAAACCAGGCTGTGTCCTCCATCTTTGCTGAGCTTTTCAGTGACTTGGAGGAAAAAGAAAAGCAGATTTAGCTGCAGTGCCACACACCCAAATCAGAACAAACTGCTGAAATGCTGCCCTGTTCAGAGATTTATGATACAATTAACATTTTCGTTGGTTTCTAATGACTTCTTTCTTCCTTTTGGAAGCTGACAAGAGAGTAGGAATAGCCACGGGGTATAATCAGACTGTCTGCAAGGTGGAAGGGAAATGAAGCGGAGCAGAAAGGGACCCTCTGAAGCAGGCGGGTATCATTATCATCTCTTTGTGGGAGCATTAGCACCATTGGAGGGCACTCAGGCACCACTGGAACAAGAGCAGCATAAGAACTTGAATAGAACCGAGGAGAAGATGAAAAGAATGAAACAGGCACTCAGTGACAGGTCTGAATAGTCTCCTTTGTGCCACAAGACTTGCTGAGATTTTGCTATCTCTTGACAAGTGCCAAAACTCCCCAAGTCTGATCCAAAGACTACATGTGTCAACAGAAAGCCTCCCATTAACTTGAGGGAAACTTAGCCCAAGCCAAGGTGTGATAGATCATGTACCACCGTTACAGGGACATAAGTGAAATCCATCTTAGAATTCTCACTACTAATTTCCAGCGATTTTTCACAATATATCACATCCTCACAGCGTCTACTCACACAATAAATCAATGCTTTCACAGAGCTGCGAGTAAAATGAGGGGATGGGGCAGATGAGAAAGGTATTCGAGAAAATGTGTGCCATTGCTGAGAAGAAAGTAATTGCAGCAAGAACAAGCTCCCCTTTGGCCCATTAACAGGGCTATGTGCTGCAAATAGCACACCGTGGCCTTGCCAGTCGTAGAGCAAAGCCTTATCATCTCCACTGGAGAGGGAACTGAGGCACGGACTAGGAGGTTAATCAACATTGCGGCAGGGCAAGAGCTGTACACACGAGCTGAGGCAGCTCATTTACAAAGCAGAGGTGGGAGACTTGGGGTGGGAACCCGCCTTTGTAGAAAAAGCTACCAGTCTTACTAACTGCTAGGAGAGCGAGCATCATTGCTCAGCGTGGCGAAAAAGTGCCACCAGCAGCAAAAGAAATCAGAGTAGCCCAGGGAGGAGAAAGGTAGGCTTCCACTCCGAGGCTGTGGACAGAGCGGAGCACTTGGCCTGGGGACCAGAGCGCTACCGGGCAGAAACACAGGACTTGGAAGCAGTCAAAAATGGCAGAGCAGGTTGCAAGCTGGCAACTCCCTGTTACTAGATACGCGCTTCAGAGCTATTAAAAAAAAAAAAAAAAAAAAGATTCACAAGGGAAACATATCTTAATGTGTCATTTCCAATTTACTCCATCATTCTTTTAATTTTCTACTTGCCCAGAAATAAAGCTGTAAGTGGTCCAGTTAGAGCTACGCTGCCTCTTCACCTCTCTGCAATCGCCGCGGCAGCTCCTCTCCCCTTTGCCGAGCTACAGAGAAAGGAACATCTCTTCTGACCACTGCCACGGCCAAGGCAGCCCAACATCGGCACGATGCTGTCGCTTAAGAGAAAAAATTGTAGGAGCAGGGGACTCCTCCATCAGTGGAGGCTGCCTCCGCGGTAAAGCTCCACGGGTTCTGGGAGAGCACGTGCACATCGCTGCTTCTGCCTCCAGGATTAGGGGGTGACCCTTAGGCTTGAGCTTTGGGGAGCAAGAGGGAGTGAGGGGCAGGGGGGTACGAGGGAGTGGGGAGAACAGCTGTTAAGCTCTGCGAGATAATAAATTGAATAGCTCTGAAATTGGACCCACAAGGATAAAAGTGTTTTTAGTGCCTATAAGACCGACTATAAACTCAATCTGTCAGACAGCAGCAGCTGTTAAAGATAATGGTCCTGGTAAATTTAACTTCCGAACTGCCACAAAGGGACTAGTGTGATGTTAAGTTTCTCCCCTCTTTGAAAGGGGGTGGGGAGGGGAAAAAAAAAAAAAAGGCATCAAAAAATGCAAGATCTAAAACATGCATCTCCAGTCAGCTAATCAAAAAACCTGCTTTGAAGAGCAAGGATGGGCTGTGCCCCCACGGGGCAGAAGAGATCCCCCGGAGACTTTTAGGCAGATGAATACCTCTGGGCTGCTTTGATAGGATTCCACAAACGATACCAAATATTTGCTAATCAGCCAAGGTCAGCAGGGAAAGAAATAACTCTCTGCTCCGAAGCCAGGCATCTCCTAATTATTTAAGTCCACGCTGTGACTTTATCATAAGCTCTAGGCAATGAAAAGCGTCTAGCTGGACTAGCCCCGAGCAGATGGTGACTCGGAAGCATTCCCTTTCCCTCGGTCCTCCCTTGCCCTGGAAGGGAACAGTCCTTCACCCGCGCCATGCCCCTTTGGGACCCACGATCCTTCCCGCAGGAGCTGCCCTGCTCGGCCCCGGCACAGGGTGCAGCAGGGCAGCATGACACCGGCCCCGCCGAGGGAAGCCCGGTGCTGGCACGGCACGGGCAGGCAGCCCACGCTCCGGCTGCTCCTTGCCACGGACGCACTTGCCAGCTCACGGCAAAGTGTTGCTTGTACCAAGCGTCCCACCAAAAACCCAGGGAATTTTATCACTGAACCCAGCGGCACCAGGGTCTGATCCACAGAGACCAGATAAAAATCTCTAGATTGGCAGTGTAATTCTTCAAAACCTATTTTCCCTGCCAAGCAGGTAATACAGCATGATCGAGAACGCGTTTTATACAGACCACTGTTCCAAATAAGCTATTCGCAGCAAGTGTTTTTAATATGACAATCAGAACTACTTACGCAATTTTGAAAAGGCAGCAGGATTTGGCTACAAGAACAGAAGACAGCCCAGGTAACTTCACCTAACAAAGCAACTATTGCAACCACATAACCATCGTCAACCTTCTACAGAATAAAGCAAACAGGACCTGAACGGTCCCGGTGAGAAGCGAGGAGGAGGGCTGGCCTCTCCGCACTGCCTCCTCACCCCTGCTCAGCTCCACGCACCTCCAGCATGGCTCACAGCATGCCCACTTCTCCAGCCCCAGCCCTTCCCAGGGCACACTGCAGGGACGTGAACCTTTCCTGAGCACATATTCCCAATATCCTGCTTGCTTCAGGATCAGAGGAGGGTTTCGTCTCGAGAGGATTTCTTCACAGCCCATTTTTCAGCTGCCTGAGCGGTTCTCTTGGACTCTTGCCACTCGGAGGGAAACCTATAGGTGACCTTTACCAAGGAGACAGGGAAGAAGTGGTTCCTCTGGAAGTGTTTATACCCCAATGGGGATGAGATTTCTCATGCGCTTAGCATAACATCTGTGCCTTGATGGATTTGGGTTTCACTGGAGTGAAGAATATGGTGTCAAACACAGCGAAGCTTCCAATCAAGTCCTTGGGAGAGGACCATGCAACTACTTTGTACCAATATTCTGAAGTTATTTCCCAAGACAGGGATATTTTTCAAGGGGTTGGAGGACTGACTCCTTTTGGATGCATTTCAGCAGTACTCATTATTTCCAACCAGCAGTTAAAGAGTGTTGAAGGTCTCAAGGCAGAAGCAGAGCAATGTAAACTAGCTTTAAGCTACTTAGAGATTAAAACTCCTGATTTTATTCAACACTATGGATAATTTATCATTGTTGTTATTACCCAAGGATGTAGGAAGAGTCCAATCAAACTTAAATAGACAGAATATCTGGGGGGCATTTACAGATACAGTAATGAAAGAAGAGAGCAACCCCAAACCCCAGCGGTTGCACATCTCATTGCCACCAGAAAGCCCTGGTTCAAAAGCAGCTCCTCCAGCCTTTTTCTCATCAGCGGTATGTACGGACAGTACAGAAAGGGTGTCGGATTAATCCCTGTGAAATGATTTATCATGCACAATACAGCTTCTGTCACAGTTGTCCATCGCTTCCCAGCAATGAACCTGGGAACTTTATGCCCAGGAACATCCAAGTTTGCAACTGGAGTTCCTCTAAAGCGATTCCCCAGCCATAACCAGCCCCGTGCACAGGGCACACACTGGCGGTCTTCTCCCTCCCTCCACATTTCTTTGTGCTCTCAGAGGGGGAAAAAAAGAAAAAAAAAAAAGGGGGGGGGGGGGGGGGAACCACCAGCCTCTGCAGGCCTCTGGGTTAAACTGTGACCTACTTCAATCCACACTGCTGTCCGTTATTACCAATCCAATTATTCCAGACACGTTAACTCAGCTTTAATTTATGTCAATCCAATTACTTTTTTTTTTTTTTTTTATTAAATAAAAAGATCACTTCATGCTTCAAATGATTTACGAATACTGGGTCAGCACCCAGGGAAAGGACTTGGGAATGCTCAAGGTCAAGGTTGGCCTCACGCAGGAAAGCCCTTCCAGAGTTTGTGGGGAGAGCTTTACTCACCTCATCTCTCTTTTTTTGTATTTTAATTGGATCTCTCACACAAGAGCCTATGGCTTCCAGGACTCTGCTCAGTGAGCAGGAATGGTATTCTGATTGCAAATATGTGTCAGCTGAAGTAAGAGGCACTTAAATTAACTAGATCTCCTTGTCTGCTGCAGTATAATGGGACAGCTGAGCACAAAGCTTTCCCCTTCAGGGGAAAAAGGAATCCAGGATGGAGATTTTTTGAAGGCACAAAGGGGAGTCAGGTATCTAATTCCCACCAACGTCCACTCAATTCCCCTTTGCAGCCTTCTCCAGAAATCAACAGCAGGGGTGTTTTAAACAACCCTGTCACTGCCTTCACTCCTACCTTCAGTCATTGCCAGGGTTCTGGCAAACTTCTCTGAGCAATCGACTGGCTTGTATCAGCGTGGTGTGAAAACGCTCAGCAGCTCCTCCTCAGCCTCTCTGCCAGCAGTGCCAGGACCGAGGCATCATGAGAGGCTTCGTCTGCTTTCTTACACCTTTAGAGACGAGAGATATTCCACCTCCCTCCAAGCAAGGGCTCCAGACGACTCAGTTCAACTCCCACTTCTGCCACTAACCCACCCCATGGCCTTGGCAGACTCCTTTTGACTGACGTGCCCCGGTTTCCTCTCCCACAGAGCCACCCTCCTGCTCTGCCTCCTATCCGCACGCAACGGGCCGGTCGCTACAGCCCCTGCCAGGGAGCAAACAAATTTGAGACCCAAGAGCCTTTTGACTGACTATCTCCCTGGCTCCTAGACAAGCCATGAGCAGAGCTGGTTAAGTCTTTAACATGCATTTCTCAATTATTTTTCCACAGTGTTTCTAATTAGGACCAAAAAAAGTTTTGCTTCATTTTTTTTTTTTTTTCCTGTCCAGCTAAACTTTCCAGCTGATCTCAGCTGCCGTGGCAGAGTCAGTTCTGCAGATAACTTGGATCCCGGACCATTTCCAAGGCTTTGAGTTAAAACCTTGAGAGGTACCTTGAAGATAAGGGACAGTTGCTGAAGTCAGTGAGACCCAGTTTCCCAGGCCCAATTCCAGCAGCCGGGAAGAGACACTCTATAGGGGATGGGGCTTCCAAGGGAGCCCTGGAGCAGAGCCCCGGGAGGTTAAGGCCACAGAGGCATGTCAAGTCACAGGGAGGAGGATGTAAAGCCTAACTGCATCCAGATGGGGAAATAAAAGGAAGAGAGGTTTCAAGGATGAGCACGAAAATAACTTAAAAAAAAAAAAAAAGAATCTCCCTTTTGGAAGAAGAAAGGGGAAAAACATCTCAAATCAAGAATGCAATTTCAACAGCCTCCTCAACGTGCTTCCTTTACCTCCTCACCTGAATGAACCAAGGGTTACCTACACCTCGGTCTTAGCCAGACAGTTGGACAACAGGGCTATCCAAAACCATCTCTGTCCAGGACAACCCAACAAATCCTCTGCCTGAAACAAGGTCCAGACATCCAAACACTGAGTCACTTCAGTATCCCAGCCAAGGTGTCCTTAAGGGAGAAAAGCCAGACACTCAGCTGGGACACCCCGCAAAGCCAGACAGCCTCCCCGGGGCAGAGTCACTTCAAAGCAATGCCATTCAGAGTGCACATCCCTTCATAAGCGGTGGGATGTTACCTCAGCCTTTCTCAATCGCTCTCTTGCCTCTTCATCCTCACGCTACCCAGTAACTCCAACAGCCTGGGCAGCATCTGTTCCCCGTCCCTCCAGCATTACCTTGGGAATGGCCCTTTCTCCCAAATACAGCTTTTCATCTAATATCCTAAGAATAATTATCTGTGTGCACACATTACTTGTCATGGACTAGATATTGCCATCCTACCCTAATTTTAGATGAGGACACAAGAACAGGTCAGTAGGCTACTAATAGGGTACTCAGTTCCCAAAGACACCACATTAAGTGGTGAAGGACTTCAGAACTTATTTAGTACAAAGTTAAACACTGGGTAAGGAAAGCACCAGCATGCACAAGGCTGTTACATTATTCCTTTCCTTATCCTCAGGCTGTGCCATTAAGAAAGTAGATGAGAAACTGGAATTTTGCTGTACGGCTACAATAGACGTCCACATGCTTCTCTTGAGGACTGTTTGGATGCTGCTTTGTGGAATGCACAGCCCAAATTCATTAAGTTCTGAAGCAGTTGTCGAGTTGTCTGAAAACAGACAAATGAAAACACAACACCAACCAAAAATAATAGCTTTTGCAAAGAGGGATTTTTGAAATTCAGGAAATGCATTACTAGAGCCAGAGAACTTAAAGCTCCCCTTTTGCATGCCACCAAAGCAACGTGGATGGGCTTCCTTGGAGAGAGAGAGAAAAAACAACAAACCAAAAAAAACCCCAAAACAAAACTAAAAAGAAATGCCCATGCCATGCCCACCAAGCGGCTTCGAAATTTCCATCCCAAACACCAAGATGACTCCTTGGGCTGGGACAACATCGTCTCAATTAGTGCTGCTCTGCCCAGCCTAACTAAGAGCTGGAAACAGCCAACATTCCCGAAGGGCCACAGCTCTTTCCCCTAACGTTTTAGGCTCAGCACCGAGAGAGCAAGTGACGGAGGAGTCCCAGTGACAAACAGAGGGAAGCAGCTGATTCACTTTCCCTAGGGCTATTTCTGCCAAGTCTTAAAAATAATACTGAGATCCTTCACCCTCCTCCCTCTACCCTTTCTATCACAGAGGCCAGGTTTCTCCCAAGTTGTCTGTGACCTGGCACTGCCTCTCCTAAACGGGACCCCTCCTTTGAGGACAAGATCCGATGAGAGCAGGCGAAAGAAAAAGCCTCATAGCTCCTGCTGTGAGAAGGCTGCGTTCGGGTGCGTACAGGGAAGAGTTTGCTCTCTGCAAACAAGGACTAGAAACATTTTCAGTTCCAGCCTGAGTATGCGCTGAGGGGAACCAGTCCTTCAGGATCCCCTCTCTGCCCTTCACTTGGAAACCCGTCCCTGAGCAGGCTCCAGCTCAGCATGTATTTTCATTTCACTCATGACACGTGCCAGTATTGGTTTTCTGCCCACCCTCTTCAAAAGCCAGAAAGAGAAGAGGAGACAAAAAAGAAAAAAGTGCAGCAAAAAATGATGCCACTCTCAAGAAATGGCACTTTAGGCAGTCTCTACTACATCAGTAATGACAGTCAATAGTGCCTCCAAGGACTTGCTTTCTTCAAGTCAATACCACATTCTGACAGCCAGTTTATTCCTGGGATCCATGAGCCTCTCTTCCAGATTCAATCTTGCTCAGACAATCATTCCTCTGAGGCTTTTATCCAGCTTACCCATGGTACGGGCATACAAGAGCCAAGCAGTGAAGAAATCTTACTGCTGCTCTGCAGAAATGCACTTCTTTACTAAGTGGCTTTTCCTACCCGCCAGAGCCACCCGTGGCACTGCGGAAGTCAGAGGTCATCGGAAATAAAGCGGAGATGCTTAAACAAATACCTCATCCTGGATTCTTCACAGCTTAGGCTTCAGGCGATCCTCTCCTACAGCCTTCCCTCTTAAGAGATTTACCACTACACCGGCTTGCGTACACATGCACAAGAGGAAAGCGAGGCAGAGAACGTGACCTTCTAAGAAGAAGCCAGGATTTAAAGTCTGCAAAGCTCATTTCACCGACTTGGCTGCCTGAGCCAGAGCCGAGACGGTACACACCGACATCTATCACCAGTTTCGGTGTCTCAGCAAGGAAGGCTCCATCCTTGTTAAAGAACTGCCCACCTGCATCACTAAAACATCTTTAGCAGACAGTCCTTTTCCTCAGGCACCAAGGAATAAAAACACGGTCATCTTTAAAGTAGGCTTAGAGAAAAGAAAGCATGTACTAAAATAATTAAGGTCAGTGCAGCAAGCCCCTGGCCTTCACCTGCAAAGACACAAGCATAATTGCAATATTAAACAGACACATGAAAGGCCTCCAGGACAGAAGCAGGTTCTGCGGAGATCAACAGCAAGGTCTGGGCCTCGGTGAGAGCAGCCTGAGCAGCTTCCACACCAAAAGGCAGATGCTTTGTGTTCATCTCCATTGCTGTGCCAATTTTACCCGCATCCTTGTATTTCAGGAAAGCCCGTCTCCGCTATAAACCCTTGGTACAGCCTTGTTTCTAAGGCACATTCTGAAAGCCCTCGTTCCTGCTGCTGCAGAAGGCTGTTTTTAATGTGCCTGCCTGTTGTGGGTTGCTGGGAGGAGCAGAGGGATTCCTTGCCAGCTGGTGAGCAGCACGGGCAAAGAGAGAGTCCCAGTAAAGTAACCCGCTGCTCCCAGCTTTGGAAGACCACAGTGGGAATGTCACGCCGCAGAGTTGCAGCAGCGTCCTTGGGGTGCTGCTCCTTTCCTTTCTTATATGCCAAAAGCCTTTGGTGAAATGAAAGCTGTCTATCCAAGAGCATCTCTCCCATCAGCTAAGCTGAGCTCTGCTTTACGCATCGCCACAGCCTTCGCCTTCCTCCTGCCCACCCGATGCCTGGAGTGAAGGAGTTAACATGAAGCTCACTTGTGCCACAGCAAAGCCACACAGTTGATGCTGTTCATGGAATAGATGAGAGCAAGCCTGGGAAACAACGAAGGAGATTTTTTCCAGCACCCTACACCTTACGCCTACCTCCGCAGCACCAGTAACAGAGCATTACGCTCCTGAGGGCAAAACTTCCCAGTGTCACAGAAAGTTCACCATCTCAACCTGAGAATTTTAGACACGGTTGGTGAGTCGTGAGGTCCAGGGAAGTATGGATTAATGCTGTTTGTACAGCTTTATGGAGGAAGCTGTAAGAGTGCTCTGCAGATGAAATCAGTACATATTTGCACATTAATGTAATTTAACATGAACTCACTCTATCTTTTAAACCTCTGGAGTGGCAGAGAAGACCCATGAGCAAACAGGCAAAGAATATCTTCATTATAAAAAGGCTAAGGTGACAGTCTATAACACGTCAGACAACTAAGGCTAGCAGGAGGCTGCAGATCCAAGCAAGAACAAAGAAGAGTGCAGCAAAGAAACACCTCAAAGGTGTTCTCCGCTACACACAGAAAAGGAGAATTTTGCCTGGCCGACGCAGTTAAAGCACAATAAACCTACACACTCACAAATAACTTGTTTGTGTGGCTGTGCTCTTAGAAGGAGCTGCTTTACCAAAAACAGATGTTCGCACAAAATCCCCAGAGGCTTCTGAAAAGCCCCTGCAGTTAGGAGCTGCCACGATCAGTATTTTGTATAAAATAACGCCAAGGACTGCTCAATTCCCCACAGGGCAAGGTAACTCTTTCAGAGATTTTGTTACCTCAGCCCTCTTCTGCTTGTTCTGCTGATCCAGGACAAACTCACCTTGCTGGCCCAAAGCAATGATGACAGGTTGCCTGTTCTGCTTGGCTTTGTACCAGCTCAGCCTGTCCTTCCACAGATGGTGCAGAAGCATAACAAGTCACCTCTGGTGCTCCAGCTAATTCAGCAAATATGAGTGTAGACTGAGTGAGCTTGTAGTCCACAGAGCCCCAAATACCAACCGTGGACCCATGACCTCTCTCAAAACCTCCGTGGAGATGGCCCTTCAAGTGCAGTCCATTTCAGACCTGTATCTCCAGCCCAGCCACGGCCACCATATAGCATAGACACACTCTGAGCTGGCTCACACACCAGTAGCAAGATGGGGCTCAGTTCGGGCTATCCATGCAAGCCAGGCTGGTGTTCCCAGCCATGCTGAGCTCCTTCCTGTCACTGCCGGGCAGACCCCAACATCTGGCCCAGGTCCCCACCCTGCTGTAATCACAGCCCTGACAGCACGACTCCAAGCCTAAACCTGCCAGCTCTGCCCAGCTGGAGTTAAAGCAGGTCTTTAACGGTAATTATGAACATGGCAGTCAGGAAGGGACTGAATCAGAACAGACTAAATAGCGGATAGAACTGAGTCAGAGTGGATAAATTCATAACATAACCCACTTAGAAGCAAGTTGCCTCCTAAGCACTTCTTTCTCAGCAAGAAGATGAGGGGGAAGAAAAAAAAAAAAACCACACCAGTATCCTGGTAAGTGATTAAGGACATTGCTAAGGAAAGTGTCCCGAGTTGTAGGATTTCTCATCACAACTTTAGGGTGAAACTGCAGGATACCAGGCAGGATACAGAGCTCTCTCCCGCACAGCCCCTTTACTCTGCACGGCAGCCCGCGTGCAGGGAAAGCGCTCCCAGCTCCCATTAACCCCAGGACTGCTGTTACCCAGCCTTTTGACCAGAGCTTCCCCAGTCAGGGAACCCACAAACTGTCTGGACCACAAGCACATTTTGCCTGGACCCCACCAGGCTCTCCAGTGTGCAGCATATCCCACGTGCTCGTGATCCTGCCCTTGTCTCCGCCACCGTTCCCGCCAGCTGAAGTGCAGGACGGCGGCCAGCTGATCCGCCAAAGCGAGGGAAACGCACTGCTTCCTGCTGGGTTGACTGCAATACAATTACACAAGGAGCTTCAGCGAATATAAGCAGCCTCTGGTAAATACTGCACCAGCTTGTTTAGCCTGTGGCTCTTTACACGCACCCACCAGACTCTTTATATGTTCCAACATAGCGTTTCTTATGGAGGACAGTGTTATGCAAGGCTGAGCAATGAAAGCAGAGATTGTTACCAGCTTTAACAGGCTTTGGATCATGCCAAGAACAAGTCCCACTCTGTTTTAGTTGCTTCAGTATGATATCCCACATCTTTTCTATAATAATCAGATGCTCCTACACTGCAAGCGGGAGCAGAAGACAAATGACTAGTAAACAGACTAGCAACAAGCTCTTTAAAGAGCTGAGAGTACTGCCAAGAATATTTGTAATCTGATTTCATCCCTGCCTCTTCGCCTTCCCTGACCTGCCACTGGACCTCGGTGTGATCTACCCGGTGGTTTTCAGGCTGCGCTACAGAGATTAGTTCTGAGCGGACCAAGAAAAGCAAACCGACTGGCAGGCTGAGATTCATTACAGACCAACATCACTGACCTACACCAACCCATTAGCTCATTTATGAAGGAGTTTCAACTTGTTACAAGTCACCGAAAAAAATTTAGTCTAGACGGGTGATGTATTTATTTTAGGAAACAAATCCACTTAGTAAACTATGACCTGAACATAAGTTCCCCACTATCTACAATGCCAAAGACATACTTGAGAGTGAAACAAACTTCTAATCATTTCTTTGATGTAAAGAGACTTCTGTTGAATGACATATTGGTGGTGCGGTCCCTCCTGGGGAAAAAAAAAAAAGTCTATTTACCATTTGCTGTCTGCCGCAGCCGAGATGAACTGTAAGAGCACGGTGCTCTGCTCTGTGCAGGAGAGTGAGAACTGCAGCCACTTGTCACCCCCTCCCCTGCTCGCTGCAATTCCAAAGGGACACATGCAGCACATTTTTTTGAGGCATGTAATATAACGCACACAAAAAAGCAAAAAGCAATCAGCCTAAGCAAAGGGCTTGAACAGCATACCTCGCTGGGGGAAGAGAAACCCTGGGGTAACGGCTTGGGGAACCAGAATAATTGCTAGCGCAAAAGGCTGACCCAGACAACGTAACCCATGTCATGCTACTACCCCACATGTCCGTGAATGGCCATGCAGGAACCCAGCTGCTGTCTATACTCCTCCGCTATGTCCAGCTTCACGGATCGCCATCCAGGTTTAAAGGTGTCCAGGTTTAAAGGACCTGTCTCTAATGACCAGCTCTAAGGGACAGAAGCTTCCAGGAGGATTTCCACTACCCCCACTGAAGTGACTCTGGGTCTGCAGCTGAGTAAGGTCACCCCCACCCTGATTTAGGGCTCCAGGGTGCTGCTCTTGGCAAACTCTGTGCCAAATCAACCATTTCCTTTGAATTTTTCCCAGGCTGACTTAGCTCTCTTTCAGAAATGGCGAAAAGGAGAGAGAAAAGAAAGGAGAGAGAAAAGAAAGGAGAGAGAAAAGAAAGGAGAGAGAAAAGAAAGGAGAGAGAAAAGAAAGGAGAGAGAAAAGAAAGGAGAGAGAAAAGAAAGGAGAGAGAAAAGAAAGGAGAGAGAAAAGAAAGGAGAGAGAAAAGAAAGGAGAGAGAAAAGAAAGGAGAGAGAAAAGAAAGGAGAGAGAAAAGAAAGGAGAGAGAAAAGAAAGGAGAGAGAAAAGAAAGGAGAGAGAAAAGAAAGGAGAGAGAAAAGAAAGGAGAGAGAAAAGAAAGGAGAGAGAAAAGAAAGGAGAGAGAAAAGAAAGGAGAGAGAAAAGAAAGGAGAGAGAAAAGAAGAGTCACTTCCCCCAGATGCAGCCCCAGCCTGAGCAAGTGCTGTAAAAACATGAATGACATAGTTCGGCAGGTTGCCTCCTGCTCAGGTACTGCGATTAAAACGGGTACGGTCGGGGTGGGGAGGGAGATCAGCAAAACGGCCCCTGCAGTCACACCAGGTAGCCCATACGACAGCTCTCACGTGCAGCCCGGCAGCTACCGCACCCTTGGTACCTACCCCAAGAGTCCCAAGAGCGCACAGCACAAAAAGGCATGCGAGTCACAGGAGCCAACGGGGAGGAAAAGGAGAAGGCAGAAGGCAAAGGGTTAATTTACACCTTTCTGTTGGAAAATAATCACTGGCTTTAAGTTTCCTGCAGAAGATGGGGAGGAAAAGGGAAATCTCCCATAGTCATAGCACGCCTAACGACTCCTACACCTCAAAGGCCATGCAGTGATAAATACAGCAGCAACACGCGATTTAAATACAATTAGAGGAGGCTGCTCCCTCCCTGAGCACTACTCAGGAGTCAGACTGGGTGGTGGGATGCAGCTGTGCAGGAACAATCCCCAGCACACACGGAGTGAAGCTGTAGTTTGACTCCAGTAAATTCTGGCAATAAATTCCTCTCCTCTTACCTCTGAGGAAGGAGGTCAGACCAGCTGGGAGGGAAGGCAAAGGAGATCTATGCATTGCTCCAGCCCGGGAGGGATTAATTAATTAGGCAGCACTTACTACAGTGAAGCAAAACTTACTTCACTTGGACCAACTGTTTAAGGCATAAAGAGACAAGAAGAGCCATCCTCTTGGGCAGATTGCCATGACCACACAGAACAGCCGGTTTCAGAGGGATTCGGCACCGAGCCAGCCGTGCAGCCACGAAAAGGCTAAGCAAGAGCAAAGTCCCTGTCTCTGCGGGGTTCTGCTGTGGGGTTGGAGGTGTGAAGTTTCCATCAACTGCCCCGCTATGTTCTTCCAACAGGACATGAAGTTGGGCTTTCCGCTCCTTTCCTGGCATGCGACTTGGAAATAAGTTCAAAGCAAACCTGTTCGACTCCTCCAGTTGTCCCTCGTGGGGCTGGAGCAAACATTTCCATGGGCCTGGACTGACGCTGCTCTTCTATTTGGGGATTTCCTCTTTGCACATGGCAGTGACCAGGGAAATTTATAGTTCCAGATGAGGCAAACCAAAATGAAAAGAAAGATTCTTTTTTTTTAAAGTTAAATTAGAAGAAAAAAAAATAAAGAACTACCATGATGTACTCAGTTTTGGTCTTACAGAGGTTCTACCTTCAATTGCAGGAAGGATAAACTCACAAATGAAAAGGCATAAAATTAAAAATAGAGTCTATGATTGTGGCTCGTCCCTGAGTAGAAAATGGGACATTTCTTTCATTTCTACAGACTGGTGGATGCTGTCGTCCCTTCTCTCTCCAGAAATGAGCAATCATGCCACCCCTTGAGCACACAGACCTTACTGTTAAGAGGAGACAGAAAATGGTATAATCTTCAGAGATGCAAGGGAATTGCCATGTTCAAAGAGATGCAACCACCCCGGGAGGAACATCAGAGAACCTTGACAAGAGGAGAGAGCTCAAGAGAGCAGAGGGCTGGATATCCTGCAGCACACGCATTTCAGAGCGATCCCAGCCTTCAAAGCCCCACGGAGCCCTGTGACTAAGCACAAGCCTGTGAGCGGGACCCAGCAATTGCCTCTCCAGGCCCTTAGGCTGCTTCAAACGCACAGCAAACACAAGACACTGACAACACACAAGTCCTTCCTCAAGCTTTCAACCAAACTCCACCATTTCTTCAAGTTTCTGCTCCTCCACTCTCTGCTGGGGAGTTGTCAGCAGCCTGCCGAGATGGACATTCATGGGGGAGCGCACCCAAATATATCCACGTACAGGACGGCTTCCTCCACACAGGCAAGGCAGAGAGACAAGAATCAAAGTGTCCCACAGGTAGATTCCACCCTGAGCCCCCAGCAAAGCTACTGGATCTTTTCCATGATGGTTTCATCTTTAATTCTGCTCACCACACTTTGTCCTACAGGTTAAAAACCAAAGGTGCTTATTAGCAGTCAGATGGTCAGACTCCATCATCATCATCATCTTCCCTAGATCTACATCTGTAAGCCTAATCTGTATTGAATGTTGGTGTTTACCTTTTTTTTTAAAAAAAAAAAAAAGATCTACTTGTAAGGAAGCAAGAGACCACAACAATGCCCAATGGCTTTATTAAAGTATTAGAAGAGAGTAAGCAAGCTACGTAACGAACATGGCAACACAATTCCAAGCTAGCAGTCACAGTACTTTACATTTAAATTGTTATTTGGCAAAGAAATCATCCCTTAGTCAATGTCAGCCATTAAGTCGATCAGGCACAAAATGCCCCATAAAAATTAGCAGTTCCTCCTTCCCAGGAGCTTGGGGGGGGGGGGGGGGGGGGAATCCATCACCCCACACTAAAGCAGACATTTCAAAAATCTGTTATGTATCAGAACAACATGTCCCTCATGATGAGGACAGAGGGCATGCAGGACAGAGAGAGTCCCTGAACTTGTTGCTATGGCACATCACACTCCGGAGAGTCAGGACGTTACTGTGGAGCCAGGGATGTGCAGTGGAAAGCAACCACCTTGCTAAAGGAAGATCTGCGTCTTCAGATTTTGGGGCAACATTTCACCTGAAGCGGTCTATATTCACTTAGGACTAGCACGAGAAAGGGCGTGTGAACTTTGAGTGAGAAGATGCCCCAGTGAAATACAAAGGACAGGCTCTGCAACATCAGGCACAGTAAGCGCGTGCAAATTAATAAAGGAGAGAAAGCTTTCGATAACCTTATCAACTAGTAAGACTCAGTGAAGATTAAGGTTTATCTAGTGCTCACTAGCCCAACAGGACGTATGGAAGAGTGAAGAATCTGATTTACTGAAGACGCACCGTGATCCCAGTGGCAGCACCATGACTGTCTTGCCCTGCACAGGATTCCTCTGCGCAGCCAGGGACCATCTCTATAGTTGCAGCTGTTTTACTGTGTATCCAAGTGACTCGATGCCTTCGGAGCGATAATATTCCTGACAGTAAAAATATGAAACCAGCACAGCAATTCATGCTCATTTACAAACAGGACACTGCACTAACTTATGCTCGTTTGCACCTGAAAATTACTTAAGCATTTACTGCACATTGGGGTGATCAAACAGCTTTGGAACTGCTGTCCGGTGGCCATCATACCGTACAATTAAATACATTTCATTACTCATTTCAGGAAAAGCATGCACAGTTGCAAGGCAGAGGCTGAAGCGGATGACAGGAGTGTCACATAAACGTTATTGATTTTGTTTCTCCACAAAATAAGCCAGATAAACACGCCAGCCAGTTTTGCTCAACAATATAACACATCATTCAGCCTTTCAGCAGCACATATCAAACATCAGCTGTGCAGAGCGTGTACACTTGACGCTGCCACAAGGGACCGAGGAAGGGGGAAGTGGCGATCAGATAAAGGGTGCACAGTCACTCCTCCGGCAGCGATGCGGCAGCAGATAAACTTCCCAGAGGTGGCAGAAACGTAGCGGTATTTCTCACATAGACCTCACATTTTAAAATATATCTTAAATCAGCCTATTTCTTAGCAGCATCTGGAATGGCACAGGGGTCCTGTGCATCAACACAGCAAGAAAAATCTCCACCCCAGCGCTATAATGAAAAGTAGTCACGACAAAGGATGAAGGAGCAGATATCTTGTTCCTCCCACTTTACAGATGGGAAGTGAAAGATCCAAATGCTTAATGTGGTCACACGGGGGGGGGGGGGGGAAATCTTAGCATTTTTTTGTTAGAGACAGGAAAAACAATGCTGGGGAGGAAATATCGCCAAAAAGCGCAGCAGATACTTATGGGCAGATCATCTGCAAGAGAGGATGTTCCAAAAAACAAACCAACCCATGTGGCCAAGTACAGGGATAATGTTATCCTCGTTTCACCCACACCTTCTTTCTCAATATGTTTCTTTCTTCATCAGCTAGAGATCTGATAAAAATTTTACATAAAAAAAGTAAAATGATGTAACTCTCAGTTCTCCCATCTGCTCAGTGCCTGTTAGCTCACAAAGCATGAAAGTGTTTTAACAGGCATGTCAAGGGGTGGATGGACACACACAAAAGCAACTACAAAGCCCGGTTTTGGTATGTAGACCTTCTTGGTGACGACGAAATCCGTTGCGACATGTAATCAGTTTTTAAAGCCTAATAGTTCACTTTTCTTTTTTGGACAGGGGAAGAAGAGGGTTCTGAAGACATGAAATACTAACCGCTTTAATCTTTCAAGGGTTCGGGAACAGAGTTTGCTGTTTGATACATCTAGTTTCATAAATCTCAAAACACAAGGACAGAAAAATCAATGGGTAAGAGAGATGGATCGCTCACCTGAACAGAGAGAAATGAGTCAGCTTGTATCCGATTTGCTGATGACGCCTAGGCAATCTGTCAAAATGTGTTTTTCAGGGGGAATAATCCCTTTAACTGGGAGGGAGAAGCCACAAGTACCAAGGAGGTGAAAACTTGATGGGGGAAGGTAAGAATTCCCAAGACATTTTAGGTGATTTTCTGTTTTAACTCCGAAGTGTTGTTCTTATCGCAACTCTTTCACTCCATTCAAAAAGGACAGGACGGCACAGGCATGTTACAGCCTCACTGCTGGATCAACACGCCAAATAGACGCCCTATGGTTAACCAAAGAGGGACACCCCTACATTTCAGCTGGTACACAAGGTAAAACTCAGCATCAGCAAACAAAAGGTCGGAACCAGCACGAGGGTTTCAGATCATAATTACAAGAGCTTCCTATCCAAGCCTTAGGGTGGGACATTCAAAAGCATTTCATTTGCTCCCAGTAAAAGGCAGGTGCAATTTCATGCACGTATACAGAGCGTTTAACATGGAACAGACTGCACCCTTGTCCTGCTCTAGGTGTGCTTAGCAGTTTTGGGGGGAGAAAAAAAAAACAAAAAAAACCCCAAAAAAACCCCAAAAAAACACCAAGAAAACCACCACACTGGAAGACCCATGAGGTTCCTCAGGTCAAGCCAAGGGATCCAGCAAAGGAAGAAGGAAAATACCACACAGAAGCTGGCCATCTCCGTGGGCAAGGGCTGGATGGCGTGTCCTACAGCGCTGCCATCCAGCTACGCAATCCCAGTTGTTACCAGCCCATAGAGAACGGGAACAGCAAATGCTTTGGCAAGTTACACTCAAACCGTTTACATGCAGTCTCCTTCATGGACCACATGTAGCTCAAGTTTCCCCTCTTGTGACTCAGCTGCCTCACCCTCCTATCTTTTTAGCATGCTTAGGTTAAGATTTTTCTGCTGTTTCCTCACACCAGAATTTCACCTGTCACATCTTGCAATCAATCTAGGTGGGGTTATTTTCTCTCTCATTTTCCTCCCAATGCATTTTGTGGGCAAGTACCTACTTAGGTGTCAGATGGGGGCCACAAGGAGGGAGGAGAAGCAGGCGGTAAGGAACTGGAGGTGCTTTTCCTTCCATTTCTTCTGTGCTGGCAACAATTACTGAAATGCCACACCAAAGCCACCCTCTCTGAAAAACTTCAGCGGGTACAAATGCAGCAGCCCATCTGCTTAGCAACACATGGTGCCAGCAAACACTGTTTCCAAGCCTCGGGCTGAGGTTTGCAGATATGGCGAAGTCACGTTGGTTTCCCAGCTCCAAAGACAGGCATTCAGACAGGGGGTAGGGCAAGAGTGGCCTTCTCGTGGCAGGGAGGTGCAATCAGCAGGACACACGCATCCTCCCCTTTGGCAGCATCGCACACCACCAACAACCTTCTTTATGATCTTGTGTCTTCTCTAATGATACTCAGATGTACCCTCTTCCTCTGCTCCTTCAGTACAAGGATCCTCTGTGCAAGCACGCCTTTCCTAGAGCGCAGGGAGGAACACATCTCATCAGACACTAGCTTCTCCCTCCTCTCCTTCTCACTGGCCATCCAAAACATGTCCTCAAACTTTCCCAAATGCATTTTGACACCCGACCTCCTCTCCAAAAACAGCTCCCTAAGAAATGAGCCTCTATGGCATGAGCTACACCTTGCAAATGCCCAGTCACTGGCGTGCTACCTGATTTCATGTTCTCCTCCTTCCCATCATCCAGTGAGCCCCTTCGCCTTTCTTAGTGTCAAGCTGACCCCAAATGCTGAGCTCACAGCAGCTTTACATCTTTTTCCTGTAGCTTTTTTGTTGTTCTGGGCCAGGCATGAAGCTTACTTGCGTTGGCCCACACCAGCACTCTGCTGACCTGACACGCTCAGGGTCATGGACCACGGTCATGGACCATGGTCATGCGTGGGAAGATGATGGCTCTGCCGTGTCAGACAGCTGGCCACGAGCACGGAGGCTGCGCAGAGGGAGGCACAGCACAGGCTGACAGCACCGCAGAGGAAGAGGCGTCCAGTGGCTTCATGGGACCTGACTGCAGGATTTCTGATGTATGTCATCCTTGATGCCAGCAGCTGCCAGAATTCACCGCATTAGCGAAACACAATGAAAGCTGCCCTGCGGGTCACCCTGCAGGTCAGGATATTGCAGCTGTCTTGCATAATGCGAGTCAAAGCACGCCAGGGAAACCTAGTAGAAGATTAGCTTTGTTTGGAGACATGCCTTCGGTAAAATCCCACCCTAGGAACAGGGTCTGAACACTTTGCTCAAAAATCCCCCCCCAGGACAGATATCCCAGGTGTAGCCCAAACATAGTATCCCATAGCCCTGCTTTGGCCTGGGAAAATGCAGAACAGGTGAAGCTCTTGACCAAGAGAAATCCTGCTTTTTGACATTGCAGGTGCAGATAGGGATCAGTCCAAAAATCAGTATAAAGAGATGCAACTGAAGTCGAAGGAGCTATGGCTGCTCCTGCCAATCCCCGGTTGCTCTGCATGGTGACAGAGTTCTGGCACTTGAAATTCTCTGGGGGTCAAGTGGGACTTCAGAGAGGTTGCTAAAGGAGAAGAGGGAGACACTTGGTAGAAAGTTAACCAAAAGGCTGCAGCGAGCATTAGAAACTGGCACGGAAGGCCGGAGAAAGTCAATAACAGGCAGACAAAAGATGAAAGAGACAGGCAGAAATGCTCGAGTGATCATAAGGAAATGATGTTTTGTTATGTAATCCAAAGCCCTCTGCCTTGGGTGCCATATAAATAATTATTAATTATGTTGTTGATTATCTGTGTGAGCAATAGAGCTAATGAGCTGGTTCTTACAGGAGATAAATACAGCTTCTAAAGAGCAGGGCAGCCATTCTGCCAAAGGCGAGTAATTAGAAGCATTTCTTCTCTGCTGAAAGTTTGCTTTTTTTTTTTTAACCTGAGGATAACCAATACACACTGTAGATATTTGCTATTAAAAAACCCACTCCCTTCACAGTCCCAGTAGACATAAACTGAATTTCCCTTAATGACTGGGCCCAATTAACTGGAACCTGGAGCTCCACTTTGTAAGCAGCAGGGTTCCTCTTTGGAGGCTTGGCCCCGATGGGCAGGAGACATCCAAAGGTTGAGGATTAAAGCTGCTTTGTTTCACTAAGCTCGTACACCATATTGCAGGATGGTTGGCATGGGAACACAGCTATGGAGGAGCTGGTACTGCACAATAAACAGCCTCCATAAAATACAGAAGCAAATAACTGGGGAGATGAAGGGTAAACCCTTCACCTGTCATCTGGGAGAGCTCAGCAGATGGAGGAAGAAGGAGCAGCCCTTCCAATTCATGGTTCTTCATCCATGCCTGAGAAACGCCTGCTTCTAGGATTTTTGTTTTAACTTTACTGCTTTAAGCCTTCAGCGCACACGTATGCTCAACCCACTTCACTGCCCAGCGTCCGAACCACAGGGATCTGAAAGGAAGTTCCACTTTAGCTGCTGTCATCATTTATAGCCTTGAATCGCAAGGTCCCAAGGTGCCGGTTAATCCCAGGACAGAATCTGAGAAGAGGGCTGGCCTGGAGGAGAAGGACTGGACGGTCAATATTACATGGGTTTCTTTGCAAGAACTGTCAGCAAAATCCTAAAGCTACTTTCTGGCAGTAGATGTTCAGGCCCTGATCCAGCTAACCAATTAAACACAAATAGTTCTATTCTAGTCAACAGAAGTGCTTGTGCAGGTTACGGAGGTACATAAATACCCGTTTGGCTCAAATACTGAGCAAGCAAAGCAAGAAACAGTATCAGTTAAGCTGCCTGATCAGCGAACACCATGTGTTGGATATATAACCGCAGGTCCATAGGTATCCTCCCATCCTCTGTGGGGTTTTATCTGGCCGGCTGGGCAAACACCACATCCATTACGGCAACTCACGCAACACCATCTAGCCATGCGTTCGTGAGGTGACACGAGATGGCCCATCCAGAGGCGATGGGCAGGACAGGGGGCACAGCGCGCTAACCCACTGCTCTCAGCCCAGGAGCCCCGTGAGCGGGCTGGCGTGCCTCGGACAACATCAAGTCCTCGTTGCAGTCACCTCACCTTACCTTGCAGACCCCCCAGCTGGAGCCAGCAGCCGTTTCCTCGGGGACTGCCTCCTGGCACCCCTCCATGCTCGGTACCGAGAGACACTGCTGTGAGCAGGGAGCACCTGACGGGCAAAGCGGGTGGCTTCGGCTGAGGCAGCATTGCAGCCTCGCTGCGGGCAGCCACCCAAAACTGGAAAACCCGGAGACATTCAAGCGCCTGTGTTATGCACTGGAATTTAGCGCTGCCAACACTGAGCTCTGCAAACCATCTACAGACATATCTGGCTGCACAGACAGCCTCCTCCTCCTCCTCCTCCTCCTCCCTGGGGGCTGCAAGGAGCCTCCTGGAAGGCAGTTGTGTTTGGGCAGCGGGAGAGCAGAGCCCGGGCAGCCAGCACCACGCTCGCCCCAGCGCTGGAGAGTCACAGGCCCACAGTTTAAATTTCCAGCGGAACTTCAATTGCACGTGACCCTAACCCGGGGCATTTGCCTTACAGCTGAGGATTAGCACCTTAGTCCTAAGCAAAAAAAAAAAAGCTCTCCCAACTGCAATCTTCACTGAAAAGCAGCGTTAACCCCCTCCAGTTCAAACCAGGCTGCAATTCATTCTCCCACACAACCCAAAAACTTGACGCTCCTCCAGCCCTCCTAGTACATCTTTAATATAGCTGCATAATGATTTAAGATACAATTTTCTTATTTCACATGGAAAAGTGTTCAGCTGTTTTACATGTTTAAAACGATCACTACACAGTAAATGTTAAAAATGGTGTTGTCCCAATAACTAGGAAAGACACCCAGGTGCCACTTCCCTGGTGCACGACAAAGTCTCCACCCTATCTACCTTCCTAGCACAAAGCTAGTTTTCCTTTACTTCCTGGACATCTCTGAATATCTATTAATAAAAGGGAAAGGGTAAGTTTCCTCTACAGAAAACCACTCCTTTTTCTCAAAGTCATAGATGTGAATTACAAGTAGCTGGACCCCAAAGTCACTGAAGTGTCCCCTGCCAACAAGTGCAGTAGCAAATCAGGAATAAAACTTGTAACCCTGCTTCTGCATAAGAGGGGAAATGGGGGGAAAGGAAGAAGATGAAGACGATCAACAAACTTTGGAAACCTGCAAGTTCTCTCCTAACACTTCGTTCTGCCTCTTCTTTTACAGCAAGATGATTTGCAGATGAAACACCACAAGCATCTTCTGGAAGTTGCTTTTTTTTCTGATCTCATCCAGGGCTGCTGTTCCAGCATGCTGACCTTCAATCTGTAGAAATTTCCTGATCCCAGCTGAAGCACTAGATAAAACTTACAAAACACTGACCCTGGGGATTTGCTCAAGAGACAGGAATGCAGAGAGTCAAGTAGGCAAAGGTGGAATTTATGGGATTGCTGGCAGTCTGGCTACAGGATGGACACTGGTCTTCTGCAAGGGCTGGGAGAAGTCATTCTTTGCTACAAGCAAGACAGACCAGAACAGACAGGATCGCCTGTAGACCCCACACTATGAACTCCAAATACCATCCGTTTCCCCCACCCCCAGCAAACGCAGAGACACATCTTATGCCAACCTAGCCTGAAGGCCTTCTGATGCAGCTTTGACCATGGTTTTCAAGCATGCAGTAAGGAATTAGTACATTTTTAGGCCTTCAGGGAACATTTTTTTCTTCGTTTAAACAAGAAAGCCCATGGTGCACTAGAATAGGAACTTTAAAAATGTAGCTCTAAAAATTAGCGCCCTGGGCACTGACCTACACAAGCTGCTTCACTCAGCCAGGCCATCGGCTGCTTTATTAGACATGGCCCAGAGTGCCTTACGTATTCCCCTACATTTTAAAGGGGTCAGACAAGAGGTCCCGAACGGGCTTAGAGCTGCCAAAGAGACCTCACTTTTTCCTCCCTCCTTTGTTCTTCAGTAGCCATGTGCTGGGAGCAGGGCTCTGCAGCCTGAGGTTATGACACATTTTTCTAATGGATCCCCATGCATAGTAACTTAGCTCATTAATGAATCGATTTGAAGGACGAGTTCACTGCAGGGGCCAGAAACCCAAAGACACACGCCTACGACTGAACAAATAAGTCACTTCTGCGACATTGCATCGTGTGTCCTGCTGGTTAAGTTCCCATTAAATCACCTTGCACTTCTGCCGCTCGTTCTCCATCCCCGCCATTATAAAAGATATATGGGAACTGCTTTTGCCTTCACAACTACTTATTTGTGGAGGTCTGGTCTCATTCCTTACAGGCCTTTTCCATTTGGGACTGTCACCTTTGTTGTTCACATTAAGGGAGATTGTGATTCTAGCAATAACTTTTGCAGCATTTGAATTATTTGGATTGCACCTCATTTGGATTGCGGCTAGGGACTACAGGTCCACCCTGAGGGTTGTTACCAGTCTGCAAAAATCCCAAGACTATGCTGTTTGCTTGCTATTGCTGTCCACAAAGAGGGAATCAAGTCTGGAAACGGCTGTCCTGAGCTGCTAACTGAATATTTCCAGATGAACCCAGGAACGTACCTCCATGCTCCAGCACCCAGCGCTACCTTGTAAACAAATGCCCTTATATAGGTCTGTGTGGGCAAAGTTAATTATCTCCAAATAGCTTCCAGAAGCCTCAAATCAATTTATGAAAACAAAAATTAACTTTCCATATAAACATAATTACAGTGAGACAACAGTATCCAGCCTGGTGCTAGTGCTGTTTTTGGAAGCTGGGCAGAAAGCCAAATGAGTTCATTAGGCACTGTAATTAATAATGGTTTTCCCGTGCTTTAGGAAGCCATTTATGGTCCTAAGAGGCAAAGGTACTGGGGAAAAAACCCACAGCTGACAAGTTTTAAAAGGTGGTTCTGCAACAAGGATTTATTTTAGAGCCTCCATGTGAATATATATCATTTAATGAACATAAAAAGAGCAGGAAAAAAAATAAAAACCAACACTGCAGCAAGATCCATTCACTCTGCTCAAAAAGGTGCCTAGGAAGACTTTTCTTGAGAAGGAACCACCAAGTTTCTCCTCAAGAAACGAGCATCACCCACTTTACGACGCAAGAGGACTGAAGGTGGGGAAGGATCAAGCTAGCCCCGCTTAAGCGGCTTCCCCTGTTCAGTCCCCCACCGTGGCATCAGCCTAGAACAGCGCGAGATCCTCAAAATGCGAGAGGAGCCCACAAGCAAACAGCATTTCATGGTTCCGATTCCAGCAAAGCACCGAGAAGTTTCCTTGGTTTTTAAGCAAATCTGATTATTTCCTCTCAGCTCTGAATGTCACTCTCCCATTCTCAGGCTCCAGACAGACACGCACTTTGCAAGCACTGATCATTCTGTCTCTCAAAGTGCTTACTGACAACGTGCAATCTGAAATGGAGGTCTTCCACGTGCGAGAAACCCACATCCATCATCCTCTGTCCCACTGAGCCCAGAAAGCTTGGGTTGATGCTACCAAGAAAGTGCCAGTCAGCGTTGATAGATACTGCACCGGATGATAAAGATATAAGAGCACAAGAGTCGAGCCATGTTTCCCCGGGCAGTCATTCCTGTGGAAGCAGAAGGTCAGTACTGCACAAGTCACCAAACGTCTAGTTGACAGGACAAATTAAAAGCAGATAAAGACAGCACCCATCTCATCATCAATATCTAACTATCTAGACTTCTAACAGCACACCCTAAACGCTATTACCTTTCTCTACATTTCTCTATGACAAGAGCTCCCTGGGAGCCTTGCACAGCTCGCAAACCAACGTCACGCAGCAGCAAAGAGGTGCTGACTCGGCAGTCCTCAGGTCACCGGCTGCTCTGCCGTCACCCATCTAGCAGCAACAAAGCCACACCAACCCGCTCATACAACGGAGCCGCAGGATCGCCAAGTAACCACCGTCACTGCCCACCTGGCAACGACCCCGGCACTCCTCCGTCCCCCCCAGCCTTGGCTGACACCAGATGCATTACGTGGCTCTGAGCCACGGGAATGTTTGGGTGTGCACGCCCTAAAGCCAAGGAGGTTGGCAACCCCTGCCCTCTAACTCCCCAACTCAGCTTCTTGCTCGGTTCCTCCGCTTCCCTATAGCGGAAGGGGAACACCCCACTATGCATTGCCTGGTGGAACACACAAACCCACCGCTCAGTCGCAACACACCGCAGCAGAGCTATGTAATCTATTTAGGAATGGCAGCGGAACCCCTAGATTGAATTACAAGGCAGGTATTCAATCAGGCAGGATGTGTAGCTGCTTTCTAACAGACTGGAGGATTAAGAGGGCGATAGAATACATGCTTCCCTTCCACATGACAGCATCTCCCTCTTCTCCCCTCCCCAATCAAGACACTAGCAGAGGCTGTACTTAAAGAGAGGAGGATTTGCAGCGCTCAGGACCCACCAGAAGAATTAGAGAAAGGTTACAGAGAACACGCGTACAAAGACAACTCTCCTGCATCGTCCCCAGCAGAAGGATTATAAAACAACAGTCTGGGCAAGACAGGGCAAACACACCTGAGCTACCAGGAGGAGAAGAGGGTGCAGCTGGAAGAGCTGGCAGCTGCCGAGTGCCACGCAGCCAACCCTTCGCACAGCGTCTACTGCAAGACTACAGCACCTGTTTGTAGCAGAGCTCCAAGACGGGCGTCACAATTTTTAAAAGGCCCGTGCAGCGTAGAGAACTGCAAGCAAGAGAGACTGCAGTCAGCTATTTTTTGTATTCCAGCAACACCCAAGGTTTATTACCTCCAAACTGCACAGACAGAAGAGAGAAAGAGCCCCTGCTGAAAAGAGCACATCGCGTGCAACGGAGAGATTCCCACTTCACCCATTGCTACCGTTCCTAGGGACACGTGTTGTAGCAGAGCACGACGAGGAAATAAGGGAGTTTATTGCTTCGAGCCTAGAGAAGAACCACAGTGCATGCATGTGAAAGTCATCTCATGGAAAAAAACCGCAGTCTAATACAAGAAGACAGAGGACAGCGTTTCACATGATGTAGGAAAGAAATTCTCTGTCTGATGCAGCAGGATTACATCATGTCTGACGGCAGAGGCCCATTGTGCTCGCGCTTGTAAAGGAGGATTACTGTATATCTGATCTGCAAGAAGGATTATTGTGTTTGAAGCGGTCGAGTACCATCAGGATAAACTGAAAGGCAGTACTACACCGGTGGAAGGTTTCACCGGGTTAGTGACGGGGCGGATGGAGAGCAGCGTGTCACAGGCATTAGCAACGATGCACGCACACGTTGAGAGCACGTCCCAGACCTCCTAGAGATGATTTCAGCATGTGACACAGGTCCACTTCACCGCCAGTCCCCACTCACTTGCCAGGTCACTGAACAAAACTTATTTCTGAGCTTGTAACAAAGGTCCATGCAGTTCTTAGGGGGGGGGGGGGATGCCAGCCTCTCTTAATTCTCCTCTTGATTTCAGCCCTTTTCAGTCCCATCTGACCCAGCGCCTGTTTCCAGCCCTTCCCTTGCACACTTTCCTGTGCTTGAGTGACCACCTCTTTTTATTTATAATTAAAATCTTAATTGAATTTGACAGTGATAAACATGCAATGTATGCTTTAATGCCTTGCAGTATATTAACTCCGGGACATGTATCTATTGCATTCTCCGTTATCAATACTCCAATAAACTTCCCAATAAACCTTGTTACAAGAAAATTGAGTTTTCATTGAAATCTACAGGACTGGTCTATTACTGCAGGAATCATATCAGGGAAGACATCATGGCCATCCTAACACAACACAAGCCAGACAGCACTTAACACACCAGATGTCATTTATCAAGATATTGACTATAAATCGTTGCAATTGGAACTGCTAGAGAAGGCAAAGCACAGCGGCCTGCTGGCATCATGCAGGCCTTCTTTTACTTTATGCTGGGTCATCCCTAGATTTGTCATCAAGAATTATTAATATTTTTTTTATTTTTTAAATACTGTCCCATCAGCGGGGAAAGCCCTACGTCTCACCGCCTGACCTAAAGGTTTTGCATTAGACACCACTTCCAGCCGAGGAGTAAAGGCCACGGGGATTTGGTGGGACTCGTGGCAGCTACAGAGCACGCAGCCTATAGACTGCAGACAGCCCTCACAGCTCCTCGTCTGAGCTCCTAGGAGGTTCATACTCAGGTTTGGCACAAAAAGGCACCTCTTAATATTCCCCCCCCAAAACACACATTTCATCCTTTCCTCTTTCTCACCAAATCCTCCTGCTAGAATCCATCCTTCAGGAAAAAGAAAAGAAAAAAAAAAAATTCTGCAGCAAAGCAAGCAGATTTGCTGCACTCTCAGTATTTGACAGAAGGGAGAACAGATTGGGACTCCATGAAGAGTGACTCATTATCAGCAAATAGTTTTAAGTGATGATCGTTTCATCACCACCCACCCAGCTCTCCCCTCTGTCTGCAGGCCAGCGCAAAAACTCACTGCAAGAGGATGACAAAAAAGAAGAATTAGGCAGACAACCTTACCTCTTGCTTCCTCTCCCAGGACTGAGAGCAGAACTGTCTGAAAAGGGAACGCGCAACAGGCTCCAAAAACCTTGGGTTACAGATTGGGAGCTTAAGGGTTTTCTTTTCTTCCAAAAGCAGCATGTAACATTGTCTCCCTTCTTAACCTATCCAAGAAAATGCTGAAAAACACTTTCAGATATCTGCCCTTTCCCTGTGCAAACATATGCTGAGCCTAACCCTTAGGGACACTAACACCCTTGCAGTCATTTAGCAGATAAGCCCTTGCTGTAGAATCAAAGCTCAGTTGCAATGTGCCAATTGATGTTGCTGTAAATGAGCATTAGCGCATTTGGGATCCAGCAGGACTGGTGCCTGAAGGTGAAGAATCCCATACTTCCAGTCAAACACATCAAAACTCCATCAACAGCAGGGTACAGAAGGTTACGGCAGCAAAAATGAAACCCTTGCCGTATCACGTTGCTCTCAGCAACTACTTCCAGCAGTGAGCTGCGTTTAGGAGAACAGCTGCAGAGCAAATCGAGAGAGAGAGAAAGCGAGGAAAATCATCACACACACTCTACCTAGAGAGCATTTTTGAATCAAGATGGCTCAAGGGCAACCATATAAGTAAAATGGAATTGTCTTGCTCCAGGCATGATAGCCTGGCTTCTCCTGTCGCAAGCAGCAGGGAGGGGAGAAGGCCAGAGGGAGGGAGAGAAGGCGAGAATGGGGCAGCCCCCCGTGGCCTTGTCCTCCCACCCACACAGCAGCCTCCGAGCAGAGCCCGCAGGTTCACAGACCAGGCTTCCCAGGACCGTGACCTCTCTGGTCCGGCTCTCCATACAACAAAAAGCTGCTTCAAGTCCCCAGACGCTCTCAAAAGCATCTCTGCAGGGACAGCTGCTCACTGAAGAGCTATTTCCAGCACCTCCCCAACCCTCGCCAGGCAGAGGCACATGGGGAGTTCTGTTATCAAGAGATAATCGCATCCCCGGGGCATCACCAAGCGTAAAATGCAGCTGTGCCTCTGATCCTCTGGGTGCAGTTACCTCCTCATAGACCGTGCTCCCACCTGCCCTAAAGCTGCCTTCAGTGCTATTACAAAACCGTTTGTACCTCTACATTGCTGTAAATTATTGAGCAGTATTTGAAGCCCTGGAAGGCATTACTTCGTGTATCCAAAAATAAGTAAACAAACAAAACCACTGTCCATCAGAACATCCACTTAGACCTGGATATGCCAAGAGCAAAAAATTGCCACAAAGTCTTAAAAAATTCCTTGCAATATTAAACACAAACCTACACTGTGAAAAACGGCTCACAAGTCCTATCAATTGAATATCCAGATGAACTTGCAGGCATTTTGCATCGCAGCTACCAGCGTAGGTTGTATTTTGTAGGCTTCACGTGGCTACCAAAGCTGGAGACAGCCATCATTGACTAGTTTGCCAAGCAGCAATACAAACTTAAAATACCCTTCAACTGCTGTTTTTGTTCTGAGGGCTACCAGCCTCATCTAGTTTGACCAGCGAGACTTGCATCTTTTGCTTTCTTCCAACGCTCCGAGAAATATAAAGCCAGGTACAGTGGAAAGGAAGGATTTTGCATATAGTTTCTCCTGCAGAATTTAGTGGTAGGAAGAACTTAAAGCCAGAAGGGTTTTTGAGATGATCCCAGCTGTCCATTGCCAGGCAGGAGCAGATCTGGTGGTCAGCTCCCCATCCCTCCATGACCTTCTTCAGGATTTGACCAGAAAAAACACACTGCCACGCTGGCACTTGCCACCACTTTGTCCACAGGGACTTTAGAGGAGAACTGAAGATTTAACAACTTTGTTATTAGCTCTCTGCCACTAGCCCTTAAAACATCTCTACAACACGGAGGTAGGAAGTGAGCAGAGAGAAAAGCTGGAGTCCAAGTGACACAGCTGCTGACCTCCCTGCCTGCAGAGGTAGAGTCTGAAAGTCTCCATTATCCAACAATTCGACCCGTATAGGGTCATGCAAATCACCACACGGGCCAAGGTCACCCTTAATCTCCATTAGCCCTTGTTTATTTTCCAACCTTTACTCGCAGGCAGTTGAAAGCCCAAAGCAGAGCAAGAGATACAGTTCCTTTACCCTGGACACTTATTGCATTATTCAACACGGATTTCTATCTGTATGCTAAAATGCCTTTTTTTTAATTTTTTTTTTTTTCCAAAAGACAACTTTCCCTGAGGGAAACCACTCTTTGTTTTGCCTTAACTGAACACCCATTAATTTTATAAGAACGGGTAGGGGGAAGGGCTAGCGTCTCCACAGATTTATAGCCTTTTCATGCCAACTGGGAAGGAAATTCTCACATGCTCGTGTAGCATCAGACTTCTCCCACAAAGCTCATATTTACAGAAGAATGCAAAGTTCCCCAAGGGAGTCTAGGAGCTGATGAGACTATGAGGATCTGTTATTTATATTATAACAGTGCCCAAGATTTTTGGACATTGCACACATTCAGGGGAAGATGCAGCCCCTCCCCGACAGGGTTCACGCTCCCAGAAAATTACTCACTTTCATGGAAATCAGCAGGAGTTTCACGTGTTTTTCTGGAACAGAGCTATTAGTTCACATAACCCAGAGGCAATCTGATGCCTACGTCTGGCCGCTCCAGCAAACAATGAGCTACTCATTCAGATCATAGCTGCTGTGCCCAAACTTGCCAAACAGGATTGTGGTCGAGCAACAGAAGAGCCGTGCTGTGCCAGATGCACCAATATACCCTGGAAGCAACTCCACTGAAGTCACTGGAGCCGGTTGTGAAAGAAATTTGTGTGTAATCTGACTGATTTTATGAACTTGTTGTATTCCTTGAGAGTACGCCGAATCGAGCAGCTGCCGACAGAGCCGGTGTCATCACTTCTCCTTCAAGCCACAAGCGATTCATCGTAGTTCACGTAACCCGTTTTCCACTCGCGTACGCTGGGGGCACAGGGCGAAGGAAGGCTGCAGCATGGTTCGCCCCAGAGCCAGAGAACACTT
The DNA here is from genome assembly GCF_035582795.1 of Mycteria americana. Lineage (NCBI taxonomy): Eukaryota > Metazoa > Chordata > Aves > Ciconiiformes > Ciconiidae > Mycteria > Mycteria americana. The sequence continues at coordinate 15,867,140 of NC_134377.1, forward strand.
TTTTCATCAGAAATCCTTTACTGAAGGCAAACAAGTTGTTCCACACACCTGAAGGCACCCACTGAGCCTACAGAGCCTTCCAGAATGAAAAAGGCTTATAAGGACCTTAACTTCCCTTTAATTCACTGTGGATTTGCCCAGAAGCGTCTGGTGCAGGTACCACGAGAGCCGTCTAAAATGTCTGCCTACAAAGAAGAAGGGGCGGAGGGGGAAGGCACACAGACTATTCAGTCTAAGGAAAGCACCAGGACGGGTGGGAAAGAAGAGAAAGGCCCAGTAAGGGTCCAACGCATAACAACCTGCTGCAGGCTGGCAAGTCCTTATCCTATCCGAAACGCGCGTGCAGAACAGAGGAGCGAGGGCCTTACAATTACAGAAAGGAGAATGTGGGTTAGAATTAAGAACACCCTTTCTACCAGAAAGAACAAAATTTGTGAGTAGGAGAGACCATGGCACCTCAGCTTTGGAGGTCTGCAAAGCATTGCTCAGGTTCACATGGCTGGGAAGAAGGACTAGACAGCTTCATGTGGTCCCTTCCACTCCTACAATCAACAGGGATCTCCTGAAAAAAAGTAGTAAAGAAATGCGAAGCATTTCCTGACGGTAGAGCTCTGGGCTAGGCCCATGGGGAGTGTCACCACTACATCCAAATCCCTCGAGCACATACCAGACAGGCTGCATCTGAACGACAGAGCTGCAGGAGGCAGCTGGAGCCTGCTCAGGGGACCAGCAGAGCCTTCCCGCCCTACCACCAGACCCGAGAACGTCCGTGTCAGGAACACAGAGCAGAGGCAGCACAAGCAGAAACAACTGCACGTCCCAAATCTTGCCCGGGGCAACTCCGCACGCAGGGCTTAGCTAGAAATGCTCTCGCTCCCAGAACAAACCTTCACACAGCTCAGGTTCTCCTGGAGGTGATCTGAGCATCCCTGCCCTGAGGGCAGCAGACGAGCGCCTACCAACTCCCCTTCCACGTCAGTTTTAACTTTTCCTTATTACTTTTAACTTCTGATAGGAAGCAAAGCCTGTTGTCATACAGAGGTTTGCAAGTGATGAACATTTGTCTTTCTGCCTACGGAAAGCTGCCAAACCATAAAGCTCCATCCTGTTTGTAAAGCAAGCCCTGGGGTATTATTTTTCCTAACGTCAATGATGTCACAGAAATACTACTTGAAAACAGAATCTAAAATTACACTCCTGAGTGCAACACATTCTGGAGTTTTCGTTGGCACTGCTAAAATTGTTCTGTTGTGTTTTTCTGGCACAGGCCATAGTCAGATAATTGCTTGGGGCTAATCTTGAGAAGGCAAAATATACACAACCAGCACAATTCCACTTCTGCTCCATCTTCTATTAAGAAACAAATATCCTCCACAGCGTGAAGTCGGGTTATCCTTGCCAACAAACTCTACTAAATGGAGCAGAGTGAATTTGGGGAGCAGGGGTAGAGAGTGCAATTCTGGTAGGGCCAAAAGCTTTTGTGAATTATTGCATAGCCAAATTGTTACCTTTTTTTTTTTTTTTTAAAGGAAGGGGGGGAAGAGGCTATATCAAGAAGTCAAAGTTTTGTTTAGTCTGAAAGATTTCTGAATTGTTTTCCCCCCAGAAATACGTGTGAATGAGGGAGAAAAGGGGACACCTAGGTTATTTACCCTGCTCTGGCTCCAAGCAGAACTTCTTAACTGTTCCAGACAAGTTCAATCAGCCATTTAAAGACCTTTGCACCTCCTAGATTTACTGGGTTATAAAAGATTTGCTGCCCAGCATTATTCCACCCTATTGCCAGTAGTAGCAACTCAGTGCCAAGAGCCAGAGCTCATGAAGCCATCGTGGTGAGGTGGTAACAAGCAGTGCCAAGTCCTGCTTTCAAGAATATGCTTGCAACACCACCAGCATGATTGGGTCAGATACTGTGTAATTCAGCCAGATACTCACTTTACCATATCTGGCAGAAATTACCGTCATTCCCAGAAGACTGGTGTTTTCACCTTAACCTTGCTGTCGAGTGAGCTACAGCAACTTGCTGTACCTCCTGTGTGCGTCCAGATATTCCTTCTCATGAGTATCTTAGGATACAGGCATGAACAGCCTTGCTTCAGCTAAGCAGCATATGCAATTTGATTCAATAGATTGTTTTTAAAGGTTTTACAGAGGTTAATAAAACTTTAAAAGCTCCATAACAGCTTCTCTCTGTGAAGAGATATTGCATGGGAAGAACAAAAAAGTACGTATGACCACGAAATCAAGCTATTGCAAGGGTCAATGAATTTGAGAACCAGAGCACCTAGCTTGGATCAGAAGAAGTTATCCATAGTATCTAATCTGTCAGAACAATACAAGCTGAGACTGCTATAAGAAAGGCCAGCCTCCTGGACCTGAGGTGAGAAAACCAAAGAGTTTGGCAAAACCTGGCTGCTCAGTACTGAACACGACAAAGTTCCCATTCCTTTTTGAACAGAAAAGCAAAAGTCTGCAGAGGAGAAAAGTTGGAGAAAAATTCCAGAGGAGGCCACCTGTGTTTGTGCTCAATATCATAAGACATTTCTAAATCAGTGTATTTAATATCAACAGTAATTTCTAACACAGGATGCTAACTTGCTCCGACCTCTGTAAGTAAGAACGCCGAACTAGCCCGAGAGTCCCAAACCCGAGCAGCCCATTTTACAGGTGGTAGGCCAGCAAATATCAGTCTTCAGCATAAACCCAGCTTCCTACCTCTGCAGCTGGGACAAGAGACTCCATTCCTACATCCCCTATATATTAGCACAATAACTAACAAAATTCTATAGGGGGAAACAGCAGCATGTAAAACCTGCTTATTTAGGTGCATTGCCAATCCTTCCAGTGAAACCATCCCATCCTCCAGCCAGCTAAGATTTCTAATTAGAATATGAGGAAATTCAGCTTCAGCTGACAGCAAAATGCTTGAAAATTACAAGCCATGGTAATTTTTGGATTCTGGTTTCTGTCATCCCCTGCAAAGCTGACACCACAGTATGCAATTTCTGCAAAGGAGAAAAGTCGAGTTCGTTCAAGATAAGGCCCTGACACAGTTTATTTATTTGCAATTTTTAGCGACTGTTTAGCAAGCTCTAGAAACAGGCAGAATAAAGAGTTATATGATGGATTTCAATGATTTAGTCCATCAAGGAGAATTTGCACACAAACCCATCTTCCCAACACAGCACTCTTCAGATAACGCTAGTCAAGGCACAGCGGGGGGGGGAGTCTGCTTAGGGCCCAGGAAAAAGTGAGTGAAAAAGCTGAAAGCTCTTTTTAACTCTAAGCACTGGACTAAAACCAAGCCAAAAAAAAAAAAAAAGTCAGCTTCCTACCATCAAGGAATGCTGTTATAATTTAACTCAGAGAAATGTTGCTTTTCTTTTGAGGCTCTTATGGCATTTTGTTTGCAAATATTCTAGTAGTGCGGTGATGTACGTTTCTCAAACGCCAATAACTATTATTTAGGTTTCTCCTGAAAAACATCTCTGTGAGCTGGGATCTTCCTTGGGAGCCACGACAGGTGACATCTCCTTCAAAGCAGTACAACTCCGTGGCCATTTCAGTCTCTCTCCAGAGAGGGGAAAAAACCAAACCAAACCACCAACAACCACCACCCCCCTTAATGTGTGCATCCCTCAGCAATTTATCTAAGGGGCCCAACGCCTCCAAGACAGAGATGAAAATTTCAAATAAAACCCACTGATCATCCTCACTGGATGGAAGGAAAGGGCTGGAAGGAAAGGGCTGGAAGGAAAGGGCTGGAAGGAAAGGGCTGGAAGGAAAGGGCTGGAAGGAAAGGGATGCTCTGCTCTGATCTCAACCACTGGATTCCTTCAAGGCAGATTGTTACACCATGGTGTAAGAAAACACCCCAGCTAACAACAGGCCCTCTTCCTTTCTTATTTTCTTTGTCGGGCTTGGAAAAGCCCAAAACCAGCCACTCCTGCTTTATTTTGGCACCTTTGCTATTGATCCCAGCTGCAGCCAGATACCACAGAGCTGTGGAAACATTAAAGAGAACTGCACCACACTTCATCAAAACCCAAACCTCAAATCTTCACAGTTTGGACAAGTACTCAAGTCAGTTTTGTTTCATCTAAAGGTTGATCCTGATTAGGAAAAGCAGATGTGTAAAGCAAAAAAAAAAAAAATATATGCACAGCCTGAGTGTGCAGATACTGAGGGAAAACGGAGGTCAGGCTTCAACCACACACTCCATCGCTTGTTTATTTTTGCCCATCTCACTCTTCTGATTTCAGGTTGGGATAGGAACACGATGCTGAAAATAAAAGCGAATACCTGGAGATCAGCCTCAGCACAGGAGCAGAAGTTTTAGGAGCTTCCCAGGAAAGCCAGCGTGCACACGCTGCGGATTCCCACCCTCCAGGTTCAGATCAGCCTCTGAATTTGATGCCAAACCAAACCAGAATCCCCGGCCTCTGGGGCTAGCTCAAGTCTGCCTTATTGTAATATAGTGCTTATCAGCTATGGTCATACATGTAGTCACCTAGGAGCTGCTCTGGTGGAACTTGGCCAATAGCACTCGGAGCTGACGTGACTTCGGTTATCCCTGGAGTGGCAAATGGCACCAAACCGAAGGGAAAAAGCACCTATGGGTGTGGAGTACGTGCCTCCTCCTCCCGGCCTGTTGGAGGGTACAACGTGATCTCTGGCTAGCATGTTGTTCCCTTAAAGCCAGGGCTAAGTACCCTAGTCAGTGTAAATCCCGGGATGCTGCAGGTCTCACTTCCCCGCTCAGCCACGCGCTCCCAGGTGCTGTACAAGAAAGGTTTCCAAAGAGGGGGCTGCAAATCTTGAGGGGCCACGCGTCCCTTGTGGCACAGGTTGCAGAAGAGGAGTGCACAGCAGTTTCATGGATGTGGAGCACCTGGAGGGCTCCCTGTCCTCACTGGAAGGGTTGTAGAGATCCCCAAAGGACATCAAAAGGTGTAGGGAATACACTAGTGTGGAATACCCACCTAATACTCAATAAAACTGAGAAAGTGAGCTGGGTGTCCCTGCACCAGCAGCTCACTAATATCTAAAAAGGGTAACGAGTGCCAAAAGTTGGCCCCTGAACTCCCTCAGGCCAGGGCTTGTTACACAGAAAGCAAAGAATTTTTTTTTTTTCCCTCTCTCTCGGACAAATAAAACGGTTGTGCCTTTTGCCTGTGGGCTACGCTGATAAAAGAGCTGTGCCTTGCAAAGCGAACAAGCTGCCCTGAGGCTGACAGATGCAGGGAACAAGGCAGCTCAGGTTCATCCCAAGGGGGCTGGAGAACTTGGTACCCCAGCCAGGGAGCAACCTCAGCCGAGGGGTAGCACCTCGTCTCCAACTGCATTTACCACCAAAGACTGAACCAGCACTACTTACCGGGGCAAGACGCAGCTACGAGGCAACGCCGAGCGCGCTGTATCTTCCCCCTTCGCCTCCCGTGCTCCCAAAGCGTGCGGTCAGCGTGGGTGTCACCTTCAGCTGCGTTGGGGTTTGAGTGTCCCAAAGAAGAAGGGAGGGGAGCGGGAAGAAGCCAGGCGGAGTCTTTTAAGTGGAGGAAATCCGCTACGGATGAAGTTGACACCTTCGCAAGGGCAGGCGCGCGAGAGTCCAGCTTCAAAGCCAGGAAAGCTGGAGGCAGGAGTTCTCAGAGCCTCTCGGCCGTTCACAGGGTGCTCCTGTTATCTGCACGTCACTGTGCCGCAGCCTCACATTCACATTTCCTCCAGCGTTACAAGGAATTTCACTGCAGACGAGTGATGCTTTCAGAAAGACGGATGTGTGGGAAGGCTGCATAAACAACATCATCGCTCCGCTAGCGAAGTCGTTGCTGTTCCGGGGCACAGATTAAAGCGGCTCACCACCTTTACTCCTCCCTCGCTCCCACAGGTAGCCAGAAGATGACAGACAGCAGGAAGGGCAGTGCTTTTGCCTTGTAGTCATATAAGACAAGTAATGGCAACAACCTACGTGCCCAGCTGCAGCTGGGCAGGAAGTCTGACCACTTGTTTTTTTCATTGCAGTGTCATTTTATAACAATTAAAACTTTGCAGAACGGTTTGAACAGGTACTAGAGTTGGCAAAACCAGAAACAGCCCGTTATCCTCCCATAGGGCAGCCTACTTCTCTCTCTTCTGTCAAAACAAGGACTTGAACCTAATTCTTCTAAATCACTAGCAACCGCCGTACACACTATGCTCACTATTCACGCTAATCTAAAGTTCACACATTCATGCGGCTTACAGCGCTATCCTTATTTTGCAGATGAAAGCCAACAGTTAGAAAAAAATTGGGTTGTGTCAAGACCCACAACAGGGGATGAAAACAAGAACCTCCTCAGCCTTTCCGTAAGAAGCATCCTACCCCCCTTGTCTCCATCGAGTCTTAGCCGGTTTCTCCAAGACGAGCACTGTGCTACAGCCACCAAGTCCTAGCTGAGAAAGTGAGGTAGGAATCGGTGGTCTCCAGGGCTCGCGCAGCTGGAGCGGGAGAACTGGAAGTCACAACGTGAGGGCTGCAGCAGCAACCACCATCTCCCGCCGATTCAAGTGCGTTACAGTCGCTTAACACCGTTTTCTCATCTGCGTCCCAGGGGAGTTCGGTCACAGTCAAGCAACAGCCCTGCTGACAACACAGGCTCGCATTGCGCAGGGAAGGTAGGGCAAGCAACAGCGTTTGAATCCAACAGCTGTGTTTTAGCCTTGCCCCGAGGCCCCATGTCATAGATAAGAACCCTGTTAAGCCTCAGGCCGTACAAACACAAGACAGACAGGTAGCTCCAGGCTCAGGACACGGGTTATTTCAGCTAAAGATGAGGCAACAGGGGACCAAAGTAAGTACGAAATGAAAGTGGGTAGCATCAAAGGAGCGGTCCTAGGATACCAGCCACTTATTTGCAGATTGCATCAGCTCAAGAATAGGCTTAAATCTGAACTCTCACTAGTGTGAGATGCTGGCCTCACTACATCCCTTGGAACAGCTCTAAGGCTTGTGCAACCATTCACTGAGCAAAAATAAACTCGAACAAAACACCCACTCCCTCTTCTAGCACTAAAGTAGCTGCTAGAGAGGGACCAGAATGCAGAGGCATGCAGGAGGGTGGGAAAGCTTCTCTTCTGGTTTTGGTTTTAAGATAATACTGTGGACAAAAGACATGGTCCTGCAGGCATTTATCGGATGACAAGCCTGTGCCTCAAAGCAAATGGTGAAAATGTTCTACTGAAACGTGACAAACGGGCAGCAAAAGCTGCAGCTCTGACCAACAACAGGGAACAGCAGCATGTAGAAAAGGGACAAGAAGGCAAGCAGTTTCTGAGAGAGGAGTGGAAAAAGGTGAGGGAAAGCGACTACCAACTTTTTGCAACAACATCTGGACACACATCTGCCGAACGCACTGGTGACTAGTGTGGAAATCCCAGGAGGATGCAGGGAGCTGGAGCAGCGACGGAGCCATGACGTTGAGTCTGGGGTGGCATCTGCCTCTGGCTAGAGCAGCGAGATTGTTTTTGCCGCTACTGGAAAGAAGATTGCTGTAGTCGGGAACAGAGCTGCTCAGGGAAGAAAAAAAAGTAGTGGTGCGGAGAGAAAGCAGGATTCAGTATTATTCAGAAAGCTGAGGTACAAATTAGACATGGTCTGAAGAAAGAGTAAAGAAAATGCTAGACTATGATCCTCGTGGGTTACACGTAGCGACTAAGGAAGGAGGGACACAGTTTGGGGAGAAAGGCCAAGTACCTTTTGTGTATCGTGCTGATATTCAAGTTGTGGTAAGAGCCATTTGGCACAGATATGCTCCTGAAGTGGGAGGATGCAGCTGCAAAAACTGGAGACCACTTCCAATAACACAACCTGCAAGGTGTGAAATCAAGAGAGAAGGAGGATGGGCACAAGAGAGGCACAGAATGAGTAGGTCAGATTAATTTGGGCTTAAAACAAAAACCACCGTAGAAAGTCAAAATGAAATGTGTCTGTTTATTGATAGATCTTTGAGACTGAGCTAAATTTAAAGTCAAGAACACTCAAAAATGAAACATTCTGCAGAGACGTGGTTATCTGTACAGCTTTGGTTAACACCCTTCCTGGCAGCGAAAGGCACTTTAATGTGGTAAAGACGGTGCAAGAACATTGCTGTCTTCTTCTCAACCCGCCTTACACAGGTTAATCTCTGCAGGTTTTTGCCCCGTGTGTCTCATGCAGCCCCCGTCCCCACAATCAGAGACCCTAGAAGGTTACCCAAGCACCAAAGGTCTAAATCATCGGTTGCCAGCGCTACGTTACATCCCAACTGCCCCCCAAACCAGAGCAACCAGAGCAGCCTGCAAAGCATGGAGACAATCTCAGAGCTTCCTCAGCATCACCCACGCCTGAAGAAAAGGATGTCCCTTTCCAATAAATCCCAAGTCTGTCATTGCAGAGGGTCAAGACAGACTCCTGAGAGAGTCACAGGCTTCATGCTGTCACTCATATTAATGATGCAATGCTTTATTAATTGGAGTTTTCCTGAACAGCATGTGTAGTATCAGTGACACTCATAATTAAATAGGCAGGCAGCATTTTTTTTTTTAAATGAGCAGAGAGTTAATTGAATTCTGGAGTCCCTGTGATCAGCTGTGAAATTTATACCTGCAATTTGTGCAGGCAGCAAGAGCTAGAGCCTTTGGGGCCTTGTTATTCATCAAAAATAGGCTGATTTATTTGTGCCAAGTATCTCTGTAGGAGGCTCTTGGGCCCGATGTACAGTCACTTTCCTCCAATTAACCTCCCTGGCCTAGAGGGAAAAGAGAATTAGACATCTGTTAAAAGCACAAACCTAGTCTTGAGAAAGTAGGCACATTTCAGTGGAAGCCAGCTCTCATCTGAGTTAACCTCTGGCCACCAGGAGTTGAGGAGTTCCCAGCACGAAATATGTCAAGAACGGCCAAGACAAACTACGGAGCTAAAGTTACTCGCAGACGACAGGAGGTGGAAGGGACCTGGCATGAGTCAGCTGGACCAGTCTGCTTCAAAGAGAGCAGGCTTCACACTGATCTTTTCTGTGAACGTCTCTAATGCCTGTTTGAAGGCTTCTACTGACGTTAGTACCTTAACAACTGCTACCCTCCAAACACCTGATTTGCCTTTCTCTTGGCTGGCCCCACATGTAACCTCCACAGGCATACAACTAGTTTGCAGAACTGGTTCGTCTTTATCGTTGGGTCCACGTTGCTTCTCATTTTGTTTTTGGCACCTGTAGTGATTCACTGGCTGCTATACCCTGTGACATACAGCTTACGTAGCCCAGAGACCTGTGCGTCAGCCGGTATTTGGAAACTGAGTTTTAGCTCCCAAGCACCAAATTCTGGGTTGAGTCAACAGGTCGCATTGGATCCCAGCAGAGACATAAAGGAGGTCATGGAGATGAACAGAATCAAAGGCACTAAACCCTGCAAGCTCATCAGCAGGCAAAGAGCCCCGGTACTCCAGACCTGAGAGGGCAGGGGGTCCCTGGCTTAGGGGCCAGCTCCTGAGACCCCTCCTTTGGTTAACAAGTCCTACAGTGCAGGATGGTAATTCCTCTCCTCCTGTTTTCTATCTTGTCTGTGCAAAATTCAGTTCCCAGAAGACTCTGCTTTGGTCAGCCACTTTTCATGCCACCTTTCTTTCAATAACTGCTCGATCTGGGTAAATCTTTGTACAAGGACTGGAATTGGTTCATTTTTTTAGGTTCCTTAGGTTGGGGCTCAGGCACAAAGCTGCTCAGCGTGGTGAAAGCAGGCATTTCTTAGCGTAAAGAGTTTGTACGTGCTTTCAGGAAACTTTCCAGCCACAGGCTGCTTCGTGTCAGCATCTCAAGGACCAGACAGAAGCTGAGCAGAGGTTTTGAGGACTGGAGCTGTACCTCCATGCTACATAAGTCCTTTTTGGACCTCCTCTTAGGACCAATCATCGCTCAAGAGCACCCATGAAACCGTATGGTAGAGCCAGGAACCAACAATATCCTTTCTCAATGGATTTTCCAGTCCAAGGCTAACTCTGCCAACAATATGACAACATTGTTCTTCATCACTGAAGCACTGCACCAACCTGCATTAGCTAATCCCCCTCAAGTGTGTGGAAAATAGTTTGGAGTTCTGCAGTTGGCTTTTATAAAACCTTCCATCAGAAATGCCTCCAAGTCATAGACAGATCTGCCATGCAGACATTCTGGAGAGCCCACAATATAACTAGTTTTGCATGGGAGAAATATAAGCCAGCATTTGTTCAATAATGTTTGCTTTTACAGAGAAAGCCTGAGATCAGAATGGCACCTGCTAGTCTCAAAAGTACACCAGAACAGCACAGCCAAACTGTCCACCCTGCTCTCGTCCACAGCAGATTGCAGCATCAGGTTTTTATCTTCACCATGCCGTTTACAGCTATGGGACCTATGACTTTTGGTTGGGGGCTTTTTGTTGGTTTGTTTTAATGCTTGATTTCCTTTAAAAGCTTGGAGTTTGCGTTGCGATTTATTTTGACTGTCTTGGATATAGTTTACTCTGTCCACCATCCAGGAAAGCCCATTACATATCCAAGTCTGCTGGAAATCATGGGTGGCCAGCATGACACCTAGCTTGAACAGTTCTTCTCCCCCATCCAGCATCACTGGTTGTTTTTGGAAACAGTCATTCAGGGGGAAAACAAACAAAACCCAAACACACAAACCACAACACATACACCATATTGACAGCCCAATTAGCTGTTAAAAATCTATCTTTCCTCATGGCTAAATGCAGCCATTTAAAATGAGCAGTCAAGACTTGTTAATGACTCTTGTAAAGATCTTCAGTGACGCCCTATGACATCAACACCGCAAGAATTTATGTAAAAACTGTTTGTATAGAAACTGGTTTCACAGGCAAACTATTTGATAAACAGTCAGAAATTCCTTTTTGTTTTTCAAATGGTATTTCTTTAGAAATTAGCTCAAAGTCAAATGCAACTCAACCACCAAGCAGCTTAGGTGGGTGTTTACAACAGAAGGCAATGGCAGCAGCTGCTCCCTGATGCTAGCCTGCAAACCTCTTAATAAGGAAATTTAGTTCCCCAAGACACTCATCCCTTTGCAGAAATGCAGTTGCCATACAATAACTGTAGCCTACCTGCGTTAGATAGGATCTCCAGTAGGTTAAGAATTGCTCCAGTGATTCTGGAGGTCTGCAGCAATCTCCCAACAAGAGTTTCTCCCAGGAGCACTCCACCGGAGCTGAACCAGGCTTTAAGGTAGGCTGCTTTCAGCAGGGGTCTCAGCAGGTACCTTTGCTCATTAAAGTAGCCAACAACAGCCCAGGTAATTTTTGCTGATCCAGGAAACTTCCCGTTGGCCTACCGCTACATACACACCAATCCTCAGAAGCACATAGCTTCACATCCAACCACCACCAATAGTGCACGAGTTCACTGAGTGGTAGAAATGCCACAGCTTATTCTCAGGAAAAGACGTAATACAAGTATAACTGCAGAGAAATATATGGCAGGAGTCAAATGCTTAAGAGCACGAGATTCACAGGTCCACGGTTCAGTAACATAAAACCCCATAGGAAGGAACCTGTTACTGCCCAGCCAGGAGGACATAACCAGTGATAGCTCCCGGTACTCGCAGTCTACGCAAAGCTGCGTCTTCCACTTGAGGCATTTAAGCAGTATTTGAATGCACTTGCCTTAAACAACTTCCATTATTAAACACGAGCTATTTGCACCAGAGAACTGGATACCAGTTCTCGGACTCTGCCAGCCAGGGAGAGGAACATGCCACCCTTGAGTCACCCTCCCACTCCCAGCCAGCCGGCTGGGACAGCGAGCGTCACCGCTGGCACACGGGGCTCTCCTGGACCTCTGCAGACAACAGGCTGGAATCAGTTGGGTCTTTGGAGCTGCTTTCCAGAAGTCTCAGGCAGCTCATGAACCACAGGCTAGATTCACAGATATGCTAGCTAGAGACACTGCAGAGGAGTCAGGGCACAGCTGCAAAAAGGAGAGGGTTTTCAAAGCAGTTCATGGCAGAGGACCCTCAGGAAGATTTTCTTTTTTTTTTTTTTTTTTTAAAAAAAGGGTATATATACACCTACGTGAAAATACACTTACAATGAAATCACAACATTTACTATGAAGTTATTTATGCAACCTCTGTAGGTTTAGTCATAGACAAAAACATTGCATCCATCTGTCACACTGGATCAGATAACCGATCCATCAAACCTAATAACTACTTCTGGAAAGCAGGCGAAAAACACGTTTGCTTAATTATGCCTCTTAAAGTCACAGCCTCTCTTCTCACTCTGTGGGCAGATAGGAGCAACCAAGGTCCAAAAGGTCTACAAGATATCAAAGGCCTGCTTCAGGTCTCTTGAAAATGCTCAAGCAGCAAGAATTATAGAAGGATAAAACCCCAAGAGGCTCTCCTGGTGGATGGTCCAGAAGTCAGCCATCAAGAACTGACCCTAAAGAGAGAGGTCGTCTCCAATACAGTTCTTCAGCCATCATCCCAGCTCACCGGCACAAAGCAGAGCCTCCGCCTCTCCCCAGAGCGCTGGCAGCCCAGCCCTGGCACAGCAGCCACCCCAGGGCTCATCCCTCACCCCGACAGAAGGGAACCCAGCAGCCCGGGCCCACCGCCACGCCACGCCACGCCACGCCTCACCTCAGGCCTCTGCACAGCTTCTGCCCAGGCGAAGCTCCCGGCAGTTCCTTCTCTCGCCATCAGCTCAGCGGCCAGGAGCGGGCGGCCCTGGGGACACAGGCGACAGCCGCAGCCTGGCAAAGCAAAACCTTAAATCTGCTTTTTGTGGGTATCTACGTGCCTGCCAGGGAGGCAAGCTCTGAAAGGAGCTGTGCTGCCCGGCCCCACCCGGCAGCCCGGGCATGGAGGGTGCCTGCCACAAGTACCCGCAGCTGGCTCGTCACCCACAGGTGCCCTCAGTCCGCTCGTCACCCCGCGCTGATGGGTCCCAGGAGGGCAGGGTGATGGGGGTTAACGGCTAGGCCAGCCGTTTGGAGGAGGGCAGGGGGTGTTTCGCAGCCAGCTGGGGGTAGGGAGCACCCCCAGCCCCCCTGCACACGGGGCACCCCTGCTCCGGCCGAGGAGCCCTGGGGAAGGGGACGGAGCGGGGGGACCCTGCAGCCGCGGGCGCACAGGCAGCCCCTGCCGCCGGCCTGGCCGTGCTGCTGTCCTGCCCGGCGCCCGGCCCTGCTTGCACCGCCTGGCCCAGCCTCGTTGCTGCCTGCGGGAGCTCCCCACGCCTGCTCGCACCCCGCAGCAGCCCCCCACGGCTGCTCGCACCCCGCAGCAGCTCCCCACGCCTGCTCGCACCCCGCGGCAGCTCCCCACGCCTGCTCGCACCCCGCGGCAGCACCCCACTCCTGCTCGCACCCCGCGGCAGCTCCCCACGCCTGCTCGCACCCCGCGGCAGCTCCCCAGCCCGCCGTACCCGGCTCGCTTGCCACAAGAGGGGGACAGAGCACTGCTCTGCGCGGCCTGGCCTCGCCGTGCCCGGCCGCCAGCACAGCCCTGCCGCCCCCCCGAGCCACCCCCACCGCCCCTCGCTCACTGGGGTCACCGGAGTCAGGCGGGACGCTGGCAGGTCCCACGTTAGGTTCCCCCCCCCCCTCTCCTTCCCGCCTCGGCCGGCCCCTCCGCTGTGACCCTGAGCCAGGGGGAGGAGAGCATGAAAGGCAGCGAGGAGGCTCCCCGTGCTCCCCCCGTGCTGCCCCCGTGCCTGGGGGTGCCGGCTCCGGGCCTCTCCCCTCCTCGGCGAGCTGCCTGGCAGCCCCGCGGGCTGCAGCGAGGCGGGAAAGCACGGCGTGGTCCCCCCCGGCACCCCCCGCTGCTGCGCCGTGGCGTGCTGCGGTTCTGCATCGCCATCTGATCAAACACCACAAATAAAGTTGTTTATTTAAAAGATATTTGAGCAGCTCTTTACCATAAGTGACAAATCATTATTTAATTCCTTTGGTACTCATGGAAATAACATCAATCAAAATGAATGCATCTGCTAGCTAAATATGAATGTAATCATCCATTAAAATGTTAACATTTATGAAAACTGTTTATTAAAATAAAGTGATAAGAATCTCATTGTGATTTGACAATCAGCTAATGTCCCCTTAAGGCAGAATTTGAACACTTGATGTTTTGGAACCAGATAACATTTTAAATGCCCCATCAGTTTATAACTCCAGTTATTCCGAAACACGATTAAGCCTTTGCATTGCAGCCCTGGAAACAGACGTCCTTTTTTTATCCTTATGCACATACATTGCAACACGGGCCTTCCCCTCCAGCCACGTGTACAAAACCCCGATTCAGACAAACAGCCGAAGAGGTGAGCACATGGAGATGAACGGAAATCAAAACTGGGTGGGTTTACCCTACCTGATCTAGTAGGGCTCACGTCACAGCGAGAAACGCTGGAGTTAGGAGAGCAGCTTTCCTTCGGGCATGGTCATACTGGGAGAGGTTGACAAAGGAGCATCCTTGCTACCCAACGGTCTGTGCCCGGGGAGACACTGGTGGGACCAAGAAGCCATCCATCTACCCAAGTGTGCATGCAACATACGGCCCTGCAGACCCCACTCCGTTCTTGTCCTTGTGTACATCCCAGCTGGTACATCCCCTTGGACATGCACGTCGGTGACCTCTACCTCAAACCCGACCTCCTTCCTTTTCTAAGAAGGGAGAAGTTACATGTGTAATTAGATAACATTTTGCCGTAAGGGAGCTGGCAACTCTGGGCAGGTTTCATTTTGAGTCACACTTTCGATTAAGCACGTATCGGGTCTGCTTCCTCGTACCCAAGCCTAAGCTCCCAGAGCAGCTTGCTGTGTGCCCAGACTGGCATGCAGGAACCACACAGTGCATTCAATGTGCCCTGAGATTTTTGGCCTTCCCTGTTCTGGTAACTCTTCAATTTAGATTCAAATATGGCTGCGACAAATTCAGTTGACATCCGTTTGCTACATCAGGCATTTCACCAGGCAGCTCTGAGGGGATCCAGGCTCGGAGTTCCTGCTATGCTTTAATCTCCAGACTCAAGCTAGCTCAGGCATATCTCCACAGAAACCTCATCTTTGCCATCGTCCTTTGACAGGTGCAGTTTTATCCTAAAGTACTATTTCCACCGCAATTAATAATGAATCATAACGCATATATCTTGCAACAACTTACTCAGGAACTAAACTATTTCAGACACCTCCAAAATTGGTAAGCTTAGTCATAAAGTCCTATGTTGAAATATCAAACGTCCAATCCTGTGTGAGAAGAAGGGAACTTTGTATCTTAATCTGGTTTAGTGCGTACTCTTTAAAAATCTTGAGGATTCTTAACAGAGAAATAAGGACCTTCTCTACAATTTCTGTGTTTCAGCTATTTCAGTTGAATTTGGTAAACAGGGGCTTCACAATTCCCAGTCAATTCAACTATAAACCCCCAATCACCAGCAATTCATTACATATTAGCATTAACAGGATAGATCCAAATTCCTTTGATAACCATGAAGAAATTGTGAGAGCTGTCTTTGTCCTGGAGAATTTCCACTATCCGTCTATTTCCACTGACTATCATTCAGCATTAGTCAATCACTAATGGACATTAAAAAATAAAGAATTGCTGGAGACTGTAAAAAATACATCATTTCAACCTTCCCATGTGACTGAGGCCTTGAGAAATTGAGTGGCATAGCTATAACAAAATAATTATCCTGTTATAGCTGTGCCTGTATAACTTCTCCATATGGACACTCTAGTCTAAAATTTAAGTGACTTTATTACAGAATAATTACTCAAGGACTTTAGTCCAGAATGAGGTTCTGCACAGGAGAGTTTTGCCAGTGTGGCTCTGGTGATTTAAATTCACCATATTAAGCAGGTGAATTTTGCCGTGCGGACTCTTGGGAGTGTCTGCCAGCAGTACGAGCTAAGACCTCCCAACTCCGTATCATCTGAAAATTGAACTTCTGCATTGTACAGGGCATAGCATCCTATTTCGCATGCACTCTCAAACAGGCAGGGCATTTGCCTCCCACAGGAATGGCCTCTCGCAGCTTGGAAGGAAGGACAGACAGACATCACGCACTTGTAGGAAAAGAAGTGGGATTTGGTAACCTAGGGTCACATTTTTCAAGTGCGCTATCAGTTCCATCTGCAAATATGAACTCTGGATGTCCAGCCTTCCCACCCACTTGCCTACACTTTTGGCTAGAAAAATACACCTCCGATGCCAAATTCACTTTCCTTACTGGTGTTCCACGAATGGGCTTTCAGAAATATGCAGACCTTGCATGGGTTACAGCTGGCCTTTAAAAAATGCTGTGCTCTTAGCACACGCTATCTATACGTGCTGTCAAGCCTCTGCCTTCAGCAGGCACCCTCTGACCAGCTGCTGGCTGCCAGACGGATTTGGCTGAGTCACCCCAGCCACAAATGACTCATTAAAGCCACCGAGGATCATCACAAGCTGCGTTCTTTTAACGAGACTTCACACGCCTCCATTAACAAACGTCGTCATGATTTGGGACGTGGAGACACAGGGAGAACCTCAAACCTGGAATGCACAAGGCACTCGTAACCTCCTCATCCTCCTCCTCCTCCTCCTCGCATCGACTAGCTTCCCAACAGCATGGCGGGCACCGGCTACGCCAGAACGAGGAGCCGCATCTTGCCTGATCGCAGCGGCAGAAGCAGCCCCGGTCTCTGCACAGAGACCACCCGGGAACCTCGGGTGCTTCAGGCACAGAGTCATTTACCACGTGTTTGAAACTGAACTAGTGGAAAGATCTTGTTCAGTCCCAAAACACAGCTGAGCTAACACACAGGAATCAAAGGAAACAAGCAGTCCTATTAACAGCAGAATCAGTGAAGCTTGGTTTGCTGCGCATTTGTCTTTCAAAGTTGAGCTCCTCTGTGGATTCCCTCATGCCTAAAGGACTGAGTTTGTGCCTTTTCTTTGACGGACAAGGGTTTAACAGGGTGTCCTTTGCCTACACAACGTGGTACGTTTTCTTAATTGTAAAACCTCGCCCCCCCCCCCAAATCAAAATTGCCCCAAATTAAACAGTGAGCTGTATCTCTGTTGGAAACAGTAAGCGTTACCCATTGGTGAAGGCAAGCAGACTCAGAGGACAAGAGCACAAGAATGGGCTTATTTGTACAAGTTCAAGGCCTTTGACTCATGCAATTCCTGGATCCAAGACTTTCTGGGTACATGGGCAGGTGAATCCTTATAGACTGTTCCGGCACTTCCCCATCTGTCAGACAAGGAGAGTATCGCCCTGCTCCACACTGATATCCTGAAATTTAAGTATAATAATCATAAAGGCATCTGCAGACCAGGATAGGTAATTTATGCCCAAATCAATTCTCAATGGTAGCAAATCTTCTCATTTTAGCTCCATTGGAGAGTGAAAAAAATATTCAGGGAAATGTATGTCTCCCTGACAAACTAAAGAAGGAAATAGCTCCACCTGTTTGGTGAGCAAAAACTAGAAAATGCCCAATTGCCCAAATTGGGGCAGGCGACCACCGGTTTTGTTTGCCCTTCAATAAGACGCCAACCACACCTTCCGACACACCGACACCTCTGTTGCTCTACGGAACAACTCCAACTACGAATGCCCTTCTCACGTCTTTCAGAACCAAAGCACTGCCCCACGCTCTCTCCGAAAGCACTGACGCTGGTACTCCGGGCGAAGTCTGTTCGGTGGAAAGAGCACGGCTGTGCGCTCTCCCGGGCATGCCAGTCCGAGAGGGATGGCTCTTCAATGAGCTCTGAGCCGCTCCGCAGGGCAGCTGGGGAGAGGATTGGGCTGGACAGAAGGGATGCACTCTTTTTCTGTGCAACTCGTTCTTAGTCCAAAACCAAGAGGAGCAGCCATACATGGAGCTTCCGATTTCTAAAGAGCTTTCTTGAAATTACTCCTATTTTCCCCAGAAGTTTTGACATTCCCCATTCTGGACTCCTACTCACACCGTAACTGGGTTTTATTGTCATGGAAGAAAAGGGTTCTGCAGCAGTAGAAAGCAAGGCAATACTGAACAGTTCATGCCTTGCAGCTAGGTGTGATCCGGGCTCTGTCGCAGCCACAGCCAGGAGCCCAACTGACATCGCTGGGGCAAGGATTTCACTCCTGGAGGCTTGGTTTTTGTTTTGTGTCAGTGTTAAAGAGCCTGGGAACCTGTGCTTGATAAGGTCAAGCAAGCCTAGCTGGGGCGACACAATGCTCTTCTCCCCTTTCAAATCTCAGGCACAGCCCAGACCACTCTGTGTGTGTCTGCGCCTGGATTATTTCGCTGTCCGGCTGGTTAAAAATAGCACACCAGCAACTCCCTTTCCAGCCTTTGACTGTGAAATGGGCCGTCAGAGCCCAGCCAAGTGCCGAGGTCACGGCCCGGGCCGCACATGTGGACGGGGCGAGCTGGATGCCAGAGGGCGAGGGAAGCATGTCGCTGCAAAGCCTAGCTCCAGCACGATGGTATCAGCCGGCGAAGGAAAAGCAAGGCAAACTCAGAACATTATGAAGCTGCCAAAGAAAACACTGTCTTCACAATGAACAAAAGTCTGATTAATTATTAATTGCCTGCCAGCTAATTAGCATTCCCTGGGGCGGCTGTCTACAGAACGCCTTATATTTCCAACCCACCCCGGGCCAACATCATCTATGCAAATGGCTTTGGAGCAGAGTTAGCAACTGATTTGTTGCCTGAAACAAGTTGTTCCCCTCCCCTCTCCCCATCTCCTCCTGTCACCCCTTTTTTCTCCGCCCAGGGACTCGAGCTCATTACGGCGGCAGCTAAGCAGAAAACATCCCTTGCTGATGAATCTCCTTCCCGTGCTGGCGCAGCCGGCGCTTTTCCGAGGAAGCCGGACGCCTCCCAGCAGCCACCCCCGTGCGCAGCCCTCGGCCCGCGTGACGGGAGGACGGCCGCATGCCCCAGCCCCGACAACAGCCTTGCTTGGCTGCGGCCTGGCCGGAGAGGAGGGGAGCAGCTCGGGGCTGCGAGGAGCTGATCAGCTGCAGAGGCAGGGACCAAATCTTGGCTTTAGAACTGAAGGCGGCATTTAGGGAATTCGGCGTCAGCTAATGCTTGCGTTCGGCTCCTATTAACGTTAATGCATCAAGGGCAAGCAGACCCCTTACGAGAGCAGAAGCATAAATTACAGCTAAGTACAGGCAGAGCAAGCCTTCAGCTTGCTGTTTTACCATGCGAAGAAAGATGCACTTTCCATTTTAAGAATTTAGCAGCTTTATTTTTATTTATTTTTTTTTTTTTAAATGGAACAGGCCAATGCAGTTGGTGAAATACCGCAACAGAACATGAAAGTATCTCAGTTTACCATCACACTGCTCGGCAAAGGCTATCCACAAACCTATGCAAACTAGGATACTAGTTTAGGATTACTAGTATCTCCAAGACGCGACTCTCTGGGACTTAAGTATCATGCTGTCCCTGCAGTACAGGACAAATCCCAAAGAGAGTTTGCCATTTTCCCAGAGAATTTCACCCAGCCTCTGTATTTTACACCTGGCACCCGAATGTACCTGTCACTCGTATTCTTTAGATGAAAGTGTGCTTGAGAGCTTAACAGGAAACCAGGCAACGTTTATAAGGAAAGATGGTGAAGGAAACGAGGAGCAGCTACAGAGTGGTCTCAAGTCTGACCATCAGCAACCCGGTGTACCAGAGAAGATGAGCTGACCTGGAATCCAGCGGCAGTAATGGGCATCTCCCCAACAACCTCACCGGGGCTCAGACTGACGCTCCAGCTCCCGAGATTTGAGGAAAGATCACTTCCCTTGCAGACAAGGCCAGGTGACGAAGGCTGCCGAGGCAGGCAGAGCAGCACTCGTTATCGGGAGCACAGGCTCATCGGGCCAGAGAGCAGTTTTCTGGTCTGTTTACACGTTTTCTAGCACAAGGAGTTCTGCATCGAAGACTACGTGTCCTGGCTGTTACTGCAATATAAACATCATAAATGGACTGTTTTCCTACCCCGAAGCCAGAAGATAAGTGGTGATGCAGCAAGACGATTGAGATAAGAACAGTTGTTTTCAGAGTGAAGGAACATAATCTGTGGGAAGTTCGTTGTTTTTAGGCAAGGAACTTGCTCTGCCAAGTAAAAAAAATTAAAATGCCCCAGTTACCACAGTCAAATTCTTATTCTCATCCTACAGGTTTGCCGTGCCTGCTGCCTAGCTCTAACACTCCACCGTGCCAAGGAGGCAGCACATTAGTCAGGTATGAGACCGTTAAGTTACATCTCTGTAGATATAGGATATAACCCCTTGAAATATATAGGCACTGCAGAGGAGCAGAACATGGTTTTGTAGTACCCCTGTTAACAGTTCTGCAAAGAACCCGCAGCCACGATGCACAGCCAGATATTTTATTAGACTACATTTTCCTCGCGTACATGAGTCATATAAAGTACATAAACTCATGAAGTCCGACTAAGACTAGCATAAATCAGGGATAACACCACTGAAGCCAATAGAGTTGCACTGGGGTGAAAGTGGCATAAATCAGAGGCGGATCAGGTACACATTTTCTTTAAGGTAGACAGACCATTAAGTGGCTTACATAGCCTCCTTATCACATTACCGTTCTGTAAGGTAAATAACAGTCACCATGCACTGTATATAATGAATTGCAGCCTGCAACGTACAGCAAATGGCCATTTTTCTCAGGGAATCTTTCAGCTCAGAGCTCTGGGACCAAAAATAATGGGCAATATTCTCCAGCATTCATGTGTGACATTCCCATTAGTATTAACAGGAGGTATGTGCCCAAAGTCAGGACGTATTCATCAGCAATCGGAATTGGATATTACTGAGGCTCCCGATGAACGTTCCGGTTTCATCCCCAGCAATGATCCTCCGAGGGAGCGGCCACAGCTCTTTGCTCACCTTCGCGCAGCACTTGCACAGGGAAACATTTACTCAGTGGCAGGTAGAGCTGGAATGGAAGGAAGCAGGGCAGTCTTGTACCGCTTACCTCCTAGCATCAGCCCCCAAAGCAGCCTTGCTCAGCCGCACTCCGACGGCCCCGCTCAGACCAGGGCTCACTGGTGCAAGCGCTGAGCACCCATGACGGGAGACGGCTTCGGGACTCAGAGGCTGGGTTGTAGCTGAAGCCTGAAGAAGGTCAGAGGAGAGACGTGAAGTGACCACAAAGTCACAGGGCAGATGAGCGATAGAGCTAGCGAAGCCAAGCCTCTGACCTTATTGCCAAATATTCCGTTATAGGCTGCCGCCTTCCTTCATTTACCCTGAAAGGCTGTAATCTCTCACGTTCCCATAAAGTTGAATCTATTGACTTCAGCGAAGTTTGCACCAAGCTTATGCTGGAGAAGGTAAAAAAAGAAATCTGAACTCCAAAGTGCAACAGAAACATAATTTAGTAAACTTACTGATGAATTCTATAAGATAAATGCCCAACCTGCCTGTTTTCCTCCCAATGAAGCCTGCTTTCTGCCTATATACACGTATGTGTTTTACCATTCTCTGCCTAATTTTTGAATTGCACTTCAAGACCTGAATACAGAGCTAAAACCGGTTGAACAGGCAATCAAACCGTAGCTAACACAGGCAGAGCGTGCCTGTGTACACAGCTTTGTTAAGAAGAACAAATTGCTTCCTGCCCCGAATTGCACCCAAGAAGAACCATAAGCTGGTTCAAACCTAAATATACGCCACAGCATATGCGCTTGCTAAGAAGGTCATTAGAACATAGAGCTTGGGGAGAGTGGTGTGGCAGGAGAAAATAAATACAAAAATAAGATGCAGTGGAATCTGTGCAAGAGAAGAGAAGTGAAAGACACAGAAGGCCGGGGAGCACAGCTGCTTGAAATAATTCTTTAGAAAAGAAATGGTACAGCTGCACGCCTTATCCTAACCCCCTGCCTCCGAAAGCAGGAACCTCGGCAATGCTCTTCCTGCCCTTCCCGAGCATAAGGACCCGGCACTATAGAGTACCTTATGGAGAGGCAAGGGTGAGACTGACCATCCAGCCTAAAGCATTAGGTCTTAAGATTTTGGAGGTGTTGGCTGTGCAATTTAAAAAGCTGGTTTTAGCAAAGACTTTCTTCACTGCAGTAATACAGAGTGCTTGCACGTCTAAACGCACGGGCTTAATCCCAGCGTTACTGGCCTGTAGACAAAGGTTCCGAGTGCACTGTCCTTACCTTTGACAAGCTGTAATTAGGATAATAGAACAATGTAAATAGGACTCGTAACTGAAAGATGACTGGCAGTGATACAATGGAGGGATCAGAGGGAGGCTAATCCAGAAATTCGGTGTGCACCCCCTTAAGCAAGGAATTTGAGTGCAACTAAAAATAGAAGGTGAGACTATCTGACAGCTAAATTGCCAGTGGTAGCTTAGCATGGATTCGGTTACATTGCTCAGCGACCCTCAGTGAATTAAATAGATTGAAATGCTAATGATAGAGTGAATTCCCAGTACAGAGGTAGAATAAAGTAGTCAGATTAGGTTTCAGACAAGGTGAGTTCAATGGCAGCGGAGATCAGAGTTTGTTTAGATCAAGGTACTAAGGTAATTTGTCTAGATCAGGGTAGAGAGATGCTTTGTTAAAGCTTAGGGGCTCCCCCACGTTAAGTAACACTCCAAAACCAGCACAGACCTGACAAGCTATTTCAGTGACTGTTATTTTATGTGATTTCTATCAACATTGGAACATTTTTCACTGGTCTCAATATACTCTTAATGGCATTGTCATTTATCTCCTAATTAGTTAAATGCTACTCTGATGACAGATGTGTGACGGTTCACCTGGGCTGTCACTCAGACTGCACTTATTTCTTCTCATCGGTTATTCTAACCAGCGTACAGCTTTGGTGAAACCGTAACCGTGGCATTTATTCTCTTTGGTGTTTAGGGGCTCACTTACACCGCAGCATCACAGCTTCAAGTCGCGCAGACGTCCATCCTCGCTGCTCCTCCTAAAGGGCAGGAAGCAATATTGCCACAGAAAGGGGACACGGGCCCGATCAAATGTCTTACCTGCCGTTGCACAGACTGAGCCCAGGCCACCTGCTTAACAAAGTTTAAACCCCAGGCTAATGATAATGCAAAGCAATACCCACAAAGCGCACACAAAAAATAAGGACTGAGCCTGAAACTCTATCCAGGGTTCACCCATTTAAAACAACCCCGGAGGCTCTCGAGAGTGGGTATATTACTACATAAATTCTAAGATCAATTTAGCCTTAAACTGATCCATCCCTTCTCATCCAAGGTCACACTGCGAGTCAACGCCATTAGATTAAAAAACCCCTTGAAATAAGATGCACTATCCTAGCAGTAAGGACAATTAGAGACCTTACTTGACAAGATAGGGTACTCACCATCACTTGGAGCTTTAAAAATGAGATTAGGCATCTTTCTAAAGGATGTGTTTCAATTCACTACCCTTGTAATACAGGATAGTTATTCTCGTAAGAAAGTGACATTGCGACTTGTCATTCGACTATCAGTCAGTGGTGTCATAATACTTCAGTGTCGGTTGTCTGTTTCCATTACAATAAATAAATAAGAATTATGTATTCTAGTGAAGAAAAAGCAATGTAAGCCTATGTAGGGTCAGAGGAGGCGTAACACGTCATGCCCATGGGAGTTTCTTTTGCTGTAGTGCTTATGAAGCTGTGAGCAGGAAATCCGAGCTCTCTGACACCCGTGTTTTTGGTCTAAGCACCAGACCTCACTCTCTGGTCATTGGGTTAATTACTATATCAGAAAAAATACAAGAAAATAAGATTTTCCCGAGTGATAATTTGATTTAGGTTCCAGTGCTGAGATACAAAAAGGACCTCTTTTCAGATGGCAGCTGACGCTGCAGGAATCAGTCCCTCGGCCAGACAGGCTGCATTTCGAGCAGTCAACTTCTCAAACACCACGTATTGGATAGGACTCACTTCTGCCTTCCTCTTCACTGAGGTCAGTTCTTGGTTTAGTCTCAGTATTACTACAGGAAAAAGACCACGTGGCCAGTATTTGGGAACTGCGAGAGACTGCTTTGATGACCACCTATGAGCCACCATCCTCAGCATCTAGGTGTAACAAGAGTCTGGGACCAATTCTCCCCTGTTCTACCAGTGAAAACCTGAGCAGCTTCAGTCACTCAGGCACAGAGGGGTTGGCAGCAGAGTCTCACCCCTTGTGGTTCCAGGCCTAAATGAGATTCAGCAAGTGGAAATAATTCTTGAGAAGCAGGGCCCTGATGTGCTCCCACCATTCATAGTAACAGTCCACTTTATGCCAAGTGACTCATTACCATGAGTGGAGGGAACATGATTCAACCAGAAAAGTACATGTAATTTGCATAGATTACTTTCCCGCTTGGTTTCCATGCTGTGGAGTAATAGGGACTGCCTTCAAGACAGAAAAAAAAAAAAAAAAAAGGATAGTCCCATGAGTAATTCTTTGCTTAAGTATTAAGAGATAATAGATTGAAGAGACATTTGGATATGGCAGTCTAGAAAAAACCCGTATTGTGAAGAAGGAAGCCTTGTGTTCCGGTTATTTCTAGTGTTGTGGAAGTGAAATGAAACTGGTGTTTGGAGGATGCTTCAAACACCACTTGTGAAGCAAGGAATAAATGTTTCTTTACAGCCCATGGAAGTCAGCGCTGGAAGGAAGAAAGAGGAGGCAGCCTTAGGCATGAGTTGGTTGGATTTCCAGATTTGCTTTTCTTCCCCGGCTGGGTGCAGCTTGTGTTCTTGTTCAGCGGTGACACCAGCGTCATCAGCCTCTGGGCAAAGACGTACCCCTGCAGAGCTGGTGGCTCACCGCTGAAAAGGAGGTGGTCTCCTTCAGACTCGCTCCTTGCTCTGGACGCTGCAGCAGTTCACAAGACAAAGCTCAAAGAGAGCTTTTAGCATTCGTGTATCAGACCATTAACCAAAAATGAGGATGTGATTTCACTTATAACTGCGCTGAGATGTAGTAACTGCAGTGGGTAGTTTATAATTTGTTTCGCTGAAGTACTTGCTGGCAGATAGGAATACACAACTGGTTCCAGTAAAGTCACAAGGGCAAGCCCAAACTGCTTACTTTGTGCACAAATGGTTGGGCATGAGGGGAAGCAGAAGATTTGTCAGGAAAAATAAACAGGAAAGAAAATATTGCTTCAGAATAACTCATCCCAAGTAAATTGAGCTTTCTGAAGAAGCAGCATGCAAACTATTGGGTTTCAAGAGTTTCATCCTGGCTCCAGGCAATGTACGATGCTTCGCTTGACAAACAAGCCAAGCTCGAGAAAAACAACTTTGCTAGAGTAATAGAGCAAGGAGGGATCGGGGAGAACTGAAGCGACACATGGCTCACAGATACAGGGCTTATTTTCCTGTAAGACGGCAGTCAGGCTTTGGGCAAGGCAGATAAGCATACGGGCTTGCAACCCACAAAACCTTCCCCCACACTTTGAACCGACTGCAAAGTCAACAAGGCTGTATTTTAAGAAGTGTGCAGAAGCGAAGTCGCGCCTCCTTATAGCGGCACAAAGCAGACATGCAAGTCAGCGGCCAGCTACAAACCCGTGGCGTTACTCAGCTGTCCGTCCGAAGGCTTGTGTCTCATGAAGCCTGCTCCCTTTGCCTTGCGTTTCGTGTCCTCCTGACCCAGGGGCTCAGAGGGGGTTACCTGCCTAAAATTGTGCTGCTGCTGGAAGAGGAGGTTCACCTCTGCTCTCCTGAGGGGTGGGATGTATCATGCAGGGGGGGGTGAAATTACACCCTCTACAAGGCACTCCCTTAATCTTCCAAGTCATTTTTCTTGAACTGCATATAAGAAACTGGCTGGAAACTAAAGAGAAGACAGGTAATAGGAGGGCACTGCAAAAATAAAGAGAATTTGGCTGTAACAGAGCAAAAATTAAATCCTTGTGAAGTGTCTGAAAATCAGCTTACATTTTGATCTGGTTCAACGTAGGGATGCATCACGTTCCTAGGAAAACCAGGGCTCACAAAAGGATAGCAAATGCCAAAGTCTTCTCCCAGCACAGGAGCATTCCCAGTTCCCGCAGCCCAGATAGTCCCAGAAATCCCGTGATCACCCCCCCCATTCTTACCACGTAGTTCAAACGCCTTTGCTTTCCCACAGCACTTTGGCTGTGCTCCCAACCACACTGGACGCATTTGCTCGTAGACCAGGCCCTGCGAGTCCACTCTCAGCAAGAAACATCACCCAGGACCCGAGCGCAGAACTGGGACACAGAAGGAGCCACAGCTGCTTGAGAACTTCCTTTTCGGCGGAAAAGGGACGCCCGTTCTGGGAGACCTTGCAGCAGGAGCGACCACGCAGGTGACGAGACCATTGCTTCCAGCTGACAAGCAAAAGGGTGCGGGCTCTGCTTAGGGGCTGGCAGGGCTTCAACAGCTGGGTGGGGATCTGCTTCATTCTTGCTGCAGGCAAATTTCAGCAGACCCGCTTCCAGACCGTGTTTAGTAGCATGCAGTAACGCATCACGTGATCCACAGCAGAGAAAACAAACTGGTGGACATGGGTTATTTTAACCTGAGATAAGCTAACCTGAAACTAATTCCTGGTATAGGTAATTGCTGCTGCGACAACCTCTGCAGGATTTTGGGGACAGCAGGTCCACCCCTAGCAATCTCCTCCCATGTCTTGGCCTCCTTCGGCTTGTTCCACCTCCCACCCCAGTGAGATGGCCGATGCTCAGGGTCCACGTGGATGTTCTTGCCCTGGGAGTCCTTTAGCAGAAGGGGGATGAGACAGCTCTGTCCCATCTCTGTAGCAGAGGGGCCCTATGGGGCACTGTCAAACTGGTAGAGGGCATTTCTCACACTACCAGCTCCTTGGCTTTCCCTAAGAAAAAGGTTTGCTAGCTAATTTTTTTTTTTGGTCCCTTTGACAAGAGGGGAGGGAGGGAGGGGAAACCAGCAACAAACCCTTGCAAGCACTGATACGACCCTGAGGGCTTCTCCACATTAAAGCTGATGCAGCAGTGTAACTCCTACAGGCTGCTATTGTGGTTTGTGTTTGCACTCTCTACTCTTTAATTACAACTGTTGCTGACAACTCTTTACAAGACCACTTGCAGCTCTGTCTTGGAAATCAATTCAGATGTCAACAGGCACCCCGTGAATGGGCTTAAAGCAAATGGGTAAAGGCCATAAACTTGACACCAGAAAGTGTAAATCTCCAAAAAGGAAGAGTTGGACGTCTCAAGGCATGCGACAGGGAGGCCTCGTGACCAGAGAAGACGTCGGGGGACGCCAGCCTCTGGTCACCAAAGGGATGCATACACGGTGGTGTGTGTGCACCCAGCAGGTCAGCAGCTTTGTTTTCTTCTGCAATAATGACATGAACGCATAACATTAATAATAATCCGCTTCATAAATAGGACTAAACCCTCCAAAACATCACAACTTTGGCTTCTCAGCACTTCCCAGGGTCTTTTGCCAGGGGGCCATGGTTACAAGTGGGAGCAGCCGGAGAGCTCATTTCCAACCGAGACCTCCTTGGGCAGAGCTCCATGAGGAAACAGGAGTCAAAATGTACTAGGTTAGAGTTTACAAATGGGGAACCGAGGCACGGGAAGATTAATAATAATGATACTTAGCATTTCTTTATTGCTTTAAATGGTCCACGCCCTTTGCAGACGTTGGCCCTCACAATACCCTGGGGAGACGTGACTGGCTATTATTATCCTGTTTTTCACAGATGGGACAAAGAGGCTGAAATGTGGCACTCCCCAGGCCAAATAGCTGACAACTGGTGAACGTAATTCTGTGCTTCAAGTCCCGCTCAAGCGCTCCACATCCCTCACAAAAGGAAATATCGTAGCGATTCTCCTTCTGACCAACCTTGTCTTATTGCTCCTCGTAGCTGCAGACACGCAGAGCATCCTTAGCCCCTTGGTGGAAACGGTTGGTTCGAGGCCAAGCATGGGGTGCGTCACCCGGCAGGGACAGGCGACTCCTTTCGCTCGGCCCAGCCTGTCCCCCAGCCCTGCCTGCCACCAGCCCTCCAAGCGTGCGTCCTTGCTGGGCTCGCTCCTCATGCACCTCTTGCTACACCATCGATTTTATTGCTCCAGTGCTTCCCATAACAAACTCCTCCTTTTCCTCTGCTTTTCCAGCTGAAGGAGGACCACACAGGGCCGGGAATGAGGCTGAGCAATGATTTTTAGGAGGATAAATAGAAAGAAGGGAAACAGCTACCAGGCAATGTTGACATAAGACTGAGTGGAAATCAAAGAGTTTCTCACCGGCAGAGTGAGCTTCTGGAACAGCCCAGGGAGAGCAGCAGTGGGGGGTAAAAAGCAAGGACAAAAAAACCTCAGCCAACCTATGTAGTTTTAAGATGGAGCTTGATAAATCTACAGGGGTGGCTGCCTGGGACACCTGGGACCAGACCTGCTGATGGAGGAGGTCTCTCCAGCCTGGTGCTCCCTCCAGCCTCCTTGAAAGCACCGAGCTGTTCAGCTCACAGCTGCTGAGGTTCATTTCCTTAAAACCTTGGCTGCCAAACAAACAAAGCTGGGACGCCGAAGCGGTAATCAAGCGAACTGCATTGCAACGCTCGGCTCCAGCTCTCTTCCCGGCACTTTGGGAATTTGTGTCTTTATTTCCTGAAGGAGCAGTCCCTCCCCTCCCGTGGCAGGGGCTGCAGGAGGACAGTCCCACCTTAGCAAGGCCCTGGGATGCTTTGCCGTCGCACTGGCCGTCCCTCGCTCCAGGGGCGCTCAGCCTGCCTCCCTCTGTCACACCCAACTGCTCCAATTCATTTGGCTCTGCTGCTGAAATAAATTAATAGCCGGGGTTTCCTGTGGTGGGCACGCTCTGCGGACACGGATCATAGCCTCGTTTTGTCAAGCTCGTGAAGAAGGTTGTAACGACAGCGGTGGGAGTTGGTGCGATTGAGTAAAATGTTGGGAATTTAAGTTCAAGGAGGCAGACCCTCCGCTCCCGTCCTTGCTTCCCCGGGGTGCAGACACTCCTCGTGTCCCCCCCCCAAAATCGGTGATGCAGTGGGCACGCTTCCAGCCGGAGGGGATGAAAGGGACAGGTCAGAGGCCAGGTCCTCCCTCCTGACCCATGGGGTGTCAGGGGCAGCTAAAACCCATCCATCAAATGTAAGTGCCTGGTTATCGCAGAGGGAGCGCTTGGGGCTTTGTCTCCATGAGAAGATTGCATTGGTATCATTCAGGGTATGAACACAAATTGCTGCGATCCCTTGGGGCCCTTCTTCGCTAGAAAAATGTGAGTCCTTAATGCCCATTAATTATCTCAAAGTAGGCTTTGCAGGAAATGTGTAGTTTTCACATGAATCAGTAGGTTATATTAAAGACCAGCTCTGCGTATTTTATTTGCTGTATGATTCAGCAAAACTCAAGCATGCACTTAAGTTTAAACATGCACTTAGAGCTCAGCGAAGTCAATGGGAGGCTGCTAAAATGCTTCAGTGAATTGGAGCTTATTTAGACCGTGTGTGATTTAGGGATAGGCATCAGCGATCAAACATTTCCAGTACTTCACCTCGTACTGTAGTACTTGAACATGTCCTCCTTTCCTTCTGGCTGGAAAACTGCTAGCACTATGAGAACAAATAAGTAAGACTCAAGCCTATAGAAGATTCAAGTCCGGCTTGCTTAAAACTCAGTAGAGTTTTGCGGTCACAGTGCAGACGTGTGTTGTTTTCTGCAGGTCTAAGTCAGCCCCTCTGCAATAAGGACCGATACCCCGGTTTTCTGCTTTCCTGAAAGCTGTTGCCCTAGCAGAGTGAACTGCTCTGTGCCAAGAGGCTACAAGGCACTGCCCAGATATGTCGGAGAGCTTGTGAAACTGCTGTGTGCTTTTGAAAAGCACTAGCAGCCTCGGAATGACAAGTTACTGCTATAAAGTTGAGAAGAGCATCTCCCGATCATCTGTGCTTTTCTGCCTGGAATGCAGCAGGCGTAAAGCGTGAACCACAAGAAGGCAATTTCCCATAGCTCTTTTCTCCTGCCGTAAGAAGACAATATAGGAGGGTCCCAGAAGCAGTGAACACACCGTCCTTCAAGCTGGGGCTGCCTTGCAGCTGGGACAGCAGACGCAAGCCTCGGGCTGTTCCCCATTCTCTCCTGCCCCACCGAGCCTGTGAAAGGGCTCCCCTTCCTCCGTGCACGCGCTGTCGGCCACCAATGCCTCATGATTGCTCTTTAACCTTAAAATATGACAGCGCTGTGCTGCACTTACGTGATCCTGTAATCATATCTTCCTACAGATGCCCTTTTCATGCAGCTTAAATATTTTACAAATACATGTCTAAGTACAAATCTACCGCATTAACTCTTGTATAGAGGGTACTTATTTTCAGCTAGGCGGCTGGGATTCCTATAAGTATAATTTACCATGCAGTATGACAGAGCTGGGCTAGAATGCACAGCTTTTACTAGCTAAAATACAATAAAATATGCTACACCGCGTTTCACAGATGAATCACTTCTAAACCATGCCTTTAAGTATTGTCTGTCACTGCAGTTCCTTATTGTAATACTTTGTGAGAGCTCAAGAAAAAGGGAGAGAAATTGCCCTTTAAATCTCCACAAAGCCTACCATCCAGAAGAAATTAGGGACATTTGTTCTCGGAGTCGGATGGGTTATGTAGGAGAAAGCTATACACAACAGGTTTTATTGGGGTGGAGGTGAGGGGAATGTGTTTTCACTTATTTATATTATGTTTTATTCGAAGAATGTCCAAGGACCAGCTCATGAACAAAACAACACCCAAACTCTGTAAAAAGCAGCTGTAGTCCAAAGGGTGCAGACCATCACTGCGTCTCAGCCCGAGCTGCCAGGCCACCAGGGTAGAGACCCCACTAGAGCAGAACTTCCTGAGAACGGCTTTGAATCAGCTCCCCAGAGGAGAGTCCACAGCATGTGGACAAAGCAGAGGAGTAGGTCAGGCAAACCATCAGCAGACAGTAAGATTGTCCCATATTCCCTAGGTGCCGAATGCTCTATGCGGTCCTTGCTTCAAAGGAGGACAGTACTGGAAAGAAGTCCCTAGAGCACAAGGCCACAGCGGTCACAGACAACCTGAGGAGCAGCCAATTATTTGGGAAACAGCCATACAAGATCCACGCCAAAGGCCTTTGAACTCTTCCCAATATCTAAAAATCAAACTTAAGTATGAAAGACCCAAAGTTATAGAAAGAGAGCAGTAATGACCTCCAACGGGATGTCTAGAGTCTGGCCAAGGGCTTTCTATGACTTACGTGACCGGAAGGCATGCTCTTCACATCTGCTACTAAATGCATCTTCACCCGCCAGATCCCCAGGTTTTCCAGCATTCCCTGGCTTGCCTGCCAGGGCCCTGAGCCAAGCGTCGGGTGATCCCCGGGGCTGCTGAGCCCTCGTAGCAGGGCCGCTGAAGTCCTTCACAGACCCGAGAGTTTTTCTGTAGATTGCAGCAGGTTGTTTCTAAGCCAAACTCCCCGTGGGCTCCTCTCTCTTCTTTAAAGCTGCCGCTGAAATAATGTAGTAAAGGCAAAGCTGGAACGACAGGGCTTGTCACAGCTGGTGGCCACAGCTGCAAGTTTGGGCCAGAACACATTGTTCTTCCTTCTGCAGATGCTTTCTGTTAATAAGACACTTACTACTGAGATATTTTCTTCTTTGGGGATCTACAGCATGAACCAAAACCAAGGCCAAGGAGAAAGTCCGTTTTTTCATTTACCATTTTGGCAGGATAAACAAGAAACTGGGAATGCGTCAGTCCCACCTGACACAAATAAATAATACCCCTGTTATTCACTGCCTGTCAAAAATTTCATCAACGCACAAGCTCAGGTTCAGAAAGATATCCAAAGGCCATTAAAGTGCTGCGCGATAGAAGAAAACGTGACCTTCGGGGCAGAGCAGCTTGGCGCAAGCGCAGGAGCGATGCGCGCCCGGTGCGCGGTGTGCGTGCCCGAACGGCCTGCTGCCTGCAGGGACCGTCATTAGAGCGGCAAGCGCCGGCTTGCACGTTAGAGCTCCACGGTCCCTTGTCCACTGAAGATACAATCCAGCATGAATGTAACTCCAGAAAGTCTCTGCCCCTCCAACGTACTGCAGAGAAGCCTCCTCTGCTAATTATCTGCAAGCAAGCGGTGCCACCGTTTCACCCTGAACCACAGCATTCGGTCGAGGAGAAAAGCCACTGGGTTGTGGCTCACTGCCTTTTGTTCACATATATCTGAAAATCATGTAATCGGAGGGAAAACTGAATATCAGCTCAGTGCCAGTTTTTTCTGCCACCTTCAAGGAAAAGTGTGTTTCAGGAGCTCTTTTTCATTTTCATGCCCAGCCCTGGTCCCAGGCTTGCATGCAGCTCTGTGGAGCTCGCTGCAGCTTCCCGCTTCGCTCCACCCACAGAGTTTTGGTTTTCTGTCTCGGGCTGCACAGCTGAGTGTGCCTCTACCAAAAAACATTATTAAGTTAGTTGGACTAATGCCTTCCTGCACATTTTGTAAAGAGTTTGAGACCACGGGGTTTCGCTATGTCTCATGACTTCTCCAGAAGGAGGGTGAGTCAGAACTGGTCAGTGAAGAAAGCTGTTGCGTCTGGGACCCCCACCTCATTTGTTTCAGAACCTAGAAGGTGTACATTATGCTTTGCATGCATTTTTAGTTCACTTTCTTTAATCACCTCGGTGATCTGGGAAGGGGAGGCATAGGGAGGTGAGAATTTTTTCTTTTCTCTTTTTGACAAAACCAGAAAAAAAAAAAAAAACCCAAACTCAGAACTACCAAGTCTCAGTTTTATGCGAGAACCTTCGCAAAGCTCCCCCGAGCATTTGCACCCAGAATAACTCTGTCTCCAGGAGGCTGTAGCACCCGCTCGCACCACTTCCCAGCGAGCATCGCCGAGTACCACCTCACCACGTGCCCTGTGGCCCCGGCCGTCCCAACCCCTCCCGGCACAGGGTGCTTACGCCAGCGCCAGACGAAGCTGCTGGATTTGCTCGCCCCTCGCTACCTCCGCGCCTGCATAAGCCCCGCAGGAAGGCTGCGTGCACTTGAAGGCATGCAATCTCTGCCCTATAAACCGGACTCTGCCCAGCCTCTCTTTTAGCCCCAGAGATTTATGTATCCCCACCATTTTAAGTAAACTCTCTTCCAAGAGCATGACTGTAAAGGTAAGTTCAGACATAAACCCATGTAAATTATACGGTTTGAGTTCCCCGGGGATTAGCACGGTTTCTGCAGTCTCTGCGCTACTCAAGCTTGCCTGTACGCTCCATAATCATTTCCAGCTTCCTTCATGCTCCTTGGCTCTGGGCTATAACTCAGACTGTCACCTTCTGTGCTCGAGAGGCCTCTTTGGTAGCTCCTCGCCCTGCCTGGGGACCAGCCTTCACGCAGAGCTCCACGTCCCCGGGCAGGAGGGACGAGGTGCCGGTGCCACGCGGGGTGGCTTGGTGCAGCGGTGCCCTCCAAGGTGCCAGGACAAGAGCTCTGCATGCAAGACCCCCAGAGACAGAGACCAGGAGACAGAGGTCAACCTGCTGCGACCTGCCTGAGATGAGACCGCCAACATAGCCCTACCGACCCCTCGCTTGCCAGGGCTTGCACAGGAGCAATGCAGCACGCTACAGAAAACCTCCCTGCTCACAGACAGCTTAAGGGCCATCATAGAGAGAGAAAAACCCGTCCCGGGCTTTTCTGTACCTTGTACTAGAAAATATGCGTTGGTTTATTTGGGGACAGTGGGCTGATAGCTCAGGAGATGCGCATGTTTTTAAGACCATCTATTTTACACCTACCTTGTGAGGCTGAGTAGCACTTGCCCTTGCAGCGAATGACTTCTATAAAGATCAGAAATGGACGTTGCTTATTGCCTATTGATTTCATGAATGAAGGATGTGCACATGGCACGAGAACTGAGCGTTTGCACTACAAACACTTGTATAATTATGGGAGAAGCACACATTAATGAGGGACTGACTATATTTTCCTTAAGTGCCAAGTGTATTTAAAAGGAAAAGACGACTCCTAGAGCTTTTGAAGTCAGAAGTTGTTAAACAGCCGGCAGCTGGAAATTTAAAATTCCTTCACATCAGGGCTCTCGGATCTGTGATCAATAGGGATTAAGTCAGACAGGACGTTTCAAAGCCTCTAGCTTTATTAACAAATAGGAAACTGAAGTCCTGCGGCACTGCTGGAGACACCTGTGAGATCTCGGTGCCAGGCGAGGGGCGAGGGGCGAGCGTTGCCTCTCCAGTGTCGAGGCAGCAGCGTGAGCATCGTACCAGGCTGACTCAACTACAGCCGCAGAAATGCAACCTCGATGCTAATTTCCCTTCCTTTGATGCTTGCCTGCCTATCTCCTGATCGCATGCCAGTCTGCAGAGGAGGTTTCCTGCCAAGTTTCTAGACGCCCTGCTCCGAAGTGTGCCATTGTGGTACGCGTTTCCCGTCAGGAGCTCTCCGTTGCGACCGCGTGGCACTCGGTACAGGGGGTTTTGCTTCCTTGTTGATGACGGCGTTCCTCTCCTTTGCGAAGAAGAGGCCAGCCGGGCACCCGGGAGGATGACGGTCTCCGCTGCCCTGGGGAGAAGTTCCCGCAGGACACCAGGGCACCCCAGGCAGGGGAGGCAGAGGCTGCCGGGAGCAGGCAGCCAGGCCTTGCCCACGACGGAGGGAAGCTCCCTGGCAGTTTGCTGCAGCTCGGATAGTCACCGCGTTAAAACCAGTTCTGGAAGCAAAGACACACCTGCGGGCAGAGGGCGGGGAGGGCAGAGACAGCTACTCTGCATTCTCTCCGTTTGCAAAGTTCAATGTCCCTGGTTTTATTCTAATAAAACCTGGTCCGATTGGTTTTTGTTTGTTTGTTTGAAGCTTAAAGCCTTTCAAATCTTCTTTGGGGACTTGGACTGAAGATGGAGCAGGTCCTCTTCAAAGCTCTGAGTCAGGGTGCCATCACAGGGGATGTCTGCAGGCTCTGCCAGAGCCCTCTGCAGAACTTGTTTCTGCTGTTACTTAAAGCCCTGAGGTCTTTGAGTTATAAATGAAGCAGGATTCCCTCTGCTACTCGTTCGTATCACAAAGCAAGTGGACTGCTTTGTAAGAAGAGCTCTACGTGTTACATGAAGGTCAGCTGCTCAGATTTCTGAACATTTAGACCCATCTGAGTGCTTGCAGATCTGCTTTTTCATGTTGTCTGGTCTTTAGACCACTATGCAGAATGGTTCATGAGGCTGCTCAAGACATGGGTACGCTTACGCACGTCAGCTCAGTACTTGGGCACACCGTCTGCACTCAGCGTGCTGCATTTTTTGCAGTGGCACCACTTAACTCGAACGCTACTGGTGAAACTCTACAGGCTGGCCTCAAGGTTAGATGTGCTGTTCGTATGGTGAACCTCATCCACCTGAGGCATGCGTACCTGCTAGCGATAGCTGGGCAAGCTGTGCAGCTAGCAGGAATTTTTTAAGTGAGGTTGAAGAGCTGGGTACATCACAGAGAAGGCCAAGGACCGCAACCTCCACGACAGGAGCGAAACACGGGCGGTGTGTGCATCACCTAGAGGCTCCGGGACCAGTTCTAACCTCTCCTCCACCACACTGTCTTAAAATCTGCTCGATCTGGCCAGGATTCACTCACTGCCACTCTGCTTAAAACTCCCAGGCACTCAGAAGAGCAGTCGGAGGGTTGTGCTCATCTGTGCCCGCTGGCAACGATCTCCAACACATCAGCCAACAGCCGGAGCCTGCTCAGGTCGATGCGTCCGTTCCCTCTCTGGGTGACCTTGTACTGCACCTTGCCCTGCCCTGGAGCAGGGACAGGATCCGGGATCCCCCGTCTCCGTGCTCCCTGGGGACTGCTGTTAAGAAATGCCTGGTTAAGGGCTTACAAAGCAGTCTTCATTTGCTCCTCTCACCTGAGGAGCACAAAAAGCAAGAGAGAGCAATTGATCCAAATATCTCTTTTTCTTTTTTTTTTTTTTTTTAAATTAAGGTAAGAGAACAGAAATTAAGATTCTTTCCCCTTCCTGGCAGTTTTCCGTTTAAGTATGGACTGAATAAAGCGTTAGGTCCCGGGCCCATAGCGTCCAGGCAGCAATTCTATAAAAAAGGAGCAAAGATTAAGAGCTTTGCTCTGATCAGATCCAGAAATCAATTTCTTCTTCTTGTAGGGTTCTTTTTATTTACCAATTTTTGCAGTTTTACTAGAGTTATAAATATGCCGCCTTTTGAGGAAAAAAATAGACTCCTGCAAAATTAAGAAATCCAGTCCCTTTCTTTTTATATCTAGCAGGTGCAAGCTACCAAAAGAGATTTCCTTCTCAGCAGACACTGTATCCAGACACCGTGGTT
This sequence comes from Mycteria americana, assembly GCF_035582795.1. Lineage (NCBI taxonomy): Eukaryota > Metazoa > Chordata > Aves > Ciconiiformes > Ciconiidae > Mycteria > Mycteria americana. Next base: position 15,903,468 of record NC_134377.1, read on the forward strand.
TCATTTACAATATTTCCTGCATGAACGAGCTAAGCCCTGTTGTTGCCACGTCTTTGGATTTACGATGTGGTCAACAGTTTGTTATTTTCTTCTCTGCCTTCCAATTGCCTTTGTCTCACTCGGGTGACGAGAGAGGCTGAGGTGAGTCATCTGGCCAGGGGAAACTGCTATGCATCTTAACCAAGTGGCAGCTTGAACCTCCGGGAACCCCAGTAGCACGTCTCAGCCAGAGATGCATTTTAATGACAAATCGCCGAGACGAACACGGCTCAGAGCCCGAGTCTGTTGTCCTCGGCACGACATCATTGCACTGACTAGCGGAGCAAAATGTTTTATGTTGCTGTGAAAGGAACCGACACGGCTGGAGATTTAATCATTTCGGATTCATCTTGGCATGACGCCACTAGTGCGTATAAATGGAGCGTTTAATGTTTAATGTGCTGCTCTGACTGAGCTGTGACCTTCTCGCGCAATTGCATGTTGGGGATTTCCAATGCCGTGTCACTACAAGCGGCATCGCCACTTACACCGTTTGGAGCGGGTGAAGACCACGCAGCCTGACACAGCAGCCTGCCCGCCCGAGGGCTCGGTGTTCAGCAGGGGCCTGGGACCAGCCTGGGACCGGTGGGCTGGCTGCAGTGCTCCGCGGGCGGCTTCTTGACTCGGCAGCACCTGGTCGCGGCGCACAACGCGACGCTCCAGGATGTGATTTCACTTACCGCGTTGGTCTGTGCCGATTAAATAACTGCGGAAGTTCGGAAAGGACATCCCTCTGATAACGTGTCACTTGGTTTGGGGAAATGCAACCTGGAAAATAAGGTAGCAGCAAATGGAGGAGCCTCCTCTTCTCCCACTTCGCTCCAGGTCAGCTTTCCACAGCTGGAGCCCACAGTAAGAGGAGACTGGGAGTCCTGCATGCCTGTCAAAGCATCAGGAGACCTGGATGAGGAGACCTGGATCTCTGCCTCGCATTGTGCAAAAGTAGAATAAGTACTAAAATATTGTGGAAAACGAATCAAAAGGGCAAATGCTTATTTCATGCATATTTTTTTTTTCCATTCCTCTCCCCAGCCCAGCAAAATGACAGACTCCTACAACATGCAAGCTTCCTGAGGATGCCTTTACCAGCCAAAACAGGGGTTGTTTGCAACCTTCCTCTCTTTCCCTCTGCTACATCATTTTATTGGTTTGCTCTGTTTCCACTGCATGTGCTTCTCACTTCTCTGCCAGAGGAAATGAGCAACACACAGGCCAGGCATGAGAACGGTATTAAAGAGAAAGTATTGAAAAGCACTTAATGCAGATTAACCTAGGATCAGATTGAGCCTAGCCCCTGCTCCCCATCTAATATCATTATTGTTTTTTAAGAAGTATCCAAACGCTAGGAGGAACTTTCAAGTGCTGTTCGTACGTTGCCCCAACGTGGATCAGACAGAACACAAAGCAAACCCCCACATGCTCTGCCCCAAGGAGACTGCACTCTGATGTCCTTCTGTCCTGAGAATCACGTATAATTTGTTGCCCAAGCATTTCAAATGCCAAACGCGGCAGGATTTGCTCTAGCCAAACTCAGCACTACTACTGAGAAATCAGCTCTGAATCTGAGATATGTTCTTTTCTTTGAACATTTCCTCTCCGTTTCTAAACCTTACAGCGCTTTCAGTATCTGTTGCGTTTCTTGGTTGGGTTTCCTGGGACTGGAATGGACCACAGGAAACTGCATAGTTCATCTCCTTCCCCAGGGGAGGACTGGGTAATGAAGTCATCTCTGACAAATGTTCAATGTTCTTAAAGACCTTCCCAAGGTGGAGGTCTTGCAGCCTTCTCAGGTGAGCCATTTGAGTGCTTCATCATTGTGGAAAATACATGGCACCTTGGGAAAATACATGGCACCTTGGGAAAATCTCCATAATATTGCTTCAATCCCACCCTACCATCTGCTTCAGTTTTAGTAATGACATCTCTTAGCATCAGTGAAAATCCCTAGCTCAGTATTTGCAGGACAATAGCACACACAGGTATCATCGCAGTGAGAAAGCTTCCAGGAACAAATGGATTCCAAGAGATTTGCCGAGCTTTAGATGTAAGGTTAACTCTGGATATAAGAAGAAAACACAGAGGACCTGTAAGATATCAAGAGAAGAGCTGGGTTAGACAAAGAGGTGTGGAATGGTGTAAGAGCAGAGAAGATCTGTCCTGACAAGCATCGCTATCCAGTGGGAGGTATGACCTTATGCTGGGCAGCTAATGCAGTCCAACGTCAACCTTTCTGGTCAGCGTCAGGAGGGGTCTTTCTACAAAGTAGATGTCAGCCTACTAGGAACTGGACAGGAATTGGCAACTCATATCAGAGCACTAAACACCACCAGATGAACGATGAGGACGTTCACTCGTTACTAACATGGGCTGATCTTGAACCTACATGATGAAAGGGAAAACACCTCTGAGTCATCCCAGCTCTGTTTACTGTTAGCAATGAGTGCTGAGAATGGAGCAGCCTCCTGGAGCGCCTCCTGCCACAGAGCCACATACAAATGGGCCATACTTTGCAGAGCAAATGGAAAGGCTGGCTGCTGCGGCGAGGAGTTTCCTAGTGGGAAACGGTTCGGAGCAGAGTGAGGCTCGCTGTGGTTTCGGTTTGCGTGTTCCATCAGCTTTCATCTCCAGCAAGTGCTCGTGCGTGCCTGGTTCTCAGGAATACATGTATTATGAGACATAATTTAACTTCTCTGGTAGGAAGTTCAGCGGGGTCCCTCACTCAAGCACTCGGCCGAACTGCTCAGAAAGGTTGTTGCGCCTCATTCCACAGCTTCCAGTCCCAGCTGTTTCCCATGCTGAGAAAGGCGGTTGCTGCCTAACAACCTTTCTTGTTGCTCAGGTCTCCAGGGGAGAGGACTGTTTCTTCTTTCCTCCTGACCCACTCACACAGCCCACGATCTGGTCCCATGTCCCTCAGCCCTCATCAGCTCTGTGTGCAAGGAGCCGAGTCTCACAGAGGTCAGAGCTGGGCACGTGGATCCAGGGCTCGATCTAACCAACTAAAGTCAAAGTCAATACCACTGAGGAGCAACAGACCGTAGGCACGTCCATGTCCTACACAAGGATGCGGCTCGCCAGCATTTGAAAGCATTCCTAGGCTCCAGTGTGTTGGTTTTTTTTTTAAAATATATTTTTAAAAAATCCTCTCAGAGAGGGTTTTTTAATAAAATACTATTTGAGAAAAGAATAAAGTTAGGATTTTGCTGAGGCCAGAGGGCCTAACACTACGGAGAAATGAAACAGTGCTCAGCTGACCTGGCTAATGGGCTTATCTGGACGCTCTGTGGGTTTTCCTTTGTCTCCTAGCCAAAACTTGAGAAAACACCTGCAGCAAAAATCTTATCTGCACTCTTCAGTTTTCTTTTCTTCCCTCCCTCATCTCCTGTACCATGTGTTATGAATAGTTTCTTTCCCTCCTCCCCCTATCCCATTTATCAGCACAGCACTGGCTTTGTTAAAATAACACTACATTTCTAGGACTAGGCTCCAAGCCTAGTTGGAAGGATTTGGAAGTCTTATACATTTCTTTTGTCAACAAACAGCAACAAGATGGGAGTAAATCAGTGAAGGAGGTTCAGGTTAATACCCCTGACCTCCCAGCTGAGACCGTGTATCAACACGAGTCAGTTATGGCAGTTCGGCTGAGCAGCGGTGACACTGAGCTGCTGCGAGTCCCGCTCGGTCAGGTGCCAGCGCCCACCCTAGCAGATACAACAGAGACGGAAAAAGGCGATAACCGAAGCCCAGATGGGGGCTCTGGCTGCTTACCAGCAGCTTAAGGAAATTTTGAGTAAATCAGAGCAGGTTGTGTTGGCCTAGGGAACACGAGGACACGTGAAATGTTTGCAGATGGCTCCTGTGGAAGGATAAAGCAGGGCACGTACCTGGCTGCAGGGAAATCAGACCCCCCGCAGCGTTCCACCGGGGAGGGAAAAGGAGGGATGCACAAGAGGACAAAGCAGAGCCCCAGGCCCAGCCGTAGGTTTGGAATAAAGGTGACTCCAGTCTGAGAAGAGGGGAAAAGCAGGTACCTGGGACTCATCCTTGATGTAACTGTGGCGGAAGCTACAGGGACAAAATGGCATCTCAGTCACAGGTTAATTTGTAATGGGAAGAGCAAGAAGAAGTGGACAGAGGATGTCAGAAGGATGTGCAAACAGAAGAGCAGCTGACTACGCGTACCCAGAAGCATATCTGACATGGGGTGCATCTCACTGTACTTTAGAGACATGTCTCTGTTCCCCCCGCATGGTGACTCTGGACTCCCTTTATAGTCACCGGAGAGAAAGAGGCCCATTTACAGAATGATTCATCTGACCTATTTCAGACATTTACTCTAGCATACAATGACTCATGTCCTTGGGGTGCCCATTTCTTTCCTATAAACAAGAGTCTAGACAAGTAACTCAGATGTAGACATCCACAATTAGATGTCTACATTTGGACAGATGAATTCTGCCTCTAACGTTCAACCAGAAATCAACCTACAAGCTATGCCAAAGACAGCTCTGGTTGATAGCCACGATAGGGAAGAGAAACAGGGTCATTCATTCTTTTTGATGGTGCGTAGCTCCCTGCACAAAACGCTTAAAGCACTAGCTAAAAGATTAACCATCCTGTGAATGGCTGCGATAGTACCACCGGAACAGCAGCAGGGACCAGTAAAAGGAGATTCATTATTGCAACTATTTTTCTAACCTGCACCTGTGTCTAATTAACTGGTGTCAGATCCCTTTTCAATCAAAGGCATTTGGCAAACGGAAGCACAAATCAAACCAGTTTGTCGTGCAATCGCCTCTCGGGGTGGGTCAGTAACGGCCTGGATGGGCATCTGGCCACGGGCTTCCACTCTCCCAGACTGGAGAGACCACGAGAAAAGCCGGTGCCAAGTCTCCTGCTAATCCCACGGGTCCCTTCTACTGTCAGCACAGCTGGTGCCGTGTTTTCCGACGTGGGGCTCTCAGGAGCCCCTTGGGGCTGGGGTAGCTGGCAGGATCTCGGGAGGCTTTAGGAACCAATAATCTGGACAAGGAGTCAGGTCAGACCACTGGGAAGGCTTTTTGTTTTGACAGTTTTAAAGTGTTTCTCATTTCAGCCTGTCAGTCTGATTTCCTATGGCTCATACATTCACACTGTCTGTGCTTCCCTCAACAGCTTTGAACTCATTGAGCAATTTCAGCCAAATTTGACAGAGAGATAACAGCCTCAGAGACGATTCAGTTCCTCAAAGGTTTGCAAAAATAGACATCCACGTAAAGGAGAGAGATGTTATGAGTAACCTCAACTGAACAAAAGGCTGCAGCGTGCGCTCAGCCTTGATTAGAAACTGGAGAATCCACAAGGGAAAGAGCCATTGCAGATCCCTCCGACCTCAGCCCTGGGGACAGTTTTCCTGAGCTCCCCAGCAACCCAGACACACAGCCCCAGAGCAAACCAGGCTCAGTTTAACCCAGCAGCCATAATGCCCATAGGGTTCTTCTCCAAGTACTTTTGGTAGCAATTAACTGAAGTTTCAACTCACAAAGTCATCTCAAATTAAAAAAAAAAAAACACGGTTCTGTTTTAATGTTGCAACTGCAGCTCCAAATGTGAAAATTTAGGATATTTACCTCACCGAGCTGAGTTTTGGAAGGAAAGGTAAGCATTTTCTGATGTAGGGGTGTTTGATGGGAAGGTTCCCCAGCAGCTCCTGCCATCGCAGCCCTCGGGGCAGCATTTCCCAGGGAAGCACCGTCTCAGGCTGAGCCCGCGCAGGGAGCGTGCCGCAGTCCTCGCTGCTGGCACTGGCAAGCCACGTCCCTGCCCTAGGTGGGGATCCAGGAGCCGCTGGCTGTCCTTCCCACACGCCGCTGAGCAGGGAAGGTTGGGGTGCTGTCACCAGGCTCTCGGTGCCACTGAGCTTGGGCCGTGCTCTGGGTCCCTCGAAGCTCTCCGTGTGCTCTGCCGACAATTTGCAGCGACTGGAGGAGACGCCTCGCAGCTCAGCAGAGGCCCCGGGGGACCCCTCTGGCTTCCCACTGATAAGGGGTGAGCGGACGGGAGGCTGCCGGCCTCGGACGGGGGTCAGGGCATCTCGCAGAGAGGAGAAGCTGGAAGGAGGATGCAGCTCAGTCAGGTTGGCACCACGGGAGTCAGGCTAATCGGGCTCACGGGGTTGCTGCGGCTGCGGATGAAAAGGAAGAGCTCCGTGTCAGCGGGGAACTTCGCACAGTCTGGGCCAAATTCTCCGTGGCTCGCTCCCCAGCGAGAGCCGGGTGTCTGGCTGGAAGAGCAGCACTGCTCCGGGAGCCCGGGGGTGGAGGGAGCCGGTGCCCAGTTGCAGCTGGATGCTGCTCGTGCAGGGCGGCTGGGTGCCATTCCCTGGGCGTGCCAAAGGGACTTGCCCGCGGGAAAAGGGCAGCTGAAGAGGAGGGAGAAAAAGATAAACGCCTTCCCCAGCATCAAAGAGAGCCATGGGCACTCCCAAGGCACGGCTGGGAGGCAGCAAAACACACAGCTGTGTTTCTTCCCCTCCCGGCCCAAGCGGTGGGAGCGGCACCAAGCCTGCCAGGGTTTCAGCCAGGGTTTCAGTATGGGGAAACACGATTTTATCAGCCTGTGCAAAACCTTGCGACACCCGAGCACAGGAGAGGCAAGAGCTGTGAGAACGAGGACTGAGGGGGAAGAAATCTGCAGCATCCTCTGATTTATGTTGTCACCTCTCAACCCTCCCCTTTCCCTCCCCACACCACCCTAAGCTGTAGCACCTGCAAAAGCCCCCGAAGAGCTCCGCTGTCCTGGAGGAAGCCGTCGCTGTAAAATGGCAAGCACGGGGCTCCGGCTTCCTCGGCGGCTGCCCCTCGCCGGAGCGCAGCGGTCCAGCCCTGCACGGCCAACGCCTGGGAAATTCCTCTGGTCTGCCCCTCCGGTGACCCCCAAGCGATGCATTTTTATTCCCTGTCTGACCTTATCACTCCCACAAGTGGCAGAAGCCGGAAAAGGCTAGAAATATGTGCTTGCAGTGGGCTGCCACAGTTTTGGCAAAAAAAACAAAACGGCATCAGAAGTAGGGGGCTGACTCCCAGGGAAGAAGCACATAAAAAGGTCCAGACATCCTGAAGTGCTCAGATGACGTGAAGGCAGGCTGTCGGCCACCCTGAGAAAACACAGATAAGCCAGAAACCCACATCTCCCGCTTGCCAGAGCTCCGCGAGCTGGAGGAGAGCTCAGCTACTCTGCAGCCAGAGCTGCCTGGTTGCCAGACAAGACTCTCCTAACCAGCAGCCGGGGAACAGCGGGTGGAGGGGAGATGCTCTTTCTGGGCACCACCTATGCCATTTAGGTACACACCAATCACATAGACATCGAATTATTTTCAATACACGTGTTTTCCCCCCGGCACATCGTCTCCTGCAGTTCAAGCAGCACGAGTGGTGCATCTTGCTACCTCATTTCTTTTAAACGAGCTCTACGCTGGGGTTACAGATACAAACCTCTCCCCCCTTCACAGCCGTAATGGTGATGGACAGGACCGGAATCCCAGCAAATACCGGGCTCTCCATCAGCTCTACAGCCATGCCGTTCCATCCAAAGCGCCAGGGGCACCAACGATCACGCCGCATTCGGCCAAGCTCTTGCAGATGGTCGCCCTCGGCCCAGCGCTCCCTGCTACCCTCCGACAGCATCGCCATCTCTGACGGCGCATCAGGGCTGCAAAGCACCCTCTGAAAACCAAAGAGACGTGGGCTTTGCTAAACCAGGGGAGCAGCGATGGAAGAGCCCGCCGGTGGGGTGCAGAGCTGGCACGCGTGCGCAGGCGGGAGACTCTGCGTTTACAACAGTGGCTTTTAATGGTTTCTTACACAGCGTTCTGCTGATTGATAGCTTACCACGGCGCTGTTAACACAGCAATATCCCAGCCCTATTTACAGACATCTCCGCACATTTACTTTGTCACAAGTAAACTCTGCACAGGGCAATAAAGCTTAAGGTAATGACTTCTTCAGCACAAAGCCAGCAATTTCCTGTCAGCTCGGTTTACAAATGGCTAACTCTGGGGTTAATTTTCAACTGTGGCTCCAAAGACGGCTATGCAAAGTGGGGATGAGGGGAAGGAGAAACTGCAGGCTGTGCCGCTCCGAGCTGTGGCATCCCTGCTCTGAAGGATAAACACGATGGGGCGAATCCACCCCACGCTGCTGCGTCCTTGCCCACAGGCACGCCGTTTCGTTCTCTTTCCATCAGCAGGAAAGCAAGCAAACGTCAACCCCAAGTCCCAGGCTAACTCCCACGTGTTAATGTTTCTATGCATCCCGCTCAAAGCCAACTTTGCTGCTACGCGGCTGAGAAGACAGTGCCACGACACAAGGGGAGACCACAGCGGGTTTCTCCTCCGGAGGTGTTCCTGGGGGAGAGGCATGGAGCCAGGCATCTCAGCACGCTTCCTGCAGCAATGTGCAGAAGCACCAGCGTGACCTGGGCGGGCACCGTAGCCTGCCCTCCTACCGCTACCGGAGGCACGCCAGCTAGCGGCGGCACCACCGGCCCCCATGGCCACGCAGACGGGGCACGGCATTACCGGCAGCAGAGCAGACCAGCAGCCTGAGCAAGCCTGTAAGTACCTGTGTGAGCTTCAACGCCCTTCTCGGGAGCACGTGGAAACAGCGCAGTGAAGCCGTAAACCAGCGAGCTGGGCTGCAGCTAACCTGCACGCCCTCGCTCCAGCCATCTCACTCCCTGCATCAAGGAAAACAAAGAGGGAATTATTGCTCTCTCCTGCATGCATCAACCTTCACGTGCTGAAACTAGGAGCGTAACATCTCCAGCCTCCTTCTATAATTAGTGCAGAGAGAGGATGTCTGAGAACAGGAGTCTATTTCAGGTGTTGTGAGTCACCTTCCAGAGACGCGTATCTTTTTTTGCACTGACCGTATAGAAAGATCAGAAAGTAGATACCTAAAATAGATGGTATAAATATGCATTGAAAGCTTGGAGTACCCTGCCCTTTAACTGGGTTATGATGTTCTTCCTTAACAAGGGTGTGAAAACACTTTGTCACACTGAAATCTAAACCGCTGCACCTAGGAGGGCTGTCAGCAGCCGACGCAGGCACAGAGCGGATAAGATGATGCTGGTGGAGTTTTTGTAAACCGTCTGGGTCCAACACCCTAATCCCACTGGGAAACAGCAAACTGCTCTGCCCTCGCCTTGGCGTGGGCCTGTCCTGCTTTCCGGCTTGGACACTGAACCCTGAGAAAACAGCGTTGGTATCACTGAAAAAGAGTGAAAAGTAAATGTAATTCCATCTGTGAAAAAAGGGCCAAAGGATCAAGGATTCCTCTTGTCTCGGTCTCCAAAAGGTAGGTCTGTATGTAACATTTTCATTTTTGGCCGTGGCTAAAAGGAGAAGAAACTGAAGATGGGAAAAGGCACCTTCTCGATGCAGTCCTGCGTGGTTGTGGAGGACACGGCCTTAGGGGAAGGGCTGCAGTGAAGCTTCAGAGTTTTTTTCCATAATGCAGCCCAAGGTTTGGGGGCTTCTTCTCTTCCCCTTATATTCCTAGTTTTTCTTATTTTTTCCACTGAATGTCCCTCCACTCTTTCACAACGATTTCAGAAACAAAATTTGCATTGCTTAGAGGAATCCCTTCTGTTTGCAAGAGGCCAGTCCTTGGTTATTCTAAGTGAGACCTTGCTTCCCATTGTGTCACTTCTGTCTGGAAACCCCTCAGTCTCCTGTTTCCATTATGAGCTGTTGTATTTGTTTCCTTCCCCCCCTCCCCATTTGTCCTACAGCGAGATCCCCCTTTACCCTCCCCAGCTTCCACGAAGGTTTTCTCAGTCCCTTCTGTTAATACTTCAAAGCTTTAGAGAACGAACCGCGCTTCGGCTCTGCGTCCTCTTAAACAGCTCGCTGAATATGCTTCTTGTTATTTTTAAGAATCTGTTAGAATTAAACTCCAGTAAGAAATCTGCCACCATTGTGGGGGACAGCACATTAATCAAAGACACAGGCCTCTCCCCAGCTGCCTGGGCAGCGCCCAGCCTGGGATTGATAAATTGCACCTGGAGGTAACTAATAAATCTGAGAAGTCATTTGCTTTTTATGAACAGGAGCGGTGGGGGATCCAGCTGCCGAAGGAATTTGGGTGGAAGGAGAAGCAGCGCCCGGAGCTCCCGACACATTTCCCTTCCTATTCCCCCACTCCCTGTTGCACCTGATGTCCGCCCGCAGACCCGCTGCCAAGCAGAGCAGGTCTCGCAATGCTCGGATGGGAAATGCTTAAATTAGGCCCTGGGGTTTTTTTGGAGGCTCGCGGCAGGAGCGCAGCCAGCGCACCCTTCCGCCTGTACGGAGCCAGCGGTGGCGGTGGCGCGGCCGAGCACGGCTTCAGGCTGGCGGCGCGGAGGGAGGGATGCGCCGGGTCAAAGCGCTGCCCCAGGACGCGGCACCGCTGCACCCTGCCAGGGGCTTTGTGAACCGGAGACACTTTCTCCATCCACACCCGCCTGTGCTGGAGGAGGAATTTCACTGTTTTCAGCTCGGAGCAGCAGGGAAGCTCCTCACAAGGGGCCAGGCTGGACGTGGATGTGGTATCCTGGGGACTCCCCCGCTCCTTTCACCCAAATGTCCCTGCCTTCCCCCTCGCCAGGGCCCTAAGCAACTGTCCCCACTGAGCACAGGCTGCGGAAGACAGAGGCATCCCTCATGCTACGGCTTCAGTACCCAGCACTGGGGACTCTGCTCTCTATCAACGTTACCGTGATGCACGTGTCGAACAACCATCCCGTGGGAAGCTTTCTCTAACTGCTATCAAAATCAGCATCTGAGTATTATCTCAGAAGTTGGGAAACATATTCCTTACCTTCCTTGGTTACAATGCCCACATCATAAAAATCCACAAAAAATAGGATAAATCATTAATTACGCATCTGGTCCTAGATGGTACTGCAACAGATTCTGCTCAACAGAATGGAGTCAAGAAAAAAACCCTCATCTGCTGTAGTACTGCCCAAAAATATCATTTCCTGTTTTCTCCAGATCACAAACTCCCCGTGGTAAGCAGCCTTTCATACCTATGCATTTCACAAAGCTGAACACATGGTTGCTAGCAAACGCACACCAACCACCTACGCTTCAGATATTCGGAAGGGAGGATCAGAGGCAGGACGTGATCACAGGAGACATCAGGCAAGACATGGGCTACAATGTTTCCTCCCTCCCCCTTCCTTTTCTTTTCATGTGAACATTATTAGGGCAGCCTGGAAGAGCTTTCCTGACACCAGCAGCAGGTTCTCCAGAAAACCAGGGAGGTGCATGGGCAGCGCGGCTCAGCTCCTGGGTGCAGAAGGAGCAGTCTGCTGGCAGCCACTTGACCCGCCACGGGCAACCAACGCTTTTCCTGGTCTGGGGTGTATTAGGCATTAGAGCACAACTTAGGCGTTGAACCTCAGATCACAAAGCTGCATTAAAGCCTGTATTTCCCCACCGACCTCGCTGCAACAGAGGATCGGGAAACTCGCTTGCAAATTCAGAAGCGGTCGGTGTTAAGCGCTCCGTGCCGAGGAAGAGGCAATCATTATTCTGCTCCCAGCTTTGCTGGCCTCTCCGGAGGCTGAGTCATTGGATCCCAAAAAGGATCTCTGCTATCTAAATGTCCCTTTTTCAAAGCCAATCTCTCTCTGGGCAGGGAGGATGAAAGAGCCGTCTCTTCTGCGCCTGTCAGTGCCACGCCTGGAGGATAAATCTGTCCCCTCCCCTGGGGCATCGAGTACAGAGCTGTTTTAGGTGGTGTGACCCTGCCGCGCCTACCATTAGGTGCAGAGCATCCGGGCTAAAGCACCCACGGGGGACAAGTGCTTACGGCGATGGTTACGCTGATAAGACACCACTGAGACGGAGCGTTTTGATCCCGCTCGGGCACGGCTCAGGGCAGCGGTGGCAGGAGGAGTCCCAGCAGAGGGGCCGAAGCAGGGTCTCCTGCTCTGACCAGTGCGGGAATGCACCCCTCACCCGGGGGGAAGCACCGCATAGCCAGGACATCCCTGTCCTCTCCCCTGCTCAAGAAACCCACAGCGGAGCTACGCTGCCGATCCCCCCAGCCTCCTGCTCCGAGGACAGCCACGGCACCGAGCAATACGTCCGCTCAGCCAGGGTCGCACAGAGACAAAGCAGATGGGGCTGCCACATCCAGCGAGAGGTCTTGTAGCACTCCCGGTCTGCCTCTGGTGTCCACAGCACGTTCATCGTCACGGAACGTGAACCCAACGTCCGCCCCCTTGGCCATAACCAGCAGCTGCGACTTTTTTTCCCCCTTTACTAAACAGGGCTGCTCTGATATTTGTTCACAACAAGGGCTCTGTATAGCATGGGAGGGGGATTACTTACTGCCAATTACTACATTAAAGTTCAAGTGGAACGATGTACTAATTGCCTTGTTATAGCTATTAAAGCTATGTTATGCAAGCAAGGCACTCTTAAGAGTATCTGCATGCTATATAGTGATACCTGAGGTATAACATGATCGGCTAAGAAATAATTGCCGATACAGTCATAGCCTCTTTAATAATGTATAAATTAGATTTTATATATAAATATATTAACAGATATATGTATATACAGATATAAAAATAGAAACTTCAAGCTCAAGGTTTGCCAGGGGGATCTGCAAGCTACTGAAAGCAACTGCCCAGCCACCAAAGCAAAAGCGCTTACACTGTACCGAGCAAATCCCAACTCTTAAAAAGCACCAAATACAGCAAGTACCACCATTCCTACAAAGAAGGGGAGAGGAGACGTCTCATCTCTTCCCAACAACGTTACGACTGAGGGCTGCCTCACTGGCTGGCAACAGGCCAGCCCAGGCATTTCAGTGATCCCTGCCTTCCCGGGGCCCCATCCCTCGGCGGAGGGTTTCGGACATACACGCGTAAGGGAAGCCCAGAGAGATTTCACGCAACTCTAAGCTCTCTCTTGCATCCTTGCAGGGAGCTAATTCACTGCCTCTTAGAGGGCTTACAGGCGGACAAATGCGTGTTCTGCTGTTCAGACATTGCATGAAGGTCTCAAACTATCAATAGGAGGTAACTAACTATTCCCTCATGGCAATGTTTATGAAAGGCAGGATGAAAGGACAGAATGAGATAAAAATCAACTTTTAAAGGCAGCTATAGGGTTTTATCCTCAATCAGGTTCACTTACAAGCTCTCTTATAACATTTTTCTGCAGCTCCAGCTATACTCCTTGCACAAGTGCACTCCTTGCACTCCTATACTTCTTGTAGACCACCTTTGTGGTAAGGCCATTCCCTGGCCAGATACATACAGACGTGTTTTACAGCTGAGACACGAGTCCAGCTTCCAAAAACACAGTTCAAACCATCAGAGCGGGGTCTGTGTCTAGAAAAAGCCTCCCCAAACTGGAGACTGTTTTGACCCAGAAACCTAAAGACCTGGAGCAAGATGGAGATGGAGCGAAGAGCATGAAGTTCCCAGCCCGAAGGAGCGGGTGCCTCCATCTCCCTCCGCTGTTCACCGGGTACCTCTGTCCCTTGCACAGCTCCCAGCTGGCAGGAGGCAGCTCCGTCTCTCCCAGTCCTCCCGGGGGGTCCAGACGTGCCAAAATCACCACAAACCCTGGTTGCTGCTGCACTGCTCTCCAGGGGATGCTGTATGGCCAGGGAGGCTTCAGCCCCCCCCACGTACCAGCAGATATCTCACTCGCTATTATGGGAGCGGAGCGGGGACAAGGAGCTCAGTCTCTGTTTCTTGAGAGGCTCCTTTACTAGCTCAGGTTGAAGACACCAGCAGAGTAAATGCTGTGGCCAGCACCTTCCATTGTGGCTGGCTGAAAGCTTTTAGAGATTAAGGGAAATTACATGGAGAAAGAATCTCCTTTCTGTGCCAGCAAAGCACACAGCCTGGAGCTTTTTTCACTGTGCAGAGGATGAGGATTTGGGGGGCCTATTCTAACACCCAGTAAAGTCAGTGGAAATATTTCTGATGATTTCAGTGGGCGCAGCTGAGGAAAGACTAGTGCTTGAAGAGTCTTTTAACCCTAAACTCGACTCTCCGAGAGCCAATCTGGTCAGATTTCTACTTCTGTATTTTTCTGGGGGATTGCTCGGGAAGAGGAGGCAGATAAGAGCTGGGTTTCAAAAAATAATCTTTGTTTTCTTTCTGACTATTTGAAACTGTAGCTTAATTTTATCAGTAACTCAGCCTGGTACAGCAGTGGTACCAGCTAGCACTGTGCAGGCTGGCTGGTCTCACCGCTGAAGTGCAATCCTTTCAGTTTTTATAACCTCGCATCAAAGAGAGGGCAGTACAATGAGCTCATTTTGGCGTAATCTTTAATAAGACATCTGAGAAAAAGAGTGAGAAGAAAGTAGCATTTTACAGAGACAGCAAGGAGAGATTCAATAACATTCAGGTCTAAATATGAGGTCCTCCTCAACTATTCAAGTTAAGCTCCAGTCTGGATACGTTTTATAGAGACTGCGCATCGTGCTAGACGTAAATCACAACTGTAAGTAGGCAACTTTTAACAAGGAAACAACACTGCAAGCTCACCAAACAAACGTCTCCCGCACAACATCAGCTCCAGCTTGGTCTCTGGTTAGCCACGGCCCAAGCCTTGCCTGGGTCTCCCTATAGCACACGGAGACCTCTAACAGCGGCACGACAGCGCGCAGAAGCCCACGGCCGCCTGGCCGTTCGTAGGGCTGAAGCCGACTCCCCCACGCCCGCAGTGAATCCGAGGTGATCTGGAGCAGGTGGGCCTGCGCGCTCTCAGAAAGGCAACAAATCCGCCCAGAGTCAGCAGGACTCACGCCGGTGCTGCTGCAGCCCGAGATTACAGCGATATGCCAGCAGGCCTTTTGTAACGCACCAGCGCGTGCTTTAAAGCCCCGCGGGGGCACGCTAACTCAATTACCACGCGATGCGGACTCCTCACCAACCCATCCCCTAATAATGAACAGACCTGCAGGTTCCAAATCTTTAAGGGGAAGGAAAACACCACCAAATAGATTAGCTCCACAGTTGTGCTGTTAATTATGGGTCATTTAGTTCAGTTAATCAATAGGCAGACTTCTTTAACCGGCTAATTATGCCAAACTGCTTCCACAATGAGCAGGTTTGCTGCTAGTTGTTAACCATGAAGGGATAATATTTCACTGTAAAGATAAGCACGGTCCCAGTCCTCAGACAAATGCTTTGCCGTTTGCCTTGTCACTGGCTGCAATTTAACCCGTTCCACACCAAACGGAGACTTACAGCTGGGACAAAATGGTACCAGCATCATTGGCTTCTCAGCGCTAAACCACCAGGGTAAATACCTGGCCATCTCCTGGAGTGAATCATTCGGCTCATTTACCCTCCAAATCCCTCCTTGCCCAGGCTAAACAGGAGCTAAATATTATCTGTGTAAACCAGCCAGCTGAGCTTCTTGGTGGCAGTCGCGGTAAAACCAGCCAGCCTGTGTTGCCTTTCAGGCTGGGGATACAGTTCCCTCCTCTGCTTTGCCAGGCAGTTGCATGAGACAGCGTGTCCCGGCCAAGGCAGGAGTCCGGAGAGCCAAGCCCCATCCTCCGTTCAGACCCTCAAAGAGCAGATCAGCACGCGGAGGAGGAGGTCTAGGCTCTTGGTTTGTCAAAACAGATAAAAGGTCAAGACAACCTCTTGTTACTTGTAGTTGTTTAGAAAAAAAGAATGGATTTTGTTGCACACTTGAAGAATTGATTACTGGATTCAAGGCCCCTGTTGAGGTCATCAAATAGTTATTGCAATAGAGCAAGATAAGAGCTGAGTGATAGCAAAAGTTTGTAGCTGAATTTCCTGGATGTTTGTTTTAACAGAACAAAGCGATCCAGGCTCGGGCTTTGCTAGCAAATCGCTTTAGCTGAAGAATAACAGCTTGCTGAGCAAGCATCCTCAACAGGGCATCCTCAGAGATGCTTCCTCTGACGAGCTGGGGTCTCCACTCGTGCTGATGGGGTGTCAGACTTCCCTCGCCCGAAGGGCTCCGCTCCCAAGTCCCAGAGGATGACAACAGCGCTGGCACCTCAGCTCAGGGACCGTCCTCGGTGCTTCCACCGACCTCTGAATGACTGTAATGCGAGTCACAGTTCCTGTCCTACTCGAATCCCCTATTTTTATCTCCCTATCTTATTTGCCCTTTTTAATCCCCATCTACTGGCAAACCAGACTTGGGCTTTTGCTGCTTGAGAAAGTCCATTAATGGAGCATTATTGTAATAAAGAAATGCAAGCGCAAGCCTTGGCGGTAAGCGTTTGCTAAAAATTCATCTCCATGGGAAAGTCACGCTGCTGTAAAACTACACCAGGGTGACTAATATAGTTCGATGCTGTCGTAAAAACACAACTAAAGACAACAAATAAGCTATGCCAGTAGCATTAGCCATCTTTAACTACAGCGGGGTTCAACGTATCGATATGACCATTCAGAACGACTTCAGATTAAATCACTGCGTGTGTAACTCGGCCCGTTACACCAGCGCAAAGCTTGCTTGTTCCCCAAATCTTAATAAGCGAGGAAGCTTGAAATGCACTGCCTTGGGTCACGCAAGAGCAGATGGCCCACAGGCTGTCTCTGCCACCTCTGTTCACATCTCTGATGACCTTTTTGGGACCATTTCACTGCATTCTCAACCACAACAGACCTCGATAGCTACGAGCAAGAAGTTTGTTGCGGGTAGAAGTTGTATCTTTGCTCCCCATCACCTTCGTTTCGGCACATGGAGCTGTATTGCTTTAAAAAAAAGCAAAGCTTAACTTCAACATTTGTCTGCCATCAGGTCTTTCTAAAATATATTGTTGGAGCGCAAACTTTATGTAAGCTTTTCAGTCTTAAATGCTATTTTCTAACCTCCTCACAAGTTTACTAAACCATTAAAAAGATTGCAGCGTTGACTAGAAAAAAATGGAACACGGACAAAAGAAAGTACAGAAAAAAGGGCTTTGCTGTATCACAAAATTTTAAAGAAGTGATAAGGTTTCTATCCTGAGGTGGCTTGTTAACCAGCTGCAGCGTTTTCTTGTTGGAAAACAAGGTGCTATGAGAAAGGGCTGCGGTCAGACTCCAGGGGAGTTTGGGCAGAACTGCAGGATCAGATTCCAGGCTAATTCCAGGTTTACTCGGGAAAAAGCACTATTGAGATTTACCTCCTTGGTAGTACTATAAAACATCGTACATTCCCACATGCAACTGATTTACTAGACTTCAATGCATCTGCAGGAGCTGGAATTTCAACCTAGAAATTGGTAAACAGAAGCTTAATAGTTTATGTAAAAAAACAGAAAGTCTGTTTTTACCCGGATCACTAGAAAACAATCGGGTACGGAATATTCCTTTGGGACATGTGGTGCTAGATTGCAGATGTGATTCTCAGAGACGTTCAATCAGATGGCACATCAAAAGCAATGGTAAATTACATGTCTTCAATTAAAAAAAAAAACCCAGCAAAACACACACATTAAGTCATAGATACTTGGCCATGGAGGAAGGCAATTAGACTTCAGCATTATTTGTTAAACAACAGGCACAAGATGATACATAGCGAATTTTTTTGCAATAATAGCCATTCCTGGTCATTCATTTTGAAAAGAATAAATCTGTCACTTGAGTGAAAACAATTGACAGCACCATTTATTACCTTGCATGCTTCAGAATAACAGCACAATTTACATGTTGCCCTTCGGCACCGGGACTCTCAGCCTGCTTGGAAACAAAGCAAAAATATCTACAGACCTGGTAGCAAGGATTTAAGCAGCAGCTGACCTTATGTGGTTTATTTAAACTCCTATAATGGTGCACTCTTGTTCAGCCCCTGGTTATAGGAGAAATAGGTTCTTCTGGAGAATCCACAGCCTCAAGACTCTGAAACACAAAGGGTCACGCAGAGGTCTCTGTATCTGGTAGTTCAGAGAGTAACATTTTAGCTCTGATCCTCCGAGAGGTCTCCTGGGAATTCAAGATATTTGGTTTCTTTTCAGAGGCTTTAAAGGGCTGGGTCCATCTGAAAGAAGGAAATTTTCCCCTAGCTCATGAAGATAAATCTTTGCGCTGAACCTTAGCTTTCCCCTTCATACGACGAAGGCCAGATCCTTGGTACATCTAAGCCATTTAGCCCACTCACAACCAAGCCAACAAAACCTATGGGAAACACTGTGTTAGGACAGAAAATACTCAGCCAAAAAGTGCTCTAAAAGTCCTAAAACGCTGCCCTTTATAGTAATATCTTTGCAGTATTAGCTGTTGGCTGGCGTTTCTTTTTAAGAAGGTTAATAGGTTTCCTATGGCACCTGTTACAAATGCAGGAGACACACTCAAATTTGGGATCAATTATAACGGAGGAGAAGACTGCAGACAATTTTGGAACAGCATTTTAAAGAGATATTTGGCTTCTTGAATCCAACAGAAATATTTAGGTTGAGAGCTATTATAAACCTCTATCAGCAGCAAAAAGCTGACCAGAATGGATCGATTGGAAAATATCTTACGCTCACCCTTATGGGATTAAACTGGGATTTCAGGTCTATAAATGGATGCTGATCGCAGCCGGGTCCTGGCAAGGGTTTCCCCCTGAGCAGGAAAGTCTCCACAACTCCAGCACACTGATGCAAGAGCCAAAGCATACAACTTTTCCCACCACAAAACCACTCAATTTACCAACGTCCATTCCAGCTCCCGAAGGTTCGCGCTTCTCTTCCCTTTAGCAATGGTTCCCCGAGTCCTCGGAAAGGGCAGGTCAACGCCTCGTGACTCTCTTTCTCGTTATACTTGAAATTGAGAGTGGGCTGTTATGTTTATTTTAATTTTCCCTCACGGCACACAGCAAGGTCAAGAGACTGGCCATTTACTAAGAAGCTTTAGTATTCCCAAGCGCTCTTCTACACGTTGTAAAATCCTAGGGAGATTAATACAGCCGGTGGTAGCACTTATACTCTTCACACGTACCTTGGGCCTTTGTGCCTCCTCCCAGAGCACCCCGGTCTTCGCAGAGCCATGAAGAAATTGTCACTCTGAAGAGTCCTATTCTCAGCACTGGGACATAGTTATAAGAAAGAAACTGAGATCCTGGGTTTCAGGTATCTTAACGGCAGATTTTAGCCCTTTGCTGTTACAGAACATTTGCAAAGATCCAGGCTATACCTGGTTTCTTAGCTTTTTTTTTTTTTTTTTCCTTTTCCCTGTTCTAATTCCTGGAGATGCTAACATATAATCAAAATGTCTTTTTTTTTCCTTTTTCTTTCTTTTTTTTATAGTTGTCACCAATCTGTAGTTATGTTGTCAAATAAACTGCTGATACAGGTATATCATTTACTATAATTTCTAGCAATGCTGAGAGCGGAGTTTCATCTTTTTTTTTTTTTCTTTTAAACACGGCAGCATAAAATTCCACCCGACTCGCATGTCAGTTCAGAGCTCAAAAATACCCCAATCTAAAACCTCCATTTGAATGAATTGAATGACCAAGAAACACATCAGGGGGACCTGGACAGCCGAGAGCCGTGAAACCCCCTGTCCATAGCAGCAGACCAGAATCCACTGATGGACCACCACCCCTTCGTACAAACAGCAAACATCTGGAGGTTTAAACCTCTCCCTCTCCAGGAAAGTCCAGAAATGAGGACCCCAGGTAGGGGTTATTTAACCATTTGTTCCAATATTCAGAGGATACAGCTTCTCTTCAGAAGAGCCAGGGTACGATACTGTAGATGGTTCTCATTTTTACACCGCTCTTTGCACAGCCAAATGTGCAAATGTTTGGGAACTCCATATGATGGGATTTTTGGTTTTCTTTGTTTCCTCCGGGCCAAAAGTGTTTGTTCTCTTCCTTAGATCTGACACAGGGGTCCTGAAGAAGAATTATGCCTAGTCTGGGCATAGCTTTATAAGGTGGAAGCTAGATCTCCTCACGTTTTGAGTTCTCTAAACCAGGCCTAAAATTCTTTATTCTGTTCCCTTCTTTGTCTCTTGCTCCACATCTGCCGCCTTCTTAAAACAAACAAAATTTGGCGATGGTTGAAGGAGCACAATACCAGGCTAGTGGGGCAAACAGAGGTCACATACCCTATCTCTGTCTATGGAGTCTAAAAACAGAGTACTTAGGGTTATTAGCTTTTCTGCATGAGTGATCAATCCCAAATTTGACATATGGGTGCCCCAGACAGACTGATAAAAGTAGCATTTATTTTTTTCTGAATGGGCTATTTACTACTTACTTGTGACTGCAATAGCAGACTGCAAGCTACACTTCAGTGATATGCTGCTATCATACTTTGTGATAAGACTGAAACCATTAGGTAGGCAATAAATACGAAATAAAGAAATAAAAAGGGTGGGAAGTGCTCATGTCAATGCTAGGGGAACCCTTCAAGGCAAGCTGGACATCTGCTTAGAGAGGTGACACCCCTAAATCGTGTCCGTGTTCCCAGGGCTACTCCTGCTACTTCTCTGCAGGGATATGTGGAGGTATAAAATGGGCTCCTACCTATTTTAGGTAGGTATTGTAGGGTCCAGCTCTTCCCAGAGACTTCACCCAAAAGGCTTTAACAACATAGGGACCACACGCTGCTTCCCTTTCTCGAACACACTCAGAAATAACAAAATGCCCAGTTCTTACGCAGCTTCCCTTCGCGGCCCTCAGTGAAGGATGATATCCTTTATTTTACAAACGGGGAGACCAAGTCACAGAGATGCTCTGCCCAGCAGCACAGCCCCAGTTTCCCCGTGTACCTCTGTGGGGCTTCGCTCACCAGCAGAATTAAAAACACCACCACCAGATGAATCGCGTTAAAGTTCAGATGACCTTCACTGCAGTCTAAGAAACTAACCCTGGCACTAACACCCACAACCCTGTAAGGCGATGGGAAATTATTGCCTGGCTTTGACATATCATCTTCCCAGGGCCTGTTGCTGTTCAGACTACCTTTCTTTGCATTTGAAAAGTTTCTGCTTCCTGGGGAGCAGGGCAGGTGCACACAACGGGAGGACTTCTTACCAGCTTGGGGCCAAGCAGTTGTTCCTGAAGGTGACTACGAGGCCCTCGCAGCCCTCACTCAGTCTTCCCTATTCTCGAGCGTCTGGAAGGAACTGAAAGAAGTCGCGTCCAGGGATCAGGGAAATCAGAGCAGGGCACTGCCTCGAGCCCGATCGTGGCCTCTTGCAGCACGAAGGAGTATTTTAAAGAAATGGGTGGCTCGCTCAGCTGCTTTTTTCTTGTTTCACTTCCCCTCTCTGCCCTCCTCTCTGACGCTGCAGACCTCGTCTCAGGACTTTGAAGCCCAGGAGCCAGCCGCCAGACGAGCCCGGGTCACTTCTCCCGCAGGCAGCCCGGCGGCGCGGGCACGCTCAGCCGGCTGCCTGGCCCGAGGGCTTTTGGAGGAGCATCTGCTCCACCACAGCAAGCGAAGCAGATCCACAGTGGTCTGAAATTCACGGCTTTGCTGCTCCTCCGGTAATTCCCTTTATAAGCAGTGCCTTTTCGTGCGGCAGGCGCGCTGACGTACACTAACACGTCTGTTACTTTGCTCCGGAAGGGTCTTTCCCCCGCCTCCACCCCCACCAGGACCCATCCCGCAGGGGTGGGGGTCAGCGTCCCGTCTGAGCACAGCGGGCACCAAAGGAGCAGCACAAGAGCCAGACCCTGTGCAAAACGGGGCAGAGAATTTCCCTTCACCGGGAGCCTCCACTTAGATCAATTTAAACCCACTGCGAAATCACAGCCCAAGCTGAATACACCCCCTTTGAACACCAGGAGATTTTTTTTTCGTTTGCAGATTAACTTGGGGGGGGGGGGGGGGGGGGGGGGGAATCACTGTTCAAAATGAGGAAAAATATTTCCATTTCAGATGGCTTTACAAGTTGCTCCAAGTCGTTTGCAGCCCAGCAATTTGAAATGTCTGCTCTTGCAAAGCTGTCTACATTTTTTGGCACAGCTTAGTTTTCCGCTGCAAATCCCATGGGATTAATCTGTTCTTCAGAAAGTGAAAGGCAAACAAGGAAGTCCAGTTGCAACAGAAACCTATGGGAATCTTTTCACGAGTTTTAATAGGAACTGAACTAAACCCTGGGTTAACTCGAGCCATTGGAACAGTCCCCGGCTTCAGACAGACGTGGTCAATGCTTGGAACCCCAGACACCAGGAATGGACCGTAACGATCGATCTTTTGTGTCCCCAGGTAGCGACGCTCCCAGCTCTGGCTGACCGGCACGGCCGCTTGTCGGGCACGAATAAACGAGAGCTGTATCTGACAGACCCGAGTCTCGGGGCTTTGTGACGGTTAATTATTGTGGCTGCCCCTCAAGGCCGATCGATAAACGAACACAAACAGGGCGCGCACGCAGCAACCATATGTGCGATGCATCTTTTATGGGAGCCACAACTGAGGGGGTGCTGGGCTTCGGCAGTTTGCTTAACGCACCCCACGTGCGGACCACCCACACGCCGCAGCCCATTAGGCTCGCGCATGCCAAAGAGGGTCGGCTCTGCACCAGGGGAGATTAGGAAATCTCCTCATGACCGCCTGTTCCTCCCAGCTTCATCCCTGACTGCAGAGACGGCATAAACTATAGGAGACAATGTAAGGGGAGAAAGTCTGCCCGGGTCCCGGATAAATCACACGATCGAGACACCTCGCAGGTCACCTTGCTCAGCTCCCTCGAGCGCCGCAGCCTCCGCTACCGCAACGCTTTCGCCTCGCCGGTGCGACTGCCTCCAGCAGCCATCCTGCAAGGGCTTGTTAACAAAGTAAGACCGCGAGCACCGCCGTTCTCCAAGCCAGACGCTTGAATCATGAGATCATAAACAGGGCCGATCGAATCATAACTAACACGCGTGACAGCTTGCGCTGCTCGCTCTCCTTTTGTCTCACGCAACGGGGAGAAAAGGGGACTCGGAGCTGAAACGAGAAGCCCACGACACGTTGTGGCAGCCTCAGAGGCGTTACTGGGATTTGCTGGGCAGCAAACGTGCTTCTCGTAGCGCGATGTAAAAACCAAGCTGGCTGCATCGCGTCCTGCGTGCCCGAGCACGGCGGCGAGGGACGCGGTGCAGGCAGCCTCTGAGCACGGCAGGCAGGGGCCCGGCAGGAGCCCACGTGGGAAGCGTGCGATGGAGGGAGGGGGACGGGACGGTGCAGCACAACCCGTGCTGGGCTGTTCAGCTGGGGGGATACGAGAGTCATGGTGAAAACATACTTTTTGGCTATAACCAGAAAATGAGAACGAAAATAAGTCATAAGAATGAAGGCAACTGCTAAAAATCAGCAAGAGCTAGGAAAATTGCTTCCTTTCTTCATCCGTAAAACAAGAATAACAAAATTTCCTTACCTGACAGGTAAAGCATTTTTGTGGGTCTTCAGTTATCGGGTGGGGAGCATCTTCTGGGACTCAAGCACCAAGTCAATACTCAGGGAAACAAAAGCTCTTGCCCCAAGGGGTAACAGGCAGGGCAGCGGCGGGGGCAGCCCCAGCCATCGGACACCTCCGTGGGGATGGGTCACCGCTGGGACAGACCATCAGCCCATGGGTGCTGCCTGTCTCAGCAGGGCCCATGGCCAGGCAGGGCTGTGGCAGAGCCGGAGACACCCTACAGCATGGCTAGGGAGGGAAGAGGGCTCCAAGCTGAGCTGAAATGGGCTCCTGGAGCCTCGGGTGGGGCCCATCAGGGCCATCAAGGCTTATCGGTGCCCATCAGTAGGTGCAGGTGGAGCGCTTACCGAGTTACCTGAAAGCAACTGCAGCGAAGCCAACGCAACAGTGCAAGAGCCAGCCCAGCCACAGCAGTCACCCCAGGCAAGGCACGACCCCCCGTGCCGTGAGGCCATGTCTCCCAGCTAGCGTGTCCTACGGCACCCGGCCCAGGCTTCGATTCGAGGCGCAAGCCAAAAATGCATGTGGGTTTGTAATCCCGTGAGCAGTCTAACCAAAAGGAAGAGATGAACAGCTCTACTACGTCAGGTTGTAAGAAACGGGCCCAGAACTGCCGATAAGGTTATTTTTATGAATAGCAAATTAATGATAGGTTTTTGGAAGGGAAATTGGTATGGGAGGAGATGGATTTTCCAAAATGTCAGAACATTTTGTTTCAACATTTTTCAAAATGAAAATGTTGACATTTTGCAAGAAAAAAAAAAACTAATTTAGATTTGAGCTTAATGTTAAATGTGGATTCATCAATAGGAAAACTCAACAAAATAATCCATTTTATGTCAAGCATTTTATATCTTAGCTCAAAATTAATGTGGGGTTGGGATTTGTTGAATGAATTGAACCCTCCTGGAAAGTACCAGTTTCAGGTGGCCTGAAGTGACACAACCCAGTTTACACATCCAGGCACTGAGTAGAAATTCTACGCTCCAATTAAAGGAAGGCGGGAGAAGATAAACCAGCTTGAAAGAGCGGCACTTACAAGGAACAGGTTGGGAGAGGGAGTGAGATGTACAGGGCTGAACAGTGCAGATCACAGGGGAGAATATTCCAAGTAAAGAAAATTATGCAGAAGTGCATAGACCCCACTGGAAGGGCATAGAGGATTTGGCATTATAGGGGAAAAAGTGGGATGCGGAAGACAACAAGGGGCTTCGCAAACATGTCTTAATCCCCGTGCATCCTCAGGCTAAGCCCAGCTTCAGAAGATATAAATGCTTAAATAAACATGAGTCAATTTATTATTCCTCTGTGTTTCAGATCTTCCTCACCTTCTGCCTAGCTCATTTACTGCAATTAAATGCTTGTAAACAGATTATACCCTGAAAGCTACATTTTCCTGGTAAGTGGTCACCTTAACCTCCTCTGCTTTGACTGTGGCTAATATTCCCCGGGTCACACTATAATCACTGAATAATGGGAGCAAAGTGAATTGCGAGGTCGCTTGGTTCAACAAAACTATCTCCAGCATCCAAACCACATATGTGACCGTGCTTTGCTGATTACTGTGACAAGCACTGCTTACACAGACGGGAAAAAATTAGTAATGTCATCCTTCTTAAAAATCTGAACAAAACTTGCCCTGAGCACAGGACGCATGCTGCTGTGTTAGACTAGGAAGTGTAATAATGAACTCGAGACTCATCTAGTTTTGCTTTCTTGTTGGTTATGGCGTTGTACACATTGTGAAACCAGCAAAGTGGAGCCTACTGTGAAACGGTGTAATTTTCTGGAAACCTAGATAAGCTTCTCCAAGCCATTCTAAGAACTGGGGTTCGATTGCCTTGTTTTTAACTCAGTCCAAAATAAGTTTCATCACAACCTATACAGGCAGGGGAGAATGACAAGAGCAGCTAGAGGAACCATTGACAAGACTGACTTTTTAATGCTTGCTTTGGTTTTAGCGGCAAGGTCTGAGCTGAAATACTACTGACAGGGACAAAGTTTATTACGGCTTCTCAAATGGGAAGCAGGTTTTGAGATGAGTGTAACTCCACTGAACCAAGTGGGGTTACCAGTTTCTAGTAATTGGCAGTCTTAGTCTGTATTTTCTGTCCTCTTTGACACTGACTCCGTCAAACTGCATTGATTGTCTCTACCAGCAGGAAAAATTAAAAAAGGCCGAGAATAAACATTCCTTCTGCATTTAGGTTAGAAGATTTTGCTCTCTCCTGAACAGGATTAAGCAGATCATTTCTCTCCTATATTTGTATACCACTCCTCTCCCCCTCCCCCCCCCCAAATATCTCTACAAAAAAGAGTAAAAAATATGAAGTTGTCATGAAAAAGAAATACATTGCCTAAATGGAGCTTGTAGTGAGTTCCACAGCTAAGTAGTGTGCCCTCATGGGCTGATCCTCTCCATCCCTTTGGAGAAGCGATGTGAAAATGAAGACCTGTGCACGGCCCCAGGCCAACACGGCGTGCTTTCCTTGACTGCCTAAACCCTAGCAGCAGAGAGGAAAAAGCAGGCTATTGCATGCAAGTCACTACAGGAAGCCAGCTCTTTGTTTTTACACAATCATCTCTATTCTGAGCTTTATGAAAAGTTCATAAAAAGGCAGGAACAGAAAGTCACAGTGACAACGCAACCAAAACTCAGAGATGCAGCGCGGTGCTTAGCAGTGTTTACCTGCTCCAATAATTCTGATCCCAGGGCAGAGCGCTGAAGATTAGCTCCAGACCTCATTAGGCAGGATAGAATTATGTGGGTTAACAAAGTAATACTCTTGGCTTTCTTTTGCATTTTAAAAGTGGCTTGAGACCTATAAAATCCCTTTGAATTTTATTAAAAGTCTTCCGCAATCATTTTTCATCCTGCAGCCCATTTGAGCCGAACTAATAAATTAGCATGTTATCTGCGTGGATAGATAACATTAGAGCTTCAAATGAAGATTATTAGAGCCAAAAACCTAACAATGCTAGGTTACAACTGGGGACGAAGCAAGCTGGTCCACCAAGCAACGGGCACCAAGGATAATGACTGAGGGACACATCTACCCCATGAGCCCACAGGAGATGGGCATCATGAAGAAGAGCATCTCCAGCTGCCAAAGGGACAGACCTTGGACACCCGAACAGGCAGCCAGAGGCAGGGAAAGCCAGGCAGGAGCCCACTAGAATCCAGTATGTGTGAAAGCCTCAGTGAAGGCTCATCAGGCTTATCCTTACTGCACAGTCCAGGCGAGTTTTTGCTCGTACTGAACCGGTACCGGTTGCCCACATGCAAGTCCTGGCCACAGATAAACTCTGCTTTTCAATTGAGTTGTCTGCCTCAGCTTCAGCCCTGCTAAATGCAAGGCGGCCACAACATGGACATAAATCGTACAACTTTCCGGTTGCTACAGCTCCAGGCAGCGTACTGGCAGACACGGTTTGAAGCAGGAGAGATGTATTCATGCTTGGCATCAGCTTTCCCCAAGCCTTTTGCTTTTCTTCCTCACGCACTTTGGGATTTCTGAGCAAAATGTCAGTACAAGTAGAGTGTAATACTTTTTCTGCTGTTTTGCAAAGCTCATAAACAGCCAAACTTAAAAAATGAAGCCAGGGTGTGAAAAACAAGTGTAACACGGAAAGCAGATGCTGGGAGATTGTCTCTTTAATAAGCGTCAGCAGCAGTGCTCTCGGCCCGAGCGCTGTTTGCTCAGCGAAAGCTGGCAGGATGCTGCCTACACCTCTGCTGGCCTGAGCAGCGAGCAGAGGAGGGCAGTGGGTGCCGGGATCTGAAACCCACCCGTGTAATTGAAGCACATTGCAAGGGCAGAGCTGCCGCAGCCCCCGGGCTCCCCGCGCCCGTCCCGAGCAGAGCCAGGGCGCGCACCCAGCCAGGAGGCTCTGCTCCTGGGGAGCCACACGCTGCTTCCCGCTCCCCAAGGGCTCTGCAGCAAACCAAAGGACCTGGAGGGGTCACGGGGAAGAGGGGGTTAAAAGGGCTTTACACAAACACACACTGAGCCTTCAACAGGCCTGGCCACCAAAGGGGAGCAAACACCGCCTTCGAAGGGAAAGCCACCATGCAAACACGCTTCCATCTTTCTTGTCCGTGCTCCTCTACCCTGCCCTATCACCGCAGGACTCATATTTCTCCCTGCTTGCCTGCCTTGCCAGCCTCCCCCTTCTTCCTTCTCCTTCTCTCTCCTGATTTCTGTCCCCTCTTGAAGCAGCGTTTGGGTCGCTGGTCGCCTACGTGAGCAGGAGCCTGAGGGCTAAGGCACAAAAACTGTCCAAGTATGTGCAGGCAGGGGAGTGCAGAAGTAGGTGAATTTCCTTTCTCTTCAAGGTATTTTCCAAGGATTATTTTCAGCCCCTCAACCGCTCCGATTCCCACAACCCTGTCTCTGAAAGGGCCGGCAGCCGGGCAGCCCAGGTGCATGCCGCAGGGTGCTGTGCAGGCACCCGCTGCTCGGGTGTAAGCCGGCGGCTTTTCGGCTTCCCTCGGAGCAAACTAATCGCAAGGCAGGGATTTAAGGGAAATGTCATCACGCGCTGCCTGGTTCACTGAACCACAGCAGCTTGGTTGTGCTTCCCTGGACTCTTTTTCTTTGCCTTAAACAAGACCTAGCTCCCTCTTCCAGGGCTCCAGCCGCACAACTCGCTTCTGCAGCCCCCACCCGCATCAACGCCACCCCGACGTTAATGTGGACGTGGGTTGTTCTTCCCCCAAAGAAAAAAAACTCCTGCCTGAGCTGAGCCTCATGATATGCTACCCAAAGTGAATTTCAAGATACATCTCCAAGCTGCTGCTCTTCCCCTGGGGTCATACAGACACCATTTTAGTATCTCTATTTCCAGCCTTCCTCCTCTTCATCTAATTCCCTTTTACCTCCCACTCCTATCCTTTATTACTCTTCTCCTATTCTTTTCTGAGAGGAAAAATGTTCCTTTTTACTCTCAATCTCTGTTCCTTTTCTCCTGTCATTCCCTTCATGTCTCATCCACGATGATATTTTTGTTCGTGCAATAACTAGTTTGCTCTTTCTCCTCTTCCCGCTGGGCTACTTTGATCTACTGTTCCCATGCCTGTTTTACACATTCCTTTTCCTCCCTCCAAAGACACATCAGTCTATTTCCCGTCCCCTCCTCCTTACTCATCTCTCTTTTCCTGCTCTGATCTATTCTTGCTGCACCAAACCTGTTTCATGTGTAGACGGTTTTAAAACCTGCTCTGCTGCCTTGAGAAGCATTGCAGTAAGTGCGGGAGGATAGGGTCTGTCAATCCAGTCACCCTAAACCACCACAGCATGCCACTTTAACACCCTGCCTTAGCCGTGCTTTATTAAGAAGAACACCTGACTCCCGAAGGAAAACCCAACCCAGGGAACACTTAGGACGATAATCCCTCGGTCACTTCAAGTTCAGCAGATCGCGTTGCAGCACGAACCTGGAAGAGCCCTTGGGGACCCATCCCAGTCGCTGCCCGGATCTTCGGCAGGAAGGGTGCCAACCAACAGGAATGGCCTTTTCGTTGTCCGTAATCAAGAAAAATCCTCTGAAAATGAATAACATTCACTTGCAGCTTCATAGGACTGTGGAGAGAGGAACTTCTAGAGCTGCGTACTCTTAGTTACAATAAATCACAGCAAGATTGGGTGTCAAGCAGCAGGGAGCCTGCTGGCCTCCTGCAACGGGAAACCTGAGGGTGAAAATTACCCTTCCCCTCCACCTAAGAGCCATTTACTAACCTGTCCCTTGCCCTGAGAATCTGTAAGCAGGGAGAAACAAGAAAAGTCTAAAAATGATGCTTTTCCACCCTGTGCCAAACAAGACATTAGCGCTTTCTGCAATGTCTCCTCCTGATGAAAACTCACTTCTACCTAACCTGGCCGCTTTGGGGAGAAAGCAGGCAAACAGCAGGAACAAACGGCATGGGAACTGCTGTAGCATCCCCCCCGAGAGTGGATAACAGTATTCCTCAGGGGTGGGTGCTGGAAAACAGGGCCTTTTGCAGCCGGAGCATTTGGCCGCAGAGCACAAATGCCATTTGGTGCCCAGCAAGTGCCCCCCGGGCGTTTGGGCTGGCTGCCAGGCTGTGTGCCCAGCTGTCTTACCTCCGGGCTTTGATGAGCAGCACTTAATCTGAAGGTTACAACGGAGCGTTTTAGCCACTTCAATTCATAGAGCATCGCCCAATGATTTCATTAATGCTGCAGAGCTGTGGGACTGGCACAAACCTTGGCATTCAGGCCTGGAAAGGAGAAGAGAAAAGAGGTTTACTTCATTTATGCTTGTTCCAAAGTGGAGAATATGGGAACAAAGCGATGTGCTTGTTGTGATAGGACTGGTTTATCAGCAAAGCGAGTCCAAGTTAAAAGACCCAGTTGACAGCAAATGAAACACATTGTTAATTTACCAGAGCATTGGCAATGCCAGTCCCAGAAACCAGGCGTGGCTTTCTTTTACCTGACACAGCCATCTGAATCAGTCATTCCCAAGATGATAACTGCAGCGAGAGCCATGATAAGGCCAAGTTTTCCTCCCCGATCTCCAGCCCTGGATCCTCCAGGCTCGCTAATGACAGCAACCTGCAAGTCAGCTCTGTGTACACGCAAGCACCCATGAAATAGTAAAGCGGCCACAGCGATCTTTATGTCATTGCAAAGGTTAGGTGCGGGTTGCCCTTTGCGTGCCCCAAATCCAAACCTGGTTTGTGTCTGAGTGGAAAAAAAAGAAAAGAAGATAAAAAAAAAAAATCAAGATCAAGCAAGTCTCGGTGATTGCTTCACATGTACACAGGCAGCGCGTTGTTCGATAGTAATGGTCTGAAACGTTATACTTCCACAATGCTATAACAGCATCACTTAGAGTCATTACATGAGCATAACGCAGTTCAATTTGGCAGCATGCGGTTTGCCTTGGTTTTTTTAGCACAGAAAGGAAGAACTAGAAGCCTCGTGAACTTTTGTGAGCCCATCCTAAATAATTTCACTGAAATATAAATTACCTTGCCTAAAGTCAGCTCAATCTCTGGAAAATTAAATTAGCCCATTTATTGAATAAATACGGTTATTTCTCTATACAGGGGAACAGTTGGAGTACCTGACAAGCATCTATTGCCACTTTGACATCCCACTGTGCCTGCTGCGAATGGGCACGGGTCTCCTGTGTCCTAGATGCCAACTCTATGGCCATGTCTCAAATGCTCTAGGGAGTCTAAAATGTCACAAGACACCTATATTTGAGTCTGATTCCAGACACCTGATTCACTCCCACGTCACCCTGCAATAGCAGGGGATGTAACACAATAAACCTCAGCATGGAAAATCTCTCCTCTGCAGGGTCCCCAGCCCGCCTCTAACTGGGAGCTCATCAAGACCTCAGAAAATTACCTCTTGGTACCAAGCCAGCGGATTTAACTAGAAAGGCATAATAAATATTAAACAGTCTATATATGTATGGCATAGATGTAGCACATATTTGTGTCTCCCCTTTGACGTTCTACTTACCGGTAGTGACCCAATTCTGTCCTTGAAGGCACAGTGAAAACCTGCGGACTCAGACCACGCTATAGTCAAGGGCAGCATTTATTCAGAAACTGAAGTGACACAGGTTAATGGAGAAGAAAGATAATTTCATTATCTGAATCTGAACAGATCTCATCATATAAGAAAAAAACCCCTTAATGCAGTGCTGATGGCAAATATAAGTAGATACCTTAATAGCTATCATCACTGACTGAACCATATGAATACCTAACACAATCGCTGTGCTAGAAAACAGCTTTTGACCTGCCTGTAACATTTCATTTTGAACTCCGCACTAGCCACAAACCCCAAGTCTTTTGAACCTGGCAAGATGTATACTGCGCATGCAGTGAACTCCTAGCCTTGAGGCTGAATGTTGCCTTATTTGGTGAAAATTGATTAGATTTGTCAGGTGAATAAAATTCTTTATTAAATTTGCCTGGGTGAAAGTATGCCTGTGTATTTTAGTTTTTCATTAGAGCGCCGCTGAATTTGTCTGAAGTAGTTAAGAATATCGTCAGTGATACATCAGTAACAATTGGACCAAGCCATGGCCGAACCCCCCAGGAGAACATGCTTTGCCTATGAAACTGAAGTCTAAATGCTGCTGGTTTCAATTTCTCCTCGCCAGAGGGGAGCAGAAGAGAAATTAGGCTAGGAAAATGTTCTTTTTAAAAAAAGAAGAGAAAAGAAAAACCTCAAAACCACCTCTCCTCGCTCATACACACACACACGAACCCTGCCAGGAGGGACAGCCCAAATATTTCAGAATTAGCTGCGAAGTTCAGCAACAAGCGTCGGACCAGGGCGCTGAGCAGAGCTGCCCGTCCGCCCTCCCCTCTCCTCCTTCCCACCATCCTCTCCACGCAGAACGCGTCCAACATCCTACGCCTGGGGAATTCATTTCAGTTGCCCGGGTCTGATTTCTAATTATGATGCAGGATGCACGGTGATAAATTTCCTATGGGATACTCATTATATAGAGCATATGAATGTGCTGTAATCAGGCGTATTTGTTGCTATGGAAAAACACAGCAAGCATGCAGAGCCTTCTGTGTGGCATCTTTAGTGTCCCTGCACTCGGAGTACTCGGATTCCTTGGCAGCGCGCGGCATAGCAACATGTTATCTGGCACAAAACCCAAGGACGTTACAAGTTTCCACTGAAAAACTTGCAGGGCTCGTTAGCCCGTTGCATCTTCAAGGAGTGTTAGACTTAATGATTTTGCATTCTTCCCTTTTAAAGCAAAGGGGTCAAAGAAAAATATCACGGACAGCATGAGTTTGACAGTGTGACCTTTCCCTCCTCCTTCCTAAAGCCTGTTGTCTTCCTCTCATATACACTGGCCACATCCAGTTTAGGAGGGGGAACGGGATTGTCGGACCACGTGTTCGAACCTTTACATGCCAGAGCTAAACAGGGCTTTCCCTGGGCCCAGGTAAGGGGGCACTAGCCTGAACGCCACACAGGGCAATGCCCAGGAAGGACAAGCTGTGCTAAAAAGAAAAGAAAAAAAAGAAAAAAAATAAAGTCACCATGATTATTAATTAAATCCCCTGCTAATCCCTTCTGCGAGCAGCTGGTGGAGGTGGGGAGGGTGCCAAAGTGCAGTCCTCTCTGCGCTGCCGAATTAATGGATCTCGGTGGCGCATGGAAACGTTCAGCCCGTTTGTTTTATGCCTCTCTTATTTTAAAACACTTAACCCGCGGCCCAGGCCCGCAGCGCCGGAGCACATTCCTCGGGGGCTCACGCAGTCTCCATAGAGAGGCAGGAACGGCGGCAAAGCCACCTCGCTCCAGAGCCTGCTCCTCCAAAGAGGAGAGCTGGGGAGGGAACACTCACTTCCACCACCTTTAAATAACACCCAGTTCTGTATTTCTGGAGGCTTTGACCCAGGGACAGCTTTTTCCGACGCCGTGCTTGAGGTGAGAAGGGAGATGGTGTAGCTGCGAAGGGCCGCCAATTGCATATTGATGGCCGGAGCATCGGCCACGTGAAAAGCCGTCAGAGGTGCTGAGCCTCGCAGCCGACAGAACCTCGGTGGCGAAACAAGCATCGTTAGCTACGAGCTCCTTATTCCTGCGACAAAATTAGCTGCGGCTCTGGGAAATTCCTATACTTCCATTTGGGGCAAGCAAATGAGAATATATCGTCTGGAAATAAAGAGGGCCAGGTGGGCTTAAGCTGCCATAATAACCACCTCTGCTTAAACACTTCAGTGTTATATGCAGGTATAATGAAGAGTAGAGCGTTTTTTTCTCCAAAACGTGAGTTTACCCGTATTGTATTATAGCAGCACCCACATTTCTCTTCGCTTCAGCCTGGAGGAGAGATCTGGTTTGTACTTGTTGGCTCAGCCCTGCTGTCCCTATGCAAAAAATAAAGCTAGACTGAATTAATCTATTTTCTTTTTTAAAGTGGGCAGCAGTCCATTGGATCGAGTAGCGCTGAGCAGGGCTGCCACCAGCTATTTCTGTGGTTTCTATCAAGACTAACAACTCCTACTTCAGTAGGAGGATTTTGGAAAAATGAAGCGCGTGTGTGCGTGAGAGGAGAGGTGTTGAGGCCGTCAGGCTCAGCGAGATGCTCTGCCTTCTCCGCTTTCCTCCCTCCCATTTCCTCACCTGAACTCCCCAGCAGTAACACCGTGCTAAGAAATCCAAGGACGGGGCTGCCCAAGCTGTGACGGCTGCTTCTGCAAACAGCCGGAGCAGGCCCCCACCAGCCTGTTCTAGATTTCCACTCGCTCCTCCTCGAAATGTATCTATCTTCGTCCGATTCCCCTGTATACAGGAGCCAAGACCCCTTCGGAGGGATCGGGCACGCAGAGGTGGCACCAGGAGCTGCAGCAAGGCGGGAGATGAAGGGGACACGTTCCACGCACACGCTGGAGATGAGCCGGCCATGCGGCTGCCAACCTCACCGCTGGATTTGGCTGACTGAGCTGAGGAACCCTGTAACGTAGGAAAGCCAAGCAAGTGAGCGAATAACAAATGGAGACCTCCACATCTGCACGGCCCACGCGCGAGTTCAAAAGGGACAGTCTTTCCAGCAGTCCTCTGCTGGCATGGTCACCAGAGGGATGTGGGTCCTCCCAGACCCAGCCGGGTCGGTCCAAACTGGTGCTGCTGGTCGACTTTTGCTAGCCTGTGTGCAGTAAGTTGGGAGCAGAGCAGTTCTTGTGGATAATGCCATACAAACAGGTTTCCTCACAGCGCAAACCTCTCACAGCAGCCTGAGAGAGAAGCTTGGCTTTGCTCAAAGTCTGGCTGCCCAGAGAGGAACACGCGGCCGACGAGGGACGCAGCCGTTCCGGGAACCCTGTGGCATTGCTGCCTTTCTTGTGCTTATTCTCATCCGAGCATCTCGAGGTACTCCACAAAATCAGATTAATACCAGCAGTCCTTTGCTTTTGAAGACGGGCAGCTGGGGAGGAAAGACTAGCAGGGTTCTTCCGAGTCACAAATGAGGTAGTGAAAAAGACGGGGCTCGGTTCAGGCTCGTCGCCCCGCCGGGAGAGGTGACGTGTCCTCCAGCCCATACACTCCTAACCACAGCCTCCCAACCCATCTTCTCCAACGCGCGGGCAGAACCACTGCAATACCGTGCATACGGAGAGCAAACTGAAGGTAAGCAGGAGCTTCTCCTTGATTGCCACTTCCCATTCTAATTCTGAAGAAATTGTCACTCGCCCAAAGAAGCCGTGTTTCATTTACCTGCTAGCTCCTCCAGTCTACAATGCATTTTGAGGAGGCACCGTCACCCGGATATTTGCACGGCACCTCGCACAATGCCATCCCAACATGCTGGATGGTATAAAACATAAAACTACTAACTTCTTAAAAATTTACCAGCATCTCAAGCTCATAGCTCTCTCCAGAACAAGCGCGTTGATGAAAACTAATGTCTGTACAAAGAGGCTGTGATATAAAACCAAGCCGACAACAGAGCAGTGGCTGCCACGCTCCCAAGCCCCCGGCAAGCGGGCAGGTTACTGGTGAAGCGTTATTCATCGAACTTGAAGGAAAACCATTCAAAACATTCTTGGGTTTGTTAGTGTAGCTTTTCACAATGCTTATAAACGAGAAACTTGACAAGAAATGTGAATACACAATTTCTCAAACAAAACACACATAAAAGAGTGAAATTCCCCTCCTGCTTCAAGGGAAAAGTGTCTCATTTGCTGATGCCAGATACTGATTTAAAACACTGACAGATACCGACCACTAAAACTTCCCGTAATGAACTGTGGTTTTCAGTGTTGGTAAGAAACCTCAAAACACAACAGGAAATGAGGCAAAGTTTTGTTTTGTTTCCCCTACTGTTGCTTATATAAAGGGGAAATCGTTATTGTTTATTGCTAAATCCGTAACTCAGCAAACAGATCTGATCTTCCCATGCCTCCCGCCCCAGCACAAACCCCTCCACGCTCCCAGGCACACGCGTGTGCGGGGAGCAGCACCGAAAGCGGCGCAGGTCGAGGTCACGCCAGGTGTAAGTGAAAGCAGAAGCTCGATTACTGATTTAACGTCTTTCAACTGCTGCTTTTCGGAGGAAAAAAAAAAAAAAAAAATCGCAAAACCATTTTTCCTCTGTGTCAGTTGTATCTTGCCAGCAGCACTGCCATGGTTACCATTGGGGGCTTTGGTTTTAATAGTTTTTGGGGGCTTTTTGACTCTCTGAGGAATTTATTTATTTTTTTTAATCTCTCTGCTGAAATGTTTGATAATCCTATAGGGCTTTTCTTTCCTCAAGCAGAGGAAACTCACCTAGAAAGTTTTGGAGAAGTGATTTTTGTCTTGCCTTTTTCTGCATGTGCAGTCTCACACTTCTCATCGCCTCCTTCCCATCCCAACAGCTCGATAATGGCATTGCAGCATAAAAGAGACGTGATGAAGCGTAGAGAGGTAGGAGCTTCTTCAAGCCCTGCAGTCACAGGAGGGAGAGCTGGGCAGCGCAGCAGGTTGCTGTATTACTGCACCCATTTCACATGCTGGATAACTGCGCATCAGCTCACAGAAGAAGTGAAAAGAACTACTCTAAGTTCTCTTAGTTCTTGTCTGAGTGTGTCCACGGTGGCAGCTATTGGGACAGTGCCAGCAAA
Organism: Mycteria americana; assembly: GCF_035582795.1. NCBI lineage: Eukaryota > Metazoa > Chordata > Aves > Ciconiiformes > Ciconiidae > Mycteria > Mycteria americana. The sequence continues at coordinate 15,939,505 of NC_134377.1, forward strand.
TACGGACTGAAAAAAACCCCCGAAGAGATGACCCTCATTTCTGCTTTTAACTTCTGGACCGTGCATCAAAACTTCCCTGACTTCAGTGCTTAAAATTGGTGACAGTTTCATGATTCTTACAGATTTCTTCAACTCCAAATCGAGGGTGAATACAAATATTTGAGGTTGTGCTCCCAGCCTTGGGGACCAATCACACTTCTGAGCTATCTAAGCTTGCGAATCTTGAAATACAACATCTACTCCCCGCAACAATTTGTGCCTAGAAACTACAGGCAGATCTGTTTTCAAACTCCATGGAAATATTGCAGGCAATATTTCCCCAACCGCATTCAAATCAGCTACGAATCCGAGCTATTAACTGAGGCACTATGAGCACGCACGCGGCAGAGCAGCTGCGGGCAGTGCCAGCCTGTGTCGCACCGCGCGTACTCTCGAAGGACAGCAGACGCGCAGGACCAGCTCTCTGAAGCGCGTGGGAGTGCTGCTGCCCCAGGAAGAGCATTAAGCATAAGCGCTTGTAGACGGGGAAGGGGGGAAAAAAAAAAACCAAACCAACAAATTACCTTGGTTTTGAGGACAGAGTCCAAAGAAAGAGCAGTAAAGATCCCAGGGCTGCGTCACTTTGGTAATTCAGCCAGAAAGTGCCGTAAATAAGGTCTGCAGGCCAGGATAGGATGAGGAGGCATGAAGCCAGTTTACCCAAGGATGGAGATGGTAATCTCTGCTCAGCTGCAAAGGGCTGCAGCTGCTGAATAATTGCTTCAATACCAGCGGTTTCACAGACAGCTTATCAGCCTGCCCTGTCCTGCCCTCGGAGTGGGAGGTTAAGGTCCAGGGACAGAGACAAATTTAGAGGGACAAAGAAATGGTAAGTAGAAGGAAGAGGAAGGCCCCTGCTTGCTTCCCATTACACTTCTAGCGTAGGGAGATAAGGATCCTTTTCCTTTTGTTGGAGCAATAAAAGGGAAGTGGATTAGCTGCGTTGGCCAGGATTTTCCTCGAGGACCCAGAGGGAGCGGGAAGCGGTGAGCTTGGCGCGTCTGACTCCCTCCTGATGTCCGACAACTGCTGTGACGATAATGATGCCAGCTAAAGATGACGTTAATGATGTCGTAGAGCTGAGCAAAGCCTCTTCCAAATGGGCATTCACCTCAATGTACCTACTCCCTATTTAAGGTGAAAAAAATCATTGGTTTCTACCACTTTTGCCAGATCGGATGGGAATTTTTTAGCAAGAAATAGGATAGGTTTATTAGCTGGGACACAGCAGTGAGCCGATGCCACTCTACAGCTTCCAGATAACAATAAAGCAATGCCCAGCAGATCGGCACACAGGAGTTCAACTGTGTCTGTTCTGGCATGAAAGGAGACGTCATAAGAGCATTAAATATAAAAATAAATTAAAACACACCTTTTAAACCTGCACCCAGCAGCAGTGAGACAGAGGGCAGGCATGTGGGAAAAGGGAACCCAGAAGCTCCAGTGAAGAATTTAATGTCCTTTTGTTTTCAGGAGGAAAATACACAGCAGTATATTGCGCTAACACAGCGCTACTGTGCTCAGAAAGTACGTTTGCAGTGGATTCTCCTCTCTTGGCAGCAGGACTGCACCCTGCTTCTGGGCTAAAAAGTTTTGGAGCGATGGGAACCTCTTGCCAGCAGGGCATGGGGAGCAGGCGGCCCCCGTGCCCTCGCCCCGGGACCTCCCACTTAGCCTCACCCCCGGGAAGAGCCCCATGGCATGGAGGGGCACAGCAGATATCTTAGAACAACATTTTTTTAGTGGTTATCCATGGTTACGCTCAATTTTGTCAGACAGTACAGCACAGTGATGATGTCACTTCTTAAACCACAGTTTAGCATAATTCTTAGGTGCCTTGATAAGTCTCATTGAACTCACAGGAAGCGAAGCAGATGATTATCTAATCAAGAAGACAAGCAGCAATAGTTTTCCCTTATCTGCCCATCAGCCTAGGATCTCCAAGCAATTTACAGAATGAGTAAGTCAAGACATGTAGCTAATCTCAAGGGATGGTACTGTGCCCATTTTACAGGTAGGGAAACTGAGGCACACAGTTTCCAGGCAAAGATAAGCGTGATTTCCCATAACACTGTCAACAGACTCATTGAAGCCAAGGGAATAACTGTTGAAACGGGAGGATTTGTCTCGTGAATGAAGGGAATAGAGATGGCCCCACAAGTCTGCATCGAGTTACAGATGAAAGCATGGATCAGACAGGAAAAGACCTAAAGAGCACCAGCTTCTCGGCGCAACGACGGGTCTGCCTCTTACAGGCACACGCAGAAAGTCTCCCCCTCTTTATGAACAGGTACATATATATGTTCCTCTTTGAAATTCATCCTTACGTTGCACCGTTGACTTACCGGCCCTCTGCGGCAAGGGAGGGGTGATGGATGCACACTAACGTGCATCCCGGGAAGCAAGCACATCCCCAGGGGAGCAGCGTGATTCATTTTTAATGATACTTCCCTGAGTCTGTAGGCCCCATAAGCCAAGAATTACAAGCCTTGAAAGTCATCATCACTGACTGAGCTGTTGTTGGTGAAGGAGGGTTTCCAGCCCAAGTGGGAGTTGTTACAGCAGAGGGATCATTTTAAACTAAGTGACAAGAATATATTAGGGGAAGGAAAATTACACTTTTCAACAACTGAAGAAAATAAAAAACCACTTCCTGCCAGAAATTCTGATTCAGAAACAAGACAAGAAGGTAAATTGCTTCCCCCTGTCTACGCTGCATGGAGCAAACCTACACACATAGGTCAGAGGCCTAGCAAGAGCCTGAGGCTAAACTAATTATTGCGATTTGCTCGTCTTTTGTAATTAATCTAGGAAAGGCTTAAGGCTGTTAGCAGCTTTAAAGAAGTAAATCTGAAGGACCAATTAATTAAAAACAGCAGTGCTTAATGAGGACCTTTTGGTTCTCTCATGTTGATTGTTATATTTGTTGAAAGCTAAGTTTCCGCTGTCTGTCAGATCTTGTCTGGTCTTGTAAAATAGATCTTCTTACTTGGTGCTTAACCACTTGACACTGGAACAAAAGCTTTCGATTACAAAGCAATTTGTGGGGATTATAATGGAATGAGCTACACCCACGGTCCCTGATTTAACAATCAATTTGAAGCAACGTTCGGTTCAACCAAGAAGCCTTAAGGACCCTGAAACTACAGGTTGGATCTTCTGGTTCCTCTCCTCCAGGCTGGACCCCAGAGGCGTTAATCATGGAGGTAGGTCGAAGCATGCACCTCAAATCTTCTTTTGAAAACAAAAATACAGATGCACTTTTCCTTACTCAGTCTTGTCTTGAATTGGCAAATAAGCACCCGTGTCCCTGCACATTTTCTGTGTAAGCGTAAATCTAGCGCAGACCAAGAGAATCATGGCTCGCTTTAATCCAGAAGCGAAATTCAGCTGAGCACCACAGAGATACAGTCATGGCTTTATCTTCTTACACGCGACAACACATAGCCAACAGTCAAAGCACGTCCTGAAAGCGAGCTTGCACCCCTGGATCTGCTGTTACTAACAGAGTCCTTCCTCTGATGTACACGGAGTTGGGTGCCAGAGACACAAGGAAGATGTTATGCAGGTCACAGTCCGCAGCCGAGAGACGTGGCCAGTTCTGCTCCTGCTACGCTCTCGGACCTGGTATACTTAGGACATCTTATGCAATGTTCTTATACATGTGGAAATATGTTGATGCTTTCGTTTACTTAATCAGGGGAACGAGTAATTCACGTCCATTTTCTGTTTCTGTTAAGCTGGATCTGCGAACCCAGTCCTAACAGCAGCGCTCTGCCATGGGGGAAGCCTGGACCAACGGGTTACCTAAAGACCCTGAGCATCTTGGAGAGCAACAATATTATTCACCAAGTGAATGAGGCGTCTGCCATCGGCAAAGCCCAGGACCCTCTGCCTATTTGCTGTCCTTATATAAGTAAAGGTGTTTTGTGCTGGAAAAGAGAGACTAGGAAAGGAGTAAAAAAGTATGAAAGAAATAAAGATCAGGCTACCAGCTTAGCCCCAGAAACGGCCCGTTGTGAACACAACAGGACTATTTTGCTTGGCAAGACAGAGGAAACATATCCACCCTATTCTCTTTCAGCCACCTCCTCTGTCAGCTGTCCCCACAGCTAGCATTTGTCACATGCAGCAAATTAATTTTACATTCTCAGCAGGCATCCCTTTTAGAGACCAGCCAACTTCCTGATATTTTGTGTTCAGTTTTTATATCAGCAGATCTATTTTAAATAAAAAGCTATGTGTTTTACAAAACATGAGTGCCAGTAACACAGAGGAAGAATGTGACATTTTTCTCCCCAGGATATTTTGACTGACACATGAAAAAGTCTATAATCTTACATAGGCTCAAGCTGCTCATGTTGACATCCAAATGTTTGGTGAAAAAGAGCTTGATTGCCTTCCATGAAAGGTGTAGGCTTCTGATTTAGTCTCTCCATCCCAGAAAAACAAACTGACCTCAAGCTCTTTCTCGAGGTATTTTATTTTATTCACCTGTCACAAATGCAGCAGGTGAATTGTGGGTGAATTGTCTTTCCACTGCTTAACCAAGTCTCTCAAACACAATATCTTGTTTATTTTCATCACATTCTCACACTACCAGCTGCTCATCTGAGCCAGCCGAGCCCGTCCCAAAAGCCATCTCAACTCGTTGCTCAGCTTTGTGGAAATGCTCCCTAGCTTTTACAATTACTTGATCCTAGCTCAATAGCCTCCGTTAAAAGCTCCACAGCTGGGATGCCTCACCACGCATGGAGCCCTACCATCCTCCTGGAGAACCAGTCACCCCCTGCAGAAAGGAAGCATCCGACTCGCCCGTGGAAGCAAGCAAGCCTTCCCCATCCCACACAACCACTGTGCTGCCTCGTCTCGACGTTATTCAACTTCAAATCCTCCCAGTCAGCAGCATGCAGTCTCCTTGGAGCCTGCTGTAAAATTAGTCAAGCTCCAAACAAGAGACAGAGCAAAACTTTATTAATTTCTGGTATCCTTATGGTTCTGTACTTAAGTGAAAGCACTCCAACACCACGACAAAAAACAGCCCCTCAGGGTTTTCCCCCCAAACACCACAGTGGAAACTTCATTAGCTTTGAGTCACTGTTTCGGACTGATTATTTCATTGGTGACTGGGAGAAACAGAGGCCGAATTCACCCCCCAGCGCCTGCAGAGCATGGAAAACCTGCTGGAAGTGTGTGTCCCTGAGCAGAGACCCCCAGATCGGCTCTGCCTCCCAGCCGTGTGCCAGGAGACGCTGCCAGTGTGAACAAGTAGCTAATCTCCCCAGGATTATGAATGAACACAGCTCGGGCTGACCCTTGTGTACACGTGTCAGCATTTATGAGTTAAGTTTACAGCTGAGCCGTATCAGTACATTAGACAGGAATTAATACATGAAAGTGAAAGGGCTTATTTTTCAGTGCAGAGAGAGGTAATCTGTCCGTGCTTCGGACTAGGTCCATGTGGATCTAAGCTTTGGGGTTGGGAAAGCTGGTAGTTCACCGCTGCATTCATGGACTTTAAATGTTGGATGCGTATCTGCGTCAGCAGGTGTTAGAGGCTCATACTTCGCTTCCGAGCCAGATAGATAGAAATTTGGGAAACGTGGTGGAAGAGGGAGATTTGTTTCTGCTTCCTCCAGATCCACAGAAGTTTACTGGGGGAGCCGATATGGGGAAAAATGCACCTCTTCTGATCCATTGGGGTGCAGGAACCCAGCTGGGGCTTAGATCCTGTGTCTGGACATGGGTAAGACAATTTTGAAATCTGTGGTTCCACTGGATTCCCACCACTGGGAAACTGCAGAGCTAGAAGAGAGTGCTCCAGAGTCACAGCAGGGCTCGTGCTTGAAAGGACCAGGGCCCTAGGGTTAAACTCTGAGCCTCTCGTGGTCACTTGGCTGTGGTTAACCCTGGATTTTGATTTAGTTTATTGTAAGAAAAAAAAAGGGAGGGAGGGGGGAGGACAATTTGTTGCTGAGCTGTTGAGAAACAGGGCTAGCCTGAAGGATGAGGCTTGCAAAACCATACTGCTTATATTTAATGTTAGTACAAGCACAAGCGGGCATCGCTGGACCTAACCAGCCTCAGAGCTGCAAGGGCTGGTGCTGGGAAGGGCTGGATGTTTCTATGTGCTCTTGGACCTGCTTCTTGCAGAGTTCCTGGTTTGGGAAAGAAAATATTTAGACACAAGCTTTCCCCTGCTTACTGGATGCCCCCCAGCCCACCCTAGCACCGCAGGTCTCGGCTCTGACCCATCTGGGCACCCATGGAGCCATCCCCATGCCACGACCAGGCTCAGGCAGGGCCCCCAGAGCCGCCTTGCTCCAGACCCCGTGTCTTTGTCAGCCCTCCCAGGCAGCAAGAGCAAATACAACCTGCCACGGAGCAGATAAACGCAGAGGCGGAGCCAACAATTTTCGTCTGTTGATATTAAATAATGAAGCAGACTGAATTCCTCCACCAAAACGCAAACAGGAGCCCTGCCCTGCATTTTAGCTTCGCTTTCCGAAGGAGACTGGGGTTTTTTCAGCTCAGAGGCATGAGGGGGAGTGTGAGCTATTTAGCCGAGTGCTAAAAATTAAAGTCACTTTAAGATATTTTTCCTCTTGGCATAAGGTTTCCCAGATCCCAGTTTCCAGCAGATCTCAGCTTGACGCTGTCAGCAGCTTTGCATACACACGCACCAGCCTCCAAAGCCTGGGGAGAAGCATTTTAGACACCCGTGCCTGCTGAAGCCTGTCATGGGGGTAAAAGGGACTGCCTACAGCGCGCAGCATTGACCTTGGCATTACATCCCACGTGGCTCCCCATGGCTGTGACCACCACCAGCCTGGACTTGGCTGCAGGCCTCCGAGGAGCATTCCAAGAGGAATGGGCTGAAGAACCATCATAGCAGCCTCTCCCTCATTAAAAAAAATGAGATCAGGAAGGTCTCTGAAGCCAACCAATGGTTAACCCATCTTCTCGCTTTCAACAGTTCGAGCTGAAGATCCCAAACCACTGTAGCACTTTGTACCACTACCATGTTTCCCCTTCCATTTTCTTGCAGCATAGGGAAAAAGCAACATTTCTAGGCACACGTGGATCCACAAAAATGTTTGGACACCTCGTTCCCAGTTTTTTCGCCCGTGTAACCAAGAGCATTTAGGACTACAGTCACATGAACTTCTGGTGATAGCCGTAACTGCCCCAGCTAGTTCCTCAGAGACGGTTCCCCCTTGCGAGCAGGACCTGGGGAACCTCCTTGCCAGCCAGGCTGAGCCTGTACGTGATGCTCTGGATTCTGCCTGCCTTTACCTTTACAACACCACAGGGCATCACGTCGCCCGGGAATAAGATGAGGTTTTCTCCATGTCAGAGGCCTGATGCTGAGGTCATTACTTAATAGCGGGCAGAGGGAGGAGAGAGGATAGCCCTAGGGCAAAACCCCTCCTCCCCTCAAAACCCAGCCTGGCCACACACCCGCTTGTCTCCCCAGCTGCTGTGCCAATGTTTGTGTCCATGCAGTGAACTGGGTTACCAGACTGATCCATTATAAACTGTGTGTAGACAATTTTGCAACTTCCCAAGCATGAATGCAAGACAGGCAGAGGGCTGGCAAGCTGATACTCACTCTGGCTAGATGGCTTAACAGCCTCTGTCCCCAGTGACTGGGAAGGGAACAAAAGGTCCTGGTCCAGCAACATTAATTTCTTGTTTGTTCAGTTCAACTTGATAAAGACCATGGCAGCATCTGGCTGCTTTTAAACAGAGGAGGCAGAAGTGCATGAATATCTGATTAGTTGAGTATTACCCCTCCAGCTCTGGACCTCAGCATCCCTCTAAGATTGGGATTTTTGCATATTCACTTCAGAGGAGGACCCTGCTGGGAATGAGGGAATCCAGTGGTCACTGGAAACATTGATCACAGACTCCCTGAAAAATCACAAAGCAGAGAAAAAAACCCGTGTCTAATATTTGTTCTTCCCATATTTCGAAGTATATAAAAATCTAGTAAGATATTCAGGAAAGGAACATCTAAATGCTGTCTTACGCAGGACAAGAATACTTGCTTGGAAGCAATCAGAAGATGCTTGATAACGTGTTTGCAGCTATGTCACTAGTGACCTATCAGTCTCCTTACATATGAAGATAGATGTCAAGGCTGAGCCATTGTGTATTCTTGAGATACAAAGGAGAATACTTTGAAAAGTAGTCCCAGAGCACTCCAGTCATCACCATGAGATGAAGCACAATAAGACATTTGAAAAGCTGTGGCAGTTGTTTTATGTCTGATATGTGTTTTTGTGAATAGTAGCTTCAGTAATTTATGTTCCTGGTTGAAAAGCTTTTTGTAGCCTTAATACACACAGTGGTTAACCCTTCTACTCCTCAGCTCAGGAATCTGTACAAGTCACTGAAGACAAATAGCACTATCCTTGGCTCCATCTCCAGCGTCCTTTTCACACCTACACACTGACAGCCCTTATTTTCCATGCATGTAGACTAGCAATATCCCTGAAGCACAGAAGATACCCCGAAAGAAGTATCCTGAAGTATCAACACCTGACTTTCTGTACCCTTCCGCAGGCTATCCCCTCCCTCAACATCCTCTATTTTGTTCCTTTGGGGCTCCCTCCTCTCCTTCCTGAGGAATCCATCTTTTACCTTTGCTGCCTGTACAAACACTGCCATCCAGCTCTTCCTGCGAGCGTTTTGCAAGGGATCAATGCTCAAAGATCAATTCAACACAGTTTCCAGCCTTTCTTGGGAAATACAGGTTTTGCAGAATGACCTCTACAAATCATTCCCAGGTACAAAGTAACCTAAGTCGTACCCAAGAGCGACTAACACTTTTTAGCTGGTGGGATCTCCACAGAAGTATTTGCAGTAGTTTTGTACGTGCGTGCACATGCATAAAATGCAGGAGATGATTAAGAGAACAATAGCATACAAAACAAGAACAAAGTGGATAATTCCTTATCACAATACCAGTAGGACAAGAGTATTTAGTCTTCCATTCTGGAAAACAAGAAAAACATCCTTGCCTTGTAAAGGACACCATCTCTTTTGCCTACGTGCCTCTCTCCACCCTCAGCCTGCATTTTGCCCTGTGCCCGACTCTGCGGGCTTGAGACAGTCAACGAAACCCTCCCAGGCAGCTAACGCAGGGACACAAGGTGCGCTGAGATCCTCTAAGGTGTTCACATGTCAGGGGAAAAAAGTGATTTAGTAACAAGTTTGTATGATGTCTGCAGCTGCCTCTGTTCCATCATGCTGCCACTGCATGTCACTGTTAAGACAGAATGGCGATGAATGGCAGGGATTTCAGGGAAGGCTGTAAAACTCTGGTGGAGATGGACCCCACAATCCTCAAGAGCTGCCCCCGGTTGTACCTTAGTCTGCCCCACTCTCCTAATGCAAGTGCAGCATTGAAGACCTGAGGCCTCATTAGCATTTGGGCTAAGCTGAAAGCAGCAACAGAATAAAACCACATGCTTGGAAGAGAGAAAAGGTAGGAAAACAGCTATGAGAAAAAGGATGCCAGAGGGAAGGGCAAAGAGCAATGGTTAAAGATCACTTGCAAGCAGAGCTGAAGCTAAATCATTACCTCTGCCAGTGTCTATCCGCAATGAGGCCCTTATGAATTTCATAGCAATATAAAAATATCTATTCCTCTACTGACAGCCTAAAAAAGGCATTGTCAGAGTCGTCCCTCTGCTCCTGCCCCCGCAGCCGCAGGAGAGCCTTCGCTCAAGCGCAGGTCCTAGACCATCTTGTGGTTGGCCTTCTGGGTTGTCCTCGTTTCTAGTTTATGAGATCTGGGAGACTCATTTGAGATTAAACAAAGGACTAAAGATTAGGTGTTCTGTAATTTAGTACTTCCTTTGCCTGCTTTATGTTTAGGAGCTTTTGGCAGAGAAAAGGAGCAGCAGCAGCCAAGATGGGCTCTTTCTGTGAATCCACGCGACCTAACCAGAAACAAGAGCATGTCACTTGACTCTAGTTAGCAAGCCGAACTTTTATCCAGGGTCCCCCCCAAATGCTATACTTGCATTCATTTTGCCATCAAGCCATGTGGCTGTTTAACGACACTCATGGAAAACACATTAAAAAATAAACCATAGAGCAGATCCAGATGTTTTGAAATGCTAAACTTAGTGCCTCACACTCTTCCGTCCTCATCCAGCTTTAAAAAATTCCTAAAAAACTCAAAAGCATTCCTGAGCTGGTTTGTAATGAGCCATTACTTCATACTAAAAAGTATACTCTAACACAGACTTAAATAATCAATCTTTTAGCCATAAACACAATTACCAAAACACTTTGAAGGTTTGGATCAACTTCATGAAAGGATAAAAATTCTTTGCTCTCTTTCTTATTTTAAATAAGACTCTTGTTTCCAATAAAAGTTAGTTTTCACATTGAAAATATACGCACAGAGGCAAGATGATATCCCCGAGTACCAGTCTCAAGACGATGCAGTAGGCAAGGAAGGCTTGCAGGAGAGGAGGCAAAGGCACTTTGCAGCTGATTTTCAAGGTGTTATACACAAGGCAGGAGAAACCAAGCTCGACAGCACTGTCTTGCTCAATCCGTGCAGTAAGCACAAGCACGCCTGTCCCTCACCAACTTAATTAAATCTCCTCATCATCCATCTTACTTACAGGCCCAGTTTGGAGCTAGAGGGCCATAGGGTGCCACTAGCACTGCTCTGCTCTTATTTGAAATCCCTGAAGACCTTTACCTCCCATGTAAAGCTGCATTTCTTAAAACCCTTCTGGTTTTGAGAACCTCACGGTTTCAAAAAGTTAGTGCCTCCATTACTAGACCAGTATCCACAGCATCAGATAGCCCTCACTCACCTTAAATCAAACAAAATGCCATGGCCCAAAAAAGAAGAGCCAAGAAGCTGCTGGTAGAGCCATCTGCCCTGCCAGGCAGCCGGGGAGCCTACGTGCACCACCAACGTGCATGGTTTCCTCAAGACTTCTGCAGAAATATTCACATGCTTCAGTTCCTTGAAAGAGAAGATGCAAAGAGCTTAACTACCAGCAGGACCAAGCCCTGCTGTAATATCATGAAAACGGGAAGGAAGAAAGCAAACCTTTGCTACTTCGACTCAGTTCTGAAGTCAGCTGCCATTCGCACATTACTCCTTCCTCCCACTCCTATGTTTTATTTCCAATGCAAAGATTTTTAACCTGATCTTGTTCCCTTGGGCTGGCCAGGAACCTCCTCAATTCCCTCCCCATACCACAAGTCAGACTCATAGTTAAAAAACTGCCAGCCCAGAATCAGTTACATCATTTTCCCCCTTCTTTTCCAGGTATTCTCTAATAGTTCCCAAGCTCTCCCCCTATAATGTCGCTTCCTATAGCTTTCAGGCAGTCTGAGAAACAATGGAGATCATGATTTATTTGTTGTAATCCTAGAGGCAGTAGTTGAAGCCTTCAGCCCCCCAGACCTGAAAAGCAGTTGAGGGTTACTCACTGGATGAATACGTCAAGTGCATTAATATAGCCAGCCTTACATTCAGCCGTGAGAAGCTTTACTGGGAAAGACATTAAGCCTGGGTCACCAGCATGACACAACTGAGGCGATGGCCATCCTCTGTGTCCCTCAGGCCCGGTTTTCAGGCTTATTTATGCACAAATACCAAGACTGAACTAGTAAGTCAGCACACTTGGGTGCTTTTGAGAACGCCCTTAAGGTACTCGTCAGCAGCTATAAGCGCTTCACTGCCTTCGAAGCCTTGACCCACAAGCTGCTCTTTACATACGGGGCACAGAAACCCCATAAGCCATCTAAACTTCCCAGACAAGAAGGTGTTTCTAATCAACGAAATGGCCTCGCTTCAAAACCATGCACTCAGATACATTAAGATCTAGACCGATAGTAGTTTTTATGCTTTAAAAAGAAAGGGAAAAAATATATTTTTCTAATAAAGCTTGCATCAAAATTGTCATTGAAGTGTTCCTAATATCACAAGTCTGGTCATGTCTGTGTATCCTCTCCCTCTCTCCCCCAGCCCATTCAGAGGTGCCGCTTCATCCAGACCGGTTTGTGGCCGGTGTAAATCTTACATGCATCAGTGAAGATTTCCCCAACAGATTTTACTTAACAAAAAAGAAGTGTTCCACCCCACCTGCCAAAGCATTTCTTCAGGATCTGGGCCTTTGAGACTTACCTTAACTACATGTTGCAGATCAGCTTTAAAATCAGCTCCAAAACATTTGGAAGATATTACAGTCCGCTAGCTCTGTAATTATAAAAAGCTGAAATTACTTTGAAGCTTCGGTTAGAGAAGACTAATGCTGCAATTACTCAACAGAGCCATTTGCAACCTGATTATCTATGAGGGTCGTATGTTCATACCTGTGCATACACCTGAACCACTGGAGGGCTGGACACTACGAACCACATACCTCCAGGCACCTCTTGTTAATATGCTGCCCCATAAAACAATCTTCTATAAACTAAGAAAATAATATATTACATGCTGGTTTAATTGTTAGTTACAGTTTCCTTGTAAAGCAGCATATATAAGAGGGCACTGTGAAAAGCTGGTGTGTTTTATAGAGGAGGCCAGCAAATTATGGCTCAGCTGTATGGAAGTGATTAGCACCTGCGTATGGGTACAAAGCAGCAAAGTTTAGAAACCATGATCTCAGCTTTTGGCAGAATGAAATAAATCCAGGGCAATAAATACAGTGATTACTGAGGTTATATTAACTTAAATTAACTTCCATCATTTTTTTTTTTAGCAGCATAAACAATGCTACTCAGATCTTGCCCAGTGGGGCACAAGTCTTAAAGCTATTGCTTCTTGCGGACAGGAAAGATGGGTCACACGGGAAGACCTGACCCTATGGCCCACGCTCACATTAGTAGACCTTAAGTCTGATATACATGCTGAGTAATCAAAACCCATCAAATTTTACAAGTGTTTGTGATGAAAATAATTTCTTTGGTAAAAAAAAAAATCTATTTTTCAGTAAAAATGGTAACTTTCCGCTCCAAATGTTTTTTTTAAAATAGATATACACACAGAAAAGTAAATTCACTCTGCACGCACAAAAGTAAATTCACTCTGCCAGTAGAGCAAAACTTTTCAGCAATTTACTGACAAGCAAATATTTTTGCCAGGCATTCTAGCAAAATGAAAATACAGTCCAAAATAATTCCTATGTAAAAACAGCAGTTTGTTTTTTGGGGGTTGGGTTGGTTTTGGTTTTGGTTTGTTTTTGTTTTTTTTCTGTTGGACTCATTTTGATTATTATTTGTGTGATGGAATGTAAAAACCTACCTATGAGAGTAAAGATTGCAGAATTAAGGTCCCTTGAGCTACTCAGCCCCTTGCAGCAGAGCACTCCGCAATCAAGGGGGGATTTTTCCCAAGAGGAAGGTACTGGCCGAGGGCCACCGCGAGCCCTGTTCACGAGGGTCGGCGCAGAGCCGCCCGAGTTGCACCCAGCCCACGCGGCATGCAGGAAGGCTATTCACTAGGAAATCTGCTAGGTCATAATATTCATTTATCCTCCATTCACACATGCTGTAATTTAGAAAAAACAGTTGCTGCTGTGGTAATAGTGCTGGCTGGAAGCAGACGGGACCACAGGCTGTAAAACCGGGCAGAACCGCCAGCCTTCTCGCCCACACACACACATGCAGTGAGGAAGAGGAAGGTGACTTCCCCATCCAGTCACTTCTTGCAGGTTTGGTTCCAGTTCTTACAGACGTGCAGCCCTTTTTCATCCGCGGGGCTGCATGGGCGTTGCAGGAAGGTCCTAAACTCTTGTGTATTGTTAATATTGACCATCTTGGAGAGCGGAAAATGTCATTCTTCTGCCTTATCAGCAGCAGGGAGATGATGAGCTTAGGAGGAAGCAGAAGAAAACAGCAGGATAACAGACATCTCCATCTCCCTCCGCCTGCAGGGAGATGGAGGAAGACCCGGCACCAGCCTCGGTGCTGCTCGCCGGGGCTGCGGACGCTCCTCGCGCGGCTGAGCCCTTCGCAGCGGCGGCTGGTGGACTCCAGCCCGCGGCCTCGCCGGGCTCACCCAGGGTTCAGCGCCCACCCGGGCCCCCAAGCCTAACGCACGTCTGCGGCATTAAGCGACGCATCGTGGCCCCAACACCACGGCGAACATCCCTTAGCCAACGCCTACGAGCTCCTTCCGCCCAGAGGAGAGCTCAGGCAGACAGGGTGTTACTGCGTGCCTTCAACTAGACACCACTTAAGAAAGAATAAAAGACGGTACTTTCTCCCTGGGTAATGCTGCCACTTTCACTTAATTAAAATCTTTTAATAGGCGTCTCCCTCCCTCACACCTCCCTCTTAGCAGACGTCTTATTCAGAGTAGGAAGATTAACAGCATTTTCGTTACTTTGATGTTACCCAGAACAAATTAAAAATTAAATGAATCTAGTTAGTCACTTCTGGAGTACAACGCCTTTTGTGTTACGTTACTAGTTGGTATTTTTCCTTCTAGCCTGACACCCAAGCTAGAAAGCAATGGGATATTTGTATGTTTTACAGCATTTGGATCTTCCGCATTAGCGTAACAGTCTTAAAGCTTTGAATCACAATCGTGGAGTCACGGGTATTTGAGGAGGGGGAATAATGTCTCCCTGTTCTACGTTGTTATGCAACGTTATTGAGATCACTGGTTCAACAGCTCTGTTTATCCCAGGGGATAAACGTTTCAATGGCACGTCCTGTTGTTCGGTAGCTTGACTTGGAACCAGAACTAATACGGCATCACAGCAAACGCAAACTCAGCCTGTCAGCAGCAGGAGAACCACTCAGATGCATCACTACAACAGGCTGCCAGATTAATACAGGCTTGAAAAAGGAACATTTTTTAGAAGATCTTGTGTGTGGTAAGTACAGAAAAGGATGGGAACAAGAGAGGATATGAAAATAAGCCAAAAACAAACAAACCCTGTTTGCTTGCCTTTAAAAAAAAAAAAAAAACACAAAGCAAACACAAATTTGGATAGGGTCTTTCTGTTTTCTAGTAAGGTTTCAGAGATGTTCCTGATTTTACCCCACCTTTTTATACTGTCTGTGCATTTCACCATCAGTCACAAAACAACTGCACCCCGAGAAAGTTCATTTAACCTCATTTTTCACTTAAAAAAAGGATTCTATGGGCTTGATCCATTTTAAGTCCATCCTCATCAAAAGGTTAGTACCTGCAACCAGACCTTACCCTTGCCCTGACTTGCCCTGGCTCGGAGGAACTTATTTACTGTCAGGTTAAATCAGATCCCCACATCCATCTAATCGCAGATCCTGTTCCTGACCTTGCATGGCAGGATGTGTCTCGGAGGAAGAGTCGAGGACGTCTGTTGGGGCAGAGGGAGAGGCAGCTGCCCTTGCCGAGACTCCTCTGCCAGCAAGACTACAGATCCAAAACCATTTAAGCTGTTCCAGATCTGAGTAGCCTAAACTGCAGAGCCAGAGCGTGACACAGTAAGGAAGGGACCGGCCGGAGGTCCCTGCTCAGAGCAGCTCCGGTGAGATCAGGCTGCTCAGGACCGTGTCCAGGTAAACCCTGAGCGTCCCCAAGGATGGAGATCCCCCATCCTCTCTGAGCCCCAGTTCCGGTGTTTGACCACCCTCATGGGGAAGAAAAAATGAACAAAATAGCAGCAGCTCTAATATTGTAAGGTCAGCAAAGGGATTTAACTGTTAATTTTTTATCAAATGTGCAATCTGAAGAAGCGATGGTGTAACTGCATTACTGCCTGAACCCCCTGACCTCTGCTGAGCAGGGCTGCCGAGAACATGTGCACGAGAGGGGAAGAGAAACTATTTGGAGAACATCTTTGCTTGCTGCCCATTTGGTTGCTGAGGGGTAGGTTGTTCCTCTCCCTTCCCGTAGAAGCAAGCTGTTGTTTCACTCCTCCGATAAAGCTGTTGGTATGGTAAATCCAGCATCGAGATACAGAGAGTTCAACAGTGCAACAGTTCACCGAGCGAGCTGTGAAGCACGCCCGTCAGCGGAGACAGCTCCCGCAGAAGTGACTGCTCAACCCGTTTCTATTAAAAATATTCACAAGAGCTGCTCCCTCTCCACGCGGGTATTCAGATGCTGCTGTCCTCCCCATAGCTCAGAGCAGAGGATAAAACTTGTAAGGTGGGAACTGCAGCTATTCCTGTTAACAGGCTTCTTTACTGTAAGTCGAACCATGCTGTTCCTCTCCGAATATTTTATCTGGTCTTAGCAGTGGGGAAAATCGGCTCCTTCCTTTTGTCCTCCCATTTTGAATAGAAAAATGAAGTAACAGGGGGAAGTGCCTCCTCAGCAGCTGCACAGCCACATCGGCTTGAACCAAGCCCGCAGGCTTAAGCCCAGTTTTTTAGAGAAATCAGATTTATGGGCTCAACAGGCACTCGTGTGCCCACGCCTGCCTCTCTCTGCCCGTGTCCCAGCACCCAGACGGGACGTGCGAGCGCATCAGACATCAGCCCCCAGCTCCAACAGGCCCCCGGCGCTGCAAGCCATCACCCACCTCCTCGCTTCCGCCGCCTCCTGTGGTTTTCCTCGGCTCTCTGCGGAGCAACTGCCCCTCACCAGGGCCATCAACCTGCACCCCTGCCACCGCGTTTTCTCACCTCTATACAGAGGCACCATCTCTCCCTCCCAAAGGTAACCGTGAGACTACAGTAATGCTTGAAAATGAAAAAGCCTATAAAAGTTACAATAATTAAAATTCCATTTTAATTCCTCTGTGCAGGGGAGGGAGAAGAGGTCTCCGGCACACATTTTTCCCACTGCCACAACAGTTAGTGCATTGTGTTATAAAGTTTTTCAGTGCCATTTATTTTTATTTGGCCTGTGAAATACCTTGGGGAAGGCCTCCTCGTAAATGGCCCATAAAGTTTGACGGGAACTAAACCTCCCACTGTTTTTGTGACTGATATAAAAAAGAACCAACTTAGTTGGCACCCTTAATGCATGTTTTATGGGAAAAGGAAGACTGACCCTCTGTACAAGCAGCCGATTCCCGAGCAGACCAAGTTCAGTCCTGTAAGCATCTTTTGTGGCCTTTTACGAGGTAAGGCTTTCCTTATAAAGTTCTGGCCTTGCCGCAAATTCACTTCCCTCTGGGCTCATCCATTAATAAGCACTTTCATTAAAATTCCACCTTTCTTAGAGAAACAGCCAAGCTAATTTAACAGGAAATTGACTTTCTCCGTCACCCTCGCGTCTTTGACTGCAGCGACGCAAGCCAGCGTTGGCCAGAGACATCCTGCCCATTAGCATTTCTCCTTCGTGCATCTATTTGCAAAAGCCACACGGTTCCTTGCACCATTTGGGGGAAGAGGAAATGAGAAGGTCTCAGGACAGTCACTTTGAAGAGGCAGCTGCTTTCAGAGAAACACCTAGAAGTGATTAACCCATAGCGTCTTCTGCTATCACCAACCTCCAAGGGAGCGTGACATGGCCCCAGAAAAGCACAGGAATAATGATGGAGCTCAAAAGGACTGGGAGCAAATAGCCATGGCACTGGTCTGAGGGCTACCGGTCCAGTCAGACACATAGGAGATGGGCAGCACGAGGAGATCAGCTTGAGAGAGATTCAGCGAGGGACAGGGTCGCGTGGCCTGCGGGCAGAGACCTGGCTCTCAGTCCGCTGCATGCAGTCACCCTCCTCCTGGAGCTGTTAACCTATCACTAGCAAAAGATCAATCCTATAGAAATAAAGAAAAGCCCCAACCTCACGACACGGACTATATTCCAGAAAATAAATTTCATCAGCATGCCAATACTTTATGAGCAGAGAAGGAGGCTGAGTTCATCAAATACATTATCTGCATCCTGTGTATTGGCAAACTTATAAGAATTAAGAACTTTTTTGGCTTCATTGTAAAGATCCACTTTATTCTCTTTCGCCTTCCCAGGCAAGCTTTCAGGTGGAAGGCTGTACATAACACCACTGTATTTAGAAATGAGAAACCAGAAACGACACTGACTCCATCTGTCCATAAAAAAACATAGCATAAAAAACTCCATATGAATTTATTTTGCATTCTAGTGACGTATCTCTCTGCATTTCACAAGAAAATGTCCAGGGAAAATGACAGGTTTATTTTTAGCCTTTCTTTAATCTTTGCAGAGTATGGCAGCAGATTGCAACCCATCATGAGTGTCCCAAACTAGGCTGAGATATGCTGCTGAAAAAGAATGGGCTTGGATTGACTGTCATACTGCAAAGATATGGAGATGTTCTTAACAACCAGCCCCACTCCAGCTATAAGAAATTTGATCATATGCATTTCATTCTCAGTGTCACATATAAGTGGGAGATACATTTGTCACTGGATAATACATTCAGAATTAACAAGAAGAACTTGTCAGGTTTTGGCTGCAACCACTGAAGCTAAAGCCTAGAGCGAAATAAACTGTCAGATCAGAGCTTTGTTAAAAGGATTAAACCCATTCTTAAGGGTGGAGCTGTGGAAAAGCTTTTAAGCTTTATACTTACACCTGAAAGGTTTTAAACTAGGATTCTAACGAAGACTGACACAAAACAAACATTTTAAAAAACAACAGCTAATCTGACCTCCCGAGCGGGACCATCTCCAGAATCAGCTGCATCGCGAACCGTGTGCTGAGCAAACGCTGCCGAGAAACCCTGGATCCGTCAGGCGGTCGCTAATTATTGGCCACATTTTTTGGCATCTGCTCAAGTTGCTGTAGAATCAGTAAATGTTTTGTAAGTTAGTCTCATTACTACAGTAATTGATTTGCACAGTGGCCATGTGGTAACTCATAAAACTTTGCACAGGGGTCTCAATTCTGCAAATATTTCCTCCTGCACTTATGGGGAACAAAGCACCTTCTGGAAGCCAAGGAGTTCAGCCACGCTCCCAGCCTGCAAGCAAGCATTAGGAGGATCAGATCATTGCATTGCAGCCTTTACACCACAGAAAAAATGTTTTCCTACGTTCAATTAATTACAAAATTGCACCGCATGATACTCTTGTGAATGAAGTAGGTGTTAGCGTACCACTCATTCTGCAGTTAGGGAAGCAGAGCTATGACTCAGAGGTGCAGCGACCTGCTCCAGATCGCACAGTAGCTCAGTCATAAATAGTACCCAGGTGCCCCGCTCTTGCCCAGCTCTGAGCTTTCTCACACTGCTTCGACAGTATTTTGGGAGCTTGACTTCAGCCTCAAAGAGGTTTTGAACCTACTCAGTGTCTGGCCTGTCCTGCATCTGCTTCACCCACCCCTTCGCCCAGCCCGCTCTGAACCACGGTGGCCCGTGGCTCATCGTCCTCCTGCCACCTCTTGGTCCTCAGCTGGTCGAGCCAGGCACAGGCATCTCCTTACCGGCGCTGGGGTAAGGAAACGCGCAGTAACGGGCACCGGGTGAGATGCAACAAGCAGCATAGCAATGCAAACGTGGCAATGCATAGCAAATAACACAAACTCTGCAAGGCTGACGGACACCAAAGCAACCCACGCTCGCGGGTGGCTGTTGCTTGCTGGGAAGAGGCTGCCAGGGTCCCCCCACGGGGGTCCAAAAAAGGTGCAGCAAGAGGGGCACCTGGAAGCGAATGAGCTGAGGAGGTACCTGCAAGTCAAAACATCCTTCTACAGCTCTAACGAAAAAACTCCTACCAAGAAGTCCACAAATCCAGTTGTCAGATGAAAGACTCCACTATCACATGTAACCTGGATGCAAAAGCTTCATAGCCCTCTGGTAACCTACAAGCCTTTTACATCATCTATGTCATCCATCAATAAAATACAAAGTGGGGTCATTCAAATGCCTTGCAAAGCCCAGGCACTCAGTTAAAGATTTTCAGCTAGCTGAGGGTCAGCTTTTCCTCACCTGCTTGGGCTCAAGGCAAGATTTCTGGGCTCTGCGGCTGTGGGAGTTGAGCTTTACAGGACTGGACCCCAGGGAAGAAGAAAGCACCAGCTGCAGACCCTCTGGCTTTGCAGAGGCTACAATCCAAGGACAAAGAGCTGGAACAAGTCTGCATCACACAAGTCAGATATTTTTCTAAAAGTGCCATAAAATGAATCCTGATAAGATTAAAGTGTAGTGATTCTGAGAGACATCAGATAGTACAGCATCAATGGCCTGGGATCACAAGAGCCGAAGTCTAATCTCATTATGATATTGCTGTAGTCATCTAGGAATATGAGCAAGTCCCTTAAATTCTCTGTGTCTCTCTGCCACACGATAGGATATGTGTCTATTGACTTCATCTCTCCAGGTTATCGAGTCATCAGAGCACAGCCTGTTCTCAGCAGCGCAACACCCGCCGCAGCTGTAAAGCCCGTAGTAGCCTCTGACAACGAGCTCATATTTAATGCTGGTCTTCAGGTCGCGTAGACATTCCTAAATCCTCTTAAGAAATACGTTCGGTTTTTTTAAAGCAAGGAATCCTTGTTTCGTATTTGAAGGCAGTTTTGGCCCAAAGAGGCTCATTTGCCCCACCTGGGAGGAAAGGAACTGTGTCATTGCGCCTGTCTGCTCATCAGACCAGGCTAGGACGCACCGAGCCTCCCGACGCATTTGATCATTAAGAACCACAGCTGTGCAGTATCACTCCTTGCGTAAAGCTGTGCTGTTACCCCTCCTGCTTTTTACACCAACCTACTCAAGGGCTGGGGTGCTTTTTTTAATATTTGAACTCAATTGTGATAAGTACTGTACACTCACTGAAATATCAATATACCCCTGGTGACCATCCCTGCCAGGTAATTAGGTTTGTTGCTTTCACAAAAATGAAAGCAAATAAAATAAAAAAGTGTAATTATGGTTTGGAGAGTACTGGTCTCAATTTTTCTGTTCTCAAAAGTCCTCTAGGGAAACAGAGAATGAGAGCTACTTATTGATTTCATCCTCCTGACGCTCACACACAAGGCTTGCTGGAAAACAGGACCCTTTGCTAGAAATCACCACTGTCCTCAGCTCTCCCAGGGAAACAGGGAGGGGGAAGCAGAAGTGAAGGCACTTGAGTTTAAAAGGGAAAAAAATAAAGAAGGGGAAAAAAAAAAAGAAAAAGAGGGCAACAGTTTCGGCTTTCATTATAAGCACTGTTATATCAACAATGGCTGGGGAACAAAGGAAGCCATTTCCACTAGTTCCTGCTTCAATTAGTTATTTGAACTAGTGAAGATTGTGCCACTTTATCTCCCCCTTGTAACATAATCATTGTATTTTACATCTCATGAGAAAAAAGGCCTGCCAGAGGACATTATCTGGCTCTGGGTCATACATCACAGGAGATAACATCGTTATTCATGTCAAAAGGGATGATCAAGGTCTTCCTGTTTTATCAGCGATTAGCCAGGAAAGAAAAGCTGCTGCTGCTCTTGGCAGGTAGCCAGGCGCTGTATGAGTATTACCATAGCAGGGCAGCCGGCACCGCTCACCGTGCAACTGCGCTGGGCTTTAGAGCCGCGCAGAAATGGCTCTTTCAAACCCATTAAAATCCTGGCTGATAGGGAAGGCGCTGAGCTTTCATTAGCCGGCAGCAGCAGGAGATGGCCTCCTCCAAGAGAGGGGCTGGTCCTGCTCCCACCTGCCATACTTGTTGTCCTGGTTTCAGCTGGGATAGAGTTAATTTTCTTTTTAGTGGCTGGTATGGGGCTGTGTTTTGGATTTGTGCTGAAAACAGCATTGATAACACAGGCATGTTTTAGTTGTTGCTGCACTGGTCAAGGACTTTTCAGCTTCCCGTGCTCTGCTGGGTGCACAAGAAGCTGGGAGGGGACACGGCCGGGACAGCTGACCCCAATGCCCAAGGGGCTGTCCCACACCATATGGCGTCACGCTCAGCATGTAAGGCTGGGGGAGAAGGAGGAAGGGGGGGACGTTCGGGGTGATGGCGTTTGTCTTCCCCAGTCCCCGTTAGGCGTGATGGAGCCCTGCTTTCCTGGAGATGGCTGAACGCCTGCCTGCCCATGGGAAGCAGTGAAGGAATGCCTTGCTTTGCTTTGCTTGCGTGCGCGGCTTTTGCTTTCCCTATTAAACTGTTTTTATCTCAACCCTCGAGTTTTCTCACTTTTGCTCTTCCGATTCTCTCCCCATCCCAGCGGGGGGAGTGAGCGAGCGGCTGGGGGGGCTGAGTGGCTGGCTGGGGTTAAACCACGACACTTGTGCTCTGGCACGCGCCGCCGTCTACCTCACTGGAGGCAAGACAGAGGGAAGCTGGCAGCCAAGCCAGGCTTTTAGTGACTTAGGATGGTCTGGAAGGCACCTAAGTCCCTTGGGCTTGAGCCAGACTGCTCTCTTCACCCCCAAATGCCCCCACCGTGGCCGTTGCCGTCTGCCTTTCCTTCCATCCGCTGTTTGTACCATTCTTTCTCATTCTCGCCCCAGATGGCATTGCATTAAAGCTGGGGCAGAGCTCAGCCTCTGGCTTTGCCACTCGCTCAATTATTCCACTTCCCAAGCACCTTCCCTTGAGCTCAGAGCTCTTCACTCCTGGATGCTTAGCATATTCCCAATTTAAACATCTCGAGCAGTTTACCTACTATCTGAGAGCAACAGTAAAACCTACCCACCTTATCTCAGCTACAAGCCCAAAGGGAGTTAGAATTCAGTGCCTTATGCCTCGAACGCTAACAAAAAGAAGAAAAATGCTGCTATTTGAAAAATATACCATGTTGAACTACAGAGGTACATTCCACAGTGGCTTCCTGAAGTGACTTAGCTTTATGTGCCTGACGCAAGGTTCATTGAACCAAGAAAGTCTTTCCACTCACTCACCGAGCTCCAGCACTGTATCCTTTGGCAGTAACCCAGCATCATGGAAATTCCGTGCCCCAAATCACCAGGCAAGACTCATCTGAACAGGATTTTACTGTCTTCCCCCACCCAATTGACAACAGAGAAGTCCGTTCACCATGAGTACTGTTGTAAATCTGTACTCACACCAAAACTACTGGTTTTGGCTGGGGTAGAGTTTTCTTCACAGTAGCCAGTACGGGGCTATGGTTTGGATTTGTGCTGCAAACAGTGTTGTTGAGAATCCAGGGATGTTTTTGTCACTGCTGAGCAGTGCTGACACACAGCCAAGGGCTTTTCTGCTCCTCACCCCACCCCACCAGCGAGGAAGCTGGGGGGGCACAAGAAGCTGGGAGGGGACACGGCCGGGACAGCTGACCCCAATGCCCACAGGGCTGTCCCACACCATATGGCGTCATGCTCAGTATGTAAAGCTGGGGGAGAAGAAGGAAGGGGGGGACGTTCGGGGTGATGGCGTTTGTCTTCCCAAGTCCCCGTTAGGCGTGATGGAGCCCTGCTGTCCTGGAGATGGCTGAACCCCTGCCTGCCCATGGGAAGGAGCAAAGGGATTCCTTGTTTTGCTTTGCTTGCACGTGCAGCTTTTGCTTTCCCTATTAAACTGTCTTTATCTCAACCCCCGAGTTTTCTCACTTTTACCCTCCCAATTCTCTCCCTCATCCCATGGGGGGGGCAGCGGGGGAGTGAGTGAGCGGCTGGGTGGGGCTGAGTTGCCGGCTGGGGTTAAACCACGACAAAATCAAAGCACATAGAAGATCCTGTGCATGACCCAGATAATTCATTTAAGACCAAATCTGTATAAGTTTTGAATGTCGCTAAAATGCAAAAATCAGCAGTGTGATTAACAAGCACAAAAGCACGTAACGGATACACAACCTCTTACTCTGGGGAAAAGCTTCCTCTGAGAGCACAGTTTGGATAGATCCATTGTGTGGGGTTTATACCTCTCCCCAAATCATCTATCACTGGCCAGAGATGAAGCAAGACAGACAGGAGTTGCTGTATCAAATCACTCCAATAGTTATGCCAAAAGTTTCAACAACAGTTAGTCCAGCTCAGAGCCTAACATGCAATTATGTTGTTGCAGCAGCCAGCTTGAAACTGGAAGAGCGTTAATAGCAAAAATAAAATGTGAACCAAAACTTATTAAACCTTGTGATACGTTAAAAATAATAACAAAACAAATCTGAGACCAAATGCCATTTCCCTTCAAAGGGAGATAAAATTAAAAATGACTCAGCAACTATGAGTCAGGACAGGAAACTTGTCACGGAGCCAGTGATTGTAGCTCCAGTGGAAATGGGCACGAGGGCTCCAAACTTTTGTCGCTGGCATGTTCATCGTCACCAACGCTGCCAAACACGACGCGTGACCTGTCTGCAGAGCCACGCAGGACAAGCTCACCGTGAAGAACTTGAGAAAGTCAGATGTTCCTCCAGATGAGTTGTGAAAAGGAAACATAACTGCTCAAACAGAGCACAAAAATAAGCCAGGTTAAGCCAGCACAGCTGGGGCTCTTGCAGGTCACACAGTTAAACAGAAAAACAGCAAGAGTTTGAGGGCAGAGCTTTTTTCGAAGGGGTTGCACTGAAAGGCTGGGCGATGACCTGTTCCTGACTCAGATGCTGATCTCGGAGCAGTGCTTTCCTCCTGCCCACCCACAAGGCTAAGGTAATGAGACAAAGCAACTGTCCCCAGACGGTAGGCAAAGGGTGCCCTGAGCCTTCCAGCCCCTTTGGGTCTGGACACAGGAGGACTTTAACTGCAGGACATCTTGTCCAGCCAGCTGACAGCTGAGTCATCCCAGCTCCCTTTCAGCAGAGCCATGGCTTGGGACTGCCATGCAGCTCATGAAACCAGGGCTGGGAGCAGCACCCTGGCACCCACCGGAGCTTGGGGTACCCCAGCGCAGCTCAGACCCAGACCCCCTCCAGTGCCCCCCCCCCGCTCCCCACAGCACCGAGAGCAGGAGGTCCTTACTGCCTCTGCATCCTGGGGACACTCCGTGCCGGGCAGCAGGGGAGATCTCCACTGGAGTTTTGCTCTGCAACCCTCCGCTGACGTCCCAGCTGCTCATTAGGCAAATCACGGGAAGCTGAGCTGTACAGAGGGAAGCTACCTCCAATGGCAATCATCAGGACTAAGTCAAGCTGACAGTTGGGCTTCCACCCACAGACATCCTGGGCAAAATATTCAGTCCTCATGATCTCCATTTACTAGAAATCATGGGATCCAAACTGGGAAAGGCTGGCAAGTAAACTCATGAGTAGTTAGCAAACCTTGCACTGCTCTTTTGGAGAAAGAGCCAGGAGATCACTGTCTAGATAGAAGAATTCATAAAGTTTTACTACGGAGATCATATAAGCCCTGCAACCTTTAATAAAGCAATTGTAATTACAGAGGATTATTATTTTTTAAATCAAACGTTTCAAGTACCAGGTATATAAAAACACAGTTGCACAAGCTGCCAAAAAGGACTCAAGCAAAATATGTAACTCTCCCAGTAATTAACATTCATTAGGAGTAATTTGCATGCGATCTCTCATCAGATCTAGAAATGCCAACCCTGAAGAACTGCCCACTTTGTCCTTTGGGCGTACTAGCCTTGCTCATATCCTGTCAAACCTTATATCCAAAGACCTCAAAACACCAGCATAAAGGCAAGGTACTTGCCGCCACAGGAGGATTCTTATCAAGCGTGTAGCAACCTCCTTACAGAGCGCAGCGGCAGAAGCTACAAAGCAAAACCTGTATCTGAGCTCTATTAATTAGTTGATGTATCATGAACGTATTCTAATCTTGCTTTTCTCTTCAAAGGTGGTCCAGATCATCCCTCTGGTAGATTCCTCCCAGGAAGCAAAGCCTCTCTTGCAGGATTTCCCCACCGCCCCTCCAGCAGTTTCCCACGGCCCTCAGCCCTGCGCGTCCCATCAGGAGCACCACCGCCCGCAGAGCTCCAGCCCTGCGGATGGGGCCCACAGCCCCCGGTTAACTGGTTCAGCATGACTGCTGGGGTCTCTCTGGGAGCGAAGCCAGCAGCACTGGGCTGGATCCAACCTGGCAGGGCCAACCTGAGCACAGACCAGCCCCTGATCTGAGCTGGAAAGGTCTGTCGCGGATAACTACTTCTACAACTGCCCTAGAAAAGCTTTTCGGAGTTGTGTAATGGATATTCAAATACCAGGGAGATGAAATCCATCTGCAAGGGTTTCTTGTGGAAGATTTGTACACTATAGAAACTGTACATACTGCTCCTAGCCAAAAGTGTTATTTTGCATGGGCTGCACCACATGGATATTTTTATTACTACACTTCATAAAATATTTCTGAAGTTTCCTGGAAGATACTGTTTCACATGCCACCAACAAACACAAAGCTTGCTCCAAGCAACTCCTGACACATATGCAGAGGAAGAGAAAAAAAAAAAATCACCTAGAGCCTTTTCAAAAGCGTGTCTTCCATGCATTGCAGAGATAAGAACCTTGACTTGCGACGGATGGGGCCATCGCTGGAGTCCTGCTCATGAAGAGTTTTCCCAGAAAACCACACACTCCCTCCCTCCATCAGGGCGTTTTCTTGGATCTCACAAACGGTGTAGGACAGTTTCCCACGTAAGCTTCCAGATACACCCTGCCAACAACATGGTCCCCTCTGCTATCCGATAGCTCCCACCTACAGTCATTCCGTGACTATTGTAGCCAAAGGGGGACCAGAAGGGGCTGTCCAGGTGGAAAAAACGTACTTCAGTGCACTGGTCAAAGTCCTCGTGGGCAATCAGCCCCCTCTACTCACACTCCTCCTCCCCCTGTGATTTTCACTCCTAGCCCTGCAACAGTTGTACATCAACAGCACGGAAGAGATCCCCATGATCTGAGCCCCCGCACGTGTATCTCAGCCCAGCCTGCTTGCGTGGCCATTGCTCACCAGCATGGTTTCACAGCCTGGATCTGCTCCACAGCATCTCCAGCAATCGGTGTTTGTGTCCCAACCCCAGACCTGGAGCACCACCCCTCCACACCACACCAGCGCTGCGTGGGCCAGCGGCGATGGGCTTAGCCCAGCAGCTGCAGCTGGTAGCAGAGGAAACGCACTTCGGGGGAAAAAAAAAAAAAGCATTCTTTCAGATAAATGCAGAGCAATGCCTCTGCGCAGAAGTGCTGCTATTAGGCAGCAGCTTGAAGAAAAACTGTGTCTTGTGAAAAAGCATTTTAAGTGGCACTTGTTTATTCACGGATTTCTTAGGTGATTATCAGCTTGGCATGGGTTAGCGAGGCATATCAGAGCTCTGAAAAATGACTTTTAAGTCTCATACTGTGACAAAATAATAGCTGGCTAATAATGCAATGACTTTTAAACCACACTTAACAGGGGATATTAATGAAGATATTCCCCAATTTCTAAATTACTGATATTGATTATATCTGTGTAATGAGGATGGATAGGATTTCAACTTGAGAGTTAACCCAATTGCTGAAATAATGGATTGGAGAGGAAAACACTTCCAAGCCAGGTACCTTTTGGTTCTTTAGAAATGTTGGGTTTGAAATACTTTAACAGATTACTGAGATCTTAAGAGAGAGCATCCCAAATTCCTCCTTCACGTTTCAGTGTAGTGGGGATATCCTCAATGATTTCTTTGTAAATTTATTACAAGTGTCTCACACATAAAAGTAGGGATCCAATATCTAAGTCTGGGAAGTTACTAATTTTGTGAACCTTAATTGAAATTTTTACTGAAGGGCTTCAGACAGGATCTAACTGGGGGGGAACCTACAATTACTGTATTTCCTTAGGAGCCAAAGGAAAACTAGAAACTAGTGAGAAAAGAAATAATCATTATAAGCATAGGCATGCAAAATTTCTTTAGTCTGTTATGAAATTATTACTTCATTTGAATCCTTATAATGTCATTGTGCTGGTTTTGGCTGGGATAGAGTTAATTTTCTTCGCAGTAGCCAGTACGGGGCTATGGTTTGGATTTGTGCTGGAAACAGTGTTGTTGATCACCCAGGGATGTTTCCGTCACTGCTGAGCAGTGCTGACACACAGCCAAGGGCTTTTCTGCTCCTCACCCCACCCCACCAGCGAGGAGCTGGGAGGGGACACGGCCGGGACAGCTGACCCCAATGCCCAAGGGGCTGTCCCACACCATATGGCGTCACGCTCAGCATGTAAAGCTGGGGGAGAAGGAGGAAGGGGGGGACGTTCGGGGTGATGGCGTTTGTCTTCCCAAGTCCCCGTTAGGCGTGATGGAGCCCTGCTTTCCTGGAGATGGCTGAACCCCTGCCTGCCCATGGGAAGCAGTGAAGGAATGCCTTGCTTTGCTTTGCTTGCGTGCGCGGCTTTTGCTTTCCCTGTTAAACTGTCTTTATCTCAACCCACGAGTTTTCTCACTTTTACCCTTCTGATTCTCTCCCCCATCCCACCGGGGGGGAGTGAGCGAGCGGCTGGGGGGGCTGAGTTGCCGGCTGGGGTTAAACCACGACAGTCATAGCACAAATTACCAGGAGGACAGGGTCATTGTCCCATTGTTGCAGGATTGTGCTGCCAGCACCATTAATAACTCCCTCACGGATCTAAATGCAGATATTAGAAAAGAAGAGACTTATCTTTGCAGGTGTACAAATGGGGGGAAAAGAAAAAAGGGCTTATCCATGTCTCTGAAATAGAAGCACAGATTTATCAAGCCCTTCTTCTAATAATGCATTTGCCAGAGAGGCATAATGTCTTGGGATTAATTATTCTGAATAAAAATTATGGACTATGACACTAAGCAGTATTGATCCCCTGCTCAGTTGCTGTCCTAGCCTTATTTGTTGCTCCTGCCTAGATCCCCTTGCCTTTTCCTTTGCTCTACTTTCACCTGGAGTTTATCCACAAAATAAAAGAGCCTACAAGTACTTAGTTTCTAACTTCCTATTTTATCCAAGTTCCCTATAATAAAGAACTTGAAAATAGCACGCTCCAAAAATTAAGATCACTTCCTTCCCTCCCTTTCCTGGTCTGACACGGGCGGTACAAACCTCTAAAACTTTAATGTTTGGGAACGCAGGGCCAGGAGCGACGGGAGCCGCAGCGGTGGACACAGGCAGCCCCAAAGCCCTCGGGGTCTCCTGCCCGTGGGGTCTCCTGCCCTCGGGGGCGGCCACGCACAGCTCCCTGGCACGGAGCAGCCATGCAAAGCGCTGACCCGGCCGCGCTTCCCACGGGACGGGGGCTGCACCCTGCCAGGGCAGCCCCCTCCTCGCCGCCCGGCTCAGGGAGCGAGCATCTCGGCCCGCGGGAGAGATGGGACAGAGCAGGAACAGGCAGCGGGCGTTACAGCCCCAAACGGCCTCTTCAGCCAGCTGCTGGACGGAGCAACCACCCACCCCACGCCGAACTGGCCAGAGCTTTCCACAATTACATTCCTGCAAACCACAGGTTTTAGGAAGATGACCAAGACCAGAAGCTCCATGACTCTCCATTCAGCGCTTAACAATTTGGGTTACACAATTTTTTTTTTTTTTTACTTTTTTTTTTTTAAAGTAGGCCCTCAAAAGCTCTGCCAATATTTAGGGAAGGAGGAACTGTATCTTGGGGAAGGAGGTGTTTAAGATAAGAGTGAAGATTTGTGGGGCTTTTTTTGCTCAAGACTTTGCATATGCAATCAGTAGCCAGGGGATAATTTATTGACAAAATTTGTGGCAGATCAGACAAGGTGTTTGTGAGATATGGGACTTTGAAAAATGAGGTGCAATTCAGCCTTTGAAATATTCCTCTAACAATTTATCATAGAGCCATATCTCAAAACCTACTTGGCCTAGAAACTTCAAGTTTGTTTTATTCAAGAGTCCTTGGCTAGATTCAGTGCACGGGAATACTTCAGATAAGGTCAGAATCTTATTTACTGTAGGCTTCCTCCCCCCACTCTTTATTTTTTTTCCTTCTTTAAGCCATCAAACATTCCTTCAGTCTGGAAAGAGACTGAAAGACAGGCTTTGCCAGGGGTTAGTTGCTGCATGGGGACGTGGACACAGACACACTAGCAACATTTTTAAGCTCAATTCGCTCGACTTCCAGAAGATTAATACTTGCTCCCCAACTAGCTGCTGGGATCTGCACACGCTGGTGCTCGATTCACTCTTGCTGGAACACCACACGCACCAGTAGAGACTGATTTTGTAAACCACGTAAGCCAAAAGCACTCATGTTCAGAGACTGCATACACCAGCCCAAGCAGCAGCGTCCCCGCACACCAACAGCAAAGGGGCTCTCCAGGACCAGGGCGTGAGATTTCCAGGCAAATCTCATGCCATTATAAGGGAAAGAAGAAGAAAACCCTTGGCTGCAACATTTGTTATCAACATTTGTTATGCATGTTTCTACATGCATCATGGCTCAAACGCTCAACTCTAGCTTCACCTTGAAAGCATCCCAGATCTACCCAGCAATGTCTGCTGGAGCCAGTGTTTGGAGATTATTGCTAACTCAGATGCTCTGCTTACTTTCAGGGTGTGCCTAGGTAGGCAGATTCACCAGCATAAACAGAGAGCATCTGAACTGCTGATGCTGTATGGTTACACAGGGGGACAGGTTTCACCCAGAGCAGGAAAGGAAGCTGGGAGCAGAGTTTCTCGAGTTTCATTTCATTGCAGCTATTTTTAGAAGAACAAAAATACAAAGCCTACAACTGCTGAAAGCATAACTTCATCCCAAGTTTATGGAAGTTAATTTAGTTCATTACAGTCTTTTGAAAAAAATAGAGAACTCAGAAGTTCTACAATTTTTCCTCATAGCGTGACATCTCCACTTAGTTTCTAACATTTAGACAGACACCTTAGCTCAGCTCACCTCTCTCACATCAGCACTGGTTTCTGGCAGATAAAAGGCACTCAAGCTCCTGGAGTCAGGGTAGCAAAAGGCGAGAGACAACAGCCAGGTCCCTCCCTGTCCATCAGAGGACGTCACCCAGCTTTCCCCATCAACACTTCAGCTGAGAGCCAAGGCTTCAGGCACCCAACCTCCACCACTGGGACAGAGACCTCCTCTCTGCCCCTCCTTACCACCCCCTGCTTTATCCCTCCCGTAAGTAGTCCCCTACTCATCTGTATTTGCCCTGGACCAGCGTTGGCTGTAAATTGCTGTCGGTGGCAGATGGATTCAATTTCTTTTGACCTTACCATTTCAATAATCAGGTAGGCTTTCCACCTGCCAGCTACCTTGACAAGCAAATTGATGTTGCAAATAGGAAAAAACCAGCAAGGAGGAGGGGAAGAGAGTGGAAGGGGTGAGGAATGACAAGCCTTTTCCTATCCTGCCCCAGGTGAGCGTTGCAAATTGGCAGCAGCGGTAAGGGAGTCACCCAGGGTTACCATGCAATGATTTGAGTATTAACAAGCACCCTTGCATTGTTTTCATCCATAATGTTTAATTAACCCCTTGGAGCCAACGAGTCTGGCAGTGTCATTGTTAGGGCTGATGTAAAAGGCGGCGTGGCATGTTGCACTGGGAATTCCTAACAGCCCACCATCAAAGGTTTAATCATATGCAATTTATGCCTTCACAGTTTATTATATATTGGAGCTTGCTGGAACCTCTCCTGTTATCATGCACCAACATGCAACAAATTTGTGTAATCTCCAGTTGAGTGCATTGTCTCACAAGTGCCCTTTCCCCATAGAAAAAAAAGCAGTAACAGATATTTTTAAACAGTCTAGACTGTAAATTGAATAGGAGGAGGCGGAGGCTGAGAATGAAAGATATGAATGTAGCTCCTTTAATACAGGACAGCACATATACATAACTTACTTTTAACTCTTGCGGCTGTTTTGGAGCACCCAAAGGGAAACCTGAACGGAGAGGTTTAACTTTTATGGGCTTTCAAATGCTTCTGTTAAATATGTATATATTACTTTTCCCAGTGCTATTTCTTAATGCCCAATATATGCACTGCGCCAGCAGGTAAATGGATCAGGTGACAGGAGAGAAACATTTATTAAGATACATGCTCCACAACAGCAGGCTGTCCAAAGGAAACTGCCGGGACTCGGTTTTTATCCCGACAGCGTCAGCTCCAAGAAACCCTGAGCTCCGAGTCCCTGCGTGCTGACTGCCGCACATCTGCCCTGAGCGCATCCCCCAGCGCTTCCTCCCAGACTTCGGTGTTTGGTGCTTTTGGCAGGGCTTTGCTTTTGGTGCTTGGTTCATTGATGACTTCGTTGCCTGCGCTGTGTGTTGAATGGGTACGTATACATTTTAGCTGGTCTGCAGACAGGAAAAGCAGCTTCTCTTCTGGCTCCAGCACTGGTTCTGCACGGGTCCATCCCCATGCACAAGACTGATGAGTTGAGCCTGGGGAAAGTCATGAGATTAGCCCAAACTTCTTCATATTTGAAGGAATAACAGATTCCAGCTATGTGGGGGCATCACCCTCTGGTTCTTTTTTGCACTGGTACTAGTGATGTACCTTTAAAAGACCAGGCAAAACCCCCCAAAAACCCCAGGAGCCAAGATTCTCACATAATCAGCTAAGTCAAGAAGTTGGGATTTAAACACTGCAGAAAATCTCACAAAGCTCACAGTCTGGTTAGCAGCGAACTGCAGGAAACTGAAATATCTTTAGTTCCGAATCCAAAAGTTAATCACCCAAAGTACTTTATTGGTTTAAAACAGTCTGCTGAGACACCTGCACCCAGGACAGCCCTGCCCAGGCCACCATCTGATCCACAGAAAGCGGGCGGACGACGGGGAAGAAAAATGCAGTATTATGTTACGGATGAGAAACAAGACAATTAAGTGACTTGCTTTAAATCACAGGCAATATATAACAGAAATGGGGAGTGAATTTAGACCTCGTAAACAGTCATCCAAGATTATTGGTATAAAGCTTGCACTCAATGCCAGAGGAAAGCACGGAAAAGTCACCCAGGAGTCACAGTGTTAGCAAGGACAGGATGGCTCCCAGATAACGTATGTAAATAGATCTTCATTGCAAAATGTAGCAGGGTATTTTTCACATTATCACCTTTCAAAGGCAAGGTCTCAGTACAGACAAGGATGCTTCCAAATAGAGAGGATTTACTGATACTTGTTCTGCAGAGAACACCGAGCGGGGAGTTTATCTTTGCCGTAGCGTGCGACAGGAGGAATGGGACCGTGTTATCTTCATTCGGGCCTTGGAGCGACACAGTAGCTCCTCCAGCAACGACTGCAAGAGATAGCAGGATCGCATGGCATAACATCTGCTGTGGGAAATGTCTTCTCGGAGAATGACTCAGCTCTTCTGCTTTGCAATCTGCAGAGGAAAAAGGAAGACATTTCAGATTAGACCTTTTAAGGTTAATATGTGGAGAAACCACGATTACACCATGGATGACTTCCTAGCGCGTGCTTGTCCTGGGCAGGTTAAGGGGAATGCTCCTCTCTGGGTGCCCTTTAGTGTGGGTTGGACAAATGCCCATCAGGAAAGGTCTGGCTATAAAATTACTCCTGTCTCAGAAGAGGAGGACAGGCTAAAGGACCTCTCCAGGCTTCCTCCAACCTCACTGTTCAGCAAAGGGACCTTAATACAAAGATGAGAGAACAAGTCCATCGCAACCATTACAAAAGACCATGCTGAAAAAGGCAGCCACTGGCAAGAGACTACCCTGAGAGCTGGGTACAAGCCCTGATGATGGTTCATTTGGGATGGATGCTTTCTGCTTGAAGTCTGTTCTTATTTAAAAATAGAAGAAAAAAATCAGAGCTGGGCTAAACAAGAGCATCCCAAAGGTGAAGATCTGCAAAGTACTTCTCCAGCCTCTGTCCCATCCCATCTGCAGGGCTGACAGCACCTTCCCCAGTGTGGGAAGCACTGAAGGGATCGTCCCGCAGACAGATCCTGAGGAGAGAGCTGCTGTGCCCTGCAGCCCCGCTGGGCTTTTGGCAGCCAGAGTAAAGGTGTCTTGGAATTATGGAAAACCGTCAATGGTGTTGAATGCTTGTGGTAAAAAAAAAAAGTTGCAAAGAATCCAGCCAAACAGGCATATTGCTCAGTTCCTACTCAGAACCCATCTCACACAACCCTCCTATAGGGCTGTGCATCATATCTTTAAATCTTGTATAACCGCCTCCTTTCTTCCTGC
This sequence comes from Mycteria americana, assembly GCF_035582795.1. Lineage (NCBI taxonomy): Eukaryota > Metazoa > Chordata > Aves > Ciconiiformes > Ciconiidae > Mycteria > Mycteria americana. The sequence continues at coordinate 15,973,418 of NC_134377.1, forward strand.
AATATTGTGCTGCGGATGTCTGTGCCGTGCTACCAGGGCATTTTCCCTGGTGGGTGGGAATGAATTATGTATTCATTGCTCCACAATGCAAACTCTCACGGCAGAGGAAGCAGAGGTCACGGAGACATCATTTGCCACTGCTAACCCTCGACTATGCTTTCACACTGGAAGGTGGGGTTCGAGCAAATATCCTCGCTTCCCGCCCCAACGCGCCCTCCCGGCTGGATTTACATCAAAAAGCACACGCACGAGGCCAAACCGCTCGGTGTAATCAGGCAACAGCTGTAAAAGGAGAAGCAGCAGTGGGCTGCTGGCGAGCGCTGGAATGCCATTCATCTCAGCTGGGGCTGTAAGCGAAGCCAGCTGCTGCTTAGAGGTGGTCTGGAGGGTTTTGTGGGGACCAGCCCACCTCTCCAGCATTTTATCCACTGCAAGTTGGATTCCAGCCTCAGCTCTCGTCTTCTGCTCTGCAGCCAAGTGTGGAGTCCCTCGTACCCCTCCTAGGATGGTCAGAAAACGGGGGGAAGCTGCCAAGGGGCGGTGAGGAGCTTGGCAGCGCACCCTTGCCCACTCCTCCTGCACCCTCATCTGCAGAGCACCAAAGCCCCGCTCGCTGCAGAGGTGTCCTCCCCACCCCACCGAGACCACGGCGGCTCGTCCCCACGGTGGTGGGAAACACCAGGGTCTAGAGAACCCAGGTTCAGTACCAGAAGGACTGCCTGGCAAGGAGTTTTTCCATGACGGGTGAGTTTTCACCATAGCATTACTGGTATGAATAAAGGCAATCTAAGAACATGGCAATCGCTTCAGGCGACCAGCAGTTATTTTTCGGTGGGGTGTTCACTTGCTTTCCCTGTGATGTTAGGAACAGTCTAAACTTCCAACGTCTCCCTCACAATTTGCACTTCAATTTTCTTTCTAAACCTGGTAATTTAGGCTACTCCAGCACGAGAAGCAAAGAAGAAACCTCAGCTCATCCCTGTCCTAGACGTAGTTAATTGCCTCTGAGAAGAGACAACTCCACCAAGAAAGACAAAGACAGAGTCTATAAGCCAAAACCCTTATTCTGATTTTTGCAGACTTCTCACACATCCTTTTTCCACTCCTTTGAACAGCTACTGTCACATCAAAGTTCATAACATCAAAGTTCATAACAGAGCTATCCACCCAGGAGCTAATAATTCACATGTCTCACAACCAGGAAGCAATTTGGGGTTTAACCTCTCCGTTCTGGGATCCACGTTAACAAACCACTCTTCCTGGATCATCCCTTGCGTATCCAAGCCGTCTCCCTTTGCTGCGAGAAAGGCCGTGGTTCGTCAAAGAGGCGCTAAGAGGAAATAAGTCATTAAACTCAAAGCATTAAAAAAAACCCATATTCAGTTTAGGATAAGCAGAACTGTTGTAATCTCGATGGCTTTGGTTTCCGTTGCCAGCCCTGCAGACACACACACCCAGAAATCAAACATTCCTCTGCACTTCAGAGGAGGGATTGTGACAGAGCAAAAGCAGGTTTTGTGGGTGTGTTTCACTGTCTCCCCTTAAGCTTATTCTGTTGGTATCTATTAAGAAATCACTGCACATTATTAAGATATCTCTTAATTAGCATTAGCTGCATTACACTCCAATTTTTTCACAGGCAAAACAGATTTCTTTACAGCTGCATGATGTCAATAAGTGCTCTATGAGATGAACCTCAACCTCACATATGTTCAGCTTAGAAAGAAGCGTAGCTTAAATTTGAAGTGTCCGTCACGCAGAAGGAGACCTGATACAGAGACTGTACTTTTCCGTCATGTTCTGGCTGCTCCTTAAACGTGAGTGCAATGTACAGACCTTCACTGAGCAGAGCACCTCCTAGGAAAGGGTACGGAAGCTATTAAAGTTTAAAATGCAATCATGTGCATCACAGAGAGGTCATTCCTTCACACCGCTTTGAGTTCAAGCAAGAGAAGAAAACAGGAAAGTATCTCAGCTGATTAGAATAGCTCCATGGAAAAGGAAGAGAAAACCGGAGAGCTGGGGGAGAGATTATCCCAGAATAACTTAGACCGCAGTGAACGTCACTGGGTGTCCACACGACGCCCAGCACAAGGAGCTGGGCAACCCGGTCATGACACAGTGACCACGGGCACATCACTTACCTCTCCCAGCCTCAGCTTACCCAGAGAAGCTGGGCGAAGGCAGGGCAGGGTTACGCACCAGCTTTGCACGGGGCTAAGTTTTTCTTCGTGACTGTTAGCGTTTCAAGGTGAAAAACGCAAGATGAAAAACGCAAGCTCACGTGCAAATAACCATCCATCGGTCAGGGGCCAACCTCTGAGCCGCCGGCACGGGGCAGGGATGTGCAGGGACGGGGGCACAGAGTGGGAAACGCCTCTCCCACCTCCCGCCCTTCCCACAGCCCGTCCCCGCTGCGCACTCAGCCCAGCACGCCTGGCCCATGCCTGGCCCGGCGGAAGGAAAGGCTAAAACTTGAGAGGGATAGAGCTTACACTTGGGGGATATATTTTTTTTTTTTATTCTACAATGCACTCAGCTGAATTATATGTGTCCCTCACCAAAGGCAATGAAAGACGGGGGAACGGAGGGACGAAATCCAACTCCCAGCTACTGCACGGGTGCAGCTCAGACGGAGCAGGTCAGAAGCGGCAACCTGTCATATTAATACAAGCGGGACAGATAGTGACAGAGGTGAGGGATAGCCTCATCGCCCCCTTCCTCACCCTCCACCTCCACAAAACTTTTCCACAAAGACAGACATGTTATTTTTTAACAGCAAAACTCCAGGGAAATGGGGGGAAGTGGTGAACTGTGACTCTCCAGCAGCATAGAGATCTACATGTATTTTTCATAAAATAATTCATTCTTAACCCGGATCTCTGTCAAGCTCCAATGTTGGTTGAGACTTGTAGAAGCAATAATTTATAAATTATGAACAGCAGCAAACAAACAGCTTTTCAGCATCTGCCATTGCTTGTGAAAGAAATATATGCAAAGTCCGGGGAACCTCGAGGTGTCAACCGAAGAAACTTGCTAGTACAAGTTTCCCCATCAGAGTGGCCAGCGTGTCTAACCACAGCTCAGAGTAGCAGAAAACAAATGCTTCCAACAAGCTGCTCTGTATTTGCTCTGGTGACTAACAGCTCGGGGGGGAAAAAAATTTGCAAGCAATTTATGAGTGGAAAAAAAAAGGTAACACTTGAATATTATTCATTGCAAATTATTCATGCTCTTTTTCATGCAAGGAGTCTGTCCATTCATCAAAATTTTTGCTCCATCCAGGGCTGGGAAACAAGCTGTTACTCATTTTTATTTTCTTGTATTGCACTCAAGGTATAATATATAAGGAAAGTCATACTCTGCCGGTACGCAGGCAAGGGACAGCACTGCAGAGAACAAAGCTGCAGGCAGCAGAGCCGTGGGGCTGCAGGCAGCTCTCCTGGGGAAAGGGGCGGCACTGGCGGAAGGGCTGTTGCCAACGCAATGGGGAAAAGCGAGGCTTCGGATGCACCCCTCCTTCAAACGCCGTGACTTCCGAAGTGCGGTCAGTGGAAAGCAGGGTGCAGCAGCGGAACCCTGCCCTCACCCGCAGCCCTCCGGCACCCCACGCCAGCGCAGAGGGTCCCAGCACCCCGGGGGGCCTCTTTGCACCCGGCCCACGGCTCAAAGGTTAAGGGCACGATGCCCGCCCCTCCGCAAACCCTGGGTGCTCAGCCCTGTCTTTGGGGAGACAAGACAGCGACGTGGCGGAAAGAGCTGAATTTTCCACTGGGTGGTCAAAAGCACCTTGGCCCCGCTGTGTAAGGGGAGCGGTTGGTGGTGTGCGCAGAAGGCAGACGCGTGCACCTGCACACAGATTGAGTCATTGCATGTGGCAGGTACCAGACGGGTCTTCGCATGCATAATTATTCAATCTGCATTTGAGATAATTGCCTGGGCGAATCCGGCACGCAGGCGGGTGTTATCCTGGGCTTGTTAGACTGCTGATATTAAAAAAAAAAAAAAAAAGAAGTCAGACTTGCTTATGCATTCTTGTTTTGTTGTTTTTCCATTTCATTGATTAAAATGTGAGAGTGAATTTAGCCTTAATGAATGTCAAGGACTCTCTTGCTGGAAGTAAAACTAGTTCAGGCGGTGCTATGCAAACTTTCCACCGCGCTGGGCCGTGCCAAGGCAGAGCGTCCCGACTTGCCGGGCTCCCCGGCGCGGGCAGCGCTGCCGGCGGGGCAGGGCGCGCAGCGATGAGGACGCCGGCTCCCCGGCGCTCCGCATCCTGGTGCGGTTCAGCCCCATGTGCTGGGGCTGCTGACGGCAGGGGTGAAGTCAGGCAGCCCAACAGGAAAGCGAGCCGACCCCGGCTCGCACGGAGGCGTCCCACAGAAATGCTGTGCCCATCGTCCGCTCCCGGAGCGCTAACCCAGCGCGACCCCGGCCTGGCCAGGGGCAGGCGGCTCCCGCTCCGCTCTTGCGGAGGGAGATGTTTACCTACAGCCCTGCCTTGCTGCAGCAGCTGGAAAGTGGGCTGAAATACAGGAACCGTGACATCATTTGCCTTCTCCCAGCACAAGATAGATTAGCTCCTTTGTGAGGGGAAGCAGCGGTGAGAAGCACACACCCCCAGCAGTAAATTCCACTATTACAGAGACACATTTATTGGGAGATAACAAAAGAAAGCTGCTTCTGCAGTGACTTTTTGGATAGAAAAAAGGAGACATCTATTTTATTCTTTTGAAGTAGATACTGTGTAGGAAATGGCTAGCTTTTTACAGCTGGCTGTGTTTTCAGCTATAGCTTTCCCCAAACCTGCTCCTGAAGCTATGTGCTATATGAGTCACTCCATCAAATAAAGAGCAATAATAAGTTATTGTGAGCACCAGGCTTTTAGATTTCTCAGTCTCCTCATCTGAAGAATAAAAATTACCCCCCTCCTGACTTCTTAACTTTGTTGGCCAAACTTTAAAGCTGTGGCTGAAAACCAAGCAAAAGTACCGAGCGTGCTACTGTAGTGCAACTGGTTTCATGTAGTTCAAAGTCAACATTCCTGGGTTCATTTCCCAGCTCTACCATGGCCTTTTCTTTTCCTTTTTTTTTATTAAACCTTCAGCGAGTCATTTGATGAGTTTCTCGTCTGTAAAACAAGCCTGTCCTGAAGGATACCAGAAGGTGCAGAAATTCATATGAGCAAATTGCTTTAAATCGTTCTTTGCTTGTATATAAAGCCAAATAAATGAATAATGAAATCAGTTTCTTCTTCCTGAAGAGGTTAAAATTTAAGGTAAATGTAACCCCCCCATGGCCCTCACATCCAGCAATTTTTTTAGGACAGAGCGGGAAGCTGGTCAGATGGGCGCCTTTGAAAGGTCAGGTTGGCCACACCAAGGTGCTTCTGGTCAGCCTGGGTAGTTGGGTTGAGCTCACCATAGGAAGAGCTAACAGATTGTCTTCATTCAGGCTCCTGCTGTGCTGGTTTCTGCATTTTCCTGTTTCTCATACCAAAATCTCCTATCACCCGGCTCCACCCCTGCACCTTCGCTCCGCAGGGGCTTGGATGGCTGGGGGCAGGAGGAAATGCCCCACCAGTGCCTCTGCAGAGAAGACGGGTAGTTTTGGCACTGCTTTGGGTGGCGAGGGCGACCTTGTTTGTCTGCAGCGCCTGAGGTAGCTCCAAGCCTTGTGCCTCACACCCGCGAAGAGAAAGGGAACCACCTCTCCCGGTGCCTCCGCACGCACCGCGGATTCCCACGGAGCCGGGGAGCCTGCCAGGAAGGAGTTCTTTCAAGAGAGCAGATCCTAGCGAGGTCTGATTTCGAGCTGGGAAATGCATTATGCATCTCGTACCTTGGGGAATCTGTGGAGAAGGCTGAGGGAGGCCGGCAGTGGGTAGATATTAAATATATTGCAGCTATTATTATTATTACTGTTGAGAAGGCAGGCACTAGGATATCATTGAGGGAGGCTGAACAGAAGAAATAGAAGCAAAATACAAGCAGCACATAGGAAATTAAACCATCTTCAGAAAGTAACACAGGGAAATGCAAAACCAAAGGAAAACTAGCTGGAACAGGCAATTTTTCTGCAAATATTTCCACATTCACCCCATCTCCCTCTCCTCAGCCACAATCAGAGCCCCATTTTGCACTAGAGTGGAGTGTTTAAACCCAGCAGAAATCCAGCAAAAGTAAAGGTTATGTGCTCAGTGTGAGATTTTGCAGCCAAAAGAGCTCATTTACTCCAGGGGTCCCTGGGTCAGAGATAAGCTTGTACAGATTTGGTTGGAGTTATTCCGGGAAGGACGTCGGCTTGTTCTCGGTGGCCGTGCTCGTGCAGCCATGCGTGTTTGGGAATACACGAGACCACGATACCCTGAACCGTGAACGTTGGTTCACGGCGATCGCAGTTGCCATATCCCTGTGGGACTGCAGTTTGGCAGAGGGAGGAGGTGGTCCGGGGGCAGGAGCAAGCAAACTGCAAAGCAGGCATTCGTTCCCTGCTTTTGGCAGCAATGCTGCCTTAAATGCAGTATTTCCTTCGAAATAAGAATTAAGGCTATTCTAATAATATCTGGTTTAGAGTCAAAGCTCCATCCAAAGCCCACTGAGGAGGAGAGGGAGATTCCCAGCGTGCCTGAGCCTCAGCCCACAGCGCACGTTGCTCTCCTGATTTATTGGAGACTGAAGCTTACACTCCCAGGGGATCCCCGGCAAAGAACAAACCAAATTAAGGCTGCTACCTTTGGAAATCAGATTTCAAGACAATTAACTACTGTAAAAAGATTGCTGTTTGCATCGTAGTTCCTAAAACCGCAAAATTCTGCCTGTTATTATTCCTCAGAGATGCCGCAGTAGTGCCTATTTCTGTTAGCACAAATAACCCTTTCCACCCATAGATATCCTTCTAGCTTTCAGACACCCCTCAGCTTTTTCTGTTAGTGTCCTAGATCTGCTACTGCTCTAAGAAAAACATACACCAGAAGAGCATCCTTATTATTCCTACTTGTAAAGATTGTCATAGGAAAGTAGATACCGTGACCTAAACGCTGTACTTGATGGAAGTAAATCACTACATTCGCACTTAAAATACGATGGCATTCAGGGGCTCATGTCAAAATCTGGATCTCTCTGTGCACGCGGCAATGCAGCCTTCCAGCAGATAACCCCTACACAAAAAGCAGAAGGAAGTGGAATAAAGGTGTGTTGAAAGCACACCTTTATTCCATTTTGTTGAAAGAAGAAGAACTTTAGACATGTTCCCACTCCTTTCTTCTAAGGAAATCAATGGGACTATTGTCACCATTTTCAAAAGAAGCAAGATCAGGCCTTTCACTGAACACAGCAAACCAGAAAGAAATACACTTCCCTTTCCCTGGGATCCCGCACGCTGCTCAGCCAGCCTAGCCGCTCTGCCAAAGGCAGGCAAAACGGCTGCCAGCTGCGGCACGCTGGGACCACACCATACACTGAGAAAAGTCGGCGTACGTGACTTCACAGCAGCCAGGCCCAGCTCAGGGGGTCAAACCTTTCTGGATGCTTGGCAAAGCCTTTCCCCACGCCGGGGGGTTCTGCGCCCTTCCCCTCGTGCCGTGGCAGAGCTGAGGACGGATGTTTGCCACCCACCTCCCTCCTGCGCTCCGAGGGACCAGCCGGTAGACGGAGGCAAAGCTCTTCCCATGCTTCTTTGCTTTTTCAAAACTCTATTTCCCAGGGAATTCCAAACACAAAGTTGCTTTTATCCCAAGCTAGACTGGAAGTTTCCAAATGGAGATTACATTTATGCTGAAACACACACCAGGCTCCGGTGCAGACCGGCCCTCGGCAGCTGGAAATCTGGTGCTTCCTTTGCCGGAGCAGAGCGCAGGGCATCTTTTGTTTCGCACAGCACATCACACTGGCAATCTTATATCTGCCACCTGCTATTATTTTTACGGGCTTTTGATGAATGAGCCATTGCCTACTTTATCAGGTATTTGCTTCCACAGTGTGTGCTTCTGCTGAAGCTACTCAGGGAGGTTAACGCGCCGCATCCTACCGCGGAGAAAGGCAAAATCCCAAAGCGCTCCAGACGCAGCTTCCAGCATGCAAGAGATGCAGCAGCTCTCCGTCTCCAAACTGCAAATACTCCTGTCCAGCGACGAGTGCAGTGGGCAGGCGGCTGTGGGCTCTCCCCCAAAGGTCCCACTGCTGCGTAGGCGTCCGCGGCAGGAGGGTCCCACGGGGAGCCCTCACGCAGCTCTCCTCCACCCTCCCCGCCACAATATTCACGTGCCTTCGGTCATCGAGCTGTTATCAAAGGTGGCGGTGAAGGAGCCTGCGAGCTCCGCCACGGAGCAGCTCCATCCCCTGCTAACGGCCCGGGCTGGCAGCGGGGCCCGTCCCAGGGAGAGCACGGCTCAACCGGCCCTGCGCCGATGCCCGCACCAACGGGCAGCTCCATCCCGGCCGCCCTGCTGCTCCCCAGTGCTCCCACCAGCAGCTTTCCCAGCGCATCCCTTCGTCAGCGCTCCACGTGCTCAGCAGCACAAATTAAACTTCCTTTCATCAGGCTTGTCTGGCCCCGGGCTTGGTTTGTGGGCAGGCCAAGGCTTGTGAAAGACCCGACCTAATTGACTGCAGGGAATTTGGTGCTGCCATGTGGCTTGTTAAACCAGGCGGGGATTTCATCTTCCCTCCAAGTTCCTTTGAAAAACCCAGCCCCAAGGTTTCTCTTTCCCTAGCTTGCACAAAGGGAAATTTGGGAGAGGATCTGAGGCGGTCAGATTTGCCTGCATGGGGTTTTAGAGATCTACCTAGTCTGTACAGCATCCTTCTCTCTGTGGCGCGGGGTGGAGTGACGTTCCACTTGGTCAAATGCTATTCCCCTTTTATCTTTTCATTTCCAGCCCTGCAAACAAGTACATCTGCCAGGCTGCATGTAAACAGAATAATGGGTTCTCTGGCCAGCAGGAAGGTATGACTCATTAATTGCTTTACACCACAGTATAGAAAGCCATCAGTGTCTGCTCTGGCCAGTCTCCTTGCAGAAAAGACGTATTTGGATTGTATTTTTCAAAAGAAGCTTCTGTGTGCTCTGCCACTGTTTGCTATGCAAATTTTGGTGTTAATTGCACCAAAATGAGAAACATATTACTTAAATCAGTGCACTCTTCAGATGGGCATCAGTGCGTGTGTGTGATATTCTGCCAGATGTTATTTTATTACTGCAGTTTAATACCTAACCATCTGCTTCCTTCTTATTTTGTCATGGTTTGTATTCTCCCTGGGACCTCTTTTCTGTTACACTGGCTTTTATCATCTGCATTATGTATTAGTATGGCCAAGGCTAAAGGCTGGCAGGATCCCGAGCACAGTATTTGTGCAGAGAAGCAAATGAGCAGCAGATCATTAGAGTAAGAGCATGGAACTGATACTCCAGTTGGACCAAAGCATGAAGTTGATAACAAAAAAAAGATAAAATCAGAGTTGAATGTTTGGGGATTAGCTATAGTGATCCCAACTGAGATAGAGCGTGCTACGCTCTTGCAAATGCCCTGCAACTTGCACCACCCTGTAGCTTAAAAAAACATAATGCTTTAAAGCCTGTGAGGGCTGCACTGGACAAAATATATTTTATTCATTTATTTGAAATTAGGTTTTTTTGCTCCTTTCTCTTTCCACACTGCTCAGTGCTGTAAATGGCCAGACAGAGACAAAAAGAAGAGACAGGAACAGGGATTTTAGCTCGACTTCCCCATCGCTCAGCACCGTGTTACCAAGCCCGGGCAACCTGAGGGCTCCGAGGTGCGGCGCAGCAGCAGCACAGCTGTAACACTGTGGTTGCATAAGGGCAAGTGAGAACACAAGGCAGTGGAAAATGGAAGAGAATCTATGGAGATGAAAGCTTCCACATTTCAGGAGGACGGTACTGCTAACAACAACCAGGAGGATGCAAAACCCCTTTGAACGTGAACGTCCCCAGGTGTTTGCCCAAATACAACGAACAACAATCAGAATTACAGGGTATTTGCCTTGGATGTACTCACTCATACCCAAACTGCCTCCATCCCACCTCATAAACTAAATTCTTCACTGATTGAAAATAATGCGTACAACGTCACATAGCCACTCTGCAGAGGCCTTTATCAAATCTCGATTTTGTCAAATCGGGCCGCGTTTCACTGCTTATGATGTTGGTTCTGAATATCTTCTTGCTACACTGTAGAAGGAGCTTCAGTGATTCTCCCACCTACGGCCAGGGAAGGGAAGATGTTGAGCCAAGTAGTCACAGGGACATAAAAGTGAAAGCAGCAGTCAGAAAGAAAGAGAATCTCTTTCCCATTTCTCTTTCATTTTTTATGACAAGAAAATGTTTTTAATTTTTTCAGACCAATTTCACAGGGACATTTTCAAGGGTTTAATGGCTTACCAAAAGCCAGGAGCCCTAATTAACAGTACGGGGACTGGCCACCTTTCCCAGGCTCAGTCTAGGTCTCGGAGGCATTTCAACATTCCTGCTCCCATGAGGGAGCGAGATTGTTCAGGTAATTCATTTTACCAGCACGTAAAGCGGTATTTTCAAGAATTCTGTCTAGTTTGTTGCCATTTTATTGTCTAGTAAGAGATAATGGATAAAAACGACCTGACCTTTTGTTAGTAAGCTTCCACTAGGCTACACACAATATTATCTAGCACTTCATATCCTCAAAGCATCATACAAATACTAAGTAATGGATCCACATGGTAATTGTCCGGTACAATAAAGAGCAAAGAGCACAGCGTTTACAGCGAGTATTGGGAGCACAAGGTTTAGGCCTATCCACAGTACAAGTCTCACTGGTTTGGGGGACTGGGTTACAGCAGGATCGTGTCCCTGCCACGCTATCCCAGTTTGCTCAGTGGTGTTATAACTCTGCCGTGAACACAGCCCTGTAAAGGCCATAAAACAAAACCAGTTGCGTAACTGTAACCCGTTTCTGTCTCCCTTTCGGTTAAGAACAAAATTAACTTCCAATTGATTAGGAATTAAAAGCATGACAGGGAATATAACCCAAATGCACTGCTGAACGGACAACGGACCTGAGCAGCAGAAGCTCCTGCCTCCAACCTTTAAAGCTATTAACCTTGGCATGAATTTTTATTTAGTGTTAATTAGGGGACTGGCAGCAAAAATCAATTAATTAATTACATCTCAGATCCACTGGAAAGCATAATGGAAATCAAAGAGAGCTAGATTATGCTGCATCCATGGAGGAAAGGCTGCTGCAACAGCTGTGGATGATGGCACTCCCTTTTTCTTTAAGTGTAAAGAAATAAGTGTTTAGACAAAAAAAAACCAAACAATCTGAACAAGATCATTTCTCCTAGTTGGAAACGCCAAGCCCTTCCTTGACTTGTCCCATCCATCATGACAATATCTATTCCTGGCTCCTGCTTTCATTTTTGTCTCTGGAGCTCTCTAATCCCGGGGATTTCTTGCACCGGTCCCGCAAAGTTCACCCTCCTCCTGCCTGCTTGCAAAGCACCATCCACAAACTACCCCACAAGTCCCGGTTACAAGACCTCTGGAGAAGGTCCAGAAGGTCCCCAAGGGAGGTGTTGCTGCAGGACTCAAGAGGAGATGACAGCACACGTTGCCATCTCCCTGGCCACATCCCTCCGGAGAACACACACGTTTTGCTATTTCATCTATTTCGACAAAATTATGTGCTGGGTTTAGGTTTGCTTTGTTTTTTAATGCCCAAGGTACAATTAGCTAACTAACGTTGCTGACAGTGATTAGCGGGTGCTAATTACAATAGAATTTCTGTCAAATTACACGGTGCATAAACATGGCCTGACAAACTAGTTCAATTTTTAGAAAAGAGGGAGTGAGCTGAGGGGCTGGTAGTGCCCGCGCTGCCGGCAGGCGTCTCACGGGCAAAGGCAGGGCAACGCGCAGCCATCAATTACCGCATCGCCCCTCTTGTGCCGTATTTCAGGCAAGCAGCTTCCAAGAGGGATTTTTACTTGGGCAGGACAAAAACATTTGGCCTTTCTGGTTTCGAGATGCAAAAACTAAGACGTGAGCAAGCACGTGTGTTTGCGGTGGGTGTCAACAGCTGCCCAGCTCGAAAACCTCCCACTGCTACAAGCTTTTGGGCCGTGGAAAATATTGAATTTCATTGCCCAGGATGTTGGAGAACAGCTGGTTAAGAAGGTCTTGCGTGTCCTGATTCAAAGTTTTTTGATGGAGTTAACCAAAAGATCCTGCCACCCTCATTGCGCTCCCCGCCTGCCCAGGAGCGTGCCGGTGCCGGTGCCGGTGCCGGTGCCGGTGCCGGTGCCAGCCCCGCTCGCTCGGGGAGGACGAGGCAACGGGGAGCGTTGCCGCAAGCCTCCGCCACTGGCCCTATTGCTCAGCCCATTTATCAGTGCCACCGCGGAGAATAAATATTTATAAATGGCGTGTCAGCTCTAATGTGATAAATTATCTCCAGTCATCACATAGATGGTTCAAGATGTGTTAAGCCGGTTCTAAACATTTGGTTAAGAAAATGTCTGAGAGGGAAGTCGAAGGGGGAGAGAGAAGAAAAAAAACCACACGTGTGCCAAAAAGGGAAGGACAAAACATTCACCGGTTCGACTTTGCAACGTACTTCTTGCCCCAGGTTTGTGAAGTGCAAGTAACCTGCCAAAGTACATTAAAACTCTCTTGACTAACCCCAGTTTATTGTAAATATTACAGCAAATCCATTGTAAACAGCAGCAAGAGGCTTTTGGGAACCCATTAATCAAAATAAACTGCTCTGGAAAATGCCTCTGCTCAGCTTGTTTAACTAGCACTGCAGCTCCATACTGCATAGCTGATTTCAAAATATACAATTTATTGCCTTGGATGTCTTTGCTCAGAGCTGGATCTAAATTCCTCTGGGTACTTTAACATACAGTTAATCAAAGCACAATGCCACCCCTATCATATTTACAATCTGGCAGGCAATTAGTCAATAATAAATAAAATGCATTGGAAAGACAAATGATATTACTGTGTGTGTATCAATGGGCTTATAGGCTCAAAAGATTTATCAGTACCACTGGAGAAAATAAATATTTATAAATGGATGTGTCACTCATAAAGTGATAAACTATCTCCAGTCATCACATGAAGAATGCATATTTTCAAGTTGACATACTTTATTATCTACCTAATCATTTTTCAAAAGGTGTTTTTCGACTTTATTAGCCGTACTTAACAACTGGAGGAACTCACGATCATCATCACTGAATCGAGGTTGTACAGCAAAGCCCCACTCGGGATTTCCACTGCAGGGTGTACGAAGAGAAGAAAAGATTTTCTTTCTCCTTTGTTATCCTGTGGCCACAGATGAGTACTTAAAGTCCTGCAAAGCCTATTTCTGTGAGGAGAACCACTTGAAAAAATTAAAAAACATAACCTGCCCCTGAATAAAAATTTCAGCGTTCAGAATGTTTAAACTTCAAATGCCACGGATATACAGGTGTCTGAAACCCTTCGGGACTCCAGACATGTCCATTAGTTCTACCACGGCTCCACACTGGGAGGGAGCAGGATTTGAAACATCGGCACACAAAAAAAAATCCTTCCCTATGATTCTTTTCTCACCGTCTCAAAAAATAGAAGCCCTGCTCATACCTAGTCCTGCTGCTTTCAATGAGTGACTTACAGTGTCATAACTAAGTATGGGTTTTAAAACCTCCCGATTTCTCGGTATAAATATTTAAATAGGCGTGCTTTTTAGGAAAGTAGCTTGTGTTAGCAAAAGTGTGAATGAAGTTATATTTGTATAAAATGTTTACACTCTAGCTGTATTTGTGGAGAAGATTTAAACCGATATAACAACTGCATCCACACTTAGAAACGTTCACAGCAATAGCACAGAAAAGAGTAATTCTTTTCTGCTTACATCCTTACAAACAGAGCATTAGCTAATGATTAACTCGGCCGTATTTATTTATAGAACTTTGATTTTCCTTTTATGTTATTATATTTTGTTTTATTGACTGAAAAGCTAAAGCAATACATTCCAAAATATCTATACCACTGTTTCCAGACCATTAATGACCCAATAACTAAGCTTTAGCTTAGAAGAAAAAAAATCCGGGAGCTACGTCCCTGAAGGGGTCCAGCGAGGCACCACGGTACCGCGAGGACAGATGTCGGCATGCGTGCGCGTGCGCCGGGACGCCGCACCTCTGGGTCTCCCCGCCGCAGGGGATGGAGCTGTACGTGGCTTGCACATTGAAGCTTGCGAGCAAGCAACGGAAAGTGGATATTCCCCGCATTCGCAAATCTGCCACGCCAGTTAGACCTGATAAAATTTTAAACGCTCCCTTGAATGAAGGTTTTTAAATGCTGCTGTTGTTATCCCACTCGTTTTACATTTGAGTTTGGCAGCGGATGCCATTAGTGAACATTCAGTGTCACGGTGTCGTGCTGTTGCTCTCAGAGCCGTGTCGAGTACCATAGCGTCGTCTTGTTGCATTTAAAATTAACCACGGTAGTAAGGCGGTGCCAAGTTCTTGCATTAGATCCAGAATGAAGGCAGCAAACGTGTCAGGTGCACAGAGCGTGTTTCGAGAATAAACAAGCAACAGAGGAGACTCCTTTCTTCCGCTGCTTTTTTCTTTGCGCCACGTCTTGTCACACAAATTAATTGTTAGGTAAAAAGCCTTTCTTCTGCTCTGCCGTACTGAACAGCCTGCCTCAGGAGGAGAAAGCAGAGACGGTAGCTAGCTAAATGGCCCCAGACCCCTGGGAATCCCGTAAGACAGCCACTTACAACCTGGTTTTAACTTGTTTCTCATTCATTACCCTTCAGAGGAATTAACTTTGGAGGCAGGACAGGAATTTAGATAAACCACAGATTTGTTTACCTAGGAAAGAAAAAAAGTGTATTTCAGAAGTGTGTTGCCCAGGCCGTGTTAGTTAACGGATCTCAGTTTAAATGCGCTTTTTTCCCCTGATGTAGTCACAGAGTTTTTCTCTGCAAATCATTTCTCAGTCTAAACCTTCAGTTTCTTGGAAACCACATGACTGATGGTCCTCAGCACTCGAGCTCAAGATAATCTATTGCACTTTAGCTGCAGAGTTGCCCACTCAGCATTATACATGGCTCCAGTTTGCACCACTTGTTTTACAAGGTATAATACCATCTTTACATCCTTCGTAGCTGAAGCTCTGACAGTTTTTTTCCTCTATGATTCAGACCAGGGGAAAGAAATGCATTTGTTGAATTGAGAAATGCTCACGTTCAACTATTTTCTTCTTGCTTATTCACATGAAAAGATTTAGGAGAGAAACGCTGAAGTGTGTGTGCAGAACCAGGGTTGTGGCAGAGGCCTGACACATCAAAAACCAAGAGCAGTTTGCCCAGGGTCCCCCCGGGGCTGGCGGCAGGACCGGTACGAGACCCAGAGCCACACCAGCCCGCACCCGTGGCACCACCCGGGTTCTGATGGGTGCTGGTTAGCTTCAGTTTCCATTGCAGCAGTTAAAAGGTCCCAAGCAAACATAACATTCATCACAGACTTTTTTTTTCACGGTTTGCTTGTGTGTTTCTATCAAAACACCTTTATCAAAATCTGGGTCGTGAATATTCCCACATCCCACTTGCTTCTCAGCAAGCAAATGATCTGCAAGCACCACGCTTTCCAGCTGCAGGGCAGGTAAGGAGGTCCTCCACGGGGCCTTGTACGCGCGTTGTGTTGGGGGGCACACGCTGCTGCCTCGCTTCTCATCCAGCTTTGGTTCTCCCCTGCTGCTGGTGCACCCATGTGTGCCTGCCCCGAGCGACTGTCCTGGGAATTGCTCTTCAGCAATGGCCATACCAAACACCAGACCCGGCTCTTCTCCTCCCATAGCATTCCCTGGGCACTCTTCCCTGCATTGCTGCTGGCGGAGACAACCCAGCTGTGTGTCTGGGGGCACAGCTGACCCTTGGATAACTGCTTAACCCCACCCTCACCATCCTCTACTGAGCCTTCCTACGCCATCACGCCCACAGTGACAAACGTCCCTGTGATCCTCAAAGACCAAGGGCTTCAATATCCTCTTCGGAGCAGCAGCCCGAGCTCACAGCGGTGCTCCTCAAGTCAGCCAAGGTTTTTAACGGGATGAACATTGCTAAAACGCTGTCACGCCAGACAAAACTCCTCGGGTCAGCAGGCTGGTGAAGCAACCCAGCAAAGAGGAGGGTCTCCACCAACAGCATCGCTGCCCACTGCTGCGCAGTCTTCCCCAAAAGACTTTGGTTTGTAATAAGGAGGGTTTAGCAAGTCCAGCCACCTTAAAAACTTTTGGAAAAAACCCTCTGCTCTTGTTTCGTAACACAGTGCCAGAGCCCATGTCTTACGCAACCGGGGTGTCATTACATCATCGACTGGAAAAACTGCCGGAGCGGGGTCACCCCAGCCCTAGGGCCCTGCCCAAAGCCCTGCCCAGCTCCCGCAGTACCTGTCTGAGCGTGATGGAGGAGCTCACCCCCAGTTAAACCCCGCTGCCTTCACCCGCAGCCAGCTCTGGCAGGCTCCCCACGAAGGACGGGCACTGCCGTGCCGGGGCCTGCCGAAGCGGGGCGGGGGGCTCCCGGGGCCAGGTCGGCCACGCTCCACCTGTGCGAACAAGAACGGCCTTGTTTTATATGGCTGGGATGAGGCTCGGTCGCTGCCTAACCTGATGGAGGTGTTTCCTAGGGACGAGAATTTTTTTGAGGGCTTGCGATAAAACAAACTGCTGGAGGCAAAATAACGAAACGGGGAGCCTGAGCTCTTCCACTGGGTCATCTGAAGTTAATTCTTTGAAAATAGCAATCTTTCATCCAACTGCATCTCACCAAAACATTTCCAAGACAGGTATCAAGTGACCTGCAACAAATCACCCAGGAACTTAGGTTAGAGCCAAAATTCCAGGAAAATCTGAGCACAGGGAACAGTGCCTGAGCTCATCTGTTGGGAGAGGAGACTGCTTAGGCTGTGAAAGGTTATTCAGGTCTTTAGTAACATACGGGGAAATGATCTTTCAAGTTACAGATTTCTCAGCTGAAGATGGCTGTTGAACAAGCCAACGTGAAGACTCAGAAGGACATTTGAAGGAGCTAAATCCTTACAGCAGCGTCTATGCAACCGGCATTTTACTTCTAGTAGTTGAGCAAAATTGCAAACAGCTGGTAGATTGTTGGAACATTTTAAAACATTTCTTTCAAGGTACTTTATTACTTTCTCAAAAATAAATACACATGCCACACATTCCCCGTTTTGCAGACACAGTGAACGTGTATCCCAAGGACCATTTTTTAGTTGGCGAGTTTCTTATTCATCAAAGCAAAAATCTCTGATTTCTCTATAGCAGTGGGACTCAATTTTATTTCTTTTTTCCCCCGCAGCCTGGTAGTCCCTCTTTACCAGGTGAACGAGTGCCTTCGTATATCATAAAGGAGGCGAGGGTGATCACAGCACAGTTGTGTTATCATTGTGCTCACACTCCCTCCTGGGGCACAGCCCCTCGGCGGAGCATCCCGGCTCAGCGGGGAACTGACAGGCGTTCTCTAAAAGGTGAGTGGAAAAACCTGATTACTTTATGCATGAGGGATTTGTTTCAAATGCTGCTGCGAGGACTCCCCAGAGGTCCTAAAAGCTAAGGATAGGTTTTGAAAACCGCATTCTTGCATGGGGAGGGACAAACTGACGACTCCACTGTTCAATTCCCTATAGCAAAGGTCAGGAATGGAAAGGCAAAAATAAAAATCTCAGCTCACAGATTGTCTCCCCTTGTGAACATCTTGCCATCAGTTAACTCTCACTGCAGCCAAATCTTCTGTCTGCCCTCAAACCCTTCCTGTCCCTCCCTTCGTTTGACTTTTCTGAGAACATAAACATCCTCTCCATCACACAAGGTCACCTCCATCCTCCAAACAGGCCTGGATCCGTGCTCTGCTCAGCCTCCCCTAGATCTGCACTGGTACCAGCTAGCATCTTTTACCTCTCAGTCTGCAACACCTTAACCACGGCAAACCAACGGTAGGCACCAGATGGAGACGACCAAAGACAAGGTGAAGCGACCCTCCAAGGCGAAGGGCAAGGAGTCAACGGCACACAGCTGTTGGAAACACCGCGACCGGTGGGAGATACGGTGCTGCACACCATGCATTTTAACACACGGTTTAATTGAATTCATTATGAGAACCACATCCCCACATTATGAATACCATACGGTATTTTGCAGCTGCGGTCGTAACTCAGCTTCATCAAAAACCTGCAGTGGCTAGGAATGAGCAATAGCAATGGCACGTAACTTTTTCAAAGAATATAGTACGGTATATGGCTACAGGCAAGTACATGCAAAGTCAAGAGTAAAGTCGGGGGCTTTGATTTTCTTAATTTTAATGGCAGTTTTGACCTATCAGAAGCAGAGACTCTTTTGACTATGGATAAATTAAAATATATAATAATTAGCAAACACAAGCACTGAAAGTACAAGGTCAGTGCTATTAATGTACCTATGGGGGGGTGCTACATCAATGGCAGTTCCCGGGCTGAAGAGCTCCGGGATGTGATGTTGCCGCAGGGCCGTACCACACTCAGTCCCTCACGCCTTCTTTCTTCTCCAGCCTTTTCTCTGTTCTCAGAAAGTGACTATACGCAGCATCAGAGACATATTGGAAACAAGGAGCGAGTGTCACTACCCAAGTGCTTTAGCGCAGGGGCAGCCGTTACCTTGGGAAAACGGGGTCAACCCTTTATAAAGTGAACTTCATAGAATCATTCTGTCTGGAGTGACACAAAGACATTGCGACAGACCTCGTGCAGACTTGGTACAACATGTGACATATTTCCATAGATTTCGGTTAGCTAAGGCCTTACGGAGTTCTCCTGCATCCATGTGCGCAGGCAGGGACCTTCTGGGGACCTGGGGGGCTGTCCCCCCCCTCGCAGGGGTGAGCACGCGGCAACTCCGGCTGAGTGCTGGAAGGTGCAGGTAGGCGAATGTTACGAGATCCTTTGCAGGGCAATGGCAATGCTGTCTCTTTTCCATCAGACCGCAACTAAATGTTTGTATTAACTTGATAGTGAATATCTTGTATTTCCCCTCTTCTGTGATACCAGTCTCTAGAGACCTCCCCTGCATTATGCACATGGGCACACAGGCACACACTCACCTACTTAAAAAAACCTCCTGGTTGATCCACATCAGTTAAAAAGCATTACAGGCAGCGCCCAGAAGTCCTTTCTTTCTCTTTGTCCTGCGATAAAACTTTGTGCAGCAAGCCAAAGGACATCAGCCCTGAAATTTCGACTCAGCTGATTATCCCTCTTTCTTTGCAGCCGTTCTCTTTGCCCTGTTTCAGAAGCGCCGTTGCTTCCCGCAGCTCCCTGCTGCCTCACGTGAGGCGAGGGTCTCTTTAGGAGGTAACCACAGTCCCTTTAAACTGAGATGGGCCAGAACCTGACAAAATTCGGACGTTTGGCAGGGCTTAGATCTGAAGCTTTAGTATGAGATTCTCTGAAGACTGAGAAAAGGAAATTTCACAGAATGAGTGTCACAAAAAAGAGAAAAATCTGTAATCAGTCTAATTTGATAACCAATTTGTCTCAGCCATGCTCTCACCCTTGCTTTTGAAATGAATGTTATTTGGAGACAAATGTCAGAGAGCCGGGCTGGAGTGGGAAATCCATCGCAAGCGCGGCCACCAGATGTGGTTTTTTGCTTTATGAACTTCAGATTTCCTGAACCTCTTAGTTAAAAAGCATGTGTCTCTATTACTCGAGATCAGGAGCAGCGAATTCAGCGACTAACGATCAAGCCATAGTTATTTCTTGAGAAGTTCATCAGATGAGGCTATTCATTGTGGGTTACATGCTCAATTCAAGCAGTTTGAAGTTGTCCAACCATTATTTTGTTGCAGACTCACTACCTGGATGCAAAATAATCTGATATGGTTATCATTTTCAGGTGTAAATGGTCAGTAATGAACCCAAACTTGTCTTCTCTTAAAGTCTCACAGCGAGCCTATGAAATGCATTAATCTCTAGAAACACAGACTTCTAATGCAAACTATAAAATTATCTGTTTGAGGCAAATCCTAAATCCCTAAGCCACACATGTGCATTGGAAAAGGCTTGATTTATATGGTTGTAAAACTCTTGCAGGATGGATAGACTCTCTGACTTATAAAGAAAGCTGGAAAGAGGAAGCCTGCTTCATTTGCAAATTCAGCGTGCAAGATTGCGAGCGACATTCTTGTATTCTGACTTCCCTGCGAAACAATTTTTAACATCATCGCGCCAAGCAACATTGCGTATGCGCCCTTATTTATAGAACTTGCTGGTATTTCCATCATACCAAGGTTTAAAATTAGTATTTTAGCTCACGCCACCTCTTGCTCACACAGCACGCGCGGGAGATGCCTCCTCTCCTGGGGGCTCACAGCCCCAAACAAAAAACTCTGGGGTGAGCAGCTCCCCACAAAGAAACACTGACAAAGCTCGAGGTGACCACAGGTGCCCCAAATCCAAACTCAGTACCACGTTTGCAAACTTCATCTATCTAGTTATTCGTTACAAGCACCCGTTGTTACGCAAGGCAGGTTGGATCGGTATAGGATAGGAAGGTGTAATTTTTACACGCTTCACTCTAAAATCTCTCTGCTGGGGTCCGGACAAACGTGCTGAACCGCTCAGCCGTGCCTCCCTAATTTAGTTCCTTATGTCTGGGCGCGAGGCTCATGCAACGCATTTGTTTCACATCCCCACGTTTCGGGGCTGGGCGCGCTTCTCCCGGCAGAGGACACGCTCCGGGGAGGAACCTGCTCAGCAGCACAAGCACCGCTGCACCAGACCCGACCGGGCACCGCGACTGGTGCCGGGATGGTGCCCCCAGCCACCCGCCCCGGACAAGACCCGCCTTTCCACTTCTCTTACCTCCTTTCCGCTCTTGAGCACTATTCCCGCTCCGAAAGGCAAGAAAAGCCCGGGGATGCTACTCCTTTTACAGCTTATCCCAGAGCGCAGCACAAAGACAGGCCGCGAATTTCCGAAGCAACCTCAGTGTAAATTGATGACCAGGCAATAAACCTGTCTTTAGATAAGCAGAACAGTTTGCATATGCTTTTGTGCGTGCACCTGCCTGTTCAGCGAGTCATCACTCATTTCACAGCTCATTTCGCTGACTGTGGTCTACAGGTTTTATCTTTTTAATTGGGCAAACAATACACACCTTGTCTTTGCACATAAAGTCCAGTGCTAACGTGCATGACTCCTACAAGTTGGTGGTTTGGTTTTTTTCAATCAGCTCTTAGTAATGCAGCACATTTAAGGTGGACGTGTTCCCTTTTTTGCCGGTTCCTATCTGCAATGCAAATATTCGAACTTCTGCAAAGATTTTAATTCTGCCCGAGGCAAATCTTTAAAACCCCACGGCGGGGGGGTGGTTTGTTTTCAAGTGGCTGTGGGATGGGCCCAACAGCACTGAAAAGAAAAGACAAGAAGTGTGAGTCTCACCTCACTCCCAAGCACGGAGTCTAAAGCAGACGAAGAGCAGCAGAAATGTCGCAGTTACCCTACTTCATGTGGTTTCTCTGGGAAATGATTGGGTTTGTTTTAAATACACAAGCAGTGCATTACACAGAGACAGGATTTAACAACTCCCGCAGAGGCCAGAAGAGTTAATGTAGTTTATACCAGCCACAGTCTTGGCCTGAGGGAGAAGCGAATGCAAAGAGCAGACGAAACCGGCTGAGCGGAGCATGGTCCTCCGGCGGTTGCCTTCTCCCGTCTTCTTCTACGCTTCGCGTTGCTCACTGCTGTTAGGGTTTTAAATCCCAGCCCGCAGGGTAGGACGGCAGGGCCCCGGCACGGGGACACACGCCAGCCCTGCTCCCTCAGCCCACGGCTGCCGCACCTCCTGCCAACCGGCTCTGCAAAACCACGCTCCGATCTGTGCGTCCTGCTCGAGCTCCCGAGCCTCTGGCATGGGCGCAAACCCAACCAGACCCCAGCTGAGGCCGCTGCGGAGAGGACGAGCGCCCGTCCCTGCTGCAGCTCAGGCCAACGCAGCAGGAGAGAACCGCTTGAAAAAACAACCCCCCCACACACATGCTTTGCAGCATGATTAGTTTTTGGCGAAGACACGCTGAATGTAGGGGGGGAAAAGGGCTGTCTTTGTTCTAGGATGCAAATGAGCATCTTTTTTAGAAGCTGAGAAAGAGCCCCAACTAACAAAAATTGCGCATTGACTGAAATAAGCCAGGCTGCCTTTCAGATGTAGACTTCAGACAGAAAATGAAACATATCAAAGTGTCTGATTTGACGTGGCTTGCAGCTGCAAGGCAAAGCGACTGTCCCATTTTTTTCCCCCGAGGCGAACACTCAAGATTTTCTTGATCTTATCTTTGTCTTTCTATAAGTCTTTGAAAACCATCTGTAGAGATTCATAAAGGGTATTTGTGTTTTAAGTAAACTGCAGAAGTGATCTATACCGAACAGATGGAAACAAATCAAAAAGCTTAACGGGATGCAGAAAACCAGCAACACTTAGAAAAATGCTAGATATGAATGAGTAGGCAGGTCGTCTCCCATTTGTATCGCATTTGGTGCGGCACCTCTTTCCCCGTCTCAGCAGCCCGCATGGTCCACCCTCACCGCTCTTCTCCTGTCCTTGTTCACGGGCTGAGAAATACTTCCCGGCTGCAGTTGCTCTTCTGGACAAGCATCCCTTGGAGGGGAATTGTTCAGCTCCTCGGCAGAGCCCGAACACCCACCCGGAGCCCTTAACGCAGCTCCCTCGGAAACTGATTGCATTTGACAGCAAAGGGCTCTGATTTTTCACAGCTTGCCAAAACATTTCTGAACAGATAAGGTGGGGGAGAAAAGTGCTACGAATCAATCTCCGGCGCGCGGGGATTGCGCGCTTGTTTGTTTGTTCGGGTGGTGTTTTTTTCTGATAGACAATTTCAAAGAAGCGCAAGACTGCTTCCTTAGTACCAGCTTTTCATAGAAGACACAATAAGGTGCAAAATGATGTGTGTTACTGGAGTGAGTGGGCGTAATGGGACTTCCTGAGCGTACTAACAAAACCAACAGAGAAAAGAGAAAAAAAACTTTACAAATTTTCCCCGGTGTTTCAGCTGTGGCCCTGCATGTTTTCCCCTCTCCCCATTAGTCAGAGCCCTACATGCCCGGTTTGAGGAGGCTGCCCCGGTACCGCTGGAGAGCATCTGCCCTAGTTCAGCTCGGCCATCGTAACCCTGAGCAAAAACCGTGCTCGGCCACATCTTCTCCGCAAAGACTGCGTACCAGCGTAGCTCTTGCTCTGCAGGAGTCCCAGCAGTGGGCCCACAGAGGCCGGTCCCTGCTAACACAAAGTCGGGCCGTATAATCCCCTCCATAAATTTATCAGCCTCCGTCATAAAACCGCCCAGGCTCCACACGGACACTCAGCCGCGCTTTGCCTGTCCATAACCTCACCCCTCCCGTGGCAGCAATACCTGTTTTATTTCCAGCTTACCTTTACTAATGGCCGGTTTGTAGCTTTTTTTCCCCTCCTCCTTTTCTCTTCCTTTCTTTTCTCACCAGCCCCTAACAGGCCCAAGGCAAAGGTTAAGGTAAATCCCAGATGGGAGACCTGGGGATGGAGAAGACTGTTGGAGTGACATCAAAGCACTCCTCCTGCTTTGTTTCTGTAGGATGTTACATGACAGAATCTCAAGATAAATGTGTGTTTCTATCGAGCTACTTAATTTATTATGAAGTCAAGACACAGTTTCTGCCTTAAGCACCTCAGGAGGAGGGTGATCTTATCCTGCAGTCCTGCCCGGTCCCCAGGTTGGACACTAAGGACAGTCCTGTCCCTTTAGACTCCAGGACCGCACGTTGGTTGGGGTCCCCAGACACACTAAAAGGGCACAGGAAAGGACAAATGAAGAAATGACAGGGTATGCTCCAACCCCACATCGTCCTTCCCCCACTGAGATGAAACTCCAGCGCTTAGAAACCATGGGCTGAGCTCAGCGCAGACCCAGATGCATTCCCGCTGCTGTCAAAGGGAATTCACCTTTGACTTCGCAAGAGCCGAGCGGGACAATGCCAAAAGCATCTGAAAACTCAATTCCCCTCTCAATGCCGGGAGGCAGAGCCGGAGCAAAGCCTTGACATCCCTCCTCTCCCTTGGCGTGGGGCTGGGGCCACAGGGCTCCAGCATGAACAGATGTGGGGACGGAGTCATGCATGGGCAGCTGTGGTGGGAAAGGCCCTTCAGGTGACCATGTCTACCCACCAGCCTCCAGGAAAATCACCGCGGTGTGTTACACACTGTTTCTCACCAGCTCTCTGAGCCATCGCCCAAGGAAGTGAACCATTCCTACGTATTTCTCTGCTCCTCCCAGAGGAGCTCGCTCGCTCTGGGCTTTCTCTTCTCCAGAAGGGAACGGGCAAAGACCGACTTCCACCCTTGTCCATCGGGCCACACTCATGCGACTATGCGTGGATGACATGTGGGGCGTTGTCAGCTGAATATATCCTTTTATTCCCCCGACCTGGAGCTTAGCCATCTCCAAGCTCTGCCTCCTGAGCAAAGCACGAGACATCCCATGCCGCGGCCCCGACGGACCTTTGGTATTTGGATCCGTATAAGTGCAGATTCCCAGTTCTATCCACCTACCAGCCTAGAGAGCCTTGCACACAAAAATAGAGGCAATACTGTGACTGATATTTTTAGAAAGGGAATGCATATGTAAATTATTCCCCTGAAAATGTCTCTGTGCGTCAGACTCTCCCCTGATTCAGAGAACATCCTTCTATCTTTTCCTCAAGTACACGCTGCAAACGGCGAAGCTCAACATCTCAGGGAATCTGGTGGCAGAGAAGGTTGCTGCAAAAGTGATTCATCTATCGCATCTTTCACAGCTTCGGTAAACTGGAACGGTGCGAATTTCTCTGCCCCCAGTCTTGGCTGCTCGAGAGCTCCCCGACTTCTCTCCCATTCACAGCTTCATGCGCACGCAGCAAAAAGCGAGGAGCGTTGCTGGTTTCCTCACCTCCGTGTCCCCAGCCTCCTGCCGTATGCTTCCTGCTGAGGATGCCGTCAGAATCCAGACAGGCCCATCTGGTGGGAACGCTTCCCCGGTCGGCGGCTCGGAGGCTGCAGAACGATGTGGTTCATGGCTGGCGCGGTGGCAGGGCTGTGAGGAGCTCTCGCAGCCCTCTGCACGCACGAGCCGGAGCAGCTCACGGGCGATTCCTGCATCGAGACCATCCCACCGGCAAGAGCTGAGCCTGCACCAGGGCTGCTCAGCCCCAGGCAGACCAGACATCCCACCCGTGCCCAGCACTGGGGAAACGGAACCTCCCGAGAGGAGGAGGCACTCGCAGCCACCAGAACACGCAGCCATGTTCCTCCACCCCCTCACATCACAGCCTCTTCCATTTGCCAGCAGGACTGGGGCAGCGATCGTGCCCCTGTACTCGGCACTGGTGAGGCCGCACCTCGAATGCTGTGTTCAGTTTTGGGCCCCCCACTACAAGAGAGACATTGAGGGGCTGGAGCGTGTCCAGAGAAGGGCAACGGAGCTGGGGAAGGGTCTGGAGCACAAGGCTGATGGGGAGCGGCTGAGGGACCTGGGGTTGTTCAGCCTGGAGAAAAGGAGGCTGAGGGGAGACCTCATCGCTCTCTACAACTGCCTGAAAGGAGGGTGTGGAGAGGTGGGGTCGGTCTCTTCTCCCAGGTCACAAGTGATAGGACGAGAGGAAATGGCCTCAAGTTGCGCCAGGGGAGGTTTAGACTGGATATGAGGAAATTTTCCTTCACCAAAAGGGTTGTCCAGCACTGGACCAGGCTGCCCAGGGCAGTGGTGGAGTCCCCATCCCTGGGGGTATTTAAAAGCCGTGTGGATGAGGTGCTTAGGGACATGGTGTAGTGGTGGGCTGGGCAGTGTTAGGTTTACGGTTGGACCCGATGATCTTAAAGGTCTTTTCCAACCTATACGGTTCTGTGATTCTGTAACCTGCCCCAAACTCCTCTGGTCCTGGAGGCGGCTCAGCAGCCAAGGCACAGCACGGACGCGCACACCAGCAGGCATCTCGCCAGTGCCCAGCGCTTTGGGAAGTAAACAGTACAGTCCCCGACGTTATGTTCGATCACTGTCCAGAAGCTATTAGGAAGCTAATTAAAATGAATAGATCACTTAAGTATTCAGAGTTCATATCCCATTAATTCAACAGCGCAAGATACAGAGAGAAAGACAAAGGCTGAAGAAAAGGCCAAGGACGGTACAGCGATGTTCCTTGGTGTGGATTTCCCCCCGCCCTTTCTTGTAATACAAAAGATAAGTCTGTCTCCTGGCTTATCTAGATACATTTGTAAAGATTAAAAACACACTCCTTTGCTTTTGCATTCTGCTGGAAATTATTAGCCTGTGGTATCGTTAAGCAGGGCACTCTGCCAGCCTTAAGGTTCTGATTTAAGCCACAAAGACAGGGAAATTCAGAGCGAAACCTGCTGCTGCCTGCGCGGGACCAGCCAGGCAGGCAGGACCCTGCCCTTCCCCTGCCCTAGCAGGCAGATGGGGAGATGGTGCTGCACACGAGCAACGCTACAGCCTCGGCTCTGCAGGAAAGGCTGGCCCCAAGTCCTGCACCAGGAGCGGGGAAAAAAGCGCATTTTCCTGCTTCCTGGCACTACTTGGGTATAGGGACAGCAGTAGCCAGGCAAGGGGGTAGCTGCCGGCTGGGGCGGCTCAGCGACCTTACCTCCAAGAACCGCTCGTGCAAGGCTGGCTACGAGGTGGGAGCAGCAATATCCAAAGCCTTGGGCAGGGCTGAAGGAGGTGCCCCCATGGAGAAACCCCTGTCCCCACGCACCTCCCAAAAACCCAGCTTGGCAGGAACGAGCGGGCTGCAAGAGAGGAGCCGGGTAACTCAGAGGGTGGGAAATGGGGTCACGCCACCTTAAAAACCACACTGAAATACAGCTGTTGGGTATCCTCAGGGACAGTCCTGCAGCCCGTAAGACCTGGATATTTCCCTGTTGCAAAGATCTGTTTGCAACGGTTCAACGTGAGGCCCAAAAGAGAAAAAAATTTAAGAGCGGCTGTGGTCCAGATCCCCACCTCTCACTGAAGGGTTTACGCTGCTGTATCACTCTGAAGTCCCACGCTTCATATCTCTTTTTAAAACTGGCATTGCAGGCACTTCTAAGTCCTCCCTCTCTCCTTGAAAATATTCCCGGGTCAGAGAAACTCAGCTACAGGCAATCCGCTGAAGAACATGTGTGCTTGTACCCTGAAAGCCTGTGGTCATAGTCCTATGTTTTGGAGCTCTTCGGCTTAAGAAAACCTAACTCAAGGAAATTCATTTCTTTGTCACATTCCAGACCAGCGCAAATTAATGTATCGGCATTAAAAGACCATGAAAAATGGGGTTAATTACGGAAACGATGACCTTTATATACAGCAACTCAGCCATGGGCTGCTATCATACATCATAATGTTAGGAAAAGCCACTTACTGACACACAACAGCAAATAATAAATAATAAATAATATATCCATCAACCTAAATTGAACCTTGTGTAGTGTACTCCTGACAAACCATAGATTAATTTGCCTAATCCATCACTCGTTAATCCTTCATCCCCAAGATATGCACCTAAGTGCTACGACTGCGACACCTGAGTCTATTCATCCAGGCACAGTGTCGCGGGTACAGCCAGCCAGCGGTCCGTCAACAGAGGTTCCCACCTTGAACAAATACTGCCAAAGCGTTGCAGGTTCCGCATTTCAAAGGTGGATAACGGGAGCACCAAAAGTTCTGGATTTATGAAGCCACAAAAATAACAATCAGGTTTTTATATCATCAGTAACTAAGACAATTATACTAAACTTAGCACATTGTTTGCACTATATAAATAATAAATGCTATTATTCAATGTTAAAGGAAACTGGAGCTGTAATCCATAGTAGTAGGTTTATACAATGAAGCTCATTGTATAAAAACTTGCACATTAGGGTGAGGTCCTTGATAAAAGGAGGACATTAAGAGGATTTTTAGGTTTTAAATGTATTTTCCCCTGAAGCTGTTTAGGGTTTTACTGCTGTAGGATAGGTAACACAGGAGACCTGGGGAGCTGTAGGTGGAGAAGATACAGTGGAGGTTGATGTGCTCACCCTACTAGAAGTATGGCAAATTGGCAATGTATTTCTGTAGCCGCTATGTGCAAAATGGTCCCAGGAAAGAACAGCCACTGGCGATTAGGAGCCATTAAAATATCCCAAACTTTCCGTGGGAACCAGCAGCTGCTGCATCCAACTCAGCCATGTCCGGTTCTGCCCGGGAGGCAAATGTGCAAACCAGCCGCCGGTACCGAGCTCTGCGATGGGAGAGCATGGGGGGGTGGGCAGGAAGGAAAGCGCTCCCCAGGCACCCTCGCAGCTCAGATCCACCCGGCTTCCCAGGTTAGGGGGAAAATTTTGCACCGGATTTTCCCATATTAGAGAAACCCAGCGACTTTTCCCCAGCTCATACTGAGTGACAAGTTCCACAGCCACGGTACCTAAAATACACACTTATTAAAACCATTATTAGACAGAAGAAGTATGTCTACTCCTACACTAGAGCTGGAAATCTGTCTCTAGTTTTAAAGAGAAAGCCAAGAAGCAAACAATGGAAATAATATTTTCCCTCCCCAAACAGATTACTCTAATGTTGTTTCCCAGTGCTATTGTCAAATCTAATTAATCTGTTCTTTGCAACGCTGCTTGTATTTGCTTTAATTGTCGAGTGACACCACGAAGTGACAGTGCCAAACCTGCCCGAGAGCTGCAGTGGGACCCCACAGCTCTCTTCCATTCAAAATTAACCCCTCACGTTCACACTCAGCAGCGCATCGCTGCCACTCGATCCTCACCGAGCAGAGAGGTTGCGAGTGTGCAGGGCTGCAGGGGCTGATGCATCCTTCCCAGACGCAGGGACCAGGGGTGTTGCACCGCCAGGACGCCTGTTCTGGCATCAGCCCAACAAAAAAAAAAAACAAACCTTGAAAAACGTTCCAGAGACGGCAGGAGCAGCGAGGACAGCAGGAGGGTCATGTTTTGCTGCTGTACTTGGCAGCCAAGAACAGCAGCTCACATTGATCCTGCCCCACCACAGACGTCTCCATCCCCAAGTACTGAATATAGTTTGAAGGAAAAAGCTCTCAAATAAGCAAGGCAGGAGAGGTGGATGGAGGATGGACACCACAGGCAACGTAAATCCAACCAAGACAGGACCTTTGCCGCATCTCAGCGAGAGGGCAATGCACTCCTAACAAAGTCTCTAGGGTAGAATCACAAAGTATTACCACGTTTGTGCATAAGACGTGCAGTAATGGCTGAAAGCTGGAAACCGTGGGTTAATGGAAGAAACCACCACAGTCACCTGTGTCAAATGCATATTTAATGCTCTCAGAGGACAACTATGCCAACTGCTCAGCAGCCAGGAACTCTTTCTTAAGAGCTACTGTCATAAGCTTGTGATCTAGTTCATAAATAATCATCGTATGAAATGATTTATGGCTTTGCTGAACTAAAGCTTTCCTATCTCTGTTCTTCCTCCAGCTCCTCCTGGATGGCTGGGAGAAGAGGGCGGCGGGGATGGGGATGCAGCGGAGCTGCAAGAGTTGGGCTGAGGTGACTGTGCGCAGGCTTAAGGGTACGTCTTGTGTTGCGAAGGGCAGCGTGGACAGCTGAACCTGGCACATGGGTGCCCGGGGGACTGGGCTCGTGGGGGACCCCAGGACCCTCCTCGGCTCCCAACGGCCATGCCCACCCCTGGCACCCACCCCAGGCTGGGCTACTCCCACCCCACACAGCTTCCTTCAGGTCCTGGCTTGTGCCAGGCTGGGAAAACATATCCTGAGGCGGCGATGGTTAAGTTATTATCTAGATACTAATCTCAAAAATCCCAGACCATTTTCTCCAGTTTTCCCTTTAGTCAGAAGAGCCAGACCAAATATAAACTGACACACTCAAGTGTTATATGATTATTGCTATATAAATAAATGTCATCACGTTTAAATCATAATTTGATCTAACTTTGAGGTCGGCCCTGCTTTGAGCAGGAGGTCGGACTGCATGACCTCCAGAGGTCCCTTGCAACCTAAATTATTCTGTGATCTGGTGACTTTTCCGTGGCAGAAATTTTCCGTCTCTTTTAACAGAAGTAACTTATTGCAAGCCACAAGAAAAAAAGTTTAATCACAGGTACCTCCTGCTTTGAAGCTGCTTTGGATTCAAAGCTTTAGGGGAGGTAAAGACATTTAAAAGGGATTGCAGCCTTTAAAGGAGGGCACAGGATGCAATCCTGTAGCACTCTGCACAAGGCAAGCACCCGGTTCCAGCGCTGGCACGACTGCTTTCATACGCATTGCTATTTGATTTTATAATGGCATCCAATTACCTTTCATCGCATGGAAGACGCAGACTTAAAAAATGTGTTATGATATATTTTTTCTAGTTGCTGAAGCCCAAATTTGCTTGTAGTGATTTGCAGGTTGCCCTCCTCTTCCTGGGAGCACCAGTCAGCTCCCAGCAGCATATTTATATTATATTTATAAAAACTCGGGGCCAGGTCATTATTGTGGTGCAGAGAGCCCCTTGCCAAGAGACCCCAAGAACTTGCCAAAATCAGGGGTGTCCCCATGCCCTGCCCCATACCCAGACCGGGTCCCCACGGCCCCGTCTGCCCCACGACGCAAAGCAACCCCAGCTGCTGCAAGGATCAAGCCGTGCTTGTGTCAGGCTTTGATGTTCCCAGGTGGAAGGAGCTTTAACGGTGCGGTGGAGTGTTGTTTTTACACAAGATTTATCAGTACAGTTAACATACCGCCACAGAGCTGCTATTTGAGCATGCCCTGAATGTTAATAAGCGCACACAAGACAGGCTGCTGCTGCAGGTACACGCTAGCGTTCACCTTCAGAGAGCTTTATAAACATTAGCTTGGCGGGTCTCACCTCCACCTCCCGAAGGAGAGCTCAGCTCCGTTTCGTGGGGAAGGGAGGGAGGAGCGGAGGTCACGGACAGGCTTTGCGATGGGCTTGGGAGAGCAAGGATTCAAAAGAGATTTAAGTATCTTATTTTCACACAGACATTTATATAGGGCTTATACATTGTACTGCCTGGAGGAACCTCGTACTTCGACATATGAGACTTTTGGTGGGTTAGGATATATTTTATCCCGAGCTGTGTAATTTCTCAATATCCAACAGGACGAGCTGCTCTGTAAAATAGAGTTCTCAAACAGAAGCTTTGTCAAATTTTAACAGAGCCGCATCAATGAATCCCCACTGATATCCTAGGGACATCAAACAGGAGGCTAAAAAAAAAATACAGGAGAAAGCATCTGGGATCCTTTGGGGGAAAACTATCAAAGTATCATAGGAAAACATAAAGCTCGATTAGGTATCAAGAGGTCATGCAGTCCAGTGTTTCTCAACCTTTAAAAATCACTTAACTCCTTCGTTTCGAAGTCACAGACTACCTTGTGCACTGTTGGCACAACTGTCTTACTTGCAAACCTAACCAATATTTGGATCAATGCTGAAACATGGGGTTTTTTCTTCTCCCATTTTCTTTTTTCCATTCCTGCATGATTTATTTTTTCCCGGTTATCGTACGAGCTGCCCCGTGACGTCCTGTGGATACTACTGGACCAGTTTCCCTGACTCCTTAGCGAGGCCTCACCTTCCAAAATCATGGGTCCCATCAAAGCCATCCGCACTAGCCCAAGATGAAACGCCGTTTCCTTCAGCAACCTCCCCGTCACCTCCCCACCTCCATCTGACATCAGCTCGCCCGACCGTCTGAGTTCAGGACTCCTGTGGTTTGCCTGCCTCACCTTCGTGGTTGCTGCACACAGACTTCCTCTGATGTTGCCTTTTTATATGCTTTTAAAAATAGAGCATCCCTTAATATACTTCTTGTCAAAATATTCCCAGTTTCTTCTGAGCAAAGCTGGGATGAATAAGTCTAACAAAAACAAATAGGTCTTACTAGGTTTGCAAAGAAAGATTGCTCTGAGACACCAGAGTCGTCCCCAAACCTCTATGGACAGCATCTTTTACACATCCAGCCATGCTGTCAAACAGAAAAGCCCAGCAATTCAAATAAATGCTATGCCTCTAATCCTTGTAGCTTACTATCCTGCCCAAATTTGACTGTCTCCTGAGCTACCCTTTGCTATAGGAAAGGCTTCTCATTACCAGACACGGAGACAAGGTAATTTGTGCAGCCTCTCTACAAGATCCTCCTGACCTCACCCAGAGCCAATGCCACCTGCCCTAAATCTGCCTCTGGGACTATGGGCACAAAACCATCCACCTGTCAGGACGCACGTCCTTTGGGATGACATCAAGTGGGTATTTTTCATATTTGGGCCCAAAACCATCCACCCATCAGGATGCACATCCTTTGGGATGACACCAAGGGGATAGTTTTCCTATTCGGGCAGATGGAAGCGAGTGTTTCCCACACCTCCTCCCCGGAGCAAACCCAGCCCATCCAACTTCTTTCTTAACCACAGGAACAGCGATTCTGTGCGGCTTGTGTATGTAACTAATGCACCGAGGTCTGTTTTTTTGTTTAAATAGCTGTGAAAAGCACTGTGTGTGTTTTACCCAGAGATATATTACACTTGATTAGGCGGTGCGCTGGAGCGCGAATGGTACAACAGGAGACGGACGTGCTTAACTAGCGGTTTCAGCCTGCGCTCCGGTATCGGGAGGTCAAGGGAAAGATTAACTATATCTGACTGCCGTGTCAAAACACTCAATTGGAGCATTTATAAACCCACAGAACTAGTTGCCTCAGTCGGCAGAGCAGATTTATTTCCCTCGATGTAGCTCCCACAAAGCAAACCAGGGCAGTTGCCAGGGCCAGGTTTGCTTTCGGCTCCTTCCAAAGGGCAGAGAGATCTGAAAGGTTCAGATAGACGTGTGCAGGTTTCAAAGTCTGGCTCTTACCTTCAGTCAAAAAGTAAATCTGGGGGAAAGATGGCGATTTTCAGTCGCCTCTGCTTACGGGTGACACACAGCCAGGTAGACGTCAGCTACGGAAGTAGCCTGTCTAAACGCTATTTTAATAGAGGAATAAAAATTCCTATTTCCCTGCTCTTTGATAGGTGTAACACACGCGTGGTAACTTCTGTTTTACACTCTAAACCCTAGTGAAAAGAAGTCCTACTTTTCACATGTTAGGGACACTTGGGTTTTACTGCTCTACAGAATTTTAGAAATGTCATTCTGTGTAAAACAAAGTGAAGACAACCCCTGAAGAGAGGTCCCCAAAGGAGCCCTCCCATTATCAAAATCAACCTCCTTTCAGGATACAATGTCTTAAATTCATGTTAGATTTGGAACTGTACCTACAGCTCTTGGGCTGCAAGTCTAGTCCTCTTCATCTCAGTATACATCTCCACTGAAACAGATTGAGCCATGCACAGTGTGAGCGTATGACTGCAGCGTGCGGCCACGGATAAGCAGAGTTCGGACAATTGGGACCACCTTTTTTTTCTTTTAAAAAAAAAAAAAACACCACCAAAAACATAGCTTCAGCTTTACGACATACATGTGATTAAGGAAAAAGTCTTTGCTTCCCTTCTGCTCCCAAATTCAAGAATACTTTCTCAGCATCCAGACTCAATTCTATTCGACTTGTTGTCACCTCAGATTGCCCCCCTTTTCCATGTCAAGCTCAGCGGCCACCATGTGATGTGCCTTGACAGCTTGTTCTTCCCATTTCAGCTACGGTTTCAGCACCAAGGTCAAGACCGGAGATGTCACCAGCATTTGAAGAAAAAGGTGCCAAACATCCAGGGTCAGCTCCCCGAGAGCACGCGTGTTCTGCGTCAAACACATTGCAGGTACTTTAAGGAGCCACTGCTCTCCATGCTCTGCAGAAGTAGCAACTTCTATGTATTTCAAGCCTGTAAAGAGCAACTTTGGGTCCGGGGGTAGGACCAGCACGTCCAAGAGGTACCAAACCTAGAAGAACTCATCCTGCAAACCCTCCCATGTGTTTCTTAGCCTGCTCTAGGCCACACGGACTCCTCAACTCAAACCAGCCACTGTTCGAGGGTTGCTGCTTTGCATCCTGCTGCACAACGCAGATGTGTCTGTGTTACCCTGGCAGAAGACGGCAGACAGGACTTCTCCACTCAAGTCGCAGGAATGTTTCTGGGTTGAGACTGTCTGGATAAACCAGATGCTTCAGCACCCTGAGCTATGCTGCAGGGGTGCAATTTTGTTTTTAAACTGCACTTAGCAGCGTTCTGACTTGCAGGTTTCACTTTTTAATAGTAAACACATTTTGTAGGTGCCAGAGAACATTTCAAAGCATTTCAGTGGAGTTCTTTTACCTTCACAGCCTGGGGGCACATACGCTGAAACAACAGCTGAAATCCAATTACTGAGGAATATTCTCAAGTGCATTTCCATAGGTAATTTGTTAGTCTGTTGGAACATGCAAAGTGATTTTTCTCCACTTCTTGATGCTGTACCTCGGGCTCCTTGGTCGAAGATTTCTATCCAAATTGCATAGTAACCACCACTGAAAAGGAATCCACATGACTGCCGCCTTCTCTGGGGGAGCAACCTGCCAGCATCTTCCAAAACCCAGCCCTTACCTATGATTTGATGAGAAATTCATCAGCCAGCCACACTGCGATGCCTGCTACCATCCGAGCTTCTCATTGCCCAATCAGTTTGATGCATAAAGACATAAGAAGCCTAAAAGTATTTTTCCTTCAGCATCCTGTTTATTGATTTAGCAAAGAGCTGACACAGATGTACAGTTCTAGAGACAAGCCATAATGCAATCCCTTCATCTGCTGTCACTCAAAATCGCACAAGCTGGCTGCTGCCATAAGGGGAGGAGTGGCCACCCTGCTCATTTGGGGACTGCCAAACAACCCAGCCATGAGCTTTGTCCTCATTAGGGAGGTACCCCCAGATTGACACCACATCCATGCTGTATGTGCCATCACGGTACATCCAACGCTGTGCCCAGGAATCCCCCACGTGCTGGGTACCCACAGAGCCAGCCGTGGCATCCTTCCCTCCTCCTTGCAGCTGAAGAACAACCACCATGGCATGAACCAACCCAGGTGTCACCACCATGACGGCCCCGCTTGGGTTGGGCTCGCACCCCGTCGGTGGGTACCGGCACCTTCAACCCAAGGTTACCTCCCAACCAAGTCCGTAATATGTGACAGGTTCAAAGCACGGGCTGGCCTGCAAGGGAGGCAGCCTGAGAGCGCGCCATCCGCTCCCTTCACAAGTCAGAATCACTACCACTGGTGAGATACCATTGGAAATGGGTCTGTTTTCAGAAAGAGAAGACAAAAATTAAATAGGCAAAGTTTGGGTCAGAGTGACAAGGAACATAATCAGAAAAGAGCATAGATGAACTGCCTGTGAGTTCTACAGATAATTCAGGGCAAATTAAAGCATCTGAAATCCTACTGAGAGCCACTGATTTAGAATTATGAAGTTAACTTACAGCAATCATTTTCTATATGAAAGCAATTACAGATGGGTTAAAAGCTTCTGTTATTATGGATTGTGTATGGCTGCCACAGAGGGTTCAGTCTCCCAGGATGAAATTTTAGCCTTCGTGAAAAGCTACTACATCCTGTATGCCAAATCTTGTTCACCCATCAGAAAGTCATTGAACATTATGCATTTTATTAACCAATGCAAATGCAGACAGCCAGGGAGAGGTAGATAGGGAACATCCTGCTCGCCAGTAAAACACATACACACAAATCACCATGGTTCACTTCCCAAAATAATCACACAGGCTCAAACACGCAGCTGTGATGAATGGCAAATTTCCAAGTCTTAATGCATCAGAAAGCAGAACCGTTGTTTGAAGTGGTCATCTCTTGAAGGGAAAGGAAAAGTCAAGGGAAAGCTTGTGAGAAACCTGCAAGCGTGGGGCTGTCCCCAGGAACGGCCTGACAGTGCCTGCAGG
The DNA here is from genome assembly GCF_035582795.1 of Mycteria americana. Lineage (NCBI taxonomy): Eukaryota > Metazoa > Chordata > Aves > Ciconiiformes > Ciconiidae > Mycteria > Mycteria americana. The sequence continues at coordinate 16,009,401 of NC_134377.1, forward strand.
AAGGCCACCAGCCATGGTGACAGTGGCCTCCTCTACCTGCTGTCTTGCTGCTACCAGGGCAGAGCCTCAAAAGCACATCCGACGGCAGCTCGCAGCGGGGCTGCCGCTGTGAAACAAGGTGATGGGAGAGAGCAGCAGCCTGGCTCCCGGCTCATCCCCACCGGAGGAGGAAAAGGGGTCACTTGGGGTCTGGTGGCGCAGCCCCTCCTGGGAGAGATGATCCACATCATCTCCATCGCCCCCAGAGCTAGGAGCCAGCAGCTCGCCAGCGCTGCTGCCTGCACCCACGCCAGCCCTGGTCCTGTGGCAGGTTCGCATAGGAACAGCCTGCAAACGGAGCCGATGAAACCACTTACCAAAACAATCTATTACACTGAGCCTCTTCCTTCTCTTTATTCTTAATTGGGCTTTATTTCTTGTTTGGTGTTTTCTGTGCAGTTAAACGAGTTGACAGACCTTTTGTTTCTGGAATGAAAATGAGATTTCGACTGCGACGTGCATGGCAATGAGCCCAGCGTGAGAGGGTACCTCCATCACGCGTCTTTCAGGGATGAGATTTGGAAGAGGGGGAAGAAGGGAAACCTGCCCAAGACGTGGTGGAAACCAAACGTTCACGCACAGGTGATCTGTCAGTAGGTGCAATAGTGTAGATATTGGGATTTCTCCTGCTGCAAAGGCTATGAGAGCAGGAGGGGTGTGAAGGGGCAGCCAGCCTGGCCCCTGTGCCAGCCCCTCTGGAGGCAGGGAGCAGCCTTGGGGCACCGCAGGCATCGTTAGGCTAACGGGGCAGGGAGGCACTTGCTCCACAGGGGCCAGGAGGGACTTAATAGGAGGCTCTGATGGCCAGCATGGGTCCATAATTGATGTTAGCTGTTATAATAGATGAAATTTAGTAGCTAAACTCAGAGGGTTATAATAACGGCACTGAACTCAGCAGCATTGGAAAGGCAATGAGAAAGCAAGGCTTGCTGCATAATGCATGAGGGGGAAACCCACAGTATTGACAGTAAGAGCTAAATCCTTCTTACAGAGAGGTTGAAGGCAGAGATCCTCATTGGATTCAACAGAGCCCGAGTCCTACTGAGGAGACAGGGCAGCTCGTTCTCGTTACAGCGATCCTCCGCTCCATCTTTCCTGATGGAACCCCAGATCCTGCTCCTCTTGCACACCCTGAGGGCAAGCGCAGAGATCTTTTGCCAGGAGGGCCATAAGCCTGCACACAGGGATCCCTCAAAGCTATTTCTGTGCCCTCCTCCTAATTTCATTAGCGCAAGAAAATCGCTAAACATGCTACGCACCGCCAGCAGTACTCCTGGGTAAATGAGGCTGAGGGTCCTCGTGATTTCCGCAGGGCTGTGCAGAAAGTCTATGGCAAGGCAGAGCTCCGGGCACTGCCCGAACAATGTCACATCCTTCCTGCAGCCTTTGGACAACTTTAGGTGCTGGCTCAAAGGTAAAGGTGGTAAATAAGTGAAACACAAAGCTTTGCATTCCTAGAAATCCCCTGTTTAGGTGGATTTGGATTTAGGATTTCTCTATTCCCACCTCAGAAGCTTCGTTCAAAGAGATATCTTTTGGGGAAAAAATCCCAAAGCTGGCCATAAAAATTGATAAACCATCACTAGGAAGCAACAGGAGAACAAACTCAATCCTTTTCCCTTTCTGCTCACCTTTTCTATGAAAGCTTTCCATGGCATAGTCAACACAAGGAATCGCACCTATTTAGCACTATTGATCCAGTTTACTTCAGTAACAAACCACATTAAGTTAAAATCAATACCAGCCACTCTTAAACTGATTTAGGAGTGTCCACACAAAGGGGCTGGCACCAATTTAGACATATGTGTTTTGTAACCAATTTAGTTAAAACATGCAATCTAGGGGCTGAGCTGCGCTCCGAGCAGCCCAGAGACATTAATCCCCAGGGTTCAAAAGCATTAATTCCCAAGTCTCATCAACGGCTCTCGAGGGACAGGACACAAAAGATTAAGTGTCACAGACCAACGTCCATCTTTCTTGGCAAAGCGTACGGGTCTCCCTGCCTCCAAAAGCCAAAGAGCTGGGGAAGAAACGCAAAGACCTCAGGGTTAATTTATTTCTGCAGCTCAAACTTCGCATCAAAAGAAATGACCAAACTGAAGATGCTGGAGACAAACAGATCAGAAAGCTACGTTTTATTTCTCCCCCTGGAATATTTACTCCATGAGATACGTGCATTGCAGATAGCTTTGCCCACTATAAATCCACCAGCACTGTGCTTTGCCGTTCATTTTGCAGCGCCATCCAAGTGACCAAGGTCAGGAAACGTAACACAAGAAGGAGTTTGAGAGTGCTGTATATCACAGTAGCTCGGCTGTGTTTTGACACCTTTTGCTGGTTTAATATCTAAGCATCTGTACGTGCGCAGAAGAGGCTTGAGGTGAGCACTGAGGAGCGGAGCACGAATGTCATCATACACCATGACATCATGGCATCCCAGGCAACTCTGAGCCAAGCGATAAATCTCCTCAACAAGAAGGAGGGAAAAAGGATTCTTACTTCAAAGGAGATGAGGTTTTAATGTTTAATCAAGTGCAAGCTCAGGGGTCTCCATCACGCGGAAACCAAAAAAATTGAAAAGAGGCCCCCCCGTGAAGTTTTACCAAAAACACCACAATTTGCCTCTTCCAAGAGGCAGCAGGTAAGGCTTAGAGCTCAGGTGCTGCTCTCCCCACGCCAGCTAATAGCGCAAGGCCCCTCTGTCTCCAAAGAGAAGGGAGGGATGAGCCAAGTGCATGAGCTCCAGCCACGCAAGGACTTTAAGAAATCCTTCAGGAAATACAGGTCAAGTCTCAACTTTATCTTCTTGCAATGAAGATGAACAAAAGACATAGTTAAAAAAAAAGGCATAAAGCCCAAAATTATTGCCTTCAAGGCTCTTTTAGACCTTGGAGAAAAAATGTGAAATAGGATAGGGCCAGTATTGTTTGTCTGGTTTAAAACCAGACCTTTAAGTTTTAGTTGTCCCTGGGTTCATGGTGGTAACAGACATGGGATGGTCTCCAGAGCGGCTGCACACTGCTGTCGGACCAGCAGAAGCAACCTCCTACCAAATCCATCCACCACAGGAGCCACACACCTCTAGTCTCTAATCCCTGTTAATTTATTTCTCCTCCTGCCTCCTTTCTCCCCACTCCTTCCCTGGAGCCGCAGGCATCGTTTCCCATCCTTATTCATTACCTTGGGAGATCAGGATCAGCCAACCCACTAAAAACCCTCCGAAAGGCAGGAAACACCACACTTTGTTGCTGCTCATCCACCTTCAAAATATGCATGTTCAGGCGTCTTCTCACCCAAGCTGCTTTTAAACCTGCTATTTAGAAGTGGTTTGGGGTTTAAGTTTCAGGCTGTAAGTCTGCTTTGTGATATTCCAGATACCTGGAAAAGATTTTAAAATCATTTTCCCTGCTGTTACCAGGTAATAATTTGTTTCACAGAAAGATTCAAGAGTCCTATTTACATTGCTGAATTAAACACAGGAATGTTTTGGGAACAGAATTAAACCTTTTCCCTTTTTTTGAAAAAAGTTTATTTATTTATTTATTTTACTTTAAAGCCTCGGGCACTTAGCCTCCATTGTTCCATAAAAATACAGGGAATGGGTCTTTTCCCAGAGTAAATAAATAAGGTAAAGAAAACATCACCTTCCACACCTTGCTGGGTATAGAGCATCCCTGAAGAGGGACGAATCCTGCTGAGATATCCTGCCCGGGGTCTGCAAGGGCAACAGGCACTCGGGTCCCAGGAGCTGAGCAGGCTTCGGTACTTGCATCCCAAGCTCCAGGGCAACGGAGACGCCCTGCACCCATCCTATCTCCACGTTAACTGCTCCAACCACCGCTACTAAGTGCCAAATCCCGTCCTCGTGCTGGAAGCGAACACACTCGGGCAGAGTAGCCATCGCCTTTCCCCAGCGCTACACTGAAGCCCTTATTTAGCTGGCAAAACGCTCACGATCCCGCTCACTCCGGAGACCACAATGGAGCTGGAAGAGCTGGCATCTGTCATCAGGTTTAATACTCCAGCTGAAAGACCGAGCCAAGGCTTTGTGAGCCGTAACGCGCGATGACAAATTTCAGATCAAGGACACTGACCACGTGGCTATGATTACCATCAGGGGTTTATTGGCAGCGAAAGCCAGCGCACAGCTCCCATGGCCATTTAAGGCCTTCTCTGATGCAGAGAAGGCAAGAAAATCCCATCTGGTAGGTGCTCCGATGCAGGGAAACACAGATTAAGAGGCTTCCTCTGGCGAGCAGCTACTTTCCAAATCGCCAAATCTAAAGAAAAAAAACCCCACACCCTTACCAACACAAAGCCCACATTTGTAGAAGCTTCTGCCACTCTGAAGAGCATCTTCACTGCCAAATGCTAACACCAACTGCACTGACGGTGGCGAGAGGGTGACATTTAGTCCGGTCTCTTCTTTGAGCACATAAGTACATTTTTGCAGTGCCAAGCACACTTTGCAATGGGAAGACTTAAAACCCAATTGCAAAATATGCTGCATGCAGTGATAAGAAATTCATCTACCGTCTAATCTAATGCATGCGGCAAGGCTCCTGCCGCCCCGCTGGACCCACTCTGGGCTAATCTGGAAGAGCCTGGTACACCCTGCACAGGTCGCTCTGTTTCTGCTTTCCTCGGAGCTACAAGAGCAGCCGGAATGGGAAAAACCTGCGGCACTCCAAAATGACACCTCCAAGACCAGCATCTGAACCCCCCCACCAGCCTTCATGGTATTTACAGCCAGCCCTTAATTCAGTTTGATTCTCAAAAAATGCCACAAGCCAAGTAATTTTTGCATTATCCCAGCAGAAGTAACGACAAAAAAAAATATTGGGGTTTGTGGTTTCAAAAGCAGCGCTTAAGTGCCTATCGACCACATCCTCATGATCCTTTCTGCTCTCTGTTTCTGATAGGAGTTAAATACATGTAAACCTTCCTGCAGTCCCCTTACAGCAAAGGCTCACCCAAGGGCTCGGGCTTGCTCAGGACGTTGCAGGGGCTGGTGTCCCCCATCACTTTATTTTCCTCTCCCGCTGCAAAGGTCTAATGTTATCAACGCTCTCCAAGGCATCCCTGACACACAGCCCGTGAAACTGCACTTGCCGCTGGTCAGCCAGCCAGGAGGAAGTTTTTAAGTCAAAGACTAAGAGGACAGACACCGTCAGGGTAAGGCGGAAGGGAGGAATACCCCGTTCTGCTGCGATTTTGCTGTGATTCAGGCTGACAGTGCAGAAGAGGCCACAGGAAAGGCAGAGGCTGTGCTTGCGGTCGCAAGTCCCCCCACCCACCATCCCCGCTCCGCGCTCACTCCCTCAGCCTGCTGAGCATCCTCAGACCGTACCTGCTCACATCTGCCTTTAGATTCATGCTGCACAAGGAGCCAGCAGCCTCGATCCCTCTCCCACGTGCGTAGCGCGCAACGGGGCTCCTGGCACCCCGGAGGAGCCTCCGTTAGCACGAGCTGCCGGCATCCACGGGACTGAACCCAAGAGGGCTGCAGTGGCAGACCCCCCATGCCAGACCTCCCACCTCTCTCCTGCACCATGGTCATTTGCCAGCCCGGCGCACGGGGACGAGCCCAGACCACTGCTCTTCCACATCAGCACCGCACCACAGGCAGCTCAGGCCGAGCCTTGGGATGGAAACCGCCCTGGACCTCCTGCTGCGTCCGTCGGTGGCCGTGAGTCAGCAGCCGAGGAGGGCAGCGATCAGCTTGAGGGTGCCTGCTTCTATTTGCAGCGCTGCCATTGATTCAGCGTGAGAGATTAAGAAAGTGGCTTTACCACATCCTGGCAATACAGGGATTCTAAAAAAAAAAAAAAAATTTTTAAAAGAGAAAAAAAAGCCATTAACCAAGGTTTGTTTAATCAGGATTTGCAAAGCACTGAGAGATACCCAGGCACCATTAAGCGCAGACTAACATCATCAAGCACTAATCACCAAGTGTCAAAACATACAGAGTTTCCTATAAATTTAAGAGGCACTTGGCCGTACAAAAGCCCCCCAGCAGGCTCAGCGCCTCAGTCACACCTCCCCAAGCTGTTCCGTTGCTCCTGGAGGTTCCTCTGTGCCTCCGGAGCCGAGCGTAGGGGTTGGATTTACAACGTGCGATGCCTCCAGACAAAAGGCCCGGGGGTTTGAGTGCACCCAGGATGGGGGCTTCAGCCCCTGGGTGCATCCCCCCGGGCGACAGCTGCCAGGATCGGGCCCCATGGTCCAGGGGCACCTTGGGTTCCTCAAGCTGCTGATCCGAAGCACCGTGCATTTGAGACGGCGCACCAGGGGAAGCGGAGTTTCCCCAGTCCTACCTCAACACTAAATTCTGTCTTCTTTTCCTTACTTTTGAAGCAATAAAAGCAAGAGAGGATTTATTGCTTTTTAACAAGTGCCACAGAACATCCATTTCATTAATTTACATGGGGGGGGGGGGGGGGGGGAGATGCCAGTTCAATAAATTCTCCCAGACTATTGCTTTGAAACAAACAACTCTGCATATTCGGGCTGTGGATGTCACAGCAGAGGCTTTTATCCAAATGAGCTATGCGTTCTCAACAGAATGACTAAAATGCTTCAAGAAAATAAAAAAAAGAAAAAAAAGAGGGTGGAGACAAAGAAGCCGCTCTCTACAAAAGGCAACGTATCACTGACACGTTGTTTCAGCTCCCAGTGGTGTATTAAAAAAATAAAAATAAAACCCCTCTGAACCACAGCTGCATCCTTAGCTTGCACTGCTGTGTTATTTTAGCTCGGAGGGAAAAACGACATTTGCTAATGCCTTTTCCTTCTCTCTTCCCCCCCACCCAGAGAGGAAAAAGTGTTTGTTTTTCTTATGCCCAGTGTTTACCGTGCGGATAGCGCGGCTCCGCTCCCTTGGGACCGGAGAGAAAGGGGAGAGTGTTTGGAGAGGGGTGGCTTCAGGGCAGGATCCTTCCCATCGGATTTACTGGCGAGGCTGGAGCAAATAAAAGGGGTAGTCTTTCCCCCACCCCGAGCACAGCGGGGCTGCAGATGTGAACAGCGAATACAAAATCCCGCCTGAGCCCACAGCATTTCTATGACAATAGAAAATAAATAGCTCCATATTTGTTTATTTAGTTAACTTGACTTCTGAGGGATTCATTTTGTGCTACTGAAGAAGAGGAAACGGGGATGAGATGACGGTGACCGGGCGGCCCTGCAGACCCCGCCGCTGCCGACGCCGATCCTTGCCGCGCAGCTCGATGCTCTGCTGACTGCGTCACCCCGGGGAAGCCCGCAGGGACGCGGCGCTGGCCCTTCGCAGAGCCACCTCGAGAGGACCAAACGCGTCCCAGGCGTGACGCCTCACAGGGCGCGGTGCCCCAGGCCGAGGGACGGGCAGTTCTCCTTGGTCACCCACGTGCTGACAGGGGACCCGAGGTCCAGGGGTTGCTCCCAGCTCTGCCCCGTTTCACGACTGAGTTCCGCCACACCAGTTGTCACGCCTGCACAGCTATACAAGGTTGTGTTGCTCAACAACGTAGTGCACAGGGTGGTTGGGGGGTACCTAACAGCGGGCACTCGGTGTCCGGGGGCACCCCAGCTGCTCCCTGTGCATTGCCACCGTAGCGAGGATGCCCGGGAAGGGTGGGCTGGGGGTGGGATACAGCCAGGGTGGGGATGCGGGGGGGTGAAGGGTGCCTCTCCGCGTCACGACGAGAACCCCCCTTCCCCACACACACAGCTGCACAACATCGGAAACTGCGGCACAAAGACACTAAAGGAGCAGAGGCAGAAGGATGGAGCGGTGAAACGTCAATCCAGGCTACCCAGTCCGTCTGCAGCAGAGCCAGGACAAGAAGGTTTATCTACTGGCACCTACCGCAATGCTGGTTTCCATTAGATTATGGCATAATGACTCGCACTTTAATTACACACGCTTCGAGCTTCCCGGTTTCCATTTTGCCTTTCCATTTCATATCACTTCTCTCTTACCGAAAGCAAACCAGAGGCAGACAAATACCAACATGTGCAAACACATCCTTACCCTTGCCATCCAGAAGAACATATCAAACAAATCTGACATCAGTCGCTCAAGCACACACTGTTCTCTCCCCACGCTATTCTCAATGCATTTTATCAGGAGCGAATGTTTCATTTGCACATCTATTTCTGAAATCCAAATCACAGACTTCATCTTTCCTTCTGCTGAAAACAAACCAAGAAAACAAACCAAAACACCACAGCGAAGATAGCTGCCCCTAAGCTGCAGACGAGGGGACTCCCCCGTGCCCCAGGCCCACCCAAGGCTTGTTTTGAGATTAGGGCACAAGTGGCAGAAAATCAAGCGTCAGATTTACTGAAGGTACCTAAATGTCAGGAGCAGCAGCAGGGCACTGGGGGACGGTCCCGAAAAACCCCCAGCAGGGAGACACCGACCTGCGGGGAGGGACGTCCCTGCAAAGCCTCACGAAACACCCATGGGCGTTTTAAACATGCCCTGTCCTCCACGGGCCTCTTGCAAACTAGTTGTGTTTCCTCCAACCCAGGATACCCCATTTCATGGGTTTTTTACATCATTACCGGCGAATGAACTCTGTTTAGACCCATGCCCGAGGGGTTTTCCCTTCCCACTCGGCCCCGTGCCTCTCCCGCAGGTCTGCATGGCTGGGGGGCACAGGCAGCCGCTGTCCTCAGCAACCTCGAAAGGCAAATATTGAAGGTAGAGCTTGCAGGCGTTTGTTTAAACAGTTGGCAAATACATGACTCTTACCAGAAAGTGTTCGGTTTGATCTGTTTTGCCATCAGATAAAAGCAGAGGGGTTTGCTAAAAAGTGGACAAAAATATTGGGGTTTTTCCCCAATAATTATTTTTTAAATTTTCTAGTTATAAAAAGAGAGGAACTATTCTTTTTATTTTTGAAGATATATTTTCTGATTATTTCCAGACTTGTTTTTAAAAATCCTCCCACAAACACCGACATTTCTGCTGCCTCCAATTTCTACCGTGCTCATCACTGCAGTATCTAAGCACCTCACAAATCTCAATTAACCTCAGTCATCCTGGGAGGTAAAAGCATATTAATAATCCTGTCTCAGATATGGATAGACTGAGGCAGTGAGAGAACGAGGCCAACGTTTCACACCGAGTGCCGAGGCATGGCTCCTTGCTAGCACCGCCCGATTTTGGGAGCGGGGAGTAAACGGGAGCTCCAGGGCTCCGCACCTTCCCGGCGGCACGTCAGGAGCACACGGGAACCGGTGGCAAAGCCAGTTCAACTGGAATATGGAGGCCAATTACACCCTAGTATCCTCACTGCAATATTTCTGCTCAACGAGACCTAAACTACCAGATCAGTTTTTCCAGAAATATTACAAGTTTTGAACCTAAAATTGCTGCATTTCAACCCAATTCAATCCTATTGATTTCTTTCTCCCTCAACTTTTCCTGTGCTCTGATATGGAACCCATCACCAGTCCCTCATAACTTTTACTGGGCTGACCTGCGCGGGATCTGTAAGATAACAAACTGCTGTTATTCTAATTTCACAAGCAAGGACCGGAGCACAGACAAATTAATCGAGTTCGCTGCTATCACGCACACCTCCAGCACGGCGAGGAGAGGGACACCCCAAGTCAGAGACTCAGCTTCACCTCCGTTCAGCTGTTCTACAATTCCCCTGAGATATCAGCTGGGATCTGACCTTGTAGCTACTTGAGCAAAGATAGGGAGCTCTAACACAGCCTTCAAAGAGACGGTATTACATGGCTGCTTCCTATATCATGCGACAATAATACTAACGTGTTTTTAAATTACGCATTATAAAAGAAAGCAATGCAAGATTAAGGCTACTCGTATTTTCCCCAACAGAAATTTTCAGTCTTTTTACAGCAACTTTGTCACAGAGTTTAAGACTCACAGAATTACAGTGACTCTGCTTTACTCCCCCTCTGACCCTCTCAAAAGGCAATTTCCTAGGTTACAAAGCCACCTAAAATGTAACGTGTTACCTTTCTCCTGTCTTCCTAGGAGCATTAGCCCCTGAAACACAACGGCAGGCGATCTCTAAGCCTCGTCCACAAGCAAGGGAGCCTGATCTGCGACGGCTCATAGGCAACATCCTCCGCTTCTTGGGGACACAGACCTGGGTAAGCCATCACCATGCAGCAGCAGAGAAAGCCCACCCATTTACCTCCTACAGACCAGGCTGACAACTTCTTCTGCCACCTTAAATAGATGGCCAGCTTCTCTTCCACTGACCACAGCCTCCCATCCTTCCTCTCCTCATTTGTTACAAATGAGATACACCCCAGCCAATTAGCTAATAATTAAACCTAACTTCCAGGGCTCAGAAGCTTTTAGGGCACCGGTTCTCAAGCTAAGACTAAACCTCCTTCCAACCAGTTTCCCATACGTTTCATGGTAGCGTACATTTTTGTCTCCGAGTGGCTCTGTCACCCTTCTCGCAGCTCCGGGGCGACGCGTGACGCAGGGGCTGTGATTTCCCCAGCCCGGTGCCCACCTCAGTTGCTGCTCTCCCTGTCTGTCCTTGCTGCAATAGATAAACACCAACGCAAGGAACCAGAGTTCTTGGTCCCCTGCCAAAGTCCCTTCCTCTCTGCAAATTGCCCGGAAGAAGTTTTGTGACACCAGCCTTTGCACTGCTTTTTTTTCCTCGCCTTTTTTTTTTCTTTTTTTTTTTTTCTTTTTTTTCTGCAGTCCTGGCCTGACTCCTGAAGTCCCCTCCTCCTCCCCAGCTCAGCCTTTTTGCAGCTCCCTGACCCGTGCTCCATCGCATCTGCTGCCTTTGCAGGCGCTCCCCTCTCACGGGGTATGCGGTTTCCCTCACCTGCTCGTTTGACATGCTATAAACCTTCTGTTTGCTAAGCTTAGAGATTATTCTGCCAGCCAGGAAACCATGTGAGATTGGTGGCGAGACCCAAACTGAAAACAAAACTCGAGACAAAAGCATTCAAAGAAACTGCAAAACTGCTCGGATTAACAGCAGGCGACAAAGAGGCTTTTACAGGCAGGCCAGTAGCACAGGCTCTACCTTCCCTTAGCTGTCACCGCAGGATGAATTTGCTGGTCTCAGGTGCCAAGGAAAAACAAAACAAGAGCTTGATCCAAAGAGAAAATGCTACCAAAACTGGCCTTTGGCTGGGGCAGGACGGGGTGGGCTGGCAGAGCCAGATCTGCTCTCCCCGGCAGCAGCTGCGGTGAGAAGCTGAGCCCCTGCTCCCCATCCTCCCCCTGCCCCGGGGATGCTCATTTTTAGTTCTCCCTCTGGAGCAACACCCATCATGACTTACACTAATTGCCAATGGAAGCGAATAAGTATTTCCCTCCTCTTTTTCCTCCAGCGCTCGGGTGGGACGGCAGCAAAGGCCACCGGGCTGATGTCCCCTTGGCAGCAGCAGGCGCCCGGGGAGTGGTGGGAGCTCAGCCCAGCACATGCTGCGTGGGGTGGGACGGGTAATCCGCTGTGGACAGCGGTCAGCAAGATGTGACCGCCTCGAGTTAAAAGCAGAAACATTTTAATAAGAAATGTGCCTCTGAGTCACGATGCTCCAGGGACCGGTGGTGTGCTGTCTTATCCACCAGCCTTGCTTGGGGACTTTCTTAAGGTCAGGATCTGAGCTTAAAATTGCCCAGCTGTGAACAGAATAAACACTTGGTCATGTTTGCTCGCTCGAGCTAAAGGTGAGTCATTCGTAATAACTTTCAGAGGGAAAATTATATGAGTAATACTCTGAGAAAAAAGGTATGAAAAATACAGGGAGGGAGATTTGCAATGTATTTAATAGTCATGAGCCCTCGCAGAACCATGAGCCTCTCGGAGAACCGTTCCTAACGCTCACCAGCATTTGATTGCACTGCTCTGAAGCGTGCTAACCCTAAAATGGTCTGCAAATACATTTGTGTCGCTCAGCCCTATCTGTGTTTAGAGAGCGTCTTGGAGAACACATTAAACACTTCAGCTGCTAAAGCGAGTGTCAGCGCCATCCCAAGAGCCTCTGAAGTAAATGATGTTGTTAACCACATCATGGGAATACTCGTATTAATCTCTCGGCTCTGTGCAAACCTGCTTTGCTACACCAGAGCCACAGGTGTCAAAGTCGGTGCGTTGGCACATTTTCAGCGGCTCACAGCAGCCAGCGCCGGCAGCGGGGAGAGCTGCGAGGCCGGAGCCCGCTGCCGGCTCCCGCTGAGCTGCAAATGGAGGAGCAGGCGGGAGATCCCGGCCAGGGCTCCCCGCAGCCAGCGCTTGCCTCTCCGCCCGCCAGCATCTCCCCGGCCTCACCGGGCTCCTGCGGCCACCGCGCTTCCAGCCCGGCAGAGCAAAGCCGGTCCGGCACATCAGCCTGCGGCTGAGCCCCTGCCCCGTGTGGTAGCCTCAGACCAGGCAACCGGAGGCAGAGAAACGCCTGCTGCCGGGTTATTCCCCCGGGGCTTCATACAGGGGGAGCGCGTGGAAAACCTGGGTCTTTTTTTAAGGGAAAGACCCCCAAAAAGGCGTTTATTTGCAGAGAAGGCGGCGCGTTCTCTGCCACGGGAGGAAAGCGTGAAAGGCGCTGCGCAGGGGTCAGAGGACCCACGACACACCCGGGTGGGCAGCCCTGTCCCCAGGGTGAGGTGTGCCCCGATGCTCAGGGAAGACGGGTCCGAGGGCACGCAGCGTGGGCTCGGCTGGTGCCCAGGCAAAACACAGCCTTGCCGAGAGCCCGGCTCAGGGCCCAGGCAGCATCTCCCCGCACAGCACCGGGCACCGCTCACCCGCTCCCCGCAGCAGCGCTGCCTTCGCCTCCCTGGCACCCGGCTTTGCCAGCCTGCCTTTGCTGTTGCTGCCTGTACGTGCACGCAGTCAGCACCCAGCCGTGACTCTGCCAGGCAGGCTCTGCCGCGCCGGTGGCAGCGGAGACGGGGGCAGGCGAAGCGGTGACTTGCTCCCAGCTATGCCTGGCAGCTCGGGGTCGCGTCGGCACGCACAGCTCTCCGCATGCTAAGCTCAGCCCCGTGGGAGGCAATGCCCCAGCGCTAACGACTATTTTGACACGCAGCACTATACTAAGCCCAGTAAGGCAACGCTATCGCTGCCAAGAAGCAAAAAAAAATGGTTTCCATGGCTATTGTACCCCATCAGCTCTTCTAACCTCTTCAAATGTAAAAGTTCCTTTGAAGGTTTATTGTTATTAATATATATATAAAAAGCATCCTTCTGCCCTATTCCTTGTTTCATACATCGGCCCGTATTTTGTGCATTCTCTGCACGGATATGGAGGGATGTGCTGTACTTCCAGCAGGCACTCTGGGAAGGATGACAAGGGCAGCAAGCTCTTGCTTTCCCTGGCCGCCATCCCCGGGTTAATGTGTTTGCAAGACAAAGTGTTGTCAGAAACACCAGGGGCAGTCCCTAGGGATAACACTTTGGAAGTGAAGGCGTTCACTCCTGGATGGACGAAGAGAAAACAGGCTATAGATAACCTTGGGAGCGAGTGGAGATGTGCAACATCTCTGAGAGCAAAACTGGGTCGGAGTCATGAGAAGACTGGGGGCAGGCGGAGTCGTTCGCCTCGGTGAGCGGTGAAGCCTGGCCACCGAGGCTGGGAGTCCTGGCTGCTCCTCTCGCGCAGCTCTCGCAGTATGCCATGATCTGCTCTTGAATGGTGGCCAAATCCCTGGAGAAGCTCAAGCGTCAGCTCTGCGCACCAAGCCTTCAGCTTGCTGGCATGCTTTAGGTTTGGATTTACAGCACGTTAAAGCATCGTGGGGGGCTGAGAGAAGGCCGAGCTGCGGGCGCGTCGCAGCAGAGCATCCGGCCGGCCCCTCGGGCAGAGCTGCGGGTGCCCCAGCCGCGGTGCCGGCAGGCCCCGGCGCACAGCCCTGCCCTGCCGCCGAGGGCAGGGGCTCTGCGAGGCAGAGTGAGGTGCTCCGCTCCGAGCCATCAGCTTTTCCTCGCTGCCCTTGTTACTTTGCACCAGGAGGCCTTGCTAACGCTGCTGGGCAGCAGGACTCCTGACACGGCTGTAATGTAATTTTGCGTGTGTTAATTTCATTTCTTGGCTTTGCTTAATATCAGTTATTATTCTGCTGAGATCGTAACCAGGAACGGGTGAAGCTGGTTCAGAGAAAACAGCCGAGCCCATGCCTTTCATTTCCCCTCTCCTCCCAGCTGCCATGACCTTTGCCCATTATTAGAACCAAACTTGAAATAAGCCTTTTCTTTCTGAGGCTCTGAAATACTCAGCTCTGAGTCAAATTCATGGAACAAGGGAACTGATTCAGACAGCCACAAGCTATTGTTTCAGTTCCACCTTAAAGCAGTTCCAGCTCCGTCAGCTCTTTTCTTTCCTCCTTTCAAAACGCAGCTGGGAGTAGCCCAGTAAGAGGCCAGTTGACGCTGGGGACGGAGGCACTGGGCTGCCCCTGCTCCTTCCAAAGCCCCCACATCCCCAGAGAGCACCGTGGCGAGCAGCGGCACACGCCTCCCACACCGTCCTGCCCGGGCAGGGCTCCCCGTCACTCAGGGGACAGATCCTGTCCGTCGCCACCTTGCTAGGAAACCAGCACCGTGCTATGGCAAATACTGGGTGGGCGGCTCCTGAGGCATGAGCTGGTCCTTTGGAGCAGGGGGAAATCACTCCATGGTTTTATAGCTCCCAAAAAAGCTAGCAGCTGGTACTTTATCCCTTGGAGAAGTGAAGAAGCCCCGCTCGAAGGGCTGCTTTGCACAGCCTCACTCCACTGTAGCACACCTACTCTTAGCTGCCACCATGACAAACTCTGCTTGGCCATCAGTGCAACCTGTGCGGTTCCTGGATGAAGGCTAATTGCATCAGCGTAAGCATTTTTTTTCCAATCTCGCCATGTTTCTGAACCACAGGTTTGTACTGGTACAGAGACCTCGGTGTAGCTACACCCATGCTCAATTCTCCGGAGTAGGTAAGCCAAGCCCCTAGGAAAAAGGCTATTATGGGTTCTCTGAGTCACCGTGTGCCTTCTCCAGTTGTACTTAAACCTGATACTGATCCATACTTTTGTTGAAAGCAGAAATTAAGCAGATGAACAAGTAGCTGGGAAGGCACTTTAAAGACTTTTTCATCAAAGGTGATTTCAAAATATTTTCCAACTCGGCATTCTTTTCCGTAAATACACCACCCAGGTTTCCAGGGGCCTTTGGGGTAAGAAGATCAGTGTTGTAAGGAAGCACCTCCTCTGCCAAAGTCTGACATTTGAGGAGCTCCTACTTGCAAAATAACACAGGCACCTGTTGTTTGTTTTGGCAATTCTGAAATCGCAGTGTTCCCATAGACTCCACGCACACGCACCGGCTCTGGGAGAGCTCTCACTCTCGGTACTAGAGGAGATAGCGTTATTTAAATAAAAAAATCCTCAAGGTTTCTGAGTGGTTTAGCAAAGATTGCATGGAAAAATTACTGTGCAACTGTGAAATAGTTGAGATTCAGGCCCAAAGGCCGAGAAAGTTGTCTGTTCTTGTCTTCATTGGAAGGAAAGCGTGCTAGCCTTGACCGCGGCTGAGCACAGCTGCTGGTACCAGAAGTACTTCTTGACAAGGAAAGTGGGATTTGCTTTTGGAGCACCCTTTGCTACCCAGTCCCCTGGAACTCTCCCAAGTAACGTGGGACCTACCCATCCCTTAGGTGTTCTACGGCCATCTACACATGGGACGCGATTCATCTCCGGGCCATGATGGGCTCAAGGCAGAATGACGATCCAGATTTGGACATTCAAGGGTGAATTCAGAAGGCTGAGCAGCCCTGCCCAGCCCTGGCGATGCTGTCAGAGTGCCGGCAGGCACAAGGGCTCGGGGAGGCAGAGCAGCCTGCAAAGCCGAGCAGAAAACCCTAATGCAGACAAAGCTCACCCCGGCTCTGGAGCACCTTGTTAGCATCTGCCGTCGTAGTCCGAAGCCGTAGGAGATGCACCCACACAGCCTGCTGGCAAAACAGATAAAACCCAGATGATACAAAGGAAGCTTTAAAACCACGAAGAGCAAGTGCTGGTACGCGTGCAGGCAGGCTCGAAGGTGTGTTGGTGCAGGACCCCCGATTAGGGGTAGGCTCGGGGACTCTCAGCACCGAACTAGGGAGGATGGGACAATGTCTGCACGAGGCTTTCTATCCTCTTCCAGAAAACAAACCAACCCACGGATGTTAACTGCAGAGTCGTGTGTGAAATAACAGCCTGTTACCTTAATGCCCAGCTTCTTGCCTGAAACACGTTTGTTTTGTACAGTGTTTATGCAGAAAATTTTTTCAGACACCCAAGACAGTTGTGATTACTCACCTTAATGTTCAGCATTTATCCATACCTATCTCACGGTAGTTAACATATGCAAGTCAGCCAGGCTTAGCAAATCTTTGCCCTTTTCTACATTATTGATCTGACATTTCCTCTGGAGTATTTCAACTGAGAATTAAATTAACACCGTATCTATGGACATTACGTAGTTAAAACAGACCAGCTGCATAGACTGGCACACCCTTTGTTCAGTCAGTCACAATTCTTCCTTTTATTAATTCATGAAACCTTGTTGTTATTTCTTAAAAGCGGAAGATGCCATTAGTAATGCTAATGAAAACTACCAGGCTCATTACGCCCGGCGCTCTCCAGACAGCCCCGAAAGAGCACTCTCCATCCTACGGAGGCCTCGTTCTGCAATTCTCAGGCAATAATAACGTGTTGTTTGCTTTTCGTCAGACATGTTCTCGGAGAAGATATGCCTAGCCATTAACTGTGTCATGACCAGACGTACCAGCCCACTGCTGAATGTGGGGCATCTCCAGGGGTCCCCTGCAATAGCCCCTCATTAGCCCTGGCACCAAGGAGAAGACGGCATAGGTGTGAAAGGCATCGTCTCAGCTCTTTCCCTCACTTCCCATGTTCTCTTTTCAAGCTTAAATCCAGTTATTTCCATGGTTAAATACTCATTTTTCCCTTTTGCTTTTATGTCACGGAAATGCCATCTAAGGATCAGCAGGAAAAACAAATGACTTAGGAAAGGCTGTTTGGCCTGAGGAAGAGGTTCCTCGGCATAGACTCAACCACCTTCCCGGATTTACAGGGCTTTCTTTGGTATTTAATAAAGATTGCTGTTCTGAAAATAAAGAGAAACATCTGCTGCCTTGTAAGTGTCTGGCCTGCTTTAACAACCTTGGTTTTTCCTTCTTAAGAGAACAGTTTGGATTGATTAAGACTCAAGCAAGTATTTTATACCTTGATACATCCCCAGCTTGTTGAAATCTTACCTGAAACCTTAAAAAAAAAAACAACCTACCAAAACAAAGTACATTAAATGAAAGTCTGGAGGACACGTGAAGGCCCAGAGACTTCAAAGAAGCACTTTCAAGGCCGAAGACTGGATCTAAAGACCCTTATATTGCCCCAGCCACAAAGGGGGCCTTCAGCCGGGGTCTGTCACCACGCTGCGCTCAGCCTGGGGCTTCACTCGCACGAAGCCCTGCTGCAGCCGAGGGGAGCCCCAGTTTGTACGCACACACACGAGCCTCATAAAGACTAAGCCAGGGTAAGATCTCCAGGCTTTGACTCTGCTGGTCTTCTACCCAGCTGAAGAGCAAAGCCTCCAAGAGCTACGTGCTGCCAGACGACTTAGAGATGTCACGGGGGGAACTGAGGATGCTCTAACCCCTGCAGAACTGGGTCTTCAGAGTGAAACAAGATGAGTTTTCAGTTTGAGTAATGATAGTAAATACAGAATAAAGAAAACAAATCTAAACTGATGCTTTTTATAACATATAAAGCCCTGAACAGGAATCAGTGCAGACTTGTTGGCTCCAAGCATGAAATACCTGTAGGTAAATAAAAATTCTTATGCCACATGTATTGCCCTGGGTTATTCCTCCACGGAATACCTAAAAAGAGGTTTTTTGCTGTAAGATTTCACTTGCTTCTTTTAAACTCTTTTACTTTTCATTTGCAAAAAGGAAAGCCGCAATAGCGGATGGTAAATGTTAACGTTGGTAAATGCACTGTGCTGGGTAAAGTCCTGTAGTACTCAGGCAGACGATGGCTCTCTGTAAAAGTGTTTCAGCGGCGCAGATAAACCCAGTGGAGATCAGGCTCAGGGCAGGTTCGATGCTGGTACAGGCTCCAGGTTGCTGCTCTGCACCCCATCGGGGCAAGGGATCAAGCACAGGCAGCAAGCGAGTACAGTCCCTGAGCTGTAGTGAGAGACGGTCCTCGTGCTGAGAACTCACCACCTGAATAGCCCTGCTCAGCAAAAAAATCTTCTCCATTTCAGAGATAGGGAAATGATGCGCTACACTTCCTCGCACAGCTTAGCTGGTGCAGTTTAGCAATAATCCACCTTGCTTCTGCTATCAAGGATTAAAAATCCTTGCCCCTATGCACCCAAAGCTTCCAGTAACGTCAAAGCACGTGGTACATTTGGTAACGTGGACAAAATATGCACTGGGGCTTGTGCTGGGACCACTCAACTCCTTTCACTTGTAAGAGGGGATAGGTAAAGCTCAGGTCTCCAGAGGTACGAGGCAGATGCGTTCTCCCCCGCGCCGCCCAGCCACAGCCACCCCCAGCCCCCTGCGCGGTGAACGGCAGGCAGACCCCCGGCCGGGCACGTCGCCTCCCACCCACCGCCGGCACCACCCTCGCCCCGGCCCTCGACATTTTCTTTCCCCCGATGACTGTCCCTGTGTTAGCACAGACATTTAAGTCATTCCCCTTCCTGTAGTTTAATTGCTGAAATTACGTTACAGGACTGGAGAAGGACATAAAACATACCAACCGAACCTCTGGAAACGTCGCAACGCGCGACCGTGCTCCGCTTCGCTTTGTAAAGAAGAAATCACTCCAGGTCAGCTTCTGCACAGCCAGTTTATTCAGCCAAGACAAGAGAGTTGTTGGAGCAAATAATGGAGGAATAATATGATAAAACACAATATTAGCAATAACTGCTTTTACAGATGGGCCTTTGAATGAGATGTGCTCGGCGTGCTGCACGCGCCCCACTTACTGTCGTCTTCTTGCTCTGACCAGATCTGCTGAAGATGTGAGCCCTAATCTGTGCAATGTAACATTATCTACAGCGTTCGTATTTGTATGCTGATCCTCTGTCGTTAGACGTAGGCTGTGGCTCCCAGGGGGACTCCCTAACACAATTTGATCGTGTCTGTTCCAAATAACTGCACGCTAGTTTTTACACAGAGAGAAGGTTTTGTTTTTCTTTTTAAAAATAACAAAAAACCAACTGACTTTTAGTGCCTGACCCTGATGCTCCCCCTGGATTTCAGAACTGCAAAGCAGCAAAGCCGTCCACCGGCTTTGCCAAAGGGCCTCACCCAGGTGCCCAAAACAAAGCGCAGAAAGTCTCTGGTCACCGCCGTGAAAGCTGCTCGAGGGTGCCCGTCCCCGGCGCGGCCAGGCTGCGGGCGGGGGGAAGCTGGCACGGCACCGCGCGAGCTGCAAGCCACGCTCTGCGACCTGGCAGGCAGCGCCTGCTCACATGAGCAGACTTCATGATCAGGCCATAATTCACACACGATTACGGAGCCAGTCGAATTATGCTGAGCACAGAGCAGATCCCCAGCTGATGTGAATCAGTGAGAGTCCACAGGCTCATTCATACACCAGCCCAAGATGAGACGTCTCTGAATCACTGCACCGAAAATGCACGAAGCCAAGCGCAGACCCTAAACTGTTCCCAACTAATGTTGGTTTTTTTAATATGCTCAAAATGAAACAGTTCATGTCAGGAGCGTTATCCTGAAAGGGAAGACCACCTGCTACTCCTGTGGTCACAGTCTCCCTTTTTCTTTATATGGGGCTTCTGACTCCTTAATCTGCTGTGGAATGTCATTTAATTAAGCATTTTCAGGGTTCACTCCAGGCCGTGGGATTATGCTGTAAGCAGGCAACGCTGGCCTGAAGTTGCGATAATTAAGGCCACGAAGGACAGCTTGGCACATTGTCTAATCAGGGAGCCAACACAAATATGCCAGAGCTAGTACTAAATATTTCCATGGTAGAAGCATTCAGACTTACTAGATTGGGTTTCCCCTAATCATACAGGGAATAGAGAAATAAAAACAAAGTGTTAAAAAAAACTTAAAAAGGAAATAAAATGTTAGAAACATTCTTGACGCTACAGCACCTGCCCAGGCTTCTAACCTTTTAATAAGGGATTACTGTACGCTAGAGGTAGGAAGAGCCGGCCAGCGCGCGGCACTGCTCTCTTCTGCACCCCAGCTCCAAACCGGACCTCAGCCCTTGGACTTGTGAGCAGCTCTGCGAGGTCAAACCCTCTCGCTAACGGGAATTAGCGCAGTCATGCTGACCCAAGGGAGCGGCCGCCATTCCCGTCGGCAGGGCTGCCAGCACGCCACCGGGGCCAGCCGTGCCCGTCCGCACAGCAGCTCGCCTCGACGTCCGCTCAGCTGAAGGGGAGCGTGGGCCAGGGCCGCAGCTGGTGCTGCCGGCGCCTTTCCACCAGCTCCACAAAGCAGCCGCTGCCTTTGGCGCAGGGCGTCACGGCGAGCGGGGCAGCCGGGTCCTTATAGCACGGGTTGGGCAGCCGGGGGGAAGTAAAAGACGAAATGGCCTCCTCGGGGCGCAGCTACGTTCACTTGCCACGTACCTCTGGGCAGTCATTTACTGCCCATCCGTGTCTGCAGGAGGCCCAAGCACACTCGTGGTTCCCACGAAGCAAAACCACCTCCTCCTCCCGCACTGCGGATGCGAGGCGTTTCTTGTATTCCTGCCTTCACTTCTCACCTTCAGCTCCAGCGGAGCTGCCCAGACCGCTCCCTGGGCACCACCTCTTCTCCTAACTCTTCTCCATTCTCCCCTTCCCACTCCCACCCTGTGCTCCACACCCTTAGATCGCACAGATTCAGGCAAACGCCTGTGGAAAAAAACAGAAAACCTCGGCACCTGAGAGCGCTGCCCACCTGGCAAGTTTCCACGCTGGTGATAGCCAGTGGCCACCCAGAACCCGGCGCTGATAGCCACCCGCTCCCAGCCGAGAGTCCACGCGTGGGCATCGCCTTCAGGCTTTTCCCCTGCTCCCCGCTGCTCCCAGGGGCTGGGAATTTACACAACGCGGCATTTCTCTTACTGATAATCCTGTCTGCTCTCCCAGCTTGCTTGGGCTTCTTATATATTGACAGAGGTTTGTTTTATCCTTCAACGTGCTTAAACAGATGGGTACAACCAGCTCAGCTACCTGCTTGAAAGTCTGTGTTATGGTTATATTAAGAACGCTTACAGAAATTTCTTTGAAAATTAACATCAGCGTGACACTGCAGTTTTGGTTTCAAGGGTTTCTATTGTTTCCAGTATTGCCAGACACGAAACGTTCATATAATACGACAACAGAGTTTAGGGCATTACAAAGGAAAAGCAGGAATGATACGTTCAATTCAACCAGTGTGAATATGAAAAGACGACAAAAAGGCTGGTAAAAAAAAGAAAAAAAAAAAAAGAGAGAGAGAGACGTATAGGGGAGCGCTGTATGTTGTAGGCATAATTTCAGGTAATAGTCTGCCCTGGCTGCTAACCTGCAAGTCTTATGGGCCAGGGAGAAAGCTGTGTGTCCCCTGGCCGCAGAGCACCCAGCACAAACAGGGCTGTGGTCTCGATCAGACGCAGCGGCGGCTCGCGTAGCTGCAACTCAAACGAAGCCTTGCAGGAGCCGGGTCATTCTCCTCCTTTTATGTGCACCTGAGCAAAATGCAAACCAGACTTGAAATAAGCAATGTTCTTCCCTTTTGTTTTCTGTCGAGCGGGCCACGGAGCCGACGATAGCTCCAGGGCTGCGAAAGCAGCGTGACTTCCCCCAGCGCCTCCTCATTAGGAACGTCTCCCGAAACACGCTCGGTGTCATATCCATTTAGTGTCAGGTGACAGGCATTTTCTGCTGTAACATTCACTTTAACAGTGGTATTATTACTTTTACTTGAGTGCTTTGATTTAAGCCACAGGAGATGTCACAAATTAGTGTTTACAAAACTTAACACGAGGGGGCTGTCAGTACTTGCTTGACGACAAGGATTTAGACGGTTGAGACCCCATTGCGGAGGCAGCAGACTAATTACAGGAGCCGGGGTGCAGAAGGCTTCCAGGCCTAAGTGCCACCTCAAGCAGAAGTGAAGTTGAAGATGCTCAGAGTGCAGGTCAGAGGCACACGGGACTGAACTCCCTCTTTTGGGTTTCTTCCCGTTGTTTTTTTACACATAGTGCAAAACGGAATTAAAAGAACAGAGTGAAAGAGTCCAGCTGCGCGTGGGAGCCGCTCCATCTGCTTACAGCAACGTCCACCCTGACACTGCCCGCTACGTACACGAACGCACTTAAACCTAAGCATCTCTCAGCTAACCTTAGTCATACAACGGCACTAGAGTTATGTGTTGCGAGGGAACAGATTCCAAGAGGGCTTGAATAAATAAATTGCCTGGTGATTCAAGGAGGAGATACAAATTCTTCTGTGATCCCAGAGTTCACTGATATTACCTGTTAGTTGGGAGATTTTGTTTTCTAGCGGTTAGCTATCGAAGTGGAAGGAATCTATT
Source organism: Mycteria americana (assembly GCF_035582795.1). NCBI lineage: Eukaryota > Metazoa > Chordata > Aves > Ciconiiformes > Ciconiidae > Mycteria > Mycteria americana. The sequence goes on from NC_134377.1 coordinate 16,031,976, forward strand.
TTGCATTTGGGAAAGTCTGAAAAATATATTTAATTGCTATGACTAATAACCTGTCAGGAGAAATGCAAATTTGATGAGTCTGATATTCAAAATCCTTCAAAGTAGAAGCACAGAAGACATCAGCGTGCAGAGGAATGCAGAGTATCCCTTAGAAACGCGACTTTTCTAAGAGGCCCTTCAGAGCAGCAAGGTATTCCCGTCTTCACCATTAACAAACAAAAACATGCTCCTAAAACCACTCTAGCGTTAATTCCGGCTGGCCCCAGCAACGAGAAGTTTCATACAAGTGCAGACTTCTTTGTGAAATGAGCACACCGTCTCAGAGCCACCAACGCAGCGGAAGGTCCCCTCAGAAAGCTCCTCTCCAGCCTTTCATCGTGATTCATTGCGCCGTTCAGGGCAAGTCACAAGCTACAAAATTGCATTATCAGTACAGCTCTTTTTAATCAATTCAAGGTACTGATGTTTAAATATCTCCTGCGCTAAAAAGCTATTGCTGTTTAGACCCAATTTTTTTTTTTTTTAATGAAATCATTATAACATTCTCATAATTGCTTATCTCTCGGAGAAAGATAACGCAGACACAGCTGCTATTTCAAAGGACATTTCGTACATGTAGCTCAGTCACATCTGAAATACAGCAGAGATTCTCTCTAATTCAGGAACATATTTATCGCTGACTGCGTCGTGCGACAGCGCTGCAGCCTTAGTTACGCTCACAGCAGAGGTATTTGTACCCTGGGATTTGCCTAAGGACTTCTTCTCTGCTGGGCCCCAGTTCAGCAAAACATTGCAATAGATGCTTGAGACCACGCTCGCTCAAGGGATTTACCGAGGAGGGCTGAGCACTTCTCTACTGGCTTTGGGGAGCTGCTTTCCTCTAGATGTTCCTCCCAGCCAGCCACGCAGAGCACCTCGTACCTGCCCCACCAGCCACCTCCGCTCGGCACGGGTGGGTTCAAACCTCGGCATCGCCCCTGCGCTCGCCCTTTGAGCCACAGGCCCGCCTCTTTAATGGAAAACCGCAGGAAAATATCTGTGTGGCAGATAAGGTCACATAATGCTGCTGGGGTCAACAGCAATCTCTATCTATCTGGATTTTAAAGAGGAAATATGACCTTGCCTTGAAATGTAATATCTCCCTTGTCCGCAGGTCAGCCAGTGCTTCCTTCTGTCTGTAAAAGGGGATGTTGCTTCCCCACCCGGCGAAGCAAGGCTACTTCTCTGCGAGTGCTCCGATACCAGTGGCCAGGACCAGGACAGCACCCACAGACCAATACACTCGGTCTTGTTACCCGTGGGATATTGACCCCCCCAGGGTCCCCTGAGAGCGTCTCCCCCATGTTGGCATCCCCTTTTCCCCTGGGCGTCTGGGCCCTCCTGGCTCTCAGCCCAGCAGGGAGGGGATGCTCTCCGGGGCGGCTGCACCCCTGCACGCAGCGGCATCCCCCGAGAGGGTCCCCAGAGCTTCTCCCGCCTGCCGGGGAGCAGCCTAACTCCATACCAGCGCCCTTTGATGCACCGTCTGCTCTGGCGAGTACGTTCGGAGGCTCCATGAGAGTGTAATTCACATTTCAGTCAGCGATTAGAGACCCCAGGAGCCTTCCAGGAGCCAAGATTACCCACCGCTTCGCAAGTAAATTATTGCCCTTAGTCTGATGCGACCTGAGATACAGATGTCCAGCTCCGTAGTACGCGCTCCTCAAGGCATGGACCTTGCCTGTGTGACCAAACCCTTCCTCCCATTCTTTCCCACAAGCAGGAACAGAGCTGTGCGCCACAGTGCCCAAGCACCAGGTTTGGGAACTCCTAAGACATGATGGACCATCAAGATCATCCATCTTCCATGAAGTACAGGTCACAGGGCTTCCAAAAATTGCCGGTGGAAAAGCAGAGACATCTCTTAGAAAACATACCTCCGGACATTACTATTGCTAGTACTGGAGAACCCACCGGTGCTTGTGGTGTTCCAGTGGTTAATTATCTTCACTTTTAAGAACGTGCACCCTTTTTCCCCTGACAGAAAGCTATGCCAACAAATTAGTCAAGCTAATCAGTGCCCTGACTCACTAGCTAACATCTAAGAACAAGAGAAAGAGATGAGATAAAATACATGGGTAATACAGCTTCTAGAAAGCTACAGATAAAAATACCCTGAAAACTAGGTTAAATTACCAGGAAGATAAAGCACATTAGAAAACAGGAAGGTATGAATCAATAATTTACATTTCAGAACAGTTACTCAGACATTTACAAGAGCTTTCAAACGCCTGTCTCCCTCATCCCTCCCCAAAATGTGACCCTGCCAATGATCCCCAGCAATTTCCTCAGAACCGAAGTAATTCTTACAACCGCTTGAAATTGTGCTACACAGGAACATGGCAAGTGAATGGAACGAGAGGAAATACTGGGGGGAGGAGGGGATCCAGGCTCTCACCTGACTGCGACTGTTGCCACCACCACAGTACGGTGATCTCCCACCACTTATAATTTAAATAAACTCCTAATGCAGTTCTGCTGCTAAACATGGTACTTAATAACACAAAGGCTCCCCGACGCCATTAACACAGCTGGACTGCCAGCTCTGAAATGTCAGCTTTCTTCCCTCCTTTGCGAAAGCTTTACTGTTAATTTTGACATCTGGTTTTTAGTGAGATGTATTTCTTGCAGAGCAAATGCACACTGACAAATCTGGGGCCCTCTGTGTATTTTGGTAAATTGCAATCCATTATGAATATATATCTTCCTATAATGAAATGTTAGCTTTGCAGTTGTAATGCAAGCTGTCCAAGTATCTGGTGGGAACATTTAATAACAATAATATTTTGCTGGGGATAACACAGCTACCTCATTTAGGTATTCCTAATACACCCTCCTGGATGAGTTTTTCCCCCTGACTATTAACAGTTTAATAGTACACAGGTGAAAGCAAAGGTGATATTGAGATAAAAAACTGCGCTGGCAGCTCAGAGCCTCTCTGCAGAGGAAGCAGAGCATCGACGTGTCTGCAGCGGTTCCCACCGGGCTCTGCCTGACAGCAAACATCACGGATCGAGACAGTCCTAAGAGGATGCACAGCTCAATTACTGCACGCTGTGCACCTCTGAGCCTGGTTTGAGGGCCTGGCCACATCTCCCGAGGACCTGGGGGCTGTGATGGGTGCACTGAGCACGTCCTTCCCGCGGGGCAATACGCAAGGCTGGTGGGAAGCGTTCCCTGCGCCTGCTTTCCAGCACTGCAAAGAAAGAGCCCTCGCTCTTTGAGGTGATAAACTACCTTTTTTTGTTCTTCCCCCCCTGTTTAGCCCAAAAGATTCTGAACACAAAATTAGCAGATCCTGATGCAAAAGATCCCCTCTGTCCCCGAGGGGTTTACTGAGCCTGTGGGGTACGCTCGAGACAGGGCTGCCGCAGGACCCCTGCACGCCCAACGCAGCCCGGCGAGCCTGCGAGCTCACTGCGGCGCGGGACCGTGCCTTCGCACGCCGCTGCCGAGCAATTCTGCGCCAGCAGCTGAAGCGCTGCTTGCAGTCAAGGCAGGCAAATACTCTGGGCTGCATTTAGGCCTGACCTAAACTGAGATCCACTCGCATCAGTTGGCTCACTTTGAGTTGGCCCTGGATATGTATTCCCGTAAATCATCTCCTGTCAACGGGACAATCTTCCAAAGGACTTAGCGGCGGTCTGGTGGCACGCTCCCTCCCGTTTCAGTGGGGCTGGCTGCGTTCTGCTGACTTAGATGAATATCTGGTGACAGGAACGATCGGCAATGCTTTGTCTTGCAAGATCGCATTGCTGAAGCGCAAGTCTCCATCAAGCAGCAAGTCGGCACAGAGCTGCCCTCCCCAGCTGGAAACGCGGCTCCGGGCCTTGCCCGCAGGCAGCCCGCAAAGGCAGCGCTTCCAGGCAGCGAGCGCCAAAAGTCCCGAGCGAGCGCCTGACCTCCGCCGGCAGCCGGCACGCCTGCAGGAGCGAGCCAGCCGAGAGACGAGGTTGCAGTGGTGCGCTTCAGACCCGCAGGAGCGATGATAAAAACCAGAATCGAGATCTGTATAGTGCACAGACCCAGATACTTAAACCACCACGCTCAGGCAACGCTGGTCTCAGCTGCGCACACGCCAGCCCCGGGGCCAGGGAGAGGAGAGCGGACCAGGAGAGCACCCTGGAAAGTCCAGCTGACTCAGCAGAGTTAGTCAGAAGCTTTCTGAGCACAAGCAAGTTTGCAAAGCAAAGAGCAAGCACCAGCACGGCAGACCCGGCTCTCAGCAGCGGGCTGGAAACCTGGCTGCCCCCTCTGTTTAGCATCACGCGCTTGTGCTGTGTTGCAAAGATATTTAACTTAGCCCAAAACTTCAGGAATATCTGACTCTACCTGATAGCAAGGATTCTGTCAGAAAAAAATAAAAAGGAGGCAGCAGTTGAGTAAATCATGGCAAGTTATGACAAAAATAAATCCACGGTGAGGCCTAGACACCAGACCAACAGACCAAAGAGATATTTAGACACAAGCATAGTTTGTAATCCCATTCGTTCCACAAGAATTGCTCTCTATTTTAAATTATATAAAAGAAAAATAAATTATAGCGTCTAGAAAGAGAACCTCAAAAAGTCATTAAAACTTCTGATGCTGTTTATAATCAAGAAAAACGCACACAGGTAGCAGGGAGAAGGCAGCTCAGCCACACGGGGTGCTAGAATTACCTAGGATTTATGAGCAGGCTTGGTGTGGGGCAGAGGGGGGCTTCCCCCAAAGCTCTGCATGCAGACTGTATACAGCGGCCATGCAGAGCTTTACACGACAGGCCCATTGCAAATAAAATCACACGTTCTCATTTCTTCTAAACTGCTCACCACGTTTTGCTCCAGCACATAAAATTCGGAGTGCTATCCAACACGTGTCAAGACTCCAGCTATTTAAGTCTAGAAGGAATTAGGACCTAGGCTTTTTCATCTCAAATCAGTACCTTGCCCAGCTACTGGAACAGTCCTGATCCTAGTTAAAAAGAAGTTTGTACCATCTGTTATTAATGCCAAATTTATTATTATGCTATTTGATTGTATTGTATTTTAAAGGGCTGCTTCATAGGAGAGACGCAAAGGTCGCAGTGGAAAGACTTAACCGACATTAGGGATCTGGATCAGGCCCCTAGTGAGTGGAAGAGAATTAATATTAATTCTTAACTTTCCTATTTGAGCATGACGTGCCCCCAGGCTTGCTGCTTGTCTTAGCAGAAGCACCATCTCCTGTTTAGGCATGACAATATTTGTCAAGTGTAATGCTCATTAGTCTGCTGCGTGGTCAGGCTAGCAGTGTATAAACATTCTGAAAGATCAGGTAGGGACTAAAGGTCTGCTCTTTGTGGTCAATTATAGCCATCAACATTAATGATGCCACCACGGAGAGCGATGCAGGGAGAAGAGAAGTGCTTTTCCAAGGTTAGTCTTGACAACGTACCTTGGCTACAAGGAGCTGGCAATGAAAAATGTAGTGTGCACATCCAGCCTCCGCCTAACCCTCTCAGTGATTTATTTCAAGAATAGTCTAGTGGCTTCTTTTTTTTTTTAAATACCTGAATAAAAGACAAGCTTTCTAACCTGAAGTGCATTCTCTTGTATTCTTCAGAATTCACATTGTTGGTGATACTTAAACCTGATGTTTAATCAAAGAGAGAAAAAGCAGCACAGGGGCTGATGAAAGTTTCCCATTTCTGCCTTCATTTTTGACTCTACATTTTCCCCCAAACCCTAGGATTTCCCAGCGAAGCTGAGATTTTGGCTCTGTTTGCTCGGAGAGAGGTCTTGCCACAGTTTCTAAGTGAGCTGGGAAAAACCATAAGGTTTATTTTCCCCCTCGAAAAATTCCATGTCTTTTTTTTCTTTTTAATTATTATTAAAATGGGGCTATAGGTTTGCAGGTCTCAAAAAGAGAAGGGTAAAAAGTTCACTTTAAATCTTACAGAAGCAGAAAGACTTGGCAATATTTAAAAATATTCCCCAAAGCAAAAAAACAAACAAACAAACAAAAAAAAAAAACAAAAACCCCACACTATTGCAAAACTATGGATGGATAATCATCCTCAACTGGCAACATCCCACTTACTACCACGGGAGAAGGACCACTCGTCAGCCCTCTGCTGCCAACCCGTTGCAGGGCAGAGCTTCAGTGAAAGCATCATCAATGAAAGCAGAAATAGCATGAGCTTTTGAAATCCTTATATAGATCCCCAAGCCTGCTGGAGCACTAGAAATACAAACGAGCGTGAGACAGCAATAGCATGTCCTGAAACCCCGGTGAAATTTGGCATAGGCATAACTGTCTCGATGATACCTATCCACAGAGAACTAGTTAAGCATGGATATTCCAATTAAAACAATACACCCCAAAATGCATTGTCCAGCGCTTCCCTAAGCAGGAAATTACTTAAGCGCATGCTCAATTTTAAGCAGGACTTAAAAACATGTTTAAGTTTAGGACGGGTTTGATGCTTTGCTGAAGGAGGAGTGCTTTGATCAGAAACATCATTTGTTTAACCTGTGACCATCGATTTCAATGTAATTGGCATCATCAGCTTCGCCAATGCAGTGTAATAGAGCACTAGTATCGGGGTCCTGGCCATGTTCCATTCATGTAATTGCATTTGTCGGCCTAAACAGAACCCTACATGTAAGGTTATTTATGTACTTGTCCACGGAGCAGACTGCACAGCAAACAGTAGCATTCAATGTTTGATGTGTTCTCTAAAAAAGAAAACCACATTTCTGTAAGTGAGGTGTATCTCAGTCAGTAATTCAAACTCTCAGCATCCATGAAATCCTGCAATCCATTTATGCCTGCTTTGTAGAACTGACGTTTGCTTGGTGGTCTAAAGCCTTTTATTTTTCTCTTTTCCTTTCCAGCATGTGCTCTTGTACTTACCAGGGCACTTACAGTATTATTTAGGTTGCTGCCTGCGATATTTTCAAGCTACTAGAAGACAGTTTCTTAGACATTTTCATAATGTTTTGAAATGCTGATGAGGATTTAGCATTAAAATTAATGGCAGCCAGCCGTGGTCTTTCAGATGTGAAAGACTGTGCAGTATTTTCTGGGAAAAAAAGGGGGGGCAAGGGGGAGAAGAATGGAGATATAAATAGCCAGTCTTGCTTTTCTCCAGGCAGGATCCTTTTAATCATGTAAAATAGATTTTAAAGATTAAAGACTCTAGGCTCTGTTCTGCCTTTGCTCATGTCTCGTATCACCAATTTTTTGTATTTAATTTGAATGAAAAAGGACACACATGGTGTTTTCATTTGCGTTACCCCAAACTGGAATTTCCCCTTGAAGACCATAGCCCCTACCTCCTCTGCAGTGAGGAGAAAACCACCACATCTGGGTGGAACAACACAGAACAGGAGAAAAACCAATTCCAAATCGTTACCCCACTTCTTGGACCTGGAACCAAGAGATTTTCTGAGATTCCATTTAGAGCTATGTCTTATAAGCTGAAAAGGAGACAGAAGAATTACTGGTCCAGCAGCTATATCTGTGTATGTATGAGCTGCAGTCCCAGATTTCATCCAGACATCGTCATACTGCACATGGAAAAACCTTCACTAATTGAAACGGGAGCATCAGCACCGGGAAAACTGACTGCACCGGGGGCCAGAGATCTCTGTCCTGCCGAAGAAGGTGAACTGCCGAAGGTGGAGGGCAGAGAGGAAAGGCCCAGCTCCACAGAGAAAAGGGGAATCAAAGTTCTCCTGCAGGAACAACGTGGCCTGACAAAAAGCCAGAGGAGATGCTGGGAGGACAGAGTAGGCCAAAGAACTAAAAATCTGGGGTAGAACAGACTGCCCATGCCCATCAACAGTCCCTTGACAGAGCTGGAACCAAGAGGCTTCCTTCTTCTGCCACCGGCACGATAAACCCTGTTTTGCCACCTCGCTCCCTCTCACCGAGGCACACAATGCAACAGGAGTTGCATCTCAGCGCAGGTTAGTCTTCATTCTTAAATTTACTTTTCTAAGGCAAGTTGCAGTCAATTCCTCTTGCACATTGACTAAGGTGTCCTTTCTCCACCTTGCACTCCTCAGACTTGCAGCTATAGTCCCACCTGGTTTCCAGTCGTGACTCTCTCCTGGAGCAGGAAGTCCCTCGTCTCCTCCAAGAGTCTGAGGCCATCAAAAATCAATAATGTATTAATTTTATTATTTGTACTTAGTTGTACTTCTCAAATGCAGTACAGGACATCCGGATAATTCTCCTTGATTACATTTATAAATACCCAGAGCGTCCTAACTTCGTTCCATATGCTAAAATATCAATGGCCTCATCAGCGAAGAGCGTGGAGCCTTCCTTAGGCGACCACCTTAAGGGTCCTTAAGTCATCAGTTGTGAACAAGTATTCTTTCCACTAGATATTCATAAGCCAAAGAATAGAAAGGAAACAAAGGACACTGTTCATCACATACAAACCAATAAATCTTCCTAAGGACATCTGGAATTCACCTTGAAACCCTGGCCAAACCTGAGACAGTTTTCTGGTGGGCTTCATCTCCCTGGGTTTGGAGAGCTGAGTCCTGTGTCCTACAGAGTCACTCTGCCATGCACATGGCCTATGGAAAGAGAGAGATACGCAAGAGCAGAAAAGCAGCATTTGAATGTAAGAAGCTGTCGCCGTTCTAAGCAGTGCCTTCTTGTTGGGACAGTATGGTTAGAGTGAAAATAAATGCGTGCAACTATTACAAGAAGATAAAACGTGTCTGTAATTGCAACGAAAGACTGTGTCTTGACAGCCCTGGAAATGAAAGTTCACAAAGCACATATAATGTGGGAAGTGTCAGCATAAACCTCCCACAGATGCCTCCACCAGCGTAACCGGGGGACGAGGGCAGCCCGTTCCCAGTCTCCCGGCCTGCTTCTGCCTCTCTGCTGAAAGCGGCCACCAGCGTTTTCAATTAATTCCAGGTGGTTTTGTACCACCGGCACTGATCCACTCGGAGCTGAACCAAAACCACTCCCCTCGCTGCACAGATAGCGCACATACGCTGCTCACTTCCAGCCTGCAGATCTGTTTCAGGGTCCTGACCCTAGTTTTTAAAGCCCTTAATAGGCGAGGGCCTAATGAACCCTGGAGACTGCTGCTTACTCCACAATCCAAAGCAACAGCTGTGATTGCTCTGGGTGAGCAGGGCCGAGCGAGCTCAGGGCGAAACCCTCCTCGCTTTCCGCATCCAAGCCTCCTGCCACCAAAGTCTCAGCCCTGTCTTTTAACAAGAGCAACGTGCTCAGAGCCTCGTCCGCAGTCCTGCTGCAGCCTTCTTCACTATTGCCGCTGCAGTATTCATTAGCAATTAGCACAGGATAAAGAAAAGCTGCATTTTAGAAAAAATAAGACATTTCTTCAGGTCTTTGCAGAAAACAGCCATGGTGAGACCATGTCCCCAAGAGCAAAGGGAGAAGGACACTTTTTCTTAAGTTATAGAAAAGCAGAGTCGGGAGAGAACTTGCGAGGTCGATAGCTCATCCCTGGTGGGCTACAGCAAGGGGAGCTCGGGCACCAGAGCCCTGACGGAGCAGCTCTGCCGTTAGCAGAACCGGTCCACCTTGTGTCCGGAGCAGCACAGCCGGAGTCCTCACAACGTGACCCTTCCTCGCAAGTTTTGGGTGAGGCCGGGGCAGATGAAAGCAAAGGCAGCACTGTTTGTGGGGAGTCTTTATGCTTGGTTAGGACAAACACAACATGCAGCTGAAAGAAGAAATTCCCCATTACTGATGTATTAATGCTCCCCGGTTTGCTTCTCAGCCTTTTCTCACTCTTCCACATGCAGCCTGTGCTTTTTCTGCTATACAACTATGAATAGAAACGCAGAATTAGCCAGCAGCTCAACGCCGGTTTGAAAGCTTGTCTTTGAAAGCTTGTTCCAAAGCTTGTTTGAAAGGATGTCTCCATCCTCCTTGCCACATGCTATTTCATACTTATACATACAATATCAATACTTCCGTACAATATCAACTTTAAAATAGATTAGAGGCTGATGAGCTGAAACCAATCCAGCTCATTACTCCTACAGCACCAGCACCGCTCTCCCCGTAGCCTTCCTCCTCCTTCATATCCACCCTCCCTTTGCCTCTTGTCCTCACCACCCGCGCTGTCCCTTCAGCATCAGCGTAAAGCGCTCGCTCGGGCAGCGCGCTAAGCCACGGCAGGGTGCTTCGAGCAGGCACCTACACCTTCCAGTAACTGGGCTGAAGCCCTTGTCTTGCCAAGCAACGCATCCCGCTGCTCCTAACCTTTGAACTTCAGCTGGTCACATCGGGTCCTTTTAGACAGCATGTTCATCTGCTTTCATATCCTGCTCCGTTTTGTAAGTGCAGGTTCCTTCAAAAGAATAAGCAGTAATTACTGCAGCCACACCTATACTGGAAACGCCTGTGCAATGATCCGCAGTTCATGCCCACAAGAAAACAAAAGCTGTAAAGAAATAAGCATCCATTCGCTCTGAACTTTGGTATCTGGTCCTTTTCTGCAGCAGGGACCTGATTCTTCGAAGCACTGAGCAGCCATAGCCCCTGAGGGACTTGAGTATCTTCTCACACATGCAAATATAAATCAGAAGCCGCTCTGTTGAAGGCAAGTGAATTATGCAGGTGTAACTTCAATGTGACAGAGAGGGCTCATGGATGTCAACAGAGACTGGAACAGGTGCCCTTTCATTTTTCACATGGTGATTTTTCATTTTCAGCCACTTGGTTTTGCACAGCTACAATAGCACATATACAGCTGCGATGCAATAGGACAGGATGGCTGATATTTAGGAGAAATCACAGGCTTAGATCAATGCACACTGCAGGTATTCAGCTGGAACCAAATGTGTTGGAAGCAATGTAAACCCCAGGGGGCTTGTTCACTAATCAATAAACACAAGGAATGTATGCCACTGAGTTATTGCTGCAGTGTTAATTGTAGCTATACAGGATTTTTTTTTTTTTTTTTTTTGCATTGCTAAAGAAACAGACATCTTCAAGAACTATGGCTTTTACAGAACAGACATGGTATGAAAAATACATTTCTATTCACTCCTCTGATGTTTTCAACTTCAGGAAAACATATAACCTCATTAGAAGCTCTCAGTGCTGCTTCATGAAGGAGAAAGGGAAGTTCGTAGTGCTTCCAATCCCCTGGTTTACCACAAGTGACATTTAAGCAGTCACCTGGGGAAAAATCCCAATGGGAGCACTGACAAAGCTTACCATTTGAAAAAGGTCAGACCTTCTATTCCTGCTCTGAATAGATGGTGCTGACCTTAAAAACCTCCCAGTCTCGGTCCCCCTCCTCAAAAGCATATGATGGAGCAGTCAGCTAGGGCAATTCTACCCAGGAGGAGATGCAGGGCATCATTGCTCTGCAGAATTTTCTTATTCCTTGTTTTCCTCTTGACAAATTACAGATAAATCAACTCATCGGCGAGCAGGCGCTCAGGAGAACCAGCAGCACAGGCACCAGCGCGGGAGCCCCAGGCAGGGCACGGGCTGTGGTGGGGCAGAGAGTTGCCTCTCTCCAAGGTGACTGTCTTGAAAACAGATGGCAAAAATGCAATAGCATTCAAAACCCGGGTGGACAGGGCGTTCTGCCTAAGTGTGACAGCAAAAGGGGGAGTCACAAAGACTAGCTTTAACCAAGGCAATTCAGAGCGGGAATTGCCATTTAGCAGCTCTGATTCAGCCTCTGGAAGAGCCCATTAGATACAGACACTACAAAAACTGGTCTCATTCAGCTGAAGTTAGCTCGGTGAGACCCCTCTCTTGTTTCACTGATTGAAGACCCCTCCTCACTCATCATTTATGTAGAGAAACAAAGGGCAGGCAGATGGAAAAATAATATTTCCACCCTGCAGATGCAAACTGAACCTCCGGTATCCCCTTGAGCGCAAGGTCAGGGAAGGACCTCATAGCAGAAGTCAAACCCAGATTCCTGAGGTTCTACCTCAGGACCTTAACTGTGAGTTCATCCTTCGTCCTGACGTGATCCTCTTAGTCTGAACCTGTAAGTATTCAGTGCCGCACATGCTAACTCCTCAACTTTACTGAGGATTGTCATCCTAGCAGAAGGTTGTCAGAGGAAAACTAGCACCACGCCAGGTAGCTGGCTGCGCATACAGCTCCCTCCCCCCCGTCAGTACGACTATCAGAGGCTGAGCCTCCCCACGGGCTTCAGAAGAGCAGACTTCCGACTGAGTCATCCCGTGGGATGAAACAGGACAGCCCACAGTGGTAATCCCAAATGCTGCAGTATGCTAGAAAATCAGCCCCTAACTGCTGCAGTCATGAAAATACAATAAACATGCCCTATGATTCCATTTTTAGTCGCTTTTCAATGCAGCACTGCAGTTTGTCAGTTTTTCTTGTCCCAGCTGGAATAGATGAATTGCTGATGCTTTTTAGGACCATTGGCAGATGAGCACAATAGAAACATCGCTCAGATATTGATGACTAATGCACACAGAACGCTTCCAAAAAACTGTGTTGCCATCGCAGCTAAACAAAGTGTACTAAATTAACATCCACATGGAAGGAGAGGAGCTCATTTCCATATATTCAGCATTTAAATGAACCTATGGCACCACTGCGAAACTCAGCTGAAACCAAAAACTGGCCATAGTTCTCCTGAAAGTTTCATAGACCTCCATAACCCTAACTCAGGTTTCAGGTTGGCAGCAAAGCCTGGAATATCTCACAGGGTTTGGGATTTCATTGTAGACATTTCTAGCAGCTGCTAGGAGAGCTTCTCTGGGGTCACAGACCTACAGGCCTCTAGATACTGTCCTCACTTTAAATTATCGTTGCCTTGCTGTAAAAGTAACATGTATTACTTGTAAGGCACAGTCCAGCACATTTCAAAGCTCACAGCAGTCTGTTACCAGCTCAAATGGATTAGATCAGCTTCTTCATGGGAAACCTCCTGGACGGTTTTCCCTCTAGGACTGGAAGTAATCTGCTTGAGTACAGCACAAGCCAGGGCTAACCTGCAGAGGTAGAAAATCCTTCCAATGGCTGAAAACGCCCCTGCCAAAAGAATTGAAAGCACAGAAAAGAGAACCTAATTTAGATTGGAAAAAAAAACCCCAAAAAACAAAAAACAAACCAACAACCAACACATCTAACAGCAAGACAGTGGGGCTAACAGACTACTAAAGCAAAAGGAAGAGCCCTCTGTCTGGAGCAGGACTAAGGAGGTGACTCACGAAGTTCTGTTGCTGTCGTCTCTGACTAAACCTTCTACTGAAGTCCAGACACCAAATGATCTGACTCCATGGGGAGCTAGGGCAGCCGGGGAGTCAGCACTCCCAGCTCCCGTTCCCAGCCCTCAGTCATTTGAGCACTCCTACACAAGTGATCCATCCACTACAAAATTACAAGCAAAACCCAAAATTCTTTCCTGCCTTGTGTGCTCTTAAACTTCCTACTACGACAATAACAAAACTTGTACATGCAAAAGCAGAACATAGACCGTTTCAAGCCCGAGACACAGCGCTGCTTGTTTTGTGGCCGGAGTAAGTGTCTGAACACCTGCTACTCCTTAGACGCTTCGTGAGGACTGATGTTTTAACGCCCTTAGAAATGGTCTTGAATACTTTTTTCTAAACCCCTATTCAGGTTATAGCTTGTTCTTTGGATACAAATAGACACGCAGAGATCTCAGTATCTCTGGCTGTGTATTTAATGGTATGAAATACCATCACCCTTAGAGCACCTTTTTGTAAGGATTTCAATCTTCTTTACTCAGTAAAACTTTTATTGACTCGCAGTGTGCTTTTTGCAATGCCAGCAAACAATTAGGAACCCTAGATACTGACTCGTACTTCATAGATAAATACCTATCATTCTTCTTCAAACAGGCGTATCACCTCCGTGCTCCTGGTTATCGCAACTGCCGAAATCCAAACAGGGTGGATGTATTTTAACAGCCTAGCCTGCCACACGCCGTTGGAAAGCTCCCTTCCAACAGACTGAACCCATACGCATGAAATTACTGAGGGGGGAGAGAGGAGAACAGGAAATGTTCTTGAAAGTAGGAGAATAATAGAATGTTTTTATACACCTCATGGATTGCTGTTTCATTAGATTAGGGAGCAGTGCCTTTAATGTAACTAACATGTGGCAACCACAGGGTAACCACAGTGAGTAAATCTGTCCTGCAGGAGGAAGCTAAAATGCAGCAGGGTTTGCTTCAACTGCTTGGAAACAATCAAAAAACCTTTTTAGTACTGGGGTGGAGGGGAGGAGAACTGAGAATACACTAATAGTGACAGCTGAAAACAGAAATATCTCAGCATTTGTGGGTGGGGGAATCAGACAGGCCCCGGCATCCTGTCAATACTCCTGCTCATGCTCCAGCTTCGTTCTTGTCGAAAAAAAGCAAAGCGATACATCCGATAGTCCTCGCTCTTCAGGGAAAGGCTTGAGGTGGTCTTAAACAAGAAACACATATTTAATAACAGCAGTTAATCATAACACGTTCAGAGATGCACACATTTATGTGCAAAAACCACGGCAGCTCGAGGAATGGCAGCAGGGCTGTGTGGCTCACATCTCCCTATGGCTGGGAGACCGCAGGCGGTTTCGCTGCTCTCCTTCAATGTTCCCGTCAGCACTGCAGCTCCCTTGCTTTGTTCCCCAGACAGTCCAGCGTTTAACAGATGTCCAAAGTAAATCACGATCATTTGGTAGGTTTGGGGAATAGAAGCTAGATGGAAAAAAATCACAGTCTAATAAAACAATCAAAAAAGTACCAGCACACTACGGGCCATTTCAAAATAAATTACGGTATCTTTTAAATCTCTACACAACAGTTTGTATTTTAAATCAAAAGACGGTATGTCATTGACTTTCCCCTGAGTAATCTAAGTGACAGGGCTCTCTGAGGTGCAGTAATAGGATGTAAGTGAAGAAGTGGGTATTATTTTACCCGTGCTGTGATAATCTGAATGCATCACTGCCCAGCATTATAAACAGTGAAGTGAGAAGTATGAACAGCACTTTCAAAACCCCCATGCATTTGGGGATGGTAGGAGGGGGCGGGGGACCAGGTCTCCAGTGAGAGCAAACATTTAAAGCAGAAACAACATAATATTGTTTAAAATCTGAAGAAGAGGAAAACTATAAAAGCTTGCTTTTCACCTCTCCAAGAGGGAAAAAAGGCAAGGCAGAAGGAATGTCAAGAAGTAACAGTGCAAGCAGAGAGTGCAGTTCTTAATAATCAGCAGTATTTTAAAGATCTTCTTGAAGTTTTGCACTGAGACACTATAATTAAGGAAAGAAATCAAGGCTTACCAGTTACCGTCTGTCTGGAGCAGGCAGGGAGCCGATACTATAGGATCCCTTCCATGGAGTAACGCACGCTGCAGAAGTATCAGGAAAAGAAAAAAGTAAAAAAGCCATTGCAGACCACAACAGCCACCCCTTAGGTCACACACTCTTTTCCTTCTCTTTTCCAGCCAGCCAGAAGGGTTGCCTTCGTCTCCTTCTCCCCGAAGCGAGCCCCGGGGCACAGCCCCCTTCCCACAGCAGGCCACCCCCGGGACGGAGCCCGGCCACTGCCGGCGTCCCACCACCCTGCGTGGGGAGAGGGCTGCTCGAGACAAGGCACCCAAGAGGCTTCTATTTAAATTAGAAACTGCTGCTCACCCAGACTGGGGTGAACAATGCAACCAGCTGAGAGCAGGGTTATTTAAAAGACGACTCGGCTCAGTTCTGCGTTGTGCCTGAACTAATAAGGACAAACAAATTATTTTTAAAGCACGAAGACAGAGAAAATGATCATTATACGTAATTATTTTTAAGGACTGTTTTAACATCCTTTTCAACGTGAACTGTGCAAGTTAATGCTACACAAACTGAGGAACCACAGAGGTTTCTCCTTCTGGAAAAGGATTCTCGCACAGAGATTTGTTTCCCAGGAGATAGCTGTATCTGCTTACCTACCGGCATCCTCCCCAGCCCACCGAGAACTGTGCAGACACGGCCCATGTCGGGCACGCAGCTCCCTCCTCCTCTTCTTGGTTTGCAAAAATATTCCGTGTGTCGGCCCACAGACAACTGGGATCAAGGAGCAGAAGAATCGCCGAACACGACGCAGAGGGAACATACATCTGTTCCTCTGCACCAAATCTGGGGAAAAAAAAAGGTGGCAACTGATAATCACATACAACACGGTTTTTTCATTTTTAATTTACCTACCATGACAACTGGAAGTGCTTTCACAAAAACCGCACCAACAGTATGTTGCCCTATGCAAACACCCTGCTTTTCTCCAAAATACCCCTTTCCTCCTCCTCACTTTAATCACCATACAATGATCCGGTGTTGCAGATTTATATTTATTTACAGGTCGTTCCCATTTAATTTCTTTCGCCTGTTATTTTTCTTAGGCCTTCCACAGAGAAGGCAGATAACACTACACAGAACTTATATGCCAGCAGGACCCAAAGAAAACCCCAGGTATAGCTTCAGCGGGATTTATCCCTGCACTGAAAAAACCCCCTTATAGACTGATCCGTGAGCTGCTCCCAAATTACCAAGGGTGATTGGATCCGAGAAACATAATAGCTTTGTACACCAAGCCAGTCCTCCTTTGACTCCAGATGCAAAATTACTATTTTTCTGCTGAAAGGGTGATTTCATGCCATAACTTGCATGACTAAGGTTTTCAGAGAAGACTTTTGTTTAGATAAGGACAAGAGATGCCCTGAGGCTTGTATTGTAATGTTATACGGATATATAGATAAAGAAATTTTTTGTTGAGCCGAGGGAGTGGTGTGATTTTTATCTGCATGATTACTTACTGACAGACACTGGGAACGGCGAGATTCTTCTTGACCTTTTTTCACCCTTGCCTGGTTGCAAACTTAACAGCCAGCCTGCCTTTGCAGCACCTGGGTACCACGGGCAGCCCGAGCCGCAGCTGCTTTCCCTGTGTGCCCACCGTCACTCAGCTGGACACGGTGCCGTCTTTAAAATGGAGCTGTTGTCCACTGGAAATCCAGCCTACAGCTCCAGGGAAAAAAAAACCTGGGACTGACAATGGTCCCAAAGGAAAATGGTGAACAGAAAAGCTGCTTCTGTGCTGGCATTTTTAACAGCCCCTGGGATTGCCCTCCACTTGCGTTATTAAATAAGCTTGCACTCACGTTGTTTTTGATACTTTCAACCTCCAGCTAGAGTAATCTGCATTACAAAGCAACCTGCCCAGCTCTGGGTACACCAGTGCTTGGATGGCCACCAGGAAAGCACCGTGCAGGCTGACGCTCCCCCCTGTTACCGCTTCTATGGTGGGTGTAGTCCCTCCATTAATGCATGACAAATAGCGGGTTGATAGCAAGCCATGCTCCAGGGATATGATTAACTCTCCCAAGGCACTTCAGGAACATTGCTGGAAACTTCATTGTGTGTCTTGTCTGAGCCTATTCACTATTCTTCTGCTTGTCTTCTACTTGAGACAGTAGATAATCTTGGTTCAGATTGCTAGATAGCTGTAAAACTCTGCATCTCGGCCTAAAAATTAAATTCTCAGCAATTTCTGAACTCAAGAGCAAGCAAGAGATTGGGTGGGTTTGATTCAGTACTGTCTAAAATAGACTCACTAAAAGGATAGCTAATCACGACAACTATGCTGCCTTTTCATCCACAGATCTCAAACCAATTGAGAAAATGAAAAGTTTTTCCCATTTTACAGACAAGAAAGGACAAATTAAATATCTGGCTGCCGAGGTATGATATATAACCTTCAACTTCTGGCTGAGGAAAGCTGCAATAAGGCAACAGAGAAGGCCGCTTGTGTAAAGACGCTGATCTGCTTCCCATTCTATAACCCGCTGCTGTCACCGCCGGAGCCAGCGTACGGACCCAGGACTGCAGTAGTTTGGTTACGCCGATAAGCAGCAAATGGCCGGTCTCCAAGTTTGCAGCTCCACACATTTCCTCCCCTCCTTTAATTGATATCCCAAATCAGAAGCCTTGAGCTTGTCTTTAAACACAAGCATAAACTCAGGCTCAACCAACTGATTCTCCAAGCAGGAATATAAAGACAGACGAGTCAGCTACTTCAGTGAACCTGAGCCACGAACAAGTTGTGTAAATGGTACAATATTTCACAATATTGACTGTCATTTTTTGGCGATATATAGTTTCACAGAATACTTTGTTTTGTCCATCCATCTAAGCTTCAAAAGACAAATTTAAGCTTTCTTCCAGCCAGAAAAATATCAGTGAGTGCACATAAGTGCAACGACTGTAGCTGAAGTAACATAATTCAACAGTAGCATTAAAACAAACACCTGGTAGCTGGCAAAAAAAACCCAACCCTATTAATTCAGGTAAATGGCATAAGGAAGTAAAAAAACAAATACGAAAATAAATATGCACCTAAAATGTACTCTAACTCTGGAGGCTTCAAAACACTAAAAAAATATTTTCCATCAAGTTTCATTGCTGACATCATCTCTTTCAGCAAAAGTTGACAGTTTGAAAGGTTTTGAAATGGTTTTTTTCCCCCTACTTTTGCTTTTACACTGTCGGTGACACAGCACAGCGTCACAGTGGCACTGTGTTAAGGGGATCGAATACTCCGTTACTTCACGCCTAAAGATTCTTCACCCTTTCAGCCTTACCCTCATTCAGCTACAGGAAGGGAAATTATCTGTCTCGGATTTTACTCCACATTTCAAAATACCAGAACCATCCAAACAAGAACTGCTTGTGTACAGGGCAAAGTCTTTGTTTTGACTGGCACCCAGCAGGAATTGAGACATACTATCATCAAAGCAAACTCTGCAGATTATGGGGTAAGCAAAACAAGTTTTCTCGGTTTTCCAAGTTTTCTCATCACACAAATATCTTTGTAATTAAACAGGCAAAATATAGAGGAGTTATAACCTTGGTACCAAGGTAGTAAATTGGTTAAAAAAAAAATGTAACTACCATCCACACAGAAGATGTTTCCTGAGCATATGAAAAGCATATGCAGTTTTATTATGTATATACTTTTAAATAAAATTCTGTCTCATTGTGTGGACATGTATACACATAATAGAAGTACTTAACACGTCCACGTCACGGTCACATATGTGCACAAATGCACTGTTCTGTAGTGGAAGAATGCGTTTCCTTTGCGCATGTCTGTATAGGAAATATTAATCTGTCCTAAGTCTCATTTCAGCATTAACTCTCATATTTGTGCTTTGGAAGGAGATGCAGGTCTGAAGCTTCAACAGGTTTGAGAACCAAGTTAAAACTAGTACAGGTTCATTTAGCCCTAACATTGCATGGAAACCTTTGAGCTGGTTTTTGGAGAGATGTTTCTGCAGGGGAAAAAAGCTGTCGTGGCTATGTAGTTATTAAACACAGATATTAAAAGAATATCGATTTGAAATATTCCTGTAAGCTTCCTTAAAAACTTGCAAAAACTTGGAAGATGCAACAAACCAATCTGAATCAGATACCACAAAATAAATACTGGGCACACACGGCGAAACCGAGGTCTTTGTGAAACTCATCCTCTCTTTCCACAGCATAGGATCCTCTGGACAACGGGCCTAGGGCAGCCAGGTACCGTCACGATCTCCAAATGAATGACGTTACAGGTGAGGACAAAGAGTGAAGCTTTTTAGCCAAAATGCGAATAAGAAATTCCATATTTTCAGAAGTCTGGTTTTCATGAACTTTGACCTCAATGGGTTTCTTACCTCTCAAACATTTGCTTTTCATAATCCCATTGTTCTAACAAAGCTCTTTTGAAGTCGTCTAATCGACGTGTATTTGTAAAGCCATACAGGTCCTTTGTCGAAGCCTCTATTCTAATCTGGGAACTTTAATTTTCGGAGAAGCCGATTCCTTAGTGGTGCGGAAGCATCAAGATGAAGGTTCAGTGAACTCAAGGTCAGTAAGTCATGCATTTCTTTTGACTAGTATTTGTTCTTGACAAGCAAGCTGCTCACAAATCCCTTTTGCAAGTTTAAGGCTCTGTGTAGCCTGCAGAGACAAAATTAGAATATAAACATCTACTCACTAGAGAAAACAAGGGAGTTATTGTCACTGTAAAGAAGGAGACATCTAAACCATACCCCCTCTGCATTAACTCCATTATTGTGCACAGGCAAGCTGACAGTTATACCACCCAGTAAACTGCAGTTATCTAGTCAAATGATCATTTAATGTTCTTTATTTTACTTTTTCTAAAGAAAATTGATTTCTTGCTATTTATGTTCAGGGTATTTCATTGTGCTGTGATTATAAACCAGACTGAATGCATTTCCACTGACTCCCTGCAAAGTGTGTTTTACAATCCTTCCTGTTTGTACAACGCAAGATGTCTTCTTTAATTGCCAGTCTTTTTTTTTTTAAGTAGGATGCATGCTTGTTTGTTTACTCAGAAGCTCTGAAAGAGCTAGGCTGGACTCCGGTCTTTAGACAAGCTGCTATGAGATATGGAAGGAAATATCCCCAATAATGATGTTTGCTATGTAAATGACAAAACTGCCTACAGCCCATTAAACTTCATCAAGGCTTTGCAGACATTTGAAGTTTAACTTGTCAGGACAATTCCCAGGGCGGGTTCTGGGTCGTAATTGTCACTCGTGTCCCATCAGGTGTCCTTTCTATGCCGTGGTATGATGCAGCAGCCACGCAGGGGACACAGAGGCAGCCGGGAGGGTTTCCAGCCCGAGTGGACAGTGAAGAACAGCACCTCTGGAGTCGGCCGAGGTTGCACGGCAGGAGCAGTAGGACCGAAACCCACATTGCCAGGTCCCACCTCCAATTATCCCAGCGTCTCTGCGCTGCTCTTCTAGTGCACAGAAACAACCTGAGATGACAAGAGAGGGAGTGCTACGGCAAACAGTGTTGGAGAAAGCAAGGCACGGCCAAACTCCGCAACCACGCGGCGCTGCCTTGCGTGACGCAGGCACCGCGCTGAGCCCGGTCCTGGCCACCGCGGCCCCGCCACGGACGCCGGGACGTGCAGCTCCTGCCGCTGCTAAACAGCACCAGGAGAAACATCCACATTGCAGGAGTCAGCATGCAGCTTAGCAGGGGATTTTCAGGTTTTTTGTGCAAATTACTTCATCTTTGAGGAAAAGAAGTGATCCCCGACTTGAGAAAGGGCAAACTTTCCAGCTCTCCTCAAGTACTGCTAATGTAATTAGTTTAACCACCCCCAGGTTGAGAGCCTTTTAAGGACAGACATTTAGGCACAGGTTTTGAAACACGTTCAACATCTGTGATTATTTTTTTTTCCTTTCCTTCCCACATCTCAGTATGTAAAACCTTATTGCTGTGGAAATAAATGTGTGAAAAATCAATCAGGGACCTTTGCAAGCTATTAAAAATCTAACATAGCATTACAGGTTTACCACCAGCAGTTAAAAAGAGGCTCTCTACAAAACTGTGTGGGAAATATTCCGCATGACACAAGGATTTTGACAGACATACAGAGTATTTTGAATAATCCAGCAACTATTTACCTAGAAAACCACAGTCACTTTCACAAATGCATAGCTCTATAAATATTATTTTACTGCTGATGTTTTACTATCCTTTCTTGGTAAAACCATATCATGTAGAAACATTTGTTTGGAGGGAGGGGTTGGACTTCATTGTAAGTATCAATTGTTAAAAGACAAACAAAGAAAAATGTAGGGGCTTTGTTCCCACCCACTCTTAACTGCCTGTTTGCCTTGTCTGCGATACCATTCATTGCTTCTCAGATATGAAGAAATACCTTTCTCCTGCTGCCTGCTTTTATTCCACACGTGCAGTGGGGGAAGAGGCGAGGAGCCCCGGGTGCTGCGCGGTGCAGGCAGGAGGACGTCCCTGTCCCAGCAGCTTCGCCACCCAGCGCAGCACGGCAAGCAGCGAGTAGCCCCGCGGCACGCAGCAGCTCAGAACAAGGTCACGTGCTTTCAGTGGAAGTTCCGATTTCTGCCTCCTCCTTATGCACCTGAAGACCTTACCCAGCTGTGGCCCCTGCTTTCCAAACGCTGCCCTGACCACCGCACCCCGCTGTCTCTTCTCCGTGCCTTCTGCAGGTACGTAGACTGAAAATACAACAAAGATGAGCCTTCGTGTTGCTGTCCTCCCTTGTGCGCAAGGGTTTGTCATCTGCTCACCGAGATACTTATTTCAGGTGATGTTATTCAATGCTCAGGATCAGCAGCACCAGCCATTCCCTTCTGGTATCGACCGCTGAATTTTGAATGGCTTGCAAGGCTAAAACAACCCTCTCCCAGTGGTGCCGTGGTAGGCATTTGCAGATCCACATACTGTTTAAGACTGTGGTGCTAGGATTAGATGCTAGCCTTCAGTTAGGATTCACGTTCGAGGAGCTATGAGAATTGGCTGAGGGGCTGTGGGTATTCTGGAGGCGGTACTGCAGCGTGGCGGTGTCTAACTTCCCACCCAAACACAAGAGGCTGCTGCACAACTGAGAGCAATTCAGAACGCCTCAAAAAATGCTGCTGTCCAAACACCAAGGGACACTTGACCAAGAGCAGTTGCTATGCCAGCATCTTACCCTGGCTTCAAAGAGCACAGGGGTAAGTTTGGATTCCAGTATTACCCCATAGTACCGTGAAGATTAAAAGACCTTTCCTACTTGTCTCCGCTGTGAAGACCTGTAGAAGGCATCCTTTTGTCCATCGTGGGGCTGGATGCACTGCGGGTACTGTCTCAGAGATGCTACTGTCCTGGTCATCTCTAGCATCCCCCAGACCCTGACTCTGAGAGGAACACTCAGGAAAAGAGGGATCTCGGCAGCTAAAAACTTGACAGAGCCCCCCCCCCCCCCCCCCCCCCAGCTACAAGAAATTGTTTTCTTGGCTGCCCATACAGAAAATTCATGAAATCTGCAGTGAACAGCATGGAACAGAGATCAGCAAAAATACGAGAGTCACTTCATCAGCACGAGTGTCAGCCCTTTGCCTACAGTAAAAAGGAAGTTCATCACAGCTTAACTCAACAGGGACAAATCTACATTTGAAAGAATGAAAAGGGAATACGCTCACCTTAATCCAGTCTTGCAAAACCCTACTCTCATACTTCCCAGCTGCCCAGACTGGAGAGTGTTATGACACCTTTGCAGGACACATTTAATCAGCAGCATGACCTGACCTGTTCCACAGGGAGAGCCCTTTATGTACCCTCGCCAGCTCTGACCTGTGCTGCAGCATTGCAGGAGCTTACTCTACCGTTGCAGCACGCTTCTCCGTCGCAGGAGAAGCGTATCCCGTGTGGCATGGGCCATTAGCTCTCTGCGAGCTCAAAGCAGCACTAGCTAACTCCAACCACCTCGGCCACGTTCCTCTTTTGGTTAGACAGAAGCGCACTAGCACTCTAAATAACGCCTTTCAAATTCCCAGCTATGCCTTTCTAATGGATCCTCCCTAAAACAACAGCAGCTTCTAGAAACAGACTCTTTGCTGGTTAGATGCATTTCCCAGAATTCTCAAAGGCAAATAGCTGAAGAGGGGGTACGCCAGATGAGCACATTAAGCTCTGCATGAATCTGTGTGCGCACTTTATTTTGCAGACAAGTCATTAGCAGAGCTATTTTCCAGTCGGATTACGAGGAAAATCCAAGAGTTGTAAATTTGAACTTGCAGGGCCTGATTCCGTGCTGGTTTGGAGAATTCTAGTGAAAATTTCAGCTAAAGCAAGCGTAAAACAATGCTACATGAGGACCAACCTCACCGAAATCACTAGGGCCTTGTCCATCAGCTTCAAAGGACCTGAAGGACGCATCATACCATCTCATTTAGTGACCATGAGAGTGGAGCTATTCCCAGGAGAGGTCCAATTGCAAGGGAGAACTATGGGGAGTTGTGAGAAAACGATTCTCCCAGGCTCTGGTTTGTTTTAAGGAGAAACCCTCACATCTCTCTCGGCCACAGCTCCACTTCTTCCAGGTTTGTGAGGAAGCTCACATTGCTGATGGCACTGAGCTCATGTAAGTGTCAGTTATCTTGGAGGCTCTCCAGAGGGAAATATTTTGACAGTCATATTCTGTTCATTATCCTTCCAAGAGAGGAAATACGCATGTCGTTATCTAAAGGAATACAGTCAGCCCACCATGCTCTCGCCTGACTGGCTTATTTATCTTGATAAATGCCGGCTAAGATTAGGACTTAGTGCCATTAGATGTGTCTAAAACATGAAGCTGTCATTACCGTGTCAGCACCAAGGATTGTTTCCAACCGTGATAATGGTGGGGCCACATTTTGAACAAAGACAGATTTTAGTCTGAAATGGCCTACCACACCAGCTGGTTCCCATTACAGCACAGAGACCTTTCGCTCATGATTATGAGCTTCGCCATTTTTTTTTTAATTGGAAACCAGAAATATCCTCCCCATCTATGACTCATATTGGACCTAGCAAACGGTTACCTCATGGTTGGGGGCTGGCAGAGTTGAAGTCTGCAACAGTTCAAAGATCTATTTGATCCAAAGCCTGAAGAACACTCGGTTAAGTAAAGAGCTCCAGACTGCAACCAGCCCTGCCGCACAGACCCCGCGTCCTGGTCCTCCCACGCTGCCAAAGCACCGTCAGCAGCGGCACGCGCGCCACGTACGTAGAGTTAATGAAACGCAATGTTGATGCAAGAACGCATCTTCTCTGTACCACCTTTTTGACACTGGCCTTCAAAGCACAGGTCAGCTCTAAGGTAAGTCATTTCATACTAACAGTGAGACGAGAAGAACTCGAATTCATTCTGACCTGGCTCAGCCCAACATTTAAGCAAAATACTTAAGTACTTCCCTGTCCAGCAAAGCACTTAAGTATGTGGTTTAATTTATAAAAGGTGAGCAAATGTTTATGCGCTTTGGACTGTTGAACTGGGAACTATTACACCAACTGCTATATATATATATAATTATATAGAGATAACTGTTAAAAATACATCTATAGTCGGTTTTAATCTCAGGTTTTAAGGATTCTCGGTGGGTTTGTAGAAATTACATAGCCCTGCAAACAAGCATAATTACATACATCATTCAAGTTGCTTTCCATTTTTCCTAGCAGAGATCTGTCCCTGCAAGGCAGCAACCTGTGCTTTATTCCCCTAAGCCAGCACCTGGAGCTGTGTCGTGTTTCTGTTCCCATCAGACTGAGCGCAGAAGATTTCACATGAATATAGATTTATGACTTGCTGCTTGAAAATGTGCAATGTCAAGTGTCCCACTGAGTTTTATTGAGTTAGCTGTGGCAGTATCTACCACCCAGTGCTGTATGATCATTTCAGACTTTAATCCTGCCTAATCCTGTTCTACAGGGTTTATTCCCCCCCATCCTCTTTGCCTGACAATTTTGGCATCTAAACCACACGCATTAGGTTACTTACATTGAAAATTAAGACCAACTGCGCATCTTAAAGTTAGGACTTTTGCTGACCACAGGGCTTTTCCAAGACCCAACAGTGCCTTGCATTCTCACCTCTGAGTTCTGTCCAATTTTGCCTCAAACCACTTAGATTCGGTTGCACTGAAAGCTCCCCACCTTTTGCTCAGTTTACACTTCAGTTGGTGGCATCTCTTATTTATGCTACATTGTAATGCAAATTGTTCGCATCTATTCAGCATAACAATACAAAGATTTCAGAAGAAGCAGAAATCATGTGCCTTTTTCATTTGATTTTTTTCCCCCTATAGCAAAGCAACAAGAGTGAACTTACTGTCCCTAAAATAAAAACTGTTAGAAAAAAATAATGTAATTGATTTCCTAGTAAATACATGCAGCATTAGATGTAATTTGTTGAATTGTCTCACTGGCTTTACAGGGTTAACATCAGGTGGAAGCTTGTCTTTTGCTTGAATAGGAACTGCCGGGTTTGGAGCAGGTGCCTGGGCATCCTCCTCCCGCCGTGGCTGAGCTTTTTAGGTGCTCAGCCACCACAGAGGCCACAAGCTTGTTGCAATTCTCAAATTGCCAAGTTTAACATTTTAAGATGTTTTGCTTCCACAAAGAAGGCAATTATGCCTGTATTTCTCCTAAAAATGGGGAAGAGAGATGAACCCACAAAGAGCACAAGAGTTAAAGGGAGACAGTAAGATGGTCTGGTAAGCAACTTCCAGTGCAGACACTGCATTGCACACTCCTAATACTCCAGTCCCTACAAAAACGACAGGGATCCTGAAAACAGTTATGGGCACTGCAAGGTGATAATGAACTTCAGAGACTGCAAGGGCATCATTTGAAAAGCTAGATAATGCATCTTAAAGCTGTCTTCAGGGCAAGTATAATTAAGCAAGCCAAAGAGAAAGACAAATAACCACAAAGAACCAGCTCCTTGTTCAGAATATGGCAACTTACGTTCCCAAGCGGACAGCAGTAAGAAAGGAAATTGTTAGTTATTACCCCAGCAATGCCTGACAGGCCCTCGTTTAAGGAAAACATGGAAAAGTATCTTAAGGACCAGCCAGAAAGTTTCAAAGGGAAAGCACCTGTGCCTGCATTTGGTAAGAGCCTCCTAAGCCACAAGGCTATCAGTCCAAGATTTTAGGCTAAAGCTTTCAAGGAGCCTGTAAGACAACTTGAATCCAACCTCCCCAGTGAACAACAATAAGATCTGGCGCTTCTCTTCTTTTGGCTCTGAAAACCGTAGTGCTGCCAGAGCCTTTCAGTTAAGCTCAAAGGGTTCAAGAGACTCACTGATAGTGGTTTTGGAGCACCTAGATAAGAATCCATTCAGCAGGTAATCCAAAGTTGTTCTCACACCTTCCAAGAAGTATTTGGAGCGAACCAGAGGAGAGAGGCAGGATGGCCCACCGCCTTCGCTGCTAGCTGGGATGGGGGAACTCAGAGCTCATCTCCCTGGTCTGCTACCGGCTACAAGTCACACTTCCTCCTTCTGCTTTGATATCTCATCTGCGCAGTTAGATTGTGCTAGCAGAAATCCTTTACCTTCCAGACTACTTGTAATTAGCTATTGCAAGCTTCCCAGGCCCACAGACGCCTTGAACAGGACACGATAGATCAGAACAGAATGGATTTTACCATGAAAGCAGTCGTGGATATCTTAGACAGGTGTTGAATGCAGTTAACGCACTTCAAAATCATTCCACTATCATGTGTTGTCACTGTTCAACAACTAAAAAATATAGATACATATTTTTATGCCTTGAACTTTCTTCTTTTGACAAAGCGCTTTTGCTGAGAATTTTGGAAGGTTGCTACACTACTCTTACTTTGTTCAAGTGTCCCCTGTGACAACCATATCCTGGAGTGTATTAGAGTTTAAAAATACAGCAGCAAGATAAGCAGTGGCAGGAAGATAGAAGAATTCAGAACTTTGAGACTAAGAAGAAAAGATATTTCTAATCTCTGCTGAAAACATAAGACAAAGTGGATAAGGCAGACAAGCACGAGGAGGCTGTTACCAACAGGAGGAGAGGCTGGAAAGAGGGAAAGGAGGAAGGGAGGGGGAGCATCTCCCCAGCAAGTGAGCTTGATGGCAAGATGAGAGAGGGGTCACAGCAAGACAAGTATAGCAAGCAAGTAGAGCTCCAGAGAGATACAGTCTAGAAGACAGGTCAGGGCAAGTCTATGTCTATGCTTTGCTTTGTTCTTATTTTTGGCTTTCCACATACCTTCAAAGGGAGAGATTATCAGATAAGAATTGATGGGACACCATTAAGACAGAAGGTTTTTCCAGCTCTATTGTGTGCATGACATTCCTTCCCCTCTGGTCTCCAGAGATCTCATACATCTGGGGATGTAATTTGCAAAGCACGCACACAGAACTACACAGCAATGCTGCCTTTGGTTAGGAATTTGATCAAAGGTGCCATTTAAAGTGAGCGTTTAATAGCCTCGTAGTGTTTCTTTACCACAGGATTGTGCAGGCCAGCCTGTAACATACACTTTTGTGCTACCAACAGGTGCTGGGAAGCATGCCAATGGCCAACGTCCCTCGTCTCACGAAAAGCTTCTGCCTTTCCTGATGGTGTCCATGCACGCCAGGGTAAAGGAATCCTAGACCTTCACTGCCGTAAGGCAGGAGATTCAGCCACCTCAGCTAAAGAACAATAAAACAATAATTGGTACCAGATGCTGATTTCCTGAGGGCTAATTCTACAAGAAGATAATACATTGGAAGCAAAAAAAAAAAGTCTATATCACAGCAATGCCCTGGGAATTGAGGAGAGCTGTAAATGGAAAGGCTGGTTTCCACTGCAGCAGTCAGAAGCACCATATTTCTAAAGGTCAGAAGAACCTGCATAATCAACATGGGAAAAAAATACTGGTGTGTAACAGCTGGAAAAAAGAATCAGCAACCACAGAGCTGTATAATAGCATCACCAGCAGTGCTGCCAAAGTGAAAGAGGACCTGATGTTGTTAGCTTGCTGAATACGTATTAAGACACTAGCCGAAGAGATAGGGGTTGAAATAGGAGGGAACTATTGTTCTAAGATTTCAGCTGCTCTTTTACAGGAACCTACCAATTTCTCCCTGCTTTGTACTTTCTTTCCATTCACCTTCACCCTGAATGGTCTCCAACAGGTTCATTCCCAAAGAATTTTCCAAGTTGTCCACCTTATTCACTAAATTTTGGCCATTTATGCCTTGCATCAAAATTGCTTTAGACTGCTCAATTGTAAAGCAACTCAAGCCCTTACACTGCCACGTGGACTCAGGCGGACAGTACTGAAAAATTGCCCAGCACCCACCTTCTTGCAGAACTTCTCCAGTTGACACATGCGTGATACCCAACTGCTCGGCCCACATATCGCTCCCAACAACCCACACCGTGGGCCGCTTCCCTCCCAGCAGCAGGCCAAACAGAGGACACGGGAGAACGCAGAAGCTATGACATGGCTAAACCTAGGGGGCATGGGAAGAAGCCTGGAACATGCCAGAGATACGCATAAAGGTGTCAGCAGTAGAGGGAAGTGACAGCAGGGACGTAGGGAAGACGGGAGAGCTGAGGATACTGCAAAGGAAAAATCATAGGGAATACGAAAAGGCTGCTGAGACAGCGGCAGCGGAGGAACGCACAAGAGATTGGTCAAAACCCCCTTGCCCGTGCAACAGCTCCTCTCTTATCGTTTAATATTCAGTGCTATTTTATAGCAGCAGGATATCCCTGACTCTTCCTCTGCTTTGGAATGTAAATAGCAGCTGTCTCTGTGTTTTGTTGGTGCAGAGGCAGGCTGTAGGCATGCTCTGTCTGTGCTATCAGCAGGGCCTCTCAGGAGGCAGTCAGGAGAAAGCCTGGTTTGTTAATCTTGACAGGGCTTAGGAGAGAGATCAGATTTGAACAGTTCAGCATCAACAAGACTTGGATAATTCTAGACATACAGAGAAGAGCTTTAAGTACCTAAGGAACCCTCTTGGTGGTGATACTCAGCTGCTTACGGAGGTAGGCAGGAGCAGTGAGGATTATCCTTTTGGATTTAGGTGCCTAAATTCTTCCAGTTCCTCCTTAGGTACCTATTCCTTTCTGTAAATCCAACACTCAGAAAAGTCACTTTTCCCTATTCATGGAGCACTGCTTAAAAATACCTGATTATCTGAATAAATCCAGGCATCCTGGAGTCTCATTCGCTCTTCATAGTCTCACAGCTGACTTCAGGACGGTATCCTAGAGAAAGAGGCAATGGTGCAAGGAACCAACAGCTACAGCAGGAGAACACAAAACAAAAATACAAAAAAAACCCCAAGGACCGATCTACTTCTGTCCTAGTGAAGTAAATCACATCTTTGCTGCTGACCCTGGGATTACCTCTGGGTTCCCAAACGGACCACAAGCAAACAATTGAGGTTTAGAGAGCTACTCGTCATTTTTCCCTTTTTACTGTAATTTGGCCTCGAGAATCCCGCACAGGAACCTTTTCTAATATCTTCTCTCCTTTACTAATTATAAAGGAGTAGAAATATTCAGATTCCCTTGCTAGGAACCTGAGGATTCCCGCAGAGCTTGTTTCAATGTAAGTCTCCTTAGTAACAAAGGAGGGGGGGCGGAGGAAGAGAGGAGTCTGCACGGAATTTGCAGGCTGCCTTTCTAGGAGCGTTTGCTGCCGTGCTGCTCCAGAGAGGATTAGCCTCTCCCCCGTCAGCACCCCTCACTGCTCCTAACTTCTGGCGAGGACCATCCAAGAGGAATGTTCTTCTCGAAGTTCTCAATGAGGTATCAGCTGTTCTTTAAAGAGATTATGGTTGGAGCATTCCCAGAGCGTTGACTCCACTGTGCAGCCAGCCTTGAGATTAAATGGCTCAGCAAAGGTGGTTTCCAAGGATAAACTGTGCCAGGGATGACAACATTTCCTCACCAAAGAGGAGAGAATCTAATAAAAAATAAGGACAGAGGAAAACTGCTCTAGCTCTACAGCTATTATTAGTGTCTCAGAGCACTGTCACTGCTTTGCCTGTGCTGTCAGATGTCACTTTGCATCAGTTCTGGGCAACGCTCAGAAGAAAAATGGTGGAACTCATTTAATTCTGTGATGCATGACTGGGCTCCGCAGCAGGGCCGCGCAGAGGGTTAAGTGACCTCT